>NC_059566.1:2510000-3765000 GCF_905220415.1 Colias croceus
TCAAACATTCAAAAATGGAATGCTTAAAACTTTTCTTAAATCATGTCCGAAATTTAAAAATAATGTGCCAGTGACAACTTTAGGACCAACTACGTATTAATATATTTTTTACTCAGATCTGTTCTAAATAATTTTAATATAATATATAGTGTATATTATAGCGTGTTGCCGCGTATTAATGAAAATAAATTAAACTAAAAACTCACTTTGGTAAAACGACTTTAATTTTAAACACACAAAATTATATTTACACAAATATTTACAACTTACAGTCAGAACATATTAAACTAATAAAATAAAACAAAGCAAACACACACAAAGGGAAACAAAACAAAAGGGAACACTAAAATATTATTATAATACAAATTAAAACAAAATAATATTGATAAGCAAACGACTTATAAACCGTGCTCCCTATTCCCTGTTTGCTGACTGACTGGCGACTGGCCCTGATCAACGGCGGCGGCGGAGTTTTATACGAGCAGACCGCCGCGGCCGTTGAACCGGCGCCGGCGCACCTAATGGCTGTCTGGTGCGAGACGCAATAAAAACACGGCTTCCTTTGTTAAAATTCCAGAATGGTACGGCGACGCAATAACGGCTCGTCTGGCCCTTTGTTTGCATAAGGCGCTAGAGAGTCGCGACAACCTAATGAGGTATAATTAGGGAATTTAAAACCCGGGTTTTTTTTCGAGTTCTATTTCAAAAAGCCCGGTTTTCGGTGAAATCGAGTTTAAAATGAGTTTTTTTTTGTAAGTACTTTTTTAAATAAATTACATGGAAACAAATATAAAATGTTTAGTTTATTTATTACGAAGTAGGAAATAGGAATCAGTTTTACAATAATCAACTTTAGACAAAGTAATTCGCTAAACTAAAATATTGAAATTAACAAATTAACTTATAAAAATGTAATTCTTAACTTAATAAACATTGCTTTTAAAAAGGTTTTTTAAAGTATTTTAGGAACGTTTTATCTAGTGCATCCACCTATCCACCTACAAATAACAATAAAAATGCTATTAACCTAAACCTAAACTAAGCAAAACAATATAATCATATAAAAATAGTAGATTCATAAAGACATAAATCAACTAATAAAAGAGCATAAATTATCTGAAAACTTAAAACTTTTTGGAAAGGAAATGAGATCTTAAGAAAATCAAAGCATCCAGAGAAGAGTCATTTAAACGAGATCTTATCTTATTACAAAAATAACCGGCTGTAGAAAATGCTCGTTCTGATTCGACACTTGTCGGCTTGATAGTAATAAGAGCTTGGTATGCCTTTGTTAACAATTTTCCGCGACCACCGCCATTTTCGTGTAACGCCATTTCACATAAAACCATTTTGTTCTTTTCTAAATTGGATGCAAACAAAGTAGGGGCAGCATTACTTTTAGTTGGTTTCAATTTATGTAAAAGCTCCTCTTTAAAACTTTTGAATGCAGGAGCAGAAATGGCTAAATTTACATGTGATGCCAAAGGAACGTTTTCATCATCGTCGAAAGCAATTTTCGTAACAATACTTTTTATAAACTCTACCGTCGGTTTAGGAAAAATAGATTCATCTTCGAAAAAATCTTGAGCGTCGTTTAAGTATTTCAAGACGCCTTGAATTGAAAGGTATCTTTCTCCGATCCTCTTTAAAGCTGCATGCAGTTCAGAACTCAGTACACTGTTATAGCCCGATAGTTTATTAAACAAACATTTGAATGCAGTATCGGCTGTAAGAAGAGTTGCATCTTCTAAACATAGTACTTCTACAACTCCTTTGACTGTTTCAAGTAGATCTTTCAATTCTGTTAGAGAAGTGATTTCGTTGTCAGTGAAACGGATGTCCGACTTTAAATCAAGCAAGGCTTTTTGTATACACTCATAGAGTTCTAAAAATCTAATAATCATATTGCACAGTGAACTCCAACGAGTTTTGCAATCAAGGATCACACACAACTCCCGACCAAACTTCTCTTTCACATATTTCTGTAGCATCACATCATTTTTAGTTGCAGATTTTCTGAACAACTTAACTACTTTTCTAACCCTTTGAATGATATCTTTGTAGTGCTGATTAGAAACATCTGATTGTTGCCTATTATCTGTTTCAAATACAATACCATCTTCTTCGTCATCTTCTTCGTCTGAATCAGATTGATGTAAATTAATGCCTTCTATTTCCGTTCCTTCATCATCTCCACATGACCTTTCATCAACTACTGTTTTTTTATTATAGAGTACATCTAGCACGGCTAATTGTATGGCATGGGCATAGCAAAGTTGATGATGTACGGGTAAACATTTCCCCATTTTCATCATCACTGCAGCTGCATCGCTAGTCAGCCCAGAAATATCGTCTTCGAGAGACAAATCAAATTCTTGAAGTCGTGTTTGTAAAACATTAGCGCACTTTATGGCTGTGGCTGACCCCTCTATTCGAGCAAGTCCTAAGTTGATATGTTCTTTATTGTTTAAGTCTGGAGAATGCAAATTAATGTTCATATAACGACGATTGCGAGTAGACACCCATTCATCTGCCGTCAAAGAACATTTTTTCCGTCCTTTTTTAAAGAAGCTAACACACATTTGACTTCATCTTTGACATTCTGGCTGCATTTCATGACAATATTTTTTATTGTGTTAGCTGAGGCTGGAAGGGCATAGTTACTTTTTTTGAACAGTCTCCTTAAATCAGCAGAATTAGCAAATACCCTGAAAGCTATACCATCCAGAGTAACCATTCTTGAAATAGTTAGTTCCATAGAGTCAGAAGTTGTGAGATATTCTGTAATTTTCTTTGGTTTCTTAGAAGTTGAAGGTGTAGCCTCTTCATTTTCTAGCTGCTGATGGGCTATTTTTGAAGAATCTAATGAAATCAAATGTTTATTTTTTTAAGTGATTTCGGAGTGCCGATGTTGAACCTCCGGAAGTCAAAAGTATTTTATTGCAATGCTTGCACTTAGCTTCAGACTTAGTCTTCGATTTTAAAAAGTGTAGCCACACGCTAGTTTTGTTTTCAGACTTTTTCGTGTTTTCCACAAAGTCCCCCATACTGAACTGAAAGCAACAGATTACGGAATATAACAGACCTAAGCGATAAGAAATTTGTAATTACGTACATTTTTATATTAAGTATCGGTCGAGCGATCATCAGCAACAAAAAAATTGCGCTTAAGCTAGAATTCATGCCTTTTCAAATAGATTTTAGTGCCTTTTTAAAATTTATGCGGTTAAAAATGTGACTATTGCATTAGCAAGTAAGACCGACATTGTATGTTCTGTTCTGTGCAAATATCATTCAATGTAGCTAGCAATAGCATATAACAATAAATAATTATAACATAATGCACCCTTTAACTAATAGTTTAATCATAATTTAGTCCATTATTAGTGTTACACAAAACAATTTGAAACTGCATACAAAACCAATAAAATACTTACAAAAACACCAGTACTGTACGATGAACACTTGAATTTTACGATTAATTCACTATTGTTTCTATAATTTATACTTTTAAAATAGTCAAAACTTATTAAATCTTAGAAACAAACATCTCTTATAAGAAAATTATGATGACAGTTGAAACGGTTGGCGGTTTTGCTTCACAAATGTCACTTTGACAGTGCTATAGTGTTGCCGTTACAAAAAAACCGAAAATACCGAAAAACCCGGAAACTTGTTAAAAATAACCGAGTTTTTTTATCGTTTAAAATATCACAAAAACCCGGGTTTTCGAATTTCGGTAAAACCGGTTTGCATTCCCTAGGTATAATTAACGTTAGACTGCGCAGTAAAATTATTGCGTGCTATAATATTAATATATATTTTTTACTCAGATCCGTTCTAAATATAATATCGTTTGCTTCTAATAATATTTGGCGATGATTTGTTTCGATCTTTGACCAACAACTTTCAATTTTGAGAAGATATCTCAACTTTTTTGATTGATCAATATTTTATCCGGCGTCTTTAAATGTGTTAATTGTTTTTTCAAAAGCGACAAAAAATCTTCTACAGTATTATAATTATTCAACTGTATTTCTTCTATATTTCCTTTGCATATTATTTGCATAGCAATAGACTGTTAAATACATCCTATTTCATGCATCAATTTTTCTTATTATTTCGTAAGCTGTTTTACATTCGCTAATATATTCTAAATATTTGTCTGAAATTGTGCTCATTATAATAGTCCTTGCTTTCAAATCTTTCTTTTTCATAGTATCATCTTTTACCGAAACATGTATAATAATGGCGGGCTCGTGACATTGCTTATATTTCATCAAGGCCATTAACCTTAATTTCCAACTTAGATAATTTGCACCATCAAAAATAGTCATGTGCTATTTTCGCCCGTGAGATCCTATATCCTAAGTCTCACGATAGTCTAGATATGTTTTTTTTATTTTTTTGAAACCTACGCGCAATCTTGCCTTTAAATCGTCCTAACTTTTTTGTTTGTGGTATAACCAAAAATACACACCACAAAACAAAATATGCTTGTATTCTACGATGTTTTCTTATTCCAAATAAATCATTACATGTTACAATTGATATCCACAAAAAAACTTATGAGCTTTCAAAGTGGTAAATCGGTGTAAATGTTATGAAAAGTGCCAACTTATCAATTCATTAAAAAAAACTAAAGTTTATTTTGAATTTAGCTTTTTTTAAAAAAGTTCTTTACTTATTACCCTTTCTAACGATATGCTAAATGACAGATATAATACATCAGGGGTGGACCTAAGAGATATTTTGTTGCTAGGGTCAAGATAATGAAAATACGTTTTTTATGTTAAGTTGTTTTTATTATATTAAAATACAAAGTTTGCTTGAATTGGCCACCTCCACACCTTATGCATGGACGACACCTTTTTCTTATTTCCGAGGTTGTAGTTAAAAGCCGCATTTCCTCTTGCATTTTTACGAGTGCTGTGTTTATTCGTTCCACTAAAATTTCTTTTGTGGGCACCTCTGTTGCATACACTAATTCTTTTGCACGTCCCCATACGTAAAAATCCAGGGGTGTATAATAATGGCGGGCTCGTGTGTGGTGTCAAATCTGGAGACCGTGCTGGCCATGGAATGGGGCCAGCTCTACCAATCCACGGTTTTGGAAATGCATTATCTAAATGTTCTCGTACCGTTCGTTGGCAATGTGCCGGACAGCCATCATTTTGAAAAACAATTGGCACATCTTCTAAAACTGGTAGTACCAGTTCAGGTAAATCATTTTGAAGAAACTCTAAATAATTGTATCCATTGAGTCGTTCTGACAAAAAATATGGGCCGACAAGATTTCGCCCAATAACACCAGCCCAAACATTTACGCTGAATTTTCTGCCTTTTTTTGTGCGGATTTTGGCCCCTTTTCTCCCAGTGATGCAAATTGTGCAGATTTGCTATGCCTTCATGACTTAAATTTGACTCGTCAGTCCATAAAAGTCGCCATCTTCAACGTCTGTGTGCAATAAAAATCGACAGAACTCTAACCGTCTTGCATTGTCACCCTCTTCGAGACCTGGAACAATGAATGAAATCCGTGAGTTTGTGGTAATAACTTCATAAACGCGATATTTAATAATATTACTTATTTTTTATGGGTTTTATAATTATTATTATAATATAATTGAGCTGATTTCTTTATTTCATCCTCTCAATCATAAGCTAATTTTCCGTCTAATATTCTATTAACAGTTCTGCACCAACTGAATATAATTATGTTGATTGATGTATCTACAAAACATTCTTTAAAGTTTTCTTTGTGGTTCATACAATCTATAAAATTGAAATCTATGAATAATTTGACGAAGGCTTAAGTTCTTTCTTTTATATTTTTTTGTAACATTCGCTATTTAGAAATGCAACTGGTGTTTCATGTATTTCATGGAAACACGCTATTAAGGAATCAGATGGGTAGCATTGTCTATATTTGTTGCACTCTTTTTGTCTTGTCTATATACTAATATTATAAAGCTGAAGAGTTTGTTTGAACGCGCTAATCTCGGAAACTACTGGTCCGATTTGAAAAATTCTTTCGGTGTTAGATAGCCCATTTATCGAGGAAGGTTATAGGCTAAATTTCATCACGCTACGACCAACAGGAGTGGAGCCACGGGGGTGAAACCGCGCGGAGCAGCTAGTATCTATACTTGGCATCTTCAGAGTTGCCTTATAGCGTGTTTTTACACTTTTTGCAACCTTTAACAATTTTTTGCAAATATTTTTTAAAAGTAATTTTTAAAAGTAATTCCAGAAGACTTTTTCTGACTATATACTATCAATGAGATTTACATCTATTGGCTTCCTTGATACGTGCTTGCCCCTATTATCTTAACTTACGAAATTTTGAGGATCAGTTTTCTTTTTTACAGTTCTAATTTGGCGGTCAAATGCCTAGCGCGTAAATAAAAAATGTCTTAGAAACACGAATTCTAATATTATCAACTGTAAAATAAAAAGCATTATTTGGTAATCTAGGTTTGGCGGCAATAGTGTCTACCTAGGAGACACTTCCATCATACAAGATCTGATATAGCATCTTTGCAAATCAATGTCACCTATAGCCCAATACTTTTCAAATAATGTGTATCTGTTTGTGTCATTTATATTATCAGAACATTCTGCACTTACATGGATCTTTAAAGCAACGGGCGGGTACTTCTTTTTTGGTCATACATGAAATATAAGCTTTACCAGAATTCCTCATATTTTTTGCTACATTCTGTTTCCATTTAGACAGATTCCGCGTGCGTTTTCTACGGAGGAATATCAACATAACTAGTACGGTACACAATGATTTTTATTTATTTTCTTTTATTATGAGTTTTATAATATTTGATGGCTTGCATTTTTACTTCGTCATCTGGACAACTTTGTGTAATTTTTCCTGTGTATTTAATTAAATCAATAGTGAAATCTATTAAATTTTTTATAATTTTCTTTTTATGCTCTTCACAAGATATAAAACCAAAATAACAGAAGATTTCAATTTTTTCAATAATTTTATCGTTTATGGCAACTAAATGTAGATTCTCTTTCAGCTCTAATTGTATTATTATGTAAACATCTTCTAAAAATTTACACAACGCCTCCGACGGATTCGAACAAGTCTTCGTCTATGTCCAAAGTTATCGCCAAGTCTTTTCGTTCGTACAGGTATCTAAGTCCAAACTTATCGCCAGGGTCAATCGTCAAAAGCATCAATCACAAATCCAGGTCCATGTTCAAAAGCAGGAATCAAAGTACACAATAAAAGCAAATGAAATTTGAAATAAAACGAAAATCACCACACTTGACACTTCGTCAAATGACAGTGACAGTTATAAGATTATTATTATTAAATGAGTTGATAAATTCATGAATTTTTGGGCGGATGCTTTGAGCATTCCACTGAAGGATTGCAAGAGCCATTATTATTAAAAAGGGAGATAAGATTAATTAGTTTATGGGCAACGTTGAACGGTATTGAGTCTGTTTCAGAAAATTTTCTAAGGCTGTAACATAAAGTTCAACATTGGAGTTCAGTACAACAGGGGGGTTGGGATTCTGGGATAGGTCACAACCATTAGGTTGAGTTTCTTGAGTTGAGTTTCTTGAATAATTTGACGGTGTGCAGCTACATCGTAAGATTTACCTAAAGGAGCATGGGTGCGCGGGGGAACAGTGTAAGATTTTCGATATGAGGTTTTACTAAGAGAGCGGGTTTGATGACTTATATTTGGTTGTTTCGGAGTAGGGATGGGAAAAAATGGCGATTGTTGAGATTTCGGAGCAAATACGAAACTAGCTGTCTCAGAAAAAGGTCTGTATACAGAGGGGGTTAGCTTTGACGCTTCCTCAAAGGAGATACCCTCTGTGGCCATCAAAAGCTTTATAGCTTTTTTTGCAGGCTGTGCTCTGGAAATTTTTTATCAATAGCTATCATAATATCTGCCTTTACAATGGGCACATGTAACCTGAGATTCTGGAATAGGGCAGGAGTCTCCAGAGTGGTACTGTGTGCATTTATAGCACCTCTCTTTTTGATTTTGTAAGCTACAACATAACTTGCCAGTGTTGCAGCTTTCTGAGTATCAGATTGCTTCGTGAACATGTTCTGCTGTCCACGTAACTTATCTTTTTGCCTTTCAACAAAGGACTTTCTCTCTGCCTCTGTCATAGACGAATATTTCGCATTTGCATGTTTCTTTGAGAAGTGTCGAGACAAATTAAAATCTTTAAAAACTGCAACTGTTTCATTACAAATGAGACAAACTGGTTTGTCTTTAAATTCTGTGAAAAAATATTTCCATGACCATTCTTCTTTAAAAACTCGACACTCAGAATCAACTTTCCGTTTTTTGGTCGTCATTTTGCTGCTGTAACAAAACAACAAAACCAACATCACTACATCGCTCAAACATATTTTACAATTAAATCATTTTAAGACACAAAATGTGATGTTTATGCTACTTGTATATTATTTTATTAAATACCCAAATGTGTTTCTCACCAGTTTTATATCATGACCAGGATCTATGAAAGCACGCATTTTTGTTTTGCTGTAGGTGAAAGTTGTGTTTTATTGATCCTTTGTAAACTGACATCCCATTTCAGAAGACATGGCAAAGTTGTTAGCAGGCCCATCGCCCACTCTTACAAATTTCTACACCTACATCCTCGCATCTTTGAATACACATTTTCAATAACTCCGCTCTCTGTTCTCCTGTCAGTGACGTGATAAAAAAATATCCAACGGGAACTTTTCACCCGCCATTTATAGAGTTCAGCAAAAAAACGTTACACTGATTCGCCACTTCAAACGAATCGTTGTTGGATTCAGTGCCCACAGTGACTCGCCCGTATTAAGTTGGTTTTTTTTAAATTCCGGCATAAGGATTTTCGAATCGACATTTCGTCAAAAATCAGAGCGCAGATGACCGGTTCATTGCTGGCTTGTACTTTTACTTTAAAGCCTCAAATGCTTCTTGGCAGAAGCCAGGTTCGGCATTGATGTTTTGGTACCACCTCGTTAATGTTCTTGGATGAGACAGACAAGTGTTACGTACGACGTACAAAATCGTAAGCTTTGGGTGAAAATAAATGCAGCGTCAACGCGAATTTTCTCGTTTCTTCGGAATATTGACGTTCAAAGGGTAATATTGACCTTCTGTTTTTAAGATCTGCCTTATCTAAAAGTCTGCGGATCTGCGCATGATTCCAATACTATTGAAGAGTCATTATTTACTAAATTTCGTTCTTGCAAATAACTTATAATATTTTTTAAATTAGCAATTTTTTTCTTCTGCCTACTGTTGCATTTCTGCTCTAACTTCTTGATTTTAGGTTCCTGAAGTTAAAAAAAAATGTCAATAATTGCAGCATCCCAAATGAGAAACTGGCCATTAAAAAATATGTATGTTAGTTTGCCGAAGCTGGCTCGGTATTGAACAGAATATAAAAATCGAGACAATGCCGATTGCGATGCTAAAATGATGTTATGTTTACTTTTAAGCTCTAATATGTGCTAAGAATTTTGTTTATCTGTGTAAGCGAGGTAAGAGTGTTTCAAGGACCCAAATTGAAAAACTGAACTCCGGTCTCCGATTATCTCGAAAACCAAAGTTATCTGAAGAATTTTGTGGTATTGAAGATATTTTTTCAGCGAAAATGTTTTTTTAGCGCAAAATGATTTTGCAATTCAGTGAGTTCCAGTTTAATATTGGCAGGATAACTAATTATTTCACTGAAACTGATTATGAAGGATTCATAAAAATTTGTATATTTGGTTTTTTACTCTCAAATCCTGAAATCTGCTCTCAAACGACTGTAATAAGCATCTAATTTTAGATTCGTACTCAGAGCATTGATAGTGACGATATTGAGTTTTTCTTTCAAATCTTTCGAGTGTTTGAAAAAGGTCATTATTTTCTGTGGCTAAATTTATTAAAAACAGATTTAATTTAGCTTTGAATCTACTTATATGGTAAACATAGTCGGAAGTGTACAATCTTTGCCTTGTAATTTAACATTCAAAATAATTTATAACATAATATGTATTCACTATAGGAAATTTAAAATAAAACAATAAAAATAAAAAAGAGTTTATTTTCTCACATCAGTTACATAAATAAGTTTACACATTTTCAGTACATATAAATAAGTGTGAGACTGGTGCCTAAACTAGGTAATAAAAATTACCTGTATTTTTGGTCACCAGGCCCCAACTCCTCACTTCGTTGGAACACATTTTCAATATATAATTGGTTGAGAGAAAACAAAAACACTAGATATAAGAAAAGAAAACTACAAAGAATATAACTATTATACCACAATTGTAACCACCAGGCCAGAAAGCAAATGTTTTGTTTATTTTAAGAATGATAGATACAATTATGATTATGTTTTTTAACTAAAATAACTTTCCCATCACACTCACACTTAGCCCTACGACCAACGACGAGTCTTGGGATCGTATGACTGGATACGTAAAGCCAGTCATTCACTAAGTCTAATATTCTAGGAGGTAGCAACGTTGACAAGTGAGCATTTTAGTATAGTTGGTTCTTTGATATGCTGTTCCTCTTGCTATTTCGGTTACAGTCCGGGCTGTCTGGCTGGCCGCAGTGGTTGCGTTTATTAGTGCGCATCTTATCTGCACAGGAAAATATCCTTAATTTAAAGTCATTTTTTAACGCGTAATTTTTAATCGTTTGCCTTTAGATAGATCCATTAGACATACATTTTTTATTGCAAGACGTTTTTTTCGTTGTTAAATAGGTGCCAGACGCAATTTTTATTTCAAAATAATTAAAATATCATCGAAATAAGTGAAATTACATCAACATGAGTCCCAGTGAAGGATAAGTAATCACTGTGTTACTTATACTATATATAATATTCATTTTACTATTTACAGTTTTTTTGCAACAATCTACCATATCGCCTTTTTTTGTCCCAACGAACCTCAAATAGGACGTTAATGTAAACTTGATAAAAACCAAATATCATCAAGAAATTAAAGACTTTTTAACGGATTTTAACCGCGATTTATTCATTGTATTATTTTCCCAAGTCTTTAATTTCAAAATGTATAATACTCGCGTAAAATCAAACACTAGAAAATACAAATATCATCAAATTCATATTTATACCCAAAAGTGTAATAAATATGAAACCATCTATTAAAAATATTAGTTTACTAATTATTCAATATAAGTATTAAAAAAGGATAATATAATATAAATAATAAAGTTATTACTTACCTTTTAAGCGGACTCATGTTGATGTAATTTCACTTATTTCGATGACATTTTAGTTATTTTGAAATAAAAATTGCGTATGGCACCTATTTTACAACGAAAAAAACGTCTTGCAATAAAAAAATTATGTCTGTTGGATCTATCTAAAGGCAAAAGATTAAAAATTACGCGTTAAAAAATGACTTTAAATTAAGGATATTTTCCTGTGCAGATAAGATGCGCACTAATAAACGCAACCACTGCGGCCAGCCAGACAGCCCGGACTGTAACCGAAATAGCAAGAGGAACAGCATATCAAAGAACCAACTATACTAAAATGCTCACTTGTCAACGTTGCTACCTCCTATACGATTCTGTTTTAAAATCTCGTTCTAAATTTCGATACCAATATATCGTTGCCGTTGTTATTTTCTATGGACATAACAATATCTCCTCTCCAATTTATTTTACAGCCACAGCATGCAGCAGAGGAATTTAAAAAAAAATTGTGTGAAATATTTGTGTGTATTTTTAAAAAAAATCGTGCGAATAAATGCATGCATTTAACTTCAAATAGTGAAAAGTCCTTCAACCGAAGCTGCAATATTTTCCTTTTATCCCTTTATAGCTCCAATATTTTTCCATGTGATTGTTATACGCCTATCAATTCAATCAATGTTGTTTTTGATGTATGTATTCCTTCGTTTTATATCTATTGAATTAATGGGATGTAAGGGAGCACAATAACATCTCAGTGTTCCAATAGACAACCTCACATTCCCGTGGTGCATCCTGATGAACAACGGACGAGGCTCTGACGACCGACTGATGGCGGTATAACCATCCGAAGCAGCATAGTAAAATTTTGAAGGCCGGCAATGGGCAGCAGCATTGTTGGTTCAAAATACTATGCTCTGCGGTCGCCAACCCGCATGCCCAGCGTGGCGACTATGGGCATTTACCTCCTATGGCAAGTCACATTTAACCACGGCCCCCAGTTCCCGGTAGTTCTTCTATTCCCGGCTACGGCGGCGGTCGTGGTAACGGTAGAACAGGGGGTGCGAAGAATCCCCGGGCTACGGTAGGCCGCCAAACCCAACTGACCCTCGCAACGTACAACGGACGACAAGACAAAGGTATTTAATCAGTGCGTCCTACCAGTCATGACCTACGGAGCCGAGACGTGGACACTGACAGTGCGACTGGTCCACCAACTCAAAGTCGCTCAGCGAGCTATGGAGAGAGCTATGCTCGGTATTTCTCTGAGGGACCAATTCCGAAACGAAGTAATTCGCCAGAGAACAAAAGTAACCGACATAGCTCAACGAATTAGCAAGCTGAAGTGGCGGTGGGCCGGTCATATGTGCCGCAGAACGGACAACCGCTGGGTAGTTGGCCGGCGGTAGTTGCAGACTGCTGTTGCAGTCTGCAACTACCGCCGCGATATATACGGTCACACATTTCTGTTTCCGCACTACAACAACGTTGTTTGTTACAGCAGTTATGAGTAATGTTTGTCCGTTTAATTTTTCTTCAATTTTCGAAAAAAGGAGAACAGATTGGACATCGACAGTCAGGACAAGCACCGCGGGTGAGCTCATAGTGCGAGCTTCAATATGAGCGTTGTAGCCTGTAGGCTTCTTTCTTCTTTTCAATGTGCACAGCAAACTGCTCCTCTGAGATATTGCCTTCTTTTTTAGCTGTGCATACATCGCACTGGTCTTTTCTTGGCTTTAAAATGGAAATATTTTCCTCTTCTAATATTGTATTAAACATTTTGCGACCATGCTTTCATGCATGCATGCGACGGCTTTCCGTTAGCTTTACACCACTCAATGTAAAATCTAAATATATGGGATTTCGATTCTAAAGTGCCTTCTATGTAAACTCTGTTACTGCTAGAGCGATAGTAGTGACTTGGTACTTTATTAATTAAATTTAGCCATTCTTTGACAGTAGTTGATTTAATATCTTAAGCGAAATTCAATGATTTGTAACACAAAAATTTTAGAATTTACCGATAGCCCATAAAAAAAGATTTTATGTTTATTGAAAAAATAATTATTTTGTTACAACATATTTTCATCCGCAAAATCAATGGAATCCATTGTAGAAGAATTTATTGAATATGGAGATGGAGTATTTGATAATTCTTCGCCGTAAATACGATAAAACTGGGCAGTAGAAGTCGTTGGAGAAGTCAGAGGCAATTATAATTTTACATAACAAAATCATATCAAATTTTTATTTTAATTTTATCTTACAATTACATGCATTTTAACATGTTTGCATCGGGATCGAAATCTCTACATGGTGCGACGCCTTGTCTGGCATGCAGAATCGCGGCAACATTTTTATTTATAAACCTATTTCGGTCTTTCTTGATTCTATTAATTTCAGATAATATCCTCTCGCACTCAACGTTTGAAACTGGAAGAATGAGCATGTCTTTAGCAAATTTAGATATATTTTTGTAGTTTGAAAATTTACTTACAAGATCCTTCGGAGATATACATTTTTCTGCTAGCGTGCAAACTTACCATGTGATTGCTTGATTGAAAGTTTTTACCGCACATACCTCTTACATTCATATGGGTACGAATTCTGAGAATGGCGATCAGTATAGGTAGGTGCATGCGATTCCTTAATTTTGTTTTGATTGTCCCCGTTGCGAAGAAAAAAAAATTAATTCAGAAAAATAATATAATATTTTTTAATGATTAAAAAAAAGTGTCGATATAAATGGCCCTGTTTACATTTTTGCCTTCATCTTCTACAATCTACATTATCAGGGACAGTTGGATCTATTAATTGATTTTCAATGCCTATAGGATCTAGAAAGAAACAAAATAAAGAATTAAAATATGCATACCATTTATGTATTGGCATTATTAAATATACTTTGTTTACATAAAAAAGTAGTTTGCATTTGTACCTTGATTAAAAATAGACTCATTAATTAGTATTGTGCAAAAGTGCACAAGCAATAATCGTGGTCTTAATCACGTGATCGTCTTGATGTATTTTCATCGTTCTGTTACGCGAGGCGAATAAAACCTCTTGTTAAAAAAAAACTTTTATTACTTAAAACTTGTGAAATTAGAAATTAACTCTTGTACCAGATTTATGTTTGGGTATAGGGGTTGAACTTTTTATGGAAGCGGACGTTCCCAGAGGGGTGTCTTGAATATTTGCCATTGGGATGTTTCCAATTTCAGGTGGTTTTAGGAAGAGGCGACGACAGCTACCGGTCTTGAAACACAAGGCTAATTTATAAGACAAAAATAAACTCAAACATTTATTTATTCAAACATTTATTTTACTTACACTTATTATTAAAACTAAAATTATGGAAAAATGAGTCTCGTATTTCATTATAAAATGCTGATCAGTGATTTGATCCGCAACGTTATCGCACGCAAAACGCACGCAACGCACAAAAGGCGGCCTTATCGCTACTAAGCGATTTCTACCAGGCAACCTATGGGTAGGATTTAATAAGAAAGTGGTGAAAAACAATAGGTGGTGCAGCAATGAAAATAAATTACACTCAATTAGTAGTTTGATATTATGCAACCAATTATTGTAATTTAATGATTTCCATATGTCTACAGTACCATGAATAAAATCTGTTTTACATTGTTTTGGCAATTTATTTATCGTGTTAGAGAGTATTTCGCTTTCACAACTAGGATTCGCGGCTGTCAAATAAACGCTCATTACGTTATACAAATATTTAAAATCTATGATTTTACAACTATTAATCGATTCTATATTACAATAATCCAATTTGTCGTTAGTCAATGTCAATCAATACAGGGTGTCCGGGGAAGTGACGATAAAAAGAAAGAATTAGACTTCTCATGTCAAGGGGTACCCGAATTACCCCCATGTATGTTCAGCGATTTTTAGTAGTTTAGGAGATAGATTTTGCTTGGTGAATCTTCTCCCTCAGCTCATTTTCACTGGATACTTCTCGGGCATAAATTATTTCTTTGTAATATCCCCAGATGAAAAAATCAATTGGGTTTAGTTCAGGTGAGCGTGGCGGCCAATTTATTGGTCCACTTCGTCCGATCCACCTGTTGGCAAAATTTAAAACCTATTTAAAACTTGGCAAAATGAAACTAAACACAGTTGGGTCATTAGCATGAGGTGTAGGTAAGGTTATAATTTTATACAAATTAAAACTATCAGAAGACACTAATGGAATTCTTAAAACAAAGATTATTCTGTTGTCATGGCTGTAGCATGTTACACTAGACACATTAACTAAACTTTAGTTACTAAAGTATGCATATTAGTTACTACAGGTAACTTATATCCTAGGGGTAGGTATCTATAATTATCGATGAGTTCCACGTAAAGTTGCGCAGGAGATAAATAGCTGGATGAAGGATGTTTTGATTACTAAGAATAATTGCATACCGTTCTTGTACTGTTCCCTCCTCTTCTTTCGCGAATTTTCACTTTTTCAATTTCTGTTAAATTATGTTCTGATTTAAGTACTTTCTTCGAAATGGTTGGGTTCGGCAATAGCTTTTCTAAAATAGCAAGGCGAAAATCGTAAAGATTTATTTTTTGTGCCGCACCAAAGTTATTATACCTATGTATTGAATTAAAGCATTGCTCAGGCTCATTTGAAGAGTGTGAAATATTTTTTGTACCAACGCATAGTTTTCCGTTTCCGTTTATGTTACAAATAATTTATAACGTATATTATTTATGTACTTTAATATTACATAAAAAAATATTTATTTTTGTTCTTAAAACTACAAATTCTGCACTCAGCTTGACTCATATTGCAATTTTTTTTTCACAGGCAAACACGTCTGACTTTTTGAATTGCAAATTGGTCGATTAAATCTTCACAATCCAAATGTTGAAGTACGTCCGATTCGATGCATAGAATAGGCTATTGAGTCTATTTGCACTCATTGTAGAACGTAAATAGTTTTTAACTCTTTTCCACAAGAAAACTATCGTTCTACGCTACAGTTTGTTACAGCTACAGTAATAAATATTCGATATGCGATTTCTACGTTAGGGAACTTGGTATAGAGGTCGTTTGTACAAAAAATTTACGGCGGTATCTAGTCGTAGCGCGCGCGCCTAGACCAATCCTTAATCTAAGCCACCAGGTATTTCAAAATCGAAGAAAAAGGACTTATTAGATTTATGCAAATCAGGAGCAATTCCACAAGCTCATTGGAACTTTTATGAAAATCTACCTACAGTATCTGAAGAAACAACTCAGGAAGATGACTCAGATTAAAAAAATCTATTTCTTTTAATTATTAAGTAATTAAAACAACATTTTGATTTCAATTATGATTGTTTTATTTCAAATTTACTATAAAGATTATTAAATATTTATATACAAAAGTGGATAACTTGGAATAACTTTCTCTAGAATGAAATAAAATTTAGTTCCAAACAGTAACAATTAAAGAAAAACTGTGAAAACTTGGTGAAACTCTAAATAATTTTTCATATATTATTATAACATATATTATTTATGTACTTTAATATTACATAAAAAAATATTTATTTTTGTTCTTAAAACTACAAATTCTGCACACAGCTTGACTCATAATTATATTGCAATATTTTTTGTTTACAGGCAAACACGTCTGACTTTTTGAATTGCAAATTGGTCGATTAAATCTTCACAATCCATATGTTGAAGTACGTCCGATTCGATGCATAGAATAGGCTATTGAGTCTATTTGCACTCATTGTAGAACGTAAATAGTTTTTAACTCTTTTCCACAAGAAAACTATCGTTCTACGCTACAGTTTGTTACAGCTAAAGTAATGAATATTCGATATGCGATTTCTACGTTAGGGAACTCAGTATAGAGGTCGTTTGTACTAAAAAAATTTAAAATATCGGAAGGTGAATTTCGTTTCATCTTTTTTTCAGTAACATAAGCATGGAAGTACACAAATTCTATGAGGGCTCAAGATCTGAAGAATAAATTTTTTTTAAACGTTTAGCTCGTTTACGAATCTCCTTATTATTCAAATTGCCAAATTCTACGATAAGAACTTAACGAAATGAACTATTCGAAATGTGATTAAATATATCATTAGCATAAAAATATATTCTTAGGGATCAGAAGGAGTTCATATTAATAAATAAAGCACTTAATCAACTCAGAAAGTTTTATTCCTTATACAAAGTGATTTTTTCCAACACAACTACTACAATAAACTAATAATCGACTACAATATTAATTAGCGCACTAAACACAACCGAAACGTCCATCACGTACGAGAGCCTACCGCGAAGTGAGTCAAATTCGCTGCTCGACTCATTGTTGCCAACTTTATTTTTAAGGAGATCGTACCACAGAGTAGAAAAGATCGTATTTTGCGCGGATATCTAAAAAAAAATAGTACGCATTGAAATCTCAATAAAACAACCAGTTTCCTTTAAGTTTTTATTTTATAAAAGTATTTTTAGTCACTATCGTCATCAGGCAGCGTGTTTGTTCTTTTATACATATTTAAATTTAGTTTCGAAAGCATTTCGTTAGATGGCTTGAAATCAATACACGATCCATTTGCTTTAACATGTTGGGCCGCCAAAAGAGTCCCGTTAACTATGGACAGTTTATTACGAACTTTAGGTGGCCACTTTGAAGGTTAGCTTGGCGATTTCTGCCATTATGAGCTCCGTATCCTTGTTCATAGCTGGTGGATGCTATTTATACATTTAATTCAATAATTCTCGCGAGTCGCGACGCGAACTTGAATGCGCGAAGAACGCGGGATCACCACTTTAGGTGCATTGCGTGTAATAATGAAAAGACTCGCTATGAAGTATACATTTATTATTATTTAATGTGCGCGGCGTAAACGTCCGGCGCCGTCAGTTGGGAGTTTCACACTGTATTACATTTATTATTAAATTATATATTTTGTACGAAAGCAAAACCCCTACAAGCCTAAGGTTAACATGACTGAAAACTCTTTCACACTGTGCATTAGAATGCGGGATACATAATGTATCTAACGCAAATTGTGACAGCTCCTTATAATTTTCGCATAGGTACAACTCACTCCAAAATTTGTCGATCGGTAAAGTCAAATCCAGTTCATTTAACATGGATGGGAGATAACTCCATTTCCAGTCGAGCCTCGACTCATTTTCATAATCTTTCACGCCGTCCGGTTTGCTGAGTGGGAATTTATGTCTAAGAATATCTAATTCTACATTAATGCGTGCGCTTGCGCGCGTAACGTATACTACTGTTATAATAGTATACGTAAGAATAAATGATTAATTAAATAGAATAAAAAAATTCCTATTAAAAACTTTTGATAACACTAATTACAGAACAGTGACATGAGATGGACAACTAATAAAAAATGACATTGCATGCACTACAAAAATGAATTGCATTAATAAAATAATAATAATATACACATTAAATAAATTTTAACTTAATAACTTAATGACAGCATTGGCCGCTTTTCCTGAGAGAATCTCTTATACAGAGCATAGATAAAGAGTTACTAAACTCATTGTATTCCTCTGTTTATTTTTATCAAATTCATCTTTCTACCTCAGCATTCGAATGTGGATGTGAAATACATACTATAGCGAGTTCGCTTATGTCTTCAAGTATATTATCTCCAGAAGCATTTTTATACTTTTTAACTTAACTCAAAACGGTATAATTTCTTGCGATACCCATTTGATTGAATGAATGAAGAATATGCCATTGTTGCATTATCTTATCTATTTTTTCTGGTGTGAATACCAAAATTTCAGCTAGATTCACAATATAGTTTGTTTTCACGGGTTTTACTGCTTCTTCAGGACTTAGTAACTGCATAGATTCTAATTGTTTATAGTTATCCGGAAGCCTTTGTTATATTTCGGTAACCAGGTGACAAAAATGTGACGCAGCGTTGCCTTACTATATAGTTTGTGGCCTAAATCCCAGAGTGGTTCACGAAGACGAACTTCGGTGATCAAGCGTTCAGTATCGATGTTCATTTTCACGACGACGATAGACGCATGCGCGTAGTCAGTGCTTCGGTCGGTACAGCACTGAATGCGTTCATTTGTTTGTATCTAGGTTAAACAAATAGCAAGGTATCTCTATTTAGGATGGTACCCGGTTGTTTATATTTATATAATTTATGTTTCATACTATTAATTATGTATTTCTCCAAAATTAATAGTATGAAACATAAATTTTATACCCAGTCCATTGGGTGGCTTATGTGGGGATAAATACATTTCTTAAATAAATCAATGCTTTATTTTTATAATAATTGTATAATTATTATAGTAAAGTAATTAATTAGGTACTGATAATTCAAATTTAAATCGAGTATCCCACTTTGCGGAGAAGGAGTGAAATTTGATACGTAGCTTTGCAAACTACCCAAAGAGTTTTGAGGATTACTTGATGGGCACCTTATATTCAATGTCTGAAAATATACTCTGTGATGGGCACTGTCGGATATGTTAGTTCCTGGAAAATTCGATCGGAGGTGTCGAGGATGGATTATTACTTTGCAAAGGTTCCATGTAATCAGCAGCGTGGTAATTGGTGGACTGTTAAAAGTTTGTTGAAGCTGTTTCTGGGAAATTGTTTGGTGTACGGAAATGTCCAGGGTACGAAGAGGAAGGATGTAAGAAATTGTTTGATAAAGATGTTATGGAAGGATGAGTTCATTGTCTATTGGCTTTTATTCTTCGACATACTTGCAGTATTTCTATTTTCGCTTGAAATTTTTTGTCGTCTGTCATAGACGGATTGGATAGGAAAAATATACTTACGTATATTGGCGCGACCAGGAAGGTTTAAGTATATAATTTATAAGGCTTTCGCTCACATTACCTAAAATAAAACGATATATGTTAGAGATATCGGAAACAATAAGCCGTCTGAGAGTTGTCGACGAAAACGCTATCAGAACTCTTTTATATATAACATAACAATGTATGGCGGAATTGTGTATCATATACATATCTCCAGAAAAGTCCACTATAGGACATGTCTATTGTGTATCTATAAAGAGAACACACTATATCAATTTTATTACTTTCACAAATTGGCAATTACAAAGAAATCATCATCATCAACATTCAGAATGAAAAAAAGGCACAAAATTTCGTGAATGTTGGTAGCGTACCATTCTGGAAAGAGGAAGACGCGATTTTTAGAAGTGTATTGGTTCGTCTCAGACACAATCTGACCTAAAATGTCATCGTCCGCGTCCCAATAGGAACGAAAAGCATCATAGGCCGAATTATATTCCTGAGTCGAACCAGTAACTGTTGGTAAAAACGTTTCCTCCTTCCCCTGAAATGACTCCATAGAAGTCCATTCAAAATCTCTACATCGGATGGATGCATTGAAAAACTCACCATCATCTTCAGTCTCGCTTTCCGTTCCTCTTTCAGGCCTGTTCCTATCGCAACCTTGCATCTAGCTATTTATAACATCCATCACCATATTCGCGGATAAACATGTGTCCTCCTCTTCAATATGTTCGGCCTCCAATGGCGTGCCATCTTCGTCTAAAATTTCCACCACTCTTGGTGCTCTGCAAAAATAATTGCCATTATTAGGGCGAGGCCGCCAAAATTCGCGATTGTTTCACAAAAGCAACACAAAATATTTTGTGTTATACCTTACCAATACCTTATACCTTTTCAAGTACCAAAGGCTATATTATCTCCATCCTAGGAAAAACATTTTTATCTTTGTATACGCACATAATACAAGTTCCAAAACAAAACGCATAATTCAAGTTCCAAAGCAAATTGTGTTTTACCTCCACGTCACTATTGCCCACGTCACTCAGATACTCCTCCTCTTCATCAGCATATAGCAGATTTAAAAAATCGGCTGTGGCTTCTTTATTAACGTTCCACGACGACATTCTACAAGGATAAAATAAATAATAAAATAAAATAAATAAATAAAAACTTTATTTATTTGCCTTCACAACTTATACTATTACAATAGAACAAAATATGTAAACGTGTAGCATTTACGTTGTGAAGGACTAGTGTCTGAAATAGGTCTGTGAAAGACCTGTAGTACAGATCACTAGCCCCCCTCGCGGATGATACTACTTAAATACATTTATAACTTAACATAATAAACAAATGGCAAGAAGAGAAAAAACAAAACAATAGACTGAACTTAATATCTACTTCTACTTAAAATAATATAGACCTATTAATACGTGACCAGTGTATGTGTAGTGAGTGTTTGTCTGCATGTATGTGTGCGCGTGTAATATGTATGTTTGTATGTGTGGGTGTGTGAATGTGTTAGTTTGTGTGTGCGTCTGCGTGTATGTGTGAGTGCGTCTATGCGTGCGTTTTTGCGTTTGTGCGTGTGTGTGTCATATATAGAAAGATGTATAAACAGTGCGGAATAAACATTAAGTTTTTATGTTTAAAAGATTTTCAGTTTGTTGGTAGTCTAGGGTTTTCAAATAATTACTTACGGCTGACTTACAATTATATTTATTTTTAGGATATATGTTTAACGTTTTATTTATTAGGTTATAAAGAAAAGGTCCCATGAAGCAGAAAAAATTGTGTGAATGAAAACTTTTGAATTGTAAGGTCGGGCATATCTTATCTTTGCGACGTTGGCTAAATTGTAGGTTTTTGTCAAAAACTAGTTGAGAATGCTGTTTTAAGATTGTTTATATAATCATAAATTCATCATTCAAAACTCGTATTCCGACTGTGTATCATTAGTTAAATTTGTTAGTTCCTCATCGAAATGGATTTGTTCCGGCTCATTTACATCATCATTTCTTGACGGTTGTCGAGACGATTGCATGGGCGGCGGTGATGTTTCGTAGCCGCTTTGGAAGGCACCGTGTTGAATGGATGTTTGGTAGCCACTCTGCATAGGAATTTGAGCTGTTTGGTAGCCAGTCTGAACAGTTGTTCGAGATGTTTTGTAGTTTGCTTGGACAGATGTTTGTGAAGTTTGATACTGGCTGGGATAGTGTGATGGTTGGTGTAAATCGCTTAAGGTGACTAGTAGAGCAAAACGCGAGTTTGCTGCTAAATTATAATGCTTTAAAGTATATGATTAACTGCAGTAAAAAATCCCAGATAAATATATGATATTCTTCAGGAGATAAACTAGTTAGATAGTGTGTTGAAAACACAATACAACTTATTTTACTCGATAGAAAAAAATCACAAAGGTACCTCTAAAAAAATCTTTTGATGCTTAAAAACCATACTAAACTACATGCAATCATTCTGTTTTTTCGGCAAATAATTCTACAAGCAACATACTAAGATAATACTGTGTTATTTTTTTAGTCCAATCAATAGATTTCGTGTAAATCGCAAATTCTTATTCCCAAACCAAAAACGTACGCATGTGTGCGTGAACGCCTGTGTACCGACACTACCGGCCGAGGCCCGTTCGTAATGATTCGCGTATGGCGCGGGCGTCGGGCTGCAGCTGTGGCGCGGCGGGTGTGTGTGAGTGGAATGAAATGCTTATTCAGGGCAGCGCCTTAATATCTGTAGAACACGACTTTGGAAAATTATTGTTTGATTATCATTAAATTTTTCCAACGATGGCAAAATTGCTTTAAAAAAACTTAAATGTCTACTTTCATCTTTGTTTAAGGCAGCTATAATATTCTTCTCGAATTCATCTTCGTCATATTTTATTTTACGCGATGCGGGATGGTAACGTGGCCTGACAGGTTGTGGGCTTTGTTGTGTTGAGGTGCTTGGTCTTATTTCCTCATCGTCAAGACTCGATGTTGTTTTATTTTGGGATTTTTTTTCCAGAAATAGGAGTTGGTCGTATAGATGATATTTTTTAATTTTTTTGCCCCCAGCTCCGGATTTACATTCCTCATTCTTTTTTTTCGTATTTTGTAAAATTATCCTTGATTCCTCTCCATTTCTTTATGACATCGTTACCTGAAAAATACAGTTTTAAAAATTAAGTGTTTGTATGCTGTATAGCTGGATGCGAGCTGCTTCCAACCGGTCTAAGTGGAGGTAAACTACGGGAGGCCTATGTTCAGCAGTTGATGTCCTATGGCTTATATGGTTTAAAAAATGTTAAATGTAATTTATTTGTTGTGTTTTATACACACACATAAGATGATTTTTTATTTATTTATTTATTACACTTAATTGTAATACAATCATTAAATAGGAAACAATAAAAAGAAAATATGGTACTAGAAAGATGTGGTACAATTGGCGGCCTTATCACTAATCAGTGATCTCTGCCAGGCAACCAAGCGGTAAAAAAGTGAAATATTTAGTAAATAAAATTTTGGAAATAAAATTAGAATTTAAATAACATGAAAATAAAGAAGTATGATGATGTTTGTCCATACCGCATTTCGTTTATAATTTGTATTACTTTACTTTGGAAAGTGAGAGTTTCTCGGTCGGAAAAATCTTGTATTGATGGCAATATAATAATTATTAATTATTAGGAGAATAAGGTTATTTAAATTGTTAAAACCACATTCTGTTATTAATAACTAGCGGTCCGCCCCGGCTTCGCCCGTGGTACATATTTCGTAATAAAAAGTAGCCTATGTCCTTTCTCAGGGTCTAAAGATTGTCTGTGCCAAATTTCATCAAAATCGGTCCAGTAGTTTATGAGCCTATTCATTACAATCAAACAAACAAACAAACAAAGTTTTCCTCTTTATAATATTAGTGTAGATAAGTTAATTCAATACATCGATGAAGTGGTGACAATAGCATGTGGTTTAATTAAATTATAAAGTTCTATAGTAGGTAAATATAAATAATGACATTTAGGTTAAATGTATATAATAAAAAATATGTATATGTTATTAGTTTTGTTTAATACTCATTTTATTTAATCTTAATATTCCTATGATCTTCATTATTTCCTATAATAAAAGACTGTTTATTTTTAAGTTCTATTTATTTAACACTTTCCAACATTTTTGGGAAAATATATGTTTCCCAGAAATTTTCAGCACCCTTTAACAAATGTTGCATATATTCATCATCATAAAGGATCCACTAATTGTGAATGATTTTGTTTCGTTCAAAATGTGGATCAGCTACACAAAATAATTCTCTTTTATTTAGCAGCAAACATCTGGAGCATAATTTGTGCTTTAAATTTTTCTTTGATTTCATTTTATGTAACTAGTAACTACATTTTCATTGCTTTTTCACACATTGGACTTTTCACTTCAATGCCACGAGGTATTGTGTTAATGAAATCTACAATGTCTTTCTTTAAAGCTTCGTCAACACTGTTATGCTTCTGGTGTTTTCCTCTTTTATCTTCAGCTATAAAGTTGCCATTTTTGGTAATAGGTAGATAATTGTTAATAAAAACTGTTCGTATCATTTTTGCTGAAATGTCAAAAGTGTTAATAAGAAATGTTTGACAGAGTTTTATTGTATCATTTTTTTTGTAATGTAGATAGTCCACTCTGAACATTACCGTATCGTGCATCGTTATCGAGATATCGATCGATAAAGTAAAAAATTCAGTACACATTTGGTTTTTGCATTATTTATTGTTTGGGACATAATATATTTAAAAAATCATAGAATTCGAATTTGTAGAGAATATACCTACAATTTTCTTTTTGGATTTTTTTAAGTCGGACAAAAATTACGATCTCCAGCGCGCCGCAAAGTCAGTGAATTCACGCGCACCGTCGAGCGAGCTGCTCGCTCGGTTATGTTCGCATGGCGAATCGAATAAAGTATATTTATTACACAAATAATTTGTTTGTGCAGTAAAAAAAAGTTGAACTGTACATTTGAGGGAAAAAAAGTACAAAAAACACGGTAAAATGAATGAAAAATTGTCTTAAGAAAATTTTATAATTGAAAAAATGCAAACACACTCGTCAAAACGGATGCCAGGTCTTTCAATGTTTTTTTTTTTTTGAATACAAAATAAACGTGTATGGGAAGAACATTTTTTTTGTTCACTTGAACTTTTTTCATATTTTTTTTCGCTTCGATGCTCCAGGCTGAAGGTCTTCGTCCGCCGTAAGGCGTAAGTTCTTCGAGTTGGTGTGTCTGTTGAGACGCTGGAAATGATGCTGGCTCGTCGAGAGCATCGTCGTCGTGAAGCAAAATGTCGACTTTGGTGACGTTACTGCATGTTTGCCCACTACAGTGCATGCAAATAACGGAGCAACTAATTCCCGCTTTTCTGCACTCACAGGCGGCCTCACAATTTATTTTACATTTACAGGAAATGAGTTTCAATAGTTCAGGCGGAGCAGGTTCGGCGGTGCTCGTGATTGGTTCGAGCCCTCGATTAGTCAAGTCGTAAACGACGCCTCTTATGTCCTCTCGTATTGTTGCAGCAGCTTCGCGAATAACTCGAAGTCTTTCCTCGTGAGCGTTCTGCTTCTTTTCCTCGTACTATTTATCCGCAAGAATTTTGAAACCGGTGTTTCGGAAACAAACGACACAATCTCGCTTTTGTTTCTCAATGATGAGAATGTCCTCGCCATATTTCGCTTCCAAATGAGTTTTAACTGTTTTCAAGTGAGGTACAAAATTTCTATTCACGTGGCTCATTAATTCAGTCATCGAAAACTGGCATTCGTCGGAATTTTCTTCGAGGAACGAGTAAATCCCCTCCATTGCCTCGTCGATTTTGTTATGTTACCTGCCGGACGGCCTCTTTTCGCACCCTCAGGTAGCGGGTTGTAAACATGATGCATACATTCGCGATGGTAGCGAGCTTCTACGGCGACGAGATCGGGTACAGAGCAAACACGCTTGACGATAGAAATGGCAAATTCGTCGTTACGTCCGAGCAGATATTTCAGGACGTTATCCTTCATTGATTTTTCTCGAACCGATCGAATTTTGTGTCGTCGATCCGTCGGTTTTTTTGTTTGATCGGAAAAAAATACTCCACAAAACAAACATTGATTTTTGAAATCGAAACGGTCTTCGAGCTGCTGTTGTTGGTCGGGTTCCTGTTCTTCCGAGACTGATTTCGACCGACGAGAGGCAGACGACGCGAATCTTAAGTTCGCATAATGCTTGTAACATGCATGATGAACACTCACAGAATCAACAGCTTGTAGCATACGTTGATGGTCCACATGCCCTCTTTTCTCACTCAGCGTCAAAAGAGTTCGCACAGCTTTTTTTTTAGCAACATAAATGTCGAAATAAATGTCTCCGGACGGCATGGTCGTTTGGCGGGAAGGTCGTCTATAATTAGGACGGCTCTCTTCGCAGCCTGCAGCAGAGCCGTCATATTCGAATCGCCGCTGCTGCATCTCGCGGGCTCACCGCTGCCCTCGGCACTCGGTCTGAAATTAGAACAAAAAACATTAAAATAATAATACTTATGTACCTAATCAATACAATTTACTTACATAAAATATTCATTCAGATATTGATACTTACTCATCGGTGGAAGACGACGACGCGGCGAATGGCTTGGCTCCAACTTGTCATTGTATTTAAATTTAATTCAATTTTATTATATTATATATGCTGCGTTGCTACAAAATATTAGATGACATTTGATACTGTAACAACCGTTACAGTATCAAACGTCAGTGTCAATTTTAAGTCAGCTTGGACGAGTGAATGAATGAAAAAACAAAATAATGTTACCATTTAATAATTTTTTGATAATTAATATACTTGTTATAAATGTTACTAACCACTAATATGTGTGGAGAAATTGGTTTCAGTAGTTAAATATTGTATTGTTTTGTCCAAAGATGGTATCTTATTACTCATATCTTCTTAAGAAATCTTTTCATTTGATAGGTAATATTATATAGTGCCGCACCGTTGATTTAGAAGACATTTTAAATTGAATCGATTCCTTTTGTTCAAATGTCTTTTATATTTATTGGCCTACTAATCTACGCCGATTGAAAGGAGTTTTATAATTTAATGATGCGGTCACAGTCCTGTTCTGTAAGTACACTGCTGTGTGTGCTGCCTCTGCCCAAAACCTTTTCTCGAGACCTGCATCAAACAGTAGACACTTGGCTTTCTCAACGACAGTCCGATTGTATCGTTCTGAGAGCCCATTCTGCTCGGGAGTGTATGTGTTCATTTTGTGATGTACGATCCCATGCGACTTCAAAAAATTGTCAAACTTACTGTTGCAGAATTCTGTCCCGTTGTCACTTCTCAAGATCTTTATGCTGCAATTAAGTTGATTCTCAACCTCTGCTTTATACTGTTGAAAACATGTCAATGCCTCATCTTTACTTTTCAAAAAATAAATGTATGTCATACGACTAAAATCGTCTATGAACAGCATAAAGTATCTAGAACCACCTAGAGATAGGTTTTCCATTGGTCCGTATTGATCAGTATGCACAATATGTAGCAACTCAGTAACTTCTGTTACCTTCTTTGGGAAAAGGTAAGCGGCTCTGCTTCCCCTCCCTCGTTGACTAACAGACAACAGATTTGTAGTCAACTTCGGCACGCATAATATACCTTCCACTGTAATATCGTAGTCACATGCGTCTTTGTCGTAATCTGCACATCACCAGTACATATTACTAGTATTTTATCTTTATTTGCCACGACAATTTCTTTGATCATAACATCTCCCGACACATTTGACAACCATTCTTGGTAAGATGAACACTCGCCCAAGCGCGTCAATATACCAGTCACTTTTACAAAATTCACCATTCAGGAACACGGCGCACATACGTAGATTTCGACTAATTAGGCGGCCAAAAATATGTTTTTATTTTTATGGGGTAAAAGGCAGTTTAGAAAGGAAACAAAACAGTTTTTGACTAAAAAAACATTTTTATTTGGTAAATAGAAATAAAAAGATACAGTTTTTATAAGAACACAATTTTTTAAACAAATACTTAATTTCTATGAGCAATAATCTTATTTATTTATACAAGATTTGACATATACAATATTCATATATAATTTTTTTACAATTACAATTATCACTCCCGCATTATTTTTCAAGAAAAATCATGTTTCCTGATCTGTGTCTGAGTTTTCTTGATCTATCTCTTCGTTCGGTTCAGCAGACACAAGCAGAGCTATCGTTTCTTTTAAGAACGATTTTTGAGAAATTCTTTTGACAGTCCTCATACTGCTTAAAAGAGGATCGGATGTTAATAGCAACCTTTGATATATATCAAGGTTACACACCTCTCTTGAAAACTTCCTTGAAAAGTTTTGCCGATAGGACCGAAAATGTTTATTTCGTGCCTCTGCTGCTTCTTCCGATAATTGCCCTATTGGCAACAAAGCCTTTTGAATAATGCTGGCACCGTGAATCAAAATCTTGTGCATGGTTGGTGTCATAGGGTGCCAGCCGTATTGCTCCACATATAACTTTGCTGTGTCCAAAGCATAGCTGTCGTATTTAGCTACATCAATGTTATAGCCACAAGAAATAGCTATGAATCAGTTCATGGTTTATACCCGTTATCTCAGCCGCCAACTCGGTGTCCTCGAAAAAACGTCTGCTGGTATTGCCATCATTTGTATTTCCGAAATTTGCCTTTGGCATGTCTACTAAGAGACCAGTTTCTGTCCGGAACCTTTCTTGGATATCCTTCTTTTTATTCTGCTCTAACAGCTTTTCTTCCGGGGTTCTCCTTTCTCTGTATTTCTTGACAGGTAATTTATATGCCAGGTGCAATATGCTTTCAAAAAGCCGTATCCTGGCATGTAAAACCGAAATTCCGAAATCCAACGCTTCGGGGCTTGACTCATTTCTTTTACTGAGGTCATTGAAGTCCTTTGAAGTAGCCCCACAGATATAGCATCGACTTGTGGATGTTGTGTTTGTTGCTGCATTGCAAATTTTTCCGTCAATCATCGTCATTTTCATGATATGCCTAAACTTAAATTCGCCACCATCTAAATTCACTGTAGTGGGCGTCAGGGACTTGGTGGCATTTTCCACATAACTGATTTCCTCTTTTGTTATATCTGTAGATTCCTTAATAAATCGGAATCTTATAGGGCGGCAAAATCGTGGAGAAGAAGGCGTGGGATTTTGCCAAACAGTCTTTTCATTGTTTTCTCCACAAACAATTTTCAAAGGCACAAAAGAGCTTATAAATATGTTGGCATCAGAGTCGGCATCATCTGTGAATTTCTGTTTAAACCGTGATTGTTGGGAGCCGTCACATCCCCATTTGCAAATTAACGTTAATGACTCCCGTTCATTGTCATTCAGTGTTACTAACACTTCTTCCAGGAATATCGATAAGCGCATAACAGTATGGTTTATAAGGCTTTGTAAATCCATTTCTGCACAAGTAGCCGTTACCCGTAAAGCACTTTTTGGTGGATAGCATTCTTGTTTTGCTTTCAACAATAAATCATAGCAAGGATAATGCCTTTTGTTTGTTGCCCTTATTATTTCATACTGCCGCCGAGTGAGATCGGCTTCTACAAACATTTTCAGGGTCTGAAATGGGGTCAAAGGAGCGATCATATCACTCGCCTTGGAATAGGCTTTCCTATATTTACTAGCCCGGGTCGGCGATTTCGTAACGTCTTTGAGAACTGTCGAGGCATCCCTTTTGCCATCCTTTTGCAAAACTACTTGTGCGGCATGTACAATGACCTCTGGTTCTGTAGACGAACGTATTTCCTCAGTCTTTCTCCTCTTGCTACGTTCACTTGAATCCGCAAAGGATTTGCAAGGTCGGCCTTGGCGAGGCGTTTCAATAGGAATTTCAAAAGTGCCCTCTAACCAGGACTGGTTATTTTTTAAAAAAACTTCTTCTACTTTGTGTGCTTTCAACCACCTTTGTTTCATTTGAGATTTTATGTAGGAAAAATTATGCTTCAGAGTCTTTTTACTCTCTTCAGTAACTCCATAACACTCCAGCAGATTATTTTCCAAATAGTCCAGTTTTTCACCGAAATTTGGTAAATCTTGACTTTGCATCTGGTCGAACAAGTACTTCCGAGTAACTACTTTAAAGCCAGAGGCACTAGAAGACCCTACAACAAATAAAAAATATGTTTTAGTATAGGAGACAAAATCCCATATTTTTCTAGGTTTCTACGTACAAACTTTGATATGAAATTTTGTGGTATTCTGCGGGTTTCTGCGGTTGATTTTTTATTTAAGATAATGTAAAGTGTATAACCAATTAAACAAATAAGAAAATTTGTCAGGGACGGACCCTGAAGTACACTAAAGACACTATTGAAAGTCAAAAACATGAATATTTTGTTAGAAAAATGGGTTAACTTTTGAGTGGTTAAAAAATACCTACAAAATATGAACTAATTAATCAACATTGAAAATATCTTACCTGAAGTTTGAGAATCCATCACAATTACTGTAATAACTCACTTTGAAAATTAAACATTCACTTTATAAAAACCGTTGCAATGGTAGCGCCGAGAACAGTTACGTGCGTAAGTAGCGACGATCGAACTTCGACTACCTGTCGATCGGCCCAGGCGCACTCGTCTGGCGACAAATGGGCGGGGCGTAATTCCTGGAAGTGTTAGCTACTTGTGGATATCAATATTGTTGGCCTCGTGTTATTTTTTTCAAATTGACTTTTGGCCGCCTAATTAGTCGAAATCTACGTATGTGCGGCGCTAAACGCGTTACTTCTTGTACGTTCATTTTTATTTGTATTCGACGCATTTTTGTCCGAAAATGTACACTGATTGCGGTAATGTCCTGTTTGTTTACATTTGTAGCAACTAGCATCTAATGACTTTTGGTTTTGACTTTGACAAGTTTGACATCTGTGCAGTGTTACCAACATTCCGGTTCATCTTATAATTACTCGCAAATGCTTCACTGGAATTGGAAGCGCTACTGTCTTCGCCATTTCCGCTTTCTTCCATGTCCAATAATTTAGTTTTAATGGCGTCTGATGTCAATGGTATACCGCAACGTTCAATCGTCATTATCATAGGGGAATATTTTTCTGTTAATCCCGCTAACAAAAGTGATGCGACCCACTCATCATTCATATTAAAGCCCGTACCGCTTAAGTGATTGAAGACTGAGTGATTATACGCCGTTGAGTGATTATACGCGGGTGAGTGATAAGATAATACGCGCGAGTGATTATACGCGATTTGCGCATTAGTAAATGTGAAGAACAACCATAAGTTATGTATTATATCTCCATGAGTATTTAATATCTCTGACTGAGCTAATTCTTGCCTCATTTTTGCCATATTACTGGCATTGTCAGTCACAAAACTATGAACGTTGCACCCAAACTCCTCACATTTTTTAATTGATTGTATAGCTAAAGTTAATAAATACTCTGGGGTTTCTTTAGTTAACTGCCGCACGTATTATAGGTTTTTTGTGGGGGGGGAGTGGGGGAGGAGGGGGGGACCCTCCCACCAAAAGGGGGAAGTTAGGAAACCAATAGTTTTGGAGAAAAATCAATTTTCCTATTCTAACCTCAAAATGTATGGAATTGGTGGATGGATAAAACTTTAGGTAGTGAGTGCTTGGAAAGTATATCCGTGAAATGAAACACATTAATAGATTAAAAAAATATATTTATTAAAATTTATACACATGATTTATTGCTTTTATTAGTTCATAAAATGGGTCCAATTTATTTTTTTGGACCCATCTCCGCCACTGATATTCAATTACAACATCTGCAAAGTTGGACGGGTGGTTATAATTGTCTTTTTTAAACCAACGTTTAACCACCCGCCATTGGGCCTCAATTCGTTGGGTATGAGTCCCATCTGGAGCCACAAAGGGATTATCAGGATCCGAGTGGTTCACTTTTTTGTGAATATAGCCATGTTCTGCCAAGCAATCGTAGGCCCGCCAGAAGTCCGTGTGTATAGTAGTCCCCTCTAGAACATGTTTTTTGATGAGGGGCACTAGTACTTCCGCTGACCTTATATTATCTGGGCAAACTTCTAGTCTCAGGTCCTCACTCCCATCCTCGATGAGGCCCAACACCCAGTGGCCTTCCACTCGTCGACCTAAAACAAAGAAACATACTTTATAAAGAATGAAAACATACTTTGAAGTGGAAATCGCCCTAAAGTCGCTTCTGGCACTCGCCGGCCGCTGCCGCGGCACGCTCGCTTCGCTCGCTCGGCTCGTGCGGCAGTTCAAGGGTTAAACCTAACACGCTCGTCGCTTCGCTCCTCGCTACCTATTTAACCTCGCTACCTAAGTTTTCACCCGAAAGGCAAATTAGTTCACACAATTTATCACTACATAGTATAAAACAAAGTCGCTTTCTCTGTCCCTATGTCCCTTTGTATGCTTAAATCTTTAAAACTACGCAACGGATTTTGATGCGGTCTTTTTTAAAAGATAGAGTGATTCAAGAGGAAGGTTTTAGTTCATATATAATTTATTAGGTTTTAGACAAAGCGGGCGAAGCCGCGGGCGGTAAGCTAGTAAACTATATAATGAAAATAAAATTGTTCTTACCTTTGTTAAATTTTCTAACTCCAAACTTCGACTCATCAATCTGGACAATTTTTCCAGGGCCACCTATCTTGCCAATTGTCTCTTGTTTCTCCAGCTGGTATATTGCTACAGTCTCGCGACAGTAATTATACCAGTCGGAAACTGTAGCCATCGACAAACATTGTAGCCCCCCCCTCATGTCAGGGTCTTCCTCGATTGCCGTCTCATAACTCCACCGGCGGGTGAAACAATACATTAAGTGAAACACCTGCGGCAGAGTAATTTTTGCTCTCTCGAACCACGTGTTTCTTGCCCGTGTAATTTTGCCACGGGCATTACGGCAGGGAGCCTTGTGGCACCGAAAATAGCCCACATTATTTTCAGTTAATTCAATCCGCATTGGTGAGCGGTGTCGGGGGCATAATTTTTGCATTGGTATCATTTGATTTGCTTCTGCAAATTCAATGCACTGCTCCTTCGTGCCGCACTCCCTCACTAGACGAGCGTGATTCATTCTTTGTAGAATTTCATCCACGTACAAACGACGAGGTACGTAGTCTCCGTACAGCTCTCGATTGCCGTCGTTGGGGTCCGGCAAGAGCTCTCCGTCCTGGTCGTTGTCTGCACGGGGAATGAGGTCCGCGGCGCCCGAGGGGCCCGCCAAGCCCGAGGGGCCGGCGACATCGTCGGCAGGTAGTTCCATTTCAAACAAAGGCAAGTCCAGGTACAGCGCGTGGGTCGTCGTTAGGGCAAGGTCCAAAATCCAAAAAAACGTAAGCCGGGTCGTCGTGGGAAGCAGGTACAAGTGCAGGTAGAGCGCGGGGGTCGTTAGGAGATCACAAAAAACAAAAGAGCACATTCCAGGTACGCAAGCGCAAAAGGAATGCCGTTATTTTTTATTTCAATGTCAATGTCAAATCTCTCTATACGTTCCATTTTACGACAACTAAAATCCAAAATTATCCATATTTTAGACACATTTTGACGCATCAATGCACTAAAGTCACAGTAAAGTGAAATGGAACGTCTTGGTCCGCTTTTTTTGCACAACAAAACGGATAAATGCGCTTTTTTCGTACAAAAAATTATAAACTTTAAAAATTAATAACTAAAAAACTACAAGTTTCCTAACGATAATATTTCGGAATTACAATCTTACATTACGTAGCTAACTAACAATATAAATATTTCGAACAAATTCGTGCGACAGTTAACTAAAGCCAACCCAATACTCTGCAGTGTGAGACATACATTTACATAAGTTTAAGTTTGAACTTAATAATTTCTAAGTCAATTTAACCTAAATGTCCTTACATACAGATATCACACTGTTTAAAATTATTTTTATAGCCTATTCATTATTTATATTTACTTCTTGCTTTCCGCCTGCGACCTTGCCTGCGTTTTCAAAGAAAAACCCGCATAGTTCCCGTTCCCGTGGGATTTCCGGGATAAAACCTAGCCTATGTTGCTCAGTGAAGATGCAGCTTTCTAATGGTGTAAGAATTTTTGAAATCGGTGCAGTAGTTTATGCGTGAAAACCATACATACATCATTACAAACCTTTCCTCTTTATAATATTAGTAGGTATATAGGTATAGAAGTATAAATGGAATTATATAAATTAATCAAACCACATACATACTATGCTCACCACTTCATCTATCTGTTGAATTAACTTATTATTATTAATAGAATGTTGTTTTAACAATTTTTTACTATGGAACTTTGTAAACTAATCAAACCAAATGCTATTGTCACCACTTCATCGATATATTGAATTAACTTATTATTAACAAGAACAACAACAACAACAAAAATACTTTATTTTGCACCACAGAGAAAAGTACAAGTAATTACTTATCGCTCAGATAGCGATCTCTTCCAGACAACCATTATATTACATTAATAACAGAATGTGGTTTTAACAATTTAAATAACCTTATTCTCCTAATAACCCTCTGTATATGAATGCTTACTGCTTAGACTGGCAATAATTGTACTTTGAATGGCCTCTTTTTTGTTAATTTTACATTTTTTACAACACTTAGTGGACGAAGGAGCTTATTCCTTTTTTAGTCAATAAAGTACATGTACAACAATGAAACCATCAGGTGTTGAAGCCAATAAATATTTTAGTGTGTTAGCATTTTTATACTGAGACCAGGTCAGTGATTGCTCTATGGGCTTGGATGGTTTTTCTATTTCTATTTCAAAACAATCTATTATACAATATATATTTTTAGAAGACATAGAGTACATATGATTTTGAAAGAGGTAAATACAAAGTACGGAATAAAAAAAGAGTATCATTTACTTCGTACGTTTGAAAAAGTATTATTTTGTACTTTTAGCAGCACATGATTTTGCAATATTTTTAAAGTAATTAAAGTAGTCCAAACACTCCAACTCATTTAAATACATAAATTAAGAGCTCATTCTTAGGCTCCGCGCAGACATACAGCGTTCTGCGTTCTGCGTTCGCCTATTCTGCGTTCTGCGTTCTAGCTCACACAGGAGCCGTTCAAGACATTTGCGTTCTATTTTGCGACTCTCCGCACGTGAAACATGTCTCTCGAAAGTTCATCTTCCGAAGATGAAGCCTTGCTTTTGTGGAGTCTAGAGGAGTCAAAAAAAAGAAGAAAATATTGGGATCAACACGAAACGAGATAATATGGGAGAATTTAGTATTGTTATCTCTTGCCACGCCCCTTTTATTTTGGGACGAGTTTTGTAGTCCCTATGGCTTAGATCGTACAAAAACTGCCTTCCTCTCACCAATTCAACCAATTTTTCTATATCAACGCTCGGACCAGCCATAGCGAGAACGCGAGTTCTTTGTATTTCTGAGCAGAGAACGCGAGAACGCAAGCGTTCCGAATGACCGCCGTGGTCTGACTGCGTTCTGTGTGCGCCGGCGCTATAGATCCTTCGCATCACAAAGAACGCGGATCGCAGAACGCAGAACGCGGAACGCAGAACGCATTCTGCCTGCGCGGAGCCTTAATCAATTTCAATGAAGCTCTGTTTTTCATTATATGGTAATTGTACACGTTGATGAAGGACCCGGTTTTGTTTAATTTTTTGTATACTAGAAAGAAGGTCCATTCGTAGCTGTAATTTTTCTGATTCTGACATATCTTTAACATATGGTGTAAAAGACGTATAGAAACTGTATTCTGTTGCAGTCTTTCAGAGTTGGTAGTTTTATTTTATTTTATTTCTTTTTAATATTGCAGCCTCAATATTGTCAATTCTCCTTTTATTCTTTGACAGCTGCTTCTTTGGTTCATGTACAGCAACATTCTCAGAATCGTCATTATCAACAGCAGCAAAGAAAGATTCCTCATTTAATTCTATCGCTATATTTTGCAATATGGCCAAAGCAACTTTATATTCTTTGGTGTTGTCCAGAGATTTTTTAAAACCTGATAATAAACACCTAAATCGACTCTTACAAACACCAAAACATCATTCAACACTAGTGCGACTTGCGAGATCTAATATGGGCATAATTGCATGCTTCTCCTTTCTGAGTAGAAGGATTTAGCAGGGTTGTATACAAGTGCGCCGGGCGGTGGAACGGAGAATGTAATCCATCATCCGGTGCGGTGAGGCGGCTTGAGACGTGTTCCGCTCATGCCGCCAACGGGACGGAAGAACAGGGGACTTTTGTTCAGTACTTGTTTGTTCAGTACTTGGATGAATATTCTCAGAGGCTGCATTATGATTTACATGATGATGCTTCGTGGTGTCAAAGGACTTAAAACAGCTAAGTTTGAAGATTTCTCCCTAAGTGGAGCGCTTTGTTCGACCGTTTCACTTGTAATAGTGGCTGAGGGATTTGAATATTTAATTCCGTCAGAATAGAATAATTGTTTCTTTGCTTTGCACTGGTGAGGATGTATTATGGTTTTCTGTACCGATTGATTCAAATAGAAAGTCGTCTGTATCGGTAATGTCGATGGAGTTCCTTAATAACGTGTGCGTGGAACGATTGCCAGAGCTACTGGATGGTGTTTTGCCTTACCATATTTTTTGCTAACGCTGGTTGCAGAGCTTGACTGACCATCAGTGCGTACGTCAGTCGCGCTTGTCATATGTATGGAAATTCATAAAACCGTTCATAGCTAGACCGACCATACGCACGCGTATTGCCATGCGCATTAGTGTCATAGTCATACAATTGTTGATGCGTATCGTCAGGACCGACGGTACGCACTGACGGTCGGTCAAGCTCTGAAACCAGCCTTAAGTGTTTGCTGGTACAGTTATCTGTGACACCAATATTGGAAGAAACTGTTTCTCCTTTATTGCGAGTTACAATATGGGCAAAAAAGGGGTGTGAACAAGTAAGGAGTGCAAGCATATCCAGAGTCTCCTAGTAATCTACCATGTATTTGCCCACTCTCAAAAATTTGATTTATTCGGCTTTCATTGAATATGCGTGAATCGTGAGTGCTGCCACGCCAACGAGCCACAATATTCGTTATTTTTAATCACACACTATATAATAGATTTTCTAATCCTGGAGTTATGTTTTTCGACTGGTTATTTGGCAACTCTCTATAAATAGACAGACGTGGTGGTGGTTTATCTTTTGTTCTCCAGATAGCTTTGAGATGTTGGGGTCGCAATCAAGTAAGTGTGTACCTAACTATATAATTTTTCTATCAATAATAAACATCATTTTTTGAGTAACCCACACAAAATAGTGGCACTTTTCGCACGGCTTAACTTGATTTACTTTCAAGATTTTATTTATTTGGACCCGGTCATAAGAAGTACCTACGTATATTTCGAATGACATTTGTCACACACCCTCACTACAGTTTCACCAGTAGAGTAAGTGCGCCAATTATGGGCCACCATAAGGTTTTTTTGTAATAAAATTCAGAATTATAAAGATTAATCAGCCTTATATATTTTAAAAGGTTCGGTAGTTATTTAGGAACAAAATCAAATATTAGAATTCTTAAGGAACATTAACATCTTAGAAATAATCAACATTTTCTAAAATATGTCATTATTGTACATTAGAAAAAAGTTTACAAAATATGGACCACATGGTTTTAAATATGGACCATACTGAATTTGGTACAAAATTATTGAAAAAAAGATGTCAAGATTGTAGGCTTGGTAGTTTTTCTTCCTCTGTTGCTGACAGTTTTCCTTAAATGCGGTATAGACTGAAACACTTTTGATGAAAAATATGATTTAGATGATGTAGAGGGACTAACTATTGAATCTGAATGATTAGTCAGTGTTGACACTCCTGGTTGTGCATTTGCTTCATGATGTCCATCAACGGGTCTGGGGTGGTGGTTCAATTACAGATTAAGATGTGGGAGATGCAACAGCCTTTGTCTCAGGTAAGCAGTTATCGGGTTCAGGTACAACAGCCCTTTGCTGAGGTATCGGGTTATCAGGAATTATATCAACTGGTGTCGTTATATCGCGCGCTGGGTGATTAGAAGGCCCCTCTACTGCTTGCTTGCTTTAAACAAGTGATTAAATTGCATTGGCCATTGCCTCTTTATCCCATATTTGTCTGTATTTGTAGATGTTATCCTTAAACAATGAGTGCGTGCTCTCTGCCCAACGGCAAACGACTAGCGAGGCTCTGGTGAGGTGGAATTCAGTTTTCGGAGACCGATACCTACCTACGAGTTACGACTGATGGTTTTCGAGAAATGTAGGTAGTCCATATTACGGAACCAGTCCATAATTGGCGCACTTACTCTACACAATCTTCCTATTTTCTTAAAATTTACAGTGTTAAAAACGAATTCTCGATCAAGATTATCTTTAAAATGAATTATGTCGAAACTCGCTTTATTGTATTATTATTATTTATTTACAAAGGATAGCCAACAATTGTTTACACTATTTATAGCATACAAAGAAAAATACAATTTAACATATTTAGATTATAACAATTAATTATAGGCTAACACCACATTGCAATCATTTAATTGGTTGCCATAAAAACTTTTGTCCCGAAGCATATACTTCTTTATAGAAAGCGGTCCTTTCTTGGATTTTAACTCTGAGAAATCCAAGAAGTCTTTTAAACTCATTACTACTACTTTAAAGGGATTTTTAAGTTTGCATGTTCTGACTAAATGTACCCTATCATTGAAGTGATTAATCTTCATCTTCGTCCTTTTCTTTGTTTTTTTTTTCTATTATTGCGTGAACAGAGTCTCACTCCATATGGGTATGTCCGAATATAAGAAATTTGTGATGAATTTTTTGCAGCGTAGGGTGATTGTATAGTAGGTACATAAATATAATGGCAACAATATTATTTTTATTTTGACCGCCACAAGTATCTGAGTAAAAAATTATCTCCTTCACATTTGGTGGCAATCTATTGCAAAAGTGTCACAAACATGATACAATTTGATTGGCTCCTCGTGCTCCTTTGGTCTCATCCCACATGTAGCATGTAGCCTCATTGCTTCCTAGGTCATGGATAGTTAAAGTAAAGGACCAAAGCTGTCGTTTATAAAAGGATACAGAGGTTGTCAAATAAGGCGTTGGCAAGCATTGTTGAAGGTCAAAAGTAAATGGCCTAATCGAAGAGTCTTTCTTAACTATATCTTTGTCAATCCTTTTTTCCCTATAAGATTGTTCAGCTCGAGATTGATGTTCGGCTAACTCGGCATAACGCGTAATAATAATTCAACAGTTGTTTTAGTGGCCGGTAAAACAAAATTAGTACCGCTAAGCAAGAAATGCTCACTGTCCCGCTTAGAATTATGTGGTGCAGTTTTATTATCAAAATTAATGTCAAAAATTAAAAAATGCCTCGTTGACTACAACATCACCGTCAACGGATGGGTTAATTCGATGGTAGTACTGGCCACTACAGGCTGACTTAAAGGGCAGGTCGACAGATGGAAACCGTTCGTCGCAATTGGAGTGAAACAAGTCACAGATTCGATGTTGGCTGACTGTTATGTCGCGTTTAAAGAAAACCCAGCTGATTGCGCAAGCCGCGGTCTTACGGCTTCTCAGTTACAATAACATAGCTTATGGAGGCTAGGGCCTGCCTGACAAATTTATAGCACAAATCAAGACTTGAAAGCTATTAAACAAGTTAATATTGTTATAAGCGGAAGCGAAATTATTAAGCAAATTATGTAAAAGCAAATCTCACTATCTAAAACTGTAAGAATATTGGCGTGGATATTAAGGTTCACTATTAAAGCTAAAAAGCAAGGTTATTTTAGCATTATAGAATTAAATAGAGCTAGGAATTTAATTATTAAAAATTGTCCGATAGAAAGTTTTTCACAAGAAATACAGTTTAAAATCAGGAAAAGCTATAAGTAAGCAGAGCAAATTATTTAGTTTAAATCCTGTGTTAGATGAAAACGATTTCTAACGCGTCGGCGGCAGGCTTAGACATGCGAACATCGATACCGAGATGAAGCATCCTGCCATCATCCCGAACACGATATTAGCCGAACTCATCATCGATCAAGCGCATGACCTCACCGGGGGGGTGCATGATTAACAACCTCGATCGTTCGTTGTAAATACTGGATTATAGGCGGCAATAATGCTATAAAAAATAGCTACGCACGTGCGTTAAGTGTAGGCACATAATCTCGACCTTCAACATCAACAACAGATAATGGGAGATTTGAGCTCCGCGTGCACAAACCCTTCGCGCCCATTCTTTCACTGCGGTGTCGATTATACCGGACACGTAAACGTGAAATGCAGCAAGGGCCGTGATATTATCACAAAGGGATATATCAGGAGGTAACTTTCAAAAGTCTCCAAATTCATAAAATTTGAGAAAACGTTACGAGATGTCTCTACTGAAGATTACCAACGATTTAGTGACAATCATTAATGGTCAAATACAATGAAAACACGTTAAAAATTGATTTTATTTTGACTAGCCTATTACATTCAAAAAGTGAAATCCAAATTGACCAATCACAGGTCGTTACATTTCGTCAGCCATATTGCTATCGTTACATTCACCGCGTCCGTCGCGTCGCTGGAGTGTACGTTACGTCTGGATTGTCTAACGATAAAAACTGAAATTCAAGTGAACAAACCAAGTAAAAGTGTGTAAAACAAGGAAAAAAAACGTAGAATTAATTTTAATTTTACTAGTGGAGCGTTGCATAGTCTTGTCGAGGTCCATGCCATGGAAAGGCCACTGCACGAAAGCAGGAGAAGGGAGCTACCACCAGTGAAGACAATACCTGAAGGGTAAATTAATGTTAAATAAATAAATTATAATTCTATAGCAATTGTTTCATTAGGCTGGTATATGGTAATAAAATTAACACTTTTTTGTAGATCCCAATCCTTATGGTCGTCCTTACCAGAAATGGACGCCTCTCCCTCAATTAGTTACAGTAACAATTAACATGGAATACTTATATTTGCAGGTATGTTGAATGTGTTAGAAGCGGCCATTCAACTCCGCGAACTACCGCTCTAAAGAGACCCGCGTAAGTTTTCATTTATTTTATTTGTTAAAGTTATACATATTTTATGTTATATATCTGTTATATAATTTATTTTATAGCTAAAGTTTTATTTTCTGGGGAAAAAATATTGACAATAACTGAATAACACTGCACTTTTTGTTGTTACAGAAATAATAACTCTACTGGAAATGGCGAGGAGGTTCCGGCTTCGAGGCGGTGCTTGTAAGTTCAAAAATGAGCAAAATTATATTTTAGTTATTGCGATACCGGTACTGATTTTCTTGTTTTCTTAGGATTCCACCAATCAGGGCTTCATCTTCCTCGTCAGCTGTCAGGGCTCGTCCTTTGACGACATTGCCCAAATTTTGAATAATTATGGGCATCATCTGTTTACATAGAAACATACTATAGTATATTATTATTATTTACACAGGCAGCGATGATAAAGATTTATGTTCATCCTATACAGATGCCAAGGAGGGCTGACAGACTTTTTACGTCTGAGGAAGAGACTGAGGTGCCACCGATAAATGCGGACATAGGCTTTGAGTGGCCACCTCAGCCTTCCTCCGGCCTGCAGTCCGAAACTAGTGCCCAGCCCGAGCCCGAACCCAATGCCGAGCCCGAACCTAGCGCGGACCTTGAAGCCATCGCCGAGCCTCACAATAAATTTGACTTCAGGTGGAGAGGGTTTCTAGAATCTCAAATTCCTCCTGAATTGAGAAAGGAACCTTTCTCCGAAATTAATTGTGGTCCCACAGTTTCATTGACGAGCACATATGAGGCGTTTACTGCTATATGGGATCGCCAAATAATGGAGCACATTGCAGTGGAGACAAATAGATATGCTCAGCAAAAGGTAACGGCCATGATTCATCATGGGCTACTATTGCCAAACAGCCGTATCACGCGATGGCGGGATACCAATCCAATTGACGAGCCCATATGAGGCGTTTACTGCTATATGGGATTGCCAAATAATGGAGCACATTGCAGTGGAGACAAATAGATATGCTCAGCAAAAGGTAACGGCCATGATTCATCATGGGCTACTATTGCCAAACAGCCGTATCACGCGATGGCGGGATACCAATCCAATTGACGAGCCCATATGAGGCGTTTACTGGTATATGGGATCGCCAAATAATGGAGCACATTGCAGTGGAGACAAATAGATATGCTCAGCAAAAGGTAACGGCCATGATTCATCATGGGCTACTATTGCCAAACAGCCGTATCACGCGATGGCGGGATACCAATCCAATTGACGAGCCCATATGAGGCGTTTACTGGTATATGGGATCGCCAAATAATGGAGCACATTGCAGTGGAGACAAATAGATATGCTCAGCAAAAGGTAACGGCCATGATTCATCATGGGCTACTATTGCCAAACAGCCGTATCACGCGATGGCGGGATACCAATCCAGATGAGCTGTACGTATATTTACTGGGATTATTGATATATACAGCCCAGGACTTACTATCTTTCCTGGGTTTGCGGCAATGATGAGTTTTGACCGTTACTTCCTGCTATCTAAATGTCTCCACTTCTGCAATAATGATGACTGCAACCCACACACAATGACGCGATCAGAGGCAAAGCTTTTTAAAGTGCGTCCTATTACAGACCATCTTAACCAGCGGTTCCAACAATTATATATTTTATCACAAAATATTGCATTTGACGAAAGTCTGTGGAAGGGTTGGTTAGATATTAACCAATTCATCCGAAAGAAAGCAGCCACAGTCGGAATCAAAACCTACGAGGTTTGTGAGTCCCAGACTGTCTACTTGTGGCGGTTTGTAGTGCACGTAGGGCATGACGAATCTCCACGAGTCCTTTGTCTGGGGTTGTGCCGGCACTTGTGCTTAAACTGCTCAATGGTCTTGAGCACAAGGACCAAACGGTTTGGATGGATAATTTTAATAACTCTCCTGCGCTTGCGCGAGAGTTATAGTAGGGGAGCCCAGGATGCTAAATGTGGATTTACTCGAGCGTCACGGGAACCTATTAGAATTGGTAGATTAGACCATAGCGAGAAAAAAAGGTCCTATAATGTTTTCACTTTTAGCGGTGGGGAAGGGTTTTTTGATTTTTTTTTAATTTAAAAAAGAAAAAAATTGGCTTGGAAATACTCAAGCGCGTTAGATATTGATATTTTGCATGCTCCAGGACGTCACTGAAAAATAGTATACGTTAATCTGACGATTTAAGTGGCGATTTAATCGCTATGAAGAAAGGGTAAAAAATTAAAGTAATATTATTCGAGCGCGTCAGATTAATATATGGGGGGGTTAATTACAATATAAGAAGTCCCCATTTCGCCAATCTGACGATTCGAGCTCAACCTTAGGGAATTATGGATTATTCAAATTTTCCAGCGGGGCCCCTGAGCGCACCCACCAACCATAACTGCTCATATTGACTAGAGGTACTAATGAATAGCTAAGGTACCGTCCCTTATAGTAATCTGACGCGCTCGAGTAAATCCCAAAATCCCCTCTTGGGCTCCCCTACTATTAAAGATACGGGGTAATATCTTGAAATATTTCTTAGAACTGTACTGTTCTGTTGATTTGTTTTGATGCTTTAATCTATCTTAATCTTAAAAATGTCCATAAGTTCCGTTAGTTGCAATTTTTTTTTTCCAAAAACTATGTTTTTAAATGTATGTAGTTTTTGAGTTATTTTTGTTTAACTCCTACTCAAAATATACATATATAATATTTTACATCTTAAAAAATTTGTATGGTGGCACTTGAATTTTGTGTTGTATTTTAAACCTAATGTGATAAGTTGTAAATAAAATGTTTTAATTACTTCCAAATGTTGTTTTAATTCAAATTATAACCGAAACTTATCTAAATATCACAGTACCCTATGTTGAAAGTGACACCGAAACTTGCGCAGCTTTAGTGAAAAAAATTTAAGCACCAGTCATTCAAAACTCCGTGATCGCTTGAGTGCTAACGTATTTTTTACATTCGTGAAAACTTGTGTCAAATAAGAAGTGATTCGCTAAATATTATTATTTAATACACAATAATAGTGACTGAAGCTTGGTCCTTGTATCCGGTGTCGGAGGGTCTCAAAATTAGGCGACATTGTCATCACTAAAGATGACAATCTCCCGTCGGGGAAGTGGGCCTTAGGTCGCGTAGTAAAGCTGCACCCCGGCAGCGACGGCTATGTAAGTGTGAAATTACAGTGGGAGCGGGCGGGGCGTATGAGCGGGTGACGCGTCGAGCGGAAAACGCTCATTTCAATAGATGAACACAGTAGCAACGGAGCGTTTGAGCGGTTGGACGTGTTTCGTGTGCAATTAATATTTGCTTAAATTAAAATGTCCGATTATTTGGAAGCTAGCGCCTATATAAAGTGGGACCTTTATTTTTTCTAAAAGCAATCGTCACGATATTAATAGTGATCGGTATAGACATGGTGAATTTCATACTTTATACGAAAGGCTACGAAACCATGAAGATAAATTTTATGAATACACTCGAATGACCGTAACAACTTTTGACTACATATTAAATGCTGTACAAACACAGTTATCGAAACCCGAAACTAACTTCATTGCCTTAACAATATCTCCTGCGCAGAAACTTTTGTTGACTCTGAGGTAAGAAATGAAAACTATAATAATCATCAATGAATTTTTATTATTAATCAACAATGCCAGACATAAAAAGTAATCAATAATTATCTATATTATGTGGAGGTGCACTGTGATAACCATATTGTGTCATAATATATGGATCTGAAATACTTTCTGCTTGCATCTCGCCCATTATAATTGAATTTATTTTGTTTCGCACTCGCATCTTTTGGATTCCTTTGAACTGTTCCATTTGTGGGAGTAAACTCATCAAATAATGATAATCATCTGATTTTAGAGGTTCTTGTGCAGGCGTCTTTTCTTTGTTCTGAAGTAGTAAAAGTCGTTTTTTTCCTATTTCCAAGAATTCAGAGCGCAGTTCGTTAGCTGATTTCCTCTTTTTTCCTCGACTGGATGTTGATGGAGCCGATATGCTCGATAAAGGCGATGCCACATTTATATCACTTATAATGGAGTCTTGCGTGTCGTCATTTTCGTCACTGTCACTAGTTAGATGAGTAGTGATATTAGATTCACTTCGGCTAGGCTGTATTTTATCTTTCATAAAAGACATTTGGCGGAAATGTTTCTAAGTAGATACACAATCAGTAGCTGCATCCCCAGATCGAGTTGGTGGAATTTTTTTTAGTTCCTTTCTGTAGTGGTCCTTAATGTTCTTCCATTTACTCTTCAACACATTAACTGTAAAAAAAAATGATAAAATGAATATGATTTAGTCTGTAACTAACTGTACGTTTTATTTGCAGGTACTTGTCTACAGGGATGTCATTCCAATCACTAGCTTTTTCCTTCCGACTAGGAGCTACTACTGTTGGAAATATTATATATACTACATGTGAAGCAATCTGGGATCAGTTAGTACATATACACATGCCTCAACCTACAATGGAACATTTGAAGAAAATTGCAAATGACTATTATGAAAAATGGCAATTTCCTAACTGCATTGGGTCAATTGACGGGAAGCACTGTCGTATAAAGAAACCTAAACATTCAGGATCTGAATACTTTAACTACCGAAAGTTTTTTTCTTTAGTGCTTCAAGCAGTTGCTGATGCTGATAAAAAATTCATCGTTATTGAAGTTGGTGGTCGAGGCAAACAAAGTGATGGTGGCACGTTTCACTACTCGAGATTAAATAGACAACTAGAAAACAAAACGTTCAATATGCCACCTCCTCAAGTGCTTCCAAGCACCGACAAGCAGCTACCCATGGTCTTGATTGGCGATGAAGCTTACCCATTAAAAGTCGTAAAGAGTCGTGTCGCTTAAACTAAAAATGCTTTCATGAAACGGCCCGTTGTTAAGTTATGCAGGTTAGGTGAATGAAAACTTAAATCTAGTACGGATATAAACAAGTAACAAACTTATTATACTCGTGCGAAAATATAAAACATTTAGTTTTGCATCCGTTGCACTTTCTTTATCATTATTTTGTATTATGATATCTGTAGGTCATGGTTTTATAACATAAGTAAATTAAGTAGTAACAAAAGTATTTATTTTGATAGCATTAAATACATGCAAATAATTAGAAACTACTGGCGGTTAGTTGGACATTACAATACTCAACCCTAATTAGAAGGCAATAAGGCCATTGGGTCCATATGAAGTACCCAGATAAGATTTGTGGAAGAATACAATCGCGATCATATTGCGATGGAGTCATATTGCACGGCACGAGGCGAGCGAATAGTCTTTTAATGACTCAATGTAAACAATAACATAATGTAAACAAATAAATAAATGTAAACAATAACATAACAAATGATATCTCTCGTAAGCATAACATCAAGATTAAGATCGAGGTTATCAAGGAATTATTCAATACATGAAATACCGAATCTATAGCTGATCCAATCCAGTAATACTACGCTGCGATACATATATTATTCCCTATAATGTACTCGACGGAGCAATATTATGTTCCAACTTCCAGTGCAGCTGCAGCCTGCAGGCGCGCGGCTGGCTCCGGTGAGCCTGACCCTCCCGTCCACGGTGAAAGTGCAGTGTAGTGTAAACAAGAATGTTCTAGTGTTATGTGTGTAATGGTGAACAACACCTAGTTTTAGTGTTCCCGTAGAAGAATATTTTATCTGTAAGTATAAGTTATAGTATAAGAAATAATTATGTACTACTAATCATGGGGTTCACTATAATTAAGAAATATGTCAAAATCACCTTGTATCATGGGGTCACCTCATCTCATACTAACAAAGCGACTTATTTCACTCTACAAAGTGCAATAAAGCGCTTTGCTTGCATATTTCGTAACCCAAATTGTTTCCAATATTTTACACTTTATATTATATTAAATCAGTTCATCGCCGACGGTCATTAAGAGCACCTCGCGTGACTCATCCATTTTATAGTTAATAAATTCCGTTCATTACAAGTTTCAATACCTAGTTAAAATAATCCGTTTATTTCTTATTATATTAATTAATTATACACTAAGTACGGGATAGCCCGTACATTCGCACATCACAACATCACGTATTAGCAACGATTCATGACCCACGATTTAAACCAATGATTTTCAGCTCAACAGTGGTCGCTGAAACCGCTCGATCAGTTCTTAACCCTGCTGTTGATAACAGAGAGGCCGTAAGACCGACAAGATCTCCAGAGCAACCTCAACCGTCGACAAGTAGAGGAATTTGGCAAGTATGCCAATAAATCATTGAAGAGGCCGAAATGGAAGAGCCAATTTTCAATCATTGTAAAATGGGGCAAGTGTGGCACATTTCCTTCAGGTTAGGGTTATGGGGTGCATATAATTTGCATGTTCTTTTGTGCCTTCCTAGAGATAAAAAGGCTTGACTGATTTTGGTGTGTGAAGTGTAGTTAGACTCGTCTCTAAATCAGGAGTGCCATAGGATTTTAAACATATTATGCTGTCCCCACAGAACATACACTCTGTCCCGCTTCTTAGCAAAGTTCTTCCCCAACTCCATCCAAACTGTGCAATCACTCGCCAGATTCGACCAGTCAGCCTTAAACTCGTCTATGCATGATTTATTGAAAATAAAGAACAATATATACATTTTTATATTTTATTGGCATCATTAACTAATCGTTAATTGAATGTGGTACATTGGTCGTTGTGAACGTGGTTAGTAGATACCTAATGCAAATGCAAAAATTTTATAAAAATAAATTCAAATAAGAACATGAAACAAAACACATAAACTAAGAAAAAATACTAAGGCGGTTACAAAAATAGTAGTAAAAATAATCTTTTATTCACATTGTTCTATGAGTTTCTAGTCTTTTATGTTCTTAAACTAATTTCTTATATCTTCGCTGTGCTTCAAGTCGCATATGTCATCAATAATTGGATAAGCGAATGTTGATGTTGAATCTTTTTGGGCTTTATGAATTTTCCTTGCATATTTTATAGTTGGCACTCCATTGTTTATTGATTCAACCTGTCCAACAAAATGTTTTATTGCTTTCTTTGAAGCGAACTTGACCAAAACCCATTTGTTTATTTATTTGGCAGAGGATTGGCTAAATTGGAGGCTGAACTTCGAGAACATTATTTTCTTCTTCGCCCAAATCAATATTATAGTCATCGTCGACTAGTATCGAGTTATTATAATCATCAAAATTTTCATTTTCATAATCTGACACATTGTGCACGCTGAAATCACTTTCGTCTGTTGATGATTCGTGTTTAATTTTAATTTTTTGTTTCTTTGGTTTTGTAAGTCGTTTTTTGAAGTGAAACTTCTTTATCGGGGTTGGAAAAAAAATGTTTTTTCCGTTACTCGCCATCTTTATCTTATCCCTACCACGCGTGATTCGACGTATTTCTGTAAAGTTGCATATAGTAAATTATTTTTTGATAAATAAGGTCAAAGAAGTTTCACTTCTTACGTGTGTACACTAGTACACACACAAATTTTTTCCGAGAGAGGTGTGTGTATCTGGCCGTTTCTTCTTCAATTGTAGTATAGATTTATCACTAATATTTATCATCGTTTCTTTATTTAAATCCTTCAAGAATTTATTGCTATCGTCTATGCGTATATTTGATGTAACAATTATGTGTTTCGGATTATGCATTTTTGTTTCCTGATTCGCGCTAGATGTTATCATTGATAATAGAGTCGTTTAAAAGCAAACTTAGCAACATCCATTTGCAACAAATCAAAACAAGAAATTGCTGTACAGTGCGAAATAAAGCTAAATTGCATCGAAACTCTGTTTAATATAATTAAATACATTACTAGGTATATATTGAAGGTATTAAATCAATCTTTACCTGGATAATATTTATTTAAAATACAAAACTTCAATGGATTTTGCCGTTTTTTTACTTGACATTTGGATCTTGCTGTATTTGATTTTCACTTCAAAGGATTTTGCTGTTTGCTCTAAACGAGCTACAAGACGCCATGAAATTACAGTTAACCTGTACCTATGCAATAATATTTGTGAGTATGCGCAAAACTAAGGGTTTCAGAAAACAAAACAAAATTAGTTATTTAATAGATTTTTTTAATACCTACCTTTGAAACTTACATTTATTTTTCGTATTAGAAATAGGGTTTAAATGAAATTATTTATTGAAATGAAAATAAAATGACATAAAGAAACATGTAGGTAATTGTTATAAAACATAAACTAAAGCTTTTACCACAAGAAACGATAACAATTTGTGTTTCTTGCTTTTGTTTAAACATAAAAACCGGTAGGTGTTTCTTGTGACTCACAAATCATTTCTGAGGAATCTTCCAAAGTATCTTCATTGATACTAATTGAATTAGATACTAACGGAACATAGAAATTTAATCGCTCGATTTCCCTCCAATTTTCCCCATAATGATTAGCCAGTAACTTGTTGACATCTATGGCCTTTGCGACGCTGACTTCGTTCGTTGCGAAAATTTCTTGTGGATTGAGACTGGATGATAACATACCAGGTCGATTTACTGTTTTAAATACGCCATCATCGTGTTTGTAGAGCATTAATTTCACCAAAACATTTCCCTCCTTTTTAAATCTCTAATGAGAATTGACTTGACTACGGACATTCGAACACGTAACAACATCGCGTTCAGATGTGCTTGCTGAAGAAACAACCACATTCTTTTGATGGGACTCAACATTTTTAGATTCTTCGGGGTGAAGCAACGAATGATGTTTACGCTTAAAAAAATCGCATCAAAAGAATGTGGTTGTTTCTTCAGCAAGCACATCTGGTGGATTGGCGACAGGAAAATACGGAGTGGTTGCTACCAAAACAATTAAAACATAAGCGACTATTTTGTACAAATTTATGTCTCACATCATAGTCTGACTTCGCAAACTCCTTACAATTATACAGGGTTACTTGTAAAACACCGGCAACCTCGCAGGACAAGATAGCCAACATCATAAGTAACAAAATTTGTTCTACGACTTTTGATAATTTGTTAGATTTTATTTTCATACAAAAATAAATATTCACTTAATTTTCCGTTTGAATATTATAAACTCTACGCGCATTCCAAACATTACGTAAACAAGAAGCGAACGGGAGGGGAAAGGGGGCGTCGCGTCGTCCTTTCGATAATGAATAGAACATAGACTTACAAATGTTAGGAGAGTACAATAAAAGCTTAAAAAATCATTTAAAAATAATTTATTGCGTTATGCCAAAAGTCGTAGAACAAATGTTGTTACTTATGATGTTAGCTATCTTGTCCTGCGAGGTTGCCGGTGTTTTACAAATAACCCTGTATAACTTATGAGTTACCCCTTTGCAATACGGACACTTCGCCACATAAGACTGATCAGATTCAACGCTATCCGTCAAAGTATTGTTCACGTAAAGTACTTTGGGACGAAAACGAGGGTTTCTTACGTTTATCTAAAAACTCTAATGACCTAAACTTATGCTCCAAAAATTCTCTAAATAGAGTCAAGGTTGGTAGGTCTTCGCAGTCATTTGCCTTGGACTCCCAATGCTTCCTGGACTCAGGGTCCAATTTGTGACTCATTATATAAATAACGATTGTGTCAACTAGTAACATCAATTCCTAGGTTTCTTAGAGCACTTAAGCAGTCGTTCATGCTATCTAATAATTCTCTTATCGCCGATGACGATTCATGATGCAATACTTTTTGACTCATGAAAAGTTTAAGGATATTGTTTGACAAATACTTTTTGTTGTCATAACGGTTGACTAGCTGAGTCCAGGAAGCCGTGTTGTTTTTATCGGTGATTGTTATATGTCTTAGAAGCTGTTCAGCTTCTCCCGATAAATGACCTTTGCAAATATACGGTCAGAGCGTTTTTTGTGTGTTTTATTTCCGACTCTGACTAGTGTGTACTACATTGCTGGTGGTACATAGAAGCAAATAAATCTCTTGCAGCTTTTAAATTTAAAATGCTACCTGCCTACCTTCAAATTAGTCCCAACAGCATCTTTCCAGTCATATATTTTACACTCATCACCTAACTTTATTACTGTAGCGAAATCTTTAATAATCTCATGATTTCTCCCTATTATTTAAAAAAAATGATATTTTAAAAATTAAAATTTAAACAAATAATTTTTATGCGTATTCGCAATGTACCAGATAGAAAATTTATCTATATAAAATAAAAACGTTATTCAGACCAATTCAATATACGAAAACACATATGAAATTTTCAATATACCGGTTCTTTTGTTGTCCACAGCAATTATCACTATAGAAAATCACATCAGAATTTGGAAGCTCTTCAGCAACGCGCTCTAGAAATTTGTAAACGCAGGTTCCTATTTCTGTAGAGTTTAATTGAATGAAAAGATAGAGGAGCTTATCTGATGTCTGTCTTCACATTTAGTTTGTGGCTCGGTTCTCGGTTCGGATCGACATTCTTCATTCAAACCGCGAGGGACTGGAACATGCTTCCTGAGTATGTGTTCCCCGACGAGTACAATATGGGGGTCTTCAAGCGAAGACTGAACGGGTACCTTTTAGGGAAGCGCGCTCCATCTTAGGCCACATCTCAGCTTACCATCAGGCGAGATCGTGGTCAAGCGCTTCCTTATCATATAATAAAGAAATAAAAAAAAGTTTGTGGCTATCGAGCTGAAGCTGTTGTGGCAATAACGAATCAAGTTCGAGACCTGTTAGTTAAAGCATCTCTAAATCGGATTCCCTCTTCAAACTATCCTTAAAAACTAGAATTCTCGTCATGGGCGTAGCCACGGTGGGGCAGGGTGGGGCACTTGCCCCACTCTAGCTTTAACCTGGAAGGTAGGTAACCTAACCAAATCTAAAAATTGAAGTAAGTACCTACTAGCTCTTTTGACTGACTAACACCTAACAAGTGTCATACGCCCAGCGACCAAACGGCTGAAGATTTTTGGATCTATTTCGTGGTGTGGTAGGTGAACTATTGTTCAAAGAATAATTCGAATAACGAATTACACGCGAAAAAAGAAAATGCCTTCGCGAATGCCTTCGCGAATGCCATCGCGAATGCCTTCGCAAATGTCATCGCAAATGCCTTCGCGAATGCCATCGCAAATGCCTTCGCGAGTGCCTTCGCGAATGCCTTCGCAAATGCCTTCGCAAATGTCTTCGCGAGTGCCTTCGGAAATGCCGGCGGCATTTGAAGACCTGGATATAACTTTGGGTACATACTTGGTACATACAGTTGCTAGTTACATATTATTTTTTATTGTTGCCCCACCTTGAGCCCATGGCTAGCTACGCCCATGATTCTCGTCAAAATAGTGGAAACTAATTATATAGCAACGGTTTGGAAAGCAGATAGCTGCCACACACTCGACGAGTGGTAGTAACGAGGAAAGGAGGCAGTGACATAGTGTGGCAACATTACTCGTCATGCCACACGTCGTGCTCATCGTCCAGCCCACTGCTCCCTATTTTATCGGTTTTTGCGCGCCAGTCAAAGGACCGGCAATACGAGTGCGAGTGGCAGGCCACATAATCGCGCGATCGTAGTCCGCATCGAGCGCTCGCGCAAGACGCACGCGTATGTAAAATTGAAGAGCTGAAAGGAAAAAAGAAATCTTTGATGGTATCTTTTAGACCCTTAACAAATAAAAAAAATTCCTCACATCAGATATACATTTGAAGTCACTCCCTGTAATACAAATTACGCCAAGAATTTTAAAAAGAGCAGTCAAATTTTATAATGATAAATTATTAGACATCGATATTTTTCAATGTTCTTGTAATAGTTATAGAAATCAATTAGGAAATATCATTTTATGTAGCTAATGTGTAACTTATGTATAATTTATTTTTTTTTAGTATTCTAAGTTTGTAATGAAATGTGGGCTTTATGTATTATTTAAAGATTAAGATTAGTTGGTTCATTTGCGTGAGGCTTGTTTTCTTTTTTATATGCTGTTTTTCTTTAATAATAATAGAATATGTTGTGTGGTCGTAATGAACTTTAGAACTTTGTTATATTAAATCATGTATGACTGTTATGTTCTTATACAAATAAAAAAAAAATAAAAAAAAGCTTCAATGCGTTCTGGCTCCTCGGCTGAAAATGTGTGCCAATCAACATGGTTTGCTTACGACGCAATGGAATTATTTTCAGGATCATTATGTGATGTAAAGAAAACAATAAATACAGAAGACGATGCAAGTTATTCGTTTCTTATTAAACAATGTTAAAAAGTTTCTCAGGGTCTAAAGATTGTCTGTGCCAAATTTCATCAGTTGCTGAAAAATATTTCAAAGGTAATTTAGCCGGAAAAATTAGCAATTTGAGGACAGTAACATAAGAAGTCTGTGGCAAATATGGCCTTTGTGAAGTGCTCTATGAATCCGGATGCGCAAACACAACAAATCGAGATAGTGAAGAAGAATAACCTACAGCTATGCTACAGCTTAAGCCATGCTACAAAGCAATGCTGCCCATTTGCAAAAAGAAATACACAGAACAAATTGTGCTCGAATAATGTGATACCAACTGTGTATCATACGGAATATCGAAGTATGAATAATGATCCCTGTAGTGTATCTATGAAATAGATAATATCGATACCTCAGTTCCAAAGTGTAACAATTCAGAAACAGGTATTCATGAGATAATTAGAAAACTTAATGACTATTGATACTTTTATTAATTTATTCTTTTATAGTTATTTCTATATTCTAAAATATATTATTTTTATGAAAGGTCTAGGTAGGAACACTATTAGGTGAAGAAGAGAAAGAAAATTATTTTGAGTTTCACCAAGTTTTCACAGTTTTTCTTTAATTGTTACTGTTTGGAACTAAATTTTATTTCATTCTAGAGAAAGTTATTCCAAGTTATCCACTTTTGTATATAAATATTTAATAATCTTTATAGTAAATTTGAAATAAAACAATCATAATTGAAATCAAAATGTTGTTTTAATTACTGTTATGTATGCGCATTGATTTGTCATCTTACGACACATTAAAGTCAGTTCGTTAACAGCCGTCTAGCGTTTCATTCGTGTCCTTCCGCATATCTATCAATTACTTAATAATTAAAAGAAATAGATTTTTTTAATCTGAGTCATCTTCCTGAGTTCTTTCTTCAGATACTGTAGGTAGATTTTCATAAAAGTTCCAATGAGCTTGTGGAATTGCTCCTGATTTGCATAAACCCAAAGTTAATAATAGGATTAAATAAAATACAAATTAACAGCTGTATTTTAATTTATTTCTCGAAACTATTTCCCTCTTAATTCAAATAGGAGGCCTTTGCCCAGCTATCTATCCAATTTAAGAGCTGAGCTCTAATCAGAGCAGCCCAGCTCGAGCCCATTTCAATGCCAGACTTATTTACGTAAGATTTTTAAAAAAAGATAGGAATTTTCATAATCATAAGACTACTCTTACACATTAGTAATAGACTCTTACACATTAGTAATAGAGTATATGTTATTATTTATGGTTCAAGTACCACAGAGTACCTTTAATTTTCGGCACTACAGTATTTAAGTAGGTCTTATTATGTATTAACACGTTAAGAGCGTTATCGGACGCATATAGCCGGTAATGTACCCTTCCGCGGTGCGAGCGCCAAAACTAGTTTTTCTCGCTCGTGCGGCGTCATTTTAGGTATGATGTTAGTTGAGTTAAAAAGGGACAAATAAACATCATTGCTTATTACTAGCATATGGTACAATAGAAAAAAGGTTCATAGCATATTTGCCCTGTACGCACAGAACGATAAAAAATTGCATTCCATGCGTTACCGGACAAATACGACTTTAAGCAAGTCCGTATGTTTGCGAGGGCTCAGGGCGTATGCATTTGTAAGAAACTAATCTTATTAGCGTTCAGACGTTTGTCGACATTTGTTATATTTTCCCGCCCTTTATTTACGTAATAGTTACGACATGAAATTTGCAATGAAGCGCTCCCGAAAAATATTAGCTCGTATTTTCGAAGAAAAAGAGGAAAGTTTTGGTATTGCATCCAACGGCACAAGCAAAAATCAAAAGATTTTCCCTCCTGGTAAATCAAAGTTTTTAATCAAAGTTTTAGAAGATATAAAGGCAATATTAATTATCTCTTACGTCTTTACTCGAAAAAAATATAACTATATATAAGAAGGTCCTGCTCAAACCAAAAATGAACTATCTCCATTAGAGGCATTGTCTTGTCTTGGTTGTTGAGCTACCTGAAGATCCACCTGCAGAAGGGCCGAGTCAAAATAAGAAACCAAAGAAAGCGCGCTGTTACTTATTTCCACGAATGAAAGATAGCAACACTCCAAGAGTGTGTGAAGAATGTGTGTCGTAATCATTCTGTAGACGTAAAAATATTATTTCTAAGTATTATCTGCGTTGCCCTTATGATTTTAGACGTTTGAGTTTTTTTCATAGATTTTTATGCTTGTGTTGTAATTTATATGATATATGGTTCAAAAATTTGGTCGACCTTGCGACGTGTGTAGATGTGTGGCGAGAAATAGCGTGTGGTGCTAAGGGTTAAATCAAAGTATTATTATTATTCATTTTCACTAATAATTATTAATTTAATAGCTTTAACCCAAATGACAAATAGGGTAAGGTCGTATAATTATCAATAATTATTAATATTTTAGACTTATTTTATTAAATAAATAAATTTATTATTTAGCCTTCACAACTCAGTAGGTAATATTATTACAATAATTATTTTGTCAGTAATCTTAACTATGTAGGTAGTTGTTATGAGTTTGAGGGAGTCGTACTTTATTTTTATCGTTATGAAAACTTTGATAAGAAAAACAGTCATACATAACCCAAAAAAGATTACATACTCTAAAAGCCAAAGCCTGAAGCTGATGATAGTATTTCACTTTCATTTGATTGACAAATAAACAGCCCGCTGCCTAACTGCCCGACCAAGCGGCCTACTTTAGTAGGTAGGCAGTTCAATATGTACAATTTTACAGTTGTCATTGGGAGTTCTAAATCTGCTTTAGATAATGTAAGAACTTATTACTGGTGTGATAATGAGCATGCCAAATCTTCATCCGAAATAGCAAGTGCAGTATACGACACATTAACCAGCCTGGATATAAAAAATAATAAAATAATAATATAGTGCAGTTATGGGCAGGCTGCGGCTGGTGTCCCACAACACAGTAAAAGTCTCGAAAGGGCCTCTGCGTGTTGGATCCGTGTCCCCACGTAAGCCTTGGTGGTACCCGAGTATTATGGAACCGAGAAACATAAAAAATAATAATAAAACATTTATTGATCAAAAACAAAACCACACAGATACAAAACAAAACATACATACTTAAAGAAAGAAAAACTTAAAAACTAATAAAACTTAAAACAACACAACAAATGAAATAATATAAAAAAACCTTATAACTACACTTAAAAATATTACTAAAACAACAACAAAGAACTGTGTGGTAATGTCCATATCAAAAGGGACTACTCAGTTAAAAGCTGTAGTGCTCCATAGAAACACTGACAGCACTGGTTTTCAGTAGCCCCTATCGATTGATATCCAGATACTCTGCCTACGAATCTGTGAAGATTTTGCTCTTTCTCGTTTAACTTTGGCTATGATTCTTTCTCGTTTAACTTTGGCTATGATTCTTTCTTGTTTAACTTTGGCTATGATTCTTTTCACTTCATCTTCTTTGCACCGCTTTCTGGCTACGATCAAATCTATGAGACATTTGAGAGAACATTTGTAGTAAGTATAGCCGTTCATTAGTTAGTTGAATACAATTTTTACTGTATGTTATATATGTACATATTTATACACTTATATTTTCATTATACATTGTCCGTAGAAACCCCATATTGGGTAAAGGCCTCCTCCAAAGATGCCCAAGTTTCTCTGTCTTGTGCGATCATTTTCCAGTTTGGACCGGCAGTCCGTGTGATCTCGTCTTTCCAACGAGTCATTTGTCTTCCTCTATTCCTTTTACCTATCGGGCCTTTCCAATAATATATAATAAAAATGATTTTTATTTTATTTTTTTTATTTTACTTGAGTTTTTGTGCATAGTTTAAGGCGTTCGCGTTGGTGGCTATACCAAGACATAAAGCAGGAGTAAAATTGTTTGCTGGCTGCGGCGAACAAAACAAGAATACAGTTGTAGTGGGCATGTGCATGAAATGGCTGAGTTCAGATGCACCACCGCACGTAAAAAAACTGGAAATTTAAGGAAATAAACAGAGAGTTCATATGTATACAGTTTTATCATTTCAATTGGTGTTTACAAAGAAAACGTAGATATAAGCCATCAGCGATATATAAAGAGTGAGCAGGCTTTAAATGTTGTTTTTTAGTTATTACCGGGTTTGTTTGCCGGGTTTTGGCGATTTGCACTGGCCCGCAAGATCGCCCAATTTAACCGTTCCAGACTGTCTTTATGGGGTTTTTTGAAGTCCCGTGTTCACATGAACCTTGGAAGCCCTCAAGGACAACATTAGACACAAGTGCAAAAATTTGTCGCCCGAAGTTCTAGCTGAAGTGATGAGAAATGCTATAAAAAGTGCCCGTATGGCAATCAATTGTGACGGTGCCCATTTGGCCGATATCATCTTCTCGACTTAACCAATAAAATTGTAAAGGTTCAAATAAACATAATCAAAAAACAGAATCGAAGTTTTTCATTTAGAAAAAAAATGAGAGCCAAACAACATCGGATGACTTCTTTTGGTCCACCTTGTACGATGATGTGCTAGATATTAGACTGTATTTAATTAAAATACAATCTGCAAGGCAAGGTTAAATATTGCATATAAAGTTAGGCGAAGCTAAATGTATTTTTTGTGGCTTTTTTGTTATTTATTAAAGCCTTTTTAATCAAAGTCACTAAAATATTAGAAAGTTTTAGGTTTTTTCGAATCTGTGGCTGTCGCAAACTTATTTCGCGCGATGACTTGCAGCCTTACTTATAAACGTCTCTCAAATTTAAGAGCCCCTCTTAGCTGTTGATCAACGTTTTTTTCACTTATAAACCCAATTCAGTGTTGAGAGGTGTTTAAGTAACAGTTAAATAATGTCAAAATTTAAGAAACGTCCGACCCTGTTTTAAATCTATTTGAGAGACATCATGGCGGATATATTGTCAAACATTTGACGTTTTGTAGTTGCCAAGAGTATATTATTTGTGTTTTTATTCACTTCGCAGTAAAATAACTCTGGTAAAATGGATATTGATAGTTTGAGCAAGGATTTTACGAATGATGCGCAGGTGCTTCGTGATTTTAGAATTCGTAGGCGTCAAAAAAAATTTATAAACAGAGCGTGAATCCTCTGGACCTGAAAGAAGAAGAATTCCTGTCGTAGTTTTGGGAAGCATATACGATCTGAGTCACATGCGAACGAGGAATAATAACTATAAGTTACTATAACTGTCGAGCGTTGCTTCGGGGTGTGGAAACAAAGATTCCGCATTCTTAATGATACGATGTGAGGATTCCTCCACGTGATCAAGATCACGATTATAACTGGTGCAGTTTTGCACAATTTATCAATACTAATTAATGAGCCTATTTTGAATCAAGGTAATTACGCAAACTACTTTCTTATGCAAACAAAGTACTTATATTTAATAATGCCAATACATAAATGCTATCCATGTTTTAATTCTTTTTTTTGTTTCTTTCTAGATCCTACAGGCATTGAAAATCAATTAACAAATCCAACTGTCCCTAATAATGTAGAAGAATAAGAAGATGAATGCGAAAATTAAGGGAAAATATAAACACAGTCATATTGAAACTTATTTTTATAATTAAATGAATATATTCAGATTTTTGTAAATTTATTATTGTTTTCTTATAATATTCCTCTTCCAAAGTAAGTATTTAGAGCCTTTTTTCATGAGTCTCCCTTTCCTGTTGGATTCTAATTTCATGCAACTCTTGTTGTTGCTTCATAAGTTCTTCCCTGCTTTTTTTGCAAGGAGGAATAATAAATAATTGATGCTCATTTTCACAGTTATTTGATTTTTCTCTGTACAAATATGATAAACATTAAACATAATCTTACATAAATCACAGCTGTACAATAATTGATATTCCTATATTAAATAACAAAGAAGTAACATATATATTTGAAAGTTTATTGGCAGTTAAATGTCATACAAATTAAAGTCTACCATTCATATTTGCCAAAAAGTACATTTTTAGTCAATTTTTACGTGAATAGCGGGTTTTATTTCGATAATGTTACTAGAAAAAAATATATTGACGTTACTTAGTTGAGAGACTGCTGAGAGAGGTTTATAAGTAAGATTATTTTAATCATTGTTTAAGGAGTTGAGAGTTGTTTAACTGAGAGGTGTTTAAGCAACAGATCAGTCAGTTTTTATAAGTAAGGCTGTTGTTGTTTTCATAGGGGTTAAATATAATGACCACCACAAAATGCTTTGATACCCTTAGTTCTTTTACCAAAAATATATACTGAACACCAGAAAAATTAACTCTAAAATTACAATAGTACTACCTATTTTAGTCACGACTGCTCTTCAAATTGTATTCGAACACCAAATATAGTAAATGACCAAATGCTAGCGACTAGTTCTGCCGACTAAGTTACAGTTAAACAATTATCTTAAAATTATACGTAAGAAAAAATACGGGCCGTCGGTAATAAGCTTGGGACAGCTTGAATTATGGTTAAAAGAAAACTCTAAAGTACCTGATGACGATCACGAAGTTTTTGTTTTGGCCTATGAAATTTCTGAAGATGATTTAGATCAGAATTTCCGGTTCATGTTAACGACAAAATATTTAATCTGTCTATCACGCCAATGTTCTGTTCTTCACGCGGATGCCACATATAAGCTCATTTGGCAAGGGTTTCCAGTACTTGTGATTGGAACTACAGACAGAGATAAACATTTTCACCCATTTGGATTAGCTGTGACAACAGCAGAACGAACGGAAGATTTCATATTTTTATTTTCCGCTTTAAAAAAAGCAGTTTCCTCAATCTTCTCAGACACTTTAACTTGTAAAGTTTTGGTCTGTGATGCAGCGAAGGCTATACAAACTGCCTTTGCGTGCACGTTTGGAACGGATACAGTCATAAGAATGTGCTGGGCGCATGCGAAAAAGAAGATACAAACAAGAGTAGAGCAAAGTGTGCAAAAGAAATCCCAAAAAGAGATTTTACAAGATATTGATGCTTTACAGTGTGCCTCAACTCAGGAAATATTTGATCGAGCCAGCGAAAAATTTTTGAACAAGTGGAAAGCCGAAAATGATTTTGTTACATACTTTGAAAACGAATTGCTCATACTAAATCGTTGCTGGTATTTGGGCGCATCACCGGGGACTCCTGCTACAAACAATGCTCTAGAATCTTTCAATAAAACAATAAAAGATGGTGGCACGCTTCGTGAGCGTCATCCCTTGGCGCGGTTCTTAGTAATTGCTTCTGATATAGTCAAGGACTGGTCTAATGAATACATGACTAATTCTGAGAGACGGTTCGCTGAATTGCCGACAGTATCTTTAAAGACGTGGACAGAAAGTTACCAATGGGCAAAACTGTCGAAGCAGGTGCCATTAAAGAATAGCACTGAGCTAGTTTGCTCATACAGAATTCCAGCTGGGTCGGATTTAGCTTGCAAAAATTATGAAAAGCCGTGGGAGACCTTTGACGAATACAAAGAGCAACATTTTAGCGAGTGTGAAGTTATAATGCCCCGAGTAAAGGAAAATTGGTTACACGGCACATGCAATTGCCCAAAGTTTCTCAAAGATTACATTTGTAAGCATCTCGTCGGATTGGCGATTCGGCTTAAGCACGTCCAGCCACCTTCAGAAGCCAGAGCTATTCCTATTGGCATGAAGCGCAAAAGAGGACGACCAGCCAAAGCTAAGAAAGCATTAATTGTGCAGTAAATTATTACAGAAGACTGATTCTTCTTAAGATTTTTTAACCCTAGAAGCCTAATCTACGCCTGCGAGGCGTACACGATTTCGAATATCGGATGTCTCTTTTTAACGGTTAAAGCTAGTGCGTCGTACTCTTTAGTTATCTCAGTGGTCGACGGGAGCTAGAGGACGGTGCCTGTATCGTTAAGGTAAGTCCCGCCATTTTTGATTTATCGAAGTATTGCACGCCTGCGAGGCGTATGTTTAGGCTTTGTGTAACATTCAACTAAGATTAAGTGATTTTACTTTTGATTGTTTTTCGTGTATTTTATATCTTTTTTCGGCATTGTTTCAGTTATAAATATGTTACGGTCCAATATATCAAATAAAGACGATATTATCACAATTTTCAACGGAGAAGACAGTCCTCACGAGGATTCAGATTCCAAAGTTGAGGATGACCAGTTATCGACGACGTTCAAAGCGAGGACGAAAATTATGAGATGTCTGAATTCGTTGCGTCATTTCAAGATCTGAGCATTATGAAGAAACTAATCCAACCATGAATGTCAAAATTAGAGTGTATGTAAATGTTAAAAAATCTGTGTGTGGCGAGCACAAGGTTGATTTATGTGTAGTCTATTCCTAAAGTTAATCTAGTCCTCTAAAAGCTGGTTAGTTGTAATGTTTGGTCTAAAAATATATAATTAGCGTAAAAAAAATTGATACTCTATAAAAATAATGTATGTTTTAGTTGATTTTGAAGAAGTTAATATTTTTGTTCCAATTTATGCATATTGTTTTTTTTGTTGTAACAAGCACCTGTAATTATAATTATAATCGATAACATTGTGGTTTTATTTTTAGTTTATTTCCCAAATTCAAATTTCCGCTTTAATAAAACAATAAAAATTAAACAATATACCTAAAATAAGGGCTATTATATGTGTACGCCTCTGAGACGTATATTAAGGCTTTGTGTACGTTCTATATAGATTAGGCTTCTAGGGTTAAATGCTTTTAGTTTTAAGATCTTTATACTGTTTATTATTAGTTTTAAAAGGACTAATTTTTATGATTGTTTCAACAAGTCAAAAAAAGGATTATTGAAATTGGAGTTTTATTTTTTATCTTAGGTATAGCATCCTAGGTATAGTATTTTTTTCGTTGTGGATTTTGAGACAAAAAGGAATTTATTTACTGGGTTTGTCAAATATTTTTTCCCGAGGGTAATTTACTTTAATCGGATAACGAGATGTTATTTTTTGCATGTCATTTTAAATTTAAATGTGGCCTAATAATTTGGTGTTTGTTAACTATTTATGGGGGAACAATGATTTTTTTGGACTCAGTTTGCTTAAAAAGGATAGCAAGATGTAAAAACGTTGGTTATAATTTTACATTAATAATAATAATAATAAAATGCTGTTTTAATTTTGGTGATCATTTACTACTTTCGGGTTAACAATGATTTATTTGGAGTCATTTTGCTAAAATAGGATAGCAAGATGTTAAAACTCTGGTTATAATTTTACATTAATATGCGGGTTTCATTTTGGTGATCATTTACTATTTTTGTCTGCTATATGTTACTATATCTGGTAGTAAGTTAAACATAAGCCATTTTTTTTTAGTTGAACAATGTGTACATTACTCCATTTAACAGTTTTTTGTGAAATTATCTGTGTTTTTGACAAGAGATTTAATGTTTAAAAAATCACGAAACTCGTTGGTAATGTAGGGTTTACCATTATTTTTGGCTAGATTGATTATTGGGGTTAGCTGTTTTGGAACATACAAGGGCCCACCCTTTAAGGATCTTTTTTTCTCGCGTTCTATCAGGGCATGCATAGCATCCCCCTCATTTTGTGTATGTCCTACCACAAAAAACTTGTGGGTTATTGACTCAATTTGTGTGTTCTTGACAACATAAGAATAAAGTGCCCACATAAACTTATTCTTATTTTGCCCTGGGCAATTGTCGGAGTAGAATATGACATCCTTGGCAGTAACATGATCCCTTAGGTACTTCATTAAACAACTGCCTATCTCATTCACACCTCTATTGGCCAGTCCTTCATGCCAAAGAAAGCAGTATCCTTGCTTGTTGTTTATCTCGTAAATTGTAAAGTTATAACAAGACAGTCTTCGTTTGTAGAAAAAATCGCTTCTATCTCCACTGGGAACAGTTTGAACAGCTTGCAAGTCAAAACACGAAACTACAGTAGTGCTGGCACATGATTTTAAATCATTTTCTTTTTCTATGCGACTTTGATTCTTCTCATTGATGTGATAATTATAACTCTCTTCTTTCTGTTGCTTTTCTTCAACGGATAGATTTTTAAAATTATCACAAAACCCACAGATATCTTTCTTCGGTTGAAAAAATGAGATATTGTACTCAGTGTTAAAAATGGTTTCATACAGATGTTTTTTAATAGGTTGAATATTTTCTTCTATGCACTTTTTAAGATACAATCTGTACATTTCTGACAAATTCAAATCCCCGTTTTAATATTTTCTTTGAGTTCGTGCTCGACAGTAGTCTAATCTATGAGGGGCAATTGTTCTATATGCCTTCTAGCAAAATTTTTTCTTTCTTCTTCAATTCTTGGTCTACCAGAATTTTTATGGCCACCTCTTTTATCTTTCTCTAGAAACCCAGTATTTGATATTTTCTTTGTAGCTGTATGTATGACTCTATTATTTATGTCTAATGTATTTTTGAAAAACGTCTTGCAAACTTGCACTCTATTTTTTTGTATGTTAAAGTAATATCCATTATTGTATGTTCTCTTACTTCCAGGTTTTATCATTGTATATTTAGGCTTGATAGGTTCAATATGTCTAACTAAAAACTCACGTTGTTTTTCAACATCTGATAGAGCCCAGTAACTCAAATGAATTTGTTGCCTCTCACTGTCGCTTATTTTTGATGAGCATTTAAGCCTACATGTTTCAGTACAGCTACTTTTTACTTTCTTACCAGAAATTTCTTTACCAGAGCTGGTTGTATAACATTGGCCAGAATTACGCTTTATTTTTCTAATATTTTTATGCCAATTCATAGGCTGACGCAGCCGTTTTTTAGATTTCACTGGAGCATGAATGGTTGTATCATCTTGTCTTGAACTTAATGTTGTAATACTGACAACAGATTGAGGAGGAGCTTCAGGAATTTCGTCTGTTGAAATATCAGAGGATTCAGGAACGTATAAGTCATTTGAACCATCTGAAAAGTCTTCGTCAACTTCTGACTCTTCTGCTAATATAACATTGTTTAACAGATTATTATGATGCACTATTTGTGAACTAGTTCCTTCTTCCAAGACAGTATTCTGAAAATAAGATAATAATATTTAGAATTCACGTATATTTTATGTTATATAATAATTTAAGAATATAAAAACTCTACCTCAAAAGTAAGTACTATGCGGTTACTCTCTGATAGAATAGAATCACTGTTGCACAATTCGTCGTCGCCGTCTTCCTGTAAGAAAATAGTTGAGTATAATTTAACAATATTTACAAACCCAATTTGATAGAAAACATAGCATAACTTTGATAAGACTCTTTACTTACTTTGTTTTCATGATAAGAATTAATGTTATTCTCCTCGTTATTTTTGTTAACCAGTTTTAAAATACGCATAGATCTACTTTCGTAACACTTTTTATGCATGTTTAACTATTTTTCTTATTTATACAAACACGAAAACGAGTGGGTTTTAATTTTGTCAGCGGAAAGGAAAACGTCAACCAGAAATCGCAATGTTGCCAGTTACGAAAAGTAACATTTCGATTTGTTACTATAAAGTGTAAATATTTTCAGTTCCAAAATGAAACAAATAGAGTCTCCGTTAATAATTACAGGGTGGTTCTAAATTACGTTGACAAATTTCAAAATAATAAATTTCAAAAATGGGACATGCTGCGTTGCTTTTGTTTTTTAATTATTATTTTCACATGTTTTGGCGCCAATTTAACGTTATTTGTGAAGAGAATAAATTTAAAATTAGTCATTTTTTACTGTGTCTGCTCAACGAGGTGAAATAATATCCTTATATGAGGCTGGTAAGCGGCAGTGCGAGGTAGTGCGACTTCTCGGTATCAGTCAGCAGTTATTTTCTTCTGCTATTAAACGCTTTGATGAGCTTGGCCATCTTGGTGACCGTCTGGGAAGAGGCAGAAAAATAACTGTGAGGACGCCTAGGCTTCGTCATATCGTCAAACAAAGATTGACCCGCAATTCACTTGCCAAGGTAAGAAAAATGACTCGAGACTTAGTTGTTCGTCATTCAACGTTACAACGAGTTGTTAAAAATGAGCTCAAGTTAACAGCATACAAGCTGCGAAAAGCACAGCAGTTGGATGATAAAGATAAAAAAATACGCCTTGAAAGATGTCGCTTACTGAATGCGCGCTCCGCTGGTGGAGCGTGGAAAAATATTTTTTTCACAGATGGAATTTTTTTCAAATTGAGCAGTCTCATAACCGCCAAAATGATGGAGTTTACTCTTCTAGTCACCGTGGAACCACAGCAATTATCCCCCTTCGGCAAAAACCGGATTCAGTCATGTTTGGCGTGGCATTTGCTCAACAGGCAAAAATCCTCTCGTTTTCGTAAAAAAAGGTGTGAAAGTGAATCCAAAAATATACCGATGCGATATTTTGGAGAGTGTAGTTCTTCCTTGGAGCCAGCAGCACTTCGGTGACCAACCGTGGACTTTTCAACAGGACTCTGCTTCATCTCACAGGGCCTCAAATGTGCAGTAGTGATGTATGGACCATTTCCCAGAGTTCATAAGTTCCAAGGAATGGCCTCCATTTTAACCAGATCTTAATCAAATGGATTTCAGCGTATGATCAATTCTAGAGGCGAGGGCCTGTGCAACTTCACACAGAAGTTAAGACGCGCTGAAGACAACACTCACTTGTGAGTGGGGCAAAATATCTGAAGAGGAGGTACGGAAAATCGTCGAAATTTTCAGAAAACGTTTAAGCCTTTGTATTAAGGCTAAAGGTGGTTATTTTGAAAATAAATAGATATTTACATTAAAATAATTCTGTATTTTTATTATTTAGTAGTCATCGTTATACTGTGTAAAAGAAAAATAAAATAAATCGTAAAATAAGTTGTCAACGTATTTCAGAGCCACCCTGTAGTATATAGTCTATGTTAGTCACTTAGTCACTAGTCAGTCGACGGCCGATGCCGGACTGGAATGGACGTGTGCCCGCACTATTGAGTGTAGTAGTGAGCCAGTGCAATTCTACATTATATACATTATACATACTGTAGTACAGTACAATCCCAAAGTTCAAAACTGCTTGGCTGAAACAAACGAGGAAGATGAATGTATTGGCCTAAGATTGAAGTGGATCCAATGCCAAAGCTATTTTATACTCGTTTTTTTTTAAATACCGTCGAAAACATGTGTTAGTTAATGAAGATTGTTTTCATTACAATTTTATTTTATTTTATTTTTAAATGTGAAAGACTGAAGGAAACGTTGTTTCTCATTTTTTTAATTTCAGTAATTTATAATTTTTTTGTAATAGTAGGTACTTAGATAAGATTCTAAATATTGTTAAGTAATTGTTATTGCCAAAGAAGTTAAATGCTCTGTTTCTCAATGTAAGCTTATTAATATTATTATTTTTGCCAAGGAGACTTTTTGTTTAAAAGGAGTAAAATTATACCCAAAGTTAATAATAGGATTATTAACCAGTGACGTGAAAAATGTATAACACTATACGGGACATGACGTCTGACAGACTACTACTTTCAAAGTAAATTTTAGGCATAAAATGTAATATGTACGTATCAAAATTGTGTTGATATTTAACCATCGGTATGTAATAAAAGACACAAAACTAAATACAATCAGCTTTTATTATAAAATTAAAGAAAAAACAGTCATTAACTCTATCTAGTACTATTCAGCCTTAATTGACTTGAGATCTCCATTTTAGCCTTTTAATTGACAAAACACAAGTAACATTTGAAATTTAACATTTTTTACTTAAAATCTAATCAATAAAGAAACGAAAGAACAAAACAGCACTTCTGAAAACAAAAATATAAAAAATTTGACAACCGCTCAACTTTATATAAATCACTGGCAATTTTTGCACAGGGGGCGAGAACATTGCAAGCAAACGGGATTAGAACACCCGACACACGTGTAAATTGTCATTCTCTGTAGTTTAGGTGGACAAACCCTATTTATGCTCTTCGTTTACCCTGACTTGGCTCATGACTTTGGTCACCTTCTTCGATCATATCATCCCCCAGAACTCGCTTTATCACTAGTCGTAACTCCCTTGGTAATTGACTGCTGATGACACGTCTTTGCATATGTGGTATCACTAGCGAACGGGCTAATGACTTCAAAAAATCACCTCTATCGGCAACCTTAGGTTGATACATGTTGTATAATAATATATAGGCGTTCATGCCGCTCAAATCAATAATGCGGTAGAATAAAACCATTGGCCACCTTCTCGTTCGGCGGCTGCTGGAATAATTGGAGCACTTTTTATCAGCTTCGTCTACACCACCTTTGGTTGCATTGTAATAAAGAATAATTTCAGGCTTTTTAGTATCCTCATCAACTTCGTTGTTGTGATGCATTGAAGACACAAATATCACTGCTCTATTTTTTTGGGTACGTACGAGCACAGGGTCTTTTCTTTCGTGAAACCAAACAAAACAGACTGAATTTCTCTATTTTTTTGTGGTTGAAATTGGCTCGGAATTTCACGTTTGTTTTTTTTCATTGTACCCACATAAGTGAGTTACCGTTTAGCCAATTCATCAACGAGTTGTATAGAAGAGAACCAATTATCTCCGGTCACATTTCGGTTGCTTCCTGCTATTGGCTGTGTCAACCTCAGGACACACTGGGTTGGCACGAGAAGCTTTATTTCTTGCGAAGTCAGTCCTTCTCCATCAGAGCCTTTTCCAGTATAAACATACCCATTATAAAAATTTTTTGCATCACATAATGCTCTAATAACCAGTCCGTATTTGCCTGGTTTCTTAGGAAAATATGAAACCATGTGGCTTCTTCCTCGAAACTTCACTTCACTTCTAAATATTAGAAAGTTTTAGGTTTTTTTTCGAATCTGTGGCTGTCGCAAACTTATTTCGCGCGATGACTTGTTGTTTTCATATTCACAACTTTATAAAGCAAATGGAGTATGTGAGTATCCCGGCGTAATCTGATAGGGAGCCATCTGAGTCACGTACTCACTGCGCTTAAAATGATGCAACCCTGTGAAACAGGTTGAGACGAGCAAGCCGCTCCTCTTTCCCCTTGCACGGCCTCTGCTATTCCCTATATTTTCGAAAATATGACGACTGTCACTACCGGGACCTGGCACAACTGTACCCAGTCTACCCTACTCTGCCTACGAATCTGTGAAGATTTTGCTCTTTCTCGTTTAACTTTGGCTATGATCCTTTCTTGTTTTTTTTTATGTAAGAGCAGGTAACTGAGCAGGTGGATCACCGCCCATGAGCACTGACAAAGTTACCTTTGTGAGGCTGTTACCGGCTGTCGAAGATGGATGTAGGCTCTTTTTTTAAAGGTTTAACTTTGGCTATGATTCTTTTCACTTCATCTTCTTTGCACCGCTTTCTGGCTACGATCAAATCTATGAGATACATTTGTAGTAAGTATAGCCGTTCATTAGTTAGTTGAATACAATTTTTACTGTATGTTATATATGTACATATTTATACACTTATATTTTCATTATACATTGTCCGTAGAAACCCCACCCCATATTGGGTAAAGGCCTCCTCCAAAGATGCCCAAGTTTCTCTGTCTTGTGCGATCATTTTCCAGTTTGGACCGGCAGTCCGTGTGATCTTGTCTTTCCAACGAGTCATTGGTCTTCCTCTATTCCTTTAACCTATCGGGCCTTTCCAATATATATAATAAATGATTTTTATTTTATTTTTTTTATTTTACTTGAGTTTTTGTGCATAGTTTAAGGCGTTGGTGGCTATACCAAGACATAAAGCAGGAGTAAAATTGTTTGAGGGCTGCGGCGGACAAAACAAGAATACAGTTGTAGTGGGCATGTGCATGAAATGGCTGAGTTCAGATGCACCACCGCACGTAAAAAATCTGGAAATTTAAGGAAATAAACAGAGAGTTCATATGTATACAGTTTTATCATTTCAATTGGTGTTTACAAAGAAAACGTAGATAAAAGCCATCAGCGATATATAAAGAGAGAGCAGGCTTTAAATGTTGTTTTTTAGTTATTACCGGGTTTGTTTTCCGGGTTTTGGCGATTTGCACTGGCCCGCAAGATCGCCCGATTTAACCGTTCCAGACTGTCTTTATGGGGTTTTTTGAAGTCCCGTGTTCACATGAACCTTGGAAGCCCTCAAGGACAACATTAGACACAAGTGCAAAAATTTGTCGCCCGAAGTTCTAGCTGAAGTGATGAGAAATGCTATAAAAAGTGCCCGTATGGCAATCAATTGTGACGGCACCCATTTGGCCGACATCATCTTCTCGACTTAACCAATAAAATTGTAAAGGTTCAAATAAACATAATCAAAAAACAGAATCGAAGTTTTTCATTTAGAAAAAAAATGAGAGCCAAACAACATCGGATGACTTCTTTTGGTACACCTTGTACGATGATGTACTAGATATTAGACTGTATTTAATTAAAATACAATCTGCAAGGCAAGGTTAAATATTGCATATAAAGTTAGGCGAAGCTAAATGTATTTTTTGTGGCTTTTTTGTTATTTATTAAAGCCTTTTTAATCAAAGTCACTAAAATATTAGAAAGTTTTATGTTTTTTCGAATCTGTGGCTGTCGCAAACTTATTTCGCGCGATGACTTGTTGTTTTCATATTCATAACAAGTTATCCGGCTCGAAGGACCATATATTGCAATAAAGGTCTGTTTTAATTGAGGCGAGGCTTGAATAGTTTGTCGTAATAAATCACTCGTGGCAGATACACGTATTTAATTTATCGACACTACATGGCGACGCTGCCATGCACACGCGCCGCGGCGTAAGTTACCTACCTGCTGTTGCCGGGTGTCGCGTATCGTGCGAATTCTGCAATTCAGCGGATTCTCGTGTGCCTCAGGGCTCTGAGTTAAAGCGTTTATAATATTGAAGTTATGAAAATGGGACGCAAGGAACATTCTCCATAACCAGTCACGTACGCCGCTTTAAAAATGAGCAAGAGTTATTCAAAAGCTGGAGGCAAGGAGGTGATAATTGCACAAAATGCACCTGAAGGAAGTAATTCTGCGGTCGAATCTCATATCCAGATAAATAATACGTTACTGGCATCGGCCTTGACAATTTTCGCCGTTATAATCGTCATATTTATATGGAAAAAGCTGAAACAAGCCGAACCTTCAACACAACGTGCCTTTTGTCCATCAAAAATTAGATGGATAACAAAGAAATGTGCGACAGCTGCAAAAATCCCATTTGTGGAGAGCACAAGTCCAGCGCCTGTCCTAAGTGCCTTTGAGGCCAAAATGAATCAGAGATTACAAAAAACTGATTTTGAAAAGTTAACATTGTAAATTATAAGACTGACGGAGAGTTTCCTAAATGCTTAAGTTTTTTAAAGTAAGAAGTACCTTGTTTTGTTCTTTAACTTTTTTTCTAATAAAAATATAAATAAACTGTAATGTTTTTCATTTACTCATAGTAAAATAACATATATTAACACATAATATCACATTCATAAACCTAAAATATACATAGTCCAAAATATGCTCACTCAAACATTCGCATGTCGAGTCGACGTATGGTTATCTAAATCTTTAGTGTAAAGTGAAATATGGTTATCTATCTAGGGTAAGTTAATAGTTAGTCAGTTAGTGTCGCTTACGAGCTCGGGCCAGGCAGACCACGCTACGTATACGAACACTACACGTAAACAATAATTGACCGCGTGTGCTTGGTGCTATGCTAAATAGGTATTTCTTTCAATTCTTAGATTATCCTATCAGAAAGTAAAACTTATATTATTCAGGTATAACTAAGTAGGTGTATTAGGTACTTTACGTATTGTGAGAGGCGAGGCGGATTTTTAACTATCTACCAATAGTTAATATCAACTATAGTGAGAAAAACATTGTCTGAAACCACGTGTACCTACGAGACATTATTATGCAGGTGGTATGTTGTTTTAGGTTATATTTTATTTAATGCTTTTCTCTTTCGACGATTCTTTAATAATGCCATACAAAATTGTAAAGACGTTTGAAAAGGGGAAGACAAAACTATCAGAGCAGTACCAGGTAATTGGGAAAAAGATGGCGTCCTTCACTGGTCGAAATATAACGAAAACAAATTAAGAAGAGTTGAAAATTCTTACCCTGAAAATAGCTGGCGAAAAATGAATTGCAAAGTGAAGAAGATCTAATTTGAATACTTTTTTTTGAAGCGTAACAGGAAATAGACAAAATTTGTAATAAGTCTGAAACTGAAACAGATACTGAGCAATATTAAGTGACAAACCAAAAAGAAATTATGTTTAATCAACTTGTTCAAGACTGCATTATGGTAAGTAAACTTTCAGAGTTATACAGACATTTGATTAATGAAAATAAAATGTTATCTCAAGAGACCCTGTGTGTCCTTATGTACGTGTTTGTTCAAGACTGCATTATGCTATGTAAACTTTCAGAGATGTACAGACATTTGATTATTAATGAAAATAAAATGTTATCTCAAGAGACCCTGTGTGTCCTTATGTACGTGTTTGTTCAAGACTGCATTATGGTATGTAAACTTTCAGAGATATACAGACATTTGATTAATGAAAATAAAATGTTATCTCAAGAGACCCTGTGTGTCCTTATGTACGTGTTTGTATGTGTTCGTGGCATATGGAAGAGAGCTGAGACATATATTTTCTTTGCTATATTAATTCTACAAGGCTTGGCACTATGCCAAGGAGGATATCAGTATCAAAGACTGAGTTGAAGCAAGGGAAATGGAATCTTTTGTTCTAACTTGCATGTGATGATGTGGCGCGATTCTAAAATTGTGTCCATGCTGTCTATGTACCACAAAGGTACCGTAGGCAAAAATATGAGACCTACAAATAAAAACCCCAAATGGTCCTCGATTACAATCTTTGGAAGGTGACGACAAGAAAGATCACATAACCAGATTTGGTATGAAAAAGTTTTCAGATGATTCAACATAACACTTTAAACGGCTACATAATTTATAAAACACAACACAAAAATGCGACTCATATTTGGTTAAGGGCTGAAGAAGAGAAGCGGAAAAATTGGTAAAAAAAATGAAACACCAGTCATCGAATACCCTTTAAAAAAATATCAGTTAACAAATACGTGGTTGCCACGAAATCTAAAATATGTCCTGGACGGAAACCACATTTTGGGGTCATCCAAGTACTCTTAATGTTTGTGGAGCAAGAGCACATACAGACAAGATTGAGTAATATAGAAAAGAGCGGCAGTTTCAGCGTAGCTACATTCCTCGACCCACGATTTAAAACACCATTTTTTTTGGACAAACCAGCAGCCAAAGCAGCTAAGAAGGTGACTGAAATGGTTGTCTATGAAATATATAAAGAATGGGCTACAGTGTCATCTTCAACACCAACGGTATTGCCAACTGCACCAGCTACAATATCGGATGCCAGTTCCGAAAATGCTAGCAAGCCGTACCTACAATTTTATTGATATTTGGGCAGATATCGACGTACAGGATGTCCATATTCTGGAATCACCGTTGGCCATTGCGATTGCTGAGGTTCAAAGATATTTAAATGATAAAATGTTACCCAGAAACGCTAGCCCGAATGATTGGTGGCGTAAATATTCTTTTTTGTATTACAACCTAAGCAAATTATTCAAAAAGCGCTGTTATGTACTGACGACTTCAGTGCCTTATGAAAGGATTTTTTCTAAATCTGGAGAGCTGATTTCCGACCGACGTAGGTACTCGGCTATTATCAGAAAAAGTAAAAAAAATGATGTTTTTAAACACGAATAATTTAAATGTGATCATGTGAGAACATTGATCGTTAGTTACAATATTAGTTTCATTTTTTTTCTACTCAGTTGAAGACATTGGTAGTCAATGACTATAAAACATTCGTAATTTGTAAAAACCGTCAATAATTTATTTTGTTGTTTTACAGTAATTTTGAGTGTAATTGTCATGTTTTATGATTATAAGTTATTTAAACTAATATGAAGTCAACAAGAATTACAATCAAAACATACAGTTATCTTTCTTATTTTTTTAGTTATTCGTGACGAAAATATCATCGATTTCTTAGCCCACTCTGACGGAGATTTAATTCCTAGTGATGAAAACTTAGGAGACCCACCATTTGTTCCCGAATCAGATCGAAACCCTACCGAATTCTGAAGAGAACGACAGTTCTGAAGATGAAGAGCCCATATCAAAAGTCTTTCTCAGGTGGCTCGAGGAAACGTTCGCAGAGGTCCAAGAGGATGAATTCGAGGAGGACAGATATCTCACATCAGACAAAGTTATAACTGTTTTTAATTCTTTTGTATACTTTAAAAAGGTTTTTGAAATTGCATGTCTGAATAGTTTTTTGACAAAACAGGAAGAAGCATTTTTTGACATAATGCTTCATGAGTTGTGGGCAAACATTTTCAAGACAATAGGTATTTCACGATTGCCAGAGATACTGCGTATCTGTCAATATATATTTGCAATAACAGCTCAGAATGCAAACGTAGAAAGAGTTTTTTTCTATCATGGGAGCACAATGGTCGAAAAAAAGAAACCGACTAAACGTGTCTTCAGTCCGAGCTCTACTTTTAGTTCAATATAACTTGAAGTGTTTAACTTGTGAGGCATTTTATAAATCAATAATAAAAAAAGAACTTACTTAAAAAAGTTTCTTCAAATATTAAATACGACTAAACTAGTTAAGTATCTATTTGGATAAATAAGTATTGATTTTAACTGCAATTGTTACCAAAAGAAAATTATTTTTAGTATTTTTAGTAGTATAAGAGAGATCTTTAAAATGTATTAAAAAAAACCGCATCAAAATCCGTTGCGTAGTTTTAAAGATTTAAAAGAATAATAAAGATCGACACCGGCAATTGGTCACAAAATACACATGTCCAATATCTGTATGTGAAGGGTTTCTGTGGGGAAAAGCTTTCAATAATATTTAAACGCTGGTTTTATTAAATACGGTGAATTTATGTAGCTTAATAAGAGAATATCCAGCAGAACTCTTAAAATTTTTCATTTTTAGGCAACGTCTAAGTCCAGTAAACCTGCAGAAAAAACACAAATTATACAGCCATTTTCTAATGCCTCCTCCACACTACTCGCGAAGTTCCTCGGCGAAGTACTCGGCCGAAGTTGACTGAAGTCCGCGGTGCTACACTACACACTCGTTCAACTTCGCGAGGAACGCATACGTTCATATTCAGAACGAACTTCAGGTAACTTCGTGCCCTTTGACTCGGGCGCAAAAACCGACAACAAACGGAAGTCGGCCGAGGCGAGGTAAAGTTGGACGAAGTAAGCCGAAGTGCCTCTCTACATTATTCTATTCGTCTAACCTCGTTCAACTTCGCGAGTAGTGTGGAGGAGGCATTACATTGAAAAACAGAAAGAAGATAAAACCGGCAATGAATCAAAAGAGACAGGATAAGACAGGGCGGACTGACTTCTCCGATCCTATTCAATCTGTATGTCAACGCGCTGATCAAGGAGCTGAGTTCAGCCCATGCCGGCTGTCATATCGGAGGGTTTAATGTCAATAACATAAGTTACGCGGACGACATGGTGCTCCTTAGCCCCTCGATCAAGGGTCTTAGAGTACTGGTAGATATATGTTAAAATTTTGCTAGCGAACACGGGTTAATGTACAATGAGAAGAAAAGTAATGTCTTGGTATTTCGCTCGGGAAAGGGTCCCGATAACATCCCACCTATTTATTTGAACGGAACGAAACTAGCAATTGTAGAAAATTTTAAATATTTAGGTCACTTTGTCACCAGTACTCTAAGCGACGAAGTTGACATAGAGAGAGAAAGGCGAGGTTTAGCTGTACGATCTAATATGATTATAAGAAGATTTAAGCAGTGCAGTAGAAATGTTAAAAAGCTTCTTTTTACCTCGTATTGTCAGTCTTTTTATACGAGCAACCTCTGGGTTAATTATACGCGTAGGACCATGAACATTGTAAGAGTTCAATATAACAATGCTTTTAGGATGTTTATGGGCCTGCCGCGTTACTGTAGTGCTTCCTTAATGTTTGCATTATATAGAGTAAATGACTTTTATGCAATTATGAGAAAAAAGATTTTTTCTATTAGAGAGAGAAGAATTCAAATATTGTGTTAAAGGTGTTAAATTATTCGGATAATATCATTAGTAAGCATTGGATATGTAAATTAAGCTGTAGTAATAAACGTATGTAGGTAATAGGTAATTGTAATACTAACACTAGGATAAGATTTTACTAACACTTTATGGGCTATGTGGCCTGAATTAAATGAATTTTATTTTTATTTATTTATTTATTTATTTAAAAGAGCACTGCGAAAATAATGATAATGCAGATAAACAAAGAGCAAAACCTTCTCAAGAAGCTTTGAAAAATATGATAACTGTACTCGAAAATAATCTGAACGCTTTATATTCTGCCAGAAATACTATGCCAAATAGCGCTGAAGTTGATAAACAGATCATTAAGTTGCGCGAGGAACTAAAAACAGCAAAAAATACTTTAAACAGGAAGATTCAAAACGCAGTTGCCCAGAAGAAACACAGGGATGGTATGAAAAGAAAGTTAGAAGATATTTGTCAGGAAAATCCTGATATAAAAAGAAGACTATCTCTGAGGGATTCAGTAGGACATCCTAAACTTGAAAGCGATCAACCATTACTATTAAAAACAATTGCGGATATAGCTTTATTTGGGAGTGCATGTGATGACAGGAGACGAACGGAATCTATTCGCAGCGTAAAAACTCTTGACGAACTCACACAAGAACTGCGTAAACTAGGATTTGACATTAGTCGCAGTGCGACATATCTTTGTTTGATTCCCAGAAAATCGAATTCTACAGAGGGACGAAGACATTCAAATTCAATTCAAATTCAAATTCGTTTTATTCAATCAAACTTAACCTTACCTTAGAGCTGAATACATTAGGTGTTGTACATAATATGTTTAATGATAGGTATGTATCAATCATCGGTTCGAGACTGGCATCATTGCTAGGTTACCGAGAAGGTAACCTGTATTAAAGATGACAGTTCCTTCCCCATATAATGTATATTATATAAAAAACATCTCAGGTGGTCATCACAATTAAGTAGTCAACATGTTTCGACAGTCCCTGTTAGGCTCATTCGAGCTCATATTGATCACCACAAGAGCCACCAGTTGGTGAATTCGAATGTGATCCTGACGATAATGACGATATCAACATCGTGTTATCGTCAGACGAAGTATTCATAGATTGCGATAACGATTGACAAAATATAAGATTTTAATTTTGCTTCATTTAACTTTTTGACAACCCTCTTTTCATAGAAATTTCTAAAATATTTAAAAACGCTTTTAATCACCACCCCTTTGAGCAACATGTGTAATTTTTTAGGACATGATAAACAACAGTTGTATACATCTACACTAATATTATAAAGAGGAAAAACTTTGTTTGTTTGTTTGATTGTAATGAATAGGTTCATAAAATACTGGACCTATTTTAAAAATTCTTTCACCATTCGAAAGCTACATTATCCACGAGTAACATAGGCTAGGGTTTTTCTTTGAAAACGCGGGCGAAGCCGCAGGCGGAAAGCTAGTATTAAATAAATATAGATGCTAGCCCGGACCTCTCTAACAGGTACTTGGATACATGTGCCGCACATAATATGTTACATCTCCGTTGTCCTTTTTTATGTATCGTAACTAAATTCAATGTACGTTTTGGTTTAATTACTGTAAGTACTGTTTAAATAAATAAATAGATAATATGTGTCCTATTTTATTTAAATATAAAAATAACTTTTCACCGTTGTTTCATTTTCATTTCAAACAATATAATTAAAAGAAAGAAAGAAAGATCATTTATTTGACTCCACAATAATAACACACACAATTGACACAGAATACAATAATTAAAATTAAAACAACACAACATGAAACAAAACAATACAAGTACAATGACAACAAATGAAAGAGTAAAATAAAATAAAAAGAAACCGAAAAGTGGAGCCAAATCAGGTAGCCACTCAGCATAAGTTGCAACATAGTTGTTCATGATATAAGATATGTAATTATTATCCTACTAATATTATAAATGCGAAAGTTTGTGAGGATGTATGTGTTTGTTACTCTATCACGCAAATACAACTGAACCGATTACAATGAAAAGCACACATTTAGAGGGTAACTTTGATTAACACAAAGGATAGGTTTGATCCCGGAAATCCCATGGGAACGGGAACTATGCGGGTTTTCCTTTGAAAGCGCGGGCGAAGCCGCGGGCGGAAATCTAGTAATCTATATTAATAAGATGCACAATGCTTAAACTCTTATAGAGATCAGTCACAGCCATTTTCAATATTTTTTTTTTAAATATCTAATTTTTATGGCCTTACTACATACACTACAAGCCTTTCATATTTATTTTGACCTATATTAAAAGATTTCAATGTATGAATTTTATACCTGTAAATACTCAAAAATGTTTTTAAATTCATGAGACCTCTTGAAATATGAACCTATAGGATTTGTATGTTAAAACATATTATATCTTAAATGCTAACTTTTTCTAATATTTTTGTGGACGATACAGGTATATTATGTAGTTTAATTATAATAGAGATGATGCAATGAGATTCAATGAAGTACAAACAACTTTTAAGAAAAACCTTCTTACAGACCCCTCTCTGTAGCAAAGGTCTATTTTTAATGATTCTAATATATATATAGAAGTCTTTATACCTTTCTTATATTATTATCTAATAGAAATTATTATTTTAGTACACACACATATACACACACACAAACATACATGCATGCAATCTTTATTGTTTAATAACTCAGGCCCCGGAACCACAGACACAATAGAAAATCTATTGTTTCTCGGACTGATCGGGCTGCTTGAGGCTCAATGGGGTAAATTGTAAAATTATTTAAGTTTTAAAAGGCAACCAATCTACTAAAATTGTGAGGGGATTCTAAAGCCTATAACACACAGTTTTGAACTAACACAGACTTTAATTTCCCCAAAATTTTAACTGTATTATTTTAAAACTTTTTCAATAAAGATTTTTTCTATTTTCTATTAAGCTAAAGAATTTGTTAGATTTTACTAGGAGGAACTATGGGTCCGATTTGATAATTTTTTCAGTGTTAGATAGCCCATTTCTCGAGGAAGGCCATAGGCCATATCATCACGCTAAGACCAACAGGAGCGGAGCACTGCGGGTTAAACCGTAGAGCACAGCTAGTATTATATTATCACATGAAGACAAACAGGAGCAGAGCAATGCGGGTAAAACAACAGGACACAACTAGTTTCCTATAATTAACCAATAACCTATAGTATATCTATTTGAATAATCATACTTGAGGTATGATTTTTTTTTTTTTTTTACTTTGCACAAAACATAATTATCGAAATTGATTTAATATAATATTACACATTATATATTCTTGTGTTTGAATTACACATTATTAAAGAGACACAACATAAAGCTGGAACGAGGAATGCCCAATACAATATTATCTATAAAAATATTATAAAGATGAGTTTGTTTGAGCGTGCTACTCTCAGGAACTACTGGTCCAATTTGCAAAATTATTTCGGTGTTAGATAGCACATTTATTGAGGAAGAATACAGGCTATATAAATATCATTACGCTAAGACCAACAGGAGCGGAGTCATGCGGGAAATCGCGAATCGCAGCTAGTTGTATTACAAATTGACAGTTACTGTTTTATTTTGGCTCCCATAATTTAGTATAATTTATATTAAATACCAATGCTACGCTGTATTCTTTGATATCAAGATACTTGTCTATCTCACGATAAACACAACCAAATGACGAACAGAAAATACTTGACACTTGACAGATCACTTATATTCTGAGAACGACAACGAACAAAAACCTGACGCATTAAAAATAGTGTTGATCATTGATAGTTTTGGAATAAAATAATAGTTTCATCGGCCCATATCAAGTTTCCCTAAATACAACGAAGGACATATAAAAACTAACTCTTCTATTCCAACCTATAACACAACAGATGAACGACAATAAAAACTTCCAACGATTCAATTCAAAGAGAATTTCTCGCAATTCACAGATATCGCATTGCAAAATATAATAATGAACGCATGTGGTGTCTAAACTACAAACGCAGAAAAAGAATTTGTAAAAAATCAACAGTCAACATGTTTGTTTCCGAAATCAGATCGTGGATCAGCGTGGCAAATGGCAATCCGCAATTGGCAAACCACAAATGCCAAATTTTCAAGAAATGTCAAAACTCAAATGGTAACCGAGAAATGTCAAATGACTTGAGAATAGTCAATAGATAACAAAGTCATAGATTATATAACGATTGCTTCCAGTGGGTCCACACAGCACAAACATTTTTGAAATGTTTTTTTCTAGCATAAAATTCTATGCATAAAATAAATGACCAACGTAAATATTCTAAACCGTTTATTTATTAATATGATATTTGTTTGTTAAGTATTTTTTAAGTTTTAACTACAACTTAGTAAGAGACTTTAGTCCAAAATAATATTAAAATTTGATCTCAAATATAAAATCGGATCAGTAGCTCCTGAGATTAGAGCGTTCAAATATACAAACAAACAATCAGCTTTATAATATCATTTGTATATTAATATTAGTATGAGTATAGATATAGGTATTAGTATTACTATAACAGTTCTAAATTTCCGGCCGCGTTTTCCTCTTCACAGAAAAACCCGCATCGTTCCCGTTCCTGTGGGACATCCAGAATAAAAGTAGCCTATGTCTTATTCTGGGTCTTCAGCTACCTCTTCTACATACCAAATTTCATTGTAATCGGTTCAGTAGCATTTGCGTGAAAGAGAAACAAACATACATCCATCCTTCATCCATCCATCCAATCTCACGAACTTGCGCATGTAGTAGTAGTTATTATGTACTGTAAAATTATGTTTATAATAATTTAATGGATTTCTACAAAGAATAAAACGCCAACATTACTAATTATTTCTTTATTGAAACAAAAAAAATATAAGTTATCTTTGGTATTGTAATATTGTTAACAAAAAATATACATCTCTAAAAGGATCTAAATCTTCAACTATATTATGTCATTTTCCATTTCATTATTACGCAGAACAGCTTCGCGTGCCTCTTCATATTGTTGGATTTTCTGTAAAATAAAATAAAATGTGATAAATTTACCATTCACGCCACGACTTTGTGTGGACTGTCTGAATTTTACCATTCACGCATATTATCAATATGTTATTGTAATACTTATTGTAATATAACTTTTTTAACCGTGTATTGAACTTAATCAAAAGATCTATAATAATAGTCCTTTTTCTTTCTATTGTAGTTGATATTATTGTTAATTAATATTGTATTCTATTATAGCCAGTGTGTTGCCCTCTGAGGTGTTGCCATTTTAACTTTAGGTTACGTCTGCATATTATAATAATAGAAATAGACTTTAACTTGATTATTTTGCGTGTTTGTGTTGTATTTAATGTATAATATTTATCAATTTATTATTTTTTAGTTAAATAAATTAATTTACCATCCACATGTCAGAATCCCAATCGGCAAACATTTGAACAAACGCTGATGGTTCCAAACCCTGTTTAACAGCCAACATGTCTTCCATTCCGTAGTTATGGCGAACTCTTAAAAATGCCTGGAAATACATAAATAAATTATAAGTTCTTAATTTAATATTTTTTTAGGTTATAAAGGTTTACAATGTTTGGAATAAAATAAGTTTAAGTTTTATGAGTGATTTCTAAAAGTCCTGCATGTTTCTATTTAGAATTCCAATATTTCATTTAAAATTATTTAAGCTATGTAAACTGGCTTTCCGCTCGCCGCTTCGCCTGGGTAGTAAACCACGTAGGAAAACCCATATTGTTCCCGTTCCTGTGGGATTTCCGGGTTAAAAACATCTTATATTCTTTCTAGGCTCTCAAAATAGTTCTATACCAATTTCATCAAAATCGGTTCAGTGGTTGATGCGTGAAAAAGAGACGGATAGACAGACAGAGATACTGGCGATAGGGAAACATAATCTGTCATCAATAATTAATGAACACAATTACACAGAGCAAGTAAAAATATGAAGCTTGATATTATGAAGTTATAAAATATGATAGCCATAGTTCCGAATTTCTCCACTTGCCACAACATCGTTGTTCTTAATTCAGTCTATCGTAATCAAAAAATACTTACTCTTATAATATTAGCAAGTGATTTTCGTTTAGACAGTTCTGCTTCTCTCCCAAACCAAATGTATACGGTTTGAGGAGTTTGTAAAAGATATACTTCTGTGCTTAATAAATCCTAAAATAAAAGAAAACAGATAAGTCCTAAAAATGATGCTCTAAGTAAAAATGTACTTACAACTAGAATTTTTTTTTTGTACAACAAGAAACAGAACAGAAGGCAAAATATTGAATATAGTCTCATACTAATATTAAATTATAAATTCAGGACATGCAAAAATTTGGCCAAAAATGAGTTTTTGCTTAAAAATAATTTCTTAACTACATTAAACCCTGATATCTTATAGTATATTTTAATACAGTAGCCTGATATAAATTCAAACTTTTGCAGTAAATACCAAAAACAATAGACAATTTTAACAAAGCGCCATCTATCGTGCTAATGTGCTATATTTAAATCATCGAACTTTCCAAGTTCCCGCTCGCTTGGTCAAAATTCAATTTCAAATGCATTGATTTTACACTAATGTGCAAAATACGATTTACTTAGAAATATATTTTGCATTTTAATAATGTAAAAATAATTTATTCCACCTCACGGGAGATTTTCTAACAATAATGTGTGAGGATATGTAGATCAAGATATTATGTAGTGAGGAATGTGTTTGTTAATAACCAAGAAGCTTATATCACACTGGAGATTGCACCATTCGGTGTGAAAGGGACAAAAAAACAACCAGGCGTCATTCAAGGTCATACCTTCCCGTGACAAGTCAACGTTCATAGCGCAATCTCCAGTGTATTAGATATAAGCTTCTTGTTAATAACCAATAGCATCGCTTCAAACTTCAAACTATATGACGCGATATGATTGGTTCTTTACCATATTCACATATTATTGGTGGAAAACTTAGAGTATATATTACAGATAAACACTCTAAGGTGGAAAAGCACCCTTATGGTGGAATTCATTATTTTTCTTTCTTTTCAAATCTTAGATGCTCTAAGTTTCAAATAGTAGTATGGATGAACTCACGGCTTGGTTGAAATCGGGAACTTCGTTGAATGTGATGTAATTCTGTCTATCTATATCGACCTCATATAAGTGATTCTTGGTGTCAGAGTCTAAATTTTGATAATATGAGGAATCTGGAAAGATATTTTTGTTAAATTATATGTCGAAACGTGGAAATGATAGTTGTATGAACAATTTTTTAATGCTAAAATCTATTATACTTATTTTAAATCGTTTAAAGTACTATCTGCTTTGGATTAATTTTGGAATAACAATAGTTGAAGACACAGGATCAATACATATTATGTACCTATTCTTTTAAAAATTCACCTCTCATTTATTATAAATCGTTTGTTGTGCTTTTGTATTTACAGTAATTAATATACACTGCTGTTTAAATTTTAGGTTTGAAAAAATATATAGGTATTATTATCAATGGAATGAATAAGAAAACTGTGTTATTTAATTGTTATGATTTTACAGAAATAAATAATTTAATAATTGATAAACAATTTTTTTATATTGTGTAAAACATGTACTATTTTTTCATCAACCTGGACGAAGCCGGGGCGATAACTATGATACATTCAAATGGCGTTTTAGTAAAATTTGACTATGGTTTTACTCAATTTTTAACAAAATGAACACGTAACAATTATTATTATTAAATGAATTGACTATTGAGCACTATATTGTTTGATTGAACCCGCCAATATCAGGAACTACGGGTTCGATTTGAACAATTCATTCAGTGTTAGATAGTCCATTTAACGGATAAAGCTATTTTATACAGTAGGTATTATAAAACCTCGGAGCACAGCTAGTCAAACGTTCTATAAATAATAGATATATACATACTAATATTATAAAGCTGAAGAGTTTGTTTGTTTGAACGCGATAATCTCAGGAAGTACTGGTCCGATTTGAAAAATTCCTTCGGTGTTAGATATCGAGGAAGGCTATTCACGCTTAGACAAACAGGAGCGGAGGACTCCGGGTAAAACTGCGGGGCACAGCTAGTCATAATATAAAAGTACCATTGCTACGCGATAGATAGACAAAAAATACTTTCGTATTTTTAATATGTACATAACTAGCTTTTTTTTATAATATGTAGGTATATAACTAGCTTTTCACCCGCATTGTTCCCGTTCCCGTAGGATATCCGGGATAAAACCTATTCCCGGGGTAAAAAGTAGCCTATGTCCTTTCTCGGGTATCAAAATATCTCTATACCAAATTTCATGCAAATTGGTTCAGTAGTTAAGGCGTGATTGAGTAACAGACAGACATACTTTCGTATTTATAATATTAGTATGGATTTGCTTTAACTTGTGCTTCTCTTCTTTTGTTCATATTATAAATACTTTTTTCGCAATAACTCTTTAACAAAGAAGAGAATTTATACCTCATATTGCATATGAATACCCTGAGATTGAATACCATTTTGTTAAAATAAAACGCATGCATGGTTTGATGTTGTTTATTGTTAAATTACAAAACTGAGTATTATAGTAGCAAAAAATAAAAATAATATTTAACCCGATGAGTATTGTCATTCCATTTTCATTCATATATTTAAAGATCATACAAACAAACAATACAATTTGATAAAAAAAAATGCGTGCGTGTACTAGTGTACACACGTAAAAAGTAAAACTTCTTTATGACCTTATTTTTCAAAAAAAAATTACTAACTCTATGCAACTTTACAGAAATACGTCGAATCACGCGTGGTAGGGATAAGAAAAAGATAACGCGTAGCGGAAAAATGTCACGCGTAACAAAAAAAAAATAAAAAATGTTACACTAAATTTTTTTCCTACCCCGATAAAGAAGTTTCACTTCAAAAACTGGCCGTTAAAAATTTGATATTTAATAATGAAGTCATAATGAATCATGCTTGTCCTTTGCTTGTCTATGAAAATTACTGGGCACTTATTTTTTTTTTTAATTTATTTGACACTTCACTTTTTTAATCTTTACGAATTTATATATTTTTTTAAATATATGGTAATGCTGAATGCATACTTAATATAAAACGTTTTCACTTTATTTTTTGTTGTGAGAAATAAATTAACATATTAATAATATTTTTTGTGTTTTATTTTAAATATATTTCAAAAAATTACCCACATTATTAAGGTGCGAGCGAGATAGCATGCGATGAATTTAACACAGTGCAAGCGAAATAGCATTATACATTACAATTTTTATGTCATACCATTCATGAAATAATAATACATAGGTATTTTAATTGAAAAAATTATTAAACTATAAATGAATCGTTGCATTATTTAAATACATATTATAATAATCTGGGGCCGTAGACAAAGTAACAATTAAAAAACGATAACGAAGTTAGAAAAGGCAAAAATGTATGGGATTGACATACGCCGCGTTAGATCACGTGGTCTATCTAATGTCAATCCCATACATTTTTGCCTTTTCTAACTTCGTTATCGTTTTGTAATTGTTACTTTGTCTAAGGCCCCTGGTTCGAAACAAATACAGAGTATATATTTTAAATTTAATAGAGTATAAGTTTTTTCCAATGTATTTTTAACGTAAGTATTTTTCTATCTATCTCGTTTTATTTATGTATAGCGGTGTATTTACATCAAACGAACATAGAGCTAAGATTAGTTATCTTTTAGTGTAAACGACAACTCTTATTCAGCATTGTTCAGTATTAGAACATCATAAATAATCTTTTCGAACGCACTAAGAACAACGTATGAGATACACTAAAATAATTTCACACAGTGGAGTTAGAAGGAGCATTCGCTCGATTGATGTAAATGCAACGTAATAAAAAAACGCCGCGTTTCACTCGCCCGTTTAACTGACGACCATAATATCAAGAGACATTATATGTTTCATAATTTTATTTCTTTATACTTTATATTGTGTTTCCAGAAGGGAGTATTTACAAATTTAAAACACAATTGAAAAAATCCTAACATATACCTATATTGAGATAGTTATACTAAATACATAATATGTTATTATTCTGTCATTATTATAGTCGTAACAAATTGTTTATTGAAAGAAAACTTCTACAAGTAGTTGAAAAAGTTTATAAAAAACGCCGCGTTTGAACCGCCCGTTTACGCACCGATGGAGCGAACAAGACGGCTATGTGACATGCCAACATCGCGCCATGTTGTGAAATATTGTTTGAAAACCGCCGGCTCAGTTCCTTGAGGTATCCTAGCGACGTGCACCTGAAAATAATAAAATAAACAATAAAAAAAGATTCAATACAATATCTATATCTATACATATAATAAATCTGTAGAAGGGTCAATTCTGTACATTGAAAATATTGAAAAAATAAATAGCAGGGGATGGGATGGGATAAATAGAGGGAGTTACTGGATCGATACCAAGCCTAAATATGTGATTAAAAAAATTTTTGTCTGTCTGTTTGTATGTGAAGACATCACGTGAAAACTAACGGTTCGATTTCGATGAAACTTGGTATAATTATTATACATTATTAGCCTGGGCGTAAAATAGGATACTTTTTGTCCTGGAAAAATACGTGGAAAAAAAATAAATCATAATTTTTCAGTTTTATCCATAGACGTTGTTCTGTAGAACCGCGAACACACGTTGCGTTACCCGCAGTGGATTATTTTTTTTTATAAGATGTCATTGTCGGAGTTACTCAAAATGGAGAAATAAACCATCCACGCGAAACGGACATCTGCGCTGACGGAGTCGCGGGCGGCAGCTAGTCTATGCTAATATTATAAAGCTGAAGAGTTTGTTTGTTTGAACGCGCTAATCTCGAGAACTACTGGTCCGATTTGAAAAATTATTTCGGTATCATTTATCGAGGAAGGCTATATATCATCACGCTACGACCAACAGGAGCGGAGCACTGCGGGTGAAACCGCGGAGCACAGCTAGTCTACACTAATCTACACTAATATTATAAAGAGGAAAACTTTGTTTGTTTGTTTGATTGTAATGAATAGGCTCATAAACTACTGGACCGATTTAAAAAATTCTTTCACCATTGGAAAGCTACATTATCCGCGAGTAATATAGGATAGGTTTTATCCCGGAAATTCCACGGGAACGGGAACTATGCGGGTTTTTCTTTGAAAACGCGGGCGAAGCCGCGGGCGGAAAGCTAGTATTATATATAATTAAAGAACTATTACCCAAGAAGGATAGTTTTTGGACGTCAAATACTGCTGCGCCTTTGCCATCGCTTCGGACTTTTCCTGAAAAAGAAAATAATAAATATTATGTGGGTATTTTATTAAATTAACTTTTATATGACTTTACAAATATATCAGACACACAAACAAGCACACAATTTTTAACTATAATTATACTCTATAGAGTGGAAATTTGTGAATTTTATTAAAATTTTTTGGAAAAAGCAACTATGGAGTTTCTTGCCGGTTCTTCTCCATAGATACTGCTTTCCGAATCGGTGGTAAATGTTAAAAATATGTATTGACGTATCAAAAGTGCTTCTCGAAGAAGTCTAATTGAATAAATAAATGTTTGAGTTTGAGTTTGAACTGAGTTAAATATGGTTTCTTGCCAAATAAGTGCTGTGAAAGTTTTACATTTTGTCCAGTTCTGACTATTTGGAAGATTTAAAAAAAGCATTATCTTTTGTTAAAATAAATTATGCAGTTTTGAAGGTTCAGCAGTTTTGATGTCCAGACGGACATATGTACATACAAAATATATTGACAATACTTACTTTTGGTGATGCCTGCTTTCCAACCCAAACATATATGCTACCGCTGACTGTATCCAAGATGTAGGTTTCCTGAAAATAGAAAATAATAATAAAAAACTAAATTCTAACCAATTTTTACCAATATATTAAATCTATACTAATATTATAAAGCTGAAGAGTTCGTTTGTTTGTTTGAACGCGCTAATCTCAGGAATTGCTGCTCCGATTTGAAAAATTCTATCGGTTTTAGATAGCCCATTTATCGAGGAAGGTTATAGGCTATATATCATCACGCTACGACCTACAGGAGCGGAGCCACGCGGGTGAAACCGGGGAGCTCAGCTAGTGAGTTATAATATATAATAGTAGCTGAATTCACAGCTTCCAGCTGTACTGTAGCTTATAATAGCTATCGATTAAAATGAAAATTAATGTAAGTACATAAAACATAACGCCAAAACGTGTCGAATTACCTATCAGGGAATGTCATTGATAAGTATCAACTATCAAATTAAATTAATAATTTATTTAAGCCGTAAATGCTGAAAATTTTCGCAAATTTCGACATTCGCATGGGACTTAAAACCTATAGGGTACTTCTCATGAACACAGAGCCTTTAAATTTGGTAAAAGTAACGTCTTATAACCTATGATATATAAAAGAGCTAGATACGTTACCCGCTCTCTATTTTGGCAAGAAAAAACTCAGCTAAGTGCCCGAGTTTCACTTAGTCACGCACCATTCAGCGTCGTGGCTGGACGTTCTTTTTGTATTTTAATCGGCAGTTGTTATTACGAAGTACACGAGTGAGACATGTATTATGTCTCGTGCGTGAGAGTGAAAGAGAGAACAACTGTATTGGTGATAATGCGTTAGTAAGTAGGTATGTAATAATTACGCTGTTTTTTAGTGCAATGATGTTGGCGTATGCCGCGTCTACTAGTATAATAAATAGGTCATTGCTTATAACACAGATAAAGGAAAAATTGCTAGAAACATAAATTTTAAAGTTACAACTTACAACATTATAAAAAATAGGTTTGTTCGGAGCCCTCGGAGCGCGAGTCCGACTCGCACTTGGCCGGTTTTTTGCTTTACAGTTTGCAGTTAATGAATAAGGTTTAAGTTTATATGTCATATTATGATAACAAGGTACTTTTATAAGACTTTTATCAATTGCATTTGTTTTAATTTTTATATTATTCTTATATACATGAAAAATAAAAAAATATAAGTATTTAATTCCTAAAGACAATATTTACCTGAGGTTTCAACTGATCCTGTGTGTATGGTTTTCTCAATGGCGTCACTTTTATTGAACCAGACGCGTCGGAAACTTCTGATAGAGTAACTGTGTCCTCTTCATTGCGTTCAAATGCCTGAAAGTTGGAAAATATATACAAATAATCTATATTAATATTATACAGCTGAAGAGTTTGTTTGTTTGAACGCGCGAAACGCGGGAAATACTGGTCCGATTTGAAAAATTCTTTCGGTGTCGCTGAAAATCAGCTCTGCAGTGAAAGTCAATGCTTTCACTGTGAAATGCTGAGCAGCATTCCTTTTAGCTTGCAAGTTTTAATAATTAAGTAGTTATAAGTACATAAATTATTAATTTGTAATGTAAGCCTACTTGCTAATAAAGATTTAATTATATATTTTTGAAGTGAAACTTCTTTATCGGGGTTGGAAAAAAATTTTGTGTAACATTTTTTCGTTACGCGTGACATTTTTTCTTTACGCGCCATCTTTTTCGTATCCCTACCACGCGTGATTCGACGTATTTCTGTAAAGTTGCATATAGTAAATTATTTTTTGACAAGTGATAACTGCGTTAAAAATAACCGACTTCAAACTTGCACTTGCAACATTTACAAATATAGACAAAAATGCTCATAAAATAAAAACTACTGGGCCTATCCGAATAAAATTTTTATGGGACCAATTCGACACAATCCCGCATTGAACAAAAAAAGAATCACGTAAATCGGTTCAGAAACCTCGGAGTAATCGGTGTACATACATAAAAAAAACATACCGGCCGAATTGATAACCTCCTCCTTTTTTTGAAGTCGGTTAAAATATAAGGTCACAAAGAAGTTTCACTTCTTACGTGTGTACACTAGTACACGCACACATTTTTTATTATTAAATATTATTATTATTTCTTTTAAACATTACCTGATCATCGCCACCCGCACTTTCTTCGGGCAAAACGTCCTTACTGCCTGAACCGAGGGCTGTGAAGAATTTCTGTACGTCCACGTCGCTGGAGAATTTATCTATAAGAAATATCTTATAAATAGTTTTTTCTTGTGTTAGATTTGACGCGGGTGTAATCTATATCTATAATAATGTTATAAAGCTGAAGAGTTTGTTTGTTTGTTTGCACGCGCTAATCTCAGAAACTACTGGTCCGATTTGAAAAATTCTTTCGGTGTTAGATAGCCCATTTATCAAGGAAGGCTATAAGCTATCATCACGCTAAGACCAACAGAATTGGAGCAATGCGGGTGAAACCGCAGGTCGAAGCTACTATAGAGATATAGTGAGGAAAAGAGATAGAGATCTATCTCTATCTCTTCTCTATCTATAGAGAAGGATTTAGCATTAAACAAAATATCAATAAATAATAAACTCACCAATAATCTCAACCTTCGCTCTGCCATTATGATCCTGGTCTCTAATCTGGTTGGCCACGGAATTAGCCTTGATTTTTTCCACGTTCCTAGCGTTATCTCCAACGAATATTAGAACATCATTGCCTACATCTAGAATGAACACATCGCCTTTGTTCATTGAAGAGAATAATGGGTCCACCTGAAAAAGTAAAAAAAAAATGTGTTCGTGTACTAGTGAAACTTCTTTATGACCTTATTTTTCAAAAAATAATAATTTACTATTATTGCAAGTTTACAGAAATACGTCGAATCACGCGTGGTAGGGATAAGAAAAAGATGGCGCGTAACGGAATAATGTCACGCGTAACGAAAAAATGTTACACTAAATTTTTTTCCAACACCGATAAAGAAGTTTCACTTCAATTAGAAAAAGGAAAGAAAAATGTATTGTCATCAACACAAAAAAACACACACACAAATAACAACAACACAAAAACAAGTTAAATTCACTTTCCAGTGAATTAATAAAAAGAATTATATATCTTAAATTATTTTAATTAAAAAGTAAAATTACAATATACGTGTTATTATGAGCACGATGCTTCACAATATGTTTTTATTCTAATATTATAATTTAAAGGAATAAAACGTTCTCACGAACGAAAGCACACCGTCAGCGCTTCACATTACATATAGCGTAGGGTTGTCACATAACTCCTCCCCCCGCAGATCCGCAACTATTTTAGGACATTGAGTGAAAATGTTGCGGCAGGATCAACTTCTGGGGCTGATGTTTTCTGTGTTTTCTGAATATTCATTTTCTTTGATTTGTAGCGACGATAGCACAGGAACATTGAAGTGGCCGCTGCGCTCAGTAGCTAAAGATGTAAAGTGGTATTGTCGTATGGTAGATGGAGTGCAGTCCCAAGGTTTTTTAGCGTTCTCGTCGGAATATTACTGATTGGTGCAATTAAAATTTTTGTAGGTGTATCTTTAATTTCATTATTAATATTTGTAATAGTGAGGTCGTCAGTACGTAGAGAGCAGTTTGTAGGTAACGTTGCTATGAAACTGCCTTGGAGATGAAGCTATTCCTTACGCTTGCAGGATAATTTAACCTTTGTGAGATGAGGAAAAATAATGATGTAGTGACTGTCGTCCAATTTCTCCATTGCTGGCTTAGTTAATGTTAGGCAGGTGGATTCACAGTCGCTGGATATCTCTTGCGTGGTGATGAGTTTTGCAATACAGTCGGGTGAACTTCTTGTATGATGATTTAGGGTCGACTTCACATAGAAACCGATTGCTCTTCGATTGAACTTCGGGCATTCAGCCTCTATGTGCACATAAATATCTTTATTGGTTGCTATATAGGGATAGGGAGGTATGATGATATTATGATTTGTACGATTAAAGTGTGAGGAGTTATAATGGGGAATCTTAATATAATTACTATCCTATTTTTACTAAAGTATGATCCAGTGCGAATTATTCGCGGAGATCTACATTAATAATTTCTTCTGAATCGTAAAAGAAACGTAAAGTAACTAATATAATACTTAATATATCTATCCCTAACATAACATGGTGCGCTCGCGATGTACGCATAAAAGCTAAACTATCCTCTATATTTCTTATTACTAAAAGTAAATCATTAATATTATCGTCTAAGGAGTCTAGGAATTGCGCTAATTCTGTATAGAATCTAAACCATTTATCAATCTACGTTTTACACTGGTTTTAAAGCTTCTAACAAGGACGATGCCTTATCCAATTTTTCGTTTAAATGTTGAACCCTAATTTTATATAGTAATAATGTACGGTTATAATAACTAATTGGTCGCATATTTTAATGAATTTTGTTAATACATGGGGGTTACCATCAAAATCTGGGACCACCCTTACGCATTTAAAAATTTCTTCCGTGTCAAACGACATATTAAAACTATCAATACTTCTAATACTATCAACTAAACTATTTCTCGAGGACTGTTGGGTATTAACAGCCTCGGTACCCCGGGATTTCCTAGGATGGAAAATCGTGAAGGTTTATTCTAAAATTAATATAGGAATATAATATAGGAAAGCAACACAATAAAATAATTCTGTGCAACTCACATTGACATGGTTTCTGTATCGATGGCTGGATACTGCTGATGTTCTGGATACTCGCTTGGGTTTTTAAAAAAACCGGTCGGCCGCGCGGGGCCTCGGAACCGATATTCATTTCGGATATCTTCCCGCGGGCGACCCGAGTATCCTACCGACTGCGCCAGTTAAATTCACTTTCCAGTGAATTAATAAAAAGAATTATATATCTTAAATTATTTTAATTAAAAAGTAAAATTACAATATACGTGTTATTATGAGCTCGATGCTTCACAATATGTTTTTATTCTAATATTATAATTTAAAGGAATAAAACGTTCTCACGAACGAAAGCACACCGTCAGCGCTTCACATTACATATAGCGTAGGGTTGTCACATAACTAACACATAAATCAGTGACAAACAAATAAAATTCGCGTATGCCGAGCACATGTGTCAGAAGTGAAACTTCTTTGACAAGATTCAAACATACCAAAATCGTCTTACTCCATGACGTGACAGTATTGCCGTGACGCGACTTTGATATTTTACTCTCAACGCGCCTAAAGAAGTTGGAGTAAGGCGGCGGTTTTGGTATCTATGAATCTTGCCAAAGAACTTTCACTTCTGACACGTGTGCTCGGCACTTAGGCTCTTTTTTTTATTAATAACCTTTTTCACAGTTGTTTACTAACCTGTCTAACCCTAATATTTTTCTTTCCTTTAACTTGGAACATCCGTTTTTCAGCACCCGGGTTTGTTGTGACGTGGTTAAAACCAGAAGGGTTGCCGCCATCCAAGTACCGAAGAGCTAGAATATTATTCATTTGTTTATAACAGTTTCATATTTTCATACAGTTTAAATCTATAGGTACCAATATTATAAAGCTGAAGAGTTTGTTTGTTTGATTGCTTGTTTGTTTGTTTGAACGCGCTAATCTCAGGAACTGGTCCGATTTGAAAAATTCTTTCGGTGTTGGATAGCCCGTTTATCAAGGAAGGCTATTATCCATACTAATATTATAAATGCGAAAGTAACTATGTCTGTCTGTCTGTTACTCAATCACGCCTTAACTACTGAACCAATTTGCATGAAATTTGGTATAGAGATATTTTGATACCCGAGAAAGGACATAGGCTACTTTTTTTTCCCCGGAACATAGGATAGGTTTTATACCGGAAACGGGAACTATGCAGGTTTTTCTTTGACTGCGCGGGCGAAGCCGCGGGCGGAAAGCTAGTAGGCTATATATCATCACGATAATACCAACAGAAGCGGAGCCACGCGGGTAAAACCGCGGAGCACAGCTAGTAAATTATATACTAAAACCTTCCTCTTCAACCACTCTATTTATTAAAAAATACCGCATCAAAATCTGTTGCGTAGTTTTAAAGATTTAAGCATACAAAGGGACATAGGGACAGAGAAAGCGACTTTGTTTTATACTATGTAGTGAAATAAAAAACTCACCAGACGTGAAATACCCCAAAAACTGCTGACTCTCATGGCCCATAGTTTCTCTGTGTTGTATTGCTTTACCGTCAAACTTATCGTCAAGGCCGACCGTCAAAATGGCCGCCGCCCCGGCTTCGTCCTGTGACGTTTCACTGCCAAGCCAATAGTGAATGTCCCAGGATAGGTTGTTGCGTTTATCTGCTGTCGTCTAAATAAATAAATGATTTTGACAGTAAATAAACAATAAGTGATAACTGCGTTAAAAATAATAATAGTTTATAAAAACTAAAAAACACGCTTTTTATAGAAAACCGAACTAAAAAATAGAAAATTTTATCAAATTAGTGTATTGTCATCGGTCCTCAATAAATCTACAAAGTTTGAACGAAATCTGGCCGTTTAAAGTGGTTCAAAATCGCGCCCAAAGAAGTCGGTTACAAACATACAAACATACAGGTGAAGCTAATATAAAGCGTGTAATAAAGCGTGTAACAACCGACTTCAAACTTGCACTTGCAACATTTACAAATACAGACAAAAATGCTCATAAAACAAAAACTACTGGGCCTATACGAATAAAATTTTTATGGGACCAATTCGACACCATCCCGCATAGAACAAAAAAAGAATCACGTAAATCGGATCAGAAACCTCGGAGAAATCGGTGTACATACATAAAAAAAAACATACCGGCCGAATTGATAACTTCCTCCTTTTTTTGAAGTCGGTTAAAAATATATTAAAATGTTTCGCACACTTGAATTTCAATTGAATTCGAAAATCTAAGTTATAGAATTTTTGTTTGTTTATTTGTCTGTATATATGTCGGGACTAAACTGAAAAAGTCCTTCACGGATTTATAAAAGTTATTTCCATATACATAAACAACATCATCTTTTTGTCTACTCTACATTATTTTTATTATATTCTTTTTAATATTGTATTTTTTATTTAACTAATATACTTTGGAGATTATTTTATTTTATTTTTTTCTTTATATGTGCTACTCACCTTTAAAATGATGTAAGAATCACCCTTGTAGAATTTACCAAAGTCATTCTGTGGCACAATTACTGGTTCGAAATTCTGTGAAAAAACAAACATTATCACTTGAATCTTTTGGATATTTTACCGGAAATGTATGAAATCAAGGAATTGTATACAATTCCTAGGAAATGTGTACAATTCCGATACCATTTAGGAAATGTATAAAATATTGTTTAAAAAACTATTTAATGCATGCATATCCTAGGAAATGTATAATCTTCCTAGGAATTGTATACAATTCCTATATCGTATTAGGAAATGTGTAAAGTAAATGCTTTCTGTAATAAAACACGTTGTTATTTTTTTTTATTATAGCTCTTATTGATACAATCGGGTAACAGTCATACCGTAAAATTGTAATAATATTATGTTCATATTATTATCTTCGATCGTTCGATCTTCGACGGAGCCCCGCGAAGCGGGGCTCCTATTTCTGTGTAGTTTTTTTTTTAACAAACCTAACCTAACCTAACCTAACGGCTAACCTAACCTAAACCTAACCTAACTTTGAGGGCGAATATCTCGGCTATTTTTGATTTTAGAGAAAAGTTGTTCCTATAAAACATGCTTATATGTATAAGCGTAATCTTTACGATAAAACAATAATAAATAGGTGTTATATTTATTTTATTTTTCAACTTATTCATCGAATAACGTATTAAACTACCATTTCAAAAATGTATTCTAATTGTCCGTATTTGACAGTTTACAGGTGACATTTTAAAATGTTCGTGTAATACTTTAATGGACGGATAAATTTTAACCAAGGATTGAAAAATCGGCCCTTAATGATACAATTTTGCACATAAAATGTTCCATTTACACAGTGGTTGACGCGTGAGCGTAGAACCGAGGGGTCCTGGGTTCGATTCCCGGTGGAGACGAAGAAAAAAAATGTCTCGGTCTGGTAGGACACAGAAGGCTGATCACCTACTTGTCCCTAAAGAAAAATCGATCAGTGAAACAGATGTATGCATAATGCATCTGCCCATTACCCCACTCCGGGGACATGGGACTTCACTCACACAAGTAGATATGTAGCCGTAAGATTGTAAAAACTTAGACTAAAATCTAAATTGCGAGACTGCAAACTGTCGAAAAGTGATCCGAAAAATTTGCATGCAATTTAACGCATTATTTTTAGTTTTATAAATAAAGCTTTGCATTGCTCCTCTGCTATCTGTCTCTCTGATGTCCTAGCGTGATGATATATATAGCCTATAGCCTTCCTCGATAAATGGGCTATCTAACACCGAAAGAATTTTTCAAATCGGACCAGTAGTTCCTGAGATTAGCGTGTTCAAACAAACAAACAAAATCTTCAGCTTTATAATATTAGTAAAGATTATATTACCCATCTGTGACTATACGTAAAATTCAACAATTACTTACATTAATTCTCCACATTTCTATACCAGCCCGTTTTCCCGCATTGGCGAAGGCAGGGTGTGTTTTGGCCTTTATCCTTGCATCCTGAAAATTACAAATTACAAATCACTACATAGTATAAAACAAAGTCGCTTACTCAGTCCCTATGTGCCTTTGTATGCTTAAGTCTTTAAAACTACGCAACCGATTTTGATGCGGTTTTTTTGTTAGATACAGTGATTCAAGAAGAAGGTTTTAGTATATAATTTACTAGGTTTCCGGCCGCGGCTTCGCCCGCGCAGTCAAAGAAAAACCCGCATAGTTCCCGGGATTTCCGGGATTGCGTCATTTTCCCGGGATAAAAAGTAGCCTATGTCCTTTCTCGGGTATCAAAATATTTCCATACCAAATTTCATGAAAATTGGTTCAGTAGTTTAGGCGTGATTGAGTAACAGACAGACAGACAGAGTTACTTTCGCATTTATAATATTAGTATGGATTAGGTTTTAGCGGTATTACAAAGCGGGCGAAGCCGCGGGCGGTAAGCTAGTCCTTAATAATATAAAAATCCTATGTGTTCGGTTCAACAGTTTCTGCGTAAAGGAATAAAAAACAAACAAACATACAAACCTTCGCATTTATTATATTAGTAGGATCCATTCATATACATATTAAAAAACATATATATAAAAGGCCACGCTATAAACTAATCGATGACTTCCATCATTCAAGGAATACATAATTGCTTAATTGGAAGGCAATTTTCAACGTTACAAGCATTAATTAGGTACCTATTTACTGGTTTTACCGGTATACCGTACAGATAGCTGTGCCCCGCGGTTTTATCTGCATTACTCCGCTCCTATTGGTCTTAGTGTGATGATATAATATAGCCTATAGCATTCCTCGATAAATGGGCTATCTAACACTGGACGAATTTTTCAAATCGGACACGTAGTTCTTGAGATTTGCGCGTTCAACCAAACAAACAAACTCTAACTTTTTAAAAACATTTTTTTTTTAATATTATGGTTTAACTTTTCGTGTATGTGAAGGAGCGGCTAATTTTGTATCACAGTCATATTTTAAAGCAGTTTTTTTAATCGACACGGACGTCAAAAAAGAAGGAGGTTCTCAATAAAAACTATCTATTATTTTATGAGTTTATTAGTATTATATTGTGGTTTATTACCTCAGAACTATCGACTTCTTTTTTATTTTAAAGCCTTCCTTCCGTTTTCCATTAAAATTCTTGTTCTCACGATTTTTTGGTTGAAATATGACCTGTTTAGTTTTTTGTACATAATAATCTATATATATATATAAAATCTATATATTTAAAAATGAAACCCGTTTCGCGTTGTCACGGCATCACGTGTGAACGGCTGAACCGATTTCGATAATTTTTTTTTATTATATTCCTTGAAGTACGAGGATGGTTCTTATGTAGAGAAAACGTAAATATGTACCACGGGCGAAGCCGGAGCGGACCGCTAGTGATATATTACCTTATCATTTAGCGATGTTATTTGTGGTGATATAGGCGTAGACTGCTGACGTGTTGTTGTCCGAGCAGACACACAAACACACAGGGCGAGCACCGCCCATATATATATCGTCTTCATTCTGGAAAATAATAGTAGAAGTGTGAGTGAAGTCCCATGTCCCCTAGTGGGGTAAGGGGCAGATGCATTATGCATACATCTGTTTCACTGATCGATTTTCTTTAGGGACAAGTAGGTGATCAGTCTTCTGTGTCCTGCCAGACCGAGATTTTTTTTTCTTCGTCCGCCTTTTTAACCGCCTCCTTGGTACAGTCAACAGTGGTCGACGCGTGAGCGTAAAACCAAGGGGTCCTGTGTTCGATTCCCGATGGAGACGAAGAAAAAAAAATAAGATAAAAATAAAGACACAGAAGGCTGCAGAAGGCTGACCTACTTGTCCCTAAAGAAAATCGATCAGTGAAACAGATGTATAATGCATCTGCCCCTTACCCCACTAGGGGACACGGGACTTCACTTTTACTTTTTTTTTAATACAATTAAAACATTTACTAAAAAGTGCATTTATGTCAGCGATAAAACCGCACGCAAAAGATTGAATCCAAACAAAAACAATGGTTCTATTACTCATAATATTAAGGCCATGACTAAACAGTATTTACAACAGCTATGTGAACAGAATATCAATTCTTTGTTATATTTCCTTATAGCAATGAATATAAGTACCTTATATGGCTCATGTTATATACCTACGTTTAATGTGAAGTTAATTGTGGAGGAAGAACGTAGATAATATACCTATTACCTAGTATAAAATAAAGTCGCTTTCTCTGTCTCTATGTACCTATCAATCATTTAAAACTACGCAACGGATTTTGATGCATTTTTTTTAATAGATAGTGTGATTGAAGGGGAAAGTTTGTATGTATAATTTATTAGGTTTTAGACACAGCGGGTGAAGCCACGGGTGCAGATAAATAGATTATAGTAAAATGTTTTATTTACTAGGTTTTAGGTTTTAGACACAGTGAGCGAAGCCTCGGAAACCTAGTAGATAGATAAATTCAGATCTGAAAACGTTCACATCACATCATATCACGTCTTTTAGGTATCTAGAATCTAGATATAGTTAGAACATGAAACATCACGTAAATAGATATAGGTATATGACACGCTTTCATAAGATAAACTCAAGTTATTGCATTGTCACCGATCCTTGATAAGTGTACAAAGTTTGAATTAAATCTGTCCGTTTAAAGTGGGTCAAAATCGAGTTTAAGGAGTGGGCTACATGGGTACATAATATTATGAGCGTCTTAAAAAATTACGTTAAGGAAAATATAAACACGTATTTTTTCCGCTCATTTTACGACAACATGTCATAAAAATGGTCTTAGCGTGATAAAATGCCTAGGTATTACTCGTGGATAATGTAGCTTTCGAATAGACTAGTGAAAGAATTTTTAAAATCGGTCCAGTAGGTACCTACCTAGTTTATGAGCCTATTCCATAATTCATTACAATCATACAAACAAACAAAGTTTTCTTCTTTGTAATATTAGTGTAGATTAAGTTTTAGACCTTCACAGCGGGTGAAGCCACGGGTGGAAAGTACTATTGGAAGCAGATAAATAGATTATATTATAATAAATAAAAATACGAAAGTGTGTTTGTTTGTCTTTCTTTCATATCACAACGGAGCAATTTTGTGCTATGATTTTAATGTTTAAAATAGAAAATTACTAATTACCGCGGAAAAAAATTCCTATAGGAAAAACGTTTGACTATACGAGCGAAGCCGCGAGCAGAAAGTTAGTTTGTAATAAAAACAAGTAAATAATCTCATTTAATTGACCTAAAAGTTCAAGAACGTAATGTGTATTTCGATAAAATTTCAATGTTAAGTAAATAATGATAGAGTTTCAAGCTTTTACTATTTTATTATATACTAGCTTCCGCCCGCGACTCCGTCCGCGCGGATGTCGGTCTTCGCGTGGATTACATTATATTATATTTATCCATTTTGAGTAACTCTGACAATTACATCTTATAAATATTTATTGGATCCAAATACGGCTAGGCCTATAATAATACGCAACGTGTGTTCGCGGTTCTACAGAACAACGTCTATGGATAAAACTGAAAAATTAAGATTATTTTTTTTCTACGTATTTTTTCAGGATAAAAAGTATCCTATTTTACGCCCAGGATAATAAGGTATAATTATACCAAGTTTCATCGAAATCGAACCGGTAGTTTTCACGTGATGTCTTCACATACAGACAGACAGACAGACAGACAGACAGACAAAAAATTTTTTAATCACATATTTGGGTTTGGTATCGATCCAGTAACACCCCCCTGCTATTTATTTTTTCAATATTTTCAATGTACAGAATTGACCCTTCTACAGATTTATTATATGTATAGATAACCGTAGGTATTTAATATTTTATATTACAAACTTACTACCGGGTATACTACAATTTAAAACTAACTACCTACTACCGGGTTTGTGCTGTATTGATTCGGATGAATTTGGATAAATAGAAAGACGCAAACTTGGTGAAGAACAACAGCTAGGTACCTACCTTTTGTCTTTTTTTAACGTATTTCGAATAAAGCTTTATATTAAACGAGCCCAAATTTGAAATTACAGGTTTTTGTAAAAATCTCATAAATTAGTGTTTTACATTAAAAAAACGAGTTTCATAAGTAGGTTTAGTATTTTGTCGAAGCATCAACACCCATTAAAAAATTATTATTAAATACAATATGAACACTGCTAGATAAAAACCAATTATGTAGTTATTTAGAATCAAATGCTAAAAACTTACGCAAAGTCACAAAAACCTTAAAAATCAAGATGGAGCACGTTTTCAATTCAAATTATTTCACGATTTGTGAACGAAACCGTCCAAAATTTTATCTCAGTATGTGTTAACAATGAACTGCATTTTAATAATAATCCAATTAAACTTACGTTTATTCACTAAAATATAAACACACGTGTTTTCACAATGAAGTTATGATTCGAACTAAAACATCTGATGAATGATGATCTGAATGAGAATGATTTGTTTTCGTATTTTGTTACGTATAAAGAAACTGGGCCGGACTCGTTCTAGAACAAGGACAATAATTTACAGGTTTATTGTTGTTGTGTAATTTATACGAGTATGAATTTATGCAATACTAGCTGTGCCCCGCGGTTTTACTCGCATTATTCTGCTCCTATTGTTCTTAGCGTGATGATATTTAAATGCCTTCCCCGATGAATGGACTTTCTAACAGTGAAATAATCTTTGAAATGTAACTTCTTTGGCAAGATTCAAAGATACCAAAATCATCGCCTTACTCCATGACGTGACGTTATTGGTACTTCAAAAAGTTTTAAAGTGTTTACTTATACTTAATCGAAAATCGAATGATGACTTTAATAATTTTTTTTTCTTAAAATAATTAATCTATTTAAGATTTTGTTATATATTGTTTTGAATCCGTATCTGTATTGGTCAAATGTCAAACAAACAGACACCATAATCGGAACTAGCCAGCCTTGCGCAAGCGTATAGTCCAAGAGCTCAATTGCAAAATTGTAACAATTGAAATTATAGTCTGAGAGCTGTTTGATTTTATTATGTGGTAATTTATTTTTCATTTAATCAATGTTGAAGCTGAAGAGCTATGAACTTTTTTGATTTGATAAATAATATAAGTAATCATAGGCATATTTGATTGTTTGTGATGGATGAATATTTATGTGTATGTGTATGTAGGTATGTTTGTCGAAAATATTCCTGAACCGATTACAATGAAATTTAGTACAGAGGGTAACTTGAATTCCTAAAGTCCTAAAGCTGCAGGAGCCTATGGTAGATGAATAGATGTATGAAAATCCTTACCTTTTAGCAATGATGGTAATAAACATCTGTTTATAAGAAACTTTATAAATATATAATATTATTATATGTGATAAGTCGAGGCGTTATCTATTTCTGAATAATTCAAAACAAATCGCAGAAATCGTGTATTTACTGTTTATTTCGTAGAATATACATTATTGCTATCATTTCTTGGTAGATTGAAGTTTCGAGCGTGGGTTTCTCCATTCCTTATAGGTAATTATAATTTACTAGCTATGCCGCGCGGTTTCACCCGCGTGGCTCCGCTCCTGTTGGTCTTAGCGGTACGTGATAACTGATAACTGATAATATATAGCCTATATTACTCGTGGATAATGTAACTTTCGAATGGTGAAAGAATTTTTAAAATAGGTCCAGTAGTTTATGAGCGTATTCATTACAATCAAACAAACAAACAATCAAAGTTTTCCTCTTTATAATATTAGTGTAGATGTAGATTGTAGACTAGCGGTCCGCCCCGTCTTAGCCCGTGGTACACAGGTATAACAGGTTATACACATATACAGCACTAAGCGATCACGTACATATAAAAATAACTAAAAAAAAGGAAATTTTATAGCCCTATCCTACTATACTATAGTTACTCCTACTTACTAATATTATAAATGCGAAAGTTTGTGAGGATGGATGTAGGTATGTGTATTGTGTATGTTTATTACTCTTTCACGCAAATACTACTGAACCGATTACAATGAAAAGTACACATATAGCAGGTAACTTGGATTAACACATAGGATAGGTTTTATATCGGAAATCCCACGGATCCCACATAGGTGAAGTGAAATAAAAATAATCTTATCTTAAAGATAATAGAATTTATTAAATTACAAATAATACTTGTGCATGTTTTCATAAAACTAAATAGTACAATAATTGTGTAGTTCGCGCAAATTGCATGAAGGCAATTACATATTAATACTACATTGTGTCTTAAAAGCATATTTTAAATATATTTTTATATGCAGATCAACAGAAAACATTAAATTTTTACGGTTAAAATTCTTTTTATTTGAATTATTACAAAAAAATCAACATTTAAAAAAGAACTAATTTATATTAGTACAAAATAAGTCAAATATTCGAGATATATTTTAAAAATAAGTTATGTCAAAAAATAAGTGCTTCAACTCATTGAGGTATTATTACTACGTATAGAGAGGACACCACGAACAAAATTTGTGAGCGGCGCGGGGCGGCTAGTGAGTCACACACTTTGTAGATATTCTGCCTCTTATTTCTTATAAATTCAAACCAATCAATATAACAAATGAATATTGTCTTCTCTTATTAAATATCTTATTAAAAAAAAGAATAAACTTATCAATTAAAACCAATCAATGTAACAAAAAAAATTAAGACGATTGACTCTAACTCGTGTTACAAATAGTGTAGTAGCGATGTCCTCTCTAGTACGTAGTACAATAGTAACTCAATGCTTCAACTTAAACATAAAACAACTTAAAAGTTAGTTCCAGTCTTGGAAGTGTTGTTTAAATGCAGTGGGTTCAATTCCTTCAACAACTTTTGAAATGTGTACCTGAAATAAAGAAATACAATTATGTAGTGAAATCATTGTCAATATTTATGACATACTAGCTGTGCCCCGCGGTATTACCCGCATTGCTCCGCTCTTGCTGGTCTTAGCGTGATGTTAAGCCTAATAGCCTTCCTTGATAAATGGGCTATCTAACGCCGAAATAATTTTTTAAATCGCACCAGTAGTTCCCGAGATTAGTGCGTTCAAACAAACAAACAAAGTCTTCAGCTTTATAATATTAAGTATATAGATTACACATAAAATTATTATATGTTTAATATTATTTATTACTTACCCATGAAGGGTAATTGTTAACCTCCAAGTAATGTTGTGCTTTTTTCATGGCCTCTGATTTCTCCTGCAAAAAAAATCTTTATTAGTTAAATATGTACATTTATTTATTTATTTATTAGCCTTTGATCAGACTTTTGAAGACGTGTATGTATTAGATATGGTAGGTTTTATCCATTTTTGCGTGTCCGTTTGCCAGTTGGCAAAGGCCTCCTCCAATCTTTTCCATTCGGGCCTTTCCATGGCCACTCTACCCCGAGTTGTACCCGCTACCTGTTTGATGTCATAATCCCATCTTTTTTGGGGTCTAAATATGTACATTAAAACTTAAAAATTTGTACGATTCAGTGTATTTTTATTTATTTCATATTTCACACCTTCAAAAACTAAACAATAGATTGAAATAAAATATAACTGTCCACAAATAAATATGTTAGTAATATCTCTATACACAACTAGCTGTGATCCGCGGTTTCACCCGCATTGCTCTCCTGTTGGTCTTAGCGTGATGATATATAGCCTATAATAGCCTTCCAGCTTCCTCGATAAATGGGCTATCTAACAGTGAAATAATACCAGTAGTTCTTGAGATTAGCGCGTTCAAACAAACAAACTCTTCAGAAAAATACTTTTACATATTCATAGGAGTTATCAACCTAAAAATTAGAACATTTACTTAGTTTCTAAACTAGATGGCGCTGGGTGATATCAAAAATACATTTTTTTCTTATTATACACATTGAACTAAATAATTATATTTTTGCTTTTTACTGGTGAAAATTTTACAAAATCGGTTCATCAGTTTTTAAGTTTATCTATTACAAACATACAAAAAAATCATCTTTATAATATTAGTGTAAATTAAATTAGATATTTACCGTTCCATTGGATTTCTTTCCTATCCATACATAGATACTGCTTCCTGTGTCTAAGATGTAGCATTCCTAGAAAAATAAAACCGTTTTATAAAATGATTTATTCCATATTAAAACATATATTTTTTTTAAATAAAAGTCTAAAAACAATATTTGAATGTTTTAGACATATTATTTCAAATAAAAAAATTTAGAAGTGAAACCTTCAAGGTTGCGTCATGGCAATACCGTCACGGCATGGAGTAAGGCGACCATTTCGGAATCTATGAAACTTACCAAAGAAGTTTCACTTCTAACACGTGTGCACGGCACATACGTTCATTTTTTCATAATAATAATAATTTCTGTTACTTGTTGAAAATGTAAAAATAAACATGCTTTTTTAGTTATTTCGTTGTTGCAATTAAGTTTTAATAATTTTTTTATCACTACATAGTATAAAACAAAGTCGCTTTCTCTGTCCCTATGTCCCTTTGTATGCTTAAATCTTTAAACCTACGCAACGGATTTTGATGCGGTTTTTTTTAATAGATAGAGTGATTCAAGAGAAATGTTTTAGTATATACTATTAGGTTTTAGACAAAGCGGGCGAAGCCGCGGGCGGTAAGCTAGTTATTTATATGACATACCTTAGTATCAAGTTGTTCTTTATTATATGGTCCAGATAATTTTTTGATTTCCATCTTGCCTGAACTGTCGGATATTTCATTCAATACCACTTCCTTGGCTTCACCACGTTCAAAGTCCTGTAAATAATTTAATATAATTAATTTATCTAATATTATAAATGCGAAAGTTTGTGAGGATGTATGTGTGTTTGTTACTCTTTCACGCAAATACTACTGAACCGATTACAATGTTTAGCACACATATAGAGGGTAACTTGGATTAACACATAGGACAGGTTTTATCCCGGAAATCCCACGGGAACGGGAACTATGCGGGTTTTTCTTTGAAAAAGCGGGCGGAAAGCCAGTATTAATAAAAACGTGGTTACAAATCCTTTGCTTATAATAATTTGAAGCAATAAAGAAATTTGATTTGATTCATCACCAACTTACCTCATCATCACCACCGTCTTCAGCATCAGATACTGAATCTTGATCACCATCACCGAGTTTCTCGAAGAATTTGTTCAAATCTCCTTCATTCGAGTAAGGGTCTAAAAAAAGTATAGTAGGTAGTTAAAAATGTAACTGTCCACAAAGCATTGATAGTAATTCCCCATAGATCCCGTTTTGAACATATTGTCTTACCACAAAACGATTTAAACACAGTCTAACTTTAAACCAGGGATCTGTCACTTTAATAGTTGTCTATGTGAAATACGACAAAACCAGCTAAAAAAGAGATCCCGCGCTTAAAGTTAAACCCTGTCTAAAGTTTCTTGTCCATATATTATGAATCTCTAATTTTGTACGAAGTAACGTTTTATAGCACAGATAAAGGAAAATTGTGAAAAGCATAAATTTAAAAAAGAATAAAAAGAAAATACTTTTTTTAAGGTCTAATCACAAGCAAGCATTTGACCATCGGTTCGCCTGATGGAAAGCGACAAACGTGGTCTAGAATGGCGCATTTTTGCCTAAATCCAGATTTTAGTTACATTATTTTTATCTTAATTTTTACAAAAAATCTTTCAATTTTTAAAGTGAAACTTTTATTACATCGCCTCAAACTTTTTGGTCTGTGTAGCGCATGTCGCGTGTATCGCGGCAACCGAGTAGGTATTACCTACTCGGCACGCGACATGCGCTACACAAAGCAGTGTTCCGAACCGTTCGAACAATTTCATTTTACCGGGGTTTCATAAAACCACACCCTTGGATATGTCGCCATGACCTCACCTTCACCGAGTAGGCCGAGTAGGTAGACCATACCTATTACCGAGTAGACCAAGTAGACTGCACCTTCGAGTAGACCAAACCTATTACCGAGTAGACGAAGTAGACCGCTCCTTCGAGTAAACCAAACCTATTACCGAGTAGACCAATTAGACCGCACCTTCGAGTAGACCATACCTATTACCGAGTAGACCAAGTAGACCGCACCTTCGAGTAGACCAAACCTATTACCGAGTAGACCAAGTAGACCGCACCTTCACCGATTAGTCCAAGTAGACCATACCTATTACCGAGTCGACCAAGTAGACCACACCTTCGAGTAGACTAATCCTATTACCGAGTAGACCAAGTAGACCAATCCTATTATCGAATAGACCAAGTAGACCACATCAATTTCCGAGTAGACCAAGTAGACTGCACCTTCACAGAGAAGACCAAGTAGACCGCACCTTCACCGAGTAGACCAAGTAGACCGTACCTTCACCGAGTAGACCAAGTAGACCACACCAATTTCCGAGTAGACTACATCAATTTCCGAGTAGACCAAGTAGACCGCACCTTCGAGTAGACCAAACCTATTACCGAGTAGACCAAGTAGACCGCACTTTCACCGATTAGTCCAAGTAGACCAATCCTATTATCGAATAGACCAAGTAGACCACATCAATTTCCGAGTAGACCAAGTAGACCGCACCTTCACCGAGTAGACCAAGTATACCACACCAATAGACCACATCAATTTCCGAGTAGACCAAGTAGACCGCACCTTCACCGAGTAGACCAAGTATACCACACCAAATTCCGAGTAGACCAAGTATACCACACCAAATTCCGAGTAGAACAAGTAGACCGCACCTTCACAGAGAAGACCAAGTAGACCACACCAATTTCCGAGTAGTCTACATCAATTTCCGAGTAGACCAAGTAGACCGCACATTCGAGTAGACCAAACCTATTACCGAGTAGACCAAGTAGACCGTACATTCGAGGAGACCAAACCTATTACCGAGTAGACCAATTAGACGATGATAATGACATGGTCTGTGTAGCGCATGTCGCGTGACGTACGATAATTATTATCGTACAAATACGATGATAATGAGATGATATGATAATTTCTATCATGCAAAATTCGTGAATTTATATTATGTCACCTATTATGAAATTTTGACGTGTTTCATATCGAACTTTCATGGGAACAGTGAAATTATAATATTAATCTGTGATTAATATGTTCCTAATAAAGCTGTAACGGAACGTAACCATTTGACATGCTATGTTGTGACGTTGACAATCTGTCTTCTGAGTTTTGACAATTAGTGACAACTGACAATCAACATTGTCACATTGTAACTTGTAAGTGCAAAACACGTGCAAAATTGAACTTGTAAGTGCAAAACATTCGAGAATATTACTCATTTGTGTCAGTGCTCCACGCTATATTATTTGTGTTTAATTTTTTATACCCTTAATGGAATATTATTCGAAAAATTTTTTTTAGTTAAATGTCTATAGTGTGAAAAAAAGTTTCACTTTTACCGTGGTTTCATAAAACCACACAACATTTTTTTTTGTTTGTTAGAACGCGCTGATCTCAGGAACTACTGGTCCGATTAGAACAATTCTCTCGGTGCTATATAGCCCATTTATCGAGGAAGACTATAGGCTATATAACATCACGTTAATGCCAACAGGAGCGGAGCCACGCGGGTGAAACCGCGAAGCACAGCAGTATATTATACAAGAACCACGCGTTATCCGAAAATGAAAATGTAAAAAAAAAACTAAATTTAAACTCACCAATAATCTCAATATTGCCTCTCCCGCTATGATCCTGGTCTCTTATCTGGTTGGCCACAGATATAGCTTTCAAACGTTCCACGCTTTTTGCCTTTTCGCCAACATATAAGAAGATATCGTGGTCCACGTCCAGGATGAAACAATCGCCCTTGTTCATTGATTTCACTGTTGCTTCTACCTGGAATGTTTTTATATAAATTATTGAAGTGAAACTTCTTTATCGGGGTTGGAAAAAAATTTAGTGCAACATTTTTTCGTTACGCGTGACATTTTTCCGTTACGCGCCATCTTTTTCTTATCCCTACCACGCGTGATTCGACGTATTTCCGTAAAGTTGCATATAGTAAACTAGGTTTCCGCCCGCGGCTTCGCCCGCGCAGTCAAAGAAAAAACCGCGTAGTTCCCGTTCCCGTAGGATTTCCGGGAATGCGTCATTTTCCCGGGATAAAAAGAAGCCTATGTCCTTTCTCGGGTATCAAATTATCTTTATACCAAATTTCATGAAAATTGGTTCAGTAGTTTTGGCGTGATTGAGTAACAGACAGACAGACAGAGTTACTTTCGCATTTATAATATTAGTATGGATTATTTTTTGAAAAATAAGGTAATAAAGAAGTTTCACTTCTTACGTGTGTATACTAGTAGGTACACGCACACATTTTTTATTGTACACTTCATTTACACTAATTATTATAAAGATTTTGCGGTTTGTTTGAATGGAATAAGCTCCGAAACTACTGGACCAATTTAAAAATTTATTTGACCGTTAGAATCCTACATTATCCCTGACTAGCTGTGCCCTGCGGTTTTGCCCGCATGGATGGATGGAAGGACGTTTGTTATTGTTACACGTGAAAACTACTGAACTGATTTTATCCTTAATGATTTTATCCGGAATGAGACATGGCTACTTTTATCCCGGAAATCTCACAGGAACGGGAACCATGCGGGTTTTTTTTTGAAAATGTGGGCGAAGCCGCGGTTTGAAGTCTAGTATACTTATTCAATAAATGATATTTATTTTTATGTACATTTTTTTTTCTTTTGTAATCAATAAATGTTTTATATATTTGTCGGAGAATTTAAATAACTCTTCATTATTAATTATATAATTAGGTAGGTATGTAAAATAATATTAAATAATGACTCAGTGCGCACACCTTGCGCGGTCGATGGCAGTACCGAGACTATGTCATCGAGCTACTGACTCAAGGAATATAAACCATAGTATGGCCCGTAACCCCATGCATTCCATATCAATTCAATATCGACATTATATTGTACAACATAGAGTACATTCTAATAGGAAGGTATAGCCACATAACAACTAACTACTCTGTTGTTATTCTCTCACATATTTATAACATACCTGTCTCACTCGCACGTTCCTCTTTCCCTTGATTTGGAAGAGTCGCTTCTCAGCTCCAGCATTTACAGTCACATGGTTGAAACCTGACGCATGGCCTCCATCCAAGTACCTTATGGCTGAAATAATAATAAATACTCTTTATTAAAATGTAGGGAACATTTAGTAATATTTTGAAATTATACTTCCTTTGGCGCGATGGAGAAAAATGATGAGAGTGAATTTTTACGATGCGCGCGCACACCGACACCTAAATTTAACAGTGTGAAGTTAGTTCTAGATGGTATGGAAATTGATAACTATGTTCAAGTTGTATATTCTAGTATTTTTTCCATACGCCAAAGAAGTATAACTTCTAACGCGTGTATATAAGTAGGTACACACACTCTTTTTTTTAGAATATTACTTTTTCAAGGGAAAACTACTATAACAGAATTGATAAAACTTTGCAGTGATGAAGCTATTGTACCAAAATAACACATGTGGAAATAAATCTTTCCTACGGCCGGTTGCAGAGCTTCACGGTTCACCGACCATCAGTGCGTACGTCAGTCGCGCTTGTCTAATAATAAGTATTATAAAGCTGAAGAGTTTGTTTGTTTGTTTGTTAGATAGCCCATTTATCGAGGAAGGCTTATAGGCTACATATCATCACGCTAAGACCAACAGGAGCGGAGCTATGCGGGTGAAACCGCGGGGCACAACTAGTAGTATATAATTAATTAAATTTTAGACGGGTGAAGCGGGCAAAGTCGCGAGCGGAAAGCTAGTAAGTTTATAAATAACTAGATCTCCGCCCGCGGCTTCGCCCGCGTTTGCAAAGAAAAACCCGCATAGTTCCCGTTCCCGTGGGATTTCCGGGATAAAAACTATCCTATGTGTTAATCCAAGTTAACCTCTATATGTGTGCTAAATTTCATTGTAATCGGTTCAGTAGTTTTTACGTGAAAGAGTAACAAACACATCATCAACACATTTGACATCCATACAAACTTTCGCATATAAAAATATATTAGTAGGATTTTTCGTCACAGTTTACACATTTTATAACCCAAGAACGACAGAATTTTAATGACTTATGGTTCGTTGGACTTTTACGCTTGGTGGTCGCTTGGTTAATAACTGTTAAATTAGAAAAACTTACATAAGCCGTCTGTTTTTGTAAGATTTTTGTAGTTATATCCGGAGCGTCGTTGAATAAAAATGAATCCCTATTTCCCTTGGTCATGACATCACGCGTGAACAGCTGGACTGATTTCGATAACTATTTTTTTGTTGCATTGTTATTGAAAGAAAAACTTAAGAAATTTTCACTGTATTTGATATTTTGTTTTATAGCATTTTATAGTATAGAAAAAATTCGAACACGTGGAACACAATTGTTTAAAAATTTCTCAAATTGCTCTTTTATTTTTACTAGATTTTTTTTTAATTTCATGCCTTTTTCAACTCGCACGAAGATAGGACGTCGGGTCCGCTGGTTATTTAAAAAAACATGTTTAAAGTCTACCTGGTTCAAAATACCCCAAGAACTGCCTCGACTCGTAGCCCTGGGACTCTCTATGCTGCACAGCATCCCCATGGAACTGCTCATCATCAAGGTTCACCGTCAAAATGGCCGCTGCCCCCGCTTCGTCTTGGCTCGTTTTGGTGCCAAGCCAGAAGTGGATATCCCATGTTAGTGTTGATGTGCCTGTCGTCTGAAATTTACGATTTTTATATAAAAAAGGAGAAAGAAACACACACAGACATCACACACGAACGTACACAATACACATACGCAAGTATACACACAAATAAACACACGCACACACAGGCGTGTGCGATCAGTGCGATTTTTTTTTATCATAAGTTAAGAACATGATAAAATGATGGTTTTTAAATGTCCCGTGTACCTATATAGTATTTTTTTGTTATAGATACATTGTTATACATGTATTTTTATTACAAATTCTAAAACATAGGTATTGTAAACCAAACCATATTGAACAAATTGTTTATTATCTTTAACCCTAGATCACTAATCATTCGTCTCACAGTCGACCGGCACCTGTCGCGTTCGATGTTTAGGTATGTTCCCAACACTTTCTCGTCCCGTCCCTCTCAGTACCTTCCTGATTGGCAATTTATTGACCCGTGTGGAGATGACGCGGACGCACGCTTTCTAGTTCCGGAGTTATAGCAAAATATTCGACTCACAGACGAATGTGTAGTGACTACGCGTGCAATGTGAACAAAGGTGTATTTTTGAATAATCGCTTTTTTATTTTTATTGATACCGATTTATAATAAACGTTGAATAATACTTATTGTAGAAAGTTTATCTGCCTTTTTGCTAGTAATATATACTGTTTCCTTTAATTGTTTTTGCAATAATACGAATTGAAAAATTAACCATCCTTTTATTGTATACATGAATTTAGAGAGAGATCAGGAGAAGATATTGAGTATTCTTGAAGAATGCGACAGCCACAATAAAGAGGGCGAGACACTTGAACATGAGTTGGATTGTTTTCGTAGCTCAGATTTCGAAGGCGAAGACAATTTAGAGAGATATTTAGCAATCGCTACTGATTAAAGTGAACAAGAATCTGATACGTCTTCTGACCAAGAATTCAATGTTAGAGGGAGAACTTTTGTATAAGGAGGATAATAGACTCTGACGAGGATACCAGCACGCAGCCAGAAGGCCGCCAACAGCTATAATAGCACCAAAAACGCAGTCGACGCAGTTGACCAAATGTGCTCAACAATCGGAAGACCAATAGGTGGCCTTAGGCTATATTTTATAATATTCTAAATTTATGCATAGTTAATATGTAATTTATGTATCTAACATGGTGAGGCTGCGTCAAAAACCATTAAAACTAAGAACTTTCATTCAAAAAATGGAAGATAGCCTAACTGAACCATGGTTGCAGGAGCGGTACAATACACCAACTTTGAGGAAAAATATCAAAACATACATAAAATATATTCTAAAAATCGATGATGTTTTTCCTATTACGTCTCAAAGACGGACAAATAAACGCAAAATATGCCAATTTTGTCCATTTTAAAAACGCAGAATGACTAAAAACTCATGCCACTCATACAGAAAGGCAATTTGCGGCGAGCACACAATTCTTACATGTAATGACTGCAAAGATTGGAAAAAAAAGACCTTCTTATTTCTTATAATAATATTTAGATAACTAACTTAGCTATGTTGTTAATTATTTTACTTAAATATAACAAATAAATAAAATACATGCATTTTAATTTGTTCGTCTGTAAGTCGAATGTTTAGTGACAAAGTAACACCGAAATATGTTTAGTGAGCTAGGGTTAAATGGTTTACAATTTGTTGTAACTTCTGTGTCGTATAAAAATCTGACTGCAAGTCACACATTCGCACGAATGCGTAAACCCACATGTAGAAGATTTGCAAATATTTGCTTCTGCATTATTCTGCAAATTCGTACACTGTTCGAATGTTTGCACACAATAGAATGTCTCGGGTAAACAGCTTCATGCATTAGAATATTAGTATGTACATTCTAGTGTACAATTAATCTATACTAATTTTTTAAATTAATCTATACTAATTTGTTTGAACGCGCTAATCTCAGGAACTACTGGTCCGATTTGAACAATTCTTTCGGTGTTAGATAGCCCATTCATCGAGGAAGGTTATAGACTACCTATTATATCATCACGCTAAGACCAACAGGAGCGGAGTCACGCGGGTGAAACCGCGGAGCGCAGCTAGTTAAGTATAAAAAAGCACGCTTAAACTCATGAAATGATTGTATTGTCACCGATGCTTGATAAGTGTACAAAGTTTGAATTAAATCTGTCCGTTTAAAGTGGCTCAAAATAAAGTCTAGGAGTCGGTTACAATATACAAACATAGATACCTACAGGTGAAGCTAATAAGCGATTTCACTGTCGAGTTAAATAAAGCACTCAGTTGAATAATGAATTTATACTTTTATGTAAAACGGGTGAAGTATTTGTAATCACAATGAACCGTTTAGATGAATCAGACAAGAATCAGACGTTGTGTCTAATTATACTGTTTTTTCTAATTATAAGTAATTAGAACATGGGAAATACAAAACATCCTTGACCAATGATTCATCAAATGTCTAGATTTTATCCGACTGTGCTAGAAGGAGTTTTGTTTTTAGATTCAATGTAAGTACCTATGTATGTAAATTATACCTATGTAAGAAAACTAACTGTCTTACAACAAAAAACTTTAGACCGGGCTTAACCTATCAACTGTGGTTTAACTTTAAGCGCGGGTTCTTTTTTTTCTTTCTATCTGTCTTTCCTTATGTAGGTATATGCTTAGATGTTTAAAACTACGCAACGGATTTTGGCGCAGTTTTTTTTAATAGACAGAATGGTTCTTGCCTCAGAACTTACTATAATATAGGTACCTACTTTTAGGAATTTTAAACGCGTTTACGAAGTGTTCGAAACGTCGGGAAAATAATATAATGAATAAATCACGTTTAAAATCCGTTAAAAAGTCTTTAAATTCTAAATATAATACTCGCGCAAAATCAAAGACTAGAAAATACCAGGTACCTACTGTGTAAAGTTTAGGACATAGCAAAGCGCGAGAAAGCTTATTTACTAAGCGTAAATGGTAAAACTGTGATTTAATGCTTCTAGAAGGTCTTACACGTCCACGTCCATTTTCATTTTCATTTTCATTCGTTTTCATTCCTATTTCAATAATTTTTTTTGAAGCGTAATACATTTTTTACATACAAGATTTCCGCCCGCGGCTTCGCCCGCGTTTGCAAAGGAAAACCCGCATAGTTCCCGTTCCCGTGGGATTTCCGGGATAAAAACTATCCTATGTGTTAATCCAAGTTACCCTCTATATGTGTGCTAAATTTCATTGTAATCGGTTCAGTAGTTTTTACGTGAAAGAGTAACAAACATCCATACATCCATACATCCATACATCCATACAAACTTTCGCATTTATAATATTAGTAGGATACTTACTTAAATGAAAAAAAATGTCTCATCTTTTACGCAATACGCTATATTGACATTTGATAGTAAGAAATCCATACTAATATTATAAATGCGAGAGTAACTCTGTCTGTCTGTTACTCAATCACGTCTAAACTACTGAACCCATTTGCTTGAAATTTGGTAGATATTTTGATACCCGAGGCCTTAAAAAGTAGCCTTAAGCCTATGTCCTGTCTCGGATATATAGAGATATTACATAAGTATATCTCTATATACCCGAGAAATGACATAGGCTACTTTTTACCCCGGGACATAGGATAGGTTTTATCCCGGAAATCCCACGGGAACGGGAACTTGCGGGTTTTTCTTTGACTGCGCGGGCGAAGCCGCGGGTGGAAAGCTAGTATTTAATAATTGAATAAAAAATTCTTACCTTTAATACTATGTACGAGTCTCCAGAATAAAAATTCCCATATTGATGTTTAGGTACTGGAACCGGTTCAAAGTCCTGAAAATATAAATAAATAAATAAACTTGAGCGATGTCAAGGGACATCCGGATGGAACGAAGTGTTAAGTTAGAGAGAGACAGACAGAGAGCCACGCGCACGCCGCACAACTCTAGCAAAAAGTGTCGTGACAACTTTTCGTAAGAATTTTTTCCGTCTAGCCCCCTTTCTCAACGCACGATAAGGAACTTCGTTCCAATAATATCTACTTATACAAATAATCATAATAAAATTCTATGTAAGTATGTTGCTGGAATTCCACTTTTTGACATATTATACACTAGCTGTGCTCCGCGGTTTTACCCGCATTGCTCCGCTCCTTCCTTTATCTAAACGGAAACAAATTTTCAAAACGGACCAGTAGTTCCTGAGAATAGCGGGTTCAAACAAACAAACTCTTCAGCTTTATAATATTAAGGGCCGATTTTTCAATCCTTGGTTAAAATTTATCCGTCCAATCTAGACACGCGGCAGCGTGTCAAGCCGAGTTCAAGCGAAGAGAACTGGCGAGCAGCAGCCGTGTGTATATTTACACGAACCATTTCGAGCCACTTTTCACCCCCTTATAACTCGAAAACTATTTAAGTTTTATAAACCAAATTTGGTACATATCAAGAGGACCTCAAGATAAACAAGAACCTTAAATTTCATAAATACAGATTAAACGGTTGCGTAGATATTAATATCCAAAAATCGCAATTTTTAAGACTGACTGACTTATAGACATATACAAAACCTAACCCACTTCCAGATGACCTAGAAAGTTCAAATTTTGTAATCTACTAGGTAATAGTGAGTGTACAAAGGAAAAAATCAGAAAATACTGAATTTATTTGTATTTAATTTTTTTTTCAATGACATTAATTTTATTTGTATGGAAAAATGGAAAAGTTTAAAAAAATAGAAAATAGTATATTCACCTTACTAGTCTTAAAAAGTAGATCAAAACTAATCAGTGGCCGAAAAAAATTTTGAAATCCATCAATAAATGACTGAGATATAGATTATTGAAGTTTACATATTTTAGGACGAAACATCTGTAGATTCGAAGCGCCTCTGACATCACACTCACTCGTGCTAGTATCGCTAGGGCGGATTACTTCGATTGCATGATTTCTTTATTCAAAACTGTTATTAAACGTAAAATAAAAGAAAATTGTAATAAAAATATTGCTCATACAGTTAAAAATAATATATAATTTTACATATTCACATTTATTTATTCTTTATTTATGAGTATTAGTTTTAATTTCAGTGTAAATAAATAAATAAATAAATAAAATCTTTATTTTGCTTTAAACATGGTCTTCAATGGTGATACAATTATATTAATAAAGCACAAACATGTTCAGCCAATACAAGCATGCAAAAATAATTACCATAAATGGTGTAATGGAAGAAGGCTTCGTCGAAGGTGAAATGATTTAATTTGCGTAATATTAATATGAGTGAAACATCTTTAGGCGCGTTTAGAGTAAAATTTCAAGATCGCGTCATGGCAATACCGTAACGTCATGGAGTAAGGCGACGATTCTTCTACAACGATCTTTGCATCTTGGTAATAGTGTGACAAATTCACGCTGGATGTTTAGAAAATCATGTAATCTTTTAAACAGAAAACGAGTTTTAAAAATTGCAGAAAATAGGAGATAATGACGGGGCAATGTGCGCTGACATTCATAACATACAAGAAAATATAGAAAATAATACTTAACAAACCATACAGAGAAACCGCAAGAAAAAAAAATCGTATATAAAAAGTATTATATTTATAAAGTAAATCAAATTTGCAGAGTAATTTTCTGTACAAAAAGTAATGATATCCTACCAAAAACATAAATGTAAAAATTGGAGCCGAGTTCAATCGTTGACTTAATTTGCCAAAAAAAGAAATGAGATCTAAATGTGTGCCAAGTTCTGCAGACAGTCCAGAAATTTATTTACAAAGATGTGTTAAGTTCTTAGGTTGACTGAAAACTCAATTGTTTTATTTTCTCTTAGAGAACAATGTTTATTCCAAAATATAACTTTTTTAATTTGAATAATATAATTATTTTCACAAAGCAAACAACTAATGACCTATTGAACCCCATAATATGATGAGGCTAGTTTTACATACTGTTTATATTTTGTGAGGTTCTAAAAACTAGCCTCATCAAATTATGGGGTTCAAAAGGTCATTAGTTGTTTGCTTTGTGAAAATAATTATATTATTCAAATTAAAAAAGTTATATTTTGGAATAAACATTGTTCTCTAAGGGAAAATAAAACGATTGAGTTTTCAGTCAACCTAAGAACTTAATACATCTTTGTAAATAAATTTCTGGACTGTCTGCAGAACTTGGCACACATTTAGATCTCATTTCTTTTTTTGGCAAATTAAGTCAACGATTGAACTCGGCTCCAATTTTTACATTTATGTTTTTGGTAGGATAAAGTATTACATGAACATTTTAAAATGTCACCTGTAAACTGTCGAATACGGACAATAAGAATACATTTTTGAAATGTTAGTTTAATACGTTATTCGATGAATAAGTTTAAACCAAGTGAATAAAAACTCCCATTTGGTGTAACGCTTTTAGTTTAATTCCTTCAATCAAGAAAGAAAGAAAGAAAGAAAAGACATTTAATTCAACACATGAAAAACAATAGCTTCAAAAACACTACTTTTTGATTTTCATTTATTCAACTTTCACATCATCACTACACAGTATAAAACAAAGTCGCTTTCTCTGTCCCTATGTCCCTTTGTATGCTTAAATCTTAAAAACTACGCAACGGATTTTGATGCGGTTTTTTTAATAGATAGAGTGATTCAAGAGGAAGGTTTAGTATATAATTTATGACGTTTTAGACAAAACGGGCGAAGCCGCGGGCGGTAAGCTAGTTGTTTATACGTCAAATTCCCAGTGTTCTAGAAATATCTTCAAATAGTTCTCAAATCCGACATTTTAATTCACTGGCGTTGAAACATTATCTTTCATGTTTATTTTTGTTTATGTGTAGGCGTAACGCATAAAAACTATTTACTAACAAGAATTTATCTGTGGAATCTCACTGTTTTCAATTGAAAATTATAAGGCTTTCTGCCCGCGGCTTCACCCGCTTGGTGTAAAACTTAAGATTTTATATCTAGAACTTTTATTATATTATATTTCTCAAAAAGAGCGTGTGTGCCGAGCACACGTGTCAGAAGTGAAACTTCTTTGGCAAGATTAAAAGATACCAAAATCGCCTTACTCCATGACGTGAAATTTTACTCTCAACGCTGCTGGGACAGCTAGTATAATATGTTTATCCATACTAATATTATAAATGCGAAAGTAACTCTGTCTGTCTGTCTGTTACTCAATCACGCCTAAAATACTGAACCAATTTGCATGAAATTTGGTAGGGAGATATTTTGATATCCGAGAAAGGACATAGGCTACCTTTTATTGCGAAATATGTACCACGAGCGAAGCCGGGGCGGACCACTAGTATTATATAATCGCAATAATTATTAAAAATTGATAACACCTCATTAGGTATTAAAAACATCGATAACATTGTTAAATGAAAATTAATTTAATTTATGTGCATTATGGTGATATTTCTGTATTATTATATTATTAGTTTAGTGAAGCTAATTAATATAATAATATGTGTTTATTTGTAAATTTCCGTTTAAAAGGCAAAATGAAATTAGATGAAATTATGCTACAAGTTATTAACTGTTCGGCGTTGCTATCTAAATTCAAAATTAAAGTTCCTTTTAAATATCCCCGAAATCCCATTAACCTTCTATCTCCCCCCTTACGTAGGACTGTCCTTGGTTCCAATTCTCCAATTCCTAGACTTTGTAGAATTTACAATGAATTTGCTCAAGATCTAGATATGTTCTCCCTTAGGTTAAATAAATTTAAGTACCTTGTGCATCACTTAGTTTAAGATCTTTATAATATGTATTTTTTGTTCTTTGTTTTGTTTCCTGTGTAAAACCTTTTAAAATTTAAATGTATGCATGCGGTGTTTACGGTCTACCTTAAATTGTACACTTAGTTTTAAGATTAATTTTATATACTTATACTTGTTTATTTTGTGTTACAATTACTGGTAAACCTAATAAATAAATAAATAAATAAATAAATAAGTTACAACTAGCTTTCCAGAATAAGACATAGGCTACTTTTATCCCGCGTATCCCACGGTAACGGGAACTATGCAGGTTTTACTTTGAAAACGCGGGCGAAGCCGCGGGCGGTAAGCTAGTAATAGATAATGATTACCTCCACTCTCCAAATCTCCAAACCCGCTACCTTCCCGGAATTTGCAAAAGCTCGGTGTACTTCAGGCATTCTGTAATTTAAATAATCTATACTTAATATTATAAACTGTGATTATAAAGATGAAGAGTTTGTTTGAACGCGCTAATCTCGGGAACTACTGGTCCGATTTGAAAAATTCTTTCAGTGTTAAATAGCCCATTTATCGATACCACACCTAGTAAAATATATATCCGATTGCCCCGGCGAAACTCGGTTTCACCCGCGACAAATAATATTTTATGTAGGTAGTTTAATACAAGTACGCTAAATTAATGAAATTATATTGTATCGTCACCGATGCTTGATAAGCGTACAAAGTTTGAATTAAATCTGTCCGTTTAAAGTGAGTCAAAATCGAGTAAGGAGTCGGTTACATACAAACATACAGGTGAAGCTAATAACAGTGTGTTAAAAACCATGTGAGTGCATTAATTGTAGAACTTGTTCGAGTATGTTAATACTGATAATGTTTGCAAACAAAGATAACCAACCATTCTTTTCACAAGAGGTTTTTTGTTGCGGCAAAACAACGAATATATTTGAAATTAAAAAAAGACTAGGTGTTTATTTGTATTTAATGCAATTAAAATATAAATTTAAAAATCATAGCCATAAATTTGGTATTGCACTTTTCGTTTATTTAATTTTTTCTTAGCACTAAGACTATGGCTTTGATCAAAAAGTTATTTACTTATTCAGTACTTAAAGTTAATAGCACAGACTAATTAATAGTATTCAGTATATTAAGTGATATTAATGTATCTGCTCGTACACTAAATCAATAAATAGAAAGAAAGAACGAACAAATTGAAGCTTGGTAGTTGGTACTCAGATAATAAGCCCATGTGCGTATGTAGTTGAGAATACAATAATTCATATTCTCAATCTTTTTTTGTCATAAATTTCTTTCAGATCCGATCATCCATCCATCTTCATAAGCTTTGCCATTTATCATAGTAAGATACGATCGCAATATCAAATAGTTGCGGAACCAAGGCAATACAAATCTTTCGATCATAAAGCACTCCCCTAATCACAGAACATAATATAAATATGTTCTGTGCTCCTAATGCTCCTCTACTAATGCTGAGTCGTGCAAAACATTGTGGTACCTACCTATACACAAATCTACACTAATATTATAAAGAGGAAAGATGTGATTGTTTGAATTGAACATAGGCATTGAATGATATTAATTATCCCGGGTCAACCAATGCGGAGACAGAACGAAATGCTGGTATTAAAATATATAGATTCTGGCCAAACCACCAAATAAACGATTCATTAGTTTACCCGTAACAAAACGACCTTCATAATAAATCAACTGTGACTGTCTATTCTAGGTTAGTCACCGCTTTTATATACTAACTAGCTACATCCCGCGGATTCAAGGAAACAGGCAAAAGCAAGTATTTCTATAGGTTAAGAGTTATGTACATACTAAATTTCATTGTAATCGGTTCAGTACCTAGTAGGTATTTGCGTGAAAGAGAAACAAACATCCATCCATCCATTCTTCCCAACTTTCGCATTTATAATAATAGTAGGATTTTAATGCTATAAAAAACGAAATATCAAACACTTTCGTATAATTATAATATTACTAGCGGTCCGCCCCGGTTATGCGCTTACCAACACATTTTGCGATTCATTTTTATAGTATAAACTAGCTGTGCCCCGCGGTTTCATCCGCACCCGTTTGCTTCCCTCCTGTTGGTCTTAGGGATAGGGTGATGATATTATATAACCTATAAACTTCCTCGATAAATGGGCTATCTAACACCGAAAGAATTTTTCAATTCGGACAAGTAGTTCCCGAGATTGGCGCGTTCAAACAAACAAACTCTTCAGTTTTATAATATTAGTATACGTGTAGATTAGTAAGGATAGTTACAATCATATTATATCCATTATCCATACATTCTTACGACGTAGCGTTCATAATATTCGCTATGGACGAAAATAAAGCTTGGAAGCGCAAAGCAGTAAAATGATCAACCTAGATCTGCTTGAAATACTAACATGAGTTCGTTTGAAGACTGGAATAAACTCGATAAATAGCAGTTCCTATTTGCATCATGTTGTGATGTGGAAAACAATAAGACATGTTTATTTTGGGTAAACGTAAATTCTGTTAAAAGTAATTCATTTATAAAAATCTACCTTTCCGCCTGCGGCCTCGCCCGCGTTTTCAAAGTAAAACCCGCATAGTTCCCGTTCCCGTAGGATTTCCGGGATAAAACCTAGCCTATGTTCAGCAACATAGGCTAGGTTTTATCCCTGCTGCAGGCAGGCAGGCTGCATCTTTCCTGAGCAGGGAAGATGCAGCTTTCTAATAGTGAAAGAATTTTTGAAATCGGTCCAGTAGATTATGCGTGAAAACCATACATACATACATAATTATTACAAACCTTTCCTCTTTATAATATTAGTATAGATGCCTAGGTATACGTAGTACTATTATTCTGTGCTTATACTAATAATTTAAGCGAGGGAATCTAAAGCCTGTAACACAATTTTAAACTAACATAGGCTTTAGTTTCCCCAAATATATAATCTATATTATATTCGTCGCCTTACTCCATAACTGGAAAGCCCTCAACGCGCATAAAGAAGTTTCACTTCAAAGAGATTTCTAAATATAGGTAGGTACTACGTGTACTTATAGATACAGACAGACAGACTGTAATTCACATGTAATTGAATACAAATACAAGATAACATCCTCTTGACTGCTATCTCAAGCTTAGTACTTGTAATAAATCTGTTTTTTACAATCCGAGCGTAAAATTAGACTCACATTTGCGTAAGTAGGAATCGGTTCCTAATGTAAAAATTTTGTGTAATGTAAAAAACGTATTAGTTCAGAGAGCCTATTACAGCATTAAGGAATATATGGAAGATAAAAACCCATGGAGGGTTGTCGCGTACAAACCATAAGACAGTTATTTGGCATATTATATGATAATATATCTACGTACAGTTACTTAGTTACATATTTTGTAAAATTAAATTGTAATACTCAAATGATTTAATCATTTAAAAGAGCAACTATGGAGTTTCTTGCCGATTCTTCTCCATAGATACTGCTTTCCGAATCGGTGGTAAATGTTAAAATATGTATTGACGTTTCAAAAGTGCTTCTCGAAGAAGTCTAATTGAATAAATATATGTTTGAGTTTGAGTTTGAACTTTGATGATGCTAAGGAAAGCGTGTTCAAATGCGTGATATAAAAAATTGTGTGTTATTGATACAATGAATACTTAATGTCACTTTTATTGTTTTTTTTAATCACTTGATACTTTTATCTAAATATCTTCCTTTACTGTTGCCATAATAAAAAAGCTTTTAGCTTTATTTCCTAAGAGACTCTCCCTAGAGGGTGACGCCATAAAGTTCAGGGTGGGATGACATCATCAATCGATAGACCTTCGGGACCAACCCTTAGCTATCTGTTTAATTATTTACTAGCTTTGCCGCGCGGTTCCACTCGCAAAAGTATTTCTATAGCTTATGTTATTCTGGTACCTACATAAGCTAGGGTCATTGCGCCTGTTCGCGTCCACCTGCCTATTCGCGTCCATTTTGCGGATATCTTTTAGAAAATTTACGAAAATAAGTATACTTTATGTAAAATTGTAATAAGAAAAATTTCCGATAATACCTCAATGTATAAGAGACATGCACACTTATTCAAAATATGCCTGCGCACCGCCTATCCTATTTAAAAAAAATATTTAATTTTGGCTATTAAACGAGAGAGCTAAAACGCGCGGGATTTTGAAAAAAAAAATAGTGCGCAGCGTCGCGTTTGACGGTAAGTATCTTATTGTTAAATGTGAATTTTTGAATATGTAACTGTTTCTTTACTTTGCTAACAAAACATGGAATAGTATGGATTATAAATCAGCTTATTTCTTTTACAATTAATAGCTAAAATAAGGTGGACGCGAATTACTACACCGAATTTGTACAACTTCCATTTTGCGTCCAAGGTGGGCGCAAACTATACCTATAGTGCATAACAATAGAACATATTGCGTCCACATTGTTTTTCATTACGTAGCAATGAATTGTTTGTTAAAATATGTAATTTATAATAGATTGTAAATTTTTTACTAAGACCACAAGATGATAATTTAAATTTTCATTCAAATTAGCAAATTTGTATGCTATTTTTTCATTTTAAAATGGGTATTCCAAGAATGAGACTAGTATCTATCTTTGAGAATGAGTCAATAAGTTTGTGGTTAAGAAAATAATATAAACAAAAAAGAAATTTAATTCATTAGAAAATAAAAAATAGGGTAGAGGTGTAGGTGTAATCTTAATAGAACTGATTATTATTTATTTACATAACGTAACGTTGTTTTTTGTTAATTTTTAGTTCTATTTATGATGAAAAGATAAATATAAATAAGTTTTTCAGTTTCCTTACAGTGAATTATATTAATAATAATGTTGATTTTAGGGTTCCGAACCTCAAAAGGAAAAACCGGAATCCTTGTAGGATCACTTTGATATCCGTCCGTCTGTATGTCCGTCTGCCGGTCTGTCTTTCTGTCAAGACGCTTTTTCTCAGTAACGCGTTCAGGTATAAAGCTGAAATTTATATTGAATACTCAAGTCTACGGTCCCTCGAAGCAGTGAAAAAATCAAACTTATAAGCCAAAGAATTCAAAAGATACAGCCGTTTATGCTGCAAATTTTCGCAAATTTCGACATTCGCAAGGGAATCAAAACCTACAGGGTACTTTACGTGAACACAGACACTTGAAGTTTGGTACGAAGCAACGTCTTATAGCACGAATAAGGGAGATATTGAAAAAATAATCATTTACAGTTAAAACATATGAAAAAAAACAGGTTAATACGGAACCCTCGTTGTGCGAGTTCCACTCGAATTTGGCCGGTTTTTATTAAATAACTATATTCGTAAATAAATAATTTATTAAAATCTAATTTTTATTTGCATTTATCTGATAAAATATCACCCAATACACTCTTAATTCTTTTTCTAAGCTGGTGGACGCGAACTGGTCCACGGGTGGACGCAAACTGGAATTTTTGGACGCGAACTAAGTAAAACGCCTAATTCTGCTATTTATCTAGATAAATAAAAACCACATGATATTTCCAACACAATTGAAAGTAAATAATAATAAATAATAAATAAATAAATAAATCATTTATTTGTTTTATCAAAGTGTAGTACAATAAAATTGATTACAGTAAGAATTGCGTATAAAAATAATGATAATAAATAATAATAAATCTTATAATAGACTATGTAATGAACACGTTTCATAAATTTTGCGTTGAAATTTGTTCTGGAACATTTTTATTTTCTCCTTCAAACTTTCCAACTGCACTAAGTGGACGCGAACTGGCGCAATGACCCTACATCACTGCCAAAAATCATCACAACCTTTTCCATGGTTTTTGTGTGAAAGAGTAACAAACACACATTGCTACAAACTTTCGCGTTTTAGTAGGATACTGCGCTCCGCGGTTTCACCCGCGTGGCTCCGCTCCTGTTGGTCTTAGCGTGATGATGAGCCAATAGCCTTCCTCGATAAATGGGCTATCCAACACCGAAATAATTTTTCAAATCAGACCAGTATTTCCTGAGATTAGCGCGTTCAAACAAACAAACAAACTACCAACAGGAGCGGAGCAATGCGGGTGAAATCGCGGAGCACAGCTAGTATAGTGCACGTATACTTGTATTAATTAGTCTGTCTCAACAAACATAAGATAAAAAGGCCTAAAACCTAGCCTTTGTAGCCCACATCGTATACCTGAAACAGGTTCTTCATTTAAGAATGAACAAAAATATACTCAAATTTCATAAAAAAATAAGAGTGATTTTTCAGTATCCTAAGTCCAAGGTCAGCCTTGGCTAACGCTCTCAGAAAAGGAAAATTAAAAACACAATTATTGTTTTGTGTGTTTGTTTGCATTGCTGTTTTGTATTAGTATTGAGATGTAAACAAAAGAATACTAATATGGTATAATTTTATCATCTGAAATTGGTAATATCTACCATATCTACTAATCCTAGGTAGGTACTAGGTAATAAATGCGATTGTGAGGATGTGTGTGTGTTTGTTACTCTTTCACGCAAATATTACTGAACCGATAACAATGTAATTAAGCACACACATAGAGGGTAACTTGGATTAACACAAAGGATAGGTTTATCCCGAAAATCCCGTAGTATCTATGCGGCTTTTCTTTAAAAACGCGGGCGAAGCCGCGGGCGGAAAGCTAGTCAAAAGCTGAAGTTTGTTTGTTTGAACGCTCTAATCTAAAGGGAAATGCAATGAGGAAACAAAACAGCGAACGGTTGAAAGAAAATGCTACAAATGTTTTTTTCGGAGATTATTACAGAAACTTAGTTAACATAAGTTTATACGTTAGTCGTAAAGCTGTATCTCTGTGTAAAAATTACTCCGTTTTAATAAAGTGGTAGGTATTTCTCGCACTAAATTCTTGTAAGATTGGCACTATGTAGGTATGGCACACAGCACAATGGACATTTTGATTATATATTATTAAAGTAGCATGTATTTCTTATAGGTAACAGTGTGACTATCTATAACACAATATTATAATAGAATGTACCGTTTATATAAGATTATTTATAGGTAAGTGAGTATCAACATACCTAATTAAGAACAAAGATTTGATTTATAAATATACAATAACAATAATTATTAATTACAATAGGTAATTAGCAAATAAATTCGAAAACAATTAAACCCATTTTCACTAGGTATCATTTCAAAAATAGAAAACTACACAACGCGAACGTAAATAAACACAGAATTATAGATACGATAAAAACACTTAATTAACATCAAATTTTACATAAAACCATGTCATTCCTCCACAAATAAATTACATGCAAAAATATTATAAAATAACACTATAAAAACTACCCTAATTAATTATAACACGCAAATAAAAAGCCGATAAACGTATACAAATTAATAAAAACTTACATTACGTCTATCCTTTGCGAAATTCGAAACAAAACTGATGTCTGAACAATGAAGTATGAACATAGTAAATTAAAATTCGAACATGTATGCTGTAGCTAAATGACAGATAAAGTTATTTTTAAAATGTGCGTTCGTGGATTTTATGTCATAATGTTTTATGGTGGTATCAAGGTCAATGTTGTGCTTGTGATATAATGTAGGTAATAGGTATTTATATACTTTTTATGGAAGTTAAAACAGCGATGATAGATGTTTTAAATTATGAGAGGATATTTATTTTCTGTTTAATAAAAAAGACGTGTGGCACTCGGGGACTGCCGCGGTAAAGCTATTGCATAACATGTCTTCAAGCCACACCTCCGAGCCCGTCGTAGTGGGGAGCGTGAGGTTTTTTCGTTACGGAATTACTCGATTCGGTCCCCGCGCTCAAGGCCCGCGATAGAAGCTATGCAATAGCTTAAAATCATTTGAAATTCTTATCGTTTCAAAAAATCTAAATAAATTCAATCAGAATTAATTAGTTACCTACATTAATAATTTGACGAATAAATTTAAATAAGCATTTTTTTGATAATCGTGTACCCACTTGAATTTGATATTTTGATTTTATAATCGCGTACTAATTAGATCTATCTTAAAAACAAGATTACCAACACCAGCGTATATTATACTTAATCGAAATTAATTCTCTTATTTTTTTTTAAACTCACAAACAACATAATTTTGAAATGACAAATTCTCATTACCTATATTTATTTATTATAGTCAAATTAAACATTTACGATATCAATGTTTTTACCGCAACACATTTTGCATGCATAGCTAACTTCTACGTGCTTCTCCCAAGTGAGACGAGACGTTTTTGTTTTTTTTTATATAGGTATTCTTTTATTAAGATAGGTAAGGGTATAATCTTGTGATCTTGTTTTTAAACCACTGAGTTAAATCATAATATTTTGAGAATATTTATAATGTAACAAATAAATTATTTTAAATAGGGATGTAACGATACCGATACCGATACCGATATATCGGTATCGCCGATAATAAAACAACCGATACCGATATCAAACAATTCAAAAAACCGCGCCCAATGAACGATGCGGGAGTGGGAGGCCGCCCGCGCGTGCGCACTTTGTTTTCTGAAAAAACTACCAATAGTAAACTTTTATTAGGTAGGTACTGATTGTATGTGTATTACTTAAAGTTTAACTGACTTTGTAAAATAATAATACTAAAATAAATGGTTTTGTTGTTTTTTGATTTGGCATTTTTGTTTAAAATAATACGATTAACAGTTGAGTCTCTGTTAAATGTTGGTAACTTTTTATGCATAATTCACTATTTTAATCGGTATCGGTATCGCCGATACATTACTACAAATATCGTTATCGGTGTCGTATCGGCAAAATCATGTATCGTTACATCCCTAATTTTAAAACATTTTTATTTGTTTTTCATTTCCTACGGCTACAAGTTCCAACGCGCAACGCCGCGCCGTCTAGTTCTAAAAGTAGGCAGTTCTTGTACAATTTTTACTAGCTGATATAAAAAATATGTATTAGGTAAGAAGTATGTTTGTTTGTTTGGATACGCTAATCACAAGATACGCTATTCAAAAATTCTTTCACCGGACCGCGCGTCTCTCGCGTCACTAGCTACCTACCTAGCTAAAGCAGGGGGCCGTATTATCATTTTATCACCTCTTATTTTAAAACAGATCAAAATAACCAGCCATGGTTTATTATGGTATTATATGAATTTGCCAGTCAATGCAATTCACGGTGTCAACTGACTGGGAATAAGAGGTCATAATATTATGGTCCCTGACTCCTGAGCCTATTAACTATGGGCCGTCGCGTTGGATAGACGCTGAAAATATAGATTTGTACTCAAACAATGTTACTGTTAGCGTTGAGTTTCACTAGACATTTTAGTATAGATTCAAAATAAAAGGTTAGTCACATCCACAGGTCACATCTATTTCTGAAAAGTCTTGTTTTCAAGTACCTACTTAAATTTATTTTTACTTTTAGCCACCCCGGACACTCCATACAAAATTATAGTTTTGACAGTCACACTGTAGAGACTGCAAATGTGTGTGTAAACTCTTTATGGTTGGCACATTTGTGACTAGCGTAAAAAAAAATTCGCGTTTTTCTGATGAAATACATCCGTAAACAGCACAATATCTAACCATTTTCTACGAAAAACGATAATCACAAATCCAAAATAATAAAATTGCTTTAAGTCAATTTGATTAATGTTGTCAATCTTCGTTGCGTTTCGTCTAAAGACGTCGTTGGTATCGTCCTTGCGGGGAAATGGGTACCATAACATGTCTGATCGTGCGGGGTGAGGTAAGTGTTTAATTTTGGCGGGAGGCGGAGAGTGTCCGTTCTGTAGCGTTTAGCTACTATTATGTATTCTGTGCTTTTAGTGTCCGGTGAAATGTGTACATTACGTAAAATTTTAGAGTGTTAGTCTGTCGATTTAGTTTTTTTATTAGATTTGAAATTATAACAGAACTAGCTGTGCTCCGCTTTTTTACCGGCAAAATTCAAAAAGTACAAATTGGATTGACTTCAAATTTGGTACAATGATAGCTTAAGACCTGAGAAATGGCATGGGATAGGTTTTATCCCGGAAATTAACAGAAACGGGAATTATTACTTACTCTGTGCCCGCAGTGCTCCACTCCTGTTGGTCTTAGCGAGATGGTACTGCGCCTTGAAATAAATTTCCAATTGGCATGATACAAATTTAAATTTATTATAGCAACAGGCGTCTATGTTTTCAATTTGCATCAAACGGAATGCGATTAGTGAAGAATTATTATTATCTAACATTTTATCAACTAGCTGCCTAAATTCAGGAATTCATCCATACTATGTACCTAGTTTATATTATAAACAGCTATTTCAATTTTATTTATTACTACAAATATACCTACAAAATTAACTTTATACATAATTACATATATGTATTTGATATACTTACTTATTTCTATACATATAAAAATGAATGCCTATTTCCCTTGGTCACGGCATCACACGTGAACGGCCGATTTTTTTATAGTATTCCTTAAAGTACGAGGATGTATGGAACGAAAACGAAAACATGTACCTACCTGAGACCACGGGTGAAGCTGCGGAGCGGAACGCTAGTATAACAATAAAAACCACTAAACCTATTTGTGTTCTTTACCATCATCAAAAAGTACAGTGTTGTAACTTGTAAAGGTAGCATTCGGATCTGGGCGGTCGCGAACTGGCAGCCGCGGCCCTGCAGCCGGGAACATTGTCGCTGCTGTGCGGCGCTGCCAGAAGCTTACGGATAACAGCGTCCGCGACCCGGGCAGCGACTGCCACGCGCAGTAGTCAAACAGCACTCAGTCAAAATAATAGTCAAATATACGAAAGCGAGAACTCGTGAAGAGACTGATAGAGGACGAAGAAGAGGATGATCAAATAATGTTGGTCTTAGTATCATCAAAGAGGAATAAAATCGATTCATTATATCATAACATTATCCTTATAGGTTTTGAGTCGAGGATCGTAAAGTGGTAGATTTTTAGCAATTCATTCAACTAAAAACTCGTCGTTTTCATCGGTAAACGTTGCCATATTGTGACTCTTCGCGTACGAGCAGCGCGACCGTACTGCTTCCGGAGCGGCCCGGCGGCGCTGCCAAAGTCGCGAGCAGGCCACGACCCTCGGCCGCGCGGCTCGGTCGCTTGCGTCGGAAACTATCGCATACAATTCCCTACGAAGCGGTGCGGCGCGACCACGGTCGCGGCTGCGGGGCAGCGGCTGCCGGGTCGCGACCGCCCATCCGAATGCTACCTTAAGTATATTATAATATTTAATTAATTAAAACATGAATGCGAGTTTGTCGAGTGTGTTCCATGATCCATCCAATGACCTATTATACTAGTAGACGCGGCATACGCCAACATCATTGCACTAAAAAACAGCGTAATTAATACATACCTACTTACTAACGCATTATCACCAATACAGTTGTTCTCTCTTTCACTCTCACGCACGAGACATAATACATGTCTCACTCATGTACTTCGTAATATAAGATCCATCGAGATACGTGCAGTGGAGCGCGGGAGAGGCGTGCAGACAAACTATTTCAATGTAATTAAATTTAATTGAAACTTAAATAACCACATAACCAAAATAAACTGCACTAACGGGAAAACAATAGACCAAAGTTCAAGCTATGTTTGAATAACCTTTTTATTAAAATTTAAAATTGATGATCGGGATTCCCCAATTTCAATTGGAGTTGAGGGTTTTTGTCGATTGAGCTTAATCGTATATTTTTCCTTACTATTCCCAATCAATGAATTCCTGTCGTCAATCCTTTGTTTACTCTTTATAGATTTCCGCCCGCGGCTTCGCTCGCGTTTATCAAAAAAACCCCGTAAAGTTGCCGATCCTGTGGAATTTCCGGGATAAAAAGAAGCCTGTGTCTTATCCTAGGTCTTCAGTTACCTACATACCAATTTTCATTTTAATTGGTTCAGTAGTATTTGATAGAAAGTGTAACAAACATCTTTACATCGAACCTTACTTTCGCATTTGTAATAATATTTTGTAGGACAGATATAATAAGTAATAACCTTCCTATGGTCTATCCTTAGGTCTATCTATCAGTGAATTAATCTTTTACGGTCTTACTAATAAAATGTTACCCATTCGCTTTGCAATGGATTAGTTATTGAAATAACCTGTCTTGTTTTTATGATTGACGTTTCATGTGAGCAAGAGCAGGATACAGCTATAATAGAAAATGGTAGAAATTTATCCATTGTTTAACTTTTTATTAGTGGCCGTTAAATTAGAACTTTTTTTATACATTTTTTTAAACGGACTCATGGTTTGCGGTGGTCACTTGGTCACTTACCATCACGCGACCTTAGATCACGTTATTCACGACCCACTCGGCTCGTTCTTACATAAATGAATCCCATGAAAAAATTCCAGCGAATCTATCCAAGATATTTATTTATTTTGATAAAACAGTGACGTAAATGTAAATTTTTGTTATATTCTTGATATTTCATTGAATATTTGCATTAAAATATAAGATAATTTTACGTAGTTATTTATATTATATATATCATATTTTTGTACCTACACATAAAAATATGAATTACTAAAATTGATATTAGCCTACCTACACCCCTTTGATCTAAGGCTTACGTACTTACCAATTCAAAATATTTGTTTCCCGCTTTTTCAAACTTTTTTCTTTTTCCGCGGTTTCACCCGCGTGGCTCTGGGGGGTTAGACAAGTGGCTTTCGTTTAGCGTAACGTTTGATAGAATAGCTATTATGAATGTATGAGATTGACATAAGCTGTAGATAAATGTATCGACAGCTTACGTCAATCTCATACATTCATTAGCGTTACGCTAATAGAAAGCCACTTGTCTAGGGGGGCAGCTCCTCCTGAATTTTTCAAATCGAACCAGTAGTTCCTGAGATTAGCGCGTTCAAACAAACAAACTCTTCAGCTTTATAATATTAGTATAGATACGTAGAAAATACTTACAGTATTTTCTACATTTAATTCAGGTTGTCTATACCTCTTCATTCAATTAATCTGACTGTTAGGTACTAAAAATATAACCACAGGATAACAAGTTGTTGTTCCTGCCAAGCTGCAGGTTTTAAGAGCTGGTTAGTCTGGTTATAACTAGCTGTGCCCCGCGGTTTTACCCGCATTGCCCGCTCCTATTGATCTTAGCGTGATGATAATATATAGCCTTCCTCTATAAATGGATTATCTAACAGGGAAATATTTTATTAAACAGGACATGATTCCTGAGATTATCGCGTTCAAACAAATAAACATATATAAACTTTTCAGCTTTACAATATTAATATAGATTTACCTGTTTGAAGTTTTTTACTTTTTACTCATTCTAAATATAGTACAGTAGGTACGTACCGTTAATATGTTAAGATTTTCTTGAGATAAAACATCTAGGTATGAATAAATTAATATGAATTATACCTATTACTTATGCCTATTTTATTTGGTAAAAATAAAAATGTAACTGCCTGATGGTGAGGGAATTTTAAAATTATTTCGAGTTTTGTTTGTGTTAAAATAAAACTAATTATTTTCTTATCTTAATATTAAACATAATGCTGTCTAATAGGTGTAATAGATTGTAAATTTTACTAATTTGTAATGTTATCGATATTTTTCATCTTAAAACTACCTGTTCGGAAAGCAGTTTTCATTTAAATCCTGTAAATATCTGTTCCAGAAATTGTCCAATTTTCAAAATATTCATTATTACAGTAAACAGATATAAGTACACACAATATAAATACCTATACATTTAATATAACATAACTTTTAAATTAAGAAATCGACCGAAAGGAATACCTAAATATTAAAACATAAAAAGGCACTGAGATAGATTTTAGGTTATCTATCTTTAAGTCTAGATACCTAATTATCATACTATTGTAGCTAGTTTATTAACAACAAGTCACGGTCATAAGTTAAACACTAATTATAAACAACGTCTAATATCTATATCTGATCCAGGCCTTAACCTAGTACTTAAAGATAAAGCCATTCCACACACATTAAGTTGTTATTACGACACACGGTTTGACGGACGTGTGCATTGACCATAAACAAAAAAAAATTAAAAAAAAGTAAATAGCGCGCGTTCTGTGTTCGAATTTTTTTTATTTGAAAATGAACTCTAATATGGCGGTAAATGGAATTGTTGTGTGTTTTTTATTGTATTTTTTAAATACGGCCGTGGCATTAGATCGTAGTTTGGGAGGATTTAAAGAGGTTTATGCTTGGAAGCAAATGACCTATGATATTAATGGAATTGAAGGTATGTATTCATTTTTTATTATTATAATAAAAATACTAGCTGTCCTGTTCTGCCTTACTCTTCACTACAAAATATAAAACAAAGTCTCTGTCCCTATGTCCCTTTGTATGCTTATATTTTTAAAATTACGCAACGGATTTTGATGCGGTTTTTTTATTAGATAGAGTGATTCAAGAAGAAGGTTTTAGTAGGTATATAATTTATTAGGTTTTAGGCAAAGCGGGCGAAGCCGCGAGCGGTAAGCTAGTATCAGGGATAAAAATAGATGTTGTCCGATTGTATATAGTATGTACCGATGAAATATAGGTATATGCTCACATAATTTCATGCAAATCGGTCAAGCCGTTTCGGAGGAGTTTAACAACAAACATATGAGAATTTCATTTATTAGATTTTATGCGTTTGATTCGTATGTATAATAAATATTATAGGTAATGAATACGAGCTACCTAATAAAATTGAAAACAAAGTACTTACGAATAGGAATAGGTGAGAACGTTCCATGAACGTTCCGTATTTTTTGTGATGGTTGGTTAAATTTTACAAAACATCTAATGCTCAAATATAATAAAAAATATTAGGTACTTACTAAAATTCTAAGTTTTGTTATCACCGTATTTTACCAAAATATAAACTTTAATTATTCGAAATTACTGTTATTTTCAATATCCTTAAAAATTAGGACCACGTTGTATTTACATAACATATCTACATAATATTAAAGTTATTTGAATAAACTAATATTTATGTTAATTTATCTTACATTAATTTAACAGGATTTTTTATTTACTTGCGTTTTACTTACTTTGCGTTAATAATTTATTATGACCTGGATTAGTATGGGACGCTAATATTGGCAAAATTTAATAAAAAAATACCGGATTTAAGTCTAGTATAGCATGTCTACGTGTGAAGTGCGTGTCCCGTCTAAATGTTATATACCTAATATTTTTTAATAAAATGACAAATTGTAGTTGAATTGTAGTGAACATTGAACGTATGTTGTACGCTGTAATTTCCTGTAATTAAAGGTACAGTAGATTATGTATTTTAATAAGATGTAATAAACGTGAACTGTGTCCTTTGTTGGAAATTCTATAATTATAAATAAATAAATAAATAAATAAATAAATAAATAAATGGCGAAACAAATTGGGATGAATACACCGTAAGTCTAACCGCTAGGTATCAATAAAATATATAAAACTGATTTTGTTGGAAATAATAATTCTAAATAAAATTGTAAATGTAAACGAAAAAATATACCGAATTGGATGAAATTAAAATTGATAATATAAGACCCAGGATCCAACACAAGCAACCTTTTGTCAAATAGAGTGCTATCACAGAATTGACGCTAGTGCTATTTAAAAGTACCTATGAAAAGCATTTTGTTTTATCAGCGAGTGAAACTGCGGGAACAGCCTGTATTCTAAGTTATGTTTAAACAAAATTTAAACTAATACAAGATTACGTAAAAACAAATTTGCGGAATCGCCATTTAACACATAAGTACTTACAAATTTATTTGCGCTTACTGCGGTTAAAGTTATGTCATCATTATTTGAGATGACCATAAAAATATCTGTCCATGTTTGTAAAATCTCGTGCGGATAGGGTTAGTCTCATTTCTAACATCTTAGTCTAATATTATATGTACTTTTTTTAACAATATTATAATAAGTTATTCAGTTTGTTTTTTGCGATTCTTATAAAAAAAAAATACTGACAAATTTTTGAAATTGTAAAATTGTTTTGTAAAATTACATCTTTAACATATGCATGATAGCTTATAATATTATCTTCTTGATATGTACCAAATTTGGTTTATTTAACTTAAATAGTTTTCGAGTTATAAGGGGGTGAAAAGTGGCTCGAAATGGTTTGTGTAAATATACACACGGCTGCTGCTCGCCAGTTCTCTTCGCTTGAATTCGGCTTGACACGCTGCCGCGTGTCTAGATATCCTATTTTACCTTTTTACTCACTAAATAATAACACATTTACAACACTAAACGGTTTAGCTGTGAAAGTGAACAGGCAGACTTTTCATAGTTTTAACATGTTTAATATACAAAACTATTGTTGTACATATCTATTTATAATATCTTTATTTAACTATCTATGCCTCACGGTTTTACCCGCATTGTTACGCTCCTATTGGTCTTAGCGTGATGATATTATAGCCTATAGCTTTCCTCGATAAGTGGCCTATCTAACAGTGAATAATTTTTCAAATCAGACCTGTGGTTCCTAAGATTAGCGCATTCAACCAAACAAACAAATAAACTCTTATAATATTAGTATAGATTAATTCTTCCTAAACATAAAGATGCGGTGAATCTCGCATACCTATATATTCTTCCGCATTAAGAAAATATTTACCTCATTTATAAGGTCAGTACATGTCTGCCATTTAACATTTTAGAACGTTTTGCTATACAGTCATTTGACATTTATTGTTGAAAAATACGCAAAAAGTACAATAAACTAGGCTAGTTTCTGGATTCTCCATATATGGAAAGTATTATCTAGTGGATAACTGGATAGTATCACAATGTACAGAACAAGATATTATTTGCATTAAATAATTTATACTTATAGTTATAATATTAATAGGTACTTATACCGAGAACAACGACCTTGTGGAACGATTTACCATCTTCTGTGTTCCCAAATGGATTTGAGGGGGAAACCTTCAAGAAAAAAGGGCATATTATTTATATCTCAAAGGCCGGCACGGCAACACATTCGCGGTGACCCTAAACTCGCGAATGTTTATGGGCGGCGGGCATCACTTTCCATCAGGTTACCCGCCTGCTCGTTTGTCCGCTTTAACGATAAAAAAAAAGTTTTAAAACCGATCACCGATCCTTGATAAGTGTACATGGGAGTCGGAGTCATACAATTATACGGGCAAGTTTATAAAAACGCTTTAAAATTGGAAAGGAATATTTCAATTCGAACTAATAATAATAAACGTATGACATAATAATTGATTAAATAATATTTCTAGATTAAGTCAATATATTGATTATGGAATAATGAATAGAATAGATTAAAGGCCTATTCAAACTACAGCGGTATCTGTTCGCTACCTTACTCATATCGGTACGCGATTAGTCTCTATAATTTACAACTTAAGGCTGGTTGCAGAGCTTGACCGACCGTCAGTGCGTACCGTCGCGTCGGTCCTGATGATACGCATCAACAATTGTATGACTATGACACTAATGCGCATGACAATACGCGTGCGTATGGTCGGTCTAGCTATGAACGGTTTTATGAATTTTCATACATAATATGACAAGCGCGACTGACGTACGCACTGATGGTCGGTCAAGCTCTGCAACCAGCCTAAGAGATTTAAATGCGTGCCATCGGGATATATAGTTTGAACAGGCCTTAAGTAAATATACTGATTATAGTCACGAATATTTACTAATTAGGACACGATAGTTAAAAATTATATTTACAAAGTAGGACGCGGTGGTTAAAATTTTCCTATTTGTTGTTCAAACTTAGTTCTACGGTTATATACTTCACAATCTAATGTTATTTCTTGGAATATATTTCTAGATAGGGTCAAGGTGGTTCCCTGATGCCCTTCGTCTTCTTCAATCGGTTCCTATTTTTATTATTTTTGGAAGAAATATTTGTTATTAAGTACGCCCATAATAATAATTAGTAATTACTTTATCTTGGTTATTAAATGTTAGGTACCTATATCCTCGAATTATGATGTAGATTGTAGGTAATGTAATGTGAACTAGGATGTGATAATATTATGATGTCATTTTAATATAATATGATTGTATTGCAATACCTGCTTGGTTGCTAATATGTAATAACTAGCTTAGCGCCCGCGGCTTCACCCACTTTGTCTAAAACCTAATAAATTATTCAGGGTTACTTGTAAAACACCAGCAACCTCGCAGGACAAGATAGCTAACATCATAAGTAACAACATTTGTTCTACGACTTTTGGCATGACGCAATAAATTATTTTTAAATGATTTTTTAAACTTTTATTGTACTCTCCTAACATTTGTAAGTCTATGTTCTATTCATTATGGAATGGACGACGCGACGCCCCCTTCCCCCTCTCGTTCGCTTCTTGTTTACGTAACTTTTGGGAGGCACGTAGAGTTTATAATATTCAAACGGAAAATTGAATATTTATTTTTGTATGAAAATAAAATCTAACAAATTATCAAAAGTCGTAGAACAAATGTTGTTGCTTATGATGTTAGCTATCTTGTCCTGCGAGGTTGCCGGTGTTTTACAAGTAACCCTGTATACCTTCCTCTTGAATCACTCTATCTATTTAAAAAAAACCGCATCAAAATCCGTTGCGTAGTTTTAAAGATTTAAGCATACAAAGGGACATAGGGAAATAGGGACAGAGAAAGCGACTTTGTTTTATACTATGTAGTGATTAGTAGGATATGTAGTTAGGTACTTAGGTATAAATTAATTATAATTATTTATTTGTTTGTTTCAGTACTACACGACCGCTTTGCTGGTATTGATGAGACTGAACGCGTCAAAAGACAGACAGATGCTGTTTACTTCCAAAATGACGATGATGAAGGTAATTTGGTAATTTTACAACAGTAAAAAAATATTGCATCTATTAGTTAAAGTCCCGTCTAAATCGGTCCAGCCGTTCCAGGGATAATCCGGAATAAACAGACAGACAAAAATTGTAAAAAATTTCTATTAATGTAGTTATATGTAACCGCGGTATATGTACTACTTATTTGATGCTTTTTCGTAGCCTCATACATCTTATATAGAACTAGCTTAACGCCCGCGGCTTCGCCCGCTTTGTCTAAAACCTTGACTCAATTGAACTCTATCTATTAAAAAAATTCGCATCAAAATCCGTTGCGTATTTTTAAAGATTTAAGCATACAAAGGGACATAGGGACAGAGAAAGCGACTTATGTGTGTTTTATACTATACCTTATGTACTTTGTAGTGATTGTTCAAATCGGACCAGTAGTTCCTGAGATAAGCGCGTTCAAACAAACAAACTTTTCAGCTTTATTATATTAGTATACACTGTTTAAGATAAACAGATAAACAAATCATCCAACATCGTTATTCAATATAATAAATAATTTATCTAGACACGCTGACGTCATGTAATAACTAGTATTTTAGAATAAGCATAATGCACTAAGATTTTCCTTAAAATACCTATATTAAAAACTTATCTTTTTAGAAATCAAACGACCTGCACCTTCAAGGCCAAATGGTAAGAATCAATTATTATCTGTATTTTTTAGTGTACCTATAGAAAAAAATATATTTCCCAATTGCAAAAATTTATATGCAAAAAGTTGAGAGTAAAAATTCAAGGTCGTGTCATGGCAATACAGCACGTCATGGAGAAAGGCGACGATTTTGGTATCTTTGAGTCTTGCCAAAGAAGTTTCACTTCTGACAGTGTGCTCGGCACACACGCTCTTTTTATTTGTAAACATTTGATAGTGTCTCTATATCTTTTTTAAATTGTTTTAAAAAATACTACATATTTACTTTACTTGTGCTATAAATGTACAACAGATTACTAAAATAAAAATGTAGTTACCTAGCTATATCAACTAAAAAGTGCTTAAAAAAGTGTACCGTTTTTAATTTAAAAATTAAGTTTATCTTTATGAATCGCTTCGTTAATTTTGTTATATTATTTATCTTATAATTCTAGTTTTAATATATTTTATTAAGACTAGGTTGTTTTATTATTGTTTTTATTACAGAAGATGAATCTGGAAGGTTTTTCATACAATACAATAATTTGCCGATGGGGGCAGAGAAAGTTGGCAATCGACTGTTTATTGCATTACCAAGACGAAATTATGGTGAGTTTTTATTACGTACTCAAACTCAAACATTTATTTATTCAATTAGCGTTCTTATAAAAACACTTTTAAATCGGCATTATATAATTTTTAAACATTTACCACCGATTCGGAAAGCAGTATCTATGGATAATGGAGAAGAACCGGCAAGAAACTCCATATTATATCAAATACTAATTTAATCTATTTAAGTACTATAGTATAATTTCTATTGTAAAACTCGCTTTTTAACAATGTCCTTTATTTTTATGGTTGCCTGGAGGAGATAGCTTTTAAGCAATAAGGCCGCCTTTTGTACACTTTTCAATTAAATGTATTTATTTATTTTAAATTTATCTTACATGTACAATGAAGTGTCATAAATAAATAAATCAGGCTTGAATATATTATTAATCTTAATATATATAAATCTCGTGTCACAATGTTTGTCCTCAATGGACTCCTACACCACTTAACTGATTATAATAAAATTCATCTCGTGTCACAATGTTTGTCCTCAATGGACTCCTACACCACTTAACTGATTATAATAAAATTCGCACACCATGTGCAGTTCGATCCAATTTGAGAGATAGGATAGTTTAAACATATTGGTACCACGGGCGAAGCCGGGGCGGACCACTAGTATATTATTATATATTTCATAGCTATACTATACTACACTTAAATTAAAAAAAAATATTACCTACATACAAAAAATTAGTTCCTTTTACGCACGGCAGGGGCGCTTTTTGAATTCCTATACAAATGCCCAATGACGATATGAAAACTTTGATGATAGTTTATTCTATCGAGTGTTTTTTTATACAATTATTAATAAATACTTAGTTTAGAAAATAACACTTTTTAATGATTTTTATCGCGATTTATTCATTAGATCTCGGAAGAGACCTTCCCGTGACCTTCCTGTGAAGTGACATAAAATTGCATTTAAAAAATCATTAATTTCTTGATATTATAAAAATCGCGTAAAATCAAACAAGAAAAAATAAATATTTCATTTCTTTATTTTTCAATATAAATATACATATTTTCAGGTATCCCCGCAACACTAAACTACATAGATCTAAACACACAGACAGAACGGTCGCCATCTTTAAGGCCGTATCCAGATGTGTTCCGTTCTAGATCTCTTATATCCGTGTATAGAACAAGAGCAGACACTTGTAATAGACTGTGGATGGTAGATACGGGGCTTTTGGAGTTGTCAGGTATGAAAAATTAATTTATTTTTGTAATCTTTAGGCGCGTGATGTCAATAGCGTCATGGAGTGGCGACGATTTTGTTATCTTTCCATCTTGCTACTTGTTTCACTTCTGACACGTGTGCTTGGCGCTTACGCTCTTTTTTTACTATATTTTTTATAATTTTTTCAGTAATAAGCAATCGTCGTCAATTACAACCGCCGGGTATAGTTATCTTCGATTTGAATACAAATCAACAAATATTAAGATACACATTAAAAGATTCAGATGTCCCTTCTGCTACTACGCCAGCAGGTAAATTATATTAATGAAGCTATTGCATAGCTTCTATGTGGGCCTTGAGCGCGGGGAGTGGGGACCGAATCGAGAAATTCCGTAACGAAAAACCTCACGCTCCCCACTCCGACGGGCGGAGGTGTGGCTTGAAGGCATAGTATGCATATATACATTTCTTTCATGTTTTTCATATACATTTTTCTATATATTTCATATATATTTTCTTTCATGCTTTACCGCGGCAGTCCCCGAGTGACACACGGCTTTTTATTTGGATTTATTTTTCTTTTCTAGCCTTGAATTTAAAAAAAATATTTTACGTCGTCTTAGATTTTTTTCATTTTTTGTGTTTTTTCCAGGTCTGGCATCCATAACAGTAGATATAACTGGTAACTGCGATGACGCATATGCTTATATCCCGGATTTGTCTACGTATGGTATTATTGTGTATTCCTTGAAAGATAACGACAGTTGGAGATTACAGCATAATTATTTTAGCTATAACCCTGTGGCTGGGAATATAAGAGTCGCAGGTATGTTTTAACACGCTTTATTAGCTTTACCTGTATGTTTGTAAGTATGTAACTGACTCCTTTAGACTCGATTTTGACTTTAAACGGACAGATTTAATTCAAACTTTGTACACTTATAAAGGATCGAGAACCAATCTATTTAATAAAAAAAAAAAATAGTATCTTCAAAGTCTGTTGCGTAATTTACAGACATACAGTTGTTAGAAAGCGACTTTATTTAATACTATATAATGATTTATTATAAGTTATTTTGTCAAACATTAAACAAAAAATGTCACCTCAATCCAAAAAAATCTAGAAAATCTGAAAAAATCCTGATTTTTTTTCTCTTACGATGTAGTTACTAATTTATTCATTTATTAAAATACGTTTAAATATTTTTAGGTGAATACTTTCAATGGAGTGACGGTATATTCAGTATAACTTTATCTCCCCCCACTCCTGATATATGTAGGAAAGCCTATTTCACCCCTTTTTTATAGCTTTATACCAATCTATCTATTAAAAAAAAAACCATGAAAATATGTTGCGTAATTTTAAAGATCTTAGCATACAGACACACAGATGACGAAAAGCGGCATTGTTTTATGCTATGTATTGATTTATTTGAAGGTATTTTAAGGTAAAAAAAATATAGAAAATCCGGAAAAATCGTGATTTTTTTCTCTTACGATGTACATAAGGAACTATCTACTAATTTATTAATTTATTAAAATACGTTTAAATATTTTTAGGTGAATACTTTCAATGGAGTGACGGTATATTCAGTATAACTTTATCTCCCCCCACTCCTGACACTTGTAGGAAAGCCTATTTCCACCCCCTCGTTAGTACGGAAGAATTTGCAGTATCTACTTGTGTTTTGAAAAATAAAACTGCAAGTACTAATAGATACTTTTTTGATAAATTCTCGGTGAGTTATTTATTTATATAATTTTTTGAAAGTGAAACTTTTTAGTAAATTTTCAAGGTCGCGTGATGGCAATACCGTAACGTCATGGAGTACTAAGCGACGATTTTTGTATCTTTGAATCTTGCCAAAGAAGTTTCACTATTCCAAAACCTTCACTCTATCTTTTAAAAAAAAATGTGTGCGTGTACTAGTGTAAGTACACACGTTAGAAGTGAAACTTTTTTATGACCTTATTTTTCAATAAATAATTTACTATATGCACCTTTACAGAAATACGTCGAATCACGCGTGGTAGGGATAAGAAAAAGATGGCGCGTAACGGAAAAATGTCACGCGTAACGAAAAAATGTTACACAAAATTTTTTTCCAACCCCGATAAAGAAGTTTCACTTCAAAAACAGCATCAAAATCCGTTACGTACCGTAAAACGGGGTTAATAGAAACAATCTAGACTTTCAAACCGACTTTAAAAATATAAATTGTAAGTTTCGGGTATTAAAGCTGCTTTCATTGTGGGAGTCCTTTGCTATATTACAAGCTAATTACAATTTTAATGCCAAATTATTATCTACTTAGGAGAAAAAGACAAAAATCTGGTCAATTTCTATTTTCCCGGAATATGGGGTCAATAGATACGACATATGGGGTTAATAGAGAAAAATGATAGGGTTGTCAAAATATTTTATATTGTGGTAGTGACGTCACAGAGATAATGAAATAAAAGAGTGTACATAATATATTAGAAAACCTTTTTATTAATATTAAAAATATATTATTATATAATAATCTTCCAAAGGATAATTCAGCACATATATTTATATATTTAATAAATTCTTCTTCAGTTTCTTTGGATAAAACAGTTTGACCTCCTTGACTTTTCATATTTCTTGTGCAGTGTATGTATAAAACAGATCTGTGTATATTATATTTCTTTGAGATAGTATCAAGAGAACAATTACTCGCAGAATATTCATTAACAGCCTGTATTAAGTTGAAGTCATATTTTATATATTTCTTACCCCGAGGGTCTGGTTTGTAGTTGCGTGGCATATTGCTCGCAACTATACCTGCGTACACAAAATTAATTATTAAATATTAAAAAATCAACTTTTTAAAAATGTAGGTAGGTAATAAAGTTAAAACTCAACAACCTGCATAAAGTGCCAAACGATCAAAAGCGTTTCTAAAAACCCCTTTCGCGTTTCTATTAAACTCTTTCTCGTTCCTATTTACCCCTTTCCCGTTTCTATTCACCTCATATGGCGTTTCTATTTACCCCTCAGTCGTCTCTATTCACCTCTTAATCGAGAAATATTTATGGGTGCAATTATTTTACTAATTTACCAATAAAAATCAAACTAATCAGTAAAACTTACCTTTTCAATTTAATCTGGATAGACTTCACCGTCGAATAAAGTTATTTCACAATCAAAAACACAATTTAAATAATAACTAGAGAGAAGTTAATAAGAGCACAAAAGACATACATACAACCGTTGCACTTTGAACTCACTTTTTTGACATAAATTGCTAACTTCATACTATTCAAATGTTGTCATTCCAACAAAAAAATGTTGCCATTGTAAAAACTAAAAACACTATTGCGATTTTTGAAGTAGTTTTCAAATTTTTTTTGGCTTAACAGGCTTTTAGACTTTTTCCCAAGAATATTTCTATTCACCCCCGTGAATTCTATTCACCCCGTTTTACGGTAGTTTTAGATTTAAGCCTACATAGGCGACATACGGACAGAGAAAGCGACTTTGTTTTATACTATGTTGTGATTACAGTTTTTTAAGTAAACAACGAACGTATTTTTACCCGACTGCCAAAGAAGGAGGGTAATGTTTTTCGAGTGTATGTAAGTATGTATGTATGTCTTTTCCTTTGTGACCACCTGTAGCCTAAACGGCTTGATGGATTTTGATGTATGAGGTATCGTTAGATTTGTCTTGATTACGGGAGTGTCATAGGATACATTTTATCCTAAAAGTCCCACGGGATAAAGACATAATAATATTTTTTCTAAATTTCCCTTTAAAAAATTATGTATGCGGTTTGTTTTACTCTTTTTTTAGTGTGCAGTCGGGTATTTTGTTTTTTTAATAATAATTACTTGTTTTGAATTTTGTTGTTATTATCATTTTTTTTTAGTACCTCGGCGACCGCGGACAAAACAGTCAATGTACAATGCATGATTATCATGAAAGAACAGGTGTTATATTCTTCGCTGATATCGGTAGAGATGGTATATCCTGTTGGAACACTGTGAAACCCCTTTCAGCGAATACTGTCAGTGTTTTGGCTCAACATGACGATTTATTGAGCTATCCCGCTGGTGAGTTTATCAAAAAATGTCGAGCAGTTTGGTGGATACAATTTTTTACAGTTTAAATGCAAATTGTAACCAATAATTGTATTATATATAAAGGGTTTCGTCTATAGATGATCTGTTGATCTATCTCGCTGGTGAGTTTATCCAAAAATGTTCAGCAGTTTGGGGGTATAAATTTTTTTGTGTTTATTATTATTTTTTGTTACTATACTAATACAAATTGTACAAAAATATTATATTATTTGATATTTTATTTATATGACTGAGTAAAATAAAAAAAAAAAACTGGTGTTTTCGCTGATATCGGTAGAGATGGTATATCCTGTTGGAACACTGTGAAACCGCTTTCAGCGAATACTGTCAGTGTTTTGGCTCAACATGACGATTTATTGAGCTATCCCGCTGGTGAGTTTATCAAAAAATGTCGAGCAGTTTGGTGGATACAATTTTTTTACAGTTTTAATGCAAATTATAAGAAAAATAGAAATGGTTTTTGTTTCGGCTCAAGACGATCTGTTGAGCTATCCGGCTGGTGAGTTTATCAAAAAATGTTCAGCAGTTTGGGGGTATAAATTTTTTTTGTTTATTATTATTTTTTGTTAGTTACTATATTAATACAAATTGTACAAAAATATAGACATTATTTGGTATTTTATTTATATGACTGAGAAAAATAAAAAAAACTGGTGTTATATTCTTTGCTGATATTGGCAGAGATGGTATTTCCTGTTGGAACACTGTGAAACCGCTTTCAGTGAATACTGTCAGTGTTTTGGCTCAACATGACGATCTGTTGAGCTATCCCGCGGTTGAGTTTATCAAAAAATGTCGAGCAGTTGGGTGGATACAATTTTTTACAGTTTAAATGCAAATTGTAACTAATAATTGTATTATATATAAAGGGTTTCGTCTATAGATGATCTGTTGATCTATCTCGCTGGTGAGTTTATCCAAAAATGTTCAGCAGTTTGGGGGTATAAATTCTTTTGTGTTTATTATTATTTTTTGTTACTACACTAATACAAATTGTACAAAAATAGATATTATTTGGTATTTTATTTATATGACTGAGTAAAATAAAAAAAACTGGTGTTATATTCTTCGCTGATATCGGTAGAGATGGTATATCCTGTTGGAACACTGTGAAACCGCTTTCAGTGAATACTGTCAGTGTTTTGGCTCGAAATGACGATTTATTGAGCTATCCCGCTGGTGAGTTTATCAAAAAATGTTGAGCAGTTTAGGGGTATTAAATTTTTTTGGATTAAAAATTCTTTAGGCGCGTTGAGAGTAAAATTTCAAGTTCGCATGAATCATGATGGCAATACCGTCACGTCATAGAGTAAGGCGATATTGGATGATATTGTTTTCTTTGAATTTTGCCAAAGAAGTTTCACTTCTGACACGTGTGCTCGGCACATACTCTTTTCAAAATTACACATTGTACTTAGTTTGCTATTTAAATAAATTTTATATATTTTTTACAATTTGATGAAAATGATTTATTACTAAGATAGCTAATATGGACTTAAAATGTAGTTTTTCTTATTTTAAAGTTTTTACAAACAATAATTATCTATGTACTTATATTCCACTTGAAAAAAATAAATAACTTTTAAAATGAAACATTTAAAATATAATTTTTTTGCAGACCTTCACGTGACCGGCGACGAAGTGTGGGTGATAACTAACAGGCTACCGCGTTTCGGATATTCCAGGCTGAACACAGACGAATATAACTTCTTTATTTATAAGTATTTATCGTTTCTCATATTTTATTCTGAACACAGAATCTTTTCTTTAAAAAAAAATAGTGTTTTTTTTTACCATGGCAAGAATATATGACTAAAGAAAAATAGTTTGCATTTTCCCGCTTTTTTGTAGTTGACTGTTCCCAATTTTTTATCATCATCACAACATTTGTAATAAACTTTTAAAACTTAGAATTTTTTTATCATCATCCTACATATTTTCTTTACAAAATATGATATACTATAGCTTTCCACCCGCAGCATCGCCTGCATTTTCAAAGAAAAACCCGCATAGTTCCGTTCCCGTGGGATTTCCGGGATAAAACCTATCCTATGTGTTAGTCTAAGTTACCTTCTATATGTGTGCTAAATTTCATTGTAATCGGTTCAGTAGTATTTGCGCGAGAGTAACAAACACACACATACACATCCATCCTCACAAACTTTCGCATTTAGTGATATTTACCTTTTTAAGTATTTTTAAGTAGGTAATATTTTGCCATATACTATTGTGTTTATAGATTTGGATTCATCATATATTATTATGTAAGTAACTTAATTCAAATTTTTTAATTATTATTTTTATTTCGTTTCAGGGGCCATGTACAAAGATTAATTTATGGAACACCATGTGCTGTCTATTAATTCATAAGTTTATATACGACGAATATATTACACTCTAAAAACTGTGTTTCGAGTATGTATGAAACTTCCCTTTTATAATAAAAATAATGCAATATTCATGACCTTTTCAAGTTTACTGTTTATTTACTGCCACATCCTCATCCCAGTAAAAAATCTATACATAATATATCTATATTATATCTATAGTTAATATTATGAAGCTGAAGAGTTTGATTGTTTGTTTGAACGCGCTAATCTCGGGAACTACTGGTCCGGTTTGAAAAATTTTTTCGGTGTTAGATAGCCCATTTATCGAGGATGGCTATTGGCCGCTCCTCCATCCATCCATCACGCTAAGACCAACATAAGCAAAGAAATGCAAGTAAAACCACAGGGCACAACTAGTTAAATAAAACACATATATTATATTAATGAAATACATATTTAATCAAACATCAGTAAATGAATGTACAGTATGGCACTGCCTAGTTAGCGCTAATGCTTTCAACCGTCTGTGTGGATCTGTAGCCCAGTCGTAGTCGCTCGTGCTCGACGTCACAAGCTTGGATATCACCCATCGCATTATTTCCATTTTATCCACTAACGTTTGGAGTTTTCTGGAACAAAAAATATTTTTATAGTAACTAAATAGTGGGGAACGAAGAAATTAACCCATTGAGCCCCAAACATCCCGATCGGTCCCAGTGTGGTTCCGGGGCCTGAGTTATTAATAAATGATAAATATTTCAGGACAATTTTCACACACAGCACGATCTGATCCCATACTTAGCTATCATATCTATACTAATATTACAAAGCTGTTTGTTTGTTTGAACGCACTAATCTCAGAAACTACTGGTCCGATTTGAAAAATTCTTTCGGTGTTAGATAGCCCATTCATCGAGGAAGGCTATAGGCTATAATATCATCATGCTTAGACCAACAGGATCAGAGCGACGGGGGTGAAACCGCTGAGCGCAGCTAGCCATATATAATACATACTAATATTATAAATGCGAAAGTAACTCTGTCTGTCTGTTTGTTACTCAATCACGCCTAAACTACTGAACCAATTTGCATGAAATTTCGTATGGAGATACCCGAGAAAGGACATAGGCTACCTTTTATTGCGAAGTATGTACCACGGGCGAAGCCGGGGCGGACCAACAGTTTTAAATAAATACTTATATAGATAATAAACACCCAGACACAGAGCTAACATCTTTGTTCATCACACAAATATTTACCTCGGGTGGGAATCTAACCCACAACCTCTGGCTTGGAAAGCAGAGCCACTACCAACCAAGCCAACTGGTCAGTCAAATGTCTGGTCCTGGGTTCGATTTCTGGTGGAGACGAAGAATAAAATGTCTCGGTCTGGCAGGACACAGAAGGCTGATCACCTACTTGTCCCTAAAGAAAATTGATCAGTGAAACAGATGTATAATGCATCTGCCCCTTACCCCACTAGAGGACATGGGACTTCACTTAATAAGAATACTCACTTATACAAAGGTCCCGTAGCTCTCTCTTCAAGAAGTACATTTTGACTATCTTTTAAATTACCAAACACTCCTTGCCACTCTCTCCTTGCTTCTAACAATTTTATTTCTCTCTCTTTCAATATTTCATCCAAATTTAGTAATATTTTTTCTTTTTGGCTGTATTCCATTATTTGAGCTATGATTTTCCTGTAAATGTATAATATTTATGTATTCAAATTCATAAAATATTAAGATTAAGAGATATGGTCTTACCACAAAACAATTTAAACACAGTAAGCTTTAAACCAGGGACCTGTCACTTAAATGCCGGGTCCAGACTGTTGAAACGTAACATGAAATGTAACATTCTGCCTTTCATTGCATGTTCGCTGCAAGCGTGGACGCATAGCGCGCTCTTAACGCGCATTCACTACGAACCTCCCGTAGTCGTGTTCCTTGCCCCTTTGTGTTCGTCGAAAAACCGACAATACACGGATCGCTCCGCGCGCGGCTTGTAATACTCGTAGCATGCGCGTGTAATGCACATTTCGCGCGCGCAAGACGTCCAAACTAAGAGAAATTGTTACAAAGTTTCCTTTCATGATACATTGCAGCAATGTGGATGGTGAATTCTTTCATTGCATGTTACATTTTATGTTACGTTTCACCAGTCTGGACTCGGCATAATGGTCTATGTGAAATACGACACAAGTCATAACTGCGTTAAAAACAACCGACTTCAAACTTGCACTTGCAAAATTTACAAATACAGACAAAAATGCTCATAAAATAAAAACTACTGGGCCTATCCGAATAAAATTTTTATGGGACCAATTCGACACTATCCCGCATCGAACAAAAAAAGAATCACGCAAATCCGTTTAGTAATTTAGAATTAGCATGAGTATACTAACAATAAAACTAACAATAACATACAGATAAAGCTTATGTGTGTTAATAAAAAGACCACTAGTTTTTTAATGGTTGAATTGATTTTGTCAATCAAAGTTCTTGTGATTTTTTTTAAGTTAACTATTAACTATACTAATATTATAAAACTGAAGAGTTTGTTTGTTTGAACACGCTAATCTCGGGAACTACTGGTCAGATTTGAAAAATTCCTTCTGTGTTAGATAGTCCATTTATTGAGGAAGGCTATAAGGCTATATATCATCACGCTCAGACCAACAAGAGCGGAACCACGCGGGTGAAACCGCGAAGCACCACTAGTATATAACATACTCTTTCCTTTCCAACAGTTCAGGGTCCAAACTTCTATCGGGCGCGGTAACCAAAGTTTTAACAGAATGAGTTTGAGTTAGAGTTTTGACAATTTGCTGCTCAATTAGTTTCCATGTCACTGTGTCCGTATAGTCATTGATAGCTGTTGTGATTTCATCTTTATTTGTCTCTTTTATTTGTGGTGTGGCTGAAATTAGAATTTGAAATTAACTTTGTTATAAAATAAAGGTTTTAATATTAATATTATGATGTTTGTAATGGTGTAAGTATATAAAAATTCAGTTGTTTTCTTTATTTTATATTAGGATTAGTACAATACTAAAAATATTCGAACTATTGGACATAAAAAGTAAGCTTCTACTGCTTGTTAATGTTTAATGTTTAGTGTCATAAACTCGTATCTACGTTTCTTTTTATTATTTTATTAGAATAATAAAGATAGTAATCACCTGCTAATGTTTTGGCCTGTAATAATCGTAGTTTTGATGTAATTAAAGAAATATCCCTTACTTTCTTTGCAATAACATTTTCGAAACTTTCATCAACTTTTGCACAAAATATATTTGATGAATGTAGTTTCAATTCATTTTCAAACTGTTTACTTATATCACGTAAAGCTTTAAAACCAGACATGGTAATATTTTGTCTTAATTTTCAATGTTTATTTTGAAATCAACAGCGATTGATATTTTGATTTTTGACGGTTGCAGTTCAACTTAAATTAGGTACAGTTAATAAATATTGTGCATGACACAGATAACACACAGATAACAACTCGAGTCAAGAGTTGCCATTATAAAATACGATCAAACGATGAAGCTCAATAATTCCTCGTATCCAAACCTCATAAATTAAATGTAAAAAAATAAAGATGTCGATGTAACAAAAAAAAAAAAACATCAAGAATCAAAATACAGCTGTTTACAATTCCATACATAATTGCGCAAAATTAAATATTATTCCCGTTCAGTGAGAGTCACAGTGAATAATTCGTATAAAACAGTGCTTATACTTTGCGTTCTAATATCTACAGCTATACAAATCATGCCCGAAGTGGAGGAGAACACATATTATTTATACAGTTTTCCGACAGAAGTACTATTACGAATATTCAGCTATTTAACACCAAAACAGCTATCTACATGCAGACAAGTGTGCTTACGGTGGAAACAAATAATTGACAATCTATCACGACTCGATAAACTGTGGCGAAAATACTGTGAACATGATTTTCCATCAATTTACAAAATCGCAAGATACAAGGCGAAACCGGGACTACAGTGGTACAATATCTACAGATCCCTAACATTGTGGTCAAGATTGCAGTACGCTAGAGAGATGATAGACGAGTTCGCCTCTGCGTCATCCGTAAGAGAAGAAATTCAGGATTTTCAAGTGCTCTCTGACGGTATAATCGGCGTTCACACTAGATGCGGCATCTTCTACTATGACATAGAGACATTGGAGCGCGCGAAACGTGGGCCCATATCAGGAAGCTATCTAAGGTACACGGAGAATACCGATACCTTAATCTTCATGTCCTCAGACTTTCATCTCTTTATAGTTCGCAAGTTAATCACAAATCCACGGCATGAAGCCGACGTCACATTCGATGGTGTTAAAATGTTCATGTTACATGACAGAAATGTGTATTTCATAACGCTGAATGACGAAATCCATGTATGTAATTTGAACGACGGCAATTTGAAAAGTGTGCACTTGAATACATTCACAAATGGTGTTATGTCGCTGGGTTTTAGCGATCATTTAAATGTGTTGACTTATGAGCGTGAGATTTACTCTGTGGTCGGCAAAGAGCTAATTTTTAGATGTAACGTTGAATCTGTATCTAATCTTATGAATGAATTTCGGAAATATAACTTATTGGAACAGTTGGATTGGCGCGTTTACGTCCAATGGATGTTTTTCATGAATCATACGTTACCACAAGGGCCGTTACGCGAGACTTTAGTCATTCGTACATATGATGAAGTTGTTTTTGTTGGAACAACCTTTGGTGTGCTAAGAATCTATTATAAGCCGTATGTTAATGAGGAATTCGATCTATTTAATTCAGAACCGGTCAAACAGTACAATTTTATGGAGAGATCAGACTGTCCTGTGTTAACAATGAGTCCTATAATTCAGATTGATATTGTAGAAATAGAGGACGGTCACATAGTTTTAGTTGCCATGCCAAAAAAGATTGCCGTATTAAATTATAGTCATATTTTTAAACGATCAGCCACAGCGGCAATGTTGCCATATAATGATGTACAAGACGTTAAAATATTGAAGATACAATAATATTGACATGACAATGAAGTTTTAGTTTTAAACCGGTTACTCACGTACCTGCAGCAGGGGCAATTTTGAAATTGGACCCTTAATTGGCTCCTTAATTGTGATATGTATAGGCAAGCAGGGGCAATTTATAGAACAACTGAATTTGCTCTGACCGCCGACGAACCGAGATTGTTCCAATATTGCCCCTGCGGCAGTGTACATAAGTAGCCGGCCTTAGTTTGAGAAACTCAATTATTGCATATCAGATTTTTTCTATATTATTTATGTGTTTAATGGATTTGCTGTTAAATTATAAATAGTTATTGATCTTGAATTATAAATCTGCCCCTGTATTGCCATTAAATAAAAATTATATTCAGTTGTAGACAAATCATAGTGTTACTCTATTTTTATTGGACTATTTTGACAGGTAAAAGTTTAAAAATTAATTGAATAAATGTTACAAAATATATACATAGAGAAGAAAGGTGTAGTTCAAGAAGCTTATATCTAATACACTGGAGATTGCACTATGAACGTTGACTTGTCACGGGAAGGTATGACCTTGAATGACTCCTGTATGTTTTGTCCCTTTCACACCTAACTTGGCAAGTTGGTGTGAAAGGGATGAAGGAACATACAGGCGTCAAAAAGAAGAGTTACTTAATTAACTCAATGTAACACTTTTATATTAGAAATATGTACCTATACAGGTTTTGTTATAAATCTGATGTAAGATGAAATAGTGATAAATGTGAAACTAAGTATTAGAAAATAATATTTAATATAGTCAGAAAAAAAAATAAAACTTGATATGAAATTGAAATGAGTTTAAGCGTACTCATTAAATTATTGTATTGTCAACGATCCTTGTTAAGTGAACAAGATTTGAATTATATCTATGTAAATTGGGAATAATCTAGTATAAGGGTGCTTTTCCACTAATAGTGTGCGAGGCGTAGAGAGAAATGTCTTTGTAAATAACCAATAGTATCGCTTCAAACTTCAAACTAAATTAAAAAATATAATTAATTGGTTTAAACACATTCCTCCTTACACATCCTCGCACATCATTAGTGGAAAAGCATCCTTAAGGAGATGGTAACATACAAACATACAGTTGAAGCTAATACAAGCGTGTTAAAGAGGTTGTTTTACAAATAAGTAGGTGTGAGAAGTAATTACTTAGGTACCATTTTATTTTAATGGTTTGGTTAAAAGGGTAGTGTTAATTTTACTCATATTGTAACCGTCATAGGTACAATACGATTCAAACTTAATGGCGGCTCGGAACATGGAACGATCTGATGCGCAGAAAACAATTTCAGATATTACCGGAACGTTAGAGTCGGATACCTGCGCGCTCGTGCATTCACAGCTAACTTTCGAACCACCTGTAAGTTTGAATCGAACTGTACCTAAAACCTTCGCACGTCCTACGCACGTTATTTGCGCGTAACTAAATCTGTATTTTATAGTAGGACGCGTGAGAGAAAAAAACAATATAGTTATTTAATTAGGTAATTGATCCTGATGATTTTATTCTTGCATAAGAAGTAATTTTATAATTCTGTAAATCTTCACTTGAGAATTAAGTAATTCATTTTATTAAAATTAATGTCATAAATATAGATGAACATAGTATGAAAATATAAGTAGGTATTTGATAAAAAGCATAAAACATTCATAATTATTACACCAGGTACCAGCTACGTTTTTACTAACTATGCTCCGCGGTTTTACTCGCAGTGCTCCGCTCCTGTTGGTCTTAGCGAGATGATATATAGCCTATAGCCTTCTTTGATAAATGGGCTATCTAACACCGAAAGAATTTATCAAATCGGAGCAGTAGTTCCCGAGATTAGCGCATTCAAACAAACTCTTCGTTTTTATAATAGGTTAATGCATAGATTATTTTTTACCCATCTGAAATTATTTCAAAGCGTAGATTTCTAGAAAATTCTAAAATTTATTCAATCTGCCTTACCATTATAATGTATTAAACGAATTAGATTTTTTTTAAAATCATAAAGTAAAAGTTTTTAGTACCAATAGAAAATAGTGTGTATGTCACATAGTACCTTGTAGGTACAGCCGTTTGAAAACACAGCATTTAACTTAATCTATATGCTTATCCGCATAAAAAATGGATTTAAATAGAGTATTGTAAGTTATATTATGTTAATAGTTAATTCAATTAAATATATTATGTTGATTTTTTATGCCAAATGGCTTGATTATTGGCGAATAAGAGCTAGCGCGCAAGAGCAACTCTTGTCTCCTTCACTATTGAGTCTCTCCCATCAACTGTATGGGGAGTTGCGTCGCTACGTGCGCGCACTTTCTTACTAGCCCATACAGTTGATGGGAGAGACTCAATAGTGAAGGAGACAAAAGTTGCTCTTGCGCGCTAGCTCTAATATGGCAGAAGCTGTTTGTTTTCCCGCACTTTTGAATGTCATTATTTTGCGAAGCGCCATTTTTGTGCGGTTTGCGTCTTCGCCTCTTTTTTAAATAAGACAAAAACGGTCTGGCAAATCTGCATTAAATATTGAAGATATTGGCCATTGACTATATTAATTAAATTTTCATAATGTTTAATTTTGCGCAAATTGTACCTATGCTAAAAAATCAACAGTCAAATGTTTAAATCATCACATCTAAAACTTGTACCTTTTAATATGAAACAATCATTTTTATGTGCAATAGCCAATAACATATTCATTATACGCGAATATATTATAAAGCGAGAAACTATCAGCAAACATTTCAGAATTCAGACTCAGTTTTATATTGCTAAATTCAAATTAAATCTGAAGAATCATATTATGTTCTAATGGTGCATTTACACATTCGCGCGAATTGCGACGCGAATAACGAAAACGCATATGTAGGTAGGTAATAATTTTATTCTCATGTTCGCATTGAGATTCGCGTATTCGTATTATGAGCGTTTTTTTCGGAAATAATCAACGAGAAGACGAATGTGTGAACAGTGTGGTGAAGGCACTCTTATACGAATGTTTCTGTGAAATGACGAGGTGAATAGCAATCACGAATGTGTAACTGCACCATTATATTTATATAAACATGGTGCCCACTGTAGGTATACTAAAATCAAAGGAGGTTTTGCATACGCTGAGTTCGTAAGAAATACTTATAAAATTCAATTCTTAAAACTCTATGTGTACTTACACCCATAGCAAGCAACCCGCCCAACTTTGCCATCAGCACTTGAGCTATCGTTTAAGATTATGTTTTCATAGACAAAATGCTCACATTAATGAAGCGGTGTATGCCGGCTGCGCGAAGCTAGAGAAGCAAACATGGATTTTCAGGATTAATTTGCGAAAAAATTTTGACGTAATTTTGTTGTTTAAGTATTTTTCATGATCAGTGTATGCAAAACTACAAGTCCCTTCGCGCTTAATATACCGATAGTGGGACACCCTGTATAGTGTAACCATGCGAATTATCATCATCCTTCATCTTTAATTTTATATAAGTGACGTGATGTTCAACATTGAATATAATATTATAGTCATATTGACTTGATTAACATGAAAATATCTAAATTTATTATCCGTTTTTACACCTCAAATATAGTTAATTTAGAACAATCATCTATATTCTATGACAACATTGTAACCTTAGATTGTAACTTTCAATCTCCTAATAATCGTAAAATCAATTGAAAATTAAGTAGACTGCTTAGTTTTTTTCCTATATTTCTTGTAATTTTATAGCAAATAAATAAATTGTTAAATAATAAGTGTTTTATTTACAAAATATCATCCTTGAACCCTGGAAATTTTTATTTACATTTTTTTAGCTGTGACGCGTGGTTTCAACAGCACGAACCCGCGTGCAATATAATAACTAATTATGTAGCTCATGTGTTATCTGATATAGGCTATATTCTTGTAAAGTTTCATCCAAATCAGTCCAGTAATTTTAGCGAGAAAGAGTAACAAAGATAAAAACTTTAGTTTATAATATCTACTAGTTAGTGTCCTACTTATTTTCTATCACATTAAATTTCACAAATTCTTCCTCGATTTTATATCTCATCTACTGACGGTGCATTTACATCAAACGAGCGAATTTCACACAATTTTAAACCCCAATATTGTGCCAATAATTGTCAAATTCTTTTAGGGTGAACAGGCGTAGAGCATTCTTTCGTTATTCTTAGTGCGTTCGATAAGATTGTATGCAATGTTTATGTTAATGATTAGGTAATGGTAATACTGAACAACACCGAATACGAGTTTTCGTTTACACTATAAGATCAGGAATGCTCTAGCTCTAGCTCCATGTTCGTTTGATGTAAATGCACCGTCAGTAGATTACCTTCACGTCGAGTGGCGACGATTTTGGTATCTTTGAATCTTGCCAAAGAAGTTTCACTTCTGACACGTGTGCTCGGCACACCCGCTCTTTTTTTATATAGGTATGAACTACAGGTTTAAAATAGAAATAAAACAGTAGGTAAAATCAATTTTTTTAATCCTGAAACAAAGAATAAAACTGTTTCATATTTATTGAACTATCCGATATCCCCAAAATTGAATTAGCGTCAAAATCAAAATCGCTATCATCAGAATATTTAAAACATTGCTTCTTTCCACAGTTATATGGATTCTCTTTCGTTTCATATTCATATACTTCCAATGAATGATTAGATGGTATAACAACTGCATTTTGCGTCTTCCTCAATATGTTTTTATATTTAAAGTCAGACAATTTCTTCTCAGCTTTCGGTTTTTCATGTGTCGATGTTCGTTTCCTAAATTTCTTAATAGGAAATATACCCTGACTGAAAATGCATTCTTTATCCTGGATATATTTTCTGTTATCCGTGTCAAATTGTATAGTTTTCTTTTCTTGGCATTTACGTTTATATTTTGCCATGTTACGTAATGCTTGATATAGATTTTGCGGTTCCTCATATTTGTAGAAATCAATTTTTAATTCCTCTTTTATTGTGTTTAGTAAATCTTTCTTTTTTGCCGCTTTTGATAGTGGTTTTCTCCTCATTATAGCGTTGCTTGGTTTTGGAGTTATCACTTGTTTAGGATAGATCAACGATTTCGCCTTAACACTTTTTGGTTTTGGTGTCTTTTTCACTTTAACTGCATCTGGCATATACTCTGATAAAGAAACAAATGGTTTGTCTTCCTTAACATCAAAATTGAGTTCATGGTTATGATCGTGGTCTTTTTCTTTAGTTGCACAGTCGTTTTTAAAATTTAATTTCTTAGCAACAGTTTCGTCAATTTCTAGTACTGCATCAGAATCATTATTAATTACAGCTTTGTCTGTTTTAACATTATAAACGTCGAAAGTAGTTTCCAATAGATCAACGAAGAAATTGTATATGTTCTTGTCATCCTTTGGAGGCACATCTGCGACCAAAGTCAACGGATCTTCCTGAATCCTCACTGGCTTATCTAAAACTCGACCTTCCAAAATTTCCTTAGCTATACCTTCAGCTACACCGCTGTAAATATTGTTTTCTAATAGATCCCTTATTGGGTTCTTTGATTCGTTCAAAGTGAAACTTTTGCTCAACCCTGAGAAGTTAGACGGAGTATGAATTATGTCCTTCTTCGATTGTAGGATGACAAATTTATCATTTATAGGGGACATGTAGTCTTGGCTGTTCAGAGTTTTGGATTTGTACCTCTGCTTTTTATTTTTTACTTGCTTGTCGGCGACAAATTCTTCATCTACGAATGTTACATCATCATCTTGTTTTATATTTTTATTTCTAATCGTTTTTCGTTTGGTCCCATATTTTTTGGGATTATTATAGTCAGGGTATTGAGTGCCAGTTGTCGATTTTGATAGAATATTTAGTACAGATGTTAGAAATCTCTTTTGTCCACGTCGTGGTCGGGGAGGAGGTTTACGATTAACTTCTGCATCATTATTTTCTGAAATTAAAGGAGAAACGTAAAAATTATAAGAAATTAAACTGATCGTTATACGTCTTAAAGTTCAATTATTTTTATAGCTAGCTGCTTGCTCCTGTTTCGCCCGAATAGCCGCTAGAGGAAGCAATAGCCTATGATACTAAATAATGCTGTAGCTACCCAAGGGTAAAATAATTTTTATAATCGTTAAAGTAGTTTCTTAATTTTATTTAGGTATACCTATTCTTTTATTACATTAGTGTGTATCTTACCAATAACATTAAAAAGCATATTATTATCTTTATTCTCTACATAAACCCCTCGTTTCTTTATATTCGAAGGTTGGAATTCAACATCGCTTCTGCTATATTTATTGCGTTTTTCATTTCTTTGCGTTGCACCATTTGATGATTTCGACTTAACCACGACCGTTTTTGGCTCCATGGCTTTATTTTCATTTGGTTGTAAGCATGTTTTTTTGGATTTTTTTAATTTTTTTACAAAATATAAGTATGACAATATGATTTGTCACTTTTGAAGGTGTAGATTTTTTAAAGTTCATAGCTGAGAAATAAGGTATCCATAAAGAGGTTGTGATTAAAAGGTTCTAGTCAATGAAAGTAAAACCAAAAGATTTATTCAAAATCTATGTCCCTTTTCATCTCGATGGCTATGACAAAATCAAACTTCATTACAAAATAGGTGAGTAAATAATAATCCATTTGGTAATAAGATAAATTTCAGTGCATTAATTTTTGGTAATGGAAGTGCTAAATTTAAAGCGAAAGGAACGCAAAAACATTACAAAAATAACAGATCAGGGAGACAATATAAAAGTAATTGAAAAAGTTGACGTGAAACATAGAATAACAAATAATTTACTCCAAGCGGACAGAGGTGATACTAAATCGAAACCTATTGTAAAGTCTATTGAAAAAGAAAATGTTTACAATGATGTTAAAAGAAATAAAACAGTTAACAATGTTATATTCCAATCAAATAAGGGTAGCTTACATCTAAAGAAACTTAAAACTAGAGAGAATTTTACTATAGATGATATAAAAACACATGAAGATACAACAGAAGGTGATAATGCTATACTAATGGATGCAGATATCAAACCATTTTTAAAAAACAAAAACGAATTGAGAATTGAGAAAAATGATTCTATTAAAATTGATGTGAAAAATAATGATGGGAAGAAACGGATTGATACTGAAACGAAGAAAGTGTTGAATGCTGATGAAAGAAAGAAAATTAGGGAGAGGTATACGATAAGGAATAAAGCGAATCGAGTGGTTTCATTGGAAATGCCGAATCTTTTACAAAATGGTAAGTACATATACTTATCTGCTTTTAATTTATGTTCTTAAAAGTTATTTTTTATTGTTATCAGTAATAACTCAGCTCCCGGAATCACAGACACAATAGAAAATCTATTGTGTCTGGACCGATCGGGCCGCTCGGGGCTCAATGGGTGCCCCGTTCAATAAATATTTGTTGAACAACAGTTGATCAACTATGCTACTGGAAACATTGTTTAAATGTTATCTAAATAACATAACGTTACCATTTCAACAAAATTTTACTATGAATATGGGGCTTAAAACTATGTCTTAAAATTTTGGTTATTCAACCAAGTAAGTAAGTAGTTGTACAGGAGATGTATATATATTGTAAACATAGGTATTTATTTAAAATCATTATTTGTAGATGAAAGCTCCAAAAAGATCTGCGACGAGGACGAACATCGAAAATTAGCAGACAGTAAATCGGAGGGCACAAAAACGGTAAAAGATTCAGAAAACAAGAAATCAAAAAGGAGACCCGTGATCACGACGATCCGATCTAAAAACGACGCAAAAGTATACAAAACAGTTACATTCACAGATTTTAAAGCTGAGCAACGAGATGCCAAGGCTCTACAAATAAAGATACCCACAGAAAATCCCCTTATAAGAAAAGAAAAGACTACACCAGTTGTAAATGATGTTGTAGTAAAAGAAATAGATAAAACGACAGAATCTTCACATTATTCAAGCAGTAAATCGCGAAAGAAACGCATTGCACATAAAACAAAGAGAGCAAATATACCTTCACCAGATCCGTTTAGAAAAGGAGAATCACCGCCTACAGAAGTGGCTAAATGGGCACCTAATTGTTTGAACAAACATACGAAACCGTATTACGAAGCGTGGGTTGACACGACTTTGGCAGCCATCACGAAGTTTTCTGAAAAGGACAAAATGTTCCTGGAGAAACAGAATCTAATTGAGAGTTTTAGACGCATGTTGGAACGGCCGGACAGTCCAGATCTAGTTTATAATCATATGGATGAAAAATATCTTGGTAAAATTAAAATTAGGCAGAAGTGACACGGTTAATAAATTATTACATTTTATTTGAACAGAGCTGTGTAAGGAGCTGTGAAATAAATTATCAACATGAACAAAATATGAAAAATATATATTTAATATCAGTGATTCAGTGGCTAAATAATAAATTTATAACTACTGTGGGATTAATAAAGAATTATTTAAAAAAAATATCAAACATAAAATGCGTTTCATTGTAGTTCATCCTTTTGTTATTTTTTTAACTGAGTAGAAATTTTTTGTCTGATGTGGATTCGTGGTTGATCAAAATTGAATTTTTAATAAAAGCTCAGAGATATATTATAATAGTAGGGTTACTTTCGCATTTATAATATTAGTATGGATTAAAATACTTTGTACTTTTTAGTTTTGGCCTAATAACTGCTCTAAGTAAGTAGTAATAGGAAAGTTATGAGATTGAGACTATACAGCCCATTTGACACACCTTACACCTAGATACGACTGAAATAGATTTTTTTACGATATGTTTTTGAGTGTTTATGTAGGTAGTGATTCCTGTTGATTTTTAACCGACTTCAAAAAAAAGGAGGAGGTTATCAATTCGGCCGGTATGTTTTTTTTTATGTATGTACACCGATTACTCCGAGTTTTCTGAACCGATTTACGTGATTCTTTTTTTGTTCGATGCGGGATGGTGTTGAATTGGTCCCATAAAAATTTTATTCGGATAGGACCAGCAGTTTTTATTGTATGAGCATTTTTGTCTGTAGGTATTTGTAAATTTTGCAAGTGCAAGTTTGAAGTCGGTTGTTTTTAACGCAGTTATCACTTGTTCCTAAAAAATATCATACTTTATAACTTGGCTCTACTGTGGCTCTACGCCTGCGCCTGAATAAAAACTTTACCCATTTGATGACTTCGCTATACAATCCCTACTAATATAATAAATGCGAAAGTAACTCTGTCTGTCTGTTACGCTTTCCCGCTTAAACCTCTCAAGCGATTTTGATGAAATTTGTAATCTTTAGACCCTGAGAAAGAACATAGGCTACCTTTTAATGCGAAATATGAACCACGGGCGAAGCTGGGGCAGACCACTAGTTTATTATAACTGGTTTCGAATTTAGATTATTCAATTAGGAAATGAAACCTTGTTACATTCTGACTTTACTTTGCTAAGAGAAAAACTGCGATAACAGTTACATAGTTTTTATAGTACTTACTGACACACTAGTTATATGTGTGTAATGTATTAAGTTGTATTTGAGTAGGTACCATGCATGTAAAGTCATGAGCAGACGCTAGTTCATAATATTATTATCTAGGTATGTTGGTAGGTAGTAGGTACTGAATTATTGTTTGGTAACTGCTTTTTGTTTCATAATTTCGTAGTATGACAATTGAAAAATTACACCACTTATAAGAATGGCTGAAGGAATTTCAATGATAAAAATTTATAAATAGAAAAATTCGATCACAAGGCGGGATTCGAACCCGCGCCCTTCACGCCAATCCGGGGCAGACGCCTGACCGATAATATTTGGTTTGAAAGTGAAAGTTTTTGAAATCAGTCCAGTAGTTTATGCGTAAAAACCATACATAGTTACATACATAATTACAAATCTTTATAATATTAAATATCGATAATATCTTTCTGAACCTAAGTAGTATACTTCAAAAAAAATGACAACCCAGACGAGCAGTTACTTTTTCCAAACAAAAATATAATAAGGGATTGATAAAATAAAACACATTTCTTTATTGTGTATCTTTATTTCACTGAGACATTCACATTTTTAACACTACAATGCACTTAGCGGTTAAGTAACAAAAAAAAAAAAAAACAGTTTTGATGTAAAAAAAAATCTTACTTTATTAACTTTCAATGAAGGAAATACTAATGATAAAACAAACTTATGTTCTCAATACTACAGGCAAAAATAGAAAATAATAGTACTTCTTTGATATTTATCTGAATACATTCAGACATTATTATTATGTACTAGATTTCCGCCCGCGGCTTCACCCGCGTTTGCAAAGGAAAACCCGCATAGTTCCCGTTCCCGTGGGATTTCCGGGATAAAAACTATCCTATGTGTTAATCCAAGTTACCCTCTATATGTGTGCTAAATTACATTGTAATTGGTTCAGTAGTTTTTACGTGAAAGAGTAACAAACATCCATACATCCATACAAACTTTCGCCTTTATAATATATATTAGATTTTTTACAGCAATGAAATGCGAGGAAAATCAAGAACATACTTATTTAGAGCTAGCGCGCAAGAGCAACTTTTGTCTCGTTCACTATTGAGTCTCTCCCATCAACTGTATGGGCTAGTAAGAAAGTGCGCGCACGTAGCGACGCAACTCCCCATACAGTTGATGGGAGAGACAAAATAGTGAAGGAGACCTCGGTAGTTTTCCAATGACAGCACTAGAGCGCATTATGCGGCATAATGCTTAACGTTGAATGTTTCAACTACAGCAACGCTTCGCACAATCGAGCACTCTTTAAAAGTAATGCGCGTGATGCGTGCAATCGATGCCAACTCAGTGACAGAAATGAGAAAATTAACAAGTGTTTTCGCCTTTAAGTTGGCATTGATCGAAATGTTTTGTTTATATATTATCGTTAGTAATATTATTAATTGTTGGAAAAAATTTAAAGCTTTCGTTTCATTGTAGTTTTATCGAAATAATCAAAGTTAATTCAAATTGTGTTAAAAAAATAAATATAAGTATGGAAGAAAGTAACTACAAACATTGAAAAAAATGTTAATGAAATAATCGAAATCCAAATTACTTAAAATAACCGTAAATAGTTTTCAACCAATGATTATGTATACCACTTTAGGTTATTGCTAACTCTATGAATATATTTTTTTTTCAACACTGAACTTAGCGCAACCTGCTGGTGCGTTTGAAAACTAATTCACGTTCCAATTAAGCATCAGCATAATTCGGCATTGTGCGCCACTGAGTCGCATTATGCTCTGTAATTGGAAAACTACCAAAAGTTGCTCTTGCGCGCTAGCTCTTAAGACCTATTCAGATTAGAGCGGTATTATATACCGCCGTGGTTAGCGGTATTATATACCGCCGTGGTTAGCGGTATTATATACCGCCGTGGTTAGCGGTATTATATACCGCCGTGGTTAGCGGTATCCCGATGGCACGCAATTAAATTTATGTAGTATATTAGAGACTCTCGTACCGATCGATATACCCCGATTGTACACCGATCCACGGCTGTAGTAAATAAGTACAATATGGTCTTGATTATTTCCTCGCATTTCATTGCCGTAAAAATACATTGATAACTATAATAGGCCTTTAATAAAGTATGTAGCAATTGTACATATTGTAGGACAAATATTGACTTTAAAAAAATATTTATTGAAAATCCAAAATTGTTGGAAAAAATGCAAACATGTCATTGGACACGGAAATGTATAAAATTTACTTAGAAAAATAATGTTATAGCTTGTATTTCTATATTTCTATAACGGTGCATTTACATCAAACGAGCGAATGTTCATTCTAACCCCACTATGTCAAATTATTTTAGTGTAAACAGACGTGGAGCATTCTTTCGTTGTTCTTAGTGAAAATTCTATGAAATGTTCTAATACTGAACAACACTGAATACGAGTTTTCGTTTACACTAAAAGATCACGAAAGAATGCTCTTGCTCTAGCTCTATGTTCGTTTGATGTAAATGCACCGTTACATACAATGTATGTTATAACTTGTAAGATACAGAATTCTTATTTGAAACGTAACTTAAAAACCGTCTTCGTAGTTATTTCAAATCGGCAACAATCCGGCAAATATAAAGGGAAATTTATTAAAAAAAAACAACATTTGAAAACATATTTCACTGTTTGGACTGGGATCAAACGTCCTAATATGTACGTATAAAAAAAATATCATTTGGCGTTAGCGACATTTTTTTAAAATTAATATCGTCACTTCATAAAATCTGCAACATTAATTAAAATTTCAAAACATGAATTAGAAAAAACAAAGGAGGATTGTTTATTTGGTAAAAAAAAATCGTGTTGCGTATATATTGAGATATTCAAGTAGTTTATGTTGAGTGAAAATTTCAGAAGCACAAGGAGTGCTCGCAAAAGTTGAAAATTATGTACTTTTCCGATTTATTCGATCACACAGCAGGATTCGAACCCGCATCTTCCGCGAATACGCCTTGACCAACTCGGCCACACGTAATCGAATTCTATTCTTTATAGGCCATCCACACGTCTGCCGAACATTGAGATATACATACCTACATCACTTATGTTCCGCTCAACATACGCCATATGGCGTAACTGCACGCTCATTTTTTATTTGTTTTAAAGTGAAACGCATCAAATATGCCTTCGGGTGTGTTACGATATTGCACAAATAATACAAATAATACGGAAAAGTGCAAAGGAATAACTTTCATCGGTAAGTACCTAATTAGATAATAATTTTTAAAACTTAGTTAGAGCAAAAAAATGGCGCACAGATTTTGTTCGTGGTGTCTCCTCCATAAAAAGTAATATTATCTCAATGCTGCCGAACAACGTGAAAAACAACGAACACATAGGGACGGCGCTATACAGAGAAGCGAGAAGGAAATAAGTACATCTTTTCTTCGTATAGTACTGTATGTGTTCGTTGTTTGCCAAGTTGTTCGGCAGACTTGTGGATGGCCTGTTAAAAATTTATTTTTACAAAGCATTTGAACGGCATAAAACCAAAATATCATCGGTGTATTAACGCAAAAAGCTTCTGGAAAAAAGTTTACTTGCATCAATACGTCATGTCTGATTAGAAACACGATATTTACGAACGAAAACAAGATATTTTATTGTAGTGTGAAAAATGTATTGAAAAAGGGAAATATACTATTGACGAAACAGCATTAAAATGCTTGAAAAACAATATTCACTCAATGTTATAGGAAATTGGAGCAGTCAACGACTGACCGCTCGAGCCGCCCGTGTACGGCCGCCCTTAGACTGGAAAACCTAACGCCTTGAGAATTTGAAACCTACATTTTCAAATAAGTAAGTGCAAGAGAATTATTGTGACTCGTTCAGTCGCCGCAAAAATTACAGTAAGAGGGGAAATTTCTTATCGGAACGATTTGGTCCGAAATCTCTCAGTCTTCAGGAAGAAAAATTACCGATGTCATTCCAAGTGTTATTGCATCTGGATATTCTGTGAAACCAGAGAAGTTGCAGGATGTCAAAAATCTTTTAATGAAGCATTTTTGACAACAGTGGGAAAATATTCGTGACCTCGATTTCAAAAATGTCCAATACTAACAACGCAAGGAACTATCTCCCATATCCAATAATGTTGAAAAAGTTATGGGTCATTTGAACCACCAGCCCCCCTAGACAAGTGGCTTTCTGTTAGCGTAAAGTTTGATAGAATAGATTGTGAATGTATGAGATTGACGTAAGCTGGAGATACGTTTATCTACAGCTTACGTCAATCTCATACGTTCGTAGTCTATTCTATTGAACTTTACGCTAACAGAAAGCCACTTGTCTAGGGGGGCAGGTGACCTATCGACACAGATGACACAGTCCATCCTATTCCTACTAATATTATAAAGGCGAAAGCTTGTAAGGATGGATGTGTAATGTGTATGTTTGTTACTCTTTCACGCAAATACTAATGAACCGATTACTATGAAATATAGCGCACAGCTAGAGGGTAACTTGGATTAACACATAGGATAGGTTTCATCCCGGAAATCCCACGGGAACGGATGCGGGTTTTTCTTTGAAAATGCGGGCGGAAAGCTAGTAATGTTTAAATCGCGTTTAAAATCCGTTAAAAAGCGTTTAATCTCTAAATAATTATACTGTCGTTAAATCGATCACAAGAAAATACCAAACTGTTCGTAATATTTGAGAGAACTGTTCGTAATATTTGAGAGAACTGTTCGTAATATTTGTATTATAGATTACTATAGAGAAATATTAAAAAAAATTATGTCAAAATTTGATATTTTTAGGCTATTGCATAGCTTTTATCTCAGACTTTGAGCGCGGCGACCGAATGTAAAAATTCCGTAACGAAAAAACCTAACACCCCCCACTGCAACCGGCAAAGCGATGCTATGCAATAGCTTTACCGCGGCAGTCCTAGAGTGACACACGTCATTTTTTTTTTTATATATATTTCTTTGCACTGGCACACCCCGGACACTCCATACAAAATTATAGTTTTGACAGTCACACTGTAGAGACTGCAAATGTGTGTGTAAACTCTTTATGGTTGGCACATTTGTGACTAGCGTAAAAAAAAATTCGCGTTTTTCTGATGAAATACATCCGTAAACAGCACAATATCTAACCATTTTCTACGAAAAACGATAATCACAAATCCAAAATAATAAAATTGCTTTAAGTCAATTTGATTAATGTTGTCAATCTTCGTTGCGTTTCGTCTAAAGACGTCGTTGGTATCGTCCTTGCGGGGAAATGGGTACCATAACATGTCTGATCGTGCGGGGTGAGGTAAGTGTTTAATTTTGGCGGGAGGCGGAGAGTGTCCGTTCTGTAGCGTTTAGCTACTATTATGTATTCTGTGGCACTGGTACAAAGTTTAGAGTCATTAAGCACCGTTTTTATAATACCTAGTTTATAAAACAATCAATAACAAAAAGCGCTTAAAACTAAAAAATCGTGCTCACAATTATGTAGCAAGTACTTAACACTAAAAATTATTAACAGCCCATTTCACAACTTCTAATGTCCTGTTTAGCTATCTGTCAATTAAAACGACACATAATGTATGGAAATTTTAGTCAAAAAGTATTAGATAGGCAATCAGGAACATTATCAGTAAGCAGTGAGACTGGCAGTCAGAAAAAACACTAGAAGAAACACAATTACTTATGTACTAAGTACTTACAATCTATATGCACTTACAAGTATTAAAACGCTTTATTCTTCTAAGATTTTCAAATCCTTAAAAAAAAGACAATTTAACGGTTTACAACAAAAAAAGGTAGCCTTTTTACACTATAAAAAAAAAACTACAACAGACACTGAGTTAATATAAATTTAAAAAAGGACAGAAAAAATTCGATCCCTCAGCGGGATTTGAACCCGCGTCTTTCCGCCAATCCGGAGCAACGTCTGACCAACTCTATTCTTAAAAATTATTATTTATAAATCATTTTAATGCCATAAAAACAAAATAATGCAAATTTAGTCAAGAAATAACATCAAAAATAGGTAACATATTTATTATTCTTCTGCTATAAACAATGTTTTGCCAAAAATAATGATTTTTGAAGTGAAACTTCTTTATCGGGATCGGAAAAGAATATAGTGTCACATTTTTCCGTTACGCGCCATCTTTTTCTTATCCCTACCACGCGTGATTCGACGTATTTCTGTTAATTTGCACATAGTAAATTATTTTTTGAAAAATAAGGTCATAAAGAAGTTTCACTTCTTACGTGTGTACACTAATAGCAAGAAGCTTATATCTTATACACTGGAGATTTCGGTATGAACATTTGACGTGTAACAAGAAAATTGTTGTGTTTTATCACTTTCACACCTAACTTGGTATTGCCACTGTTAATACGAAGTTTTCCCAAGGCTACTATGTATGCCGTAATATTCTGTGCAAAAGGTTAGTTTTTGTACATGAGTTTGTTGATAAATTGCCAACAACGTCATTCAGAAGCATTGTTGGATGAGACAATTATTATTTCTGCTAAATAAAATAAGTATCGGACCAATTATTAAAAAGCGATACTCCCTGATTATGGGTAGTTACCATAATAAAATTGTAGCAACTCTCACTTTGACAATATGGCATAAGTGTCAAAAAAATTGCGTCGCTTCGAATATTTAAGTTAATATTGTTGCGTATTTAATAAATATTTTCCGAATATAAATAATGTATTGCATTGTGAAAAATTGCAGAAGTGTTTGGACACCAAATTCTGGCATAGAATTTCACAGGCAAGTGTATATTTACGTTATTTACAATATTCCTCAATACTGCTGCATTTACCTGTTAAGAATCATTTCAATGGCAAAAATTGTAAAATTTTGCATCATTTTAGAAAGCAGTCATGTTAAATTTGTTATTTTCCTAATACTTTATCATTTTTCAACAAGTTTTCAATAAACAAAATAAACAAGTAAGGTAACCATGATGACGAGTTTTTATGGATAGTGAAGAGAATATATTGTAATAACAATATTATGATGAAATTTAGAACACCATTTTCAAGATTTTTACTAGTAATGAAACAACACTCGACATCGGTATTGCACTCATAATATGTAATTCTAAGATTGTTCGTTTTTACATTGAAATTTATACTTTTTTAACTTACCTCATATTTTTTGTTTTAGGTATTTCAGCTTTCCAAAAAGGAAAATAAAAAGAAATATATACGTGCCCATCAAGGGTAAAATTACTGAGGATTACGACCCCGAAAAAAATACCTTTTGAAAAATAAACTTAGTTGTGCAAGGCGTTTATTATAAACAGTTTTTCTTTGATGATTTTGGCTTGAAATTGACCCATCGAAGCAACGCGTTTAAAAAGAAAGATCTGAGTAGCTTACAATTTGGTAAACAGCATCTGATGCAAAACACAACTTTCCTCTATTTACAAAGGATGTTAATGCTATATATCGGTTCATATCCAGGCTTTGTAGCCAAGAGTTATTTAAAACTATCATTCTATACCAATTAAAATTGTATGTACCTATAAAGTATGGCCAGTTATATTATAATATAATTAATACTGTTAAAAATATATGTCGTTATTATTTATAGACCATGATTTTTAGTTTTTTCTATTTCGAAAAATCCTGAATATACAAACCAGTGTGGTCACCCACAGAAAGAGACAAAAAACAACACTGACGTCATTCAAGGTTATATTTTCTTGTGACAAGTCAATGGTCATAGTGCAATCTCCAGTGTATTAGATATAAGCTTCTTGACTAATAGACGCACATATTCCCATAATATCTACCAGTGTATCAAAATGTCATTTTTTACTCATTTTCCTCCCTTCAATATACCATTACGTACGGTATAAACTAATATTTTGACAAAAAATTCAGTGTACATACTTCTAAGGTACCTACCTACCTATAAACAATATTTTGACAAAAAAAAACATTTTGACAAAAAAAACGCAGTGTACATACTTCTAAAGCATAAACAATATTTTGACAAAAAAAAAAGTTTTTTTTTTTTTAATTTTTCATTATTATCATCCCGTTTAAACCCCCATAGCCGCCAAAAGCTCTGGGGCATCAGCCTCATACACTTCTTCCTCTGTCTTCAAACAATTCTTTAGTTTCAAAATGCCATGCCCGTTGCTATCTAGCCGTAAGTAATGTATGGCTTTTTGCAGCATGGCGGGTGTAGGGTTTTGCGGAAAACCTGTAAAATTTTAAATGCTATTAATTATTCGTTGAAGTGATCTTTAGGCGCGTTGAGAGTAAAATTTCAAGGTCGCGTCATGGTAACATCGTCACGTCATGGAGTAAGGGGGCGATTTTGGTATCTTTGTAAGTTTCACTTCTGACACGTGCGCTCGGCACACTCGCTCTTTTTTATTACTTGCTTTATTATATTTAGAAAGGTAATACCATTCAAATGACTTATTTCAGTTTAATATGTTAGCAATATTACGTCCTCTGGGTTCTGGCAGTAACTTTTAAAATCTTAACTTATATTTTTTATTACACTTTACTATGCTAGTTAATAATAAAAATTATTTAAAAGTAAAACTTTTAGCTAAACTAGCACAGAGGGCGGCCTTATCACTAAAGAGTGATCTCTTCTAGGCATCCTCTAATGCGAGGGTAATTTCGTTTATCTGATTTATGCCCGGTTCCTATATTTGAAAAACGATCCGTTTTAGTTACGAATAGTAGTATAATTAACCAAGCGTAAGCGAAAATCGTTCCTATAAAAAACGTCTCGTCAAGCAACTTACCGACGGCTTCCTACTGACGGATGGGAGGGTTACTATTAACGAACGGTAAGCACATTGTATGGAGAAGACAGTTTATCGCGTTCCTATAAATATTTTTAATGTCATTATGCTGTCAAAGTTACTATTCGTATAGCATTTTGTTTACCCGTCGATTTCGGGCGGTTAAATTCTTACTATTTCATTGTTTCCGCTTCAATATCGAAATGTGGAGTTCAGATAGTGATAGAGAAGTGTTTAATATTATATCGAATTTCGGAAGAAGATAGTGGGCGTGAAAGAGTATATATTATAGAGAAGGAGTGGATTTTTTTGCGACCCTGGATTCTCACGAATTTCAATTGAGATTTCGACTTGATAAAGAATCTGTTGAACAATTACTTCTTGAAATTTATCCAGACGTACGAATAAAAGGAGCCAGGTTAGTTTAATGGAGGCATTAATATTATACCAAACACGTCTAACCTTATTACATACCTAATTTAGGTATGTTGTCATTTCAGGAATCATGGGGTATCTCCATAACATCAATTACTGTTGACGCTGAGGTTCTATGCTTTAGGCACAATATCGATATCAGTGGCAGACCTATTTCCCTTGGTCACGGCATCACGCGTGAACGGGTGGACCGATTTCGATAATTATTTTTTTATAATGTTCCTTGAAGTACGAGGATGGTTATTATGGAAAGAAAACATAAACATGTACCAAGGGCGAAGCCGGGGCGGACCACTAGTATATATATGTGTCTATGTTTGCAATGTAGAAATCAATTTTTTAAACATTGTATTGTAAATAATAAAAAATAAATAAAAGTACATAATAAAATGGAATAAAAGTTTTATTTCTTTATAACTATGTTTAATTTTACATAGTAATATGTAACCACATAATATATGCCAAAAAACTGTCCTGTGATTCTTACGCGACAACCCTCCATCGATTATCATCTTCTATATTATATTCCTTAACGCTGTAATAGGCTCTCTGAACTAAATACATTTTTTACATAAGATTTACATTTAGCACTAACAAATTCTTTTTCTACCGTGTGTCTAGATATATTGCTTAATAATATACAAAAATTAATTAGTTATTGTGTGTTCAGTATTTCAAGAGCGAAGCCGGGGCGGACCACTAGTATATATATGTGTCTATGTTTGCAATGTAGAAATCAATTTTTTAAACATTGTATTGTAAATAATAAAAAATAAATAAAAGTACATAATAAAATGGAATAAAAGTTTTATTTCTTTATAACTATGTTTAATTTTACATAGTAATATGTAACCACATAATATATGCCAAAAAACTGTCCTGTGATTCTTACGCGACAACCCTCCATCGATTATCATCTTCTATATTATATTCCTTAACGCTGTAATAGGCTCTCTGAACTAAATACATTTTTTACATAAGATTTACATTTAGCACTAACAAATTCTTTTTCTACCGTGTGTCTAGATATATTGCTTAATAATATACAAAAATTAATTAGTTATTGTGTGTTCAGTATTTCAAGAGCGAAGCCGGGGCGGACCACTAGTATATTTATATGTATGTCTATGTTTGCAATGTAGAAATCAATTTTTTAAACATTGTATTGTAAATAATAAAAAATAAATAAAAGTACATAATAAAATGGAATAAGTTTTATTTCTTTATTACAGTTTAATTTTACATAGTAATATGTAACTACATAATATATGCCAAAGAACTGTCCTGTGATTCTTACACGACAACCCTCCATCGATTATCATCTTCTATATTATATTCCTTAACGCTGTAATAGGCTCTCTGAACTAAATACATTTTTTACATAAGATTTACATTTAGCACTACCTAACAAATTCTTTTTCTACCGTATGTCTAGATATATTGCTTAATAATATACAAAAATTAATTAGTTATTGTGTGTTCAGTATTTCAATTATTGTGTGTTCAGTATTTCAATTATTTCTTCATAATATTTGTCCATCATCCTTATTATGTTTGAATTTTTTGGCTGAAAATAAAAAGTTTTCCTGGTAGGTATTTGACCAATTTTTGCATTAAATGTGTTGGTCAACGAAGTCCAACATTCATCCTTTAATTTATTCGTAGAAGCATTAGTCTCCTTACTGGTTATAATAATTGAGCAATCTCGTCTTTACTCATAGCCTTCTTCGATTTCTGTAACAGAAATATATGTTTGACTTTAAAAGTGTCCGAAGCAAAAAGTAAGCGGCAGACGATTTTAAAGAAGAAATATAAAGGCGTACTTACCGGCGTAATATCCATTTTTAATAAATTTATAAACAGTGGTCGTTGTATTGTTATTCTTTAATTATAAAACTTGACAATGAATCATCAATCAACAATGAATGACAATAATTTGACAACTGACAAGCAATGCACGCGTGCGCGAGAAAAACGTTCCGTTTTTGCTTTCTGTGTAACGCATTAGGTTGTTTAGAAGGAAAATTATCACGCAGATGTCTACAAATATATAGTTCTTTAGTATTAGTTCTTTATTAATAAGAAACTTTATTCTTAAAGTTTATAATTCGGCTGTATATTTAACTTATTTTGTCCTGAATTTTGTGTTATTTTAATTTCAATTTGGCTTATAACGAAACGCACATCTGTGAGTGAAGAGGGCTCGGTATTTTTATGACCAACGGATGTCCGTCGATAGCACGTCAAGAAATAAAATTGTGGAACGGTAATAACGACTCGTAGTTAGTTCTAGAAAAACGGATAGTAGCTTTGATACTATGACGATCCGTTGAATATAGGAACCGGGCATTAGATGACCACAGAACAGTAAGAACATAATAGAAGTGCGATGTGGGCGTGGCCCACGTGTCACTAGTAAGGTAAGATCACCTAACTCGCTCTCAGTTGTGCGCAGAAAAATATTCGAGTCGGTTGTCAGCTGTCAAACCTTATTTCCATATTTATTCATTATTTAGAGCGTTTTGTTCGGTATTAGAGTGGAAAAATGATAGCAGACGAAATAATATCAGCAATCGAGGCATTTCATACCATCGGTAAGTCTTATTTTAATTTATTTTAAATATATTTTACGTTACAACTTCGCTTGTCATAATTTGTCAAAAATTTATAAAAATATTAAGTCAAAATGAACCTTAATCCATAAGAAATAAGTACTAATATAGATTGAACAGCAAACAAGACTTTCTGGAATATTATTGCAATAAACAAACGAATGTTGGATTAGTGATGCATGTGGCGCATATCGACAGTATCGATACTTTAGAAAAGACAAACATTATAAATATTAAATTTTATTCTATTTTTCCTTAGATTTCATTTGTCCTATTTATTTATAGATTTTCGAAAGAACCTAATTTAAAAGAGAAATGGATAATAAATGCAACGTGACGAGTTAACTGGATGCCGAACAGCAATAAGCAGTCTAACAAAGGCCACCGATACATCAAACCTACGGCAGTTCCAAGATTTAAAATAATGCATATTTTCTGTTTGTTTTGTAAATATAGATTTATACTATTCTATTTCGCTTTTTTATTTAAATATAATAATATGAAAAGACGTACTTAGTAGTAATAAACATACTCCAAAATGTGACACATTATCCTATACTCATATAATAGAAAGAAAAAAAAATGCACAAAAATATATTTATTTGTGAATTATCGATAACAAGGTTGACATCCCTTAGAGCATAGCATCAGGTTAATGTCAAGTTAATGTCATTAATTTAGAGTGACACAAATTTCAACCTTATTTCTATGTGTTGAGGTTCAAAGTTATATCTATCGAAAATTAACGCCCTCTGTTGTGGAGTAGCTGAATGTTTTCGAATTTGGAATTTCTGAGCAAAGAGAAACAAAACAGCTAATATACCTAGGGATGTTATACTAAAATAAACCGTAACATAGTGATTTAGGGTACATATTGAAATGCTGAATTTATAACCTTAGTCGGTTTTTACTTAAATTAAGCTGTCCAATCAAAGGCATAGTTTACTTGTAGTGTACTGTATAACTATCGGTTTAAATGTGTGGTTTTGGCGACACTGGTTTTCATACTAATTATGACATTATAGCACTTCTATTATGTTCTTACTGTTCTGTGTAGATGACATTTGGTATAGAGATATATTCGGTATGTTCGATACCGGAAATCACACAGGAATGCGGATTTTTCTTTGATGAACTTTGCTCTGCCTTAGTATCATCACTTAGGGGTATAAAAAATAGATGTTGCCCGATGATATATAGAGAAGGCGGGATATATTACCTCGAATCTGCAACAGCGAGGCTAAAGCCGGCAGCCCCTTCACAAACTCGGGCAATATTTTCCTTATCTCCCCCACGGGCACATCACAAACCCCGCCCGCGTCCACAAAGCACACTTGTGCTAACTGCCCGCCTGCCCCTTGACATTGTTCTAAGAGTACAGCTCGGGACCAGGGTCCGTCTGGAAAAAGCAAAAAAAAAAAATCTATAGGTATGCAACTTTACGGAAATACGTCGAATCACGCGTGGCGTTTAAATCAAACTGTTGTATTGTCACCGATCCTTGATAAGTGTACAAAGTTTGAATTAAATCTGTCCGTTTAAAATCAAAATCGAGTGTAAAGAAGTCGGTTACATACAAACATACAGGTAAAGCTAATAACAGCTATAAGTGTAAAAAAAGACGTGTGGCACTCGGGGACTGCCGCGGTAAAGCTATTGCATAGCATGCCTTCCCCAAGGGGGGGGGGGGGTAAGGTTTTTTCGTTACGGAATTTCTGGATTCAGTCCCCGCGCTCAAGGCCCGCGATAGAAGCTATGCAATAAAATAACTTACTCGGAGATGTTCGAGCTATGCACAGTTCTTCTGGCTTCGGTAAATATGGCTCCTTGCATAAATCACTGTTGCAGTAATCAGCAATCTGTAAAAAATAAAATAAATTAAATTAAAAACTTCCAACTCATATGTTTATAATTTTATAAATTCGAACATACATATCCATATTAATATTATAAATGCGAAAGTAACTCTGTCTGTCTGTCTGTTACACAATCACGCCCTAACTACGGAACCGATTTGCATAAAATTTGGTACCTATAGAGATATTTTGAGAAGTACCCGAGAAAGGACATAGGATAGGTTTTATCCCGGAAATCCCACGGGAACGGGAACTATGCGGGTTTTTCTTTATCTGCGCGGGCGAAGCTGCAGGTGGAAAGCTTGTCTTAATATATATAAATCTTATGTCACAATGTTTGTCCTCAATGGACTCCTAAACCACTTAACCGATTATAATAAAATTCGCACACCATGTGCAGTTCGATCCAACTTGAGAGATAGGATAGTTTAAATCTCAAATCGTTTTAGAGAAAGCGGGCGAAGCCGCGGGCGGTAACCTAGTTTCTTTTATAAATTTTAATTTTCGTTTTTGTTCGTTGCATATTTATAGTTCGTTTCAAACTTATTGGCGGTTCGGAAGTTAGCTGCGAATGCACGAACGCGCAGGTATCCAACTCTAACGTTCCAATAATATCTAAAACTAGCTGCTCCACGCGGTTTCACACCTGTTGCTCCACTCCTGTCGGTCGTAGCATGATGATATATAGCCTATAACCTTCCTTGATAAATGAGCTATCTAACACCGAAAGAATTTTTCAAAACGGACCAGTAGTTCCCGAGATTAGCGCGTTCAAACAAACAAACTCTTGCGCTTTATAATATTAGTACAGATTGTTTTCTGCGCATCAGATCGTTCCATGTTCCGAGCCGCCATTAAGTTTGAATCGTATTGTACATTGTTGTTTTTTCTTTTTATTGAAGTGAAACTTCTTTATCGGGGTTGGAAAAAAATTTAGTGTAACATTTTGTTCGTTACGCGTGACATTCTTCCGTTACGCGCCATCTTTTTCGTATCCCTACCACGCGTGATTCGTATTTCTGTAAAGTTGCATATAGTAAATTATTTTTTGAAAAATAAGGTCATAAAGAAGTTTCACTTCTTACGTGTGTACAGTACACGCACACATTCTTATTTTTGTGTGTCGGATTAAATGTTTTCCTTTCTTTCCCTTACCTGTTTGTTCAGCGCGGTCAGCACGTGGTCAGCATGCTGGCAGTCAGCGGGACAGCCGGATATCACACCGCCCTCTATCGTGCTGTGATCCAGCACTTTGAGTGTTAGATCTCCCTTCGGTAACTTCACTACATCAAGCTCGGTGAACATGAGCGGTTCTAGGTCTGGAAATAAACAAACCGATTTATACCAGGGATCTGTCACTTTAATAGTTGTCTATGTGAAATACGACAAAACCAGATTAAAGAGATCCCGCGCTTAAAGTTAAACTCTGTCTGAAGTTCTTTGTGGTAAGAAGATAGATTTTAATCACTACATAGTATAAAACAAAGTCGCTTTCTCTGTCCCATAAATAAATAAAATAAATAAATAAAATTTCTTTATTTGCATAATGTGTGTACAAAGATAGCAATATTACTTATACTTAGGTAGAATCAACACATTAGCCATAAATGGCGTGCAAATTCCGCAACATTATTTTATATAAAAAGTACATTATTTCATTGTCACATGATAAAATTTACACATTTTATATTATATTCATTATTCAAAATTAAACATAATATGTTACAAATTTAAATATTCAGATACATTATAGAAATTTTTGTTATTTAGCCACTCATATAGTTTTGTCTTAAAAGGACCGATATTTAACATTTTTATAGTTTCGGGAAGTTTATTAAATATACGAATACACATAGCATGACAATTTTTGGTATACAAAGTGGTCCTGGGTGTTTTATTGTAAACAAGTCTATCTGGATGACGGTGGTCGTGGCTGTATATTTCTTATCATATCCCTATGTACGCTTAAATCTTTAGAACTACGCAACGGATTTTGTTCCATTTTTTTAAATAGATAGAGTGATTAAAGAGGAAGGTTTTAGTATATAATTTATTACGTTTTAGACAAAGCTGGCGCGTAAAGCTAGTTTCGTACTAAAACTACGGCCATCTGAACAGTTCATTTTAACGTCTGTTCATTTTAACTTAGTCTCATATTAGATTATGACACTGTTTCCACAGGAATTTACATTATAAACGCGAGCGAAACTGCGGCGCACACTTAGTTTTATTGAAGTTATACTTCTTTTGGCGCGATGGAGAAAAATGATAAGAGTGAATTTTTACGACGCCTAAATTTAACAGCATGAAGTTAGTTCTAGGTGGTATGAAAATTGATAACTATGTTCAAGTTGTATATTCTAGTATTTTTTTTCATACGCCAAAGAAGTATAACTTCTAACGCGTGTACATAAGTACACACACTCTTTTTTTATTATTTACTCACCAACAACATCAACACCGCTGTCTGCCATCTTCTTCCAACCGGGTGTACACAATTCAATTAATTTTTTATTAACACTCTCGTTGTTCTTCTCGACTGTAAGTATTACTTCGCTACCGCTTGGCGCGGTTTTAGCACCGTCTGGTAATGTCTGGAATGTTGGTAAAAAATAATAAAGATACCGCAATATATCTATACTAGTATTATAACGAGGAATTGTTTGTAATTATGTATGTATGTATGGTTTTCACGCATAAACTACTGGACCGATTTTGATGAAATTTGTCATAGACAATCTTTAGAACCTGACAAAGAACATAGGCTACCTTTTATTGGGAAATATGTACCACGGGCGAAGCCGGGGCGGACCGCTAGTCAGTGTAGTAACGGTATTATAGTATAAGTAACAAATTAATTATTATGGTTGAGGGTAAAAACGTTTCTATTAAACAAATCAGTCTGTCGTTGAAGCCCGCCTTTCATTCACGTATCAATTACGAAAAATTTTATATAGAAATAGGAGCAGAAAAACTTTTTACTTGTCTCTATTTAAATAAATACATATTATCTTAACAACAAAAAATTATATTACATCTTAATATATATAAATCTCGTGTCACAATGTTTGTCCTCAATGGACTCCTAAACCACTTAACCGATTATAATAAAATTCGCACACAATGTGCAGTTCGATCCAACTTGAGAGATAGGATAGTTTAAATCTCAAATCGATTTAAAGAAAGCGGGCGAAGCCGCGGGCGGTAAGCTAGTAAATAATAAAAATGGGAAAATTCTGATTTCTAAAATCATTTTACCGCCTCCTTGGTACAGTGGTTGTCGCGTAAGCGTAGAACCGAGGGGTCCTGGGTTCGATTCCCGGTGGAGACGAAGAAAAAAAAATGTCTCGGTCTGGCAGGACACAGAAGGCTGATCACCTACTTCTCTCTAAAGAAAATCGATCAGTGAAACAGATGTATAATGCATCTGCCCCATACCCCACTAGGGGACATGGGACTTCACTTTTTCTTATTGTAACTGTCTACATCAATTAGGCAGTCGTGTAGAATCGCAGTACATTCTTATTACATTCAAACTAATATTGAACCCAATGCCGTGTGTACATTTCTAAGAATATATTATATTCTAACACTAAAATAAAAAAAATCTCACCAAAACGAGCTCAATCTCAGCATCCCTCAGCTTCTCCAAATACTCCCTGGCTTGTACGGTCAAAGTCAGATTGTCCGCTTTAACTTTAACCAGAGAAACAACTGTTGGCATTTGGTCGAGGTCTAATTCTGGGGGGCACGGGTATAGATTCTCGAGTTGTGCTATTTCTACGTTACCTGTAAGTGTAATAAATAAATTATAAAAAAATATTCATACTATATCTATACTAATATTATATAGCTGAAGAGTTTGTTTGTTTGAACGCGCTAACCTCGGGAACTACGGTCCGATTTGAAAAATTCTTTCGGTGTTAGATATCCCATTTATCGAGGAAGGCTATAGGCTTGTATATCATCACGCTAAGACCAACAGGAGCGGAGCAATTCGGGTAAAACCGCGGGCCTCAGCTAGTCCATACTAATATTATTATAAATGCGAAAGCTGGCTGTCTGTCTGTTACTGAATCACGCCGTAACTACTGAACCAATTTGCATGAAATTTGCTATAGATATATTTTGATATCGGAGAAAGGACATAGGATAGGTTTTATCCCGGAAATCACACGGGAACGGGAACTATGCGGGTTTTCTTTTACTACGCGGGCGAAGCCGCCGGCGAAAAGCTAGTAAATAATAAATACCACTCACCATACTCAATATACTCCAGAAGATATTTATTCTGCTTCACGCTCGTACGTTTAACTAGTGCCCTATAATGGTTGCCGTCTGTGAACTTGCTGATCACAACTTGTCCCTTATTCGGCGGTTGGTTCAGAGGTTTCGCTGCAATAAATATATAGTTTAAAATAATTATTTAACACGCTTTAACTTAAAAGTTTATGCAATTACTAGCGGTCCGCCCCGGCTTTGTTTGTCACTCTTTCACGCAAACACTACTGAACCGATTACAATGAAATTTAGTAAATAGGCAGCTGAAAACCCAGAAAAAGACATAGGCTACTTTTAATATCGGAAATCCCACGGGAACTATGCGGGTTTTATCATTGAAAACGCGGGCGAAGCCGCGGTCAAAAATTTTGTAGGCTATAATTCGTTTATAAAAAATATTGACACCTTAACTACTGAACCAATTTTCATGAAATTTGGTATTGAGATATTTTGATACCCGAGAAAGGACATAGGCTACTTTTTATCCCGGGAAAATGACGCAATCCAGGAAATCCCACTTGAACGGGAACTATGCGGGTTTTTCTTTGACTGCGCGGGCGAAGCCGCGTGTGGAAAGCTAGTTGATTATAAATACATACCATTCCTGCCAAAAAGTAGAGCATCTTGCAACGCAGAATTATACCTAACAGTAGTGCTACTGTCCGCCACTCTGACGTACATACAATCTAGCGCAGTAGCGTCCACGAGTAGCACCCGAGTGTTTGCGCTGACACACGCACGCGATACTTGCGGTATTGTTGCAGATACTGGAAAAAAATATATTTTAGAACGAAAAAACATTTAATTCAACATACAAACTTAAAAATAAAAACACAGATAAAAAAGAATATCAAGTGACATTATGATATGATATGAAAAAACACATTTTACTTAAAAATGAGAAATGGAATCGACACAACTTTGGCCAAGAGTCTGTTAACTTCGTAACATATCGAAAATGAAGCTTCGATCGATAAAAACAATTAGAATCACGATCCTATACAAAAAGCATACAGTAAAAAATATTTCCTCAAATGTGTTTTTTTTATTGTAGCTTATTAGCATCTTTGTATAGTCACCAATCTATACTATATATTATATATTTTATTAATATATACTTAATATTATAAAGCTGCTGAGTTTGTTTGAACGCGCTAATGTCTGGAAGTGCTGATCTGATTTGAAAACTTATCTCGGTGTTAGATAGCCCATTTATTGAGCGAGGCTATCACGCTAAGACCAACAGGAGCGGAGCAATGCGGGTAAAACTGCGGGGCACAGCTAGTAATTTATAAAAAATCAAATATCTAAACACACCAACCGTAACACTTGGCACTTGAACTTCCGGCAGCCATCTTGTGGTATGGAGTCCAACTGTTTTGATACTAATATTATACATGCAAAAGTGTTTGTTTGTCTTTTACGTCGCACCTGAGCAATTCTATAGTGTTTTGTTGTGTCTGGAGATAGTTGTCCTTTATAGTCTTAGAGCATTAAACCAACCGGAGTGGCCATTGGCAGGCGTTCCCCGCTCGCCAAAGGTTTGAGTACGCGTTACATACCTGTTATATAAAACTAGTTGACGCGCGCCCAACGCCATTTTGCTAATGTCAGTGAACGTGAAAAAACCGGAGCGAAATATGCCAAATTGAAGTGAATTTACGTGTAAGAAGTGGTCAGAAACGTGGAATGTAATTAAGGATAATGTTACTTTTCATCTGTAAGTACTTTTACATCAAAATATTGTGAAATATTGCAGCAAATTTGCAAAATACTGAAATATATTGTCAATGTAAAAGTGTTGCCACATAATGGTACTACATCCACTTTTGGGTAAATTTTAAAATACGTAGACTGTTTTAATATTTAATTATAACTTTTATCACCGTTCATATTTGTTATTATAGAGTAATAAAATTTAGCCAAAGAAACCATAAATAACGTGAAGTATAATTTGTATAAACTTTATGAATTAATGATAAATACCGTTTGCAAATTCATTTATTGTTTATCTCCAACACATGTTTTTCTTTAATATTTTATAGTATACTAAGTTTAAGTTTGTATTTTATTAATTATAATGCAATTACTTACGTTCGTAACATGTACGTAAAAAGGCATTTTTAATTCGTTATTCTGGTATCACTGCATAAAAATTAGGGATGGGACGGTAAAAGAATAATATCGATATAAATATTATCCAGCCGTGGGCGTCTTATGGCTGATGATGATAAATTTTATCAGTTTGTTTCATTCTCATTTTTTTTTCAGATTTCTAAAAGCTGCTGTGATTCGGGATGTTTGGATTCGATCTCCGAATGCGAATCATGTTTCATGGACTCCTAAACGGACTAGCACTAACTAGTGTTTCTGCGTTAAAATAAATGTAAATATTTGTAAATAAATGATGTAAATGAACGACGAAGCTGTCTTTTTGTTCACTATTTCTTGTTTTATATGTAAATTGTGACATTCACAAAAAAATGGTATTAGGCTAAACTTTATGGGACGTCGAGTTGAGAGGCGTAAATTTTTTTGTGGTTAGCTGTTGTCCTACGGAACCTAAATCTAAAATTTGCAATTGACGGAAACTTTTAGTTTTTGAGATATGAATTTTTGAAAACTAGAAAATTACTATAGAGGTTATACTACATCTTTATTTTTGTTACGCATATTCATTGTTTTGAAAGTGTCAAATCGACGTCACGACGACCTCTCAACTTGTTATTCGTTATGAATACTTAGATGTCACAAATCACAAATATTTAATTTATCATTAAAATTAAAATTCTAAATTCATTGAGCATAAAGTATCGATAAGTATTATAATTATTATCGACTTAAATTATCGACGCGTTTTCGCACTATCGATGTTTACATTGATGTTGAATACAGACACGGTGTCTATGTGTGTGTTTGTACCAAGGTTTGTACTTGTATGTGTATAGTCATGCTGGTGTTTGATTATTTTGTCGTGTGCGTGTTGTAGCGACGTAATCTCAAAATGCGTTTGTGTTAACACTATTTAAATGTGTTTACTCGTTCCCCCCGCAGGAAATGACAGACTTTTTGACTATGAAAGAATTGCGCGTGTCGTCTCCGGTTGGTTTAATGCTCTAAGTTTATAGTGTATAGTAGACCTGTCTTTATTAACCAAAATACCTACTTGTTTGAGCTACCTATACTTTCCTTACCAAGCGAAGTCGCGGGTTACAACTAGTACAATTATTATAATAAATCAAATATCAATACACACCAGCCGTAACACTTGGCACTTGAACTTCCGGCAGCCATCTTGTTATCGTCCCCGTGCCGGTCACGATATCGGATCCGACGTTATGCAACTTCACTTGTATGGAGTCCGACTGTTTCGATACTATCGTCGCTTGGTAGCTCTCGCCGAGCTGTAAGGGAGGAAAAAGTTATATAAAAATTATAATCTTTATTTGCAAAAATGTGTGTGTTTTTTACACAGTTATTCCTACAACTTTGTTAGCAAATATAGAAAAAAAAAAATCACGAACGTATAGATATTTGAGATAATCACGAATTTCGATTAACTCAAAAACTAGATTAATTTTTGTTTCCAATTAGTTAAAATTTTACGATCGAATATATCACATATTTCTCATATCATCAAAACATTAAGAAAAACATAACTTTTTATTAAGCTATTGCATAGCTTCTATCGCGGGCCTTGAGCGCGGGGACCGAATCGAGAAATTCCGTAACGAAAAAACCTCACGCTCCCCACGGGGACGGGCGGAGGTGTGGCTTGAAGGCATAGCATGCAATAGCGCAACCGCCCCAGTCCTTGAGTGGCACACGTATTTTTATATTTTAAGCACAAATCCAACTAAAAACCTCTAGTTTTTTTGGAAAAAATCTTTTTTTTTTGCATTTTTTCCTCCTTACCTTAACACAGTCCGCCTCTAGCACACAGCAGAACTCGGCTATGTCCCTATATCTCTCCGGCACTTGCTTACAAACGTCTTTATCGCCTATATTAGCTAATTTACTGCTATCAATGAGCGCCGCGCTTGTAGCGTTGAGTCTTCTAGCGCGATACCAACCGCCGTCTTCTGGGTTACGGTATGAGAACAGATCGCCTGGTTTCGGCCTGAAAACATGTGGAGAAATGGTCAAAAGCATGTTAAATAATATATATAATTAGTCTTTTTTATATTACTAGCTTTCCGCCCGCGGCTTCACCCGCGTTTTCAAAGAAAAACCCGCATAGTTCCCATTCCTGTGGGATTTCCGGTCAAAAGCATGTTAAATAATATATATAATTAGTCTTTTTTATATTACTAGCTTTCCGCCCGCGGCTTCGCCCGCGTTTTCAAAGAAAAACCCGCATAGTTCCCGTTCCGAGATGAAACCTATCCTATGTGTTAATCCAAGTTACCCTCTATATGTGTGCTAAATTTCATTCAAATCCATTCAGTAGTTTTTAAGTGAAAGAGTAACAAACATCCATACATCCATACTTACAAACTTTCGCTTTTATATTAATAAGTGTAGGTTTGAGTTAAATATGTCAGTTAAATTGAGTCAAAATCGAGTCTGTTTATTGTATCCAAATCCAAAGTCGGATACATACAAACATACAAGAATATATAAATAAATACATAAAATATTTAATATACAAGAATATAAGCGACCCTTATAAAAATTTCGAAAAAAGGTAATCTAAGTTCGGACTAGGAAGTACATTAAATATGTTAAAAAATAGCAGTTTTCCGACATTAAAATAAGGTGGAATGGATCGATATTTTAACAAGAGACTTTAAAAACCGTTGATTTACTCTGACACACTCAATTATCACCGATACCCACACTATCGCAGCGTTCTCAGCGTCACACTCGGCACAGTAGTCAGCGCACAGCAGCTGATAACTGTTCTCAGCGCTGTCATGCAGCGACACGCAAACGTGTCCGCTCTGCTTCGTCATACAGTCCTTGGTTGGACAGTCTACTGATAACAGCACTGTATCACCTACTGATAAAGTAGCCACTAGATATCTGTAAGATAAATATAATAAATACAATTAGTGACGATAATTTTTGAAACAAAAAAAAATCGCAGTAGGATGAAACCCATTAGAAAAGGAGGAAAATATGATAAAAATGTAAGGAAAAATAAACTACGGTCAATCCGAGTTCGGGAAGTGGGAGGGGGGAGGTTTTAAGAGAAAAAAAATGGTCTCTCTCGATTTTCGACAAAACTACAAGTCCTACGGAAAAACGTTCAATGGCAAAGTTGTAGGTAATAAAAAGATCTACAACTTTTGTATTAACAATTTTTTCATAAAGGCTTCTACCCTGGTCTATATTATACTCATTATAATATAGACCAGGGTATAACTATCTTATACTCATATATCTTATACTCATTATAATTCGTTTGAAAAACTAAAGCTTAATACTCATGAAATATTATTGTATTGTCACCGATCCTTGATAAGTGTACAAAGTTTGAATTAAATCTATCCGTTTGAAGTCAAAATCGAGTGTAGAGGAGTCGTTTACATACAAACATACAGGTGAAGCTAATAAAAGCGTGTTATAACTAAATAAGTGTCCGTCTCTTATTTTATTAATACTTTATTGCTCTGAATAAATTACAAATTGAGACTTAAACTAGGATACATTGTAACAAACGGCGGACTTATCGATAAATAGCGATTTCTTCCAGACTCTTGTACAATTTTCTTTAATTTTTAAGCTATTGCATAGCTTCTATCGCGGGCCTTGAGCGCGGGGAGCGAATCGAGAAATTCCGTAACGAAAAAACCTCACGCTCCCCACGGGGACGGGCGGAGGTGTGGCTTGAAGGCATAGCATGCAATAGCGCAACCGCCCCACTCCCCGAGTGACACACGCCGTTTTTTTTTAACACTTAAGTTATTAACTTAATAACTTACTGCTTAGGCACCAAATCGATCTTCGGTGGAACAACGAGAACTATTTTTTCTTGTTGTTTAATTTCTTCCTTCTCCGGGCGTATAGTGTTACGCACTTTTAATTCTTGTATCGGTGTTGGTTTCTGTATTGGCTGAGCGACCACTGCTGAAAATGCAATATTTATAAGTTATTCATATAATTAAACTATTTATTGCACACCAAAGAAAACAATAAAACAAAAATACAATTTTTTATTAAGATTTTAACGTAATTTGCTACATATATACTTTGTTTCATTAATAGACTCACAAACACGTTTAAAAACTGTCCAAATCAAAACTCTGCCTGCTCGTGTACTAGGCAGAGTTTGCCAATGACCGATATAATAGATCTTGAACATTACTGTTACGAAATAAGGTGTCAATTTCAATGAATGTCTTATCCAGCGCTCGGGCATTTCTGTCGACCTTTTAATAGGCAATTGTGAAACTAATTGTTCTAGTACATCAAATAATTAATTCACATTTGTTCTGGTATCGTACTTTTTATAAGATAGTTATTTAATTTTGATAATACTTTTTACTTGTCCGTTTCATGCTTGTTGATAATGTTTCTGATAGCGCAGTAATTTTAACTGCGAGATAAGCTGAACTCAAACTCAAACATTTATTTATTCAATTAGACTTCTACTAGAAGGACTTTTGAATCGTCATAACATATTTTTAACATTTACCACCGATTCGGAAATTCGAAAAAGCTAGATAACATATTCAGAACTAAACACATTATTTAAATTATATATATATAAATAATAAATATTTCAGGACAATTGTTCACACACGGCACGATCTGATCCCATACTATAGTAGAGCCATTTTAATAGGCAACATTTGACAGTTCAACAAAATTCAACAACGTAACCTAGTAACGACGACATAGAATAACATGATATTTCGTTTTGTTAGAACTGCACATTTGCTTAACTTTTTTCAATTACGATTACATATTTATAATAATAATGACCAATACAAGTAATTTAAAGATTTCATTTTACTGATAAACCATTCTAAACATAATAAACAATTTCTGAATTGAAGAACTGACGTCGGCTTAAATTTTTGTCAATAAACCTTTTTTCTTTTTAAATACCAGAGATGTTACTCTAAAAATCGAAATCTGACATCTAGAATCGAATGCATTGATTACTTGTGAATAAAAATCATCATAAATTAATAAATTCGATTGACAAATGTTTCAAATCCGTATCGATTAATTCACTTTAATCGATGTTTTTATACAAGTTACATCTCTACGAAGATAAAATTGATAGACGTCAAATGTTGCCTATTAAATTGGCTCGACTATAAGCTTTCGCTTGTGTTATGGAAACCAGATGGCTGATAAACATACATATATAATTTTAAATAAATACTTACATAGATAATTAACATCCAGACCAGAATGTTAAATAAAATAATACCTTTTTCAACTTCGGGAACCCAACGATATATAGTCCCTTGTCCTACAGGCCCCTTGGTGCCTTTTAGTTTTACACTTATCGAGTCCGATCCTTTTGAAATTACGATCGCTTCGTACGCACCGCCAATCTGAAATAAAACAATTTGTTATTAATCTATACTAATATTATAAAGAGGAAAGGTTTGTATGTATGTATAAAAACATACGTTTTCACGCATAAACTACTGGACCGATTTTGATGAAATTTGGCACAGATAATACCTGAGAAAGAACATAGGCTACTTTTTATTGCGAAATATGTACCACGCGCAAAGCCGGGGCGGACCGCTTGTATAAAATATTATTTTTTGTATATGACAACTAGTAGTTCCGTCCAATTCGACTATAAAATATTTTTAATACTTTTTAGTTTTCACCCAAGACTATTACTAATACAGGGTGTAATCGTTAAGTGTGCACAAGCGATTATTCCGTAACTATTGCAGATATCAAAAAACTTTAAACTGATATCGAAAGTACTCAACCTAATGAGTAAAATGGGCATAATAAATTTTTAAAAATAAAACGAGAAATATCTAAGAAAATAACTTGAAACCCTCCCATACATTCGTTTTTTTTTTAATCAGTACTATAAAACATGAAATCTATACTAATATTATAAAGATGAAGAGTTTGTTTGTTTGAACGCGCTAAATTCGGGAACTTCTGGTCCGATTTGAAAAATTCTTTCCGTGTTGGATAGCCAATTTATCGAGGAAGGCTATAGGCTATATATCATCACGCTACGACCAACAGGAGCGGAGCAATGCGGGTGAAACCGCGGGGCACAGCTAGTAATAAACTAAAATGCTGATTACCTCAACACCATCCGCTTCCAGGACGCAACTGAATTCAGGCACATTCGCATACTTTTCTGGTACCTTCTTACATTTATCCGTAGATCCAATATTTGCTAGTTTGGAAACAAAGAAATAACATTATTATGACACATAAGTATACATAAAACAAAAATAATAATTTATGTATGACTAGTTTACCGCCCGCGTCTTCGCCCGCTTTGACTAAAACCTAATAAATTATACACTAAAACCTTCCTCTTGAATCACTCTATCTATTAAAAAAACCGCATCAAAATCCGTTGCGTAGTTTGAAAGAATTAAGCATACAACGGGACATAGGGACAGAGAAAGTGACTTTGTTTTATACTATGTAGTGATATATACGACGATAACACGATGACTAGTAAATAAATAGCATTCAAATTCTTTGTAAATGAGAAATTTTATTGAAAGACGCAGGTTCGATTTCCGCCACGTGATCGTTTCTTTTCCATTCTTTAAAAAAATCGTTGATGATTAATAAAGTGGAAAAAAAAAATGCTTAAACTCGTTAAATTATTGAATTGCCGCCGTGTACAAATTTTGAGTTGAATCTGTCCATTTAAACTGGGTCAAAATAGAGTCTAAAGGAGTCGGTTACATACAGACATACAGGTGAAGCCAATAACAGCGTTATTAAAATAAAATGTGTGCATGTACTAGTGTACACACGTAAGAAGTGAAACTTCTTTATGACCTTATTTTTCAAAAAATAATTTACTATATGCAACTTTACAGAAATACGTCGAATCACGCGTGGTAGGGATAAGAAAAAGATGGCGCGTAACGGAAAAATGTCACACGTAACGAAAAAATGTTACACTAAATTTTTTTCCAACATCGATAAAAGAAGTTTCACTTCAATAAATTAAAATAACAACATATATGTTATATATTACATAGTTTACAGCTATCAATGAGCGCCGCACTTGTAGCGTTGAGTCTCCTAGCACGATACCACGCGCCGTCTTCTGGGCTACGGTATGAGAACAGATCGCCTGGTTTCGGTCTGAAATAAAGAAAGAAAATAAATGGATTGTCAAAAACAATGAATAGAAAATTTATCTTAAGAGCTAGCGCACAAGAGCAACTTTTGTCTCCTTCACTATTTAGTCTCTCCCATCTAGGGCCGTATAACTCTTATTCCTAGTCAGTTTACGCCGTGAATTGAACTGACTGGCAAATCAAAACAAACAAATCGGACTTTATTAATAAGGACCGGAAACAATTAATAAGGCCCAAGAGAGATGGGCAAAGTGATTAATTTATCACTTTAACCGGTCATTATTAATAATTCCAGACAGCCCGTGGCCCAAGTAAGTGTTTGAGATAAGATCTCAAAGCGAATTTATCACTTGGACTGGGCAATATCGCAGGGCTCCTATTTCTGCACAGATAAAACAAAACAAGAATAACCTTAGCTATAATGACATTTTGGTCAAAATTGGGTGGGCTTTATTCATAATGACCGGGGAAAAGTGATTAATTATGCTATTGTGATCACATAGCCCAATTGAGTAGAGCATTAGGCAATTATTAAAAGTGCCCGGATTTATGAAATTACCCGTAACATATGCAATTTGAAATTATAACTATAAAAGTGAAGTCCCACGTAGTGGGGTAAGGGGCAGATGCATTATACATCTGTTTCACTGATCGAATTTCTTTAGAGACAAGTAGGTGATCAGGCCTTCTGTGTCCTGCCAGACCGAGACATTTTTTTTTCTTCGTCTCCACCGGGAATCGAACCCAGGACCCCTCGGTTTTATGCTCACGCGTCATCCACTGTACCAAGGAGGCGGTCAGAAATTATAACGATACTCACGTAAATTCCTCGTTATCCTCATCACACTCCCTAGGATAGTCCGAGCACAGAACATGGTAGCTCGCTTCATCTTTCTCCGGCAACGCTATACATACATAGCCACCCTGCTTCGTCGCACAGTTTTTGGCTAGAGACTCCACTGATATATAGATGAGATCGTTTATTGATGCTGCGCCTGCTGTGTGCCTGTAAAATAACGGATAAATTTTGTAAAAAAAATGTGTAAAAACCTATACTAATATTATAAAGCTGAAGTGTTTGTTTGAATGCGCTAATCTCAGGAACTACTGGTCCGATTTGAAAAATTCTTTCGGTGTTAGATAGCACATTTATCGAGGAAGGCTAAAGGCTATATATTATTTCGCTAAAACCAACAGAAGCGGAGCACTGCGGGTGAAACTGCGGAGCCAAGCTTAAATAAGATTTTAAATTATATAAAAACTTACTGTTCAGGCAAGATATCACTCTTAGGAGTCGGTTCTGGAATAATTTTTTCCTGTTGAGGTTTCTCTTCTTTATTCGGTCTTATTGTATCACGAACGTTCAACCTTTGCGCAATGCCCGGCGGTTGGGAACCTTTGGAAATTAAATAATTATTAATTTAAATGAATAAATAAGCTTTTTGTTTACATAAATGCAGACTACGAACAACATAAAATAAAAATACCTACGTGGCCACTAAATTGTTGAAATATGCCTTAACTGAGTCATTTACTTTAAAGCAGACTTTGAACAACATAAAAAAGTTCAAACGTGGTGAGTGTCAAAAGGCGGCTAAATTGTTAAAAATATATCTCATATAACTTTAGTGACGCAAAAATTATAATAACAACTCAATATTATAACACTTCTCAAACGAAAAAAAAAACACGATGGAATAACGAAAACTACTTTCAAAGAGTGAAAAAAAAAAACTAAACAAGACTAACAAAAATACACAACAAGTATTAAAAACAGTATAAATTACAGTAGTAAAAAGTGGGAGCAACATTTGAAAGTGTGTCCTCAAAGCAATTTGATTTTGGATAAAATCTCAAAAAACAACTGAAAAACAAATCATAACAATACTTCAAAATAAAAATGGACGATTTTTAAAAAACGCAAAAGATACAAAAAAAAAGACAGTGCAATACAACCAAGAAGCTTATATCTAATACACTGTAGATTGCACTATGAACGTTGACTTGTCACGGGAAGGTATGACCTTGAATGACGCCTGGTTGTTTTTTGTCCCTTTCACACCTAACTTGGCAAGTTGGTGTGAAAGGGATGAAGGAACAACCAGGCGTCATTCAAGGTCATACCTTCCCGTGACAAGTCAACGTTCATAGTGCAATCTCCAGTGTATTAGATATAAGCTTCTTGAATACAACCAACAAGTGACGTAAATGTTATTCTAAAGTGCCCATAACTTCCGAATTCAAAACAACTAATCTGTAAAATATAACCTAAAGATAGACCTAACAACAAACAAACGAAAATCAACGTAATATTGAAAAAGCGAACATAATACAATACAACTAACAAGTGGCGTGAATATACTTTCAAAGTGCTCATAACATCAGAGTTCCCAAAAAATAATTAATCAATACAACATCAACAAATATACACACATACAGGCCTAAAAGAATAAAAAGACAAACAAAACAAAAATCTTTAAAAAAACGAACCAAAAACATCAATTCCAACGACAAACTACCCTAATATACCTTTAAAATGGTAATAACCCCTTTCCTGGGCCTCCATCAAGGATCTCACTATGGGCGTACTGTAGTAGTGCAGTAATGCCGTGTGAGGGTCGAGTGGCGGGGGGAAACTGAACGCTTCCATTACTATAAGTATGCATAAAATAATAATGACAAATATTCAATTTTAAATGAATACTTATTACTTATATAGATAACTAGCGGTCCGCCCCGGCTTCGCCCGTGGTACATATTCACGTTTTCTCTACATAAGAACCATCCTCGAACTTCAAGGAATATTATAAAAAAAGAATTAACGAAATCGGTTAAGCCGTTCTCAAGTTATGCACTTACCAACACATTTTGGGATTCATTTTTATATTTAAGAAGATTAACACCCAGACAGAGCAAACATCTATGTTCATTACACAAACATTTGCCCTGGGTGGAAATCGAGCCTACGATCTCTGGCTTGGAAGGCAGGGTCACTACCAACTAAGCCAACCGGTCAGACAAAAAATTAACATAATCTATAGAAATATGCCCTAATTTCAGGAAATACTGGTCAGGGTCCGATAGCCCATTTATCGAGGAAGGCTATAGGCTATATATAATCAAGCTAAGACTTATAGGAGCGGAGAAATAGGTGTAAAACCGCGGGGCACAGCTAATCTATACTAATATTATAAACTGGCTATATACCTTGGCTTCATCTATGGAACATTATCGAAGATTGGCCATACCAACAGCTCAGAAACATCTTTACTGAACAATCTTATTCTAATAAGTTTCAAGTAAGATTGTTTTCTTTGGGATTTCATAGATTGATTTATTTCTTATTAACCCATAAAAATAAACAAAATACAGTGCAATTGAGTACCTCCTTCTTTCAAGTCCATTGAAAACACAACTCAACGTTCATTGTAATTGGTACCAAAAATGAATAATACAATTAAATATACTATACCTGGTAGACTTGGTAGGCCATTTGGAATGCCTTCTGCTTTCTTTGCATCTATAACATAATAATAATAAATTAAAATGTATCATTACATAGTTTATAACAAAGTAGCTTTCTCTGTCCCTATATAACTATATCCCTATTATATCTTTGAAACTGTGTACCGAATTTTGATGCTGTTTATTTTGATTGATAGAGTGATTCAAGAGGAAGGTTTTAGTATATAATTAATTAGGTTTTAGACAAAGCAGGCAAAGCTACAAACGCAAAGCTAGTAAATGTGTAAATTGTAAATTAACAAGACTGCAAACAAAACTGCAAAAGCAGCTTTCCGATCCGGTGGTAAATGGTTAAAATATGTTAAAAAGTATTTCTAGAACTCTTATTGATAAAGAAAAAAAAAAGAGTGTGTGTGCCGAGCACACGTGTCAGCAGTGAAACTTCTTTGCAAGATTCAAAGATACCATAATCGTCGTATTACAACGCGCTTAAAGAAGTTTCACTTCAATAAATATATATCAGGACAGGACAATTTTCACACACGGCACGATCTGATTCCATTACTAAGCTTTCGCTTGTTTTATGGAAACCAGATGGCTGATAAACATACATATATAATTTTAAATAAATACTTATATAGATAATTAACACCCAGACACAGAGCAAACATCAATGTTCGTCACACAAATATTTGCCCCGGGTGGGAATCGATCCCACGACCTCTGGCTTGGAAGGCAGGGTCACCAATCAAGCCAACCGGTCAGTCAGTTAACTCACTCTGATTCTCCCTCGGACCATCCCTCTCTTCCACGGTTTCCTCACGTCTATTATTTTGCACGTTCGGTCTACGCATGTTACATGTTCGGGGCGAAAAGTTTCTACCGCGTGTGGACGCTTGATTTTTCTGTGAAAAAAATATATATAAATAAATTCAGTATAAAAAAAAAGTGTCAGAAGTGAATCTTCTTTGACAACATTCAAAGATACTAAAATCGTCGCTTTACTCCATGACGTGACCTAAACAAGTTCTACTTAAAAAAATCATTTTAGTAAGCTAAATTTAAATGAAATTCTTGTATTGTCACCGATCCTTGATAAGTGTACAAAATTCGCTAAATTCGAAAAAGCGTGATGATATATTATAGCCTTCCTCGATAAATGGGCTATCTAACACCGAAAGAATATTTCAAAACGGTCCAGTAGTTCCTGATATTCGCTCGTTTAAACAAACTCAGCTTTTTGAAGTTATACTTCTTTTGGCGGAGAAATATGATGAGAGTGAATTTTTACGATGCGCAAAATTTAACAGCATGAAGTTAGTTCTAGGTGCTATGAAAATTGATAACTATGTTCAAGTTGTATATTCTAGTATTTTTTCCATACGCCAAAGAAGTATAACTTCTAACGCGTGTACATAAGTACACACACTCTTTTTTAATATTAGTATAGACGTATCATCACGCCAAGACCGTGTAAAACCGCGGGGCATAACTAGTAATATTACCTTATCGAAGCGTTTGGTATCATCGCTATCAGTTCTTGCTGAAGTATCGTCATCGTCTCTTTGACGGTGTTTAGGAGATCGAGCTCTACGTTGTTGAGATTGGTGTACGGGTATGGAGGGGCTGTAATACGTAATATAGGCAGTATGAACATATAAGAAAATAACACACACACAATTTAGAAATTAGAAAATATAATAATAATAATATATATAAATCTCGTGTCACAATGTTTGTCCTCAATGGACTCCTAAACCACTTAACCGATTATAATAAAATTCGCACACCATGTGCAGTTCGATCCAACTTGAGAGATAGGATAGTTTAAATCTCAAATCGTTTTAGATAAAGCGGGCGAAGCCGCAAGCGGTAAGCTAGTATTGTGTTAAATTAAAATGTAATATTGACATGAACTTAAAAGTGCAACTACGGAGTTTCATAACTCAAACTCAAACCACACCCCGGACACTCCATACAAAATTATAGTTTTGACAGTCACACTGTAGAGACTGCAAATATGTGTGTAAACTCTTTATGGTTGGCACATTTGTGACTAGCGTAAAAAAAAATTCGCGTTTTTCTGATGAAATACATCCGTAAACAGCACAATATCTAACCATTTTCTACGAAAAACGATAATCACAAATCCAAAATAATAAAATTGCTTTAAGTCAATTTGATTAATGTTGTCAATCTTCGTTGCGTTTCGTCTAAAGACGTCGTTGGTATCGTCCTTGCGGGGAAATGGGTACCATAACATGTCTGATCGTGCGGGGTGAGGTAAGTGTTTAATTTTGGCGGGAGGCGGAGAGTGTCCGTTCTGTAGCGTTTAGATGTATTCTGTGCTCAAACATTTATTTATACAATTAGACTTCTTATAAAAGCACCTTTGAATCTTTCTTGCCGGTTCTCCGTCAGTCCTCTGGCACGCGATGCTTTCCGAATCGGTGGTAAATCGTAAAACTATGTTATGCCGATTCAAAAGTGCTTCTAGAAAAAGTTATATGGAATAAGAAAATGTTATTATAAAAAATAAATAAAAATACCTTTTAACTTCGTCCGGTATGTTATTGTTGTTTTCAGTTAAATCCGCTGCCTCGTTGAGTCTAGAAAAAAATAAATAATTATAAAAGACGTATTTTTTAATATCGAATTAATAATAAATAAGTTAAAGACTATAGTCATTACAAATATACTAGCAATACCCTGTCAAGTTTCATTGTATCAAATTATGATGTGAAAGAAGTCGAAAATAATCTGCCTTAACATTTGTCATGCACCATACAATATGTAAAAATAAAGTCAGTCCTCTGGCATGCGGAGTTATCCCGCAGTGTACACAAGACTCACCTAGCGAGGTTATGGCATACAGTGCGGTGCCGCTTCGCCCAGTCATTCCTCTGGCAAACGATTCCACAGTATGGATTTATCCCGCAGTATGTACACATGACTCACCTAGCCAGGTTATGGCATACAGTGCGGTGCCGCTTCACCCAGTCAGTCCTCTGGCACGCAGAGCCACAGTATGGAGTTATTCCGCACCCAGCGCAGTACAGTTCGGCCCGAACGCCACAGTGTATACACTCGCGCCTCGACACACGCTGTAGCCCGGGAATTTTTGACTGCGTAATATTGTATAAAGTGCGCCGTGTAAATTGTGATTGTAGTGGTACAAATTTGTATTAATATACAGTTTTTGTATTGACAGTGTAAACTTCTGAGATTTAACTCGCTTAGAAATAGGAACTTGTTTTTTTATACATAGGGCTTCAAATAACACACAGTTTTCGATTTATTTCTTTTTTTGTTACAACAGTTTTCCGACAGTATGAATCAATCTGTATTTTTCATTTAATTTTAAAATTATACCTATATTTAAATTATTTTCTAATTTTTTAAAGTATGAGTGAGCTAGTTCGTGCTATGGCTTCGTCAGAATATTTTTAAATGTATTATACCTTGGAAAACATTACTTTTATCGAATTGCTCAAATAATATAAAATTAAAGATACAGAACAAAATGTCTTAAAACATCTGCCTACACATGAGGCACAAAACATTATATGTACTCAAAATAATAAAAATTAAATCCCAGAAGTTTACTTTAACAAAAACAATAATTCGCTTAGCAGTGCCTTCATTTAAAAAGCGCAAGCGGACAGTGTTTGTGTTGTTAAAATAGTCAGATGTATGTATGTATTGTGTTTGTCGATAACCGATAAAAAATTATGTCCTTCTTAAAGAATCTTCCAATGTATTATAATTCCCTGATTTTTTTTTTGGGTTCATCATTACAATTGAGTTAAATTATGTCTTCATATAACTTTCATTATCGAATCTAATACTTAAAATATAATTGTTTATTTCTTTCACTATATACTTTTAAAGATGTATATAATATAGCTATGAATTACTTTTATTAACAAAAGTATCTTATCAATTCAAGATACATATTGAAATACAGTGTCTAAATGCTACTTATTAGCTTTGATTTTACAACAAAATAAAATTATTTATTACTAGTGGTCCGCCCCGGCTTCGCCCGTGGTACATATTTCGCAATAAAAGGTAGCCTACGTCCTTTCTCGGGTATCAAAATATCTCCATACCAAATTTCATGCAAATTGGTTCAGTAGTTTAGGCGTGATTGAGTAACAGACAGACAGACAGAGTTACTTTCGCATTTATAATATTAGTAAGGATTACCCTGGCATTCAAGTTATATTTATAAGAAGTTAATAATAATAGTGTTATTATTTTTCCCATCTTAAAATTTTTTATACGATTGCATTAATGAAATTATTCTACAATGGTATTTAAATTGTTTTCTTTGTCAAAAATAACAACTATTTGTTAAGACTCTTCGAATCCTTTTTACCATACCACACACAATTATAAAAAATATATTGTTGACCATACTTGTCAACGATCCTACTAATATTATAAATGCGAAAGTTTGTGAGGATATGTGTGTGTTTGTTACTCTCTCTCACGCAAATACTACTGAACCGATTACAATGAAATTTAGCACACATATAGAGGGTAACTTGGACATATTGACATAGGATAGGTTTTATCCCGGAAATCCCACGGAAACGGGTTTTTCTTTGAAAACGCCGGCGAAGCCGCGGGCGGAAAGCTAGTACTTTTTATAATTGTATGTTGAAGTAAAGCCGGCTACTCACGTACCAGCAGCAGGGGCAATATTGGAACAATCTCGGTTGGTCGGCGGTCTGAGCAATTTCAGCTGTTCTCTAAATTGCCCCTGCTTGACTATACACATCACAATTAAGGAGCCAATAATTAAGGGTGGTCTTCCAATATTGCCCCTGCAGCAGGTGAGTAGCCGGCTTAAAATAATTTTGATAAAGGCTGCTCCATATAAATGTTAATATTTTATATCCTAGGACTATCGTTCATTCTTTGTTATGTAAAATGTTTTTTAAAATAAAAAAATTATACTTAAAACAAAATGAAACAAAAAAATAAACACGAATCATTTATTTTAAAAATAACCTAACATACACACAATTAAAACAAATAATAATTAAAAATACAATCATAACAATAATTGAAACATTAAAAATACCTATCACAAACTTATGTAGACATTAAAAAGGCACAAATCTTAGTAATAATTAAAATCGACATTTCTATGATATTTCAATTAATCACAGTAATAATTGATATTATACTCAGCAAATTTACCAATAATTTAAAAAAATATTATTCGACCTATTCTCAACACAAATTTCATCAAAATCAGTCATTTCTTTTCGGAGGAGTTTGATTACAAACAATGTGACACAGTGTACGTATAAAGTAACATTTTATTAAATTGAATGAGTATTATAATAAAAACTATTATATATATTTAGGGCCGATTTTTCAATCCTTGGTTAAAATTTATCCGTCCAATAAAGTATTACACGAACATTTTAAAATGTCACCTGTAAACTGTCATATACGGAAAATTAGAATACATTTTTGAAATGGTAGTTTAATACGTTATTCGATGAATAAGTTTTAACCAAGGATTGAAAAATCAGCCCTTAATCAAACTTTAACCTAACTTTAAATCCTAGATAGCAAATAGTAAGAAAATACACCAAGTAATAGAAAAAATAGTAAAAAAAAAAAAATCTATTGACCAAAAATAGTAAATCTGGGAATGGAAAAATGAAATGACAGTACTAAACTAGAGAAAGACTTAACTACAAGATAGGAAACTAAAGTATGTTAACGAATAGCTACATCATGCTATTTAAAATGTATATAATACTCAAAACGAGACTATTCCAAACGACTTTTTCCAAAAAAACTAGCTGTCCCGGCGTTTGCCGTTTGTTCTGCCTTTCTCTTATCACTTAGGGGTATGAATATTAGATATCCGATTCTCAGATCTATCCAATATGACCAAATTTCAAGAGAATTGGTCAAACCGTTTAATAGGAGTTTAACTGCGACACGAGAATTTTATTAATTACTTCGTCAAAAGACCATCAGAAAATAAATCTCAATTTCTCTCCACCCAAACTTGGATCAAAATCTTTATTCCGAATAACAGACGCAGACTGCTTATCAATTAGAACATCAAATACACCTTTATTATTAAAGGGAGTGTTCACTTTCCACAATTCTGTATTTAAACCTGGATTTTTGTCTTGTAAAAGATCGAAAATCATGTCTAACGCTTCTTTTGTATCTGGCAGTATTGATGTTGGAATTTTTAGTGTTATTTTACAATAACTGTGTTTACTCGTTATTGGTAAAGTATAGGCAGATTTATCTGAATCCGATTTGAACTCTACATGTGTAGAATAAAATATCTCCGTGTCACGCGTCTTCATTGCTGCATCTTCATATTCTTTATCAGTTTCATCTTTGTCTTCTGTAGTATTCTTTACTGGACTTTTCCTTGCATCTGTTTGACTATTTTTATCTCTTTTCAATTTTGGTTTTTGTAAAATCTTATAAGTTTCTGAATCTGTATTTTTCGGTTTACAAACAGGCTTGCTTTTCGTGTTTACAAGTGTTTTGTCACTTGGTGTTTTAGCTGTATCAAGACAGAGTTTTCTATTAATTAGCGATTTCAAATGCCCCAATTTGAATGTGACTTCATTATTATCGATATTGCCATTAAAGTTTCTACCCAAAATAACTTGAGCGGACAGTTTATCAATTTGTAGAACTACTTCTAGTTTATTCTGCGATCTTTCGACGTTAATCTTGCGCCAGTACTTAGTACGTAACCTGGAGTTTTGCGTTTGCAAAATGGCTATGACGTCATCAGGATTCTTTCCACTGTTTAGAAACATGCTTACAATGCCTACCGCACCACGGAATTCCGTCGCTTTTAAGTTAATTTTTACTCTTTCATTTACTATGGGTAAGGAATTTTCTATCCACAGTCTAGAAGACATGTTTTTACAGATTATAAAAATAACACCATCAAATAGGTACATATCGTGAATTATTGGAAAATCAGCTGGTTCGTCATTTATCTCGACGTACACATTTTCAATGCTTCTCTTAATAGTTTGAAATAATACATCATCTATACGTGTTTCTGGATAGTTAGACGGACCAACATATAGTTTAAGATCATCGGGAACAAAATCTGCATAGTGATTTGCTCTTATACGAGTTAGGGGAGCATTAGAAATATCCGGATCAAGTGGAGAGTACATATTCTTTATGATATTTTCTTTTATTTTAATACTTTCCAAATCCTCAGCATTAACTTTAGAATCTTTTGTTGGTTCTTCAAAACTAACATCACGTTTCTGTCTGTCAATTATTCTGAAAGCTAACGTTTGTCCTTCGTACGTAGGATCAAAATCAGGACTCTTTATGACCTCTAAAGATTCTGGATCGACACCAAATTGTCTCTTTTGCTTGCCCGCTATATCGGAATAGTATTTCCAACAGTCTGGTTTAAGTTTTGGATATCTAGTTTTCAATTTAAGCAGGATTTTAGCTGATTCTAAGTGAGCCAATTCTTTTGGCAGACGCATAACCAATCTCGTATACCTTACTAACTTCTGTACTTCTCTAAACGTTAATTTTAGACCGGTGGAATTAATAAATTTTGGCAAAACTTCTATCAAATAATCCTTAGTTTCTAAACTATCACATACATAAATCACAGCTCCGTTAGACAGATATACATCTTGGAACTTCGGTATTATCATATTATCAAAACGATGAACTTTCATATCTTTGTGAAGGTATTCTTTGAACAAATGCTTGAGACGTCTGATATGATTACCCTCTAGCTTATCTTGTGGATATCCCTCTAGAGTTATCGCAATTTTAAGTTCGTTCTCTACGTGCAAGTAATTCGTACGTCTATGATACGCGATACCTCGATTACTATCTATATTATAATTACTATTCCTACTTATGATCAAATTATCACTACTTTCGAACAACGACTCTGTTTTATCGGATATAGCTACAGTGGACGTCGACGGTTCATATTGTTCTACGCTTTCTATAGCTTTTACGTCAGATTTAATTTCTTCAGCACTATTGTGTTCTGTGGCCCAAGGTGTAATTTGTGTATCATCTTTATTATTGTCTTTTCCTTCTTTCTGTTCTTCTAGTGGTACGAAATCTTTCGAATCACTGATTATAACAGCATCTTCTTCTTCCATTTCAATAGCAGAATCTACTCTTTCGTTATCAACCACATTTTCGTTCACAGCTTCAGTGTTTTCAATTTTTTTATCCGTCTCACAAATTTTGTCTTCCTTCTTTGTACTTTCTATCCTCGGTGTATTTTCATTTGACCGTATTTCCTCCAGTAGTTTAACTCTAGACGCAACACTGTGCACGTCCTCTGCCATATCAGATAAAAAGCAATCATAATATATCTCCGTGTACCCCGTAATTTCAAATTCCATTTGCGAATAATCTATAATGTTCTTAAACGACGGTCCGCGTATAATTTCCCCAGATATCCTGTCTATCAAGAACGACGAACACTCGACGTTATTTATAATTTTCTGCGCGTATATTTTCCATAGATACGTGTTTAGTGACGGATTAAAATATTGCAGTAATTTGAAGGCATCTTGTGCGCTCGTAGGCCAGCATGTTTGTGGGATTTTTGTGACCCCGATACACAATCTTCTTACTTTAGCTTTTAGCAGCAGTAGATTGTTAGACATGCGTTCTTGCAAGCCAGGGGAGATCCTAACCATCCAGTCTCTCGTTTCCGCGTCCTTACATATACACACAATGGCCCCTCTATTCAGATAATAATCTATAAATGACGGAGATTTCTTCATTAGACCAGCTTTGAGTTGCATATCCATAATATCATTTATCGATCTTTGGAAAATCTCCATTTGCCTCAACCTCATCTTCGATTTAGGGTACCCAGCTAGAGCGATCACAATTTTCAAGTTTTCCTCAACTATATCCATATAATCAGCATTGCGCAACTGTATCAATCTATTTGTTTCATCTTCGTCTTCACTTTCATCACAATCACATTTGAAATCGCACGAAATCTCACTTTTCTTAGCCACTTTACACCTTTTACTGGTCACATCCGACTTGCTCCCTGTAAACCTACTGACGTCCGACTTTCTACTAATCGTACATCTACTTTTTGGCCGTGTTTTGTGAATGAAATCTACCGCTTTAACTATTTTATCGCTAATAAAGTCCGACTTATCGAAAATTGTCAAATCTGTAACTTTGTCCATTATACTTCTGTCGCCAGAATATTGAACGCAAGTGGAAGGTGTCGAACTATCTTCGGAATCGCGATCTATCCACGTCTTTGCTTCACACGAACACGCGTCCTTCTGTAGAATAATTCTACTATTGTAATTGTTTTTTTTCTAAATTTTTGCTATTCTATATATAGCTACCTTAATGTTAGGGTATGAAAGCTATATGCCATGCACATATATGAATACCACGGGAAAAATATCTCAACTCGTATAATGTCGCAAAAATCAAACGCATACAGAAAACATATGTACCTTTAATACGTAAAACCCCTTTTTTAATAATACGATAAAAATATATATAAAATACTCAAATGTATAGATAATAAATAGACGCAGCCTTTATCAAAATATATATGTTTTACACACATTAATAAATAAATAAATAATTAAATAATATACCAATTATTACATACAACCAATGTGTATATGTGTGTGTATGTTTAAGTGTGCATTGATCGAGTTTTGCATAAGAAATGAACAAGCATGACATAATAAAAGAAATCAAGTAGAGTTAATAATAAAAGAACATAAGAGAAAGTGCCTAAAAAGTAAAAAAACACATTTCAAACTCTATTGGCTTATTACATTAGGGGCATAAATAGTTAATGTTTGATAAGAAACAGATATATTGGGGAATATTAAACTTGAAATGAACCATGAGAAATAGAAACGGTAAATGCAAAAAAAAAAACAGAAACGCAATAGCAAAAGCGAAGTACAGATAGAAGACACAATTTTGCTTAAACAAAAATAAAACCAACACAACAATATATAATGTTAAAGCAGTAAGAAATAGACATAAGGGAAAGAAAACTGAAATTTATAGAATTTACTAATTAAGTTTCATATTTATCTTTTCAAAACTTTTTAACCGGGTTCAAAAAAAAGGAGGAGGTTATCAATTCGGCCGGTATGTTTTTTTTTATGTATGTACACCGATTACTCCGAGGTTTCTGAACCGATTTTCGTGATTCTTTTTTTGTTCGATGCGGGATGGTGTCGAAATGGTCCCATAAAAATTTTATTCGGATAGGCCCAGTAGTTTTTATTTTATGATCATTTTTGTCTGTATTTGTAAATGTTGCAAGTGCAAGTTTGAAGTCGGTTGTTTTTAACGCAGTTATCACTTGTGTTTGAAAGGATAAATATGAAATTATTTTATCGATAATAATTCATTGATTTAGAATTCAGATTGTAAATTTGATCATGTGTTGCCTATAATATAAATATTCGTTTATGTTGGAGCGAATTCAAAATAAATTTTTAAGATATTTATACATGAAACTTTATGCAGTGTACCCATATTATCCTTTGCAGTATCCTACTCTTTTTGTTCTCGGAATGGTAGGATATTACGATTTAAAAGTGCGAAGGGAGTGCCAACTTGCACTGATACTGATACGTATACTACGGGGCAAAGACCAGAACCCGCAAGTTTTACGAAGCATTAGTTTCTGTGTACCGGACGCATATGTATGGAAACGTCGAAGCCCGCCGCTTTTACTTGTTCCCCAGGCCAGAACTAATTTACTGTCTAGAGCCCCTTTGACAAAGGCCATCCATGTTGTCAATGAGGTGCACAATAGGTCTGACATTTTTTCAAATAATTTGAGTGAATTGACAAAGATTATTTTAAATTTTATTGCTTACTCCTAGTCCCAACATATTATACAGTGTTAGATTTTACAACTTATTTAAATTGTTGAGAAATGAGTGGCTTTATTTAAGTTGATGTATTTTTATTGTTTTATTATTTTAATATTGGATTTATAAATGAATTTTATTTTCTGACTTTTAATGGAATATTATGTTTTCAATTGGAAATTATCTAAAACTGTATTAAGTGTACTTAAATCAATGTAGTGATACTGTTATATTATACTAATATTGCGTTTTTGAATTAAATTTAGTTTTTAACTTTTAATTTAATATGTTTTAAATTTGACATTATTAAAAAATATGAATTATTCAGCTTTATATATTATGTATTAATCATTATAATATTTGACTAGAATATCAAACATAATTGTAGCGGTTGTATATTATAATCTTAATTAATGTAATTTTTTTTTTCTTTTTGTAAAATTGTATTGTAAATTTGACCTCCCTATCGCATTGGGTAAACTGTAATGGTAGGAATGGTTTTGTATAAATAAATAAATAAATAAAATAAATAAATAATTATTGGAAAAAAAAAACAAATTTCAAAGTAACAAAATCATGTCTCCTCTCTGTAGATCATTTACAGTACTTCAAAATGAATAACGCATGCAAATCTTCGCTAATTGTCGTATTTCCAAAATGTATTTCATTTGACTAAACAAATTTTACTTAATTATGCATGAAGAAAATGCATTTAACCACTCTATATACATATCGTCTTCGGACGCTCCGGGAATATAACAGTTACCGAACTCTGACGAAGATTTCTATGCGCATTATCACTTTTGGAGTACTGTATGTAGCAAATTAATACAAAAAAATTAATAAATTAAACTCACAGAGTCCCCAGCTCCAGACAGCGTCGCATCCGCTGGAAGATCTACCGACCTGTAAGATAATAATAATAATGAAAACTAGCTGTGTCCCGCGATTTCACCTGCATTCCTCCGCTCCTGTTGGTCTTAGCGTGATGATATATTATAGCCTATAAGCCTTCCTCGATAAATGGGCTATCTAACACCGAAAGAATTTTTTAAATCGGACCACTAGTTCCTGAGATTAGAGCGTTCAAACGAAGAAACAAACTCTTCAGCTTTATAATATTAAGTATAGATTATTTTTATCCTATCCTACTAATAATATAAATGCGAAAGTTTGTGAGGATGGATGTACGTGTATGTGTATGTATGTATGTTTGTTACTCTTTCACGCAAATACTACGGAACCGATTACAATGAAATTCAGCACACATATAGAGGGTAACTTGGATTAATACATTGGATAGGTATGATCCCGGAGATCCACAAGAACGGGAACTATGCGGGTTTTTCCTTGAAAACGCGGACGAAGCCGCGGTCCGAAAGCTAAGCTAGTTAATAATATTTCTTTAAATATAAATTATTTCGTAACACGTCCTCGACACATACCTATTTACATACTATACACATAAAGCATAATATCAATATACTATTTCCACATAGGCATTAGGCAAGGCAGCGAGTGAGTTGGCGCGAGTGTGAGTTGATGGGGAAAGTATGAGTGAGTGGGAAAAGTGTGAGTGAGTGGGAAAGTGTGAGTTAGTATGGAGTGTGAGTCAGTGGAGATAGCGTGAGTTGGTGGAGAGTGAGTTAGTGGGGAGTGTGAGCGGGTGGGGAGAGTGCGAGTTAGTGGGGAGTGTGAGTTAGTGGGGAGTGTGAGATAGTGGGAAGTGTGAGTGAGTGGGGAGAGTCCGCAGGGGCAATATTGGAACAATCTCGCTTGTTCGGCAGTCGGAGCAATTTCAGATGTTCTCTAAATTGCCCCTGCTTGCCTATCCATATCACAATAATTAAGAGTCCAATTTCAAAATTGCCCCTGCTGCAGGTACGTGAGTAGCCGGTTTTAATTATTATCAGAAAATAAACGTTATTTAACTACTCACCCTCCCATAATAGTGTGAAAGCTTGTAAAAAAAGAATACAACTTTGAAGGTATACAATTTCATTTAAAAATTTAAAAAAGAAAAATATTTCCTATACAAAACATCAAAAATTTACAATAGATTTAAATTACTTGAAACAATAGACTGAAACTAGACACATCAAAATTCAATCAAATTCAGACTCATATTACACACTAGCTGCGTCCCGCAGTTTTACCTCCAGTTGATCTTAGCGTGATGATATATAGCCTATAGCCTTCCTCGATAAATGGACTATCTAACACCGAAAGAATTTTTCCAATCGGCCCAGTAGTAACATGTTCAAACAAACAAACTCTTCAGCTTAATAATATTAGTATATAGATTCTTAGAAACCGCATTAGAATCAGTCCATGTATTTTCATGCTATAAGCCAATATATTCTTGTAAAATCAAACTTTTAACTTACCGATCACTGGTTGTTTTGATGACTATTTTTCCATCAGCCGTTACAATTCTATTGGACATCAAATTGTTCTGAAAATAAATTATAAGTTCATTTTAAACCTGTTTAATTATTATAATATATTAACTTGTTTTAATATTGGAAAATATTACTGATCTATAAAACGATTGGACAGATTTTGATAAATACTTGCAAGTAGTTTTCATTACATTTTTAAATAAACAATCATTATAATAAAGACTGGATACAAATGAAAAACATCATCTTGTTTATTAGTATGAACAGAAAATACTACTAATCTATAATTTAAAAATTAATCCCAAAATGTGTTGGTAAGCGCATAACTTGAGAACGGCTGAACCGATTTCTTTAATTCTTTTTTTATTATATTCCTTGAAGTACGAGGATGGTTCTTATGTAGAGAAAACGTGAATATGTACCACGGGCGAAGCCGGGGCGGACCGCTAGTATATTATAAATGTGAAATGTTTGTAAGGATGTGTTTGTACCTCTTTCACGCAAATACTACCCTAATACTAACCCATTACAATGAAATTTAGTACACATATAGCAGGTAACTTGGATTAACACATGAGTAGATTTTATCCAGGAATTCCCACGGGAACGGGAAATATGCGGGTTTTTCTTTTGAAAACGCGGGCGAAGCCGCGGGCGGAAAGCTAGTAAATGATATGTCTCATATGTCATCATCATATCAGATCGGTGAAGGTCAATCTCCCATGGTCTCCTCTACTATTTATTTATTTAACATTTTATTGTGCAAGAAACAAAATATACATAAAGGTTACAATAATAAGATTAAAAAAAGCACAAAGGGCGGCCTTATCACAATTTACTATTATTGACTGCCCGGTTGGCTTGGTTGGTAGTGACCCTGCCTTCCAATCCAGAGGCTGTAGGTTTGATTCCCACCAGGGGCAAATATTTGCGTGATGAACATAGATGTTTGCTCTGAGTCTGCATTTTAATTAAGTATCTATATAAGTATTTATTTAAAATTATACAGGGTGGAAGGTTAAGATGGGGCATGAAGGGCTAGTGCGCATGACAATACGCGTGCGTATGGTCGGTCTAGCTATGAACGGTTTTATGAATTTCCATACATATGACAAGCGCGACTGACGTACGCACTGATGGTCGGTCAAGCTCTGCAACTAGCCTTATTGTTTACATAAGCCATAAAAATGTGACGTGTTCGTTCGATATTCAAATTTAAATAATTTTTCATCTCGTGCACGAGCTGCCAGCCACCGCTCACGCCCCGCGTCGCTGGCATGTTATGCTGCTGTGCCTTTGTCTTTTTACTTGTTCATGAGTGAAAATAGTTTTTCGCGATTTCTGACTTTTCTAGTACTCATACCTCAGTTGGTCTTTTAGAGTGTTTGATCCCCATGAGAAACTGGATCGATTGGCATCAAAAAAAATTTTTTTGAAAACTGCCGATTTCTTTGCTGACCGTACATTTTTTCAAAAATCTGTGAATGCAGATTAAAATTTCTCAAGAATTTAAGGATAGTCTCCTAAGAAAGTTTTCATGTAGCTACAACGGTTAAGGTACCTGCCCTTCATGCCCCATCTTAACCTTCCACCCTGTATATGTATGTTTATCAGCCATCTGGTTTCCATAACACAAGCGAAAGCTTAGTACGGGATCAGATCGTGCCGTGTGTAAAAATTGTCCTGAAATATCTAATATTCATTTTTAATCATTAATTCATTATACACTCACAGGTGTCTTCCCCACTCTATTAAGCAGCAGAATCCTCTGCTTGCACTGCAACTGCTCCTCTTGAAGCCGCAGGTGTTCCAGCTTTAGCTGTTCCAACTCGAGATGTAGTTCCGAATCTATGCCCTCAGAGATACTCTGTGTATAGACAATACAATATATTGTTACAAAAATGTAAATCCTGAAGTGTATTCATGTCGTTGCAAAAATAAATAAAATAAAATGGAGTAATTTAGATTTAACCCATTGAGCCCCAAGCGGCCCGATCAGTCCACGACACAATAGATTTTCTATTGTGTCTGTGGTTCCGGGGCCTGAGTTATTAAATAAAATAGATTAATTCGTATTTATTACATACAAAAAAAAAACTACAAATTTTACATGGCAATCTTAAATGTGCATATGATATAAAACTTAATCAATTCCCCCTGTCTGTCATGTTGAAACTACCCTACTACGAAACTAATGTCATATTCAGAAATACTGCAGCATCTAAGGGTAAAATAATTTTCAATTTTTGTGTTTAGATATTTCTAAAAATAAAAACCCAATCCTTGTAGCAATAGTATGTATGGATATACAGACAAACAAATGTTGAAACAATAACTAAATAAAAAAAATATTTAATAAACATACCTCATCGTCATATTCAGATGTGGTTTCCTGCTTCCTGCAACAAATAAGAAATAAAATTACAACTTGGTTAATAAAAAATCTCAAATCCTTATTAATGAGAAATTGTTTGATTGAACACCCTAAACTCAGGAGCTACTGAAAAATTATTTCGGTGTTAGATAGCCTATGTATCATCATGCTTAGACCAACAGGAGCGGAATCACGCAGGTGAAACCACAGGGCGCAGTTAGTTATATACATAACACAATATGTATAGAAAATGCCTGGATAATTAGAACAACAAAGGGTGTTTAAACGAGCAGAAGCTTATCTAAAGCCACTAATTGTAACAAAGTTTAGAACTGAATAAAAACACGTAGGTATTGTAATATGATATGTTTTCGAATTGTTCGTTTGTTTATAACATTGTAGTTATCAGAAAAATGTACCTACCTATATCACAATAACCATAGATGTATGTTTAAATTTATTATTTAACACATCGGTAGTAGTCCATCAATCGTATTTCTTTTATTCGATAATAGGTACTTTAATTTTTTAAGTTATAAACTAACATGAGTCGTAACTACCTACAATAGAAATTATGAAAGCAAAAGAACATGTCGTAGTGGACATAAATATGGGATATTTGTTTTGGAATACATAAAACTATCAATTTGATAGAATAACCATTAATAATATGGTTAAATATTTCGGTTTTAAGTTGTTAATACGTTTAAAAAACTTACAGTACTTCTTCGTTCATTGAAGAAAAGAATTTGTTCATCAACATTTTTCCAACTTTCAAAGTAACACTTTTCACTTACTATTTTAGCGCGTAACAATATCTTTATGATTATTACTAATTAAACAACTCAAAACTGCAAGTGTTTCAAATATTATTGAAAGAACGTTTCAAATCGGCCATCAACTTTTAACTACCAAGAAGTACTTTTTAATGTTACATTTTTAGATGCTGGATACGAGTTTTTTGGGCTAATGTGACAGTCAAGTTGCCACTTGTTAATAACTCAGAATACCTATCGTAAAATTTAAAATGAATTCAAGAAAATGAAAATATATAAATATTTTTTATAAATAAAAAGAAAAGCGTTGGTAATAAGTAAATACATATCGATCTTTGGTGTTAAATTAGGTAAATAATTTTTTATGTTATAATAATTGAGAAAGAAAGAAACCGTTGACTAATATAAGTGATAACTGCGTTAAAAACAACCGACTTCAAACTTGCACTTGCAAAATTTACAAATACCTACAGACAAAAATGCTCATAAAATAAAAACTACTGGGCCTATCCGAATAAAATTTTTATGGGACCAATTCGACACCATCCCGCATCGAACAAAAAAAGAATCACGTAAATCGGTTCAGAAACCTCGGAGTAATCGGTGTACATACATAAAAAAAAAAAAAAAATATACCGGCCGAATTGATAACCTCCTCCTTTTTTTTGAAGTCGGTTAAAAACATTTATTTTATAAGCATTATTTTTCGGACCTTCTTTCTATCAACGCACAGCATAAACTACTGGATCGATTGGGCTGAAATTTGGCATGTACATAGCCACTTTTGATATAGGCAATAGGCATCCGTTAAGTAAGGTGGTTACTATTTTTCTGTATTTTGACGATTCTAAAGCCCTTCTTAGCAAGCGCTATGTAGTTACGTTTGAATTTGCGAGCATTTTGATAAATTTTTCCCCCAAAGGGATAAAATACAGGAATAAAGTTTGTACTAAGGATATATCTTATTTTGAACACGCGGCCGAAGCGAAGGCGAAGCTGCGGGCAACAACTAGATAAAACATGACATGCGCAGATGCTCCGGCCTAGCTCATAACTTATTTATCTGTATTAAAAATATAACGCACAGCAATAGCTGTTGTAAAATATCTGTTAGGTTTATTTAAAATCTGTTAACATAATACTATGCTTTTGTTTGTCACTGACCTCCTAAACGGCTGTAACGATTTTTATAAAATGTTCGAAAACGGATGTGATCAATTCGACAACAGTTCAGATTTACAAGCCAATCGCAATAAGCCGCGTTCAAAAACTTATAATAAATTAATTCTTACCAAAATTTCAGCTATCACTCTCAACGAATCACGTAAACTACTAACTAACAATTCAATGCCTAGTGCTTTAGTGCACATGCGCGAATTTAGTGTTCAAAATAAACCCTGGATACCCGGGACGGAAACTTGTTGCACTATTGATTAATGTATGGCCAATGTTGGTCAAACGTTCCCGCCAATGTCGGCCATCACAACGAAACGTTGAAAGACTTTTAATGCAAATGTTCGTTCCAATGTTGGTTAGTTGTTAATGTTGGCGTCAATGTTGTCCATTACAATAAATATTTGAAGGAATTTTAATGGCGTATAATTTATGTTTATATCAATACTATCTTTCCATTCGCGTAGTCAAAAACTTTGTCGTAACGCTAAATTGAATATGGCGCCCTAAAGGCATATTTAATTAATTGAAAGCCTTCGCAATTGCAATTTTCTCATGTTCGCATTTAGCATTCGATTATTTATAAATTAAGTGTACTGTACTCGCATATAAAAACTACTTATTCTAAAATATAACATTGAGCTCATTTAATATTCCATACTAATATTATAAATGCGAAAGTAACTCTGTCTGTCTGTCTGTTACTCAATCACGCCTTAACTACTGAACCAATTTGCATGAAATTTGGTATAGAGATATTTTGATACCCGAGAAAGGACATAGGCTTTTTTTACCCCGGGACATAGGATAGGTTTTATCCAGAGGGGTTAGACAAGTGGCTTTCTATTAGCGTAACGTTTGATAGAATAGATTATGAATGTATGAGATTGACATAAGCTGTAGATAAATGTATCGACAGCTTACGTCAATCTCATACATTCATAATCTATTCTATCAAACGTTACGCTAATAGAAAGCCACTTGTCTAGGGGGGCAGGCAATCCCACGGGAACGGGAACTATGCGGGTTTTTCTATGACTGCGCGTGCGAAGTCGCTGGCGGAAAGCTAGTGAGTAAATAAATGTTAGATTTTTTGTTTTGTAGCATAATATATTATGTTACTTACTGATAATTCCCTTTGCTGCTGACGCTGCTAGACTCGTCTTTGTACGCACGATTCCATGTTGTGTTCGAACGTGGGTTACTCCTTTCCTTCTCGTCGTAATCATGGTTCTTTTTCTATTGACAAATAGAAATTATTATTATATCTATAAAGTATTATATTGTTTACTAGCGGTCCGCCCCGGCTTCGCCCGTGGTACATATTTACGTTTTCTCTACATAAGAACCATCCTCGTACTTCAAGGAATATAACAAAAAAAGAATTATCGAAATCGGTCCACCCGTTCACGCGTGATGCCATGACAACGCGAAACGGGTTTCATTTTTATATATTGTTTATTATAAAGTAATATTAATGTACAAAATTTTTTAGAATAAAAAAATGTAGATATGAAAAAAAAAATCGATCACAAGGCGGGATTTGAATCCGCGCCTTTATTTCAATTCTTTAAAAACTGATATTTTTAAAGCATTTCAATGCTAATAAACTAAAAAATATCACATTTTTTATGTAAAATAAAATATGGACATATTTGTTTCCATGTAGAATCGAATTTGTACTAACAACATAATAATATCAATTATCATCCTTTTTTTGCCTATAAATGTGAACTATTTTCATATTTTTGTGAATACTTTAACCGCTAATTTACTCTTACCTTATGAGAAATAGAAACATTGAGTTTAAGTGGTTCCGACTTGTTAAGTTTCATCATTGCTAACTTCGCTTCACTGAAACAAAAAAAAATTACGACAAACTGAAACTTTTTTAGGCACATTGAGAGTAAGAGCTAGCGAGCAAGAGCTACTTTTGTCTCGTTCACTATTGAGTCTCTCCCATCAACTGTATGGGCTAGTAAGAAAGTGCGCGCACGTAGCGACGCAACTCCCCATACAGTTGATGGGAGAGACTCAATAGTGAACGAGACAAAAGTTGCTCTTGCGCGCTAGCTCCAAGGCGACGATTTTGGTATCTTTGAATGTTGCCAAAGAACTTTCACTTCTGACATGGGTGCACACGCTCTTTTTTTATTTATATTGTGGTCTAGTTACTACTAGGTACTACTAGGTTATCAAAAGTTATTGATTAATGTTTGAAGCATTCAACACAAAATAATTTTTCAATTTAAAATCAGCATTGAAATTATTATCAACATCGGTCCAGTACTTTTGAAGCCTATTCAATACAAATAAACAAACAAAAAAATTCTGTTTATCATATTAATTAGCTATTTTTCTACAAATTACAATCATCAAAAGTTCCTCACCTAGGAGATTCATATGTGATCATAGCGTATCTCTTCTTAGGGTCCTTCGACATGAACAGTTTGACAATAGTACCGTATTTAATGAACACCATCTTGAGACCTTCCTCGCTCAGTGTTTGCGGTATGTTGGATACGTATAGCCTGTTATGGTCTAGTTGCACACCGGAACTGTTAAAGAAATAATAATCTATATATATAAAACTCAAAGGTGACTGATATAGTGATCTATCAACGCACAGCCCAAACCACTGGACGTATCGGGCTGAAATTTGGCATGCAGGTCATAACATAGGCGTCCCCTAAGAAAGGATTTCCCGAAATTCTTGCGGGGAAAAACGGGGATGCACGTACAAAGTCATGGGCGGAAGCTAGTAATATATAAGTGTGAATGAAATTTATAATTCTGTTGTAAAATAAAGTAAATATATACAGAGTAATACCATTTAATTAAAAAAAATGGCCTTACGCAATGCAGTTACAGAAAGTAAATGATAGAACTTTCAAATTCATTATATAAAGCAGTTTGTTGGCAATATACAGAATAGTTCTTTGATTTTAAAAATTAAAAAATATGTGCTTTTTATAGAGAAAATGTAATGCTTGTACAACAACAGCTCTTTATTCAAGAAAAACAAAAACCTTTTTCGTGTCCATGTCTTATACTATTATTCTTATAACAAGAACCTAATATGTACAATCTTTAGAAAGTTTCAAAAAAACATATAAACAAGTAAATACATAGAAATACTCACTCAATATTGTCATCTGCATACTGAGCGTCGTATGTAGAATCGTTGAAATCGTCTCTCATTGGATCCCAGTCCTTCAAGGACATCCCACGTCCCCGAGATGCCATGTTTCACTGTTTAAAAGAAAAATACAATATATACTAATGTTATAAAGCTGAAGAGTTTGTTTGAATGCGCTAATCTCAGGAACTACGGTCTGATTGGAAAAAATTTTTCGGTGTTAGATAGCCCATTTATCGAGGAAAGCTATCCATACTAATATTATTATAAATGCGAAAGTAACTCTGTCTGTTACTCAATCACGCCTTAACTACTGAACCAATTTGCATGAAATTTGGTATAGAGATATTTTGATACCCGAGAAAGGACATAGGCTACTTTTTATCCCGGGAAATAGGATAGGTTTTATCCCGGAAATCCCATGGAAACGGGAACTATGCGGGTTTTTCTTTGACTGTGCAGGCGAAGCTGCGGGTGGAATGCTAGTAGGCTATATATCATTACGCTAATACCAACAGAAGCAGCCACGCGGGTGAAACCACGAAGAGCAGCTAGTAAATAATATACCTGTGCTAATCACATCTACTATTACTACCTATGCAAGGTAGTAATAGTAAGTACTTGTACTGAACAGATACTTAAAATATTTATTACAATTAAGGAATAAACTATTTTTCAGCAAAATTTAATTTGATTCAGTAGTTTTACCATTAAAAAGATGTGTCCATACACACTTTTAACTTAATATTTTGATTTAATTTTTTTGTAACACTTGTGATGGGTTTTTTATACTTTTCAGAGTATTTTAAACTCCTTGAATCCTCTTAAGGCTGCAAAACTAATCAAAGAACAACCAAATATCGTTGATTTCAGGAAATATCATACATAATGTTTCTTTTGGAAAATATTACATGAAATAATATATTTTTAAATAATTGATTACAACGTTGGTTTTCGAATAATACAGTATTAGTAAGCATTTAAAGTTAAAACTAGTCGCAATCTCATTCAACATATAATAGTTACCCAATTTTTGTATTAAATTTACAAAAAACCGGTCATAACGCGTTGTGAACTCAAAACGTGTTTATTGTATTTTATCATTTAAACACGAATATAAGTTCATATTTTATTATTTAAATAAGCTTTAACACATACATTTGAGGTACAGTTGATATAATTTAATATTTTTCTTAAAACTTACCAATGTGGTCGATTAATAATAAAAAAAAACAAAGGAATGCCGACAAAATTGAACAAAACGGACAGTCTTGATTGTAAAACGACTATGAAACACACTATGAAATGAAGTTGAAGTTTGTGCTTGACTTTTTCAGTGTTTCCACATGCAAAATTTATTACCTACATAAATATAGCTGTAAACATTATTTTGTTCAAAATCTAAAAAAATAAAGCCTTTCACAATTTATTTACACTAATAAAGAGAATTAATAAAAAAGTAGTATATAATATGTTACAGGAAATGTATGTAATCCGTCATTGTATACAATTCCTAGGAAATGTATACAATTCCTAAAATCGTACGGAAATGTGTGAAATAAATTATTTTATACACATTTCCTAGGAAATCTATACATTTCCTAAATAGCTATCGGAAATGTAAAACATTTAAGATATTGATATGTCGCAGGCAAGGGTTGAACTAAAGCAAAGGGGGCGCAGGACTTAAAAAAATTTTGATGGAGTTGGTGTCATTATAACACCTATTTATTATTGTTTTATCGTAAAGATTACGCTTATATAAGCATGTTTTATAGGAACAACTTTTCTCTAAAATCAAAAATAGCCGAGATATTCGCCCTCAAAGTTAGGTTAGGTTTAGGTTAGGTTAGCCGTTAGGTTAGGTTAGGTTAGGTTTGTTAAAAAAAAAACTACACAGAAATAGCTTCGCGGGGCTCCGTCAACGAAGATCGAACGATCGAAGATAATAATATGAACATAATATTATTACAATTTTACGGTATGACTGTTACCCGATTGTATCAATAAGAGCTATAAAAAAAAATAACAACGTGTTTTATTACAGAAAGCATTTACTTTACACATTTCCTAATACGATATAGGAATTGTATACAATTCCTAGGAAGATTATACATTTCCTAGGATATGCATGCATTAAATAGTTTTTTAAACAATATTTTATACATTTCCTAAATGGTATCGGAATTGTACACATTTCCTAGGAATTGTCAATTGTATACAATTCCTTGATTTCATACATTTCCGGTAACATATATAAAAAATGTGTATATCGCGATTATAAAGACGTTACGATTATAATCTAATTCGCGAGATAGCTATCTATTGATATTGTAGTTCAAAATCAATATGAACATGCTAGGCTAGTTGTAGTAGTGTTGAGCTCACTGAGCTCAAGCATCCATGATATAAATTATTTAATTGTTACTATCAGTAAAGGTAGACTGACTTATTTTTTAGATTGGAGAATGGCCATGCATAGGTACTCGCGGCCGGGATAGGGTTGTGGTTTATGTCCGACTTCAACTTCCTACAATAAAATCTAATAGCAATACTGCCCTGATAAGTGATAACAAAGAATGCAGTAATCGACATTTTTGGGATTTTTACTTTTTGCAAGAAATGGGATCCCAAGGGGTTTATTAACATGAAAAAAAAATAATTTCATAAAAAAAGTACCCGGAAGTATGTTTTTTAGCTAACGATTTTTGCAGTACTTACATGAAAACTATATCAATGATAAGAAAAAGCGCCGTATTAAACATGTGCTAAAAAATAATGCAGTTCTTGTTAAGATACCCTAAAACAAAGTGCAGTAATAGCCATTACTGTAGCATTTTATTCTAGTGTCTGTAGACCAATTGCTACGTCAAAACGCAGTTCTCCACATTACTGCATTTGTGTGTAGTAAAAGCACAGGTAAAAGTTCGCGAGATCGTAACCGTACGATACAATGCTGCGTTTTGTTGAAGCAAATCTCTGCGTCGTCGTCGTTCGGTGAAGTGAGACGTGCGGCACGTGTGCTGCTCCTGCGCGCTGTTTGTTTTTTAAGTCATGTACATGTCAGTTTAACTGATGTTAAAATAAATGTTGTCTTAATAAAACTAAATTTTCTTCTACAAATTGTTTAATTTTAATATCCCCGCAGTATATTTATAATTTAATAAACCAATTACCTGGTATCCAGTTACAGTAATGAAAAATTTGAGATGGCAATACTGAACGTTGAACAAAAAAAAATGTTATGTCAAAAACTTTAGTTTTGACGTTGACAGTTGTGTAATGGATAACCTATCGTCATAGAAGTTATTTATTGTTGTAATACATATTTATTCTAAAAACATACACTTTGAACTTTTAAATATGAAGGATGGATGATAATGCGAAGAACGCTTCGTCGTATCAGCACGACCAGGAAATATTAGACGGTAAGTTGCATACGTTAAGCAGATGTAATATGAAACTTCCAGGAATCAACAGGTAGTACAAGTATGACGCAAAAATTCTTATTCGTTTTAATTTTATTTTGTATTCTTAGCAATCCTGTGCTCTGTTTACAACGTTTAATACGTATTTGCATAAAAGTTGTATTTTTCACGAATAAAATTACGATAAAAATAAAACAATGATTGTTTTCATATAGACTATAGTTCAATTCAACTATCTTATTAAGTTAGGTATGTTCATTAATACATTGACATATTTTATAAACGATTGAACTATTTATTATAATTGTGGCCTACTCTCTGATTTATTACATATTGTGTTTGATGAACTTCTTTAAAATAACTTAAAAACATCAAATTAAAAGTTAAAAAGTGTGCTTCCATTAATGTTACTAATTATTACTACTATTCAGAAGTCAAGTTAGTTAGTTTAGAATCAATTTACAAAAATTTTATATAGTAGTAACATAGTCCTACTAATATTATAATTATGCAAAAGTTTGTAAGGATGTGTGTGTTTGTTAATCTTTCACGCAAATACTACTGAACTGATTACAATGAAAGTTAGCACACATATAGAGTGTAATTTGGATTAACACATAGGATAGGTTTTATCCCGGAAATCCCACAGGAAAGGGACTTTGTGGGTTTTTACTTTGAAAGCTAGTTATATATAAATTGGTACAGAAAATGAAATTTAATTGAACAAGGAAAACATGTGTAACAATTATAATTGTTTAAAAATACATGAGAAGTTTTTGAGCTTATTGTAAAGAGATAATGCAGCAATAATTTTTATAATATTATGTAATAACTAGATTTCCGCCCGCTGCCTCGCCCGCGTTTTCAAAGGAAAACCCGCATAGTTCCCGTTCCTGTGGGATTTCCGGGATAAAACCTATCCTATGTGTTAATCCAAATTACCCTCTATATGTGTGCTAAATTTCATTGTAATCGGATCAGTAGTTTTTACGTGAAAGAGTAACAAACATCCATACATCCATACATTCATACATCCATACTTACAAACTTTCGCCTTTATAATAGTATTGAGATATATTATTACATATTATCTAGCTAACTGATATTATAACTAACTGATATATAGCATAACTAATATTATAAAGCTGAAGAGTTTGTTTTGTTTAAACGCGCTAATCTCAGGAACTACTGGTCCGATTTGAAAAATACTTTCAGTGTAGATAGCCCATTTATTGAGGAAGGTGACAGGCTATATATAATTACGCTAAGACCAACAGGAGCGGCGCCACGCAGGTGAAACTGTGAAGCGCAGCTAGTATCACATATAATTTAATTTTCTCTCTTTTATGAGTGCAAAAAAGACTAAATAAAAATTGATAAGTATATAAAATAACAATCATGTTTTAGGGAATAATGAAGAAAACCTTTTTGCCTTACTTTTTATTAACAGTGTATCCTTGGTACAGTGGTTGACGCGTGAGCGTAGCACCGAGAGGTCCTGGGTTTGATTCCCGGTGGAGACGAAGAAAAAAAAAATGTCTCGGTCTGGTAGGACACAGAAGGCTGATCACCTACTTGTCCCTAAAGAAAATCGATCAGTGAAACAGATGTGTAATGCATCTGCCCCTGACCCCACTAGGGGACATGGGACTTCCCTTTTTTTAATAACAAGTATTATAACAAATTTCAGCTCGCGGTATCAACATGACAGTGGAGGACGTAGCCGGTCTACCGACTTGCAAATATTCAGAACGTGTGCAGTCATTGAATTTGAATGAGGATGATCTTGTGTTTCTGAAAGGGCTAAGACGGAGGATACGGAATAGGGTAAGGTTTTTATTAAACTAGCTTACCGCCTGCGGTTTCGCCCGCTTTGTCTAAAACCTAATAAATTATATACTAAAACCTTCGTCTTGAATCACTCTATCTATTAAAAAAAACCGCATCAAAATCCGTTGCGTAGTTTTAAAGATTTAAGCATACAAAGGGACATAGGGACAGAGAAAGTGACTTTGTTTTATACTGTGTAGTGATAACAAAATGAGTAAATAAAATAATTTGGGCTTGCTGTTTGAATTTTAATTAGGGCAGGAAGGGTAATGTTATATAGACAACTAGCCTGCCTACCGCGGTTTCACTCGCGCAGTCAAATAAAAACCCGCATAATTCCCGTTCCCGTGGGATTTCCGGGATAAAACCCATCCTATAGTCTTACTCAGGTCTCAAGCTAACTCTGTACCAAATTTCATCTTTATTGGTTCAGCAGAAGGGCACAAACAGGCAAGCACAGTTATAATACAAGTAGATAACTGCGTTAAAAACAACCGACTTCAAACTTGCACTTGCAACATTTACAAATACAGACAAAAATGCTCATAAAATAAAAACTACTGGGCCTATCCGAATAAAATTTTTATGGGACCAATTCGACACCATCCCGCATCAAACAAAAAAAGAATCACGTAAATCGGTTCAGAAACCTCTGAGTAATCGGTGTACATACATAAAAAAAAAACATACCGGCCGAATTGATAACCTCCTCCTTTTTTTTGAAGTCGGTTAATTAGTTAGAATGTAAAGTTTTATTGTCTTATAGTGAAAGGAAATTCTCAAGGGCCTATATCACTCTCTAGCCTCCTTACTATCTTATACACAACAATCGTATATTAAAATAGCTTTGTTGTGACGTTGAAGAATGACAAACATACAAAAACACTTTTGATTTTATAATATAACTTATTAGTAAAGATAGCCGTTTTCGATAAATGGACTATCCAATGAAAAAGCCGCAGCAGCTTAGAAAAATTACACAGCTCAACAAAAAAACAATTTTTTTTTGTTGCCCTGGATATTTCTACAGATTTATATATTTCAAGTACCCAGTTTGCGAATGTAATCATTAAAATTATTTAATTGGCTCTAGTTTTTTTTAAATTTGGATTTTCATATATATAAAAATTTCTTACGGCCCTTCAGAGTACGGGTTACTAACAAGTGTTTATTTTTAGGTGAATTACGTTTTCTGCACATTTATTCGCTCAGACATAACCCTATTCTATAAAACTGACTGTAGAATATCAGAATAATAAATGGTTTCTGTAAAAAAAACATTTTTATGAACAACAATGTTCGGTTTGTATTGAGTTAAAGAAACCCAGTAGCACTTGGTCAGCAAAGTGGATAGGTATACGAAATTCCCTTGATGTTTTTATTAATAGAATTAGACAAAGCAAATTCATTAGGAATAATTAATAAATATGAAAATTTAGGCCTTTGAGGGAATCTAGAAGTATAAGAAGAATACCCGATGGCCCTACAGGACGGGCGTGTCGACAATTGATAAAAAATGAAAATTTAACAAAATTTAATAACTGATGCTGAATGTAAATTATGGAGAGATATAGTATTAATTAATTTAAGATTAATTTAAAACACCAAATTATAAAGAAATGGCACAACAGTTGTTTAAAAAACTTCATTATTTTATGAGCAAATACGAGCATAAAGCTACACTTTGCCCACAGTCTCCTGGATAGATATCCAGTAAATCTGCGGAATTTCTGTGAGAAACAGGAAGAACACATCGAAAAAGAAGTAAAAATTATGGAATAATGGTATCAGGGTATATGGGATCGTCACATGATGGCAGATTACTGATGGTCCATAAGAAAACTATTGTCCCAAAATTAACTAAGAAGAGAAGCTTATAAAATCTATTTCCTTGTACTATTTCATAAGTTTTAATGATTTTTCTCTATTTTTATATCCATTTGAATTAATTAAATACTAAAACAAAACAATAAGTAAAACTTTGTAATAAATAAATGATGTAAAACAAATATACCTTCTATTTCATGCTGCGTTTTAGAGTCTAGTAAGAAAATTAGGATAAAAAAAAACTAGAGCCAATCTACCAAAACCATTAATAGTTCTATATATAATATGCATTAAATTATTCGAAACCACTTTCACATCCAGGGCAACAAAATCATTGTTGACCAGTGTTATCCTAGCATGATGTACTTAGTAATTCTATGTCTCAATTTTTTTTGACAAAAAATATTATTGTTCTTTACTGAATATCGAATGTAATAGTATTATTAAATGCAATTAAGACTTCTCCAAATGAATGCCTATAAAACCGCGGCACACAGCTAGTGAATTCGCAAAAATGCCACATCCATTCACATCGACTCGCGTTACGATAAAGTATGGATGCGGTATCGTGTTACACGGCTTACCGCGGTGTTGTGTTGCAACTTGCACTGGGAAATAACTGTCACTGAATTGTGAATACATTCTAAACATATTTGCAATTTACTGAAAAAAAAAGTCTTGTTATGATTCAATTCAATTTTTCGAAGGGTGGCAATTTTGTTTGAGTACAATAAGTCTTGTTATGTCTTTAGTACTTTGTCCTGAAAAATTGGAGTATCGAACACTCAAAGAAACTTTCGAATCGGACATGTAATTGCCGAGAAAAAGGGCGTTCAAGCAAACAAAAAATCTCTTCAGCTTTGTTTATTCATTGTATTAGATAGTAATAGACTCACATTCGCGAAATAAAGTTTATTAGAAGGCAACCGAACCACAAGCTGTATAGCTGTATAGTAATAAACATAAGGTCAATTCAAATTAAGCCATAGCTCTATTTAAATAAGATTCAATGTCAACTAGCTGCGCTTCGCGGTTTCACCCGCGTGGCTTCGCTCCTGTTGGTCTTAGCGTAATGATATATTTTTTTTTTTAACGTGAGGAAATTCTCATGAATACCGGCTTCTTCGGGGGCAGCAGCACGGTTATGTCAGACTCATACTGACTAAAACCTCACGGTGGCCTACTTCCGCGCAAGTAAAGAGGGGATCCCGGGATCTCCGGTGGGAACGCTCACAGTACCCCTCGCGCGCCTGCCATTGGCAATCTACTCGTATGTAGTCGCGAACTACCCTACGCGCATGCCTAGCACTACGACAGACTGCAGCCACAACAGTCTGTCGCCCTCCTCGCGTTGCCTATTGAATGAGCGCAGCCCCCGCCGCACACACTCTGCAACGATAAAGGCAGGAGCTCGTCGGGTCTACTAAGTGACTAGCGTAATGATATATAGCCTATAGCCTTCCTCGATAAATGGGCTATCTAACACCTAAAGAATTGTTCAAATCGGACTAGTAGTTCCTGAGATTGGCGCGTTCAAACAAACAAACTCTTCAGCTTTATAATATTAGTATAGAGTCGCGTCCTAATGAACTTTCTTTACCGATTGTTAGTACTTATTAACATACTGTCTCACACATACAATCTCACTCACACAGCTAGCATCACAAAACAGCCGACGCCGCAGTATGGAAAACTTACGCCGTCTCACACGAGAACTACGTGCCGTAAGAGCTTGCCGTGACGACACGCTTTCAGAGCGACGCGTGTTGCTGGCGAAGCGAAGCGAACTTCGTAGCCGTTGCGTCACACTGCGCTCTTATATACTGCGGGTGAGTGTGTGTGTTTTTTTATTATAGCGGGATAAATACCGTTAAGTATCTCAGCCCCCCTAGCACTAGCCTATACACGTATCTACAGCCTACGTCAATCACATACATTCGTAGTCTATTCTATTGAACGCTACGCTAATAGAAAGCCACTTGGCTAGGGGGGAAGGTCTAGATCTGCGATGTATGTCGGTCTCAATCATGGTCTCATGGTCCATACCAAATCAAACAACCCTCTTTCTCGAGTCCATATGCCCGTGGGATGGCCGTGATGGCTTTACTTCACGGAGGGACAGACGGATGTGTGTGTGTGTGTGTGTGATTCGATATTATTTTTTATCTTTTTAATTGTTAACCATCATACTTAATCATGTGTGGTGTTAATGAAATAATATTTATTATGTAGTATTGATTTTTTCTTCACTATGTTTTATTCTCTTTAAACAAAGGTCTTATTTCAATGTGTTATTTTAACACAAACTGGAAACAAATTAAGAATTTATTATAAACTTTTAAAAACACTCGTCATAAATGCTATATTTAGATATTTTAAAATCTGTAGCCACTGCCACTTATTAAAAAAATTACAATATGTCCCACATGAATACTTGCATAACTTACTATAGTGAAGTCCCATGTCCCCTAGTGGGGTAAGGGGCAGATGCATTATACATCTGTTTCACTGATCGATTTTCTTTAGGGACAAGTAGGTGATCAGCCTTCTGAGTCCTGTCAGACCGAGACAATTTTCTTTCGTCTCCACCGGGAATCGAACCCAGGACCCCTCGTTCTACGCTCACGCGTCAACCACTGTACCAAGGAGGTGGTAACATAACTTAATATATTCGATTTAAACTTTCAGATCCTACAAGACAGATCAGACACATGCAAAGTGCCAGAAATCGAGCCAGAACGTATAATAGAATCTCCTCAACCAGACCCATATATAAAATCACAAGTATTCGAATGTCGTATCGACAAACTAGTTCAGCAAAGTGTAAACCACATTTACAAGGAAAAAGATAAATTCAAAATGGACGACAAATACAAAATGGACGACAAATACAAAATGGACGAACATCTATACATATATGATAAACAAATGGATGTGTTTAATGTAGACGGAAAGGATATATACTTTAATGAGACTAAAGATGATTTTAAAAAAGAAAGGGTGTGCGCTAAAACTGTTTTTATTGGTACTGGGGAGGAAGTATTGAATCTGTCGAAGAAAAAGAGTCACGGTAGGAAACAGTCCGCGCCACGACGGATTACATACGTTTTTACCGAACCTGATGAAGGTAAGTTATTATTATCTAAAACTAATCCATACTAATATTATAAATGCGAAAGTAACTCCGTCTGTCTGTCTGTTACTCAATCACGCCTTAACTACAGAACTAATTTGTATGAAATTTGGTATAGGGATATTTTGATACCCGAGAAAGGACATAGGCTACTTTTTACCCCGGAACATAGGATAGGTTTTATCCCGGAAATCCCACGGGAACGGGAGCTATGTGGGTTTTTCTTTGACTGCGCGGGTGAAGCCGCGGGTGGAAAGCTAGTAATATATAAAAATATCCAAAATAATAATATATCCTACTAATATTATAAAAGTATTATAAGTTTGTAAGGATGGATGTGTATGTGTGTGTTTGTTACTCTGTCAAGCAAATACTACTGAACCGATTACAATGAAATTTAGCACACATATAGAGGATAACTTGGATTAACACGGGCACTGTGCGGTTGAAAGAGTAACAAACATACATACAGTCACATACATCCACCCTCACAAACTTTCTCATTTATAATATTACTAGTGGTTCGCCCCGGCTTCGCCCGTGGTACCTACATGTTTACGTTTTTTTTCATAAAAACTATCCTATCTCTCAAGTTGGATCGAACTGCACATAGTGTGCGAATTTTATTATAATCGGTTAAGTGGTTTAGGAGTCCATTGAGGACAAACATTGTGACACGAGATTTATATATATTAAGAAGATTAGGATAGCATTTGTATGCTGTAACACAAAAATTGCATGATTTAATATTTACCGATAAGAAACTCTATTTTCGTCCGCCCCGGCTTCGCCCGTGGTACATATTTCGCAATAAAAGGTAGCCTATGTCCTTTCTCGGGTATCAAAATATCTCCATACCAAATTTCATGCAAATTGATTCAGTAGTTTAGGCGTGATTGAGTAACAGACAGACAGACGGAGTTACTTTCGCATTTATAATATTAGTGTGGATTTTAAGTTTTATGTTTACTAGCTGTTGCCCGCGACTATGTCCGCGTAATTCTTTTGAGAACAAAACGTGGAAATTCCCGTAGGAATGTGATGTTTTACAGCAGTAAAAGTAACCTATGTGCTAATTCAGACAATTATCTATCACTATACCAAATTTCATACATTTCAGAGCAGCTGTTTTGCGTGAAAGAGTTACAAACATACATACATTATTTTAATCTTTCGCGTTTTTAATATTAGTAGGTAATTTAATAACAATATCAAATATTGTTAAGAAATTATGATAATATTTCTTTCATTTTTCAGATGGAGTTTTAGATTTGAAAATAAAGAAGGAACCGGAATGATTGTGCCTGATGTATAAATACAAATACATATATATTTCTACACGACGGTATATATTATGGATTCAATATTTAATATTTTCATAAAGATTCGTTGTTATTGAAACTTTTAACGGGTTTAAAACGTGATTTTTTCACTTAAAACATTTAAAATATATCATATACAAGCGGTCCGCCCCGGCTTCGCCCGTGGTACATGTTTACGGTTTCTCTCCATAAGAACCATTCGCGTACTTCAAGGAATATTATTAAAAAATAATTAACAAAATCGGTTCAGCCGTTCTCGAGTTATGCTCTTACCAACACATTTTGCAAATGATTTTTATATTAAAGAAGATATAATAAAGTTCAACTAGCTTCATCCCGCGGGTTCACTCGCGTGGTATTAAGATAAAAAATATATTTATTATTCAAGACAAACCTATCTGTATATCATCTAAATCGGTATAGTCGTTTTTACGTGAAAGAATTCTAAGAAATACAGTACTAGGAGTACTGTTGTAAAATATTAGTTTATTAATAAATAAATTATTTAAATTATTTCAGATTCGGTTCTCACTGAAATTGTAAGGAAAGTGAAGAAAAACCATGTCATATTTTTAATATTAAGTGAGATATGATTTAATCAAGTTTTAAACCCGTTAAATTGTTTAAAATTATATTTATTTCAAAATATTACACAAATGATGTTTATTATATACTGTATACATGAATTGTTCAAATGTAAAAAAATTTATAATTAATAATTTGCCTGTATATCTGTCTCGCTCTATATCACGTCAAATTATACAAGAGTGAAAGAGATAGACAATCCGTCGTGACATTTATATGTACAGACCAAATATGCAGACTTACGAATTTTTTATAGTTAGTTCTGTCGAAAAATGGAGCTTATTACAATAATATGTACTAAAATTTATATATTTTAATATCTTTATTTATATATTAAAATATCTTTATTTTTAAACAAGAATAATGTACCTTTCTACTGGTGAAAGAATTATCAAAATCGGTTCAGTAATTTCAAAGGTTATTGGTACAAACACATAAAAGATTATATGTATCTGTGTAATATAATTTTATTGTAATATATACTAACTAATAATGTTTTATCATAATTTTGATTTAATATTATTGATAACAATTTTTAGTTTCAATATTATATTGTGTTTTAAATACAACATAAATGTACGCAGTAAACAGAAAAATTTAAGTACCTATATGAAATTAATAGACCTCATTTTGATATAGGAAAAAGAATAGTTTACAATAATTATGTAAAATGTTTTTATTGAAGTTAAAGTTATGTCTTCTTTAAAATTAAACGTCAAATGGCCTCTAAGCTCCGTTTTTGGACATTTATTAAGTAATAACTTAGTTTGTAAGTTGTAACTTAGCAAAACCTCATGAAACGTGAGTTCACGCAGATCTTACAAAGTTAAATAACATGTTTTTGAGTTTTTTTAAAGAGGGTAGTTTAAAAAAACATAAAATTATTCAAACAAATAGTCCTGGAACAAAGAAACTTGAAATTTGGTTGGTACGAAGAAACGTCTTATAGCACATATAAAGAAAAATTAAAAGTGACAACTTATAATAAAAACAAGTTTTTACGGAACCCTCTGTCCACGAATCCGATTCGCACTTGGCTAGTTTTCATTTCAAATTACCCTCGTTTCTTATAAAACCCAAATACATAATACTACATTCATTATTCTGTTTAAAATATAGATAACTATAATATTACAAGCCAAATTTTGTTGATATTCTTTCTCAGCGTTTTCTAGGTCTATTTTTTTCAAAATGATTTAAGAACATTGTTAATTTACTTTTTTTGACAAACACGGCACTATATTATAATGAATTTAATTATATTTTACTCAGATATTTTAAACCGACTTCAAAAAAAGGAGGAGGTTATCAATTCGGCCGGTATGTTTTTTTTTATGTATGTACACCGATTACTCCGAGGTTTCTGAACCGATTTACGTGATTCTTTTTTTGTTCGATGCGGGATAGCGTCGAATTGGTCCCATAAAAATTTTATTCGGATAAGCCCAGTAGTTTTTATTTTATGGGCATTTTTGCAAGTGCAAGTTTGAAGTAACGCAGTTATCACTTGTATATTTGAAATTCGTCCGAAAAATTGTTTGTCGTTTTTTTTTATTGTAAGTGTCATTCGGTGTATGACAATTTAAAAAACAAGATGGCGTAGTTTTGGCGCCCAATTTATATATTTTTAATCGATTGAATGAAAATATGAATTTTAAATAAAAAGCAATGAAATTTTAACGTTATTTTTAAGTGTTATCCACGCTATTTTTGTATAGTTAATAGTTATTACAATTATTTCTTACGCAAATATCACAAGAACGATCCAACCAATGTATAGAATAAGTTTGTTTATAACATAAATAAATATAACTGAATATTTACTGTAGTCGTAAGGAATTTTTTACAAAATATTTTTATAAGCTAACGATTTGTGTACGAAGTATGTGATGTTGAGTTTTAAATAAATAACTATAGTTACCTTTGTGACTTTTATTCAATTAATAGCTTACCGCCCGCGGCTTCGCCCGCTTTGTCTTAAACCTAATAAATTATATACTAAAACCTTCCTCTTGACTCTCTCTATCTATTAAAAAAACCGCATCAAAATCCGTTGCGTAATTTAATGATTTAAGCATACAAAGGGACATAGGGAAATAGGGACAGAGAAAGCGACTTTTGTTTTATACTATGTAGTGATGATATTGTAAGTAATTCAAGGTAGGTTATTAGCTTAAGGGTGCTTTTTCACCAATAATATGCGAGGATGTGTACCGAGGAATGTGTTTGTAACTAACCAATAATATCGCTTCAAATGCTCTCAAACTAAATGAAGCGATATGATTGGTTCACATTCCTCGCTACTTATTCTCGCACATTATTGGTGGAAAAACGCTCTTAGTGTGGCTAATAAGCATAATTAACTTCAGTTGTCTCCGTTTTGCTCACGATAGTTGAATCATTCCATCTCACTGACTCATCGTGTTTTTGAAGTGAAAATTCTAAGGCCGGTTGCAGAGATTCACCGACCATCAGTGCGTACGCCAGTCGCGCTTGTCATATGTATGGAAATTCATAAAACTGTTCATAGCTAGACCGACCATACTCACGCGTATTTCCATACATAACAAGCGCGACTGACGTACGCACTGATGGTCGGTGAAGCTCTGCAACCGGCCTTAGGCGCGTTGAGAGTAACATTTCAGGTTGTGGTTGTGTCATGGTAATACCCTCTATTTGTGTGCTAAATTTCATTGTAATCGGTTCAGTAGTATTTGCTTGAAAGATAATTTTCACATACCATCCTCACACACTTTCGCATTTATAATATTAGTAGGGTTATCGGATCATGAATTAAAAGGTCACATTCTAAAAATATTTATTTAATAATGAACAATGTGTTTTACCTTATACAATATGTAATACCTTAAAATTACAAGTATAATATTTCTATTATTTGAACAATTGAATAAATAAGACACTATAGTGGAGCAAAATATCTATTCTAAGTTATAAATTACTGAAGTGAAACTACTAGGCGCGTTGATAGTAAATTTTCAAGGTCATGGCAATATCGTCACGTCATGGAGTACTAGATTTCCGCCCGCTGTTTCGCCCGCGTTTTCAAAGGAAAACCCGCAGTACCCGTGGGATTTACGGGATAAAACCTATCCTATGTGTTAATCCAAGTTGCCCTCTATAATATGTGTGATAAATTTCATTGTAATCGGTTCAGTAGAATTTGCGTGAAAGAGTAACAAACACACACACTCATCCTCACAAACTTTCGCATTTATAATATTAATAGGATAGTAGGATTCATTTCCTATTGTCATAAATATTTGTTATTTTTTCTTAAACAACTCTTCAATCTCTTGCAAAGACCTATCTTTCGTCTCAGGCAAGAATAAATACAGAATCAGCGTACAAATTGAACTAGAAACTGCGTAAAATAAAAACGTGCCATGCATACCCAAATTTTTAAACAAAAATGGCGCAACTTTCAGCATAAAAGCTATTAAAAAATAAAAGAACACCGACGTTATCAACACGGCTACTTCTTTAAATCTAAGCGGTACTATTTCAGCCATAATTGAAGTGTTTAAAATCATCGGACCACTGCTAATAGGCAGTGAAAAACACATTAACAAACATATAGATAGAATATTGTTCTCGACAATTAAACCAAGCTTAATAAGATATAAATAAACCGCAATAATTATCAAAAAGATTATACCTATAGAAGATGTAGTCAAATACAATGTCCTTCTTCTATACAATTTGGACATGAAACAACCGAAATATGTTGAAAAAACTGTCACACCGTCCAAAATTAACATGCCAGTGTACGCAGCCGTTTCGTTTTGAGTTATTTTCTTTATAATATCTATAGAATATATGGCACATACGAATTTACCAGTCAAATTATACTGGGCTAAAAGCACAAAGGACAACATAACAGGCATCAAAAATTCCCTAGCAGATACCGTTGCGAGCATTTTGCCAAATGTCCATTTTTCTTTCTTCGATCCCTGAGCAGATAGTAAAAGTTTTTCTAAGTTCCGTTCTGCCTCAGTATTGGAACCAAACAACCATCTATGAGATCGTTTACAGTCTTCAAATCTACCTTTCACAGCGAGTCTATACGGTGACTCGATCCAGAAGAAACAACCGAATAAATAGATACAACAAACTCCGCCTACAATGCCTATATACTTCCAATGCAAGAAGGTTCCTATAGCATTAGAACACCACACACCCCAGAAAAGACTTGCTGACTTTATCGTCAAGAACATACCTCGATATTTAGGACTAGTGTATTCTGAAATAACATAAATGCCAATTATCAGATTTCCAGCATATGCTAAGCCGAAAACTATTTCGGAAATTAATATTTGTAAAGGGTTGGTGCTTGTGCAGAAAATGATGTAAGTTATTAATATGTCTACACCAATCGCGATGAAGGTGATTTTGCAGCCGAAGAATCTAATGAATATTGGCATGATGACTACCCAGGGTACAGCTGCGAAGCCGAAGACGGAATCTGAAACAAAAAGGTTATCTATACTTATTAGTTATTACTATTTTACTACTAGATATCTATACCTACATATAATAAATCTGTAGAAGGGTCAATTCTGTACATTGAAAATATTGAAAAAATAAATACCAGGGGGTGTTACTGGATTGATACCAAACCCAAATATGTGATTAAAAATTTTTTTGTCTGTCTGTCTGTCTGTCTGTCTGTCTGTCTGTCTGTATGTTCAGGCATCACGTGAAAACTAACGGTTCGATTTCGATGAAACTTGGTATAATTATACCTTATTATCCTGGGCGTAAAATAGGATACTTTTATCCCGGAAAAAACGTAGAAAAAAATAAATCTTAATTTTTCAGTTTTATCCATAGACTTTGTTCTGTACTCAGTAGAACCGCGAACATACGTTGCGTATTATTATATTATAGGCCTAGTCGTATTTGGATACAATCGATATTTAATGTCATTGTCAGAATTACTCAAAATGGAGAAATCAACCATCCACGCGAAGACCGACATTCGCGCGGACGGAGTCGCGGGCGGAAGCTAGTACAAAATATAAAAAAAACATGACTAGCCGTTTGGCTGGTTGGTAGTGGCCCTGCCTTCCAAGCCAGAGGTCGTGGGTTCGATTCCCATATTTTCACACACGCTCTTTTTTTTCTTTATCACCGTATGTTTAATTAGTTTTCAATGTTTTAATGTTCTTTTTAACTGTAGAAAGATTTCAATTAAATTGATAATAATTAAGAAAAAAAAATATATTTATTTGTACCGATGCACATTAATACATAAAAAATAAATAAAATTAACTTATAACTAGTTACAACGACGGCACAAAATGGGTAATATCCACTCAGTGGTTTGAGAATCTAAGGACATATAGACACTTAGATTCTCCACTGATTTTCAGTGGACACCATATTGACACCCTGACAGTGGCAGTGTACATATTATGAAAAAAATAAAAATAAAAGCAATTGTAAATAAAATTAAATGTTGTGTAAATGTCGCAAGGTTTTATTATTATTCAATACATACTTAGGTATATAAAAAAAATTGTTATGTTAATACCTTCATGATGTACCTAATTACGTTTAGGTAGTTCTCTTACATAATTATGTAGTTAAAATCAGTTGAAAATAATTAAAAATTCTGTAAAAGTTTCTCTATCAATAAAAAATAATCTTTTAATGTACTATTTTCGCAGTCAAGCCTTTTTCAGTATGGTAATTATTTTCATGAAAAATATTATTATATTATCTGGTTTATTACTATAATACTCGAAAATAATTACTGCAGTTTTAAATTGAAATTCAAATTTAGTATAGTAATATAATATTAGTAGTTATAGATAACTATCTATACTAATATTATAATACTAGCTTCCGCCCGCGACTCCGTCCGCGCGGAAAAATTAAGAAAAATTAAGATTTATTTTTTTTCTACGTATTTTTCCGGGATAAAAAGTATCCTATTTTATGCCCAGGATAATAAGGTATAATTATACCAAGTTTCATCGAAATCGAACCGTTAGTTTTCACGTGATTCCTTCACATACATACAGACAGACAGACAGACAGACAGAAAGACGGACAGACAGACAGACAAAAAATTTTTTAATCACATATTTGGGTTTGGTATCGATCCAGTAACACCCCCTGCTATTTATTTTTTCAATATTTTCAATGTACAGAATTGACCCTTCTACAGATTTATTTTAATTATAGAATAGTAATAGTATAGTATAGAATAGTATTATAAAACACATAATATTAAACTATCTGTTATTTGTAACCACAATCTTGCAAATAAATACTTATAATTAACTAGCTTTCCACCCGCGGCATCGCCCGCGCAGTCAAAGAAAAACCCGCATAGATCCCGTTCCCGTGGGATTTCCAGGATAAAACCTATCCTATGTCCTTTCTCGGGTATCAAAATATCTCTATACCAAATTTCATGCAAATTGGTTCAGTAGTTAAGGCGTGATTGAGTAACAGACAGACAGACAGAGTTACTTTCGCATTTATAATAACAGTATGGAGTATGGATTTGAAATTTCAATTTCAATTTAAAACTGCAGTAATTATTTTCCTAAGTACCTAGTAATAAACCAGATAATATCGTTCATGAAAATGAATTGAAAAATACTTGATTGCGAAAGAAGTAAATAACCTAAAAGATTATTTATTATTTATAGAGAATTTTTTACAGAATTTTTAATTATTTTCAACTGATTTTAAACAAAGTCGCTTTCCGCCGTCTGTGTGTCTGTCTGTAATCTTTAAAACTGAGTAGCGGATTTGATGCGGTTTTTTTAAATAGATAGTAGAGTGTTTATCGAGGAATGTTTTAGTAGTAGTATAGTATTATATTATCTGCGGTTTTAGCAACTTATCACCACATAGTAAAAAACATAGGCGCTTTCTATGGTTAAATCTTTAAAACTACGCAGCGGATTTTGATGCGGTTTTTTTAAATAAATAGAGTGATTCAACAGGAAGGTTTAAGTTTATAATTTATTAGGTTTTAGACAAAGCGGGCGAAGACAAAGCGGGCGAAGACAAAGCGGGCGAAATAAATAGGTAAACAGTAAATGAATAATTATGAACGAAAACATGAAATGAAATGAATGAACAAATACATAAATAAATAGTACCTACATAACCAGCTGGCCATTTCTTCCCCAAACACCGCGGTATCGTTTATTTCTCTCCGTAACTGTGGCACTATTACTGTAGGAGCTCCTATATTCATACCACTTATAAAGAACATGGTCCATACTCCACTGCTGATGAATAGCTGGAACAATGAATGAATGAACAATTTAGTAAATAGTAGTATTTAACAAGCGACCTTATTGCTACAGCGATGTCTGCCAGGCAACCCAAACGAAAATGAAATTTTTTGGTAAATGTTAAAAATAATTATGTAATGACGATTCGAAAGTGCTACTAAATAGTAGTCTAATTGAATAAATGAATGTTTGAGTTTGAGTTTAAGTTTGAGTTTGAGTTTGAGTAGGTATGCTAGACGGTGGTGTATGTAACATTTTAAAAGTATTTTAGTTATAATAATAATAATATGTAATTAAAAATAGATAATGTGATTTTAAAAGACCAACTTCATGATTTCTTGCCGGCATAGTGTAGGAAATACTAGCTTAAGACCTAGATTTGTGTTGATTTGAAGAGTGAAATTTAATTCTGTTTAATTTTTAGTTAGTTCGATTCCCGGTAGTAGCAAGAGAATTTTCGAAAATCTTGGAATGCAGTTCTATTTCTTTTTAAAAATAAAGGAATATTTCCCTTCAGCAAAACTTGCCAGTACCTAAGTATTACAAGTAGGGCCCATCGAAAATTTCCATCCTATCCTACTAATATTATAACTGCGCATTCCTCTTATGGACTAACTAACAGTGAATGTAAAGCAGTATACAATAATTCCAAAATCACCAAAATTAAACAATAAAATTACTTAATCTATTTTCAATTTAAATATCCTCGAGCGCACATAATAAATTACTGATAGCATAATCTGTGAAAAAAATATCGTAAATATAACTGGCATTTAGAATAATTAAAAACCGGCCAAGTGCGAGTCGGGCTCGCGCACAAAGGGTTCCGTAGCAGCAAATATAATAAACTTATTATGTCAATTTATACACCTGGTGAATGGAGCCTAAACTCTCCCGATATTTTGCCTTGTACTTTTATGTATGAATATTAATTTTATATATGTATTTATAAATATTCCGTGCTATAGGCGTGCCCAAATCGGCTTGTGATAACTGAATAAAGAAGTATATACACCAGCTTCACAATTAAAATTACCAAATATATTATCCAGGTGAGTTTCACCTCTAGTGGTTATACAATTCAAATGCACAATGTATTTAAGGTACATTACTGGATAAGGATTAATGGCGTATTGCTTGAATAAGCTAATATTTCTCGTAAAAAGTACCTACATTATAAAGATTTTATATCATCGCGGATTTTTAAAGGTGTACAATACTGTAGTATATTTTTTGATCTATCTTATAAGGTTCAGCCATCGTTTTCAGTGTAAGCACAATAACTTAACCAAAATTACAGTTAAATCAACCTATCTCAAAAACTATAAGATATACTTTGATCAAACCAAAAATCGTTGAAAGAGTTAATTAGCATGCATCACCTCTATTTTTTTTAGAATTTTATACCCCGTAGTTATAAAAATAGAGGGGGGGGGACATACTTTTTACGACTTTGAGAGCTGATATCTCAAAAACCGTTCACTTTAAGAAAAATGTTTTTTAGAAAACTTTATATCATTTTAAAAGACCTTTCCATTGATACCCCACACGGGTATGTACATCGAAAAAAAAAATTTCATCCCTCAGTTACATGTATGGGGGGCCCCACCCCCAATTCTTTTTTTTACTATTTAGTGTCATATTTTTGTAGCGGTTCATACAACACATATTCCCATCAAATTTCATCACTGTAGTACTTATAGTTTCCGAGTAAATCGGCTGTGACAGACGGACAGACGGACAGACGGACAGACGGACATGACGAAACTATAAGGGTTCCGTTTTTGCCATTTTGGCTACGGAACCCTAAAAACTTCGACGATATGCTAACATTTTTAATTTTTATGTATCGTAGGTACTAGCTAATTATTTATTTTAATATGTATTTCTTGATTAAAAAGTTTTTCGATTTAATCACATAAATTTTGAGGTCATGTGAAAAACGTTTAAAAAAACAGCATGTGTCGAGCACACGTGTCAGAAGTGAAACTTCTTTGACAAGATTCGAATATGCCAAAATCGTCGCCTTGCTCCATGACGGGACGGTATTGCCATGACGCGACCTTGAAATTTTAGTCTCAACGCGCCTAAAAAAGTTTCACTTCAGAAGTTGTAGTACCTACATATTTCAATCCTATCCTACTAATATTATAAATGCGAAAGTTTGTGAGGATTGATGTGTATGTCAGTATGCGTGTGTTTGTTACTCTTTCACGCGAATACTACTGAACCGATTACTATGAAATTAAGCACACATATAGAGGGTGACTTGGATTGACACATAGGATAGGTTTTATCCCGGAAATCCCACTGGAACGGGAACTATGCGGGTTTTTCTTTGAAAACGCGGGCGGAGCCGCGTGCGGAAATATACCTACATAAAATTTTCGTTTCATCAAAAAAAAATTTCAACGAAGTAATCCTGCGGTGGGATCTAGTAGATAATATTTGTATAAGATTCGGTTAAAAAAGTTGCAAATTTCAAAAAAGTAGATAACAAAGAAAAGCAGTTGTCTGATAGTCTAAAAATATTAATTCGTATGAAAAAATAAGTTTGATAACAAAAAAAAAATCGATCGAATTAAAATCAAAATAAAATTAGCTTACTACGGAATTTTTAGAAATTCATAATTTCTTACCCGATGAAAAACACTATTTAAAAAGATATTGACTCACCTGACGAAAAAAATGTTTTTTAGGTACATTATCATTTTCTAAGTTAACCTCTTTGTACACGTATGTATTCATTGTAAGTACCCAAGTAAAGTAACTAAGTTGTAAGTTAATTCACTTGTAATTCGTAACATGACGTCATGATCCAAAAAATAATTATTGATAAAGGGTCTTTTTTAAATTGATGTTATCAAGTTTTTTCTTTTGGATTTTTTATGTCAATTTTATTATAGGTAACTACATGTCTGCTAAATTAGACTAAAAAAAGAAAAAAAAAATTGTTAATTAGAGTCAATTAAAAATTTAGATCGATTTATAATATGTAGGTATAGGTAATTTTAACGTTAGCGAGCTTATTTTTTAAACACACTTGTTCATAATATAGGGTACATTTTTATTTTTTAACCGACTTCAAAAAAAGGAGGAGGTTATCAATTCGGCCGGTATGTTTTTTTTTTATTTTTTTTTTATGTATGTACACCGATTACTCCGAGGTTTCTGAACCAATTTACGTGATTCTTTTTTTGTTCGATGCGGGATGGTGTCGAATTGGTCCCATAAAAATTTTATTCGGATAGGCCCAGTAGTTTTTATTTTATGAGCATTTTTGTCTGTAGGTATTTGTAAATTTTGCAAGTGCAAGTTTGAAGTCAGTTGTTTTTAACGCAGTTATTACTTGTTATAGTGTTTGATTTTACGGTTACGCGAGTATTATACATTTAGAAATTAAAGATTTTAACGGATTTTTATCACGATTTATTCAATTGGTCACCGTGACCACTCACCACGCTCGCTTCAAAGTGTGCGCAATGTCGGGATAACAATTATTATCTATTAATTTGTTACGCCTGGCTGATTTTATAGCAAAAACGCAGAACCACAACAACCAGAAAAAAACATCAGGCGTCTATTTTGCGTAAGTCGTACTTGACCGGTTTTTAATAAACAAGGAAAGTCCACTGAACCAAATGGTTATAAAAAACCAGTTACATCTAGCATTACGCGTGAAGATGTCGCGTATAGTATTAATATGTTTATTAAATTTATTTTGTTTATCTGTAAGTCATAAACAAGATGCTGTGAGGCGTGTATTTGCTTGGAAACAAATAGACTACAATTTTGACGGTGTTTTTTGTGAGTTTACTATTTTAATTAATAAGTATATTTTATATTAAATTATATGTACGTTTAATGTGATTCCATTTGTTGAATTTATAGACGTTTTAAAACATGTGAAGACGACCTTCCCACATTATATTAATTATGATAATTGAAAAAATTGTTAATTAATACCAAGTTAGAAGGACCATTGCATTGTTTTATAAAAAGTTTCAGTAAGGTTTCAGTATTATAAACATAGTCTTGATGACATAGCTGTTTTTTAGAACAAACTGGTCAAAGTCAAACAAAATGACGATATATGAACAAAAGAAACAAAATAAATAAAATTTAATTGTAGTTATGTCAAAATACTTACATTTTTTTATCTCAAATTATAATATTTAATTGAACTATTAATTAAAGGGGTTATCAAAATGATATTTTGTTGTGTGAAGTTTTTATCATAAGTATAATATTATTATGCACTATATTATGGTACCTATTAATATAGATGTCGCTGGCAACTAACTTATTTAGCCGTTTAATACAATATGGCCTAGCATCTTTACTTAGCGGTGTCGAATAGTTTAAGCCAGTCAATCAAACAGCTTGGTCAAAGATTTTAATCTCTAATAGTTAAATACTTGCCTAGTCAATTCATAAAATTTTAGGTCAAGAATACGCCACCGTTCAATAATAAATTTTAGGTGTTTAATTGAATGGCTGGTTAAGCTCTTTAACCGCTACATTAACAGAATCACATATTATAAAAATATATATCAGAATGTATTAATTCGTAGTTCCTATCTATTCATTAATAAGCAGTTTGATAAATTCCTGTAAATTATAATTAGTCTGCCTTTTTAAAACATTTTCAATATACAAAGGCAATTGATAATGTTTTAATTATATAGGTTATGCAAATCCTTTGATTGTAATACCTATTATGAATTGCAAAATGTGTTTGTTTGTCTGTCTTTCACGTCGCAACGGAGCGATGTTGTGATATTTTTGTGTTTGCAGATATCAGATAGTTAGGCTACAGAGTGATTTATGTAGCTTTTATGGGAAATTCCGTGTAAAATGCGGGCGCAAAGCTATTCCAAACATTAAATAATGCGAAAATATGATACAATTTTATCGTGAGGTCAATAAGATAATATCTTATTGACCTCACAAACAAAGGTAGCATTAGACTTTATGATTTTAAAGAAACTATTATAGTGTCTTGATATTGTATAACATATTCACTTCCAAATCCAACAATTAATAAAATATAGAGCGTGTGTGCCGAGCACACGTGTCAGAAGTGAAACTTCCATGGCAAGATTCAAAGAAACTAAAATAGTCGCCTTACTCCAGTCTCCATGAGGTGACGGTATTGCCATGACGCGACTGTGAAATTTAACTCTCAACGCGCCTAAAGAAGTTTCACTTCAATAATATTGAAGTTGTACTAAATAGTAGAGATGAATAAAACAAAGATTTTATTAAATTTTAAATTAAATTTATTATTTACAGATAGACGCGACGCCAATTTTGAGAGGAAGGCAGATAGAGTCGTTTTTCCAGACCATGTAAACGACAGCGAAAAGTTCTTCATACAATACAATAATGTGCCGATTGGTTTCGAATATTATAAAGACAGGGTCTTTGTGACTGTACCTAGGAGGAGATATGGTAAGTTTAGAAAGAAATAAACATTTATTTGCCACAATACAGAAAAACTGAAAAAAAAAATACGTGTGGCACTCGGGGACTGCCGCGGTTGCGCTATTGCATGCTATGCCTTCAAGTCACACCTCCGCCCGTCGGAGTGGGGAGTGTGAGGTTTTTCGTTACGGAATATCTGGGTTCGGTCCCCGCGCTCAAGGCCCGCGATAGAAGCTATGCAATAGCTTAAAAAACGATCGAATTAAAATCAATCTAAAATTAGTTATTACTACGGAGTTTTTAGAAATTCATAATTTCTTACCCGATGAAACACACTAAGTATAAAAAATATTGACTCACCTGACGAAAAAAAATAGGTTTTTTAGGTACATTATCATTTTCTAAAAAAAACATTTGCATCTAACGAACACAGAGCAAGCAATCGAAAGTCGTTCTATCGTGATCTTTTAGAGTAAACGAAAACTTGTATTCTCTGTTGTACAGTATTAGAACATTGCATCTACTTAGAATCTTTTCGAACGCACTAAGAACAATGAAATAATGTTCTACGCCCGTTTGCACTAAAATAATTTAACATAGTGGGGTAAGAATGAACATTTGCTCGTGTGATGCACCGGTACGATGTAGGTATGTATCGTCACTGATCCCAATGACCCAAAATTAACTAAATCAGTCTATTTAAAGTAAAAATAAGGCGGTTACATACAAACATACAGGTGAAGCTAATAAATGCGTGTTTAATATAACATCGCGCAACAAAAGCGCCAAAAGAAGTCTACGTAAATAAAAAAATGTGTGCGTGTACTAGTGCACACACGTAAGAAGTGAAACTTATTTATGAAATTATTTTTAAATTAATAATTTACTATATGCAACTTTACAGAAATACGTCGAATCACGCGTGGTAGGTTAAAGAAAAAGATGGCGCGTAACGGAAAAATGTCACGCGTAACGAAAAAATGTTACACTCAAATTTTTTTCCAACCCCGATAAAGAAGTTTCACTTCGATAAATTTTCTATTTTTATTTATCTGCTTCATTTTCCAGGCATACCATCTACTCTAAACTATGCAATGCTATCCGAAACATCCCCATCCCTTCGACCATATCCCAGTAGTGAGACCATACATGACCTCGTCTCAGTTTATAGACCAAGGGTGGATGTTTGTGGACGACTGTGGATGGTAGATACTGGTCTGTTGGAAGTACCTGGTAAGTTAAGGGCCGGCGCCGATATGACGAAGCGCAGCGCATCGCACATTTCATTGTCAAACTATTATCGACATTGTCCTCATTAAGGGCAGGCTCCCTTTCTCATTTCTGGCACGGAGAGACTGGTTACGGTACTAGACGCTAATCCAGCCGTAATAAAGTTGAATATCGCGTGCGCTCTTTGATCGCGTTCGAGCTCGAAACTAAATCTTGTAAGTCTCAATTCTTATTTCGTTTATATCTAAAGTAATACTTGATCTAGAGAAAAAATATCTTGGCATTCGATAGTAAACCCTATTTTCTTACTGTTAACATTTATTTTAGATATAAAGTCCCAAGTAAATCTTTAAAAAAATGTAATAATCCTTAAAAAAGGCATAATTTTTGAATAAAAAATGAGTCGAGCGAAAATGTTACAATTACGTAACTGTCTTGTACATCGAAAGAAAAAGACCCAATAAATCATATACTAAAGTTCCACTTTTATTGTATGTGTGCCTGTTTCAGAATATTAATGCAAAAACACATACAATTTAGGGAGCTTCCCTTTAAAATAACGTTCAAAAAAGCCGGGCCTAATAGTATAGAAATTGCTACTAAACTACTAGAACTATTACTACTGAACTATGAAGCTAATTAAACTGTTTTTTTTTGTATTATTACATTATTCAAAATCAATATTTTTAACATACATAAAAATCTGTCAAATTCGAATCGGACTAGCGCAACGAGAGTTTAGGTTAAACGTACCTATGTTTTTTTTAATATATTGTAACTGTTAATGTTTGATGCTGCACAGACCCTATGTGTTTAGGTTGAAATCAGTATTGAATATAATTTTCTGTTTTCTTCGCATGCAAACTTTATTGTATTTTACTATTCTCTGGTTTTTTTTTCCTGTGTGGCAAGACATTAAAATAAATGTATTTTCTTCTTTCTTCTTCTTCTTCTAAATCTATACTTTTCATTATTATTCCTATAGCTGTACTATAAGACGCTGTTCACTGTAGGTTTTGATTCCCTTGCGAATATCGAAATTACGAAAATTTGCACCATAATAATAATAAACAGCTGAATTTTTTGATTGCGTTGGCTTATAAGTTTGATTTTTGATAGACAGACGGAAAAGCAAGTGGTATTAAAAGGGTTCCGTATTTTACTTTTGAGATATGGAACCCTTAAAAAACAAATTGAAAATAATTGTTTCATTCAGAGCTCTACACTCTACATCTATTGCTGATGATTAATATAAAAATATTATTCTCATTTTTATATAATTTTTCAGGAGAAAGGCGTCAAGTCCAGAAGCCAACAATCGTGATCTATGATCTTAAAACTGACAAACACATATTAACATATGAACTCAAAGATTCCGATCTTATTAACGAAAGAACACCCGGAGGTAAGATCTTTTCTTTATGACTAATTTTAAAAGCAGAAATATGTCTTATTTGATGGTGTATTAGGTATTTTTGATAAAATTACGCATAACAGTAAAATCCATACTAATATTATAAATTCGAAAGTAACTCTGTCTGTCTGTCTGTTACTCAATCACGCCTTAACTACTGAACCAATTTGCATGAAATTTGGTATAGAGATATTTTGATACCCGAGAAAGGACATGGCTACTATTTATCCCGGGATAATGACGCAATCCCGGAAATCCCACGGGAACGAGAACTATGCGGGTTTTTCTTTGACTGCGCGGGCGAATCTGCGGGTGGAAAGCTAGTGTATTATATATTGAGAATTATTATTAATTGCAGGTCTTACATCAATAACGGTAGACGTAACAGCTGATAATTGTAACGACGCTTACGCATATATAAATGACTTAGCTACAGAGGGAATGATTGTGTTTTCTCTCGCCAAAATGGATAGTTGGAGGATACAGGACCCGTCGTTTGCGCATGACGAAGGATCTTTGAATTTCACTGTTGCTGGTATGTGTTAATTTAATAGAAGAAAAAAAATGTCATACACACGTCAGAAGTGAAACTTCTTTATGACCTTATTTTTCAAAAAATAATTTACTATATGCAACTTTACAGAAATACGTCGAATCACGCGTGGTAGGGATAAAATGTCACGCGTAACGAAAAAAATAAAAATGTTACACTAAATTTTTTTCCAACCCGCATAAAGAAGTTTCACTTCAATAATATTAACTGGTTTCATAGCTTCATGATATGCTCTTACTTCTCTTAGTTACAAATTATGTATTATATTTTTGGTGAACAGTGACTAATCACGGATATTATTAGCAAGCGGTGATAGGTACCGGCTCTGTCTATATTCTGAGTTTGTTTTAATTTACCTTATTATAAAGTAAAAGAATACCTACTATATTACCTTAGTATATTGCAATTTATAATTTTGAATATGAAATCTAAATATATATATAAATTAGGTTTCATATTCCATGTATTCATGTGGGGAATGGGGCAAATGCTTAATACTTTTCGATTCGGTCGATTTTCTTTACGGACCAGATAATCAACCATCTGTGTCCTGCCAGATTGAGACTTTCCTTCAAACAACTTTTCTACAAGAATCGAGAAAATCTATACTTCATCACTACATAGTATAAAACAAAGTCGCTTTCTCTGTCCCTATGTCCCTATGTCCCTATATCTGCTTAAATCTTTAAAACTACGCAACGGATTTTGATGTGGTTTTTTTTTAATAGATAGTGATTCAATAGGAAGGTTTTGGTATATAATTTATTATGTTTTAGACAAAGCGGGCGAAGCCGCGGACGGAAAGCTAGTAAATAATATTATAAAGCTGAAGAGTTTGTTTGTTTGACCGCGGTAATCTCAGGAACTACTGGTCCGTTTTAAAAAAAATATTTCGGTGTTAAATAGCCCATTTATCGAGGAAGGCTATAGGCTATATATCATCACGCTAAGACTTACAGGAGAGGAGCAATGCGGGTGAAACCCCGGAGCACAGCTAGTTTCATATTAATGTTACATTTCTAGGTCATGTTATTAACTGGAAGGATGGTCTATTCAGCATTGCGTTGTCAGAAGTTAAAGATGGCTCCAGAATGGCATATTACCACCCTCTAGTTTCTAAACAGGAATATACTATAGATACTAAGCATTTGAAGAACAATTCGTTTAAAGGAAATAATGTAGTGAGTAATATTTTAATGTCGTATTATAAACATCATCCTACTTAGATGCGAAAGTTTGTGAGGATGTCTTTCACGCAAATACTACAGAACCGATTACAATGTAACACACATATATAAGGTAACTTGGATAAACACATAGGCTAGGTTTTATCCCGGAAATCCCACGGGAACGGGAACTATATGCACGAAGCCGCGGGCGGAAATCTAGTAATTTATAAACAAGTAATTGAGATTTTCCTATTTATCCTTTACTAGCGGACTGCCCCGGCTTCGCCCGTGGTACATATTCACGTTTTCTCTACATAAGAACCATCCTCGAACTTCAAGGAATATTATAAAAAAAAGAATTAACGAAATCGGTTAAGCCGTTCTCAAGTTATGCGCTTACCAACACATTTTGGGATTAATCTATACTAAATTATAAATGCGAAAGTAACTCTTTATGTCTGTTTGTTACTCAATCACGCCTAAACTACTGAACCAATTTGCATGAAATTTGGTATGGAGATATTTTGATACCCGAGAAAGGACATAGGCTACCTTTTATTGCGAAATATGTACCACGGGCGAAGCCGGGGCGGACCACTAGTTCTAGTTTTTATATATAAGAAAGAAGATACCAGTTAATATGGGAAAATCAGAATAAAAAAGAACACCAGCTATCTATTAGCCTTTCTAGAGATTAGCCGAAACAAACAGACAGACAGAAATCTCGTTGCGCAAGTTCGATTCGCACTTGGCCAGTTTTAATTTTAATTCCTAAACAATTATATTATCTTGGAAAGCCCATAGGCCATATAAAGGGTGCTTTTCCACCAATAATGTGCGAGGATGCGTAGCGAGCAATGTGTTTCAAGTAAAGAACCAATCATATCGCTTCATTTAGTTTGAAGTTAAGCGTTCGAAGAATCGAAGCGATACTTTTGGTTATTTACAAACACCTCGCGACACATCCTTACACATTATTGGTTTTAAAGTAACCTAATAGTCTTAGATTACAAAATAAAAGGCAAATATTTATAAAACTAGCTTTCGCCCGCGACTCCGTCCGCGCGGAAAAATTAAGATTTATTTTTTTCTACGTATTTTTCCGGGATAAAAAGTATCCTATGTTATGCCCAGGATAATAAGGTATAATTATACCAAGTTTCATTGAAATCGAACCGTTAGTTTTCACGTGATGCCTGAACATACAGACAGACAGACAGACAGACAGACATACAGACAAAAATTTTTTTAATCACATATTTGGGTTTGGTATCGATCCAGTAACACCCCCTGCTATTTATTTTTTCAATATTTTCAATGTACAGAATTGACCCTTCTACAGATTATATGTATAGATTCCATAGCTTCTAGGTAACAGAGGCGAGAACACTCAAAGCGGTTCCCATGGTTACCACGCGAGGTCAAAAACAATGTTCTATGCAAATGTAGCACAAGACGCCATTTTGTGTTGGCGGGTGACGAAGGAATTGAAGCCAGAGAATGTGGCTATAGCCGCACAGGATCATGAGAAATTGGTTTATATATCTGGTCGGTTAAGTATTGAAGTTTTTTTATTGTTAGGCTGGTTCAGAGCTTGACCGACCGTCAGTGCGTACCGTCGGTCCTGACGATACGCATCAACAATTGTATGACTATGACACTAATGCGCATGACAATACGCGTGCGTATGGTCGGTCTAGAACGGTTTTATGAATTTCCATACATATGACAAGCGCGACTGACGTACGCACTGACGGTCGGTCTAGCTCTGCAACCGGCCTTAGAGTGGATTTACATCAAACGAACATGGAGCTAGAGCAAGAGCATTCCTTCGTAATCTTTTACTGTAAAACGTTTTTATTACTTTTCATCGTTTTCCCGAAGAATTTGACAAATTAAAACAAATTTAAATTAAATTAATTATTATTAAAAAAAAGTTAATATCATATTATATTTCTGAAACTAATGAGTTTCGACTAGGTTTACTTTTTTACTTACATAGAAAAATACTAACATTCGAAAAACATAACCATCATTGTTGCACAGTCGGGTAATAATATAAATCGATTATTCCAAGTGATTAATGGCAAATGGTAAAACTATGTTATGACGATTCAAAAGTGCTTCTAGAAGAAGACTAATTGAATAAATAAATATTTGAGTTTCTTTTATTTCTATGCTTTTATTTCTATGCTTTTGCAGATCTCAAGGTGATTGGTGATGAAGTATGGGTTCTAGTCAATCAGATACCTAATTTCGTATTCTCTACATTGGATACTAAGGAAATAAATTATTATATACACAGGTCAATCCCTACTTTAATATTATAAATGCGAAAGTAACTCTGTCTGTCTGTTACGCTTTCCCGCTTAAACCTCTCAACCGATTTTGATGAAATTTGGCACAGACAATCTTTAAACCCTCGGAAAGAACATAAGCATACCTTTTATTACGAATTGTACCACGGGCGAAGCCGGGGCGGACCGCTAGTAAACAATATTTACGGCCTTTTTCGTAAAATATTTGTAGGTGCCTTATGAATTTGTATAAGATTTACTTATATTGTATTGCAAAATTTTTGGCTTTCAAGTAAATTATTTGCTCTGTAAATCTAAATCCATTTTCTAATCCACCTAAAGACTTATAAAAAAATCATTAATCTGTAAGTCGTTTTAGTATTAATTGATAATATCTAGAGCTATATTGGAATATCCTAATGTTATTTTATTTTTCAGAGCGAACGTCCGCGATTTAATCCGAGGCACAGTATGCGAAAACGACTGATTGGTAATTTCTATCATACTATTTGTAAATGTTTAATTACATATTGTATTTATTGAATAAATAAACTATTCTAGATAAACGTGTTTTTCTTCCCGATTATCTCTGGAAATTCTTAAATTATTGCTCGTCAACATAAGTACCTACCTTGTGTAGGTAATAACACTAGGTATGTAGCTACGTTGTGTGTTATTACTTATGTTGACGAAAACCTTGTTGTTAATTATTTGTGTTCATTTAATTCAATCAATCCATACTAATATACTAATACTAGATAATATACTAATCTACACTAATATTATAAAGAGGAAAACTTTGTTTGTTTGTTTGTTTGATTGTAATGAATAGGCTCATTAACTACTGGACCGATTTTAAAAATTCTTTCACCATTCGAAAGCTACAATATGCACGAGTATTAAAGGCATAGGTAGATATAATATTATCACGCTAGAACCAACAGGAGCGGACCACGCGGGTGAAACCGCGCGGCACAGCTAGTATACTAATATACTAATCCATACTTTTAATGACTGTTATAAATGCGAAAGTAACTCTATCTGTCTGTCTGTTACTCAATCACGCCTTAACTACTGAACAAATTTGCATGAAATTTGGTATAGAGATATATTGATACCCGAGAAAGGACATAGGATAGGTTTTATCCCGGAAATCCCACGGGAACGGGAACTATGCGGATTTTTCTTTGACTGCGTGGGCGATGCTGCGGGCGGAAAGCTAGTATACTAATAATATACTAATATACTAATACTAATTATACTAATATACTTAATCCATACTAATATTATAAACGCGAAAGTAACTCTGTCTGTCTGTTACTCAATCACGCCTAAACTACTGAATCAATTTGCATGAAATTTGGTATGGAGATATTTTGATACCCGAGAAAGGACATACCACGGGCGAAGCCGGGGCGGACCACTAGTATTTTATATTTCAGAGCGAACATCTGTGACTATATCCGAGGAAAAAGACTGATTGGTTGTTTTTATCATATTTGTAAATGTATAAGTATTGTAGTTTATATTAAATAAATAAACTATTACCAAAAAATGTGTTTTTATTTGTTCCCGACAATCTATGGAGTTTCTTTATTGCTAAAATTTATTAATTTTTAATTGTAGAGCTGTTTAAATCAAATAACCACACACAAATTTATTTCACATTGATATCTGTTTTTAATTTATTTCTAAAATTGTTTATGATTTTTTTTTTGTGTGGTGTCTCTCAATGTTAGCCAGAAGGGCTTCTACATTTTAACGCGGACGCGGGGGTGAACTGAAGGTTCACCCTGGTAGCGACATGCACAAGGGCGTCCCCCCTTGACGGGGATCTCGAACCTCGGCTTGGGCTGTCGCTTGAGTGGAGGAGGCCAGAAGGGCCCTAATCGGACGGGTTGTTTATGATGTGCACACATTTTTACGCATGTTTTTGCATATTTTTGGCGTCTATCTACTAGTTATGAGGAATTAAAAAAAAAATAAAAATTAATAGAAAATTATTCCTCAAATCGAGAGAGTTAATGATAATTTAATTCATTTCTCGTAAAAATATTTTTCTAAGAATTAGAAATATCAATTTTTGTATCATCTTTACAGACGTTTTGTAGGAAATACTTACTCAAAAATTTAAATTATAAAGACTAACTATAAACGATTCAATACAGAGTGACTTGATATAGGTATAGCTTAGTGTAGATCATAATTAGCAGATAAATAGAGGCCAAAAATATGCAAAAAAATACGCAAAATGTGTGCACATTATACACAATATAGTAGATAATGTGTTAATAAATTATCTATACTAGGTATAATAATAATAAAGGTGAAGAGTGATATATAACATAACTAAACCTAAGCTAACCTAACCTGTTCAGAAACCTAACATTTACTTCTGTAACCTAACCTAACCTAACCTACATTAGTAAATTTTTCTTCAAATCGAGTTTATGATGAATGATTCTCGTAAACAATTAGTTCTTTGAAATAGAATTAGTTATTCAAATATCAATTATTGTTGTATCATCTTTACAGAGGTTTTGTAGGAAATACTCAAAAATTTAAATTATAAAGACTAACTATAAAATAGTCATGCCCAATATTTCAAAAATTTACGGACATAATACTGAAACAAAAGGCTGAAATAAATTTGTGTTAAGTGACTGAATTTAAACTACACTACAATTGAAAAAAAAAAATGAAAAAATGAAAAAATATTTATTTAGACCCACATTATAAGAAGATTACATAAATGAGACACGACAATCGCCTAAACTAGGTACTAGACCTGTGCTATAGGCGATAATTGAAAATTAATAATTTTTAGTGATGAAGAACCTCCATAGATAGTCGGGATGAAATAAAAAACACATTTAAGTATTGATAATAGTTTATTTATTCAATATATATATAATAATTATACATTTACAAATGACAAGCTTTCCGCCTTTTCAAAGAAAAACCCGCATAGTTCCCGTTCCCGTGGGATTTCCGGGAAAAAGTCTATCCTACGTGTTAATACAAGTTACCTTATATATAGTTAATTAAGTACCTAATATATAATTAATATAGTTAGTTAAGTTATATGTGTGCTAAATTTCATTGTAATCAGTCCAGTAGTATTTGCGGGAAAGAGTAACAAACATACACATACACATCCATCCTCACAAACTTTCACATTTATAATATTAGTAGGATAAGATAATATAATATTTATTTCCTTAGTATTCAATGTAGAGAATACGAAATTACTAGGTATCTGATTGACTAGAACCCATACTTCATCACCAATCACCTTGAGATCTGCAAAAGCAAAAAATTAAATGCAATCAAACAAACTCAAACATTTATTTATTCAATTACGGCCTTACTAATAAAAAGTTAAACAATGTATATATTTCTAACATTTTCTACCATAGCTGTGTCCTGCTCTTTCTCACATGAAACGTCAATCATATAGACAGACAGTTATTGCAATAACTTATCCATTGCATAGAGAATGGGTAACATTTTATTAGTAAGACCGTAACGGCCTTACTAATAAAAAGTTAAACAATGGATAAATTTCTACCGTTTTCCATCATAGCTGTGTCCCTCTTGTTCACATGAAACGTCAATCATAAAAATAAGACAGGTTATTGCAATAACTAAGTAGCGAATGGGTCATTTTATTAGTAAGACCGTTAGACTTCTTCTAGAAGAAGTTTTGAAGCTCACGAAAGAATGCTCTTGTTCAAGTTCTAGCTCTATGTTCGTTTGTTGTAAATCCACCATAATAGAACTAACCATGAAATTATATTTTTTGGTTTTTATGGCATTCAAATGCTTTATAAATATAAATTCGCATCCACCCCGGAATGGCGCGAAGGATGCGGGTTCGAGTCCCGCCTCGTGATCGAATTTTTTCTGTTCTTTATAAATTTATATAGAACTAACCATTTCTACAAATAACTTCAATAATTTACCCATCAGATATGAACACGTGATGATATATAGCCTAAAATCTGTATTCTTCCTCAATAAATGGGCTACCGAAAGAATTTTTAAATCGGACCAGTTGTTCTTGAGATTAGCGCGTTCAAACAAACAAACTCTTCAGCTTTATAATGTTAGTAGCTTACCGCCCGCGGCTTCGCCCGCTTGTTCTAAAACTTAATAAATTATATACTAAAACCTTCCTCATCTATCTATTAAAAAAAACTGTATCAAAATCCGTTGCGTAGTTTTAAAGATTTAAGCATACAAAGGGACATAGGGACAGAGAACGCGACTTTATTTTATACTATAAAGTGAAGTATAGACTATAGATTCTTTAAAAATATCAATTTATTTTCTCATGTGATACAACATACAGAATGACCTTCCTTCCTGACATGTTGTATCTCCTCCACAATATGTTAAAGTTATTTTTATACTCTGTGCAATGTTTTATTCAAACGTAAGTGACGTAAAGTTGCATGGGCGGAAACATTTTTATTCTATGTTGAGGTAGGTCTTGTAATGCCTATTTATTAGATAAAGCTGGTACAAACAGAACTTAAAATACTCTAGTCTGGTATGTGATATCTTGCTTTCCCTTTTTTTAAGCGGGGACATCTTGCAACGATACCCACGGCCTCTTCCCCGGGGGCAGGAATCTACCTAGGTACCCACCAAAACCCCATTGTGTTCCGCCCAGCCACTTTTACATACAAATTTTTTGTAAGAATATCTTGTGTCTTAGATAAAGGTACGTAGATAAGTCTTTTAGATTGTAGTATTAAATGCTCCCGCATTATAGCAGGATTCGAACCCACGTCTTTCGTTGTGCCTTTATGAATTTCCATACATATGACAAGCGCGACTGACGTACGCACTGATGATCGGTCAAGCTCTGCAACCGGCATTAGTAATCAAATCTCTTTTACTCTGTGATTAAAATATTACTTTGTTAACACTATGCGTATACCATACAGAGGGGACATGATACAAATATTCATAGTCGCAGAAATACAAAAATACAATATACGATGCCACACACAAGCTCCATTATAATAAAAGATAACGCTTTCACAAACACGGTCACATAAATACCAATAAAACAATACTGGGTACCGTCTGTTTACTAAGCTGAAAGTAATATACAGGGTTACTTATAAAAGACCAGCAACCTCGCAGGACAAGATAGCTAACATCATAAGTAACAACATTTGTTCTACGACTTTTGGCATAACGCAATAAATTATTTTTAAATGATTTTTTAAACTATTATTGTACTCTCCTAACATTTGCAAGTCTATGTTCTATTCATTATCGGATGGACGACGCGAAGCTCCCTTCCCCCTCTCGATCGCTTCTTGTTGACGTAATTTTTAGGAGGCGTAGAGCTTATAATATCCAAACGGAAATTAAATGAATATTTATTTTTGTATGAAAATAAAATCTAACAAATTATCAAAGTCGTAGAACAAATGTTGTTACTTATGATGTTAGCTATCTTGTCCTGCGAGGTTGCCGGTGTTTTACAAGTAACCCTGTATAATAATCACGGAAAAGATACTTATAAACTTCCAGACGCAGTTTAAAAACAATTTATTGATACTTTTTTCCAGCTTAATCGAATTTAAAATCTACCTTAACACGACCCTTGCAAGCACACAGAATTTTTCACACAATAAATTTAAAAAGAGCACAAATTTTGTATTAATTAGTTACATTCAGCTGCGACGACACAAACAGGCACAAAAATACACAGATCCATTCACATTACATAAAAACTGACATAGATACTGAATTAACTTTGAACACAATTTTTTCATCTGTTGCATTCAGCCTTAAAAAAATTATACATTACTATTTAAAGGTCATTTCAAAGTGGATTAAATAATAAGCCAAACGTCTGACTATAAAAGCGATACTTATTGCTAGTAAGAAGAAAAATAATAACAGCGTAGCGAAACGAAAAAGGTAGACAGTAGTGGCTGAGTTACTTTCGAGATGTATAAATTTAATTAACTAACTAAAATATTTCATGACAATTTACACACGCGGCACGATCGGTGTGCCTAGTGCGAGTTTTCATCGAGTACGAAACGTTACTATCGCGTTTGCGTCACAGCCGAATTAGTATGGGAAATCGAACAGCGCCCCTAGCGGACGTATGGGGAAGCTTTGATTCCCCATACAAATTTCGCTGTGACGCAGACGCGATAGTAACGTTTCGTACTCGATGAAAACTCGCACTAGGCACACTGATCCCATACTAAGCTTTCGATAGCAAGTACGTAATCTACAATCGAAACACTCACGAGAGCGTATTTCAAACTAGCTCCGCGGTTTCACAAGCATTGTTCCGCTCCTGTTAGTCTTTGGGTGATGAAGGTTTTAGACAAAGCGGACGAAGACGCGAACGGCAAGCTAGTTAAGTTTACATTAGTTAATCATGTTACCAATTAATTTTATACAAAACGGTACACCGTACAAGGCGTGACACACTAGCGGTAAGAATTCAATAGGTTTCTTACTTTTAAGACTCATAAAATCCAATTAAGTTTGTGTAAAAATCAAAAATCCAACTAAGTGACTGTATTAATTTTCAATACTATCATACGCTAAGGTGTAGGCCTCAGAGCATTCTTTCGTTTCGTGCGTTCGAAAACATTCTTTGCAATGTTCTAATACTGAACAACACTGTATACGAGTTTTCCTTTACACTAAAGATCACGAAAGAATGCTCTTGCTCTAGCTCTAGCTCTATGTTCGTTTGATGTAAATGCACCGTTATACTGAAAAACACTAAATACGAATTTCCGTTTACACTAAAAGATCACGAAAGAATGCTCTTGCTGCTCTCGCTCTATGTTCGTTTGGTCTAAATGTCCCGTTATACTGAAAAATACTGAATACGAATTTTCGTTTACCCTAAAAGAACACGATAGAATGCTCTTGCTCTATGTTTGTTTGGTCTAAATGCACCGTTATACTGAAAAATACTGAAAACGAATTTTTCTTTACCCTAAAAGAACACGAAAGAATGCTCTTGCTGCTCTCGCTCTATGTTCGTTTGGTCTAAATGCACCGTTATACTGAAAAATACTCATACGAATTTACCTTTACACTAAAATAACACGAAAGAATGCTCTTGCTCTAGCTCTCGCTCTATGTTCGTTTGATGTAAATGCATCGTTATACTGAAAATTACTGAATACGAATTTTCCTTATATACAAAAAGATCACGAAAGTTCTTGCTCTATGTTCGTTTGTAAATGCACCGTTATAACTTATAAGTGATTGTGAGTGAGTGAAGATCGTCACAGTGTATTCCTATTGTTAAAAATGGTAGGAAGCGAAGCCATATGCTGCAACCACTCTGCAAATGAAAGGTCTGAGTTTGGCTTACAGTTTCCAGTGTTTGATTTTACACAAGTATTATATTGGTAAATAGCTTTCCGCCCGCGGCTTCGCACGCTTTGTCTCAAACCCTAAAAATTATATACAAAAACCTTCCTCTTGAATCACTCTATCTATTGAAAAACGCATCAAAATCCGTTGTTTAGTTTCAAAGATTAAATCATACAAAGGGACATAGGGACAGAGAAAACGGCTTTGTTTTATATTATGTAGTGAATTAAATAATTTTTAACGCGATTTATCAATTAAAGAAAGAAATAAAGAGAGTCTCTCCAATAAAATGAATAATCGTGTTCAAAATCTTATAATTAAGTCCGAATTTAAAATCTCTAAATAGGCTCTAGAATTTTATTTCAGATGTCTATTTTGACCAGACTATTGTCGGTAAACTAAGCAGTTATCATAATATTACATTTTGACTGTAGGTAGTAACGTTTAAACTGCTGTATCGATTTTGATAAAACTTGTACTATCCCTAAGTTAAAAATTGTTATTGTTGTTACTTGTTTCATTTAAATATGCATTAATATAGCAGTTATTTGAATAGATCTCCCAAAATTGGCCAATTATTATTATCTAGCTGTGCCCTGCGGTTTTACCCGCAGTGCTTCACTTCTGTTAGTCAAGTGCGTCACACACGGTGAAGAACCGCTATCCTGTTACAAATGACCCGAAATTTTATGGGTCATTTGTAGTAGGATGGCGGTTCTTTAGGGGTAGACGGTTCTACCGGTTCTACAGGGGTAGGTAGTACGCAATGACAAAACGAAAAATGATGGTCAGAACGGTGATACCGGATAACGTTTTATATTAGAGAATCTTAACATAAAACTCTTACATAATAAAATTATCAGACACTTGAACCTATCTAAAAATACTTGCATAACTAAAGACATGCTAACAAAATTGCTTCTTTCCTGGGACTATGCTAAGACTGAGCAATTTGTTCGTCTTCAACTTTTTTGAATATTTCTTGTGGCATTTGTTTAAGCCAGTGTGATTGTAATCGGTATGAAACAGGCCTTTTTCATTGACGATTGCTATGAAATCATATCAATTTTTTTTATATTATGACCATCATTTTATTCTTAATTATTATTTTTTTTTTTTTCACTTTTGTTTAATTATAGTTTGTATGAATTTTTAATCTAATTTAATTTTTAATCTGTATTATGTTAATGTATTAAATTTAAATCTGAATTTTAAATATTTGTATACCATAACATAATCGCCGCGTATAAAATTGTTAAACATTTCACGGTCCCGCAGGACAGGCATTGCCTAGTGCGGGAACCAATGATTTTATTTCCTGTGTTTTAACGTTTTTCTTTAAGAAACTGTATTAAGCACTATTTAATGTATGTATTATGACTGATGTATACGTGTCTTAAAGAATAAATAATTTTTACTTTTTACTTTTTTTACTAAAATATTATAGTATCTTCGCCGTGTGTGACGCGCTTTAGCGTTGATGATAATATATTATAGTCCCGCCTCGTGATCAAATTTCTTCTATTCTTTATAAATTTATATTTATAAAGCATTTGAATGCCGTAAAACCAAAAATATCAAATTAAGAAAAGTTAATTTTCTTGAATAGAAGTTTATAAATATGTAATTCTTTAATGCTCTATCTATCTTTATAAATATCAAAATTAATATCTTTATCGATTCAGTTCAGATGCATTAATGTGACAAACAAACAAACAAAATAATTCTCCCTTCGTGAAGCTATGACCAGAATAATGCAGGTAAAATAAAAGTCAATAATTATAATATTAATGCTTTTTTAATATTTATTTTAATACCTAATCACTTATTTCATAAAAATGCGAAATTTTGGTACATTGAACATTCTTATTATAAAAATGCAATATTTGTTGAATAAAATATAATCTTTTAAATATAAAAATGGCAATTGAAACAATTAATAACATAAGAACCATAAAAATATAATTAAAACAGAAATTAGAAAATATATAATAATTGCAAGGAAATAACATTTAAAAAAAAATCACCATTTTTATATCTTATCTATGGATTTTAATTTTTTAAATTTGTTTACCATAGAGCATTTCTTGTTTATTGCTAGCATCAAAAATATTTGTCAAGCGAAAGTGAGTAATTTTTCGCTAAATTTGTCGTCTAAAACTTATTTACTACTAAACTATTTTGGTTCGTAAAACTTCAATCACACAGTTTTCCATAAACTTATATTTATATTATTTTATTCAGAGCGAACGTCGTATGCGAAAAAGACTGATTGGATGTTTTGATCTTATTTGTAAATCATTTATTACTTATATTGAACTAGCTTTCCACCCGCGGCATCGCCCGCGCAGTCAAATATAAACCCGCATAGTTCCCGTTCCCGTGGGATGTCCGGGATAAAACCTATCCTATGTCCTTTCTCGGGTATCAAAATATCTCCATACCAAATTTCATGCAAATTGGTTCAGTAGTTTAGGCGTGATTGAGTAACAGACAGACAGACAGACAGAGTTACTTTCGCATTTATAATATTAGTATGGATAACCATTCTCAATAAATGTGTTTTTATACAACTATATATTTTATACAACTAACATACCCAGGTATGTCCGTAAATTTTAAATAATGAGCCAAACTCCTCACAAGCAAAGGAAGCTTTAGAATAATAATTTCATAATGAAATCTGTTTTAAATTTATTTCCAGAACTGTGTTTATTATGCATACATTTTTGTACATACTTTTTGCATAATAAGCTAAAGGTTAGATTTGTGAAAATTTAGGTTTTTTCGAAAGTTGTTTATGTTGTCAAATACAACATAAATATTAGTAAGGTTTCTTTATCAGTTAGGTTATGTTTTTACGTTAGGTTTCTGTAAAAGTCGGGTTTGTGATAAGTTAGGTTTTTTACAAAGTTATGTTTCTGAAAAGTGGAAACGTTAGGTTAGGTTTCTATTATAATTAGGTTAGGTTAGGTTAGTTAAGTTTAGGTTAGGTTAGGTTAGTTAAGTTTAGGTTAGGTTAGGTTAGTTAAGTTTAGGTTAGGTTAGGTTAGTTAAGTTTAGGTTAGGTTAGGTTAGTTAAGTTTAGGTTAGGTTAGGTTAGTTAAGTTTAGGTTAGGTTAGATTACATTACCTCCCGTGTGGAGTTCCTGGTCTCCCATCGGGCGCGTCCCCAGGTGGCGGATAGGGGCAGGCCCCCCAGATATGGGGGGTACCGGCTGCTCAGCCGGCGCGGACCAAAACCAGCGAGGAGGCCGGAGGGCTGCTAAATAATACTCCTAGGTGATGGTATGTGCGCAGCATCACCTAGTACTGGGGTTGGGGCCGACGAGGCCGCTGTGGAGCCGAAAGGGCCCAGCCCTAGATAGCGGCTGGCGGGTTTAACCCGGCAGGCGTACTGCAAACTGGAGGGAGAGGAGATGATGATGGAGGCAAGTTTCCAAAATAAACTACCCCAGGAGGGTACCACCAAGGGTGGAGAATCCCTCCCTGAGTCCAACTCAGGCTGCCCCACGTATTCTGGGGGGGGCAAAAACTTGCACAGAGATTCCGACACTGAGGAGGTGGGTTCCCAGGCCTCCTCAGTGCCAAAGACTACTGGACCCGACGACCTTGGCGCGATAACGGATACTGATTTTATTTATGGTGGTGAACCAAGAGGTTCAGAAACGCGTGCTGCTAGGGCGCGCGGTAAAAAGAATAATAGAAGAGGCAGCAGGGTGCCGGTCAGAGGGGGTTCCTCCTCTGACAGAGGTGCCCTCGGTGGAGCTGGGCTGGATGGCTCGATCATTTCGGACCGTGGGATGGCAAGCGCAGGCTCAACGAACAGCGTGGCCACGCTGCGCTCGGTTTCGTACGAGGAAGACCGACTTTGGGCGAAGCGAAGGCGGTCTCCTGACGCAAGCTGCTCAGCCTTTTCTACTGATGAAGAAGGAGTGCGTAGAGCGCACCGCGCTAAAAGGGGTAAAGGGCGCCCAGCCACCTCAACACAGGCGAGTGTTACGAGGCAGGCATATTTGCGGGCCCAGCGGAGGGATTTAGAAAGCGACAGGAGTGACTTGGAGCGGTCAAATGTCCCTCCCCGGTCGGAAGAGGCGCGGACCTCTACTCCCCTCCCTCCACCACCCGCTCCTGGAGTTTTTGCTCCACTAAATGGCGCGGAAACGGCTGCTGCTCTAGGCCGTCGCATTGAAGCCGGGCTGGCATCTATAAACGAGGTCCGAACGAAATCCCGCAATTTGAAAGGTGTCTTCGTGCGGGACCTTAAGGAGGCCTCCGATGTGATCCGCGAGGCGGCGGGACTTTTGCAGGAGCGTTCAACGTCAGAAGAAACCCGCCGCCTTCAAGCTGCGAACGACCGATTACAGGCAGAGTTGGATGGCCTGCGCAAGGAAGTAGCTGAACTAAAAGCGGCCCAAACTGCAGGTCCCAGTGGAGGAAACGCCGACCTGATAAAGGAAATAATGCACCAGGTCGGTGAAATGGTGAGCGCCAGGCTGGATAGTATCAGCGACCGGCTGCTCCCGGAAAAGCGTCTCCGACCTCCGCTGGCAGCGGACCGCTCCGACCGTAGAGCATTAGAGCGGGAAAAAGACCCTGCACCACTCGAGAGCTTCCCTCCACTTCCTGCGGCCAGAATACCCACATCGAGAAGCAGAGCAGCTCTTGCAAGGACCGAGCCTGTGCCCAGAGCAGCCGAAAGTCTTGCAACCACGGGTGCAATACCCTCGCAGGGTGGGTCAAAGAAAAAGGGCGGGAGAAAGAAAAACAGTAACCAGAAAGAGAAGGATAAAGAAGCGAGTGCCAATGCGCCTCCCGGTGTTACCACCTCACAGCAACGATCTGACGAGGGCTGGACCGTTGTAGGGAAGCGCAACAGGAAAAAAAAGAAGCGAAATGTACAGCCGACCCGGAAGGTTAGAAAGCTCCGGGTTCCCTCTTCGTCTGCGGTGGTGATAGCAATCCAGCCGGGTGCTGAGGACCGTGGAATTAGCTTTGCCTCGGTGCTGAAGGAGGCCAAAGCCAAAATTGATCTAGCTGAAATCGGCATAAGTGCGGTTCGCTTTAAGCGGTCCGCCACTGGTGCTCGCATATTAGAGGTTCCCGGCGCCGCTAGCTCGGAGCAAGCCGATGTACTGGCGGTTAAACTGAGGGAGGTCTTAGACAGCGAAGTGGTTAAGGTGTCCAGGCCAGTGAAGTGCGAAGAACTGCGTATCACTGGGTTGGACGACTCAACCACAGCGGAGGAGGTTGTAGCTGCCGTGTGTCGTGTTGGGGAATGCCCCGCAGAGCAAGTTAAATGCACGGGCCTGCGGGCTGGCCCTAGGGGCATAGCTACGGCCTGGATCAGCTGTCCGGTGGCAGCTGCAAAAAAGATTTCAAAAGCAGGCCGCATTCAAGTTGGATGGACCTCGGCTATGGTGCGTTTGAATGACCCGAAGCCCCTGCGCTGCTTCAAATGTCTAGAGGTGGGGCATGTCCAGGCCCTATGCTCTTCTACAGTGGACCGTAGCAATATCTGCTATCGTTGTGGGGATGTCGGACACAAGGCTGGTCAGTGCACTGCCACTACCGCACGTTGTGTCCTCTGTGCGGAGGCAAACCGTCCGGCGGATCACCGGCTTGGGAGCCAAGCCTGTAAAACTAAGGCAAAGAAAGGAAAGCAGACGCGTGATGGCTCAAAGGCCCCCTCACTCGCTGCTCCGGCATCCACTGAGGCGCCGACTATTGAGGCAGCGGCTATGGAGACACAATAATGGCTTCACTGCAAATGATCCAGGCGAACCTCAATCACTGTGCCCGTGCGCAGGATCTCCTGTACCAGAGCATGGCAGAGTGGGCTATTGATATGGCGGTGATTTCAGAGCCGTATACTGTGCCCTCACGGACAAATTGTGCAGGAGATCTGGATGGCACAGTCATGCTGATGGCACGGGGTGGAGTGGAGCTCGAGAGGGTGGTGAGGCGTAGAGGCTGTGTGGCGGCTTCATTTGGTGCTGGCACTGTTGTGGGTGTGTATTTTTCACCCAACCGCCGCCTCTCTGAGTTTGAGCTGTTCCTGGACAAGGTGAAACAGGTGCTTGATCTCGCACATCCCCAACCGGTGCTCTTGGCCGGAGATTTTAATGCCAAATCTGTAGCGTGGGGATCTCCAGCGAGCGATGCGCGCGGTGTGGTGCTTGAGGAGTGGGCGGCCTCTTTCGGATTGTCCCTCCTTAATCAAGGGTCTATGTTCACGTGCGTGCGGCGGAGGGGGGGCTCCATCGTCGATCTGACGTTTGCGAGTCCGTCTCTTGCCCGCCGTGTGCGGGACTGGAGAGTTCTGGGGGACGTCGAAACGTTGTCAGATCATAAATACATCCGTTTCGGCGTCGCCTCACAACAGGAGATTCCCGGCCGAGCGATTCCAAGTGAGGGACGACGACCCCGCTGGGCGTTGAAGCGTCTGGATAGGGAGCTGCTGGTTGAAGCCGCTATCGTACAGTCCTGGCTCCCTGTACCGGAGGGAACGGTGGCTGTTGAGGAGGAGGCGGCGTGGCTCGCTGATGCCATGACGCAAGTTTGCGACGCGGCTATGCCTCGCGTTGGAGTGACACCACCCAGGCGGCAAGTTTACTGGTGGTCCGCCGAAATTTCCCAGCTGCGCTCTTCCTGCGTGGCGGCGAGGCGGGCGTACACCAGGTGCCGAAGGAGGAGACATACCGAGGCGGAGGAAGCAGCGTTGTATACGTCCTACAGGACCTGCGTTGTTGCCCTTCAGGAAGCCATTACCCGCTTGAAGGGTGAAGCTTGGGACGAGATGATTAGTGGCCTGGATCGGGATGCCTGGGGCCGGCCGTATCAATGGGTGAGGCAAAAGCTCCGCCCATGTGGCCCGCCCCTGACCCAAACACTTGAACCCCGATTTCTCGAGCGAGTAGTGGCGGCATTATTTCCTGATCGGGAGAGACATCCTCCTCCGTCCATGGCGTCGAGGAATATTGCAACACAGGAAGAGTCAAATGATGCCGTTGTTCCTTCGGTCACGAAAGAAGAGCTGGAATCTGCTACAGACAGGCTTAAGAGAAAGAAGGTTTCGCCTGGTCCCGACGGTATACCTAGTCGAGCTTGGGCACTTGCGCTACCGGTTCTTGGACCCAGGGTTGAGCGCTTATTTTCAGCGTGCGTGGAGCAAGGCCAGTTTCCTGTAAGATGGAAATCTGGTAACTTGGTATTGCTCAAAAAGGCGGGCCGCCCCAGGGATTTGCCGTCGGCTTATAGGCCGGTTGTTTTACTAGACGAGGTGGGCAAGCTCCTTGAGCGTATTTTGGCGGCTCGCCTCGTCCAACATCTTGAAAGAGTCGGGCCGAATCTCAGCAACTGCCAGTATGGTTTTCGGCGGAAGCGATCTACCCTGGACGCAATCTTATCTTTAAAGACTGTTGCAGTGGATGTGGTCTCCAGAGGCGGAGTACTCTTGGCGGTATCGTTGGATATCGCCAATGCTTTTAATACTTTGCCCTGGACGTGCATTATGGAGGCGCTCCACTACCACCGTGTGCCCATATATATGATACGGATGATACAATCATACCTATCAGAAAGGGCTATATCGTACCTTTCTCGAGATGGGTGGAGACAGAGGCCTATGTCGTGCGGTGTCCCACAGGGCTCGGTGCTAGGACCGCTCCTGTGGAACATCGGCTACGACTGGGTTCTGCGTGGTGAGAATCACCCAGGGATTGGAGTTGTATGCTACGCCGACGACACGTTGGTGACGGCGCGCGGAAATTGTCTCAATGAGGCAGCCTCATTGGCAACAGCTGGCGTTGATCTAGTGGTGAATCGTATCCGCCAGCTAGGTCTGAAGGTGGCCTTGGAGAAGTCAGAAGCACTGTGCTTCCATGGCCCCCGTAGGGCACCAAGGCCTGGTTCCTGTGTACAGGTGGGCGGCGTGTCCATAGAAATCAGTCAGACAATGCGCTATTTAGGAATTGTCTTAGACGGTCGTTGGACGTTTGTGGAGCACTTCCGTCGCCTCGCCCCCCGTCTCGTCGGGGCGGCCGGGGCACTTGGAAGCTTGCTCCCCAATCTTAGGGGGCCTGGGGATGGCTGTCGTCGGCTTTATACCGGTGCCATCCGTTCAATGGCCCTTTACGGTGCGCCCATCTGGGCTGACTCTCTTAATGCCCGGACCAGACCCCTTTTGCGTCGTCCGCAGCGGGTCATGGCATTAAGAATATCGAGGGCATATCGGACTGTCTCTTTTGAGGCAGCCTGCGCACTAGCCGGAACCCCCCCTTGGGAACTCGACGCTGCGGTACTTGCAGAGGTGTACCGCCGAATTTCCGGGTCCAGGTCTTTGGGGATGGAACCAAATTCCGATGAGGTGTCGCGCTGGAGGGCCACGGCTCGCGAGCGTCTAATGGAGGAGTGGGCGCGGCGGCTCGAGAACCCTACCGTGGGCGTAAGGACGGTGGAAGCCATCCAGCCGGTCCTTTCAGAGTGGTGCAACAGACGGCATGGGGCTCTCACGTTCCGCTTGACACAGGTGCTGTCTGGACACGGATGTTTCGGGCGATACCTGTGTCGAGTCGCGATTCGGGAGCCAACCATGGCCTGCCATTGGTGTCCGAGCGAGGAGGACACAGCGGACCACACGCTGAGTGTGTGTCCTGCGTGGTCCGTGGATAGACAGCGTTTGGTCGCTGTTGTGGGGCCGGATCTCTCGCTCCCGTCCGTGGTTCGCGCCATGGTCAGGGACAACAGGTCCTGGGGTGCGGTGGTCGCCTTCTGCGAGGAGGTGATGGCGCGAAAGGAGGAGGCGGAGCGGGCTCGTGAGAGGAACCCTCTCGCGGACCCGAGGCGGCGCCAGCGACCTTCAAGGCGACGACGCCGTGTCGCGATCGCTAGTGATCGCGACCTGCCTCCCTAACGAAGGGCTCTGGACGATGGGCCGGGGAGTGCTCCATCGTCCGGGGCGATGAGGCGGCAAGAGACGTGTTCCGCTCATGCCGCCTCGCAGAGGAATGAGGAGGCGCGTACGCGCGCAGTCATAGAGTAGAGTGTTAACGGAGGTGGGCCCGCCACCGGGCGTCCGCTGCCGTGGTCGTGGACGATTTCAAAAGAGTACCCGCGGCCCCGGTTAACTGCGCGGCTCGACGGAACACAGTGGGGTTTTAGTCGGTAAGAATCCGACATAACCCACGGCTCCTTCCCCGGGGGCCGTGGGTATCTTTCGAAGATTTCCCCACTTTAAAAAAAAAAAAAAAAAAAAAAAAAAAAAAAAAAAAAGATTACATTACCTATTTTATTAGGTAACGTTATATTATTTTTCAGAGCGAACGTCCGTGACTCAATCCGAGGCACAGTAGGTATGCGAAAAAGACTGATTGGTTGTTTTTATCATATTTGTAATTGTTTAATATATTGATTAAATAAACTATTACCCAAAAAATGTGTTTTTATTTGTTCCCGACAATCTATGGAATTTCTTTATTGCTAAAATTTATTAATTTTTAATTGTAGAGCTGTTTAAATCAAATAACCACACACAAATTTATTTCACAATGAAATCTGTTTTTAATTTATTTCTAAAATTGTATATGATGTGCACACATTTTTACGCATATTTTTGCATGTTTTTGGCGTCTATTAAGTACTAGTTATGAGGAATTGAAAAAAAAATTAATAGTAAATTATTCCTCAAATTGAGAGAGTTCATTTTATTTATTTTTTTTCGAGTTTAATTCATTTCTCGTAAAAATATTTTTCTAAGAATTAGAAATATCAATTTTTGTATCATCTTTACAGACGTTTGTAGGAAATACTTACTCAAAAATTTAAATTATAAAGACTAACTATAAAAGAATCAATACAGAGTGACTTGATATAGGTATAGCTTAGTGTAGATCATTATTCGTAAATAGACGCCAAAAATATGCAAAAAAATACGCAAAATGTGTGCACATTATACACAATTTAGTAGATAATGTGTTAATAAATTATCTATACTATAATATAATAAAGGTGAAGAGTGATATAACATAACTAAACCTAAGCTAACCTAACCTGTTCAGAAACCTAACATTTACTTCTGTAACCTAACCTAACCTAACCTACATTAGTAAATTTTTCTTCAAATCGAGTTTATGATGAATGATGATTAATTGTTCATTTCTCGTAAACAATTAGTTCTTAGAAATAGAATTAGTTATTCAAATATCAATTATTGTTGTATCATCTTTACAGAGGTTTTGTAGGAAATACTCAAAAATTTAAATTATAAAGACTAACTATAAAATAGTATTGCCCATAATATTTAAAATTTACGGACATTCCGATACAAAAGGTTGAAATGAGATGAATTTAAAATATGCCACAATTAAGAATTTATAATTACTAAGTAATATACGTACTAATAATATACGTACGGTTACTTACATATTTTGTAAAATTAAATTGTAATACTGAAATGATTTAAAAGAGCAACTATGGAGTTTCTTGCCGATTCTTCTCCATAGATACTGCTTTCCGAATCGGTGGTAAATGATAAAAATATGTATTGACGTTTCAAAAGTGCTTCTCGAAGAAGTCTAATTGAATAAATAAATGTTTGAGTTTTTGAGTTTGAATTAATAAGTAAGGACGAACCTCCAGATATAGTCGGGAAGAAATAAAAAATACATTTATTGATAATATTTTATTTATTCAATATAAATAATAATTATACATTTACAAATATGATAAAAACCCACCAATCAGTCTTTTTCGCATACTGTGCCTCGGGATTAAATCGCGGACGCTCGCTCTGAAAAAAAAGAATCAATATTATAAAAATACCTAGCAAACATTGTTCTGCCACTCTTACAGGTATGAAAAATAGTTGTTCCGATTCTTAGACCAAACCGATATGCACACAAAATATCATGAGAATCGGTCTAGTTATTTCGGAGGAGACTGGTTTAACTACAAACACCGCGACACAAGAATTGTAGGTAAATATTAGAAGGAGAAGGTAACAGATTAACTTTACCACGCCATTATGTGCAGCAGTATTTTATTATTTTAATAATATATTTGAACGACTAATGAACAAAAATCATTCTTATTCTCATTAAAAATGTTCGCATAATAACAAAATTCTAGGAATAAATTACAAACAGATTTCATTGTGAAATTATTATCTAAAGCTTCCTTTGTTTAGGGGTAAATTATTTAAAATATACGGTCATACCCAAAAAAATTCTTAAGTGTTAAGTTATTTAATTTAAACAGCTCTACAATTAAAAAAATAAATAAATTTTAGCAATAAAGATATTCGGGAACAAATAAAAACACGTTTATTGATAATAATTTATTAATTCAATATAAGTATAATATAATAATAAACGATCTACAAATAAGATAAAAACAACTACTTATTCAGTCTCTTTCGCACTGTGAATCCTCAGAAACTTTCGCATTTATAATATTAGTAGGAAATAGGATCATAATTTATTTCCTTAGTAGGTATCCAATGTAGAGAATACGAAATTAGGTAGGTTGTAGGTCTGATTGACTAGAACCCTTACTTCATCACCAATCACCTTGAGATCTGCAAAAGCAAAGAAATTAAACAAACTCAAACATTATTTATTCAATTATTTTTAATTTTTATTAATAAAAAGTTAAACAATGGATATATATTCAACATTTTCTACCATAGCTGAATCCTGCTCTTGCTCACATGAAACGTCAATCATAAAAACAAGACAGGTTATTGCAATAAGTAAATAGCGAATGGGTAACATTTTATTAGTAAGACCGTTAGACTTCTTCTAGAAGAAGTTTTGAAGCTCACGAAAGAATGCTCTTGTTCAAGTTCTAGCTCTATGTTCGTTTGATGTAAATCCACCATAATAGAACTAACCATTTCTACAAATAACTTCAATAATTTACCCATCAGATATGAACACGTGATGATATATAGCCTAAAATCTGTATTCTTCCTCAATAAATGGGCTACCGAAAGAATTTTTAAATCGGACCAGTTGTTCTTGAGATTATCGCGTTCAAACAAACAAACTCTTCAGCTTTATAATATTATTAGTATAGATTATAGATTCTTTGAAAATGTATAAGTAGATATATCTGTACAATTTTTTTTCCCATGTGATACAACATACAGAATGACCTTCCTTCCTGACATGTTGTATCTCCTCCACAATATGTTAAAGTTATTTTTATACTCTGTGCAATGTTTTATTCAAACGTAAGTGACGTAAAGTTGCATCGGCGGAAACATTTTTATTCTATGTTGAGGTAGGTCTTGTAATGCCTATTTATTAGATAAAGCTGGTACAAACAGAACTTAAAATACTCTAGTCTAGTATGTGATATCTTGCTTTCCCTTTTTTTAAGCGGGGACATCTTGCAACGATACCCACGGCCTCTTCTCCGGGGGCCGGAATCCACCTACCCACCAAAACCATCGTGTTCCACCCAGCCGCTTTTACATACAAATTTGTTGTAAAATATCTTGTGTCTAAGATAAAGGTACCTAGATAAGTATTTTAGATTGTAGTATTAAATGCTCCCGCATTATAGCAGGATTCGAACCCACGTCTTTCGCTGTGCCTACTAATGTAGTTGATCACTACATTAGTAGGCTCATAATGTTCCCATTTTAGGCCGGTTGCAGAGCTTCACCTACCGTCAGTGGCCAGTGCGTACCATCGGTCCTGACGATACGCATCAGCAATGTGTATGACTAATAAATAATATTACACTAATACGAATGACTGACGAATACGAATACGAATGACACTGGTTACGGGTGCGTATGGTCGGTCTAGCTTTGAACGGTTATGAATTTCCATACATATGACATGCGCGACTGACGTACGCACTGATGATCGGTCAAGCTCTGCAACCGGCATTAGTAATCAAATCTCCTTTACTCTGTGATTAAAATATTACTTTGTTAACACTATGCGTACAGCATACAGAGGGGACATGAAACAAATATTCATAGTTGCAGAAATACAAAAATACAATGTACGATGCCACACACAAGCACCATTATAAGAAAAGATATCGCTTTCACAAACACGGATACAATTACAAATACCAATAAAACAATACAAGGTGTCCTACCATCTGTGTACTAAGCCTAAGGCTGGTTGCAGAGCTTGACCGACCATCAGTGCGTACCGTCGGTCCTGACGATACGCATCAACAATTGTATGACTATGACACTAATGCGTATGGTCGGTCTAGCTATGAACGATTTTATGAATTTCCATACGTATGACAAGCGCGACTGACGTACGCACTGATGGTCGGCTCTGCAACTAGCCTAAAGAACTAAAAACTTCGCGTGTTACACCGGTTCCAAAGAGTGGCTCCAAAGTGAGCATTGAGAACTATAGACCTATCGCGGTGCTATCTACTTTTGCTAAACTGCTAGAAATTATTTTAAATAATCACGTCTCACAACAAATAAGTTCTCGATTATCGGATTGTCAGCACGGTTTTCGTGCCCGTAGATCAACGTCAACAAATTTGATTAATTTCGTCGACTAAGTACGCTTCTAAAAACTTAGATCGTAAAAAACAAATCGATGTCAGTTATTTTGACTTTAAAAAAGCGTTCGATCGCGTAGATAATGACGTCCTTTTGCGTAAATTTTCTATGATTGGTTTCACTCCCAGGCTGGTAAAATATTTTGCAGACTACCTCCGGGATCGTTTTCAATTTGTACAACTTGGTAGTTATCGTTCAGATCCATATGCCATCAATTCTGGTATCAGTCAAGGCAGTACCTTCGGTCCTACTCAATTTCTGGTAATGTTCAACGATCTTCCAGATGTTATTAGTTCTTCCCAGTGTCTTATGTTTGCCGACGATCTTAAATTATATTTGGCTATAGGAAGTATTGAGGATTGTCAGGCATTACAAAACGATATAAATAGCGTCTGCGAATGGAGTAAAATGAACCGTTTAGATCTTAATGAGGCAAAATGTAAAGTAATGACTTTTACTCGGAGTAAATCTCCACATCTCTATGGCTATAAAGTTTCGGATAAGATTGTAGCTAGAGAGAATTCGATTCGTGATTTAGGCGTGTTATTCGATCGTACCTTAAGTTTTAATGACCACATAATTGATTTATGCCAGAATGCATATAAAGCACCTGGATTTATTTTTAGGCAGACTGCTCGTTTTAATGACAAAACTGTTATCATTAGCCTTTATTATGCATTTGTACGTAGTAAGCTCGAATATAACGCTATCGTGTGGAGCCCACATGAAAAAATTTACACGTTAATGATTGAGAAAATTCAACGTAAATTCTCAAGATGCCTTTTCCGGAAGATGTATGGATATTATCCCTACTTATATCCATCCTTGTACGTAATGGGGATGGTTGGAATGGATACACTGGAACTACGACGCGAACGCGCGCTTATGGTTCATTATTATCTGCTGTTAAATAACAAAATTGACAATCCCGTGGCACTGGGGGCCTGTGGTGTGTGGGCACCGAGCTGCTCCGTGCAGTGGCGCTCGCGTCCTCTGTTCGCGGAGAGCCTGCTACGGACGCGAGCCGCTTGGAGTGCACCCACCCATCATGCACTCAATTTGTTAAATAAATTTTTACGTGCTAAATCTGAAGTTGACTTATTTAATGTTAATATTGTATCGTTTGTCTCTAATTGTACCTTATTTTTAAGTCAGACTTTGTAATAATTGTTATCTTTGTGCGTTTTGGTATGTTTTGTACTGTAAGTCAAAGATGTATTGATGAATAAATAAATAAATAAATAAATAAATAAATAAATAAATAAATAAAGAAAGGAATATATAATAATTACGGAAAAAATACTAATAAACTTACAGACGCAGTTTAAAAACAATTTATTGATACTTTTTTTCAGCTAAATCGAATTTAAAATCTACCTATTAACACGACCCTTGCAAGCACACAGAATTTTTCACACAATAAATTTAAAAAGAGCACAAATTTTGTATTAGCATTCAGCTGCGACGACACAAACAGGCACAAAAATACACAGATTCATTCAAACTGACATAGATACTGAATTAACTTTGAACACAATTTTTTCATCTGTTGCATTCAGCCTTAACTTCATTATACATTACTATTTAAAGGTCATTTCAAAGTGGATTAAATAATAAGCCAAACGACTGACAAAAGCAAACGATACTTATTGCTAGTAAGAAGAGAAATAGTAACAGCGTAGCGAAACGAAAAAGGTAGACAGTAGTGGCTGAGTTACTTTCAAGATATATAAATTTAATTAGTTAAATAAAAAAAAGACAATTTACACAAACGGCACGATCTAATCCCATACTAAGCTTTCGCTTGTCTTATGGAAACCAGATGGCTGATAACATACGTATACATCATTTTAAATAAATACTTATATAATTAATTAACCCCCAGACATAGAACAAACATCTATGTTCATCACACAAATATGTACCGTGGGTGGGAATCGAACCCACGACCACTGACTTGGAAGGCAGGGTCACTACCAACTAAGCCAACCGGTCAGTCAGTCGGCTATTGGCTAATATCTTGAAAATAGTTATTGTTATTACCTTCTCATACTCTACCGTCTCTACTGGTCTCTACCGTATTTTGAGAATATTAAGTGACTAGCTGTGCCCCGCGGTTTCACTCGCATTGCTCCGTTCCTGTTGGTTTTAGGGTGATGATATATATCCTTCCTCGATAAAAGCTATCTAACACCGACAGAATGTTTCAAATCGGACCAGTAGTTCCTGATATTAGTGCATTCAAGCAAACAAACAAACTTTTCAGCTATATAATATTATATAAATAAAGATTAGTTAATCATGTTACCAATAAATTAATAATTATCTATAATTTCATAGGTTTCTTTATTAAAATCGAAAGTTTTCGTGACTGTATTAATTTTCCATACTATCATTTTATGCTAAGGCGTTCGAAAAGATTCTATAAATAAATAAATAAAGTCTTTATTAACAATCTAAATGTTACATTTCTTCTTAAAAACGACTTAAGTATGTAATATTGAACATGCAGGTTTATGAAAGTAACATCATACAAGTGATAACTGCGTTAAAAAAACCGACTTCAAACTTGCACTTGCAAAATTTACAAATACCTACAGACAAAAATGCTCATAAAATAAAAACTACTGGGCCTATCCGAATAAAATTTTTATGGGACCAATTCGACACCATCCCGCATCGAAAAAAAAAAGAATCACGTAAATCGGTTCAGAAACCTCGGAGTAATCGGTGTACATACATAAAAAAAAAAAAAAAATATACCGGCCGAATTGATAACCTCCTCCTTTTTTTTGAAGTCGGTTAATTAAAATATTATTGTTTGCATTAGTCACCGGTTTATGATTGTCTTGCTCTTTGGCATAGGCCTCCCCAAGAATTCTCCACATCGATCTATTTCTTGCTATCTTCGTCCAGCATGGTCCTGCCACCTCCTTATATCATCCTCCCATCTTCAATAAAGATTCTATGCAATATTTTTAATAATGAACAAGACTGAATACGAGTTTTCGTTTACACTAAAAGATCTCGAAAGAATGCTCTTGCTCTAGCTCTAGCTCTATGTTCGTTTGGTCTAAATGCACCATTATACAGAAAAATACTGAATACGAATTTTTCTTTACACTAAAAGATCACGAAAGAATGCTCTTGCTCTAGCTCTAGCCCTATGTTCGTTTGGTCTAAATGCACCATTATACAGAAAAATACTGAATACGAATTTTCCTTTACGCTAAAAGATCACGAAAGAATGCTCTTGCTCTAACTCTAGCTCTATGTTCGTTTGGTCTAAATGCACCATTATACAGAAAAATACTGAATACGAATTTTTCTTTACCCTAAAAGAACACGATAGAATGCTCTTGCTCTATGTTTGTTTGGTCTAAATGCACCGTTATACTGAAAAACACTAAATACGGTTTTTCGTTTACACTAAAAGATCACGAAAAAATGCTCTTGCTGCTCTCGCTCTATGTTCGTTTGGTCTAAATGCACCGTTATACTGAAAAATACTGAATACGAATTTTCCTTTACGCTAAAAGATCACGAAAGAATGCTCTTGCTCTAACTCTAGCTCTATGTTCGTTTGGTCTAAATGCACCATTATACAGAAAAATACTGAATACGAATTTTTCTTTACCCTAAAAGAACACGATAGAATGCTCTTGCTCTATGTTTGTTTGGTCTAAATGCACCGTTATACTGAAAAACACTAAATACGGTTTTTCGTTTACACTAAAAGATCACGAAAAAATGCTCTTGCTGCTCTCGCTCTATGTTCGTTTGGTCTAAATGCACCGTTATACTGAAAAATACTGAATACGAATTTTTCTTTACCCTAAAAGAACACGATAGAATGCTCTTGCTCTAGCTCTAGCCCTATGTTCGTTTGGTCTAAATGCACCGTTATACTGAAAAACACTAAATACGGTTTTTCGTTTATAAAAATTGAACACGAAAGAATGCTCTTGCTCTAACTCTAGCTGTATGTTCGTTTGATGTAAATGCACCGTTATACTGAAAATTACTGAATACGAATTTTCCTTATATACAAAAAGATCACGAAAGTTCTTGCTCTAGCTCTATGTTTGTTTGTAAATGCACCGTTATAACTTATAAGTGAATGTGAGTGAGTGAAGATCGTCACAGTGTATTCCTATTGTTAAAAATGGTAGGAAGCGAAGCCATATGCTACAACCACTCTGCAAATGAAAGGTCTGAGTTTGCCTATACGGTAGTTCCAGTGTTTGATTTTACACAAGTATTATATTAGTGAATAGCTTTCCGCCCGCGGCTTCGTACGCTTTGTCTAAAACCTTATCTTATATATATTATAAAGGCGAAAGTTTGTAAGTATGGATGTATGGATGTATGGATGTTAGTTACTCTTTCACGTAAAAACTACTAAACCGATTACAATGAAATTTAGCATACATATAGAGGGTAACTTGGATTAACACATAGGATAGTTTTTATCCTGGAAATCCCACGGGAACGGGAACTATGCGGGTTTTCCTTTGCAAACGCGGGCAAAGCCTCGGGCGGAAATCTAGTAAATTATATACTTACTAACCTTTCTCTTGAATTACTCTATCTATTAAAAAACCGCATCAAAATCCGTTGTTTAGTTTTAAAGATTAAAGCATACAAAGGGACATAAAACGACTTAGTTTTAAGTAGTGATTTAAAATTTTAACGGGTTTTATACGCGATCTATTAATTAAAGAAAGAAATAAAGAAAGAGAGTCTCTCCTTTAAAATGAATAATCGTGTTCAAAATCTTTTAATAAGTCTTGAATTTAAAATCTCTAAATAGGCTCTAATTTTTTATTTCAAATGTCTATTTTGACCAGACTATCGTCCGTAAACTAATCAGTTATCATATTACATTTTGACTGTAGGTAGTAACGTTTAAACTGCTGTATCGATTTTGATAAAACTTGTACTATCCCTAAGTTAAAAATTGTTATGGTTGTTACTTGTTTCATTTAAATATGCATTAATATAGCAGTTATTTGAATAGATCTCCCAAAATTGGCCAATTATATTAACTATTATATGTATAGATTATTATCTAGCTGTACCCTGCGGTTTTATCCGCAGTGCTTCACTTCTGTTAGTCTTAGCGTGATGATAATATAAGTATTATAGTCCCGCCTCGTGATGAAGTTTATTCTATTCTTTATAAATTTATATTTATAAAGCATTTGAATGCCGTAAAACCAAAAATATCAAATTAAGAAAAGTTAATTTTCTTTACTAGAAGTTTATAAATACATAATTCTTTAATGCTCTCTTTATAAATATCAAAATTATTATCTTTATCGATTCAGTTCAGATGCATTAATGTGACAAACAAACAAACAAAATAATTCTCCCATCGTGAAGCTATGACCAGAATAATACAGGTAAAATAAAAGTCAATAATTATAATATTAATGCTTTTTTAATATTTATTTTAATAATCACTTATTTCATAAAAATGCGAAATTTTGGTACATTGAACATTCTTATTATAAAAATGCAATATCTGTTGAATTAAATATAATCTTTTAAATATTAAAATGGCAATTGAAACAATTAATAACATAAGAACCATAAAAATATAATTAAAACAGAAATTAGAAAATATATAATAATTGCAAGGAAATAACATTTTAAAAAAATCACCATTTTTATATCTTATCTATGGATTTTAATTTTTTAAATTTGTTTACCATAGAGCATTTCTTGTTTATTGCTAGCATCAAAAATATTTGTCAAGCGAAAGTGAGTAATTTTTCGCTAAATTTGTCGTCTAAAACTTATTTAGTTACTACTAAACTATTTTGGTTCGTAAAACTTCAATTACACAGTTTTCCATAAACTTATTAAATTATTTAATCTAGAATAACATTTAAAAAAATTAACAAAAACGCTCTTATTATAATTATGTTCAATTTAGAAAAAAAAAACTATGAATACAAAGTATATAATAGATTTAAATGTTATTTAGACAATAATTCTGAGAGATTTTAATTTTTAAATGTATAAAAAAAAATATAGGTAGTTAAAAAAGTAAAAAAGACACGCTAAAACTCATGAAATTATTGTCCTTTATCCTTGGTGCACAAAGTTTGAATTAAATCTGTCCGTTTAAAGTCAAAATCGAGTCTAAAGGAGTCGGTTACATAAACATGCAGGTGAAGCTAATAAAAGCGTGTAGGTACTTACTATGAAATTGTAGTTTTACAAACCGTTGCCTAAACTAAATTATCAAGTCCAGTAACATAGCAGTCGTTTAAGGGCTGATTTTTCAATCCTTGGTTAAAACTTATTCATCGAATAACGTTTTAAACTACAATTTCAAAAATGTATTCTAATTGTCCGTATATGACAGTTTACAGGTGATTTTTTAAAATGTTCGTGTAATACTTTATTGGACGGATAAATTTTAACCATGGATTAAAAAATTGGCCCTGAATAAAATAAATTTAACAATACCAAATCATATCAACATTTGGATAACTTAATGGCGTAACATCGGCTTTGATAAGTCTGTTAGAATAAATCAAAATATTTAATCCTAAAGTCAATTATTTCAAGAAATAAATAGTTTTTGAGCGTAACTCACAAATTGTATTATGTGCGAGAGTCACTGCAACAAGTTGAATCTAAAACACAATACAATAAAGAGATTTTATCTAAAAATACTAAATATATAGTTTAATATTTTCGCGGCAAGAGGTAAAGTGGATAGGTTTCTTTGGGTAGGGCAGCGCATGCCGGCTTTTGTCGTAAGTCATCTTTGCTAACAGCAGCGACGTCAAATTCCTGAACTATGTTTGCGAACATTACGAAGCTCATAGTGGTCACCATGGTTTGTCCTATGCACGTTCGTTTGCCGATACTAAAAGGCAAGTAGTGTGGTATATTCTTCTTCACGGATACAACTTCTTTCTCCATTTCCTTGCTTTTATCAATCGGGCCTGTTCGTTCGCTGTCTGATTCCATACCAGAATCGCATAGAGAGTTCCTTCGTACGCGTATTTTCGTCTTTTCCAGGAACCTAGATGGGTCAAATTTCTCTGGCTCGTTCCAGTATTTTGAAGATGTGTTCAACTCGTAGTTGTTGATGAAAACTATGGTTCCTTTTTCTACTCCGTAACCAGCCACGGCGGCGTTTTCTGTGGCTACATGAGGAACAATTGGTGACGAACTATATCTAAGGCATTCTAGGATAGTTGCTTCTGTGTAAGGCAGGGAAGGTCGGTCAGTTAGTGTTACGGCGCGTTTACCTTTAGTCACACCGTCAATTTCTGCCTTAATACGCCTGCCAACTTCGGGATCTCTGGCTATGGCTGTCAGACACAACATAACTAGATTACCTACAGATGAATGTCCACCTAGGAAATCTTCAAGCATGAATATGATTGTGTTTCTATCGACTGTAGGATCGTCATGAAGCACTCGTAGTAAGCCATCGAGGAAGTCTTTTTCAGGCCCTTCAGTGTCTAAATTCAGTTCTCTCTGCTCGATGATTCTTGACAGAATAAAGGTACGTATCTCTTGTGACCAGTGCGATAGTTTCTCCATGTGTTTCTTGTAAAACGGAGCGAGGAAAGGCAGGAAATCGACGGCGTATCCCTGGTTAATCTCCCAGAAGATCTCATCGAAGTAATCTACGACTTTCCTGAATTCAGCATCTGTATCTGCGTCGAAACGTATACTGCACATGTAGTTAGCGAACATGTTCATAGCTGTGGACATTAGGAGCGGTTTGAGGTTGATTGCGCCTTCTGTACTGCGTGTAATGTGTTTCAACGTTTGTATAAGTTCAATGGATTCGAATGTAGCGACGGAACCGATTCGTGCGAAGTTGTCTGTGTGCTGTTTGGGTCCGCAGTGGCGACGCGCGAGGTTTCGTCTACGGAGTTGTAGGTTCGACCAATCGCAGAGCGCGAGCGCTGTAAAGAAGAAAAAGTTTGGTTAGTTTGGACGAATTGTATATATTTAAAGTAGAGTAAAATGAGAAAGAGGAGGCAATTCATACATCTGACTCAAATATTATTATGGCATTATACAGGGTGTCCTACTATTGGTATACTAAGCGCGAAGAGAATTGTAGTTTTGCATACACTGATCACGAAAAAAATACTTAAACAACAAAATTACCCATAAGTATTTTTTACGTACTCAGCGTATGCAAAACTATAACCTCCTTTGATATTAGTATACCAACAGTAGGACACCCTGTATAGGTATGCTAACATTATGTAGTTGCAGTTTATGATCAATGCTAACAACTAAGAATAAGAAGAATGAAAGGGGATCATTGAGATCTTTGAAATATCACAATGGACAAAATAAAATATTATGAAATCTTAAAAATAATCCTGCCTAACTAAATCAATTTAAATAATTTATCATACTAAAGACAAGCCCTCACTGAGTTGACCCCGCATAGAAACTAAAAAATAGTCTATGCAAGGTATGAATAATTAGCTTTGAACAAAATAAATAAAATAATATCGAGTAAGTTTTTTTTTTCATCTTGTATACTTTACTGTTGTATAACGAACAATTTGTAATCTATATACAACTTGTATACAGGGTGTCCCACTATTGGTATACTAAGCGCGAAGGGCATTGTAGTTTTGCATACACTAATCACGTAAAAAATACTTAAACAACAAAATTACATCAAAAAATTTTTGCTAAATTCTTCCTGACAATCCATGTTTTCTTCTCTAGCTTCGCGCAGCCGGCATATACCGCTTCTCTATGTGAGGTGTGAGCATTTTGTCTATGAAAACGTAATCTTAAACGATGGTAACGTACTAGTAGCAGAGCTGGGCAGGTTGCTTGTTATGGGTGTATAACTGTATACATAGAGTTTTAAGAATTCATCTAGGTATTTGAAAAAAAAACTTCGTCTGGAATTTTATAAGTATTTTTTACGTACTCAGCGTATGCAAAACTATAACCTCCTTTGAGCTTAGTATACCAATAGTGGGACACCCTGTAAGTGAACTCTAGAAAACCACAAACTTTAGCATATGCTAAATCATAAAGTTTGCATGTGCGCACGGCATTAGCATGGCATGCATTATGTATGAACATATGGCGTTTGACGTTGGTCATTTGAAATTATGATTCTGAACGATTATAAATAAGTTCGGATGGATATTATGATCAATATATAACCAGCATTACAATATGAAGACTAAGGGCCGAGTTTTCAATCCTTGGTTAAAACTTAAAACTAAATATATAAAAAAATGCACGCGAAAGGTAAAAGGTTAAAAAATTATTGTATTGTCACCGATCCTTGACTTATTTTGTACGAATAATTATTATTAATTATATATTTGAACCTATAAATGGTTCCATTTAACTCCCAAGACCGCAGTCTTGCTCAGTGTAGGTACAAACTCAAACTCAAACATTCATTTATTCAATTAGACTACTATTTAGTAGCACTTTCGAATCGTCATTACATAAGTATTATTAACATTTACCACCGATTCGGAAAGCAGTACCTATGGAGAAGAACCGGCAAGAATCTCCATAAAAAAAAGTTTGAATTAAATCTGTCCGTTTAAAGTGCGTCAAAATCGAGTGTAAATAGGAGTCGGTTACATACAAACATACAGGTGACGCTAATAAAAGCGTGTTAAAAAAAAATTCTATTTACACTTTAAAAAGAAACATTGTGCCTAAAGCTTCTAATCCTAGTAAAAAAGCTTATTTTCCTTTTTATAAATTTAGATATCGTACTATCTGCATCTATATTATTAAACGAGAAAATATTTGTTAGTTATTTAGTTTTCTTTAAAATTCAAAAAATACTGTAATAACTTAGAAGACCTATTTAAAATAGATCAAGAATTATTAATAACGTTAGTTGATATTATTTTTCAAAAAATCTCGACTTCTATTACCACAAAAGATTGTGTGTTATGATGTAAAATGCATCTACTACCCACGAAAAACTAGATGATTTAAAATAATGTGAATGTGTTGAAAATAATAGTAATTTAAATGGTTAGTTATTAATCGATTATTGAGATGATAAATTTTAAATAAAATATTAAAAGAATTAAATCATGAAATTATATAATACTAGTGGTCCGCCCCGGCTTCGCCCGTGGTACATATTTCGCAATAAAAGGTAGATAGCCTATGTCCTTTCTCGGGTATCAAAATATCTCCATACCAAATTTCATGCAAATTGGTTCAGTAGTTTAGGCGTGATTGAGTAACAGACAGACAGACAGAGTTACTTTCGCATTAATAATATTATAGTATGGATTGATTCCTATAACATAAACATACGTAATAATTTAATGGACGAGTGATGCTGCCATATGTGAGATTTTAAATTTAAAAAGTAAAATATGTAAAAATTTTGTACAATAAGAAAATATATACTGTATAATGTTATGTGTTATTATAAATGCGAAAGTAACTCTGTCTGTCTGTCTGTTACTCAATCACGCCTAAACTACTGAACCAATTTTCATGAAATTTGGTATAGATATAATATTTTGATACCCGAGAAAGGACATAGACTACTTTTTATCCCGCGGAAAATGACGCAATGCCGGAAATCCCACGGGAACGGGAACTATGCGGGTTTTTCTTTGACTGCGCGGGCGAAGCTGCGGCCGGAAACCTAATTAATTAATAAATTAGGATTTAGGATAATTAATGAACTAGGTACCTACTATTTTAAGTAACTCCATATGTATGTTTATCTATCTCTTCTTCACGCCTTAACCACTGAACCGATCTGGATGAAATTTGTTACAAAAATAGTTTCAGACCTGGGTCATTGTCAAATTTTGCGCAGGTTAACTTGTCCCTCAAACCTTTTTTACTTCTATACCATTAAAAAGTTAACTGTCACTAAAAACTTACAGCAAATACAAACTTAATCGCATTAATAAACATATATTAATAAAATAAAGACTTAGTTTTCATTTTTTATTTTATTTTTTAAAGTAACATTGTGGTTTTTTCTGGTAACAGAAGGGTTTTCCATACAAATTTGACCTGTCCCAAGTAGCACTTCGTTACAGAAAATATAAAATAACTACAATTTCCAATATACCAACCCACATCAATTAAAATATTACTATAAACAGAATATTGTGAATATTTCTAAAAGTACATTTTAAAACCGATCAGTGCTAAAATTTATTTTATAATAATTTTTTTAACTTTGTCCCACGTAGTGTTTGGAATCGTGAGCACTACTATGTTACTAAATAAATCATTACTCAAAATAGAGGTGGCGCTGTTTTCGACTTTCTATTAGCTTGAGCGAGGTTTCTGCAGCCATTGTGGTCGTTCGTTAGGTCTGAGGGAGGGTACATTGAATCTCAGTCGACCGCGTGGCGCTGAACGTGCCGCGTATTTTTATTCCGCATCAACATTGTTACCTACCTATTAAAGTAAATAAAACCGTTTTTTTCTATTAACTTACGTTCACTTTATTATTTATGGGGTAATTATGCTCAATTTGAAATAAAAAAATAACTAAATGCATTATTCTATGATTTATGTCTTTTAGAATGTAAAATTTACAACTCTGTTATCATCATTCTGTTACTTAGCTCATGGTAACAGAGTTGAGTAAGCATGTATTCTGTAACTTTTGTTTGAAATTTTATATTTGTAATAATTTTTTTTCTTAAGAATCGGTTTCTCAAAGAAATTTTGAGTTGTAACATGTAAATAAATCATATTTAATTAAATGTAACCTTGAAGATATTGTTACAGGCTATTCTACCCTTAACACGTTCACTGCGGCACAGATATAGCTGTACTTTCCATTACTGCGTTACGGGTCGTTTTAAACCTTGTCCTATACCAGAGATTGTGGCGGCACGAGGCATATTAAACCCCACCGCCCGTAGGAGACCAAAATCCTTTTTTTGGCGCCAAATAAGACAAAGTGTGCGGTTTTTGTCCTGATTATTATTAACAATGAGTTGATTGACCTAAATCTACCGCCGCCCGTGGTTAGATTAGTTAGTTTAGATTCTATGGGTAAAATAAAATGTGGGGTCTGATGTACCCCATACCGCACTGAACAATAGCAGTTTTTCATACAATTTAGTGATGGGAAAAGAAATATCGATTTTATTTAATTGTATTTATTTATCAAACTTATGGATGTTTTTCATTAAAACAGGCCAAACAATAGGTAATATTGTTTGCAACCAGTGCATTCTATGAGAATTTTCTTTACTTTTTTGACAGCCTCACGACTTGTTAAGAAGGTGCGGAGTTTTTAGTAACATCCTACACGTCTCCTCTTATTTGATCCCTTTAAGAGATGATGTGCCTTGTTTGTTGGCTTGTTGACTTGGGCAAGAGTTAAATTTTGATGAGCCATACACCGATTGCCGGGTGTTTTGGATTTGCCGCTAGTTGATTCAATGAACAAACACACTAATAGTAATCATGATTATCAACCTATTTGAAGAAAGTTACTCAACATGTCACATTCACGTTTCTATTAACGATATGTTTGTAAATTACCTGTATCTACATTCAAGTCATTCTTTGTAAAAGCTTCAATAAGTTGTTCCACAAATAGTCTCGAATGCGTTGCACAACACTAACCGCGTGAGCTAGCTTAGGGTGCGGTACGAGGTGCGCGGTGGTACGGGGTGTTCGCAACCTCGTTCCGCACTGTGTTAGAATTTTTATTTGTTCAGTGCGGCACGAGGTCTTAGAAACCCGGTATTAAGGTCGGTATACCATTGAACTAGGAATCAATAGCACATCTCAAATATATAGATATCACTTTCCTACACTGAACCAGATGGAAGTTATGCCTCCCGCACGACAGAGAAGTTTACGTTTTTTCCTACCGCTATAACGACGAGACACGGACAGGGTGTTTCAAGCCCTGTTTCGCAGCTAACGTGTTAAAATGCCTCTCACGCCAGCTGAGAAGCAAGTAAGTTAATAGAAACAGATCGAAGTTATTTACAGATTATATAAAATTTAAGTAACAATTAGAAACAATTAACAAGAGATAGGAGACGTATAAAATACAATGCAACAGAGAAAAACGAAAGAAGTCTAAAAATAAGGACGGCAATCCCGTAAATCCAGTAAATGCTATTAAAAATGGCCATGAAAAAGTTAAGAATCTGAAGGAAAAGTATGCTATTGATAAAATATTCGACAAGAAGGTCGTTAAAATGTCTAGGCAGGAAATACAAATTATCCAAGAGTATCTTGCTGTGGATCAAAGTTTCATATGAAAAAAATCAGCCCACATGTAAGAAAAATGTTTTTAGAACCAAAATCAATCTTTTCGAACGTGACGACATATCAAGAGTATACAATTTATTCACTTATAGTACAAAAAGAACAACTAAGTTACTGTGTTACAACTCTGTTACTTTCGTGTCCCGAAGATTAAAGAACTTAGTTACGAAATTTAGGAAAAGCTGTTCAATATAATACTGCTAAATTACAATAGGTTAATTTGTCAGTTAATGAAGCGGTTATATGTTGTAATTAGCTGTTAATTTACAGATATTTCATGGAGTAGTGTAGAATTTAAGGTTTGTTATTATTCATAAAGTAACAGAGTTGACTAAAATTGTAAATAAATTACTGTTAAACTTAAAAAAGGCTTGTGCTTCTAATGGTGATTATAAGATATAAGACTGTAATGAATATAAAAGCCAAAATATGTGCGACTGGTTTATTTAATTTAATGATAAAAGGCAAAGTGTAATAATAACAGAGTTGTATTTTTTCTCCACCCTGACGCACTAAATCTGAAATAAATCTTAAATTATTAGCTAAACATCTCGGCCAACTTGAATTACAGATACTTCAGTTATTTTAACAGGCACGGGCATAAAGAAAAGTTCAATTTTAAAATATTTTCTTTTTCACATTTTTGAAATATGCATTTACGTTTACCTGCGCAAAATTTGACAATGACCCACCTAAGAAAGGACATTTGTCTACTATATGGAATACGTGTTTGTCTGTAGGTACTTGGTCGAAGTCGCAGGCGTATAGCTAAATTAAGTTTTTTTTGATAAAATTTTTATTAGTTCATAAATAAGACACGCATTTACGCAGTGGGTTAGTAATTTAGTATTGCTTGCATTATTTCATATGACGCATAAAATATCTGATTTCCCGAACGTTTGCTAAATAAGAAGGTCATTTATAGTTATTAAAATAAATATTGATATTCTTAAGTCACGAGCGGTAGCGTTAGCGATATAATTTTAATAAATTTAAATCTATAGGTACTAATATTATAAAGCTGAAGAGTTTGTTGAACGCGCTAATTTCGGAGACTACTGGTCTGATTTGAAAAATTCTTTCGGTGTTAGATACCTAGCTCATTTATCGAGGAAAGCTATAGGCTATATATCATCACGCTACGACCAACAGGAGTGGAGCCACGGAAGTGAAACCGCGCGGAGCGGCTAGTCTTTAATATTTATGATTGAGATATTTATTTTAATATCTACAAAAAAGATGATATTAAAATTAAACGTAGATTTTGATTTATAAAGCGTCATGATAGTTCCTGTTGACACAAATCTTTAGGGATTGTATAAGTTTACTAGTATAAAGCTAAAATGTTGTTAAATGACGTCATATTAATTTAAAAAAAATGACATTAACCTACAGATATAATACGATAATTTAATAATAAATCATTACAAAAATTACAAGGCGAAAGATGTAATTTCCAATATCTCCTAAACTTTTCCTTTTTTTCGAAATTGTGCAAAATTCTAGAACATTCTTAATCAATAAATCGCTACCGCTCATGACTTGTCTCTACTAAATATGAACTGATAAATAAGTTATTGCTATGCAATGATTGTTTATATGTCAAGTGATACCTACAACTAATTTTTGGATTTGTTACCTCAGAACTATTACGACTGGGTGAACCGATTTTGATGATTTTTTTATATTTTGAACGCCTTCCGGTTGGTTCCATTTAAATTTAGAATAGTCTTGACTTAATTATTAATACGATCACTAGGCGGGATTCGAACCGCGCCTTTCGTCATACCAGATCGACGTCTGACCTCCCGCCAGAGCAATCGAATTTATTCTTTCGTTTTTATGTGTCTAAGGGACACCCCGCGCCATCTATTGAGATGATTCGTTCTAGAATGTTATATTTATTAAATCGCTACCGCTCATGACTTGTCTCTACAATCTATGCACTTATAATTAAGTTATTCCTATGCAAGATCGTTTATAGGTCAAGTGCTGCACATATTACAATGTTTAGGAACAGTGGTTAGAGTCGCGGGTTCGATACGTCTTGGAGATAGAAACTTAAGTTTAGATTTCAAACTTGAATACAAAAATAATTAATGGTCTTATATAACAACTAGCTTACCGCGGCTCGCCCGCTTTGTCTAAAACCTAATAAATTATATACTAAAACCTTCCTCTTGAATCACTCTATCTATTAAAAAAACCGCATCAAAATCCGTTGCGTAGTTTTAAAGATTTAAGCATACAAAGGGACATAGGGACATAGGGAAATAGGGACAGAGAAAGCGACTTTGTTTTATACTATGTAGTGATATAACAATTTAAATACAGTCTAACTTTAAACCAGGGATCTGTCACTTTAATATTTGTCTATAATGTGAAATACGACAAAACCAGATTAAAGAGAACCCGCGCTTAAAGTTAAACTCTGTATAAAGTTTTTTTTATGGTAAGACAGTCAATTTTTTAAGTATTTAAGTAGTATTTACTTGTGTTTGATTTAACGCATGTTAATGTGATTTTAAATAATTTAACGTTTTTTAAATGAGATTTACTCGTGCAATATTTTTTTTTACTTTTTGCACGATATTCCTGCATATTTGGAGAACATCAAACTAGCTTGGAAGCTTGGAAGCGAACCAAGTCTAACAACAAGTCAAACTAATATATTTTAATCAAACACTAGTAGTAACGCGTGTAAATTTGCAAAATCTAATCAAAATCCATTCATCAGTTTATGGCCTACTTTTTATCTTAATATATATAAATCTCGTGTCACAATGTTTGTCCTCAATGGACTCCTAAACCACTTAACCGATTATAATAAAATTCGCACACCATGTGCAGTTCGATCCAACTTAAGAGATAGGATAAGTTTTACCCCGGAAATCCCACAGGAAAGGGAAATATGCGGGGTTTTCTCTGAAAACGCGGGCGAAGCCGCGGGCGGAAAGCTAGTAAATATATATTTTTTACATACCTACTAATAGGTATCTACTAATGCCGACATAGATAGAGTTTTTAATTTCAGATTAATTTTGCAATACGCATTTAAGATACTAAAGAAAAGAAGGTAAAAATGAAGTCTTATTTCGCCATTTTAAATTCGTGCCTTTCTAGGGTTGTCACCTATTTTAACAAACTTTTTAAATAACGCAGGGCTGTCAATTCTTCAGCAGGCGTTTCAAGTCAAAATTATAAGAAATGGCCGTTGCTTACTGCAAAACTAAAATCTAAGTATATTTCCAAGAGAGGTATCAATATCTATAAACATAGTTACTTAGGTATCAAATTGTAAATTCTGCGATTATTTAGGTGGTAATAAGTTTTACTTAAAAATAAAATAATAATACGCTGTAATATGAAGTATTGTTATTTGTTATCAGCATTTTAACGGCCATGGAAAGATTTTCGTCTATAGTTTTCAAACAAAATCCATCATAGAGCGTCGAAAAAATATAAATGGACAAAATGGCGGGCAAATTTTAAGTAAAATAATTTAAAATACAGAGCTATCTTTACGTTACTGTTAAAAATAACAGTTCAAGTGGTGAGTGTTGCCATATCAATTCTTAAAATTTGCTTGTCAATACTTATGAAGAAAATTATAAAATACAGTATTATAATCTCTTAGTAACAAATGACAATCAAATTAAACTTTATTGGTCTTACCACAAAACAATTTAAACACAGTCTAACTTTAAACCAGGGATCTGTCACTTTAACAGTAAATTTTTCTATGTGAAATACGACAAAACCAGATTAAAGAGAACCCGCGCTTAAAGTTAAACCCTATCTAAAGTTTTTTGTGGTAATATTATAAAGAGGAAAACTTTTTTTGTTTGTTTGATTGTAATGAATTGGCTCATAAACTACTGGACCGATTTTAATGAAATTTGGCACAGACAATTTTAAGACCCTGAGAAAGGACATAGGCTACTTTTTATTGCGAAATATGTACCACGGGCGAAGCCGGGGTGGACCACTAGTGTAATATTATATTGTGTTCTATTTTTTTTAGACATATTTACACGAAAAATTAAAATAAATTTTGCAATACTCACAATTATTCCTATCCCCAGCGAATAGTTGATGGAATCGCAGAAAATCAGGTCGTCCACTGAAGAATTTGCCGTTTTGATTCAGAACTTCTCTAATCAATTCTAGATTATTCACAACCAAGCACTGCGAACTCCCTAATTTTATGCTGAATATGTTGCCATATTCCTTCGAAAGCTCTGTAAAAGACTGGAACGGAGATTCATGTTTGCCCAAAAGATGCAAGCTGCCGATGACTGGTAATGGTGTAGGGCCCGGCGCGGGCTGCAGTTCAACAATCCCTTTAGATTTTTTGCATACAACCGTTTTGCGTGTGAAATATTTGTACGCGATCAACGCGCAAACAACGATTATTAGGAGCGCACTCATTTTTATTCTAAAAGAAATTTTTTGAGTGACACAACCGTTGACAGGAGAAAAGGCGGGAATGAGACGCCAGCCGGCACTGTGGCTTAGCCGCCATCTTCTCGATATATATAGGGACTGTATTTGCATTTTTGCAACGCATACAATTTTTTCAGGCCATTTTCAACTCTAGTGCATTGCGATAGGGGTTTTTCGTGTACGCAATAGGACGAGCGTCTGCTTGTTTTGTACGATATAATCGTTGTATCATATTTTTTATTAGCACTAAGATTATGTATGAGATGCCTACAGTGCAAATTAGTTCAAGCAAGGCTCTGGTTCTGTTTTATTGTTAATATAGGTTTGTGTTAAAACGGCGATGGGCCGCCATTTTCAGAGTTGCCATGGTAACAGAGCGGAGTTAGATTCGGTTTTCCGTTTTCATACATAATTCGGACGCTCATACGCATTTTGGTGAGTAATTTGGGAATTATTTATGAAATATAATTAAAATATGATACAAGGAAACAACATGAAATAAATAATAATAAATTAATTAATAATTACTGCATTTAAACAATTTAATAAATTATTATAGGTATATTTAATAACAATAAAAGTATTTTGATGAACACTTTATAATAGTTACTTCATATTCGGTGCATCCTATTATTTTTTTATACGCTACGAATTATTGAGAACATAACATTTTAAAAATCATTTAGTTTTTTGGTAACGTTAGTTAAAAAAGTTTCCTACGAACGAGTAAAAAACGAAAGCTCTATAAAAACTTTATATTGGCAAGAAGAAACAAAACATAATAAACAAATGGCATAAAAACGTATTCGTCACAGGAAGGTAGAGATAGGTCTTAAGATATGTGCATAATATGAGCTGTACGCCTAAATCGGAACCTAAGGAAAAATTATTTCTTTTTTATGCAACAGGAGGCAACAGAGCAGACGCGTCACCTGGTGGTAAGTGCTCCACTCCACGTCGCCCATAATATGTACCCACAGTGCCAGAGACATTGTGAGTATGTTGCCGGCCTTTCAGGTAGGAATATGCTCTCTTCTTGAAGGTCCCCAGTTCATAGCCGTTTGGAAAAGCCGCATGAGGGAGGGAATATAGTGCTAAATCCTACTTATAATATTATAAATGAGAAAGTTTGTGAGGATAAATGTATGTGTACATACACATACATCCATCCCAGGTAGGTGTGTATGTTTGTTAATCTTTCACGCAAATACTACTGAACAGATTACAATGAAACTTTTTTTCTAGCTTCATACATTTCATTATAAATGTTACCAGAGCTAGGTCGTCCATGAGATACCCAGTTTAAAAACTTCTGCCGAGCCTCCCTGTGAGCGTCACGTTATTAGGATATTATCTGTGATTTGAGAAGCTTTTAAGTTTAGGAACTGGAAAATTCCCAGTATACTTTCCTTTGTAATGTAGGTGAGTTGTTAGAGTTTTTGAAATAGGCTGTATATAGCAGTAAAAAGTGATTTCTAAACTTATAATAAATCGTAGGAAAGTAAAAATTGCACATTGAATATTTTTTTTAAAACGGTGCATTTACATCAAACGAGCGAATGCTCATTCTAACCCCAATATGTAAAATTCTTTTAGTATAACAGGCGTAGAGCATTCTTTCGTAGTTCTTAGTGCGTTCGAAAAGATTCTATGCAATGTTCTAATACTGAACAACACTGAATACGAATTTTCGTTTACACGAAATAATACTCTTGCTCTAGCTCTATGTTCGTTTGATGTAAATGCACTGTTAGAGTGCGAGCAAAAAAATTAGGGGTCTCGATTTATTTTATAAATTATAAAGACAAATTGTTTAAATAATACAATATGTTATTATCACCGGCAGAAAAGTGAAAACCAGTTAGTATATAATTTAGTAGCGCGTTCAAACAAACTCTTTAGCTTTAATATTAGTAAAGATAGGGACATACATCGTGAATCGACGTTGTTTTCTACTATGTAGTAGTATGTACTCTGTGATAAACCAGAAGGCTGATCACCTACTTGTCCCTAAAGAAAATCGATCAGTGAAACAGATGTATAATGCATCTGCCCCTTACCCCACTAGGGGACACGGGACTTCACTTTTTTTTCACGCTCTGTGATAAAATCTTTCCTTTTTTAATCTATATTTTAGTTTCCGCCCACGCGTCCCCAGTAAGGTCGAGGTTGGTTTTTTGTAAAATAATACACATTTGAATTTCGAGACTCCATGACGTAAACGGTGGAATATATTGTAATAATCATTTTATAGCGACTGTTGCTTGTTGATTTTTTTTTCTTTTTATGTGTCGATTATGGCCTGTGTCAAACTTGGGTTGAATTTAGAAAAAGTTCTTTTTTCGTTTTTGGCGGCAAGAAATTTTTTTTTATGATATTGATAGACGGCCTGTGTCTCTGGCTTGTTCTGAATTTAAAAAGTTATTTTTCCTTTTTTCGCGTCAAGAAAAAAAAGTATGATATTGACAGACGGCCTGTGTCTTTGGCTTGTTCTGAATTTAAAAAGTTTTTTTTTTCTTTTGTCGTGGATGAAAAAGTTGACAGATATTTTGGAGCACAGATAAGTTAAAACTATTTACGTGATACGTGTTTAATACAGATAGACGAATATTAATTATTTAAGTCCGAAGTTAAGAGAGCTTTACATATTTTTTTAAATATCCTCATATTATGTTAAAATATGTGTGTTCTACTGTAACACTTTTAAAAGTAAACTCGATAAATAAATTTGTGATTGAGTTTAAATTTTCTGCAGGAATAAAAATGGAAGCTCCGAAGTAAATTGAATAATATAATATTTTACGAGAACCAAGACTAAACAAAAATATGATAAATACATTAGCATTCTCCAATCTCCACAGTGGAAATTAAGAAAAATTGAATTTAAAAGAGATAGTCTATCTACGTCATATTTATTAGTAGCTGTTCCCCGCGGTTTCACCCGCATTGCTCGGCTCCTGTTGGTCTTAGCGTGATGATATAATATAGCCTTTTCGATAAATGGGCTATCTAACACCAAAAGAATTTTTCAAATCGGACCAGTAGTTCTCGAGATTAGCGCGTTCAAACAAACAAACAATCAAACAAACAAACAAACTCTTCAGCTTTATAACATTGGTATTATAGATTAATCTCTAAGGCCAGTCCTTGCAATTTTTTTTTATAAAACTTCACTGTTGTTTACATTTTCCACTAAGCTATGCGCACGACTTGGTCCGTATCCTCATTTTATTTGTCGAATAAAGCCTTGAGCATAAAAATTTAGTTTAAATTCAAAAACAAATTTTCTGACAAACTAATATTCCTATAAAAAAATAGGTTGTTATGTCCGTTTGTTTTTACAATAAGACTCCTCGTGTTATATTTTTCGTGTTTTTTTGTAGTCCTGTATTTTGCAATGGTGCATTACAATTATTTTACTACTTTAAAGTATAAACATAATAAATATCTATTTAGATAAAAAGGTAATATTGGTTAATTTAATAGATATAAATTGTACTTAATATATTGTATTACAATATCATTAGGAATACGATTTATTAATTGTCACGTAATTATACAGGGTGTCCCTCTATTGGTATACTAAGCGTGAACGGACTTATAGTTTTGCATACACTGATCACGTAAAAAATATTTTTAAACAAAAAAATTACATCAAAATTTTTTTGTTAAATTTTTCCATAATATCTATGTTTTCTTCTCTATCTTCGCGCAGCCGGCATATACCGCTTCGCTAATGTGAGCATTTTATCAATGAAAACATAATCTTAGAGAAAGCTCACGTGCGGGTGGCAAAGTTGGGCGGGTTGCTTGTTAGGGGTCTACAGTCTACACATAGAGTTTTAAGAATTCATTTATTTGAATAAAAAAATGCGTCTGGAATTTTATAAGTATTTTTTACGTACTCAGCGTATGCAAAACTATAACTTCCTTTGAGCTTGGTTTACCAACGGTGGGACACCCTGTATAAATTGAGTTATATTAATTGGAGAAATTTAATAAGAAATTTACTTAATATGAATGAATGATTGAATGATATATCGATATACAATATATAAATCAATTCCTATTGAGTAAATAAACCCTTTATTAAAAATTATTGAAATAAACAAAGGAAATAATATAAGTTTTGTGCATTAGATCGTAAATGAAAACCGCTTTTCAGTGTTGTTAATAATTTTTCGCGATTTTATTTTCCATTTTGTACAAAAAATAGAATTTCTATAAATAAACTAAAATACCACGCCCTACAAATAAAAAAAAAATTCGTTCAAAAATCGCCCCACAAAGACTTTTCCCGTTGTAAAACAATTTCTCGGAAAATCGAGATTTTTTACTGGCAATACTTACATTATTTATGAATGGCGTTCTACTTTTTAATTCTAATTTCAGGGAAGAGAGATGACTGCTAGAAAGAGAGGTCAGTATGAATGAACTTTTTCCTTTTTCCATTCACTAGATTTTTGCTCCCATTTTTTTGGATTTAACAAATTATTAAAAACTACAAAATTAGAGGTTTAAGAAATTAAACGGATATTAAACACGATTTTTTCATAGGTACCTATCTACTATTAAATTTCCTGACATTTCGTTTTCGTTACAGGGAGCGTGGTTTCTGATAAACTATATTGAAGATACATAATTAATCTGTACTTAATATTATAAAGCTGAAGAGATTTTTGTTTGTTAGTTTGTTTGAACGCGCTAGTCTCAGGAACTAATTCGATTTGAAAAATTCTTTCGGTGTTAGATAGCCCATTTATCGAGGAAGGCTATAGGCTATATATCATTACGCGACCAACAGGAGCGGGGGAATGCGGGTGAAACCGCGTAGCACAGCTAGTAGTCTATAATAACTAAAATACCTATTATAGTGATCGTAAAGTTACTATCAGGTACATTTAGTAAATTAATATATTCTAGGTAATTATCCATTACCTAATTATTTTCATTATTAAATTGTGAAGTCCCATGCCCCCAAGTGGGGTAAGGGGCAGATGCATTATACATCTGTTTCACTGATCGATTTTCTTTAGGGACAAGTAGGTGATCAAGCTTGTGTCCTGCCAGACCGAGACATTTTTTTTTTATTTAAGTATATTAAATATCAATATGTTATTCGATTTGACATATACACAAGCGAAAGCTTATGGGATCGTGCCGTGTGTGAAAATTGTCCAGAAATATTTATTTATTTATTTATTTAATTACCTATTTATCAATAAATCGCAATTAATTACATTAATAGCATTTAATTGAAGTAATTAACCCACATATATCATTACTTCCGTATAGTAATAGTTTCTTGTAAAGGTATTTATTTAAAAATCACGTAAAGTCCAAACAAACTGGTCTAACCTAGATCTAGACACAATCTAAAACCTAGACATCATGTTTATGTAATACTATTACGCATCATTTTTTCACCTGTCACATTTATATTGATGGTTTTCTCGACCTGTTTCAGGATGACCTATTTTTGTAGTTAACTGTAACTGTTGTTTGATAGGAAACAATATAAAAATTTAGATAAACACGAATTAATAAGATAAATTCATTGAGATATTACTACGTATAAAGAGGACACCACGAACAAAATTTGTGCGACAAGCGCGGCGGTGCGTGGTGGCTAGTAAGTCTTTGTACATATTCTGCCTCTTATTACATATAAATTAAAACCAATCAATGTAACAAATAAATATTGTTTATCATATAAAAAATGTGAATAAACTTATCAATTAAAACCAATCAATGTAACAAAAAAAAATTGGTTTGAGACGATTAACTTTAACTCGTGTTACAATTAATATTGTAGTAGCGATGTCCTCTCTAGTACCTACGTAGTACATAGTAACTTAATGGGTAAATTCGCGATTATTGTATTGTCACCGATCCTTGATAAGTATTCAAAGTTCGAATTAAATCTGACCGTTTAAAGTGGGTCAAAATCGAGTTTAAAGGAGTCGTTAACATACAAACATATTAAAAAAAGTATGTATATAGACTATAGTATAAAACCGTAAAGTAGGGTGTAAAAAAAGAAACATTATATTAATTATCACATACTTTTTGAGTAGGTAAAAGTAGTACCTAGTAGACGCACTTTTAGAAGACTGATTTGTATATGGGCAGATATCTGGTGCGTTTAATCCATATTTTAGAAGAATATTCCAGAATAACAGGAGGGTATGGTCCTTACGAAACAATAACGTCATGTATTTGACATTTCGTTCAAAACAAACTTATATTTAGATCTCTTTGTTTGTTAATATATACGCTTAAGTGGGGCAACACCGACGGTTTTAAAGTGACACCATTTCTAAGAACACATATCATCTACGCAGTTCGGATATTTTTTGGGATTGCAAGGATACGATTGAATGTTATTTATACATCTATACTAATATTATAAAGCTGAAGAGTTTGTTTGTTTGTTTGAACGCGCTAATCTCGGGAACTACTGGTCCGATTTCAAAAATTCTTTCGGTGTTGGATAGCCCATTTATCGAGATAAGGTTATAGGCTATATATCATCACGCCACGAACAACAGGGGTGGAGCCACGGGGGTGAAACCGCGCGGAGCAGCTAGTTACTATATATGGATAAATATCTAATTTAAATAGCTTATAATGTTTATTTACCTTTTTGCTAAGAAACATATTAAATATAGTTTCAACATATACAAAAACTGATGTTGGTATATGAGTGAAACTCTTAACTTAAGGTGGCCAGGCCGCTCAAATGATGAGCACATAATTAAAAAAATTAAGACTTATACATATAAATTAGTATTTTACATAAAATTAATAGATGATTAAGTAGGTATATTGAGCACCGGTTGGCTTGGTTGGTAGTGGCCCTGCCTTCCAATGCAGAGGTCGTGGGTTCGATTCCCACCCGGGGCAAATATTTGTGTGATGAACATAGATGTTTGCTCTGTGTCTGGGCGTTAATTCTCTATATACGTATCTATATATGTATGTGTGTTATATGTATGTTTATCAGCCATCTGGTTTCCATAACACAAGCGAAAGCTTAGTATGGGATCAGATCGTGCCGTGTGTGAACAATTGTCCTGAAATATTCTAATATACATTTAATATTTATATAATATGATGATTTAATTCCTCGATGAGTACCTACACCGAAACAATTTTTCAAATTGGATCAGTAGTTCCTGAGATAAGCGCGTTCAAACAAACAAACTCTTCAGCTTTATAATATTAGGATAATCAAACGAAAATGTAGTGTCAAAAAAAGACACGTGTAGGCACCTTTTTTACAAAAGAGAGCAGAGAGATATAAAGTAGAGTGAATAAGAAAGAGATGTATATATTTTACGATACTTCACTATATGTTTATACTGTTGTAGGATATTTTATATATTTATTTATTCTTATAAATATTCAGAAAGAAAAACATACATACATACGTATAAAATACTATAACGTCTTAGGAAATAATACCTATTGTTATACTGTGTGTGTGTGTGTGTGTGTCTTATACTACTTGATACCATTTGAGAAATTACCCTACGTCCTAATAATAAACTACCCCCGTACCAAATTAATAATGTAGATTTAATTATCTAGATTCTATACCATAAAATATATTATGTTCCAAATTTCCTACAAATAAGTGTTTAACACGTAGCCGTCACTTGAAAATAAAAGTTAGGTTGAAAAGAAATCGCCACCTTGCTCTACTTCTAATCATCAATCGGATTAATGTATTTTGACGACGCGGTTGGCGCAGTGGTTAAGTAACTGCCTACTGAGCCGACGGTCCCGGGTTCGATCCCCGGTCAGGGCAAATATTTGTGTGATGAACTCAATTATTTGTTCTTGGGTCTGGACTCTGGGTGTTATTATCTATATATGTATGTATTTATTAAATATTATATTTATCGTCGCCTAGTACCCACAACACAAGCCTTAATTGAGCTTACTGTGGGACTAGGTCGATTTGTGTAATAATGTCCTATAATATTTATTTATTTATTTATTTATTTATTATTTTAAAAAGAATGATGGCAATTTTGAAAATATTGGGTATGAATGGGCGAAATTTGACTTTTTATCAGTATTATCACGTATTATGCCGCGTCCAACACAATGTCGATTTTAATAAAAATTTAAAAAAGATACCGTTATCTTTTCAATCAAGGAGCTTCTGAAAACGCTACAACGACGAATAACAATTTTATATAAACAAGATTAGATAATATTATGTATAAGTCTATTCTATACATTTTAATTTATCACATACCAACCTTTTAACTACTTTACCATACAAATTTTCCACACCTATTCTTTTCTACACCAAAATACATGATAACTGCGTTAAAAACAACCGACTTCAAACTTGCACTTGCAACATTTACAAATACAGACAAAAATGCTCATAAAATAAAAACTACTGGGCATATCCGAATAAAATTTTTATGGGAACAAATCGACACCATCCCGCATCAAACAAAAAAAGAATCACGTAAATCGGTTCAGAAACCTCGGAGTAATCGGTGTACATACATAAAAAAAAACATACCGGCCGAATTGATAACCTCCTCCTTTTTTTTGAAGTCGGTTAAAAATCGTTCCATTGATTTAGTCTTTCAGCCACATAGATTCATATTTATAATAACATAAGTTAAAGCCTTGAGACGTGATGTTTTTTCACTAACCGGAAGAATATTTTGATTACGTGACCCAAGATGACCCAATTTATTCTGTACAGCCAAAATCCGTCGAGACTCGTAGGGTTGCCAGCTGTAAGCAATAATAAGTTTTTAAGTAGCTTTACGCCCGCATTTTCAAAGATATATCTATATAGATAAAACTCAAAGGTGACTGATATAGTGATCTATCAACGCACAGCCCAAACCACTGGACGTATCGGGATGAAATTTGGCATGCAGGTAGATGGCATGACGTAGGCGTCCCCGTAGGATTTCCCGAAATTCTTGCGGGAACGGGGAAAAACGGGGATGCACGTACAAAGTCGTGGGCGGAAGCTAGTATAATATATATATTTCAAAGAAAATATATTAATATTAGCAAATTATCTATAAATAAATGTATCTTTGTATATTGCATAGTTCCCTTTCCCGTGGGATTTCCAGGATAAAACCTATCCTATGTGTTAATCCAAGTTACCCTCTATATGTGTGATAAATTTCATTCTAATCGGCTTAGTAGTATTTGCGTGAAAATGAAACAAACAAGGGCGAAGCCGCGAGCGGAAAGCTAGTTTTTAACCGACTTCAAAAAAAGGAGGAGGTTATCAATTCGGCAGGTATGTTTTTTTTTTATGTATGTACACCGATTACTCCGAGGTTTCTGAACCGATTTACGTGATTCTTTTTTTGTTCGATGCGGGATGATGTCGAATTGGTCCCATAAAAATTTTATTCGGATAGGCCCAGTAGTTTTTATTTTATGGGCATTTTTGCAAGTGCAAGTTTGAAGTCGTTGTTTTTAACGCAGTTATCACTTGTAAATAAGTAGGTACATATTATGTAGTCGACTTGAAATTGAAAATATACGTTATCGGCCTAATTACCACTATTTTTCAAACATGTTTTCGAGTACAGAAAACGCTTCGATAGCTTGTTTTTTTTTAATTGTTGTGCAAATTTTAGTGAAGTGATTGAAAAATATGTTCTAGATTTATAGTGACATTATGTATGTATGTTGATAAAATGTCATAATCCTACTTAATCTAATATCTAATATATATTATAAAGGCGAAAGTTTGTAAGTATGGATGTATGGATGTTTGTTACTCTTTCACGTAAAAACTACTGAACCGATTACAATGAAATTTAGCACACATATAGAGGGTAACTTGGATTAACACATAGGATAAGTTTTATCCCGGAAATCCCACGGTAACGTGAACTATGCGGGTTTTCCTTTGATAACGCGGGCGGATATCTAGTTATTTATAATAAATAATTACAATTACCAGCTACGTTTTTCTGTATCTTACTAATATTATAAATGCAAAAGTTTGAGAGGATGGATGTATGTGTGTGTATGTTTGTTTTTAACTTTTTCACGCGAAATATTACAATGAATTTTAGCTTCTAATTCTAATTTTCTAATCGGATCAGTAGTTCCTGAGATTAGCGCGATCAAACAAACAAACTCTTCAGCTTCATCATATTAAGTATAGATATATTATGTCACATCATAAAGCTTCTCCAATTATTTCAAAACAGACACCCCTATCATACGGAAATATAGAAAAAATATATATGGCGACCTTCGATTTTTTGTTCTGTATGCAAACGAATATATCCCCGAATAATTTTCAATAAATTTCGTCAGGATATCTCGCCATTTGTTGCTTATAAAAAAGGATATGTCTTTCCATAAAGTAATTCATAAACGAGCTTACCTCAGGAACTACTGTCTACGATTAATTTTTTATGTTGGATTGTTCATTAATCGAAAACGGCTACAGGATAAAATCAAGTTACGAACATAATGAGCGGAGAAACTATGAAAAATTCTCAATGGTAAGAAACATTTTTGAGAGCAGACAAAGATACGTGGTCAGTTATATTAATATCTAGCTATGCACCGCGGTTTCACCCGTTTTGCTCCGCTTCTGTTGGTCTTAGCGTGATGATATATAGCCTATAGCCTTCCTCGATAAATGGACTATTTAACACCGAAATAATTTTTCAAATCGGACCAGTAGTTCCTGAGATTAGCGCGTTTAAACAAAGTATTCAGCTTTATAATATTAGTATAGATATCTTAAGTACTATAACAGCCAAATATTTAGTGTGCTTATCTACCGAATTTACAAGTCATAGTCAGACATTTTCCGTTCTTCCAAGTTGAAAAGGCCAGACGCTCAAGCTACTTCTAGACCTTGTTACCAATGCATCTAAAACCCTCTTTCCATAGCCCAGTTTATTTACTGCCGATTTTGCAATAGTCCTACATCAACTATACTGTCTAGGGCTGTATCTCTATACTATAGAGATTATAGTACGTACATACAGGCTTACGGCTCTTGTCACACGACACATTAATAATCTATATAGGGTTTAGGTAAAGTTGGCGTCGTGATGAACATTCGCGGTCAGTGGATGAAACTTGGATATTTTAAAAGAACTGTATATTATAGCAAAACATATTATGGACATAAATCTTCAAACGTATTAGGTTCAGAGATATTTGGTTATGTATTATTCATTTGCCTAGAAGCTAGATGATTTATTATAAGACTAGGTTTCCGCCTGCGCAATCAAACAAAATCCCACATAGTTCCCGTTCCCGTAGGATTTCCGGGATTGCGTCATTTTCCCGGGATAAAAAGTAGCCTATGTCCTTTCTCGGGTATCAAAATATCTCCATACCAGATTTCATGAAAATTTGTTCAGTAGTTTAGGCGTGATTGAGTAACAGACAGACAGACAGAGTTACTTTCACATTTATAATATAAGTTTAGAAGTTTAGATTTAGATTTTTCTGACAAGTTTCATCACAGGGCGCGAAATGTCATCACGACGCCATGCCACTAGCCCATACAAAAGAACCCAAACCAATTTGTAGCGAAAACATTTAGCACGAGAGATTCAAGATATGATATTCTATAGGTAAACCTCTCTGCGTGTTGGACCTATGTCTCCACGAAGGCTTAAAGACTGTATCTTCTTTCTAGTAGTGCTCGAATATTATAAAAAAGATATTTAATAATAATAATACAAACAATAAATTAATGTATGTAGTAGTTAAGTATATAACTATAGTCTATGAGATGCATTCGAACTTTTGAAGACTTTATAAGTTAAAAAATTCAGAAGGCTGATTATCATATTCGTAAATAAAATCGATCATATTGCAAGAAAATGTTATAAAAATATTTAAATATTTTAAACATATGTACCCTCGTTGTATCACGTTTTTATAATATGATAAAATGACATCGTCTACAACAAAAAACTTTCTCAAATTTGTCGCCATAAGCTTTGTATCAAGCCCAATGTTACCATACCAAGTACTCTGCCTTATTTTTGGCAACTAATTTCACCATAACAGTGGAAACTCCCCGACATTATAATATATCCAAATTTGAAATAACAGTAGAATTTTCTTAAAACACCGCCTTAACTGTACATTTCTCGATTGTATTGTATAAATACATAATTGCTGTACACTGTGACACTGTTTTCGTCACCGTTAGGCAGTGGCAGCCATTTTGAGAAAGTTCGATCGGATACGAGTACTTACAAGTTTTTTTTTTTAATGTGGGTATTTTTTTAGTGTAGGTACTGAAAAATATGTTAAACTAGCGGTCCGCCCCGGCTTCGCCCGTGGTACATATTAACGTTTTCTCTACATAAGAACCATCCTCGTACTTCAAGGAATATAATAAAAAAAGAATTATCGAAATCGGTTCAGCCGTTCTCGAGTTATGGAATTACAACGAAAAGTGGCATTGATTTTTATATATTAGATTGTCATTACCTACTTAGCCTATAATAACTCGTAGCACTGATTCAATTGCAGTTGCTACTGCTTTGCCAGCTTTTTTTTAGATTTTAGGCTATTTTCTTGAAAGTTCTAAAATACCAAAATTCTCGCCTTATCCGATGACGTGACGGTATCGCCATGACGCGACCTTGAAATTCACAATTCACTTCAATAAAAAAATACTGTATTTTAAGTTTTAATCCTTATGGTATACTTTTGATCATTCACCCACACTCCTTTCTTCACTACTATATGTAAGCGTTTCTCACTTTGTTAAATAAAAATATTCATAAGCACATACACATAAAATGTAACGTTATCACGTTGAAATAAGTTGTGCGATATTGATCATTATCATACATGTTCCCACAGCTGGGACACGAGCCTCCTATGAGGGTACACCGGTACAGGCCATAATCCACCACGCTGGCCAAGTGCGGATTGGCGGATGTCACATGCCGTCGAACTTTTGATTCTTATACATGTCGGTTGACACCAAACTGTCTCGATGCACTGAGATTAATAGATACATTATTGTCTATTGTACTTTTGAAGTGAAACTTCTTTATCCGGGTTGGAAAAAAATTTAGTGCAACATTTTTTCGTTACGTCTGACATTTTTCCGTTACGCGCCATCTTTTTCGTATCCCTACCACACGTGATTCGACGTAATTCTGTAAAGTTGCATATAGTAATTTTTTTTAATAAAGTCATAAAGAAGTTTCACTTCTTACGTGTGTACACTAGTACACGCACACATTTTTTGTATATTGTGTATTGGAAATAAAAGAGAAACTCTTTCTTTCTAAAAGTGTTTATCTGTCTTTTTAGACCTTAAAAAGGCATTTGATACCGTCTCTTTACCCACCCTTATAACCAAACTTGAAAATATAGGTATCAGAGGGACTCCACTTAAACTTTTTAAGAGCTACCTACTAGGCCGTAGTCAAAGTGTTAAAATTGAAAATCTAACAAGTAATTATTCAGACATAACATTTGGAGTTCCACAAGGAAGCGTATTGGGTCCAACACTGTTTTTAATTTATATTGATAGTTTATTGAATCTAAATATTGAAGGAGGTCAAGTCTTCTCATATGCTGACGACACTGCTATAGTTTTTACAGGTTCATGTTGGGAGACTGTTTTTAATTTAGCTGAAAAAGGACTTTTGGTAGTAGCCAAATGGTTAAAAATAAATCTCTTAACATTGAATGTTAAAAAGACCAATTACGTATGTTTTTCATTAAATAAGAGAACTCAACCAAAAAGTAGCCTAACTTTAAAAATACACCAAGATTGTACAGGAAACTCAATGAGCTGCAGATGCGATACTCTTGAGCGATTACGTTCCGTTAAGTATCTGGGAGTCGTTATCGATGACAGGCTTTCGTGGCATGATCAAATTGATTTTGTTAACGGAAGGCTCCGCAAACTTATATGGGTTTTTAAATTACTGCGTGATGTGGCTACAGTAAAACTATTAAATCAAGTATATTTTGCTCTGGCTCAATCTATACTCAACTATTGTATTTCAATATGGGGCGGTGCCAATAAATCTAAAATAATATCTCTTGAGAGGGGCCAGCGATGCTTATTGAAGGTCATGTTCCACAAACCAACTAGATTTCCTACAGAAGATTTATATAAACATTGCGGTCTCTTGTCTGTTAGAAAATTGTATATTTTAAACTCTGTCTTAAAAACTCACAAAAACCTGCTATTTAATCCTACGCTTGATTTTGGAAGAAGAAATGATATTATTAAAATTCCGCATACTAAAACATCCTTTGCTAAAACACAATTCGCTGCTCAATCTTCAAACTTGTATAATAAAATAAATAAAAAATTAAATGTAGGTAAATTGCTCAATAAAAACTGTAAAAAAGTATTAACGGAATGGTTGAAACCCTTAAGCTACTCAGATACCGAAGCTTTGCTCCAATATAAAAAATAAACGTGCTGTCAAACACACACACACACACACACACACACACACACACACACACACACACACACACACACACACACACACACACACATGCACACACACACACTCATACAGATATTTTATTAAATTCTTTCTTTTCTTTTGTGTTTTTGCATTGAATTCATTCATATTGTTTTATTTCTGTTTCTGTGTCTAATAGTGTTAAGGAAGAGCGGAACCTCCTGACACAAGCATTTATTTGCTTACTAGGAGTGTTCCAATCACAAATAAGTTAAGGACCTATTGTAAAAGGAAGAAATAAATAATTTGAATTTGAATTTGAATTTGAATTTGAATTCTTTCTTTCATTCATTCACAGGATATTAACATTGATTGTCCAATTAATGTCATGAAATGAATCCTATGCCACTTTTTATGTATTGAATTTTAGTCTTTGCGTAGCTGATTTCCAGTATACTTATTGAAGATATTCTATACTATTGTCTTAACACCATGTAGCCATAGAATCATGAATATATGAGTTGTATTCGCATTATAATGAGATGGATATACTGACTTGTTAAACTCCAATTCACATTCGAGAAATAATTCTGGACACAGCTTTTAATTGAAATTACTCGAAAGAACGTAAAATTTAGTAATTAAAAAAACAATATTAATTGTATAATCTCTTATGCGAGTATCCGAACACAATCTAATATTCCATTCAAACGAAAACAATATGTAGTCGCGATTTGCGTCAGAACAGCATTTGAATTATTAAAAATAATTCCCTTCGAGATCGAGATACGTGACCGACGCGGACGCCCCGTAGGACACACGGGGTAGCCATTTGCAATAATTATATAGGGCAGGTTATATGCACATGGCTACAACACAGGCTACAATATCGATTGTCACTATAAAACAGAAATGAAGAATATTCAAGAAGTTCAGAAATTGTCTAACAGCCGATTTTGGAGTTGAGAATTGATGTGATAACGATTTGGAAAAGCTTACGTCGGGAACAAGAAAATGTTTAACTGATAGAGACGTTCATCATCACGCTAAGACCAACAGGAGAAGAGCAAAGCGGGCAAAACCGCGTGGCACAGCCAGTTAAAAAATGTGTGCGTGTACTAGTGTACACACGTAAGAAGTGAAACTTCTTTACGACCTTATTTTTCAAAAAATAATTTACTACTTATATGCAACTTTATAGAAATACGTCGAATCACGCGTGGTAGGGGTAAGAAAAAGATGGCGCGTAACGGAAAAATGTCACGCGTAACGAAAATATGTTACACAAAATTTTTTTCCAACCCCGATAAAGAAGTTTCACTTCAATAAAATAAAATTTTTGGCGCCAAAATATGTGCTCAAAACCTATCCAAGACGTTAAAATTACGAATTGAAAATATTATGTTTACCACAAAAAGTATGTTAATCCTATCCTACTAACATTATAAATGCGAAAGTTTATGAGGATGTGTGTGTGTTTGTTACTCTTCCACGTAAATACTACTGAACCGATTACAATCAAATTTAGCACACTTATAGAGGGTAACTTGGATTAACACATAGGATAGGTTTTATCACGGAAATCCCACGGGAACGGGAACTATGCGGGTTTTCCTTTGAAAACGCGGGCGGAAATCTAGTTTCTAATGTTTTTTCGTCTCAAACTTTTTGGTCTGTGTAGCGCATGTCGCGTGACGCACGATACGTACGATAATTATCGTACAAATACGATAATTTTTAGTTAAATGTCTATAGTGTGAAAAAAAGTTTCACATTTACCGTGGTTTCATAAAACCACACTACATTTTTTTTTCCATAATATCGTACTATAGTCAGTTGTTAAACTTCGTTTATAAATAGGTAGGTAGGTGTAGTTACGCATATTGACTTTGAAACAGTGCGTTGAAGCTTGCTATCGGTTTTATAGGTTTTTTATGCGTTAACTCTGTTTGTCTAGACTGCATCGATTATATTGTTACGATAGCATTTGTAAACAACACAAGTAATAAAACAACCGACTTCAAACTTGCACTTGCAACATTCACAAATACCTACAGACAAAAATGCTCATAAAATAAAAACTACTGGGCCTATCCGAATAAAATTTTTATGGGACCAATTCGACACCATCCCGCATCGAACAAAAAAAGAATCACGTAAATCGGTTCAGAAACCTCGGAGTAATCGGTGTACATACATAAAAAAAAACATACCGGCCGAATTGATAACCTCCTCGTTTTTTTTGAAGTCGGTTAAAAATGTAAATTATAATAGAACATTTACAAGTAGGGAATCATAGAAAATCAACACAATTATTTTACTACTACCTAATTGAACTACACAAGATTAATTACAGATTAAATAAACGCATCAAATGTAGGTATTGACATTACTCAGAAGGCATTTATTACTGTACATATATTTAGCTAGCTTTCCACCCGCGGCATCGCCCGCGCAGTCAAAGAAAAACCCGCATAGTTCCCGTTCCCGTGGGATTTCCGGGATAAAACCTATCTTATGTCCGTTCTCGGGTATCAAAATATCCCTATACCAAATTTCATGCAAATTGGTTCAGTAGTTAAGGCGTGATTGAGTAACATACAGACAGACAGAGTTACTTTCGCATTTAAAATATTAAAAAATTAATATAATATACCTAGTATGGATGAAATATAATATCAATCATTTTGACATTTTATCACTACGTATGCATTACTAGCTGTGCCCCGCGGTTTTACCCGCATTACTCCACTCCTATCAGTCTTAGCGTGATGATTAATATAGCCTTTCTCGATTAATGGGCTAGCTAACATCGAAAGAATTTTTCAAATCGGACCAGTAGTTCCCGAGATTAGTGCGTTCAAACAAACAACCAAAGTCTTCAGCTTTATAATTATATAGATTTATAAGACAGTATTTGAATTATTAGAAACATTATTCAAAGTAAAAATACACATAATTGTTTTTACGTTACCATAATCGATTCATAACTAAGATGTATCATGCACCTTACGTCAGAGCATCATTTGTAAGTCAGATCTCTCTCGGGACTATTATAAAGTGGCCGTGAATTTGGGACAAGTAAACTAGAATAGATAGTATACCCTAATTTATCATTTATGTAATCTTTACCTGCGTATAAGGGTGCTATTCCACCAATAATATGCGCGGATGTGTAGCGAGGTTTGTAAATAACCAAATAGTATCGCTTCACTTCAAACTCAATATCGAAATTCTCGAAAGGTTCCAGAATAAAACAGAGAGCTATGTTCAACATCCCACCATACATTAGCAATAAATATATGATCTCAACCTGCACACAGTGAAGCAAGAAATTGAACTAAACAGCAAGAAATATCAAGGCAGATTGGGACACCATATAAATAAATTAGCTGCTGAACTGAAGGGAGGGGGCACTGTGAGATTTTCTCGCCTGAAGAGAAATAGCATACCCGATCTTGCGATAAGATTGCCAGACAAATGATGAGCTTTGCGTCACTGGATGCAAATCTCAGTGTATAAACATATATACAGATGAAAATCAGAAACCATATTAGATTATTGTTTACATAAACAGATGGCTAAGTTGCAGTATAGAAAAAAAAAAAACTTCAAACTAAATGAAGCGATATGATTGGTTTTTAAAAAACACATTCCTCGTTACACAACCTCGCACATTACTGGTGGATAGCACTATTATGTCACAAAGAAATTGGTTTGGAACCAATTATATTTAGTAAAAAAAAAATTTTTGCACACCCACATAGTGGGTAGAATTTATAAGGCCGCGTTTCCATCTGCAAGAAAACTTCCGCAAGAAAATATGTCCGACAGTCTGTCTGAACAGCTTGCAAGTATATAATTCCACCGGGAATCGAACCCTTCGGTTATACGCTCACGCATAAGCCACTGTACCATGGAGGCGGTCATTATTGATAATAAATAATAATTAATAGTCGCCTAAAATTAAGGAACACCAAATTATTGCATTAGGTCTGCCGAAGCGCATTGTACATTGTCAAACTATTATCGACATTGTCCTCATTAAAATACAGGGTGGTTCTAAATTACGTTGACAAATTTCAAAATAATAAATTTCAAAAATGGGACATGCTGCGTTGCTTTTGTTTTTTAACTATTATTTTCACATGTTTTGGCGCCAACTTAAAGTTATTTGTGAAGAGAATAAATTAAAAATTAGTCATTTTTTACTATGTCTGCTCAACGAGGTGCAATAATATCCTTATATGAGGCTGGTAAGCGGCAGTGTGCGATAGTGTGACTTCTCAGTATCAGTCGGCAGTTAGTTTCTTCTGCTATTAAACGCTACGATGAGCTTGGCCATCTTGGTAACTGTCTGGGAAGAGGCAGAAAAAGAACTGTAAAGACGCCTAGGCTTCGACATATCGTCAAACAAAGATAGACCCGCAATTCACAAGCCAAGGTAAGAAAAATGACTCGAGATTTAGGTGTAAGTCATTCAACGTTACAACGAGTTGTTAAAAATGAGCTCAAGTTAACAGCATACAAGCTTCGAAAAGCGCAGCGGTTGGATGATAAAGATAAAAAAATACGTCTTGAAAGATGTCGCTTACTGAACGCGCGCTCCGCTGGTGAAGCGTGGAAAAATATTTTTTACACCGATGAAAAAATTTTTCAGATTGAACAGTCTCATAACCGCCAAAACGATAAAGTTTACTCTTCTAGTCGCCTGGAGCCACAGCAATTATCCCCCATCGGCATAGACCGGATTCAGTCATGGTTTGGCGTGGCATTTGCTCAACAGGCAAAACTCCTCTCGTTTTCGTAAAAAAAGGTGTGAAAATGAATCAAGAAATAAACCGACGCGATATTTTAGAGCGTGTAGTTCTTCCTTGGAGCCAGTAGCACTTCGGTGACCAACCGTGGACTTTTCAACATGACTCTGCTGCATCTCACAGGGCCTCAAATGTACAGTAGTGATGTATGGACCATTTCCCAGAGTTCATAAGTTCCAAGGAATGGCCTCCATTTTCATCAGACCTTAATCGAATGGATTTCAGCGTATGGTCAATTCTAGAGGCGAAGGCCTGTGCAACATCACACAGAAGTGTAGACGCGCTGAAGGCAACACTTACTCGTGAGTGGGACAAAATATCTGAAGAGGAGGTACGGAAAATCGTCGAAAACTTCAGAAAACGTTTAAGCCTTTGTATTAAAGCTAAAGGTGGTTATTTTGAAAATAAATAGATATTTACATTAAAATAATACTGTATTTTTATTATAAAGTAGTCACAGATATACTGTATAAAAGAAAAATAAAATAAATCGTAAAATAAGTTGTCAACGTATTTCAGAGCCACCCTGTAACATTCAAAAAAGCGCAGCGCCCTAATTTTCATGTAACGTTCCGATGTTCCTCAAAATAAATTGTTGTTACTTTAATTTTTAATTTTATTTTAATGAAAACAATGTCGAAAATAGTTTGACAATGAAAAATTCGCTGCGCTGGGCTTCGGCATATCTGCGGAGGCCCTTATTTTTAATCTAGCTTTTAAAAACGATTTACCTCTTATTTGCATAAGTACCTAAGTATTTTAAATTATTTAAGTATGTGTTTTCGATCTTGCCATTTTTCCAAACTTAGCACTGAATAATACATCTTTTATTGCCCCAAGCAACCCTCCTGAACCCTCTGCTATAGTAAATAAACAGCCCTCAAAATTATACGACAATTCAAATATCAGAATTTAAAATTTAAATATAAAGCGATTCTGATCTGATATGGCGTCAGTTTAAAAGCTAATCTTGTAGTGGTCACTTCTATGTTGGGTGAGTTTTTAATTGTATTTACTATTATCTAAAACTAGCGGCCCGCCGCGGCTTCGCCCGTGGTCCATGTTTACGTTTTCAAAGAATTTACGAAATCGGATCAACCGTGCTCGAATTTCGCGCTCAGCAACATATTTGGCGACTCATTTTCATACTATAGAAGACCAGCTTTCGGCGATAGGATAGGTTTTATCCCGGAAATCACACGGGAACAGGACCTATGCGGGTTTTTCTTTGAATACGCGGGCGAAGCCGCGGGTGGAAAGCTAGCTTAATACTTTATTGCACAAATTACAAGAAGTAAACTTTTACTTATTTATTAAATACAAAAAAATGAACAAAAGGCTATTATAAACTAGCTTCCGCCCGTGACTCCGTCCGCGCGGAAAAATTAAGAAAAGTTAAGATTTATTTTTTTTCTACGTATTTTTCCGGGATAAAAAGTATCCTATTTTATGCCTAGGATAATAAGGTATAATTATACCAAGTTTCATCGAAATCGTACCGTTAGTTTTCACGTGATGCCTGAACATACAGACAGACAGACAGACAGACAAAAATTTTTTAATCACATATTTGGGTTTGGTATCGATCCAGTAACACCCCCTGCTATTTATTTTTTCAATATTTTTTATGTACAGAATTGACCCTTCTACAGATTTATTATATGTATAGATGCGAAAGTTCGTGGGGTTGGTATGTGTATGTATGTTTGTTACTCTTTCACGCAAATACTACTGACGCGATTACAATGAAATTTAGCATACATATAGAAGTTAACTTGGATTAACACGAAAGATAGGTTTTACTTTTATCCCGGAAATCTCACGGGAACGGTAACTATGCGTGTTTTTCTTTTTAAGCCAAAGCCGCGGGCAGTAAGCTAGTACTGTATATAAATTAATTATTACAATAATATGTATTTATTTTGCGAACATAAGCATTATTTTTAATAGGTTTGCTTCTACATCGTGTAAATAATTTCAGTTTGCACGTGGATCATAGTCTACAATTTTTATACAGAAACGTTCAGCTGTTCTGAAGTGAAAATGTATCTTACATAAAACAAAGTATCTAATTACATATTTTTACAAACTCTTCCTTTAAGCTAGCACGCAAGAGCAACTTTTGTCTCCGCAACTATTTTGTCTCTCCCATCAACTCTATAGGAAGTTGCGTCGCTACGTGCGCGCACTTTCTTACTAGCCTATAGAGTTGATGGGAGAGACAAAATAGTTGCGGAGACAAAAGTTGCTCTTGCGCGCTACTTTATTATCACAACCTATCACTACATAGTATAAAACAAAGTCGCTTTCTCTGTCCCTATATGATATATCCCTATGTATGTTAAAATCACTAATATGATGCGGTTTTTTTAAAATAGATAGAGTGATTCAAGAGGAAGGTTTTAGTATATAATTTATTAGGTTTTAGACAAAGCGGGCGAAGCCGCGGTCGGTAAGCTAGTAATTAATATTTGAGGAATACATTCTGTAACATATTTCGTTTGATGCTAGTTTTATTAATTAAAATCTAACGACATTTTAAATTAAACAAGCCCTTTAGAACACGAATAAATTATTTGTAAACTTTAAGCACAGATAATATAATACTAAACTAGTACTTTGTAAAATAAACGCATCTCTAAAACATTTAATGAAATTGAAAAAAAAAAAATTAAAAACTTAACACCCTTTTACATAATCGGTTAAATAATAAAAACTATAATGGCGCCTCGTAACTTAATACTGTTAAATGATGTCAGCGTTATGGTATTCAGTTAGGTTTAAAATTCTCAGAAATACTAGGTGTTTTCCATGAATCTACCTCCTCATGTAACAAGACATTTAACACCTATGTTATTACTTATTACTGTTTGGCCTTGTAACATCAGCTAAATATGTAGGCCAGGTATTTTAATAATAATTAATTAATCTATAGTTACTATCACTACATAGTATAAAACAAAGTCGCTTTCTCTGTCCCTATGTCCCTATGCTCCTATATATGTCCCTTTGTATGTACTTTATAACTACGCAACGGATTTTGATGCGTTTTTTTTTAATAGATAGAGTGATTCAAGAGGAAGGTTTTAGTATATAATTTATTAGGTTTTAGACAAAGCGGGCGAAGCCGCGGGCGGTAAGCTAGTAATTTTATAAAGCTTTTGTTTGTTTGTATGCGCGAATCTCAGGAACCCGTACTATTTGAAAAATTATTTCACTGTTAGATAGACTATTTATCGAGGATGCCTATCCATACTAATATTATAAATGCGAAAGTAACTCTGTCTGTCTGTCTGTTACTCAATCACGCCTAAACTACTGAACCAATTTTCATGAAATTTGGTATGGAGATATTTTGATACCCGAAAAAGGACATAGGCTTTTTATCCCGGGAAATAGGATAGGTTTTATCTTTTGAAGAGCAAAAAATGCAATAATTGTTGAAAATAAGCACTAGGTATTACAAATAGTTATCTAGAAACACTATATCTATGTTTTTCTAATACCTAGTCATAATAAAATAATAATTGGCGCCAGTAAGCGGATACGTTTCCGCATTTATACATACTTATTATAAATAATTTTGTTTGTCTATTTGTAACTACAAAACGAATAAACTAATTGCCTGTGACATGCGTTATCAAATGTTAATTTTTTTCTTTACAAATAAATATGTTACGGGTATTACAAAAACTTTTAATAAATAAATAAATAATGGTCATCACCATAAGGTCGTAAATAAACTAAATCTATATAATTATATATAAAACTCAAAGGGGACTGATATAGTGATCTATCAACGCACAGCCCAAACCACTGGACATATCGGGCTGAAATTTGGCATGCAGGTAGATGTTAGGACGTAGGCATCCGCTAAGAAAAGATTTTGAAAAACGGGGATGCACGTACAAAGTCGTGGGCGGAAGCTAGTATTTAATAAAACTTAACATTGTGACCTGAATGAAAAATTAAGGCCGTGATAAAGAGGCGATTTTTCACTATTATAAGTTTCATAGCGCATCGTAATCACTATACATAGTATAAAACAATTAACAAAGTCGCTTTCTCTGTCCCTATGTCCCTTTGTATGCTTAAATCTTTAAAACTACGCAACGGATTTTGATGCGGTTTTTTTAATATAAACAGTAATTCAAGAGGAAGGTTTAAGTATATAATTTACTAGCTGTGCCGCGCGGTTTCAGCCGCGTGGCTCCGCTCCTGTTGGTCTTAGCGTGATAATATATTACTCGTGGATAATGTAGCTTTCGAATGGTGAAAGAATTTTTGAAATCGGTCTTAATAATTATTAACTACCTAGATAGTTGGTTAGTATGTTAGTAAGTTTGTCAATAAGTTAGAGGTAGATAAAAGTGTTAAGACTAACCTTGACCGATAACGCTGAAACTTTACGCGCGCGCTTCTTTCTCGTGTCAACTGTCATTCATGAGGCGCCATTTTGAATTTGATATGCAGGCAACTGTTCACATGTCTTGGCGCTGTTTTAAAGATAAATACAGTTTAATTATTAATAATTAAACAACAAGTAGGTATACTATTTTAAATCTATACTAATATTATAAAGCTGAAGAGTTTGTTTGTTTGAACGCGCTAATATCGGGAACTACTGGTCCGATTTGAAAAATTCTTTCGGTGTTAGATAGCTCATTTATCGAGAAAGGCTATAGGCTATATATCATCACGCTACGACCAACGGGACGGGAGCCACGGGGGTGAAACCGCGCGGAGCAGCTAGTTACTTATATTTATGGTTGATAGTTGATACCTACTTATCAATGACATTCCCTGATAGGTAATTCGACACGTTTTGGCGTTATGTTTTATGTACTTACATTAATTTTTATTTTAATCGATAGCTATTATAAGCTACAGGAAGCTGTGAATTCAGCTACTGTTATATTATATTATGTATAACACACTCTCTTCTTAGCTTGATGATATATAGCCTAGCCTTCCTCGATAAATGGGCTATCTAACACCGAAATAATTTTTCAAATCGGACTAGTAGTTCCCGAGATTAGCGCGTTCAAACAAACAAACAAACAATCAAACAAACAAACTCTTCAGCTTTATAATATTAGTAAAGATATAGCTTATATTATTTAGTAAAGTCGTTTTCTATTGGCAAAATAATTTTCAAAAACGATCGATTCCTCTTCGACTTAAACCGTTGCATACAGACAAATCTTTCCTACATAATATATTACGAGTATAGACATAGACATACACATCAAAATTCATACTTTCTACCGTTCAGCAACAACGTGACAAACCAACGGACGTTATGAATATTTTATATTGAATACTGATTTTGTTTTACCTTTTCGCACTATTGAGACGAAAGAGGTTTTATAAGATTGGTTTTTAAACGAATTTTGATATAAGCAGGAATTTTGATATAAATGGAAAACCGACTGGAAAACGACCAATATTGCAATTAAACATAATTAAAAATCTGTCAAGTGGGATTTGGACTCGCGACACTATGGGTTCCGTACAAAAATGCTTAAAGAGCAGCTACCACAGCAGTAAAAAAATTGGTCATCCAGTCAAGCTATGACCGTGCCAATGGCTACTTAACCCCGATTTCCTCTGATTTATTGATAAAGCAACAAAAATATATCATGTCTGAAATGTTCAACTGTCTTCTAAGTATATACCTAGGTATCACAGTTCATGAGATGTTTATATAAAGTGGGGAAATTTTACATAGATACCTACGGCCACCGAGGAGGGAGTAGACAAACTCATGGACAGGGATATCTTAATTATAGGATCTCGTTTTAACCTTTTAGGTACGAAACCCTAAAAAAATTACACCGTTTAAACTTAGCGTTTAAACATGAATTTACAATTGTTTTCCTCAAAATTCCAATTGTAACAACTTGTTTTTTTGTAACAGTGACACACATAAAATTTGCAATTTAGTATATCCAATAAATGGCCATTATATAATTAAATATGAGGGAAGTATTTGATGAGCTAGCAGTTTTAAATATCATTATTTTTCAACAGCCATGGCGGACGGAGCATTCAAAATGGCGGACCATGGAATACAGATTGAAAATGCGCGCGCAAACCAATGTCATATTTTTAAATGGGAAGCAGAGGAGATGTTTTTATTTTTCTTAAATTTGACTTGGACATTAATGTTGGCTGTTTTCGAAATGACGTATAAATATGCGAGTGTTATTCTGTTATCTGTGATATTGGCCGCTATTTTATATGGAATCTATAGAGCGTATTGGAATCCAGGAGTTGTTATACGGGTAAGTTTCTTTTAGTCATTTATTTTTTATTTAAATACTAGCTAGTCGCCTGAGGCTTTGCACACGATGTCTTTTAGGCCTCAAACTCTCTTTTTACCAAATTTCATCCGAACCGGTTTAGCATTTTAGGGATGTAGCAGAGACCGACAGACGAACATAAAGAGTATTAAGTAGGCATTTTGCTTGTTTATAGCTTTCTGCCCGCGGCTAAGCTAGTGCTATAAATTAACATAATAATCTTTTATTCCAGGAATTAACAGACATAGGATTCAGCCACATCCCATACATAAAGGGGGTGGATAGAGACCTCCACATAACAAGGGCTCAAACGAATCGACCTCTGGGACATAAGATACCCCCTCCATATCCTAATGGATGGTATGCTCTAATAGAGGGGAGGGATTTGAAGATTGGAGGGGTGTCGTCTGTGGATGCTTTGGGTAAGTTTTATTTAGCTATGGATGAAGTGGAATGTCTGCTGTCATGTTACAATAATGTATGATCGATATTCGATACCTATGTTCATAAATAAATAAAATCGCATCTTTTTAAATGCATATATATAGATTTATGTATTAAATACGGTACATGCCAATGTTAAAATTTTGAATTTGTATGTGTGTCCGTCTGTTTACTGCCATTATTTTCTGAAACAGCCGGACATGTTTAGACGGAACATTCTCTGGCAGATAGCTGCAGTAACATATCGGTTATCTAAAAGTTACTTGTAAAACACCAGCAACCTCGTAGGACAAGACAGCTAACATCTTAAGTAACAACATTTGTTCGATTATATTTTCATACAAAAATTAATTTTAATTGAATTTTCCGTTTGGATATTATAAACTCTACGCGCATCCCAAAAAATGACGTAAACAAGAAGCGAACGTGAGGGGGAAGGTTGGGGCGGACGGAGCGGCGCTAGCGCCTTTGAACTTGATCTTTGATTTGTCAGCGCATAGACTTACAAAATGTTAGGAGAGTACAATAAAAGCTTAAAAAATAATTTAAAAATAATTTATTGCGTTATGCCGCTGGATGAAAGTGATGGGGTGTGTTTGCACATGGATCGAGTTTTGCACGAAAGCTATGTGCCGATTATTTTATTTTTGAACTAGGCTCGCGAATCGTGGCTTCGCAACTACCTATTTGTTAATCTTATACCACCTCATAACACCAAATAGACCGATAAATCGCAAATGCGCAGCCATCCGTCAGCGATCTTTTTACTTGACGCGTGTTATATATTCTATTTGCTTTCAATAAATAATTGAAATAGGAAAGTTCGGTCGTATGTCGAAAAACTGAGCTGAATAAATTATGTATAAGATCAAATAAGTTTTTCAATCTTTCTCTAATTGTTGTTCGAGCTTACTAATTAGCATCTAGACCATAACATGAGCAATGAGCATTAACAAGAAAATTTCAATTCTTTATCAAACTTAAACTAAGAATTATTTTTATTACTACAGGTCAAACATTTTGCGTCTACCGTGGTGAAGATGGTGTCGCTAGAGCTGTGGACGGATTTTGCCCCCACTTAGGGGCAAATATGGGGATCGGTGGGGCAGTTAAGGGCAATTGTATAGAATGCCCCTTTCATCACTGGAGGTTTGGAGAAGATGGCGCATGCTCGTACATACCTGATATTAAGAATAGTAAGTATATGGACACGCTTTTATTAGTTTAACCTGTGTGTATGTTTTTGGATTTTGATGCAAAATAAACGGACAAATTTAATTAAAACTTTGCACACTTATCAAGGATCGGTGAAAATATTTAATACTTTTCATAAGACACATTCCCAATAAAATATTTTAAGTCAGGTAAATCTATACTTAAAATTATAAAGCTGAAGAGTTTGTTTGTTTGAACGCGCTAATCTCAGAAACTACTGGTCCGATTTGAAAAAAATAATTATCGGGGAAGGCTATAGGCTATATAATATAATATCATCACGCTAATATCAACAGGAGCGGAGCCGCACGCGGGAGAAATCGCGAAGCGCAGCTAGTTATTAATATGTTAGCAAATAAATAGCACATATTTTTAGTACCCAAAAATATTGCCGGTTTGGTAATTTTTCATGTTAATAATTGTGGTTAAAAAAGAAACTAACCTATGCCAATTTCCAGTACCAAAAGGCATATCAATCAAAACCTGGCAAACTATGGAAACGGATGGGGCTGTCTGGGTGTGGTATGATGCTGAGGGACGACCCCCGCTGTGGACCGTCCCAGAACTGGAGGAGACGAAAACCTGGGGGTATAGGGGCAGGAATGAGTTCATTATTAGCGCTCATATACGGGTAAGTGATTGCGTTATCAAAAGTGCATGGACTACTTCTTTTGTTTAATATCAAGAAATTCTTTACCATTTATGTAAAGCTGATTTAAAATAGTTTTTATCAAACTAAAATGAATTCCATGGTATGGTCGACTGTTTGTATTTTTGTTGTGTAGGGTTACTTCATTCGGCTTTCCAAATTATTCTCCTATTTGAAAGTAAATTTTTCCTGATATTGGCCTGTAGCGACACCTTTTTTTTTTTTTTTTTTTTTACGCATTTACGCATCCCCCTCTACAGTTTTGCTGTATGAGGGGGTATGTGGGACTCGCAGGAAGCCATACCCACTAAAACCCAACGGTGGCCACCGTTCACCTTCGGCGACAGGGGTTAACAGCTAGGCCTTATACCCCCACCGCCTACGTGGCGAGTGCCGCAACTTGGCGACCCGACCAAGCCCATAAGTTGGCAATAGGTGACGGTATCGAAAATGATAACGCCACCATATTACCGGGCTATCCGCCATCTGTCACAGGGGGGGGCCGGTTTACTTGCAGCGAGCATAACTGTAGTATGCTCGTCTCTACGTAAACCTGCCTGTAGCGACACCATGCTCTGAATCACGCAAGCGAAATGTTTTCGCTACAGAGCATAAATACAAGTTTCCTGGTCGAGGATCCTCCCTTTTTCGATGGAGTAATTCCACCTTCCTTCCTCCACAGGCTCATTGATTTCGAATATTAAAGTATTGGTTTGGTATGATTTTCTTAATAAGGATCGTTTATCAGCTGCTTTTGATAAGCTTTTGAACTATTTATTTGCAACATAAGTACGTGAAATTAGCTTAATTGTATTCGTATTGAACCTTATATCGAATTTTCTACAGTTAATATTCTCTTTCTCAGGATATCCCGGAGAATGCGTCAGATGCTGCACATCTTAACTCTATTCACAAACTGTCATTTATGACGGATATTGGCGGGAAAATGCCGTTTTTAAATAATATAGTCGGTAAGTATTTTGAAAACACCTATATTACTCTACTGACAGAATACCAGCGGTGTGTTCGCAGCGTCTACAGCTATAAGTCAAGAACGCAAGATCCTTTTCTGGAAATCCAGTGCACACACGATACGATATTCTCAGTAAACATGTTATCTAATTTATGTGTACCTTACTTTCTTTCCTTTTCCTCAATTCTTCAATCCTTTTCAAAAATTTTGCGTTTTCGACGCAAAAAAAGCGACATTCGAAAGCGACTTCGCTTTATACTATGTAGTGATTATAAGTAGTGATCATAAATACGCCCCAAGAACTTATTTTTTTTTTGCTTCCAGGACATCATATCTGGAGAACAGAATGGATGAAGACAGACGAATCTCATGTCGCTGAAATGAAGATCGATCAAAGTTACATTATAATGAATTGTAATGTGTTCCCGTTTAATATTTCTGTAAAGCAGGTGAGTTTAAACTCAAACATTCACTTATTCAATTAGACTACTATTTAGTAGCATTTTCGAATCGTCATTACATAAGTATTTTTAACATTTACCACCGATTCGGAAAGCAGTATCTATGGAGAAGAACCGACAAGAAACTCCATAGTTGCTCTTTTAAAATCATGTCAATATTACATAATATGTAACTTATATCTAACTAACTACATAATATATGACAGTTTAAGATTCAGATCATGCAAATGAAATGTTAAGAGAAAAAGATGGCGCGTAACGGATAAATGTCACGCGTAACGAAATAATAATAGTTTAAAAAAACTAAAAAACACGCTTTTTATAGAAAACCAAACTAAAAAATAGAAAATTTTATCAAATTAGTGTATTGTCATCGGTCCTCAATAAATCTACAAAGTTTGAACGAAATCTGGCCGTTTAAAGTGGGTCAAAATCGCGCCCAAAGAAGTCGGTTACAAACATACAGGTGAAGCTAAAATAAAGCGTGTAAAAATGTTACAATGCGAAGTCAAAAATATCCGAATGCGAAGCTCTGTATTCATCATTCATGGAAATTATTAAATTAAAACCTTATTTCATTGCTGTAATGTTCAAAGTCGCAATACGTATAATAATAATCAGAGTTTTAGTTTTAGAGACTCTCCCACTGTTTAGTTTTAGAGATATATCGTTATTGTGAGTCTAGATGTTTATTGCAAGTCCATAACTTTTATCATAATATGTAATAATATCAGCATTCTTTACAGGCAGCGTATGAAAGTTTAAAGCTTGAACGATGTTTTCATTCAACAATAATTGATTTTATCAATGACTAGCTGCGCTTCACAGTTTCACTCGCGTGGTTCCGCTCCTATGATAATATATGCCTATAGCCTTCCTCGATAAAATATGGGCTATCTAACATTGAAAGAATTTTTCAAACCAGACCAGTAGTGCCTGAGATTAGCGCGTTCAAACAAACAAACTCGTCAGTTTTTTAATATTAGTATAGATTATTTTATAAATGATAAATGGTAGAATATTGGTAATAGTATATTTTCTTTCTATTTCGTACGACTGCGAAGCATTGGAGAGTGCTATACGATGAAAAATATTATTTTGCCTTATTCAACTGTTTATTTATTGTGCATTGGGGGAATTTCGGACGATCAGAAAATTGTGAATACCTACCACTTTTAGAGCATCGCTTTATCGTAATTATCGTGAAGGGAGGGCATGAAGAAATTATATAGGTTTGATATTATTAGCATACATATTTGCTTAATCTATCGCTAGTTACGTATTAATTTCACATAATACACGTATTTACCCGTGGCCGGAATTACCCCCATGCACCTTAATTACACTTTTTTATTTTTTCCCCCTAGATCGGTCCAGCCCACGTCCGTCTCCATTTCAACTCAATATTCGGCTCCACTGTAGTGACACAATCTGTCACACCAATAGGCCCGATGCTACAAAAGGTTGTCCATCGAATATATTCGCCAGCTCGTAATGCGCTGTTCGGCGCTGTTCTTGTATTGGCTGAGGCTTATCAGGTAATAGTTATTTTTACTATTAGTTAGTAGTTATTATCATTACAACTAGTATTTTAAAAATGCAAGTGTATTTATTTGTTTGAAATAACAAAACATCTATTGTAAACAAAACACAAAAACACCAAAACATAAGAACTAAGAAGGTATAATTTTACACAATAAATACATATACAGGATGTCCCACTGTTGGTATTTAAGCTCAAAGGAGGTTATAGTTTTGCATACGCTGAGTACGTAAAAAATACTTAAAAATTCCAGACGCATTTTTTTTTCAAATAGATGAATTTTTAAAACTCTATGTGTACACCTCTAACAAGCAACCCGCCCATTTTTGCCACCAGTTCGTGAGCTATCGTTTAAGATTATGTTTTCATAGACAAAATGCTCACATTAGAGAAGCGGTATATGCCGGCTGCGCGAAGCTAGAGAAGCAAACATGGATTTTCAGGATTAATTTGCGAAAAAATTTTGACGTAATTTTGTTGTTTAAGTATTTTTCATGATCAGTGTATGCAAAACTAAAAGTCCCTTCGCGCTTAGTATACCGAAAGTGGGGCACCCTGTGTATGATTGAGTCTGATAGTTTATTGTTGTTGTATATAATCTAAATCTTTTCAGTTCGAACGTGACGTCGTAATCTGGAACAACAAGAAGCATGTGAGTTCACCCCCCTATGTACGCGCCGACAAATCAATACGCGCCTTTCGTGACTGGTTTGCTCAGTTCTATAGCGAAAACAGTGTTACTATGCGAGATGCTATGAATAAACCACTCGACTGGTAACCATGGTAACCAGTAAAAGACAGGAGCAAGGACAGGAGATAGTTTTTTTTTATTTCTTCATATCTAGAAGATATGACTATAATGTGCCAGTGTCAAGACGAGATCCATGCAAGATGCTATGAATAAACCCAAACTATGTAATCCGCTCGAGTAGTGAAGTTTCTTGGTTACCATGGTAACGAGAGGATATGGTATTACGTAAGCATGAATGGATGGATAGATGGATGGATGTTTAAAACGCGTGCGAAGCCGCGGGTGCAACTCTAGTAGAAAATAGTTATGGTGACGTCACATACTGTGAAATAAAAAGTTTAAACAACGATCAATAAAATAAGTCAGAATGCGTGCAAAAGCGTATTAAATTAGGACAAAGTATATAATAATTATATTATATATAAATCTCGTGTCACAATGTTTGTCCTCAATGGACTCCTAAACCACTTAACCGATTATAATAAAATTCGCACACCATGTGCAGTTCGATCCAACTTGAGAGATAGGATAGTTTAAATCTCAAATCGTTTTAGAGAAAGCGGGCGAAGCCGCGGTCGGTAAGCTAGTTATATTATAAGTAGAAAGGTGTACCTAGATTGTAGATAGAAGTTTCTTCTTCTCTAGAAGTCTTTGAAATGTGGCTATTTGGCCAGAATTGCAGTTATCTCTTCTTCGCTCACGATATTTGAATCATGCCATCTCACTTTTATGTCTAATCGTGTGTGCGTTAGAGCAAGCGCGCAAGAGCAACTTTTGTCTCCTTCACTATTTAGTCTCTTCCATCAACTGTATGGGGAGTTGCGTCGCTACGTGCGCGCACTTTCTTACTAGCCCATACAGTTGATGGGAGAGACAAAATAGTTCTCTTGCGCGCTAGCTCATTATGTGACTATTAAATTAGTGGACAATTTTGTTATGTATCTATCAACTGTTGTAAAAAAAATTGGTTGTCTGTAAAGTCGGTTTACTGACGATATATAGTTGAACGTGACAACGTCTTTAGGCCGATTGTGCTTCTTTGTCGCTCGTTCCGCGCTCTCGCTTGCACTTCAAGCCTTACATGGAACGCCTCACGAGGTAACGCCGCATGACTCATGTTATTCGTGCGTGCAGCCGGCTCTATCGAATTATAAGACTTTGTCACGTCAAAATTACTTAAAGGACTAATTGTGATTTGTTTTTATTAATTCGCTTGTTGATATATTGAAATCTGTTGAATAATGTTAAAGAAATATAATATCTAGATATAAATAGAATAATTTATTTATGTACTTAATACTTAATGTCATTTATAAGTATTTAAAAATATTGGCAATCCTTTCTTTGAATCTATCTGTACTAATATTATAAAGCTGAGTTTGTTTGTTTGAACGCGCGTATGTCTATTTTTTTTGTACTTATATCTACATATTAGGTATTACCTTATGTATTACATATTATTATGTAAATATCAATTTATTATAGTAATGAGCTATTTGAGACTTATTATGTCCAATTAATCGATAGGCACATTAAATTCAATGAAAAATGTTGAGAATTAGTGCCATTCTTGATTTAGAGCGGCCGTACACGGACTGCTCGAGCGGTCGGTCGTTGACTGCTCGAGCTACAAATCGCACAGATGACGGCTTGAAGCGGTCGCGACGGCTCAAGCAGTCCGTGTACGCCAGTGAATGAATATACTATATAGTTCACCGCGCGGTTTCGGCTTCAAGCCGTCGGTCTCAACTGCTTGAAGCGGTCCGTGTACGGCCGTTAAGGCCTATTCAAACTACAGCGGTATCCGCTACGGTCGATGTAGAATGTTGATACTCTAATCGCGTACCGATTCGAGTACAGTAGCGAACAGCCGATCGGTACGCGATTAGAGTCTCTATAATATACTATGTAAGAGATTTAATCGCGTGCCCATCGGGATACCGCTACCCAAGGCGGTATATAATACCGCTCTAATCTGAATAGGCTGTTAAATCTATATGAACTTGTAAATTGTGAAACTTGAAATAAAATATTATGCTTATTATTATTTTATTTATTTTGTCTGTGATTTTAACCCTTTTATATATTATTTAAAATCTATACCTACTAATATTATAAAGCTGAAGAGATTGTTTCTTTGTTCGTTTGTCTGAACGAGCTAATCTCAGGAACTACTGGTCCGATTTGAAAAATTATTTCGGTGTGTTATAGGCTATAAATCATCACACTAAGACCAACAGGAGCGGAGTAAATATGCGGGTGAACATTTTCAAAACACAAAAAGGCGTGTTAAATTGGTCATGTAAGTCGTACTAAATGTACTCTAAATAATGTTTTTTTTATTTACTTCGTGTTTGAAGCAATATTTCCACGGACGATACTAAAAATTAATGTTGCGTAAATTGACGTGTGACGTGTTTTTCTAATTAAAATTCATTTATTTCGAGTAATCATGGTAAAAGATCTTATAATCCAGTTGTTTTAATTTACCCTAACCTAAGTAATTTTAATTTGTTAAATACTTACCTAAATCGAATGTCAAAGAAACTAACTACCTATTATCATAACATTAGTACAGTCAAAATTTCACAAAATAGCATTAAAAAAAATCTTGCTCTTAAAACATTCAAAAATATATGTGGGGCATATTTTTAACCGACTTCAAAAAAGGAGGAGGTTATCAATTCGGCCGGTATGTTTTTTTTTTTGTATGTACACCGATTACTCCGAGCCCCGAGGTTTCTGAACCGATTTACGTGATTCTTTTTTTTGTTCGATGCAGGATGGTGTCGAATTGGTCCCATAAAATTTTTATTCGGATAGGCCCAGTAGTTTTTATTTTATGAGCATTTTTGTCTGTATTTGTAAACGTTGCAAGTGCAAGTTTGAAGTCGGTTGTTTTTAAAGCAGCTCAGTTATTAATATTATATTTATAAATAAAATTCCCAGTCACAATATGTTAGTTACCATCATAGTTACCATACTCCTCCAAAACGGCTGGCGCTGGATCGATTCTCATGAAATTTTCTGTGCATATTGGTTATGTCTGAGAATCAGCCCACATAGCTATTTTCATACCCTTTAGTGATAAGAGTAAGGCAGAACAACGTTTGCCGGGACAGCTAGGCGAAGCGCATTTATTATCGACATTGTCCTCATCACAACATAGTATAAAACAAAGTTGCTTTCTCTGTCCCTATGTCCCTTTGTATGCTTAAATCTTTAAAACTACTCAACGGATTTTGATGCGATTTTTTTAATAGATAAAGTGATTCAAGAGGAAGGTTTTAGTAGGTATATAATTTATTAGGTTTTAGACAAAGCGGGCGAAGCCGCGGGCGGTAAGCTAGATAAAAATAAATTGTTGTTGTTAGTTACTCCCCGAAATAAATAGTTGTTGTTAGCTACTATTATGTATTCTGTGGTTGTTGTTATAATATAGTTAGGTACTTAATTTTGAATTCCTAAGTATTTCAAATTATTTAAGTATTTACTGTCTCGCCATTTTCTTTAATAGCACTGAATAATATTTTTTTGCCCCTAGCACTCGAAAATTATACGGCAATTCAAATATCAGAATTTAAAATTAAAATATAAAGCGTTTCTGATCTGATATGGCGTCAGTTTAAAAGCTAATCTTGTAGTGGTCACTTCTATGTTGGGTAAGTTTATAATAATTGTATTTTAGTTTATTATCTAAAACTAGTGGTCCGCCCCGGCTTCGCACGTGGTACATGTTGACGTTTTCCCTCCATAAGAACCAACCTCGTACTTCAAGGAATATTATAAAAAAAAATTAATAACGTGATCGGTACAGCCGTTCTCGAGACTCGGCAATACATATTTTGGCGATTCATTTTTATATTATAGCAGACTAGCTTTCCGCCGACCGCGACGGCTCCGCCCGCGGTTTCAAAGAAAATCTCGCATAGTTCCCGTTCCCGTGGAATTTCCGGGATAAAACCTATCCTATATTACTCGTGGATAATGTAGCTTTCGAATGGTGAAAGAATTTTTAAAATCGGTCCAGTAGTTTATGAGCCTATTCATTACAATCTAACAAACAAACAAAGTTTTCCTCTTTATAATATTAGTGTAGATGTAGACTAGCTTTCCGTCCGCGGCTTCACCCGCAATGCGAACCACCATGCGGGTTTTTCTTGAAATCTCGGACGAGGCCGAATTTGCGCGAACACAGGACAACGTCTGGCGGATCAGCTAGTCTTCTAACTTTTCTACTAATATTATAAATGCGAAAGTTTGTGAGGATGGATGTATGTGTAGGTGTATGTAAGTATGTTTGTCACTCTTTCACGCAAATACTACTGAACCGAAATAATTAAGCACACATATAGAGGGTAACTTGGATTAACATATAGGATAGGTTTTATCCCGCAAATCCCGCGGGAACGGGAACTTATATTTTTCTATGAATACGCGGGCGAAGGCGCGGGCGGTAAGCTAGTACATACTGTACTTATATAAATAAAAAATTGTGTGCGTGTACTAGTGTACACACGTAAGAAGTGAAACTTCTTTATGACCTTATATTTCAAAAAAATAATTGACTTTATGCAACTTTACAGATATATACGTCGAAACACGCGTTGTAGGGATAAGAAAAAAATGGCGCGTAAAGAAAAAATGTCACGCGTAACGAAAAAATGTTACACTAAATTTTTTCCCAACTCCGATAAAGAAGTTTCACTTCAAAAATGCAATAATTGTTGAAAATAAGCACTAGGTATTACAAATACTTATCTAGAAAGTAGAAACATATCTTTATCTATGTTTTTAAAATAGTAATTGTTTTAATATAGGTACAAATATAATCTGTATTTTGGTTATTGTATAGTCTGTATATCACAGTAAACTGCTATTGTCTTTGCCCTTCTCCTGTCTCTTTGGTTCGCGGTGTAATGTAGTTTGTACTATAGTATTATAAAAATAAAGTTAATTTATCAGTATCCACAAGTTGTGTTTCAACATACACAATTGGCGCCAGTAAGCGGGCACGATTCCGCATAAAGGTATACATATTATAGATATTAAAAATAATTTTGTTTGTCTATTTGTAACTATAAAACAAATAAACTAGGTATGCATGATCAATAATTAATGTTTTGTTGTCAATTCGGTTATAGATATTACATCAATTAATAAACATAGGGCTGATTTTTCAACCGTTGCAGTTGGTTAAAATTTATTCATCGAATACCGTATTAAACTACCATTTCAAAAATGTATTCTAATTGTCCGTATTTGACAGTGCACAGGTGACATTTTAAAATATTATTAAATATTATTCGTGTAATACCTACTTTATTGGACGGGTAAATTTTAACCAAGGATTGAAAAATCGGCCCTTAACTAAGTTAGTTGAAAAATAGTGATGTAAGGTCGCAAATAAATTATTAGAACTTAACTTTTTATTGTGAAAATTTGAAGGTCTAAAAGACCAGTTTTACTACTAAAATGCCAGTTTACCGGTAATTCATACAAAAATAATGAATACCAGCGTACCGCCCGCGGCTTCGCCCGCTTTGTCTAAAACCTAATAAATTATATACTAAAACTTTCCTCTTGAATCAATCTATCTATTAAAAAAAACCGCATCAAAATCCGTTGCGTAGTTTTAAAGATTTAAGCATACAAAGGGACATAGGATAGAGAAAGTGACTTTGTTTTATACTATGTAGTGTAGTCATGAATTTATTGTATTGTAGCCGATCCTTGATAAGTTTACAAAGTTTGAATTAGATAGTTTTTAAAGTATACCTATTTATTATAATGTTAATATGAAAGAGTGTGAGAGTTCTCAGTACCTATAATATAGTAAAGTAATCTAAACCTTGAAAAATCAAAATATGAACATTAAAATGATTAATCAGTTTGTAAGTTCATTAACATGTTATTTATAATGTAAGTTAGTTTATTTGTAAGTTTCTGAATAAGTTAGTAGATAAAGTATTTTAACTTTTAACCTTACCGACAGATAACGACCGATAACGCTGAAACTTTACACTGAGAATACAAATACTACGTGACACGCGCGCCTATTTCTCGTGTCAACTGTCAAGTCAACTGTCGTGTTTTAAAGATGAATAAAGTTTAAATTATTAATAATAATCAAATAAAATTTAGGTAAACTATTTTAAAAATTACTTATTTATGGTTGATACTTATCAATGACATTCCCTGATAGGTAATTCGACACTTTTTGGCGTTATGTTTTATTGTACTTACATTAATCCTTCATTAATTTTCACTTATGGGCCGATTTCTCAATCATTGGATAAAACTTACCCGTCCAATAAAGAATTACACGATAATATTAAAATATCACCTGTAAACTGTCAAATACTGGCATTTAGAATACATTTCATAAATGGTAGTTAAATACGTTATACTACGAATAAGTTTTAACCAAGGATTGAAAAATCAGCCCTTAATCGATAGCTAAACTACAGAATAGCTGGAAGCTCTGAATTCATCTACTGTTACATATAGCACATAGGTATTATTGCCTAAAGTTTTCAGGGATCACGTACATAATATGTCCAACTGTGAAATAAATAATTTTTGTAAACGGTTGTTAACGAGATTACTGCGTTTATACAATTACAATCTCTTCACCTTTATTATATTTTATCACTATTATACAGTATAAAACATAGTCGCTTTCTCTGTCCCTATGTCCCTTTGTACTTAGGTACATTTGCTTTTTTTAGTTAAATCTTTAAAACTACGCAACGGATTTTGATGTGGTTTTTTTAATAGATAGAGTGATTCAAGAGGACAATTTTATAATATCATTTATTAGGTTTTAGCCAAAGCGGGCGAAGCCGCGGGCGGTAAGCTAGTATTATATAATTATAGTATAGTTTAATGTACATTATATTATAATGTAAATAAATGTAAATATAGAAAATAGTCTGGATTAGCACAGGTTTCTTTTTATCCTGTAAGTAATCACACGAGTAAATAAATCTTTACTCTGATAAATACGAAATAAATATTATCTATTGTTTTTACATAGAACATAAAATTAGCCATATCTATAAACAAAATATATTCTACGTAGGTAACTAGATAAAGATTGAACTATGAAAAAATAAACATGCATCTTTTTAATGCTAAAAATTGGTCTAATAGATTTAGAGCTAAACCGTTACAAACAGACAAATCTTTCCTACATATATTATGCGTATAGACATACACATCAAAATTTATTTTATTTATTTATTTATACTTTATTGTACATATACAACCAGACAGAGAATAACAAGATACAATAATTCAAAAATTCATACTTTCTACCGTCCAGCAACAACGCAACGTGACAAACCAACGGACGTTATGAATATTTTATATGGAATACTGATTTTGTTTTTACCTTTTCGCACTATCAAAACGAAAGAGGTTTAATATTATATTCTTAAACAAATTTTGATATAAGCAGGTAGTTTAAATGAAAAGCCGACTGGAAAACGATTCATGTACTGCAACTAAACATAATTAAAAATGTGTCAAGTACGAGTAGGACTCAAGAGACTACAAAAAAGGATTCCGTACAAAAAAGGATTCCGTACAAAAAAGCTTAAAGAAAATGAAAAAATTACTGAAGAAAAGATAATAATTATTATATACAGGGTGTCCCACTATTGGTATACTAAGCGCGAAGGGACTTGTAGCCTTGCATACACTGATCATGACAACATTAAAATCACGTCAAAAATTTTTTGCTAATTTTTTTCCTGAAAATACATGTTTTCTTCTCTGGCTTCGCGCAGCCGGCATATACCTACCGCTTCGCTAATGTGAGAATTTTGTCTATGAAAACATAATCTTGAAGAAAGCTCACGTGCTGGTGGCAAAGCTGGGCGGGTTGCTTGTTATGGATGTACATAATATAGAGTTTTAAGACTTCATCTATGTAAAAAAAATGCGTCTGGAATTTTAAAAGTAGGTATTTTTTACGTACTTAGCGTATGCAAAACTATAACCTCCTTTGAGCTTAGTATACCAACATTGGGACATCCTGTGTAAAATCGGTTAAGCGCGAGACAGATTCATAACACTAAGGGTTCCGTACTAATATGCTAAGGAGCAACTGTACTAAAATTGGTTACCCATCCAGTTTACGACCAAGCTTAGGGTCGTAAACTGGATGGGTACAAACGAAAGGACGGACTGTCAGACTATCAGCGAAGTCTCAATAATAGGGTCTCGTTTTTACCCTTTGGATACGGAATCCTAAAATTTATACCGTTTAAAACATAAATTTATAATTGTTTACTTAAAAATTCCAAGTGAAATTTAGTATATCCAAAAAATGGTAATTATATAATTAAATATGAGGGAAGTATTTGATGATCACGCAGTTTTAAATATCATTATTTTCCAACAGCCATGGCGGACGGAGCATTCAAAATGGCGGACCATGGAATGCAGATTGAAAATGCGCGCGCAAACCAATGTGATATTTTTAAATGGGAAGCAGAGGAGATGTTGTTATTTTTATTAAACTTGACTTGGACATTATTGTTGGCTGTTTTCGAAATGACGTATAAATATTTGAGTGTTATTCTGTTATCTGTGATATTGGCCGCTATTTTATACGGTATCTATAGAGCGTATTTGAATCCAGGAGTTTTTATACGGGTAAGTTTCTTTTGGTTATTTGTTATTTTATTTACATACTACATTTGCCCGCAGCTTCGCCCACTTTGTTCTTAGGTCTCAAACTATATTTTAAGCAAATTTCATCCGAATCGGTTCAGCAGTTTAGACATGTTGAACAGACCGATAGACTGACATACACAGTAGGTATATTAACTAGGGATTTTGCCTATAATTAGCTTTCTACCCCCGACTTTGCCTACCTAGTCAAAGGAAAACCCGCATAGTTCCCGTTCGTATATGATTTCCGGGATGAAACCCACAACGACAAAAAGGTGTCGTTGCAATAGGGAACTTTGCGGGTTTTGTTTGAAAAAGCGGGTGAAGCCGCGGGCGGAAAGCTAGTGCTACATAAATTAACATAATAACGCGTGTTTCTTTTATTCCAGGAATTAACAGACATAGGATTCAGCCACATCCCATACATAAAGGGGGTGGATAGAGACCTCCACATAACAAGGGCTCAAGCGAATCGACCCCTGGGTCACAAGATACCCCCACCATATCCTAATGGATGGTATGCTGTAATGGAGGGGAGGGATTTGAAGATTGGAGGGGTGTCGTCTGTGGACGCTTTGGGTAAGTTTTATTTAGCTATGGGTAAAGTGGAATGTCTGCTGTCATGTTACAATAATGTATGATCGATACCTATGCTCGTAAATAAATAAAACATCTGTTTTCAAAATGCATAACATGAATGTATTAAACACACATAGGTACGCCAAAATTTCAGTTTTTTTTTTATTTTATTGTTGTATGTGTGTCTGTTTATTGCGTTTATTTTCTGAAACAGCCGGACATATTTTGACGGAACATTCTCTGGCAGATAGCTGCAGTAACATAATTATCTGTTATCTGTATTCTATTTGCTTTCGATTAGAAAAGGGAAGTTCGGTTGTATGTCGAAAAACTCAGCTAAATAAATTATGTATAAGATTAAATAAGTTTTTGAACCTTTTTCTAATTGTTGTTCGAGTTAATTAGCGTCTAGGACCATAACATGAGCATTAACAAGAAAATTTCAATTCTTTATCAAACTTAAACTAAGAATTACTACTACAGGTCAAACATTTTGCGTCTACCGTGGTGAAGATGGTGTCGCTAGAGCTGTGGACGCATTTTGCCCCCACTTAGGGGCAAATATGGGGATCGGTGGGGCAGTTAAGGGCAATTGTATAGAATGCCCCTTTCATCACTGGAGGTTTGGAGAAGATGGCGCCTGCTCGTACATACCTGATATTAAGAATAGTAAGTACTAGATTTCCGCCCGCGGCTTCGCCCGCGTTTGCAAAGGAAAACCCGCATAGTTCCCGTTTTCGTGGGATTTTCGGGATAAAAACTATCCTATGTGTTAATCCAAGTTACCCTCGATATGTGTGCTAAATTTCATTGTAATCGGTTCAGTAGTTTTTACGTGAAAGAGTAACAAACATCCAAACTTTCGCATTTATAATATTAGTAGGATAGTAGGATGAACACGCTTTTATTAGCTTCACCTGTGTGTAAATAACTGCTTTAGACTGGATTTTGATGCAATTTAGGGCCGATTTTTCAATCCTTAGTTAAAACTTATTCATCGAATATGTATCGTATTAAACAACCATTTTAAAAATGTGTTACTTGCCCACTTTTTGACAGTTTTTAGTTGACATCTGTATATTATTGTGTAATACCTACTTTATTGGACGGATAAGATTTAACCAAGGATTGAAAAATCAGCCCTTAAACGGACAGATTTAATTAAAACTTTGTACGCTTCTCAAGATGTGTTTTATATATAATTTTATGAATTTAAACTATAAACATCTACGCTCACAATCACCTTTTGAAAATTGTCAAAATATACGCCTTAAATAATATTCAAAGATTATTATATCACTACATATTATAAAACAAATTCGCTTTCTCTGTCCCTATGTCCCTTTGTATGCTTAAATCTTTAAAACTACGCAACCTTCCTCGATAAATGCGCAATCTAACACTGAAAGAATTTTTCAAATCAGTCCAGTAGTTCCTGAGATTAGCTCGTTCAAAGAAACAAACTCTTCAGTTTTATAATATTAAGTATAGATTAATAAAGTGGCAAATAAAAATTATTTCTATTTCCAGTACCAAATGGAATATCAGTCAAAGCCTGGCAAACTATGGAAATGGATGGGGCTGTCTGGGTGTGGTATGACGCTGAGGGACGACCCCCGCTGTGGACCGTCCCAGAACTGGAGGAGACGAAAACCTGGGGGTATAGGGGCAGGAATGAGTTCTTGATTAGCACTTATATACGGGTAAGTGTGACTTAATTTAAGCTAGAAAAAGTTTGGAAAATCCAAAAGTGCACGCCTCATAATCTCATCCTTTACAATAAAATTGATTATTTATAAAGGTGTATATAATATAAGTATGTAGATACACTTGTTCTCATGTTCCAATGCACTTGTACTGTCTCAAAACAGTTGGAAAAGTAAAGAAAGCGGTACCGTAATAATTGAGCTATTTTTCTTGTGGCCCCACCTAGATGTGAAACTGCGCCGGTTTAAGGGACTGACTACCAACTTATTTTTTTAAACCTTGGCTTATAGTATAAAGAATCGAGTTTATAATGGTGAATTTTGAGTACACTATAAATGTAAAAAAAAAGTCGATATTTTTTTTGTTTATTTAATAACAATTAAACCACATCGAATCAGACCCTGAAAAATGAAAGGGTTCTATTCCTGAGCATACTCAAGCGTAAGAGAAAAAAAAAGACTCGATTAGTAAAGTATTTCGGTCGCTATCGTGTTAACAAGAAAATCCTACGCACATACAGACACACGGACGTCCAAGACAGAACTTTTTAAAACTGTTTTTTAACTAGTTTAAATAACAAAAATGACATCAAAAATGTAGATGTTTTGCGCGAAGTGACAGTAGTACCCACCTCAACGCTTCGCTTATGAGGCGTGCAAAAATGCTTATTGAAGTGAAACTTCTTTATCGGGGTTGGAAAAAAATTTAGTTTAACATTTTTTCGTTACGCGTGACATTTTTCCGTTACGCGCCATCTTGCGTGATTCGACGTATTTCTGTAAAGTTGCATATAGTAAATTATTTTTTGATAAATAAGGTCATAAAGAAGTTTCACTTCTTACGTGTGTACACTAGGACACGCACACATTTTTTTAACACATTTCAAATGATTACATTAAAGGGCCAGTTCTATGGTGTAATGAATATATAAATATTACAATTGATGGACAATAGGTGTTATCAAGCCGAAATCTGTTAATTATTGTACTCCTGAGAAGTGAATGAATAGCTGAGGTATTTAGTCCTTTTTCTATAATTTTCTGCACCACTTTGTTTGAGATTTAACAGACTTTAACTAGCTTACCACACGCTGCTTTGCCCGCTTTGTCTTAAACCGATTAAATTATATATTAAAACCTTCCTCTTGAATCACTCTATCTATTAAAAAAACCGCATCCAAATCCGTTGCGTAGTTTTAAAGATTTAAGCATAAAAAAGGGACACGTCACACAGGGACAGAGAAAACGACTTTGTTTTATGTACTAAAACCTTCCTCTTGAATCACTCTATCTATTAAAAAAACCGCATCCAAATCCGTTGCGTACCTAGTTTTAAAGATTTAAGCACACAGGGACAGAGAAAGCGACTTTGTTTTATATACTAATAACAAGCGGTCCGCCCCGGCTTCGCCCGTGGTACATATTCACGTTTTCTCTACATAAGAACCATCCTCGTACTTCAAGGAATATAATAAAAAAAGAATTAAAGAAATCGGTTCAGCTGTTCTAAAGTTATGCGCTTACCAACACATTTTGGGATTCATTTTTATATTATAGATTGGTATTAGGTAGGCCTTAGGTATGTAGTGAAGTATATAATGCGTTTATGAAGAATTTGTAAAAAAATATTTTCTTTCTCTCAAATTTTGAATTATGTCTGTTTATATTCGTGTAACATTTGCAACATCGATTAATTATATTATCTTGAAATAAACTTCTTTCACAGGACGTTCCTGAAAATGCGTCCGATGCGGCACATCTTAACTATATCCACAAACTATCATTTATGACTGATATTGGCGGGAAAATGCCGTTTTTAAATAATATAGTCGGTAAGTGTCACTACATAGTGTAAAAAATAACTACGTTAAAAACAACCAACTTCAAAAACGGAAAAGTAAAAAATAAAAAAGACTTGATATTATTCATTGCTACATAATATTATCTATTATTTAGATGTGCTATTTACTAAAAAGGTTTGATGTCGGTGCACGGGCTTAATACTAGATAAGTGCTTAGTTCTTGGCACCGACTTCAAACCTATCTAATAAATAGCACATCTGAACAATATGTAGGTAATTAATAATATCAAATCTTTTTTAACCGACTTCAAAAAAAAGGAGGTTATCAATTCGGCCGGTATGTTTTTTTTGTTTTTTTTTTTATGTATGTAGGTACATAGATTACTCCGAGGTTTCTGAACCGATTTACGTGACTCGTTTTTTTTGTTCGATGCGGGATGGTGTCGAATTGGTCCCATAAAAATTTTATTCGGATAGGCCCAGTAGTTTTTATTTTATGAGCATTTTTGTCTGTATTTGTAAATGTTGCAAGTGCAAGTTTGAAGTCGGTTGTTTTTAACGCAGTTAACTATCACTTGTTATGTCAGCCGGATTGCTAGCCGCAATGCGGCTGCCCGCATTGTGCATATGAACCCTTAGTTTGAATTAATATTTTTCCATTTCAGGCCATCATATTTGGAGAACAGAATGGACGAAAACAAGCGAGCCACATGTAGCTGAGATGAAAATCGATCAGAGCTACATTATAATGAATTGTAATGTATTCCCGTTCAATGTTACTGTTAAACAGGTGAGTTTAAGATAGCTAATAATTATAATCAACATCATCATCACCACCAAAATTTTTTTTTAAGTTCTTCATCAGTCATGCAAATGATATACTTATTATGTAGTTAGATATAAGTTACACATTATGTAATATTGACATGATTTTAAAAGAGCAACTATGGAGTTTCTTGCCGGTTCTTCTCTTTACTGCTTTCCGAATCGGTGGTAAATGTTAAAAACACTAATGTAATGACGATTAGAAAGTGCTACTAAGAGTAGTCATTGAATAAATAAATGTTTGAGTTTGAGTTTTAAATGAAATATTGTTATGAGAAATAATTGATGTTATGTACTTTTTTACGTATCAAAATCGTCAAAAATATCCGAATGCGATTTGTTACAGACAGCGTATGAAAGTTTAAAGCTTGCACGATGTTTTATTTTATCAATGACAAGCTGCGCTTCGCGGTTTCACCCGCGTGGCTCCGCTTCAATTATTCTTAGCGTGATGATATATAGCCTATAGCCTTCCTCGATAAATGGGCTATCTAACACTGAAAGAATTTTTCAAATCGGACCAGTAGTTCCTTAGATTAGCGCGTTCAAACAAACAAACAAACTCTTCAGCTTTCTAATATTAGCATAGATGAGTGGTAGGAAATTGATTATAATAATATATTATAATAATATATTTGTCTATTTCGAGAGTGCTGTACGATAAAAAATATTATTTTGCCTTATTCAACTGTTTAATTTATTACATCTTTGACGTGACAACGTCTTATAATTCGATATAGCCGGCTGCACGCACGAAAAAACATGACTCATGCGGCGTTACCTCGCTCTGAGGCGTTCCATGTAAGGCTTGAAGTGTAAGCGAGAGCTCGGAACGAGCGACAAAGAAGCACAATCGTTGTCACGTCAACTATCGTCAGTAAACCGACTTTACAGACAACCAATTTTTTTTTTCTTTTATTTCTTCCCAGATCGGTCCAGCCCACGTCCGTATCCATTTAAACTCAATATTCGGCACCACTGTAGTGTCACAATCTGTAACACCAATAGGCCCGATGCTACAGAAGGTTGTGCATCGAATATATTCGCCAGCTCGTAATGCGCTGTTCGGCGCTATTCTTGTATTGGCTGAGGCTTATCAGGTAATAGTAACATAACATATTTCTTTGAGCAACAGATGCTCACCTGTTTAGTTACATGACGTAAAAACCTGCTATTAAGAGGAGGCTCCCTAACATAATTTCTGTCACTGAGAGACCGGTTAGACCGCTACGGTGCTAGACGCTATCACAGCCGTAATAAAGTTGAATATCGCGTGCGCTTTTTAATCGCGTTCGAGCTCGAAACTAAATCTCGTAATTCTCAATTCTTATTTCGTTTATAACTAAAGTAATAATTGATCTAGAGAAAAAATATCTTGGGATTCGATAGTAAACTATATTAATTTCTTACTGTCCAAGTAAATCTTGAAAAAAATTGAATAATCCTTAAAAAAGGCATAATTTTGTAATAAAAAATGAATCGAGCGAAAATGTTACAATTTCGTAACTGTCTTGTAACTACTTACCTACATAGAAAGAAAAAGACCCAATAAAGTTCCATTTTGATTGTATGTGTGACTGTTTCAGAATAATAATGCAAATTCAAATAAAATTTAGGGAGCTTCCCCTTAAACCACAATGAAGAATGAATGATCAAATTAGTTGTCAAAAAAGAGGGTGTGTGCCGAGCACACGTGTCAGAAGTGAAACTTCATAGGCAAGATTCAAAGATACCAAAATCGTCGCCTTACTCCACTGTTTCTAAGTAAATTGTGAGTCTAGTTTTTAATAATTGTTGTATATTTTCAGTTCGAACGCGACGTGGTAGTCTGGAACAACAAGAAGCATATCGGCTCACCCCCCTACGTACGGGCGGACAAGTCGATTCGGGCCTTTCGCGATTGGTATTCGCAGTTCTATAGCGAACATAGTGTGTCCATGCGAGATGCTATGACTAAACCACTCGACTGGTAACCATGGTAACGAGTGAAAGTCTGAAAGACAGAAGATATCATGGGACTTCACTGGCAGTTTACGGTTTCACCATACCTAAACATGAAAAACCGGCAACAGCTTTACTTTGCTAGTGTCCTTTTTGACGTATTAAAATTTAAACAACCTTCTTACTTGTATGATAAACTTTTATTGAGAACCTCTAAAGCTTCAAGTGACTGTGGGTCATGCACAAATATTTATTCTGTGCCTAAATACAAAACGGCTGCCTTTAGAGGAAGTTTTAGATTTCTTGCTACGAAATGCTGGAACGATATCCCGCCTCCCATTCGAAATTCTCAATCAAGGGACACTTTTAAAAAGAAGTTGAAAGCTTATTTTCTTATTATCCAGAAACAGTCTACATAAGTATATACCTATTGTTACTTTAATTATTTTTTTTTCTTCTTAATAATATCTAGTTAATGCTATAGCATATCTATTGACCATTTATCCTTAATTTAACTTTCACTACCTACATAGTAAATTCAAATTCAAATTCAAATTAATTTTTTAGTATAAAACAAAGTCGCTGTCCCTATGTCCCTTTGTATGCTTAAATCTTTAAAACTACGCAACGGATTTTGATGTGGTTTTTTTTTATAGATAGAGTGATTCAAGAGGAAGGTTTTAGTATATTATTTATTAGGTTTTAGACAAAGCGGGCGAAGCCGCGGGCGAAGCCGCGGGCGGTCAGCCAGTTTTCTATATATATTTTTTTTCTGTTGTGCTGAAATAGATATCTTTAACTTCTTCTACTTGGTGCTAGCAGTATTAATTCATAAATTCTACACTCATTCATTTTAATTGCTGATCTTGTTTTCCTCTCAACTCACTCAGCCGATTTTCCTCTCTGACTGGCAAACAATGATACATACTTACTTTTAACATCAAAACTTTCATACTTTATAATATATATACATTTATAGCATAATTTAGTCTTTAGAGTCACTCGACTCGTTATTTAATATGGTGCTGACAGAATCTCATCATAAATGTTACAGCCTCAGCTGTAACATTCAGTGTAAAAATTTTTTCGTTTCGCGTTATATTTTTCCGTTACGCGCCATCTTTTTCTTATCCCTACCACGCGTGATTCGACGTACCTATTTCTGTAAAGTTACATAGAGTAAATTATTTTTTGAAAAATAAGTTCATAAAGAAGTTTGACTTCTTACGTGTGTACGTACACTAGTACACGCACACATTTTTATCGTTTATCATTTTATTTTTGTGTATCTCCTTATTATTACATATTATTATGTAAATATCAATTTATTATAGTAATAAGCTATTTAAGATTTATAATTACATGTCCAATGAATCAATAGGCACTTTAAATTCAATGAAAAATGTTGAGAATTAGTGCCATTCTTGATTTAAGGCCTATTCAAACTACAGCGCGGCGGTATACGCTACCGCGGTGGGTAGCGGTATCCCGATGGCACGCGATTGAATCTCTTACGTAGTATATTATAGAGACTAATCGCGTACCGATTCGAGTACGGTAGCGAACAGCCGACCGGTATGCGATTAGAGTTTCTATAATATACTATGTAAGAGATTTAATCGCGTGCCCATCGGGATACCGCTACCCACGGCGGTATACACCACTATTTTTAAATCAGTACAAAAACTTTAGGGACATGTTAGCGAATACTTTATTATCGTGATCATGATGTTAGAATTACATAATATCGATAGATAGCAAAGATATAATCATTTGTTTATTTAAGAAAGTCTCACTAAAATCATAGACACATTGCAGAGTTCATTCACTTATTCATTGATAGTATTACCTAACCTTGGGCAATAAAATGAAACAAGAGATGTAGTTACTAACTTTATTTATTTTAATTTCCTAAATTCAAATCTCCCCTTCATACTTCATCCGGGCTTAGGACCGGAATAATTACTTTTTTACAATAAATTAAATAGGTACGTAGGTATGCAATTACAAAACAAACAATATCAAAATCGAATTTTGACGTATAAATTAAGAAGTTAGAATCAGCTGTTTTTTACAATACCTAATCTGTATTGAACGAAAAAACGATTTTGGCGTGTCTAAGAAGTTAGAACCAGCTGTTTTTTACAATACCTACTCTGTATTGAAAGAAAAAACGATTTTGGCGTGTTTAAGAAATTAGAATCAGCTGTTTTTACAATACCTAATCTGTATTGAAAGAAAAAACAATTTTGGCGTGTGAAGTTAGAATCAGCTGGTATTTACAATTATCTTAACTAACCTTACAAGTATTTCAATAATAAAATTGTCCTTCAAAATGTCCACCACCGTTATCAATACACAGACGTGCACGTTTTATTAAATTGTTTTTTAACGAGAGAAGTAAGTAGGTATGTTTTTTTTGTCTTTTCACTTCATCCAATATGCGCTGTTTTAATTATTGTTCGACACTAACCGGCTCACTTTTGTTCACTTAATTTCACTCCACAAAAAGAGGTCCAAGGGTGTGAGATCAGGTGAGCGAGGAGGCCAAGCAGCAGGCCCGCCTCGACCGATCCACTGGCTTCCAAACTCCGCTGTGAGAAATTCATGAACCGCAGCGTTATTCGACATTCGTACTACGTCGAGGATCCTCTTAAAAATACGCTAGTACATTACACGTTAGCATTTTGTGACAACGCCTGCTGGTAAGCATTTACCACGACGGTTCGTACATTTGGCGATCGAGCGTTCGGGACTCGGGTACTATTATCTGTACATACGTACTGCTGCACTCGCATTTTCTCCACTCAAAAAGAACGCACGAAGCATAAGTACATAATCCCGTCATATGAATTGATATGATATTGTACCAGGAAAAACGTAAACAAACGCGACGAAAAAAAGCAAGTTTTCACTTCCGCTAACAATTAGGCACTGTTTGTCCGTTGTCGCAACGCGTTCGCGCGTTGGGGTGCGAACTGCGAACTGCGAACTGCGACGCGGGCGCAGGCCACAGAGGGAAAGGGGGTGGCGGGGTGAAGGATGGCGAGCTTCGACGCGAGTTTGCCGGAATTTATCAATGGAGCTGTCCAGCGGACCTATTCGAAATCGTACGCTAGAAAATTACAACACAATACTTAGTGTGGGTCATTGACTAAGAATAGGTTTAACAATTTTTACATATTTATGTGGACATTTTTGGGACATTTCTGTTTGTTAGTGTTTTTAATTATTTCTTACACAAATATGATTGTTTAAAGGTACTTAACACCCTGTAAAATTTTATGTACTGATTAAAAAATAGTGGTGTATAATATCGCTCTAATCTGAATAGGCCTTTAAATCTGTATAAACTGACTGCTTGTAAATTGTGAAACGTGAAATAAAATAATATGCTTATTAATTATTTTGTTTATTTTAACCCTTTTAAATAATATAAAAATACGTTTTCATGTGAAAATAGATTTTCACAGAGTTCCTTTTTAATAACAAGTTAAGATGAATATACTTAATTTGTATTCAAATGTAAATTTTTATGTACTTAATGTGAATAAATTTTAGTAAAATACAAAAACTGGCCATTTATAAGTATATAAAAATACCTTAGAGCTATTTAAGTTGTGAATATAAGGGATTCGTTCGTTGATCTACCTATATACTAATATTATAAAGCTGAAGAGTTTGTTTGTTTGAACGTGCTAATCTCTCGAACTACTAGTCCGATTTGAAAAATTCTTTCGATGTTCGGGGAAGGCTATAATCATTACACTAAGACCAACAGGAGCCGAGCCACGCGGGTGAAACCGCGAAGCGCATCTAGTTTGATTATAAAATGTACACAGATTAATTATTTTAAATATGTAGATAATTCTTAAAAAATATAAACCCTTAGGTACCAAAATTGGTATTCCAACTCTCCAGGTGAGTTACTATTAGGTACCTATTTTCATCTATCTCAACCATATCTCAACCAAGAATAAATCCAAAAAAAATACCTTAATTCTTTGGCTTTGAACATGATTAGCACTATAAAATGCTTCGTATGTAACTAATGAGGTTTTTCTCGCATCCTTATTAGTTGTTGTGATGAGATGATAAAAAACTCTAAATAAATCCGCACGGTCAAGTGTGAGTTGTTATACTGAATGCGGGTTCCGTATAATTTTTATTACTCTACGTATAAAAGATTGCAAACTACAAGTGATAACTGCGTTAAAAACAACCGACTTCAAACTTGCACTTGCAACATTTACAAATACAGACAAAAATGCTCATAAAATAAAAACTACTGGGCCTATCCGAATAAAATTTTTATGGGACAAATTCGACACCATCCCGCATCGAACAAAAAAAGAATCACGTAAATCGGTTCAGAAACCTCGGAGTAATCGGTGTACATACATAAAAAAAACATACCGGCCGAATTGATAACCTCCTCCTTTGTTTGAAGTCGGTCAAAAAATTGGATCCGTTATCAAGTATTTACTAAGTTAACGAATTCTTTTTCATTAGACTTCATGCTAATATCGCAGTTATAATATATTATGCCAAGAATTTACTTCCCAAACGTCGGCCAAGTGCAGCTGCAGGTATGAATCGACGGTTCCTGTTTAATTTTTAAATAATCTGAACGTAACCTAACCTATCATACTGACTAAAAAGCCTTCCGACAACGTCCCTTTACCTATAATAGGTAAGAAGTAAGAAGTCGGAAGGCTTTTTAATATAATATTATATATTATAACTTTATACATGTATACTTATAACACAAACAAACAATCAAACTCTTCAGCTTTATAATATTACTAGTGGTCCGCCCCGTCTTCGCACGTGGTACATATAAATATTCGCAATAAAATGTAGCCTATGTCCTTTCTCGGGTATCAAAATATTTCCATACCAAATTTCATGCAAATTGGTTCAGTAGTTTAGGTGTGATTGAGTAACAGACAGACAGACAGAATTACTTTCGCATTTATAATATTAATATATATAAGACGTATGGAAGTATAGATTATCACACGACGCGTAAGCAAAAAGGTTATGTATATAGGTATTTATTATACGATGATATCATTTTGGGAAAGAACATCGAAATTATAAAATATCTAATTACATTATACATAAAAAAATAATAGATAATTTTCACAAAACTCCGAATTCGTATTCAAACAAACGATACATAAAAACATAGGTATTATTAATTAACAGTAACTATGTATTCTATAATAATTTAAAAATAACTTTATAGTATGCTATAATATGTGTCACTAAGTAATATTTACACACTGAGAAAATAATAATAACATCATTCTAAACAGTCCTAAAATAACATATAAAATAAATTTACTTATCTAGATATAATAAATAAAAACAAATACAAAGGAACCCTAAAATGTATTAAACTGAAATTCTTAAGCGAAGCAATTGATATAAAACACAGTCGAATTTATCTTTTGGGAGTGGTAATTCACGTTACTATAGATGCAAAGTAAACTAGTAAAGCAGTGTTTCAATTGTTTTATCTATATTTAATCATTTTATTTATTAAAAAAGTGTCACTGGCCACTTACAGTGAAAAAAAAAATTAAGAAAAAAATATCGATGAAAAAAAATTGACAGCACATTTTGAAAATGGATTCCCGAAATTTAGAACATGGAGTTTGGCGGGAAAAAGAATGTGTTGTTGAAAAATGGGATTCGAATGAAATGTTTTTTATATTTTTCCAAGGATTGTGGTCTTTGACTTATACAGTTGTAGGAGTTATTTATGTTTATTTTTATTTGATTGTTTTATCTGTGCTTTTGATGGTGATACTTTTTGGATTCTATCGCGGGTATGTGAAGCCTTCAAATATAATACGGGTAAGTAAATCTATTTATAATAAGTCTCTATTTTAATTAATGGTTATACTAATGCTAAGGTTTATTTAAGTAGTTACTAATAATTAGTAGTAGTATAAAGATTTATTTAAGTAGTACTAAATTTAAAACTTATGTAAAAAATGTAGGAATCGTGCTTGTTAATTTTGAATAAAAAAACGCCTATATGTATAAAGTAGGATACTAAATTATAAAAATATTTCAACATCTATTTAAACAGGAAACAGTTTTGTACTAATTTACATAATTTTGTAGAACTTCTTTCCGCAATTAATTCAAAAGTTTTTTCGCATTTTTTAATAAAATTATGACTGGGTTTTGTAAACCATACTATATTTTCTAAATCAACATAGTCTAGTTATATTAAATTATATTAATACACTTTAATAAGAAACTACTGACGATACTTAATAAGTATTATAAAGCTGAAGAGTTTGTTTGTTTATTTGAACGCGCTAATCTCAGGAACTACTGGACTGATTGAAAAATTCTTTTCATTTTAGATAGCTCATTTATCGAGGAAGGCTATAGACTATATAATATCATCACGCTTAGACCAACAAGAGTGGAGTAATGCGGGTAAAACCGCGCGGCACATCTAGTAAATAATGTAGCTTTTTGTTGAAACATAGATTGAAAAACATTTCATGATTGATTACTACTTATTATATTTCAAAATCGATCGTTAAATTTTTTAAAGTTATTTGTATATAATATATTTTCTTTTTAATATTAGTACTTATAGACTATCTTAATACCTAATACAATAAATTCGAAAGTATCTTTGTCTTTTATTCTCGTCACAAAGGAGCGATTTTATGATAGACTAGCTTTCCGCCCTCGGCTTCGCCCGCGTTTTCAAAGATAGACCCGCATAGTTCCCGTGGGATTTCCGGGATAAAACTTATCCTATGTGATAAACCAAGTTACTTTCATATTAGGCGTGCTAAGTTAATTGTAATCGGTTCAGTAGTATTTGCGTGGAAGAGTAACAAACATAAGTACACATACATCCATCCTCACAAACTTTCGCATTTATAATATTAGTAGGAAAAATATAATATATGTGTTGAAATAGTTAGGAGGCTAAAATATTTTTCATAGGCTTTTTACAGCCGTGAAACTTCTCATTATTTCAATTTTCATTGATCAGAATAGAATAGAATAGAATAGAATTCATTTATTCGTGGTAAAACAAGATATACATACAAAACAAAAAAAATAAAATAAAATAATACAGATAAAAAATAAAAGAATCACCACGAAAAGGGTATGGACTCAGCATAACAAACAAACAAACAAAAATACTTTATTGTGCACCACAGAGAAAATTACAAGTAAAGACACAATAGGTACATTAGTTAGTAAAAGAGCACAACAAGTGGCAGCATATGGAGAAAACAATGACCAAAAGGCCACTGCTTTCACCGCTGTTGTTGATTACGCGGACGAAGCCGCGGGTTTCAAGCTTGTAAAAGTATTTGAGATGTTCAGATATTTCAATTTAACAGATAAGTAGGTACCAGTAAAAGTTAATAAACAGTATACGGAAGATATCCAGAAGTTGTGAAACTGACTGATCATATAGGTAAATATCTATATAAATAAAACTCAAAGGTGACTGATAGTGATCTATCAACGCACAGCCCAAACCACTGGACGTATCGGGCTGAAATTTGGCATGCAGGTAGATGTCATAACATAGGCGTCTCCTAAGAAAGGTTTTCCCGAAATTCTTGCGGGAACGGGGAAAAACGGGGATGCACGTACAAAGTCGTGGGCGGAAGCTAGTTTATTTAATAAAGCTGCCCAAGCAGACATTGTTCTGCCCTATTGACCCTTTTTCGTGTTTTCTCCCCATAAGAACCTTCCTTATGCCTTTATAAAAACGTAAAAAAAACGCGGAATAGGTCGAGCTGTTCTCGAATTCGCTAACACATTTGGCGATTCATTTTATTATAATTTATTTAAGATAATAATTGAATTATTATAGTGAAAGTGTTTAATTACACAGAAACTTTTTAAAACTGTACATAGGCCTTTTTATTAATTTGCATAAGTTTATCTAAATTAATATAAGTTAATCTATTGTATTTGAAATCATATCATCACCGTTATTTTAAATTTTAATAAATTTGGTTCCACTGTCTGATTTAATACCTTCACGTGACGCCTAATTATTTTTTTTATTTTATAATAATGCATATTTTAATTTTTTTTACTATTATCCACTGCTTTTGTTAAAATTTAATAGACCCTCTAGTCTCTACACAATGGGCATCGTTGGCCCAACAAATGATTGTCGATTTTTGCCGCCATTACGACAATCTACACTAATATTATAAAGAGGAAAACGTTGTTTGTTTGCTTGTTTGATTGTAATGAATAGGCTCATAAACTACTGGACCGATTTTAAAAATTCTTTCACCATTCGAAAGCTACATTATCCACGAGTAATATAGGCTATATATTATCACGCTAAGACCAACAGGAGCGTAGCCACGCGGGTGAAACCGCGCGGCACAGCTAGTTATGAATAAACATCTACAATGACGGACATTTTGGCTCTACACTATCGTGATTGCCTCTACTCGTCCAACGCTGCCCATTGTGAAGCATATATTCACAATAACATAGGTACTTGGTACATACGATTAATATTATTACAAAATGCTTGTAAACATTCTTGATTTTAGGCCAGTTGCAGAGCTTCACCGACCATCAGTGCGTACGTCAGTCGCGATTGTCATATTTATGGAAATTCATAAAACCGTTCATAGCTAGACCGACCATACGCACGCGAATATCCATACATATTATGACAAGCGCGACTGACGTACCTACGCACTGATGGTCCGTAGCTCTGCAACAGGCCTTATAAATCACTAGTTATCCGCTCTCGAATTCATCAAAGAAACCCGCATATTTCCCGTTCCCGCGAAATTTCCGAGATAAAACCTATATTATATCCTTTCTCAGTTTTAAAGCTATGTCTGTACCAAATTTCATGCAAATCAAAGATAGACAGAGTTACGTTCGCATTTATAATATTAGTTAGGACTAGTTCTCGGCGGTTTCACCCGCCTTGCTCCGCTCCTGTTGGTCGCGTGATGATATATAGCCTATAGCCTTCCTCGATAAATGGGCTATCTAACACCGAAAGAATTCTCAAATCGGACCAATAGTTCACGAGATTAGCGTTCAAATAACCTTCAAACAAACAAACAAACAAACTCTTCAGCTTTATAATATTAGTATAGATTACGCCGCAAAAAAGACCCTAGCATTCATTGGAATACGATAATTACTTGCAATGATGCATTTACATCAAACGAGCGAACGCTTATTGTAACCCCACTATGTCAAATAATTATTTTAGTGTAAACAGGCGTAGATCATACTTTCATTGTTCTTAGTGCGTTCGAAAAGATTCTATGCAATGTTCTAATACTGACAGGGGCGGATCGTGAACGTATGGGGCCCTGGGCTGAAACAATTTATGGGCCTATATAATTACTGAACATTTATATCTATACAAATATTATAAAGAGGAAAGGTTTGATTTTTTGTTTGTTTGTTTGTATGAATTGAATAGGCTCCGAAACTACTTGGCAGATTTGAAAAATTCTTTCACCATTCGAAAGCTACATTATCCACGAGTAACATAGGCTAGGTTTTATCCCTGAAATCCCACGGGAACGGGAACTATGCGGGTTTTTCTTTGAAAACGCGGGCGAAGCCGCGGGCGGAAAGCTATATTTTATATTCTTCGAAGTTTTTCCCCAAAAAAAAATATGTGTGTGTGTACGTCTGTATGTGTGCGTCTGTATGTGTCAATTTTTTTCCTAACGATTACTCTAAGAGCTAGCGCGCAAGAGCAACTTTTGTCTGCGCAACTATTTTGTCTCTCCCATCAACTCTATGGGGAGTTGCGCCGCTACGTGCGCGCACTTTCTTACTAGCCGATAGAGTTGATAGGAGAGACAAAATAGTTGCGGAGACAAAAGTTGCTCTTGCGCGCTAGCTCAAAGAGAAAAGAAGCTATCGATCTGAAAATTTTACAATAGATTTGTCTTGTGTTAGAATCGCGGCTTTCAGCGTATGCGCATGTTTAGTTTATGGGAAAGTCGAACACTTTAAAGTTACAAAAAAAATGTTTTATTTTAAACTTATGAGCGCGCGTTCAATTTCTACAATGAAATTAAGATATAGAGCGTAACTTGGATTTTAAAATATATAGGATATGTTTTATACCTGAAATCAAACGGAAACAGGAACTATGCGCGTTTTTCTTTGGAGACGCGGGCGAAGCCACGGGCGGAAAGCTAGTAGTATTTATTTCCGGAGATTATCAATATAAGACTATTAACATCCATACTTAATATTATAAATGCGAAAGTAACTCTGTCTGTCTGTCTGTTACTCAATCACGCCTTAACTACTGAACCATTTTGCATGAAATTTGGTATAAATATATTTTGATACCCGAGAAAGGACATAGGCTACTATTTATCTCGGGAAAATGACGCAAACCCGCAAATCCCACGGGAACGGGAACTATGCGGGTTTTTCTTTGACTGCGCGGGCGAAGCCGCGGGCGGAGGCTAGTAGTAGATTTATATCCGGAGATTATAAATATAACACTATTAACATATTGTTTATAATTTTTATATAAATGCTACTAATTTTCATCTAGTTGCAAATTATTTCTGACCTTGTACTGCGTCTAGACAATTCAATTGACATTATTAATGTCATATTGTTTCGCAAAAAATTTGATAATTTTCAATGAAAATTTTAGCACAATCCAAAAAGGGTGTAATATTTATATATCGTTTATATGCAACAATTGCCGCCTCCTTGGTATAACAGTGGTCGACGCGTGAGCGTAGAACCGAGGGGTCCTTGGTTCGATTCCCGGTGGAGACAAAGAAAAAAAAATGTCTCGGTCTGGCAGGACACAGAAGGCTGATCACCTACTTGTCCCTAAATAAAATCGATCAATGAAACAGATGTATGCATCTGCCCCTTACCTGTGCCCTAACCCCACTACGGGGACACGGGTCTTCACTTGTTTTTATGTAATGATTATATTAATACTTCTAATTAACGTCAATATAAAACAAAAACAACACAAAATATTTTTCATACATAATATTATACGAGTAGATTTTTTAGGAAAAAATTCTGCGCTTTTTCAGATAGGCATTATAATATTATGCATTACAGATTCTATAGCTTTTTTTCTCTCTTCACTACACAGTATAAAACAAAGTCGCTTTCTCTGTCCCTATGCCCCTTTGTATGCTTAAAGCTTTAAAACTACGCAACGGATTTTGATGCGGTTTTTTAATAGATAGAGTGATTCAAGAGGAAGGTTTTAGAATAAAATTTATTAGGTTTTAGACAAAACGGGCGAGGCCGCAGGCGCAGAAAACATATAGAAAAAAACATATTGCTTCTTCAGAAGCAAATAAAGCAATATGAAAACAATATTGTCAAAAATAGTATTTAATAATTAAACTTAATAATTCTTAGTACCTACCATTATTTTACAGGAATACACATCCCTCGGTTTCGACCACATCCCCCATACAAAGGGAATCGACAGGACTTTACACATAAAAAGGTCCCAAGAGAACCGGTCTGTAGGGGAGAAGATCCCCCCTCCTTATCCGAATGGTTGGTATGAATTGATTGAGAGTCGGGACCTGAAGATAGGGGGAGTCGCTTCGATTGATGCATTGGGTAAGTTATTTTAAGGGCTGATTTTCAATCGTTGGTTAACACACAGTTTATAGTTTATTGTACGGCCGTGAGTTTTAACCAAAGATTGAAAAATCGGGCCTTAGTAGAATAAATAAATATTTTCAGGACAATTTTCACATACGGCACGATCTGATCCCATACTAAGCCTTCGCTTATGTTATGGAAACCAGATGGCTGATAAACATGCTATATTCTTAACTAAGTATGTGTACTAAGATAATATTAATATTATAGTTTTATGATTTAAGACGTGTTTTTATATTTTATACACTAGCTGTACCCCGCGTTTTTACACGCTTTGCTCCGCTTCTATTGGTCTTAGCGTGATGATATATAGCCTATAGCCTTCCTCGATGAATAGGCTATCTAACACTGAAATAATTTTTAAAATCGGACCAGTAGTTTCTGAGCATAGAGATCTAGAGAGATGCCAATCGCTTGCGCTGAGTACGAAACCAGTGTCTCATAACAAATTTACGCACACAACAGTAAACAAAATAAAAACAATACTTCGCGTTGTGTGCGTGTCATCACACAAAAATTTGAGAGCGACTATTCGTTCGCACACTAGATTGTAAGTAACGTACGTATACAGCACCACACAGCCGCAAGATATGCGTTTACGATAGGGATTGCTTGTCGATAAAATGAGAAACGTTAAAATTAAAACAATTTATAGGCAATACAGTAACTAGGTAGAAAATAGAAATGGACACCTTGATGGTAGCATTCATGGTGATGAAGTACATAAAGCATTGCCTATTGACTTATTGTTATGTAAAATAAGTATGAAATAAGTGACTTTTTTTTTAATCCATGTATAATAATCACTATAAAATTATTGCTCGAGTACCTATCAAATAATAATAATACATTCAGATATTAAGCTAATAGTAATACATTATGATATAATAATAAGGTAGTAAAATAATACATAATACGATAAAAAATCCGAATCTTATCGACATGGACACACTCGACGCGCATCCTCAAGTAACGACCGCGAGCAGCGGCCGTACTACACGATCGAACGTTTTTGTTAGCTTTAGTATCTTCATTATACATTGCGGTATTCGAACTCCGCGTTTGAATAGAGTCACGTACAGAAGAAGCATTGTAAACTATTTACATAAATTAATGTGACTGTCGTTCTGTCACACAATGAAACCAAGAAATCACTCAACGTAATATTGTTTTTGAAATTATAGTAAGAAAATCGTATAATTTTCAGTACTTACCGATGGTATGTGATTCCATTTGACTTAAAGTTGCTGGTTTCACTTCAGTTTTTACAAACTTTAACGGAACAACGCGGCATTGTCAAATAATACCCGGCCGACGGTCGAACGTCAACTGAATGCAACAAACAGCATGTGTTCTTTTTTTGGGCATATTGCTGCGACACCGGCCCCGCCCCCTAACCATATCTCCCTTTAGTTTCTGTGATCTGTGTTTCTGAGATTAGCGCTTTCAAACAAACAAACTCTTCAGCTTTATAATATTAGTATAGATTAATTAGAAAGCTTTAACCCAACCATTTCTAATAAGCCACATGCCAAAGCATTTTCAAAACACAAAAAGGCGTGTTAAATTGGTCATGTAATTCGTACTAAATGTACTTCTGAATAATGTTTTTTATTTACTTCGTGTTTGAAGCAATATTTCCACGGACGATACTAAAAATTAATGTTGCGTAAATTGACGTGTTTTTTCAAATTATAAAATTCAAATTCATTTATACTCGAGTAAGCATGGTAAAATCCATACTTAATATTGTTAATGCGAAAGTAACTCTGTCTGTCTGTCTGTCTGTAACTCAATCACGCCTTAACTACTGAACCAATTTGCATGGGTATAGAGATATTTTGATCCCGAGAAAGGACATAGGCTACTTTTTACCCCGGGAGATAGGATAGGTTTTATTCCGGAAATCCCACGGGAACGGGAACTACGCGGGTTTTTCTTTGACTGCGCAGGCGATGCCGCGGGTGCAAAGCTAGTAACTTATAATTCAGTTTTACAGCATGTTTAGCTTGCAAAAAACATACCCTACTAATATTATAAATGCGAAAGTTTGTGATGTGTATGTATGTATATTTGTTACTCTTTCACGCAAACACTACTGAACCGATTACTGAGCAAAGAGGGAAAAAGGGGATATAGAGGGAAATAACGCTTGTTAAAATATGCTTTCCATTATATATTTCAGGGCAAAACTTCTGTATCTATCGTGGAGAAGACGGTGTTGCAAGGATAGTAGACGCGTATTGCCCCCACTTAGGGGCAAGCTTCGGGTCTGGTGGGGCAGTCAGGGGCAACTGTATAGAATGCCCCTTTCACTTGTGGAGGTTCGGGGAAAATGGAGAATGCACTTATATACCTGATACGAAGACTAGTAAGTATATTATTTTGATTATTTTAAAGGTAAATAATTTAAACATAACATATTTTTTTAGTTTTAAAGCGTCTGGCGAAAGTTATGATCCACAGAAAGTGTCTGGCAAATATGTGTACTGGGCTATGTGGCCTGAAATAAATTAATTTTATTTATTTATTACTAGCTTTTCACCCGCGGCATCGCCCGCGCAATCAAAGAAAAGCCCGCAGAGTACCCGTTCCCGTGGGATTTCCAGGATAAAACCTATCCTTAACCTTTCTCGGATATCAAAATATCTCTATAACACATTTCATGCAAATTGGTTCAGTAGTTAAGGCGTGATTGACAGACAGACAGAGTTACTTTCGCATTTATAATATTAGTATGGATTTATTTATAGGTATACATAATATTCAATATTATTTTATACTAATCTCTTAATTTACTGCTATAAGAATCTGATTAAATAACAATTTAAATGTTTACCAACTTAGTTTATAATACGGCATTCAATGCAGTCCCACACGAACTTTTCTAAAATGATATTTTTTTATATGTTGATATTATTACGATTCTAAAACCTATCAAATAGTTAAAACGTGAATCGTAACTCATTACTTTACTATTTATTTGTGTTATAACTATTCAAAAACTTCCATAAATAGTCTACTCCATTATTATAAATAAATAAATAAATATTTCAGGACAATTGTTCACACACGGCACGATCTGATCCCATACTAAGCTTTCGCTTGTGTTATGGAAACCAGATGGCTGATAAACATACATATATAATTTAAATACTTATATAGATAATTAACACACAGACACAGAGCAAACATGTATCATGACTATGTTCATCACACAAATATTTGCCCCGGGTGGGAATCGAACCCACGACCCCTGGCTTGGATCACTACCAAGCCAACCGGTCAGTCAAGTCAAGTTTTATTATTATTTCAGTACCAAAAGTGACACTAAAAACCTGGCATTCAATGGAATTAGATGGTGGCGTTTGGGTCTGGTATGATATAGAGGGTCGACCCCCACAGTGGACCGTCCCTGAAGTAGATAAGATTAAATCTTGGGGGTTAAGGGGCAGGAATGAGTTCATTGTTGGCACCCATATACGGGTGAGTATTGAAAAATGAAACAAGATTTTTGAAGTGAAACTTTTTTATCGGGGTTGGAAAAAAATTTAGTGTAACATTTTTTCGTTACACACCATCTTCTTCTTATCTCTACCACGCGTGATACGACGTATTTACTGTAAAGTTGAATATAGTAAATTATTTTTTGAAAAATAAGCTCATAAAGAAGTTTCACTTCTTACGTGTGTACATAAGTACACGCACACATTTTTATTATTTTCGTTTTTTAAGGGACACCATACTAATTACACTCGAAACATAACTAGCGTTTATATTTTTCCATAAAAGTTTTTGAATACGATTTTCCGTTCTTATCCCAACGTTTTAAATATTTTGCAGCGAGCGTGTTGTCGGAAAATATGAATAAATCGGGTTTAAAATTTGCATTAAAGTCACTAATTTCTACTCCTTTATTGGTGTGATAATAGTTGTTTAATTTGACTGATTATTTTTTGTATGCAATTTTTTTTAATCAATCATATTAATAATTATCATTTTAAATATATAGAATGATAGAAAGTAGTTGAGCTTTTTTTAAATAGTATTAAAATATATAAATTCATTCTAATTTTAAGCACACCAGGTCAAATTGCACCTATATTTTTTAACTAGCTACGCTTCGCGGTTTCACCCGCGTGGCTCCGCTACTCTTGGTCTTAGCGTGATGATATATAGCCTATAGCCTTCCTTGATAAATGGGCTATCTGACACCTAAATAATTTTTCAAATCGGACTAGTAGTTCCTGAGATTAGCGCGTTCAAACAAACAAACTCTTCGGCTTTATAATATTAGTGCCTATGTAAATTTCATGTGTCACATACAAACTGAAATAGCGCTCATATTTTTTTCTATATTTTAGTTATCTACACTAATATTATAAAGAGGAAAGCTTTGTTTGTTTGTTTGAACGCACTAATCTCGGGAACTACTGGTCCGATTTGAAAAATTCTTTCGGTGTTAGATAGCTCATTTATCGAGGAAGGCTATAGGCTATATATCATCACGCTACGACCAATGGGAGAGGAGTCACGGGGGTAAAACCGCGCGGAGCAACTAGTATTTTAATAATATCTACTTTTAGGATATTCCAGAAAACGCAGCAGACGCTTCTCACCTTCATACAGTGCATGGTTTATCATTATTGACCAACTTGGGAAAAGAGTACCCGTTTCTTAATGATATTATTGGTAAGTGTTTTATTATGTAAATTGTTTAATACGAATATCTTAAATTGAGTTATAAGTAGTTATAAGTACTTGTTAGACGTAATTTTTGATTTAATATTTTTGTGGATGAATAGTTGTCAGTATAGTTGTCACTGTCACCTGTCAGAACATGCTTAGCTGTCGAATACTATAAATTGCCGCTTTCCTTTGACTCGTGGCGCAATCGTACGGATCGTGCCCGGGGGGGGGGGGGGGGGGGGGGGGTTCAGACGTTGTTTATACGTTCGACCCAACTACCCTCACTTATACTCACCTAATAGTCGTTGACTTGCTGCGATTTGTTATCAACTACCTACATCAATTGCTGCTGCAAAAGCTGTGTAGAATCGCAGTACATTCTTATTACATTCAAACTAATATTTAACCCGGCCTCGCGTGTTATTTCTTATAGTACTTATATTTGAAGTTGCAGAAAAAAAATTCATAGAGTCACAAATGAGATTGCTTAATATCCGGACATTTAAAAAAATATTAGTTAAGAGGAAAAAGTGAATATTTTTTTATTTTTTAACATTTCTAGTCACAATATTATCTAGAATTGATGAGAAGCAATTGTGTTATTTTATCTAGCTTTTAAATAACAATATAGAAAAATTAACATTAGATTTTTTTCATTCCTGAGCTTTAATAGGTATCCATTAAAATTAAAAAAAATGTGTGCGTACGTAAGAAGTGAAACTTCTTTATGACCTTATTTTTCAAAAAACAAATATGCAACTTTACAGAAATTCATTACATCTTTTTCTTATCCCTACCACGCGTGATTATTTATTTATTTTATTTATTTATTAATTATTTTATTTATTTATTTCTGTAAAGTTGCTTATTTAGTAAATTATTTTTGAAAAAATAAGGTCATAAAGAAGTTTCACTTCTTACGTGTGTACACTAGTACACGCACACATTTTTTTCTATATTTCCTTCTCCAGGCTTCCACTATTGGAAGACAAGTTGGACAAAAACAGACGACTGGCACATCGCGAAACTAACCATAGACCAAAAGTATCTGATTATGAAAATGAATTTATTCCCTTTGTCTGGTATTGTGGAACAGGTAGGTTAATCATTATTTATTTATTTATTTATTTATTAACACTTTATTGTGCTGGCATACAAATAATCCTTAAAATTAAAACTTATAACTAGTCCAGCACAGAAGGCGGCCTTATCACTTAAAAGTGATCTCTTCCAGGCAACCTACTGTGTGGCATATTATTATGATCATTTTTATTTTATTTGTATTTAATTTTATAATTAACTAGCTGTGCTCCGCGGTTTCACCCGCATTGCTCTGCTCCTGTCAGCGTGATGATATATAGCCTATAGCCTTCCTCGACAAATAGGCTATCTAACCGACCAGTAGTTCCCGAGATTAGCGCGTTCAAACAAACTCTTCAGCTTTATAATATTATTATAGAAGTATAGATTAGCTTAGTATCACTACATAGTATAACACAAAGTCGCTTTCTCTGTCACTATGTCCTTTTGTATGCTTAAATCTTTAAAACTACGCAATGGATTTTGATGCGATTTTTTTAATAGATAGAGTGATTCAAGAGGAAGATTTTAGTATATAATTTGTTAAGTTTTAGACAAAGCGGGCGAAGCCGCGGGCGGTAAGCTAGTTAGGCCATCTAACATCGACCAGTAATTCCCGAGATTAGCGCGTTCAAACAAACTCTTCAGCTTTATAATATTAGTATAGAGTCGCTTGGAGTGCACCCACCCATCATGCACTCAATTTGTTAAATAAATTCTTACGTGCTAAATCTGAAGTGGACCTGTTTAATGTTAATATTGTATCGTTTGTCTCTAAGTGCCATATCACACTAGCGGATTGCGAGCGGTTTTAAAGCGGAGCGGGCGCGCAACGAACACGCCGCGGATGCGCAGCGAATTCGTCGCGGACGCGCAACGATTTCGCTGCGAATAGAAACGTCGACGTCATTTTGTATACTCTCGCACAAAATCCAGCCCTTCCGCCTTGCCTAACTTCCATTCAATATTTCCATCGTTTCTGTAGCACTCAATTTTTTAACCGTACTGTGGAAATGCACTTACTTAACTAAAGATGTAATAACAACTGGAGTTGTTAAAAAAGGTGCTATAAAATTGAATTACTAGGACTTTTAGAATGTACCATACATTCCAAAAGTATGTAACAACTGACCAGTATAATCTCTCCCATAGCAACGTATGTTATAAAGAGTTTTTGTGAACCTAATTATGAGCAAAGTGATAGTGAGTTGCTGGTTGCTTGATAAAATTTTCTATTCACTGCTATTTATCTAATAATAAGATAGCCCTGTTTTAGTTAAGGAGCTTTAACATTTATTTCAATAATGAACTTTCTTAATGAGCAATTAAGTTATCTGATTGCATTTCGACCAAGATTTAATAGATAAAACAATACCCTAAACATTAACATGTTATGAAACTCGTAAAAAATAATGATCTCATAATTATTATACTATCACAAGTTATAAGTAACAACCAGCACGGATTCCATTTTTTTAATGAGTGTACATGACCGCGACGTAAACGTTGCGCATCTGCCACGCGTCCGCAACGAATTCGCTGCGCAACCGCTCCGCTTTGAAACCGCTCGCAATCCGCTAGTGTGATATGTCACTTATTGTACCTTATTTTTAAGTCAAACTTTGTAATAATTGTTATCTTTGTGCGTGTTGGTATGTTTTGTACTGTACTTAAGTCAAAGATGAATAAAGAAATAAATAAATAATAAATAATTAGAAGTAAGTTGCATTAATATTTCTGGAATTAATGAACAAACAAACAAAAATACTTTATTGTGCACCACAGAGAAAATTACAAGTAAAGACATAATACATTAGTTAGTAAAAGAGCACAACAGGCGGTCTTATCGCTCAGACAGCGATCTCTTCCAGACAACCTGGTGGACAAGGAGACGCAGTGCAAAAGTAATAAAATGAAATTTTATTTATTTATTTATTTATTTATAATCTTTATTGCATACAAAACAAATACAAATTTCACACACACAGACAGGACATTTGATGCAAAGGGCGGCTTTATTGCTTCAAGCAATTTATTCAATTTTATTTAAATTTTATTTCAGATCGGTCCAGCCCATGTCCGTTTATCTTTCGATACATTACTATTTGGTCCATTTTTCATAGTACAATCTATAACTCCTTTAGGGCCAATGTTACAAAAAATTATACATAGAGTTTATTCTCCAACTTGGAATGCTGTTCTTATTAGCCCTATGGCGTTGATTGAAGCTAAACAGGTAAGGTACATATTTTTTTTAATATATATAAATCTCGTGTCACAATGTTTGTCCTCAATGGACTCCTAAACCACTTAACCGATTATAATAAAATTCGCACACCATGTGCAGTTCGATCCAACTTGAGAGATAGGATAGTTTAAATTTCAAATTTAGAGAAAGCGGACGAAGCTGAACACTGAACCAAAAAAAAATGTTCAGATACATAATTTATTTAAAGTTCAGGGAATTATTTTTCCTCATACATGTCAAGTATTATGCACCATGAAAATGGTCATGTTTTCATGCAAACCCCTTAAAAATTCAACCTATTTGAGTCTATTGTTAAAACGTATACTTTTTCAATTTCATAAATTGATCCGATCTTTTGCAAATAAATAAAGAATAAAAGGAATTTGCCTTTTTTGGTGAGACTGTCACGTTTTGACGAAGGACGTGGGTTCGAATCCCACTTCTTGATCTACCTTTTGCATTCATAAAATATTTCAAATATATATTTTAATGAAAATAAAAAACCTTTACCCATACAGTTCGACCGTGACGTTAAAATCTGGAACAACAAGAAGCATATTCATTCCCCACCATACGTACGTGCGGACAAGGCAATTCGAGCCTTCCGCGATTGGTATTCGCAGTTCTATAGCGAACATAGTGTTACTATGCGAGATGCTTTAACACCAAAATACGATTGGTGATTTACATATACATAAATATACACAAATATACACACATATAATCAAACATGAACATAAACACATAAAGCATTCACATATGTATATACATATAAACACACAGACAGACGTATGTATACACGCAGTTTAGGACTAGTGATAGTGTTACTATGCGAGACGCTTTAGCGCCAAAATATGATTGGTTATTTTCAAACATACACATAAACTGCATAGACATATAGTTACACACACATTCCAACACACACATATACAGTGTGAAAATTTTCGGTTGGCCATGGAGGAAAAGTAAAATTTGTTATTATGGTCGAAGTAAATGAATTTTTGAAAATTTGAATATTTCTTTTTAAAAATAAAGGAATGTTTCCTTTCAGCATAATTTGCTATCTCCAGTATTTCTAGTATTTTCCCTCCAGGGCCCATCGAATATTTCCACACACTCACAAACATTCACACGCACACACACATCCATTTATCCTATTAGTTATATATTATGTATTTTAGTTTGCTTAGTGAAAGGTTTTAAGGTTAATTTTGCTCATAGAAAAATCGCAATGTTTAATGTTATTGAAACATTCTTATTATTTTAATGTCTGCGGCCATAATATTGTTAGCTTTTTTATTTTTATGTAACGTTATTTATCAGTTATATTTTAGGTACCATGATGTCTTAAGCAGTATTATTTCCAGCATAGGAAAGAGATGGCGCTAGACTCTCAGAACTCATAATATGACTGACCGGTTGGCTTGGTTGGTAGTGACCCTGCCTTCCAAGCCGGAGGCTGTGGGTTCGATTCCCACCCGGGGCAAATATTTGTGTGACGAACATAGATGTTTGCTCTGTGTCTGGGTGTTAATTATCTATACAGGGTGTCCTACTGTTGGTATAATAAGCTCAAAGGAGGTTATAGTTCTGCATACGCTGAGTACGTAAAAAATACTTATAAAATACCAGACGCATTTTTTTTTCAAATAGATCCATTCTTAAAACTCTATTTGTACACCCATAACAAGCAACCCGTCCAACTTTGCCACCAGCACGTGAGCTATCGTTTCAAATTAAGTTTTCATAGACAAAATGCTCACATTAGAGAAGCAGTATATGCCGGTTGCGCGAAGCTAGAGAAGAAAACATGGATTTTTAGGAAAAATTTAGCAAAAAAAATTTGCCGTAGGTAATTTTGTTGTTTAAGTATTTTTTACGTGATCAGTGTATGTAAAACTACAAGTCCTTTCGCGCTTAGTATACCAATAGTGGGACATCCTGTATAATATATAATACCTACTGCTTTAAGACATAATGGTATGATGCTTAAAAGTTATTGGGATTGGTTCTATTAGTCATTTGTTATTGATATGTTATATTAAATGTGTAAGTAAATAAATAACTTATTCGAAAACATGTGTTTTTATTTAATTCACCTTTACACAATAATTCTTATGCCACATAAAAAGTCATCATACTCCTCCGAAACGGTTGGACCGATTCTGATGAAATTTTTTCGCCTATTTGGTAAATATGAATGAGAATCGGCCGACCTCTATAAATAAATATGTTAGGAAGATTGTCAAAAAAAAAGATTCACCAACAGAAAGCGCAAAGTGAGAGAAACACGTAAAGATAGGTTATATAAACAAACAATATTCATATTTATTATAAAAAGAAAGATTTTATGTATTGCATATTGTCATGTTTGTAATGAAAAAACCTTATTATAACCAGTATTTGTTAATAATAATCCCTTGAATATTTGACAAAATCAAGATAATATTATGTAAATGTAAATTACAATTTTTTTTTTGATAGCTTTAAAGCGTCTGGCATAAGCTATAGGCTTATAGCCCACTGAATGCGTCTGGCAATGGTATCTTACAGAAAATGTATGATATTTCAAGCATAGAATTTAAGTTTATTTTATTCTTAATTAGCATGCTAATGTTTATCATGACTCTCCCCTGCATATATATTATTTTCTGTGCCATGACTACGCGAACATACTTTTTAGCCATTTATATACAAAAGTCAAAAATGTATAGACAACATTGCGGCCTCACAACTTAATAATACTAATGATATACATTATATATAAATACATAAAAATTGTCCATAGCCAGTACGGTGATTAATAATCACCTATAATGAAAAAACAAATAAACATCTACAATGACGGTCGATCATCATGGTCTTACCACAAAACAATTTAAACACAGTCTAACTTTAAACCAGGGATATGTCACTTTAATAGTTGTCTATGTGAAATACGACAAAACCAGATTAAAGAGAACCCGCGCTTAAAGTTAAACCCTGTCTAAAGTTTTTTGTGTTAAGACAGCTAGGCTCTACAGTCTACAGTGTACTTAGACTCTACACTATCGTGATTGCCTCGACTCGCCCAACGTTGCCCATTGTGAAGAGGGTCCATTAGACTGTGCCTATACCATAGATTTAGCCCTATATTCTGCGTAGTCTATATAACCGTCGTTATTCAAATCTGTTTCCTTCAAAGCACCTTCCACCATGTTAACTAATTCTTCATCTTTGTAGATCGCTGTGGTCACTATTTCTTTGCCTTCGTGATCTAAAACAAGTATTAGCTTACAATTTATTGTAAATTGAAAAAAAAAATCATGCTTGGATATTTAATATTTATTTATTCAACTGGATATAATATTATTTTTTCGTAATGTTACAGATAATAATATATCTTCAATAAAAAATTTCTGTACGAGACTGGTTTCACTAAGTTTAAACTTTGCCTGTGACATCTAAATAGTGCTTATAAATACAGGATATCCCACTTTTGGTATACTAAGCTCAAAATATGAGGTTATAGTTTTGCATAGGTACGCTGACTACGTAAAAATACTTATAGAATTCAAGACGAAGTTTTTTCAAATAGTTAATTGGATATTAATTTGTAGGTAGGTAATCTAATCTCGAAAACTAACAATCCAATTTTTGAATATGAAATACCAAGCTTGCTTAAGTACTATGAATAAATGTATGAATTCAAATATAGGTATAGGAATATAAAACGACCCATTGTGAACTTATAGAAAGTTCAAATGATCCAAGAGTAAGTATGGGTATAAGTGAAATAAGTCAATAATAGTAGGTAGTAGAACCTATCTAATCTGTAGCAGTAGTAGAAAATCTTACTACTTACTACTTCCTATCACGTTTTCAACTAATTCAGTATTCATTTTGAAATTGTGTATTCTTATTATGTTACATCTTTGCTGTTTTTTTTTTAATAATAAAAAAATCTAGATAGTCATTGTCTATCACTATGGTCAAATTCAGCAAATTCGGTTGCACTATTCTGTCATGAAAGTAGAACATATAAACGCACTTTTGCTATTAGGTTCATATAGAACATAATATATTTACGCTATATGTAAAGAAGACAACAAAGCAAGGAAAATAAATAAAACACAAAATATAAGCAAATCTTTTATTTAAATAGTATGCGTTCTGAATTCCATGTAATCAATGTAACCATCTTTATTCATATCAGCAGATTTCAAAGCATCTTCGACTATTTCTATCAAGTCTTCATCTTTGTAAACTTTCTCAGTTTCTACGACTTTTCCGTCGATATCTATAGTAACAATTAAATGTTTATTTGGTATGATACTAAATAATATACTTAGAAGTTGTTTATCTAAAGTTTACATTAAAAATAAAAAAATCGGTATAAATTTTTATCGTAACTAGCCAACTGTCTGTACATACAAGACTTATGAAAAAATAGTATAATATGTACTTGAACGTTTAAAGGTAGTTACTAGTTAGGTAATATCGATTTTTCCTACGATTTTTCATTAGGAAAATTTAAATTTTCCCTAGGAGAGTGAAAGAAAACTACACAATCATAAAAATAGAGATAGCGTAGAGATAAATATTTAGGTATTTATTATCAAAAAATAAAAATGTTATTAGAAAAAAACCATTTTATACAATAAAATAAAATTTGTAATAAAAAGGAAGATTCTGAGCTGACTTTTTGTACTCTTCACTACACAGTATAAAACAAAGTCGCTTTCTCAGTCCCTATGTCCCTTTGTATGCTTAAATCTTTAAAACTACGCAACGGATTTTGATACGGTTTTTTAAATAAGTAGATAGAGTGATTCAAGAGGAAGGTTTTAGAATATAATTTATTAGGTTTGAGACAAAGCGGGCGAAGCCAACTATAGAAACGAATTTATTTTGTAAAATTGAATAGATTTATTTATTTCATTTATTAACAACTAATTTTCTATGCTAGAATATTTTTATAAAATAGTACAAGAAATAAGCCCAGAATCTGTAACATTAAACATGATATAAATATACAAAAAAGCGGTAAACTTTAAATCGTCTATGCCTGGACTTTAGTTTTTTCAGTGGCGAGTCTAGCCTTGTAGTGGCTGATTCTGTATTCCAAATAATCGATATAACCATCGTTGTTGATATCAGTATGTGTAAGCGCTTTCTCCATTAATTCTTCCAGCTGCTTGTCAGAATATATCACATAGCCTTTCTCCACTTTTCCTGAAAATTGCAGTAAAAAAACAAGTATTTGACTTGATATAATCGAAAGCCCAATGCCACATGAAAAAATATACAAGCGCGAAAGGTCAAAGCGCGAATTTATAAAAAGCGCCACAAAAGAAGTCCCGCGGAGTGCGGACACACCGCTGTTAGAGCTTAAAAAAATGTTGCCAATAAAAAAATTCCTACCTTCAAGTTCACCGTAGACTTCTTTCGTGGCGATTTTAAAAAAGTAGATTAGACAGAATTTTAACGGTAAAATCCTGTGGTAAAATCTGTCGCTATGCACTTTAAGTGAGTAGACATTTTGTCAATGAATATTGAATATAATATTCTAAAATACCTATTTCTAAAATGGATTTTTCAGCAATTAAATCATAAAAATGGTAAATAAATGTCACAAAATAAACATTATGATACTCACCCAAGTCATATTAAGGGAGTCATGATACACTTTACAAATGAAATGCCGATTTTAACCGGTTTTTAAGATGATATAATTTCAGATACAAAGTATATTATGAAAGTTTGAAGTAAAACTTTTTTAACAGCTTGTACAATTTAACATTCTCTAGCTCTAAAAGTCTCGTATACCCTTTTTGGGGGGCAGATAAAAGAAGAAATAGATGATCAACATTGTGAATTTCTAAGATTTCTCATTAAATAGACCTTAGAATTGATCCCAAGCATTTGTTTGTTTGTTTGAACGCGCTAATCTCAGGAACTCAAATCCGATTTAAAAAATTATTTCGGTGTTAGATAGCCCATTTATCGAAGAAGGCTATGGTTCTGACACAAAATTATTTATTTAAAAATTCTTTACCCATCACCACGACCAAGGACACAATAAATGAAACAACACATTAAATATATAAAATTTAATTAACCATCAACAAACCATACACAACCATTTACACAGACAAACATAGAATGACACATAATATTGATGACATGCCCACATTATTTATTATCTATGGAACATCAACCATAGACATAAAGGAGTGAAATATCTCAGAAAGATTTCGAAAGAAAGCTTCTAATTAAAATGATTATAATTTTGTGACATATTGCTGATATGTCTTTATGTCTATAGTTGATACTTAAAAAAATACATAAACACATTTTCTATGTGGCAATAGCATTAAAAATGGCGCCAGAAACTGACATTGACAATCCACAAAAAATGGCGGGAATATGCAGTCATATTTTTTTGTCTTTTTTGACTGCGAATAATAAAATTACAATGATACGTTTAAAAATAAAATGGCCGGAATGTTATGATTACTAAATAATAATTTCGACACCAACTTAACCGAAAAAAGATCAAAAGAAATACTGTTAATTGGAATAAAAAGAAAAATTTTAAACATTAATATTTCGAATCATGCCCTCTCGCTCTATAACTCGCCATTTATATCTTGCGTCTCTTTTACTCCGTCTAAATATCACATCTGTGTATTTAGAATAGAAATTATTATAAAACCGTTATTTTCTTCAAATATACAGGGTTACTTGTAAAACACCAGCAACCTCGCAGGACAAGATAGCTGACATCATAAGTAACAACATTTGTTCTACGACTTTCGGCATAACGCAATAAATGATTTTTAAATAATTTTTTAAACTTTTATTGTACTCTCCTAACATTCGTAAGTCTATGTTCTATTCATTATCGGATGGACGACGCGACGCCCCCATCCCCCTCTCGTTCGCTTCTTGTTTACGTAATTTTTGGGAGGCGTAGAGTTTATAATATTCAAACGGAAAATTAAATGAATATTTATTTTTGTATGAAAATAAAATCTAACAAATTATCAAAAGTTGTAGAACAAATGTTGTTGCTTATGATGTTAGCTATCTTGTCCTGCGAGGTTGCCGGTGTTTTACAAGTAACCCTGTATACACATGTAGAAAGAACATTATTTTCAATTAAACATAACCTGCAAATTCTAGTGGTATTACCACAAAACAATTTAAACACAGTCCAACTTTAAACCAGGGATCTGTCACTTCAATAGTTGTTTATGTGAAATACGACCAAACCAGATTAAAGAGAACCCGCGCTTAAAGTTAAACCCTGTCTAAAGATTTCTGTGGTAAACAGTAGTAGTCTAGTCTTAAAAATAGCTTCGAGGAACAAAACTTTAAGATTGACGTTTAGTTTAAAAACATTCGTAAAAAGTTCGATTATTTTGTACTAGATATAATTATATATTTACTTATTTTTAATCCAGTGTGTTGTTGATTATTTAATTTTAATCACAGATAACTTAATTATTTAACAAAGAACATTCTCTTTTATTCTTTCTCTTTTATTTCATATTTTTTATTTTTAAATTCGAGAAAATATTATGCACCTTCTTTAGACAATCTAATTGCTTCAAAAATAAGGAAGATATCATTTGAGCATCGTATTATTAGTTTACGGCAACATTTAATAAATTAGAGAGGAAATAATACATCTTACGGTTGAATGTTGCCTGTAAAAAACTATTTTTTTTAAATTAAGTTTTTACTATTGTCCGTCTTGTCTCTGGTTCTTTTGTTGCGCGCGCACAAACTCTGGGTAGTCTATGAAACCGTCTCTATTGTGATCGTCCATATTCAATATGGGGTCTATTAAATTAGTCAATTCGTCGTCTTTGAATATTTTCTCGCCGACCGGCGGCTGGCCTTGCTGCGGTTGTTGCTTGTGCCCCTGTTCTGCTAGAAGCAAAGCCCCAATGTGACATATAATGACAGGTGACAAATGACAGATGACATAAATGATATTGACATTGACACGCGAAATGGCGGGAACTGTCTATGGTTTTTAAAACATATAGATGATTCGATAATATTTTTTTCTTATACACGCGAAAGTAGGAGATGTTTTTAAGTAAGTAACTTATATAGTGGAAAATGTAGTCTTTTAGAAACCATGGACAATTTTAAATGATATATTTACCCCTTACGTAGTAAAAAATTGACAACAGTATCATGAAAATTTTTCACAAACGATATTAACAAACACAATAAATATGTAATGACAAAATGACTCTTAAAATCCCAGTGCCCATAAAATGTTTTTTTTTTTAATATATAGGTATATTGCCTTAAAATTTTTAAACATTCAAATATAAATGATATTTCAATGTAAATTTTGCAAATATTTGTAAAATATCTATAAAAACAACTTTTGTTTATTTTTAAGTGTAACTCACAAAATTATGTAGAAAATAGATAATACTACTTAAGTCTAAATGGACTTGCTTAAAAAATAAAAATGAAATTAAAAAGAAAAACTCACCATGCCAATGTATCAACGACTTGATAAGTTCACATCCGTCCAATTTATTATTATTATCCGCGTCGTGCATTTTGAAATAGTGGAATTGCAGTTCTTGTTCCGACATCTTGGACGTGTCTATGGGCACTTCCATGTGCTCTTGGATGTGACTGTAATTTATGGTTTTTTTATTAGATATTTAAATGTTTGTGAGTATGTAAAAAGTCTGGGTTTTAGTATATAACTTGTTCAGTTTAGGACAAACTTCATGGAGTTATGCGACGATTTTAGATTCAAAAATACTAAAATCGTCGCATAACTCCATGAAGTGTCGGTATTGCTATGACACACATGACATAATTATTACTCTCAACACGCCTAAAGAAATTTCACATGAAATATACAGTCAAATTGAGTTTCTCCTCCTTTTTTGAAGTTTAATAATAATAATATAATCCATACTAATAACTATTATAAATGCGAAAGTAACTCTGTCTCTCTGTCTGTTACTCAATCATAAACTACTGAACCAATTTTCATGAAATTTGGTATGGAAATATTTTGATACCCGAGAAACGACATAGGCTACTTTTAACCACGGCAAAATGACGCGATCCCGGGAACTATGCGGGTTTTTCTTTGATTGCGCGGGCGAAACCGCGAGCGGAAACCTAGTATATAATATACTAGCGGTCCGCCCCGGCTTCGCCCGTGGTACATATTAACGTTTTCTCTACATAAGAACCATCCTCGTACTTCAAGGAATATAATAAAAAAAGAATTATCGAAATCGGTTCAGCCGTTCTCGAGTTATGGAATTACAACGAAAAGTGGCATTGATTTTTATATATTAGAAGATTTATTCATATAGAAAATTAATAATTTACTTTAAATTTACTCACTCTCTTTCTTGCGCTATATTGGCAGCGTTCAATAACTGGGGATCTGGAATAATACATTGATATATTATGTAAAAATTGCTGGTGCATTTCCTTTTGACAAAAAAAGTCATGACTGACAAAAAGCTTTACAATTCTGACTATTGGCAACTTACTCTGTTCTAGTCGTGACTATTAAATTTACACAAATTACAAAACAATGACAGTGACCATACTGACTATCACCGACTATAAGTGGCCATACTGACTATCACTGACTATAAGTGTCCATACTGACTATAAGTGACCATACTAACCGTGACCATGGCCGTGCGGCGGTTGAACGTTAACCTGTTGCACGGGCACTTGTTGTTGCACCGGCATTTGTTGTTGCACCGGCATCTGTTGCACGGGGACCTGTTGCTGATATTGTTGTTGAGGTGGTGGTGCATATTGTTGCTGTGATATTATAAAATGATTTAATTGTTGCTTGGTAATTGTTACAATAGTATTTGAATTGTGAACTATAATAATACAATGACATGTATGATTACCTGTATAACATAATCAAAACAAAAACAATTTTTTCAACTGAATTTGTAGATCAAAAGTTAACATTACTTGTCATATCATTGATTCCAATAAGCTGTTCCAACAGGTTAGTGTAATTTATAAATTACTAGCTGTCCCGGCAAATGTTGTTCTGCCTTACTCTTCATCATTTAGGGGTATGAAAAATAGATGTTAGCCGATTCTCAGACCTACCCCATATGCACACAAAATTTCATGAGAATCGGTCCAGCCATTTTGGAGGAGTATGGTAACTAACATTGTGACAGGGGAATTTTATATATAAGATAACGTTAATGTAATGTAGTTACTTGTTTGTTACTCTATCATACGAACACTACAGCTAAACATGTTTCAATGAAACTTGGCAGTGTTGTAGCTTATATATACTACTAGCTTTCCACCAGCGGCTTCGCCCGCGTTTTCAAAGAAAAAGCCGCATAGTTCCCGTTCCCGTGGATTTTCCAGGATAAAACCTATCCTATGTGTAAATCCAAGTTACCCTCTATATTATGTGCTAAATTCCATTGTAATCAGATCGGTTCAGTAGTATTTGCGTGAAAGAGTAACAAATATACACATACATCTATCCCAAGAAACTTTCTCATTTATAATATTAGTAGGACTGTGTTAATAATCTGTACTTGCTTTTGCTCACATGGTAGTATAATATTTTAGAAAAAGATTAATAATATTAAGTTAAAAATTCCAAATAACATACCTGTTGTGGCGTGGGGGGCGGAGGAGGTGGCTGATAATTCTGTAAATTAGGTAATAGAATATACAGGCTGTCCCACTATTGGGCTACTACTACTACTACTACTTACGAAGCGCGAACGACTTATAAGACTTGTAGTTTTGCATACACTGATCACGTAAAAAATACTTAAACAACAAAATTACGCCAAAAAATCCATGTTTCGTCACTTCGCGTAGCCGGCATATACCGCTTCGCTAATGTGAGCATTAGCATTATTAATCTTAAAAGATTATGTTTTCATAGACAAAATGCGTTTACTTGCTCACATGCTGCTAGCAAAGTTGAGCGGGTTGCTTGTTAGGGGTGTACACATAGTTTTAAGAACTCATCTATTTGTCAAAAAAAATCATTTTACGTACTCAGCGTATGCAAAGCTATAACCTCCTTGGGGCTTAGTATGCTTAAATTGAACCAATATTGCTGCAAAGCTATAACCTCCTTGGGGCTTAGTATGCTTAAATTGAACTAATAATTATGCTTAAATTAAACTATATGTCAAATTTAGGTAATGAAATCAAAGTATCTAAGCAGCCAAGTATTTCAACAATATCTTCTAGTAGAGAACAATAGTTATGGCATATTTTTTGTTCAGAATGTACACTGTTCAATCATGCATGATCTACAAGAACATTATCAAAAAATAGGTATTTAATAATAATAGACATGTTGGATTACAGCAGGCAACAGATAGGCCAGACGACGGAATTATGTGTGTGTGTGTGTGTGTGTGTGTGTGTAAAACTACTAATACCAATTTGTTATTTAAAATTGTATTTAACACTAGCTTTGCCCTGCAGTTTCACCCGCAGTGCTCCGCTCCTGTTGGCATTAGCGTGATGATATATATAGCCTGCTTTGATGAATCTAACACCGAAATAATTTTACAAATCGGACCAGTAGTTCCCGAGATTAGAGCATTCCAACGAACAATCTCTTCTACTGATCTAAAGTTTAGTTATACTATTGTATTAATATTCATGATATTATCAATATCAATTCTATTAAAATATTCCATGACATTTTCCTCCTTTAAACCACAAAGTTACATACCTACTATATAAAATAGCCAAAAAATAACTTTTATGCGTGGATAATATTTTGAATCTAGTTTACGCACCTAGCAGCTGTCAAAAAGTGAAAGTAGGGAAAGTATTTTTTTAAGAACTTTTTAACTGAATTTTTTTTTCTATATTAAATGCAGATAATAAATAATGTAAATTGTTACCTGATAGTTCTGTGGAGGGACGCCGGGAGCGACTTTCTGTTGATATTGCTGCGATATAGTTATTTGAACCAACGCCGACAATATAAGGAACCGCCACATTTTCCTGCCTAAAAATAATTTGTACACACACTTAACACTTAGACACACGACCGATCTAACAGTTTATTCAATTTCCCAATGTTAAATGCGTAAATTTATCTCAAAATTACGAAATATGTGACCACGTATCACTGTGGCGAAGAAGCGTGCTAAATGGATGGAAAATCAATTTACCTGTCAATGCAAATATACGTGGAGGTACGTGATAGAACGCTTTATCGATTTTATGATAAAATAAGAATAAGTAATAATTATTTCTGCTAACGAATTCAAAAAACAAGTTGGTTCGGTGATAAACACGTCACGGCTATGTGTCAAATGTCTACGTCAGAGTGACTTTTGTGACATTTACACATATTCCTTTTTACGGTAATAACAACAACAAAAAAAAGTTCAAAAATTGTACATATTAGAAAAGAATAAGTGCTAGTAAGAAATTATGTCGTTATTATTCACTAACTTTAAATACGAAGAATACATATTATTATCAATTATGTATTACCTACTAGATTTCCGCCCGCGGCTTCGCCCGCGTTTGCAAAGGAAAACCCGCATAGTTCCCGTTCCCGAGGGATTTCCGGGATAAAAACGATCCTATGTGTTAATCCAAGTTACCCTCTATATGTGTGCTAAATTTCATTGTAATCGGTTTAGTAGTTTTTACGTGAAAGAGTAACAAACATCCATACATCCATACAAACTTTCGCATTTATAATATTAGTAGGATGTACTAGCCTGTGATATTTTATGATAACTGCATTAGGAACAAACATGATTTACAGTTGTACTAATAGTAGTAAGAGTAGTTATTACAGCAGTATTATCTATATTTTACTAATTATTTTTCATCCAGTTTCATCCTTGGGAAAGAAAGCCACAAAAGTTCATTTATAAATGTAAATTATTACTTTATTTTTTTCTTAATAAGATGAAAGTCACTGCAAATATCAATATCGATCAAGTTGTATCAAACTCAAATCATTCATTACGATTTCTTAATGTAATTTTTTGTTTTGAAAACAATTTTGATTGATCCCCAGAAAATAGCTAATCTAGTCAGCAGATCTGAATATAATTTTTTAGTTACCTACATTCTTGTTACATTATACAATTTATTAGTCCTACTAATATTATAAATACGAAAGTTTGTGAGGATGTGTGTGTGTGTGTGTTTGTTACTCTTTCACGCAAATACTACTGAACCGATTACAATGAAATTTAGCACACTTATAAAGGGTAACTTGGATTAACACATAGGTTTTATCCCGGATATCCCACGGGAACGGGAACTATGCGGGATTTTCTTTGAAAACGCGGGCGAAGCTGCGGGCGGAAAGTTAGTTACATTATAAAATTAAATTGTAAATTAATTAGGTACCTAAATACTATAAAGTTAATGTCCTTTAGAAGCAGTTAGATATAAATAAATAGTTGAAGCTTGGACGAAATTTGTCTGTAAAGAAACATACCTAATTGATAAACTATTGTAAGGGTGTATAGAAAAGTCCATTAAAAGTCATTATTCATAAGAAATATTTAATAAACGAATTATAAAACTTTTTGGTCTTTCATTTATACTTAAAATGTCTTAGCTTAAATATAAAAATATAGAAGTTAACAAAATATACTATGTAAGAAATATAGTTACAGGTGGTTACAGTCCAATTCAAACTTATTGGCGGTTTGGAAATTAGCTGCGAATGCACGAGCGCGCAGGTATCCAACTCTAACGTTCCGGTATTATCTGAAATTGTTTTCTACGCATCAGATCGTTCCATCATCCATGTTGCGAGCCGCCATTAAGTTTGTATCGTACTGTAATAAACTTTGTATTAAAAATATATAATCCTTAAAAACTGTAGTAATACATAGATCTTTTTAAACTCTCCTGTACACTATGTAACAATGTTTTATGATCAATATCAATAAACTGTTGAACAGCATATCACTAAAATTGAATCTTTAATTTTATACCATGAATTTTTTTTATAAATCACTAGCAAACCGGGCAAACTCCGTTTCGCCATAGAGACACCTTTTCTTTGCTATAAACCTCACGGAGCCCGAGACCTTTCCAACGAATGCAAAACTTTGGAGATCGGTTCGTGCATTCTGGAGTTCTAGCGTCAGGAAGGAAAACCCGACTTATTTTTATATAATAGATAATAAAGTTGGCCGAAAGACTAGGCATTCTTACAGTAAGGACGCGGGTTCAAATCTCGTAATGTAATCAATTTTTAGGGTTCCGTACTATTACTTAGACTTCGTTGTCTGTCTGTCTGTATCTCATAAACTGTGATAGTTAGAAAGCTGAAATTTTCACAAAGATTGCGCTATAACATAAAATACTAAAAATTAAATATTAAGGGGGTCCTCATAGAACGGAACCCTTCGTGCGCAAGTCCGACTCGCACTTGGTTTTAACATAATATCACTATAATATATTATTGTCTAGTTTTTTTTATAGCTAGTCTAGGATGGAAGAAATCAACTTTAAACTACAACAACAATTAATCACTATTTATAGAAGTTTTTAAAGTAACTGGACGGGATTGAAAATTTCTAGCTTCAGAGAACTATATTATTTAAAAAAGTATAATCAAATAAAAATGTTGGCAACCCTACTTCTTGTATTTCTTTATTGGCAACTCCTGATTCGAGTGAGTTCTGCCAATAATAGGGATTTAAGTTAGTAATATTATATGTACCTACTTGAATATCAAAAATAATTTATGACACAGTTATGTTTGGCTGTTGATTTCACGTCTGACGTTAAAAATCAGCCAAGTAAGTACGTCTAACGTAATAAAACACAAAAATAAAATACTACTAATTACTAAAAATTAATAAAAGGTAAAACTGTACATTATAGGGCGTGGAGAGAGTCGTAATTTTTTTTGTGGTTAGCTATTGTCCTATGGAACCTAAATCTGAAATTTCAGTCTGAGGAAACTTTTAGTTTTTGAGTTAAGAATTTTTGAAAATCGGAAAATTACTATAGAAAGTTACTCCATCTTGTTTCTGTTATGGATATTTACGACTCTCAACTCCACGCCCTATAATGTACAGTTTAGCCAAATAAAATACTACAGGTAACGCAAAAAAGTAAATTAATATCACGACGCATCTTTCCTAATAATAAAAACCTTCTTCTTCTTCCCTTCACCGTCTTCTTGCACAATTAGACCCTCGAATTCAGAACACAAATCCTTAATACAATTAACTTCGTTACTCGTAAAACTATTTGGCAGTTCAAACTTCGTATATTCGTCACTTCCCGCCAAATCTTGACACATGTCACGTACCGTGTTTAAAAAGTCACTGTCAACGTCATAGACAACTTTTTTCTTTTCAGGCACAGACCGCAGAGCATTCTGCCACAGTTCCTTTTCGTTTTCCGCCGATTTTTTATTGTATTTGTCTAAATTCGCTAACGCTTTACCGATATCGCGATTTTTAGGTTCCAATTTCAACGCCAATTTGTAATATTTTAACGCGTCTTCCGTTTTGCCTAACATTTCATACGCTCGACCGTAATAAAACAATGCTTTACAATGTTTATTTATATCGGTGACAAAATCAAGATTTTCACACATATTGATCACGTATTTCGGTTTATTTATTTTATAATAGCACACCGCCAAATTGACGTATGTATTTATTTTTAAACGCTTCACTTCCGCTTCCTCCGTGGCATTTTTGACCACAGATAAATTTAGAACGTACATAGACTGTTGATAGTTTTTTATGCACTTGTTGAATTTACGTTTGGCAAAGAAATCTTTAGCTTGAGCGTGTAACGAGTTCACAGTTCTTGTGGTCACTTCGAATTTGCTTTGCTCTTCGGACGGAAGGTCGTTGAACCTGTAATTGAATTAAAGGCAATAAACAAAAAAATCATAAGCAAATAAATAGGTATGAATCTATCTATACTAATATTATAAAGCTGAGGAGTTTGTTTGTTTGTTTGAACGCACTAATCTCGGGAACTACTGGTCCGATTTGAAAAATTCTTTCGGTGTTAGATAGCCCATTTATCGAGGAAGGTTATAGGCTATATATCATCACGCTAAGACCAACAGGAGCGGAACCACGCTAGTGAAACAGCACGGCACAGCTAGTGTTAAATATTCTTTAAACAGTTTTTAAGCTATTGCATAGCTTCTATCGCGGGCCTTGAGTGCGGGGACCGAATACAGAAATGCCGCAACGAAAAAACCTCACGCTCCCCACTCCGACGGGCGGAGGTGTGGCTTGAAGGCATAGCATGCAATAGCGCAACCGCCCCAGTCCCCGAGTACCACACGTCTTTTTTTCTTTTACTTTTCACATACCTCATTGGTAACAAACTATTTTTTTATACATAACTTACCTGATAGGAGCTTGCAGATCATTAACAGAGTACAATTCAATAGTGAACAGGGCTGCTTCGGGCCTCACTCTCGGCAACACACCTTGGGGGCCCCAAGCCAATGCTGGCTGTATTAGCAATAAGAACCTCGCTTTGGGGCCCCTGACCATAGTTAGACCGATCTCTAGGCCGGGTATGCAAGATCCTTTGCCGAGTTTTATACGCTAAAACAATAATAATAAACATTATAATTAGACATCGGATTATATGCACTAACAAAATGCCAAAATATGCATGCAAATATGCACTAAAAAAGGCCGAAATATGCACTAAAAACGACTGATATGCCTAAAATATGCACAATAGAAAATAAAAAAACCTTTATTATTTTATATATTTAAATCAAAGATAGTACAAAAACAGTGAAATTTTCTTGAAATTAAGTATAGTTTTTGTTCCAATATACAATTAAGCATTTTTACCTAATTTTCGAGCGCAAATTTGTGACGTTTGTCATCCGCGAGCCCAGTGTTGCCACATTAGACCTTTCCAGGCTAAATCTAGCCCTTTTTAGAGTGAAACTTTTATTACATCGTCTCAAACTTTTTGGTCTGTGTAGCGCATGTCGGGTGACGCACGATACGTACGACAATTATCGTACAAATACGATAATTTTTAGTTAAATGTCTATAGTGTGACTTTTACCGTGGTTTCATAAAGCCACACAACATTTTTTTTGGAATACAACCCGTGTTTTAAGTTTTTAGTCCCGAAAGGGTAATCTAGCCCTATTTTGAATGGCTCAAAATTTACTTATAATGGAGCCCATTTTGTAATTTTTCTCCATTTTACCATGCCAAAATAGGGTTTGTTTACTCGCTGACCGTTCTGATTGGCTAATAAAGGTTAGTCGACCATTAAAAACTCCCGATACTTAACGAAATATGCACGATTGGGGAAAAAGGCTAAAATATGCACTAACGCCGTAATTAGAGAGTTTTATGCATTTGCATATGCAAATATGCAAATGCATATAATCCGATGTCTAATTATAATACACAACTAAACAAACAATTACATTCAAAACCTGTCCGAAGCAAAACTCTATCTATGCGTGTGTTAGGGCAGAGTTTTCAAATGAGCCATATAATAAAACTAGCTTACCGCCAGCGGCTTCGTCCGCTTTGTCTAAAACCTAATAAATTATATACTAAAACCTTCCTCTTGAATCACTCTATCTATTAAAAAAAACCGCATCAAAATCCGTTACGTACTTTTAAAGATTTAAGCATACAAAGGGACATAGGGACAGAGAAAGCGACTTTGTTTTATACTATGTAGTGATGAACTAGACTAATAATGACGCTCGAAAATTGTCCGAAACAAAACTCTGCTTATGTGTGTGGCAGAGTTTTAATGATGAACGATACATTTGATTTTGAACATTATTGCAAGTAGATAAGGTATAAATTTGAATTAATGACTATAACATCGTTGCCCGCACGTTTTGTGAATTTCAACAGGCGATTGTACGTCTAGTAGTTTTTATGTTAATTTCGAGAAAGGAAATGGCTGTATTTCGAAAAGCATGAAGTAAAAAAACTACCATCATGGTATTTTTTTCTAATATAATTTAGTCCATATTCCTTCTGGACCTATTAGTTACAAGGAATCATAAATTATGTTTGCAGCACAATAAAGTGTTTATAATAAAATCTATACTATATAATATTATAAAAATTATATATTATAAAATAGGAAAGGTTTGTATTTATGTATGGTTTTGACGCATAAACTACTGAACCGATTACAATGAAATTTAGCACACATATAGAGGGTAACTTGGATTAACACATAGGATAGGTTTTATCCCGGAAATCCCACGGGAGCGGGAACTATGCGGGTTTTCCTTTGAAAACGCGAGCGAAAAGCTAGTAAAAAATAAATATGATTGCAAACAACTTACCATAGGTACGCCATTGTTCATAGTGAGTGTTGAATCAAAGGGTATTTTATCTTTCTCCCAATAGGCTGCATAATGTATGGTCACCTCAGCATCTACTGGTATTATTGGACCATCACCTAAAAATATATGTTTATTCTTTATTATATTTAGTACATAATCTATTTTTGAAATTATACGGGGGGCCGGATTAAATATTAGTTTGAATGTAATAAGAATGTACTGCGATTCTACACATGTAGACAGTTGATCACAGCAAACAGTACAAATCACAGCAAGTCAACGACTATTAGCAAAGTGAGGGTAGTTGCATTTCCGTTAAACAGTTTTTATTAATTGCCAACTACAAAGCCACTGAAAAAACAGATCTAAATCCACTCTATTAAGTTAGATTTTCTATACAGTTTCTTTCAATTCTAAAATCTAAACAATAAAGACACTGAAAAATCAACTCTAATTCAACACACTTAAGTTGCATTTCTAATAAGTTTCTCTTAATTCTAAACTATTGACAAGAAAAAATCGGTTCTAATTAAACACAATAAAAATGCATGTTCTGCAAACTTTGTGTCAATTCCAAACTATAAAGCCACTGTAAAATCATTTCTAAATCAACACAATACAGTTGCATTTCTTATAAACATTCTTTCTCAATACCAAAAACTATATTAACACTCAAAAATCAACTCTAAATCAACACAATAAAGTTGCATTTCCCATCACTTACCCTCCTCTAAAATGAGCATTTTGACGTCCCCTGAAGAGACACAATCAATCATTTTTGTTGATAAATCACTGAATGAATGATATTCCGGGCAGCTTAACATCATTTTAGAAGCCGATTCCTCAATGTATTGCAAAACATCTTCTGTGTCACTAAAATATAAGTTACGGATAGGTTTAAAAAACTAAAATACATGCTTTTATAAGAGAAAATTATTATGTTGTCACCAATCATTAATAAGTGTAAGTTTGAATTAAATCTGTCTATTTAAAGTGCGTCAAAATCAAGTCTAAAGCATTTGTTTACAAACATACATGTGCAAAGCTTATAAAATAACGATTTACTTAGAAATCCTTTTTACATTTCAACATGTAAATTTTATATATAAATATTTTTTCCAATCGATATACAGACTTCCATAAATTTTGTTAAAAACAAAATGAGATATGAATAGCTTGTTAATAATTATTACAAGCTTTCTGCCCGCCGCTACACCCACTTCGCCTGCACTCTATCTATTTAAAAAGCGCATCGAAATCTGTTGCGTAGTTTTAAAGATTTAAGCATATATTATAGACTTTGTTTTATACTATGAAGTACTATTGTATACCTGTCATCCTCTAAATCATCAAAGAATTCTCGATCAATAGTGAGATCAGATTTCTTGAAATCAACATCTATGCTAAATTCCGTAGACGTTGTTAATAATTCACTGAAATTAAAAATACATATTGAGTAAAATATGTTTAGCAAAAATTGTAATGCTCAAAAAATTCACTAGAGCTTAAATTGAAAATTTAACTGTACTATAATTTCTGGACCGCCTACTTGGTACAGTGGTTGACACGTGAGCGTAGAACCGAGCGGTCCTGGGTTTGATTCCCAGTGGAGACGAAGAAAAAAAAAAGTCTCGGTCTGGCAGGACACAGACGGCTGATCACCTACTTGTCCCTAAGGAAAATCGATCAGTGAAACAGATGTATAATGCATCTGCCCCTTACCCCACTTGGGGATATGGGACTTCACTTTTTTTAACAATTTTTTTAAGTTTTACCACAGAATACATAATAGTAGCTAAACGCTATAGAACGGACACTCTCCACCTCCCGCCAAAATTAAACACCTACCTCACCCCGCACGATCAGCCTGAAAATGGTCCGTATTTGTCTGCAAGGACGATACGCAACGAAGATTGACAACATTAATCAAATTGACTTAAAGTAATTTTATTATTTTGGATTTGTGATTATCGTTTTTCGTAGAAAATGGTTAGATATTGTGCTGTTTACGGATGTATTTCATCAGAAAAACGCAAATTTTTTTTTACGCTAGTCACAAATGTGCCAACCATAAAGCGTTAACACACACATTTGCAGTCTCTACAGTGTGACTGTGAAAACGATAATTTTGTATGGAGTGTCCGGGGTGTGGTTTTACTAAAATTCAGCGAATGATGCTATAATTTCATTCTACTAAATAATAAAATTATATGAATTATCTTTTAAATACACTTACTGTAAGTTGATTCCTTTTGATAGTTGCACTGGATCTTCCAAGATGTTTTCCATTATACTTAAATAAATACAAATAAAAATTAAGTCTAATTTTAGACTTTAATTCCTTTGAAGTTAAAAGTACTATGTTGCCACTATTTTCTTCTATTTTTCTAAGTACCTGTGTGGATAATTTTACACTTCATAAGTTTATTTTGAAGCCCAAATATCCCTATCCCTACTAATATTATAAATACGAAAGTAACTTTGTCTGTCTGTTACGCTTTCTCGCTTAAACCTCTCAACCGATTTTGATGAAATTTGGCACAGACAATCTTTAGACCCTGAGAAAGAACATAGGCTACTTTTTATTGCAAATATGTACCACGGGCGAGGCCGGGGAGGACCGCTAGTGTTATATATACTAACTAACGGAAACTAGTTATCATGAGAAATCTAAAATTATTTTTCTTTCTAATTAGAATTTTATTAGCAAATAATTTGGTAATTTTATAAGCACATATTTTAGATCAGGAATGCGATTAGTTATAGAATATAATGGTCAAATGGACAAAGCGGAGGATAGGGAAGTTATCAGAAGCGAATAATCCATCAGAATACATGAGGAAATAACACCATGCAACAATTTATTTTTTTTTACTTTTGAAGGATTAGGTACTTTTCGTACAAATGTATAATATGTTCTAAGGAAGGCGAGCATTATCATATTTTAGGAAAATGAATGCCTGGAATCAGGGCGATATGTACCTAGAGGCGATATGTAAAGAAGTTAACTTACCAGTAAATTTATGACTACCTCGTTCTATTTGTAGCCTGAAGTATATGCTAGCTAAACTTTTTCTCAATATAACATGCGCTCAATACCACACAAATGATTCAAAAAGGAATACAAATTTCAGAAGAAGCAAAATGTAATCAACCCAAGAACCCAAGTTAAACTTTACAAGTTCGCTAATCGCTTTCTCATCAAAATTCAAATCTTTATTGTTTTGACGTTTTAAGTTTTTAACTGACCACAGACAAAATAAAATTAAAATACGAAATAATGCAAATACATCTCAGATAAATAAACATTACTTTATAGTACGGGAGCTAGCAACGTTTAAAAAAAAGTCATTTTAGTATAGTTGGGTTTTTGATATACTGTTTCTCTTGCTATTTCGGTTAGAGTCCGGGCTGTCTGGCTGGCCGCAGTGGTTGCGTTTATTAGTGCGCATCTTATCTGCACAGGAAAATATCCTTAATTTAAAGTCATTTTTTAACGCGTAATTTTTAATCTTTTGCCTTTAGATAGATCCATCAGACATAATTTTTTTATTGCAAGACGTTTTTTTCGTTGTAAAATAGGTGCCATACGCAATTTTTATTTCAATATAACTAAAATGTCATCGAAATAAGTGAAATTACATCAACATGAGTCCGCTTAAAAGGTAAGTAATAACTTTATTATTTATATTATATTATCCTTTTTTAATACTTATATTGAATAATAAGTAAACTAATATTTTTAATAGATGGTTTCATATTTATTACACTTTTGGGTATAAATATGAATTTGATGATATTTGTATTTTCTAGTGTCTGATTTTACGCGAGTATTATACATTTTGAAATTAAAGACTTGGGAAAATAATACAATGAATAAATCGCGTTTAAAATCCGTTAAAAAGTCTTTAATTTCTTGATGAAATTTGGTTTTTATCAAGTTTACATTAACGTCCTATTTGAGGTTCGTTGGGAAAAAGGAGGCGATATGGTAGATTGTTGCAAAAAAACTGTAAATAGTAAAATGAATATTATATATAGTATAAGTAACACAGTGATTACTTATCCTTCACTGGGACTCATGTTGATGGAATTTCACTTATTTCGATGATATTTTAATTATATTGAAATAAAAATTGCGTCTGGCACCTATTTAACAACGAAAAAAACGTCTTGCAATAAAAAATGTATGTCTAATGGATCTATCTAAAGGCAAAAGATTAAAAATTACGCGTTAAAAATGACTTTAAATTAAGGATATTTTCCTGTGCAGATAAGATGCGCACTAATAAACGCAACCACTGCGGCCAGCCAGACAGCCCGGACTGTAACCGAAATAGCAAGAGGAACAGCATATCAAAGAACCAACTATACTAAAATGCTCACTTGTCAACGTTGCTACCTCCTAGAATATTAAATGTCTATGAAATTATACTTATTATTATATGAGAATGGGTTAAAAATTCAAATATATATTATGTAGGTTAAAAAGTGATTATTAAGGTAAAATGAAATAATTGTATATATATCGACGACGTCAATGTACGTATAATCTGTTATTGCCCTGGGTTAGAGCCGTAGACTGAGAAACTAACTTAGTTACTCTGTCTACGGTTAGAGCCTAGAGCCTAGCACAGAGCTTATAGTCTAGACTTCTAAGAGCCAAGGGATAGAAAAGCTAAACATAGACCTCTATGCTTGGGCCAATCCCAAAATATGGAACTTGGAAGTTGCAACTTGCACGTGATAATTTTTATCTGTGATTGTTCTGTCATCTGTGTCATGTTCGATCGACGATCATCGATTCAATGACTTGTGATTCCTTACCTTATTCATTGATTAATATAATGCACAGTATTTAATGTTTACTTGCTCTGTGTTTAATGTCATTTGAGATTTTGAGGTCCTTGTTTGTCCAGTGGTCCAGATTCAATATTCATATTAGGTACCTACTAACAAATAACTATTTTGGTGACGTAGAAACAGTAGGCAAATAAAAACTTAGTCTAAATTGTGAGGATAACATTTTCAAAAGTCCCAGATCTTCTGTATTTAAAACCAGTAAGTACCTACATTTTGAAATATTTTTCTCATTTGTAATTTATTGACTGTGATTTTACGTCAGCTTTTTTAAAAATACCGACTCAGAATACACTTTTACTAGGCCACATCTCAGCTTTCCGCGAGATAGTGGTCAAGCGCTTTCCTATCAAACAATCAAAAAAAAAAAACGTGAATAAGGTAGTAAGACTTGTGATCAAACTTTACACTGAGATTTTTTTTAACTTTGTAAGTAAATTACCTTGAATCAATGTAAAAATTAACAGATCAAGTCGTGGTAGATTGAACTAGCATTCCGGCCGCGGCTTCGCCCGCGTTGTCAAAGTAAACTCCGCATAGTACCTACCCCATCCCGTGGGATTTGATAAAACCCCATCCTGTTTCTTTTCTCAAATCTCAAACTATATTTGTATCAAATTTCATCCAAAGAAGTGAGTAAGGCTTGAAGAAGAGACAGACGTACAAAGTAACTTTTCAATTTATAATATTAGGTAACAAGAATATTTTTAAAGTATTTTGTGCATGTCATGAGATAGTTTATGCACTACAGACAAAGTTTTTCAAGAATAGTGGCACAATTAACAATTACAACTGGCTTCAAGTGTCTTTCTTAAAAATATCAGCATTAATGAAAAGATTCATTTTATAAAAACGACTACTTACATTATATCTGATATGAACAATATATCAGATCTATAAAATGAAATATTATACAGTTGTAAAAGATAAGTTATTTAGAATAGGTATTGATAATGAAAGTGTAGTTGTTTCCAATCACCCCTGTTCACAATTACCCACATTGACCCTATAGTTATAAATAATGAATAATATGAAGAGAACTTACTATACTAGCACATTTTGAATTTTGCCTTTTTGTTGCAAACTCAAACATTTATTTATTCAATTAGACTTCTTCTAGAACGACTTTTGAATTGTCATTACATATTTTAACATTTGCCATTGATTCAGAAAGCAGTATCGATGGAGAAGAACCGACTAACGAATATAATTTTACATTACATGTAATTTATATCTAACTACATTATGCTAAAGAACTGACTTAGTGTTTATGAATAATATATTAATAAATATTGTTTTCTTTTAGTAATGGCAGAACCGAACCCCCACCAAATGACAACCTGCCCCTACAACAAGTCACACCAAGTGGAACACTACAGGATGCACGTACACCTACAGAAGTGTAGGAAACAGCATCCAAATTGTAAGAAACTGAATTGTCCGTTCGATTCGACGCACGTGGTTAATGATGTGGAACTTGATGTAAGTATGGTTAATCTGCCCTATTGTCCCTTTTTGTGTTACAATTAGCAACACATTTTTATTAAGTACTAGAGGTCCGCCCCGGCTTCGCCCGTGGTACATATTTCGCAATAAAAGGTAGCCTATGTCCTTTCTCGGGTATCAAAATATCTCCATGCCAAATTTCATGCAAATTGGTTCGGTAGTTTAGGCGTGATTGAGTAACAGACAGACTGACAGAGTTACTTTCACATTTATAATATTAGTATGGATTAGTGGTCCTCCCCGTCTTCGCCCGTGGTATATATTTACGTTTTCTCAACATTTACCTCTGATTCGGAAAGCAGTATCTATGGAGAAGAACCGGCAAGAAACTCCATAGTTGCTCTTTTTAATAATGTCAGTATTACAATTTCATTTTACATAATATGTAACTTATATCTCATAAATCTTAAAATAAATTATACTATGTACTTATGTAGTGATACTGATGTTAAAATGTCTTTTCAGTACCATGTCAGTGTGTGTCCGAAGCGAGAGATGCTAGACACACAAATATATGTTATGGACGATGAATATAAGCCTGTTGTCGAATTGAAAACTCAACCTATAGCACCTTGTGAGGAGACTTGGGAATGTGTGAGTATAGTTTTATTATAAACTAGCTGTGCCCTGCGGTTTCACCCGTATTTCTCCGCTCCTGTTGGGCTTAGGGTGATGATATATAGCCTATAACCTTCCATGATAAATGGGCTATCTAACACCGAAATAATTTTTCAAATCGGACCAGTAGTTCCTGAGATTAGCGCGTTCAAACAAACAAACTCTTCAGCTTTATATTATCCAGTAAAGATTTACAAACAAAATTATTAAATTATTACAAATATACTTATAACAAATAGCTCTAACTAATGTATATAATTCATGTATGTAAAAATAAATAAATAATTAAAATTTCAGGACGCAACAACAACGTACAAGCCAGATTTAGCGGCGAAAGCTCCGCACATCATAATGAAAGTCAAAGGTGCGACTCCTTCGGAGAGACGAATGGCCAGGAAGGTAGCGATACAGACATACAAACCACCTACTAATTAAGAGATTTATATTTTAAGGATAAGATTCTGTAAGGAACTATTTTTTTTTTCATTATAATTCTAATTTTTAGTACCAACAAAAAAAAATAAAAATAATGTAATTGTGTTATGTATAACATGAAAAAAAAAGTATAATTGCTGTTTCAAAAAATAATAATTTGTAAGGTAGACTTAACTGTAATTAGTAATCTCTACCAGACAATCTTTGTTTATTTAGTACTAACAAAAAAATAATATAAAAAGAACAAATATAAATGTGCTATTTTTAACATAAAAAAACAAGGAGAAAGGTATTTGTAAGATAGACTTGACGGAAATGAGTAATCTCTAACAGACAACCTTTGGGTTGAATTGTTTTAATGTGTAGCACAGTTTTTGGTATGTATGTAGTTAAATGTGACAAACAAAAAAAAAAATACATTTTTTTCTAATTTTATGTTAAGTGGCAACCCTGGGCTATGTTTATCTGTATAAGTGTGTAAAATGACAATATCAATTATTATAATTGTTTGTTTCATTTTAAACACATTGAAGAGAAAAGTATTTTTCAAAAAAATATATAATATTTTTTTATAAAAATGTTGGTAGAGTTAGCAAATTTTCTAATATACTTAATATTATAAAGCTGAAGAGTTTGTTTGTTTGAACGTGTTAATCTCAGGAACTACTGGGCCGATTTAAAAAATTCTTTTGGTGCTAGATAGCCCATTTATCGAAGAAGGATATAGGCTATATATTATAATCACGCTAAGACCAACAAGAGCGGAGCAATGCGGGTAAAACTGCGGGGCATAGCTATTTTTAAATAAAGCCATTTCTGAGGCTAGTTTAATTTTTTATGTACATGATAAATATGTGACATAAAAATTGAACTATTTTAACTACTTTTCAGCTTTATATCACTAAGGCCTTGGGGCTAACTAAGGGTTGCTTTTTTTTAGTGTTGTTGTGACAATCCTAGGTATTGTGTAATGTACATAGTAAGTACATAAGTATGTACTACATAGTTTCATAAAGAATAGACTATCTATTTTCGTGCGTGTAGTAGAACGCCGATTATTCGATAATCCGAATCTACCCCGGTCGCAATTAATTCGGATAAACGGCGTTCTACTGTATTTTTTTCCTGTTGAAATATTGTGTAAAATGGCCAACTAATAAAAATAAATAATATAAAAAAATTCATTACTTTGAATAGAATTTTTTCGATTAAAAACTGTTCATTAAATTGCATTTCTGTGGAATAAAAACTTATTATTTGGGCATTTTTTTATCAGTTACCACTTACCAATGTTGAATATAGTTAAACTATATTATGTCTATACTCTATACAGGGTGTCCCACTATTGGTATACTAAGCGCGAAGGGACTTGTAGTTTTGCATACACTGATCACGTAAAAAATACTTAAACAACAAAATTGAAACAATAAAATTTTTCCTGAAAATCCATGTTTTCTTCTCTAGGTTCGCGCAGCCAGCATATACCGCTTCACTAAAGTGAGCATTTTGTCTATGAAAACATAATCTTAAACGATAGGTCACGTGCTTTTAGCAAAGCTGGGCGGATTGTTTGTTAGGGGTGTACAGTGTACACATATAGATTTAAGAATTCGTCTATTTGAAAGAAAAACTGCGTCTGGAATTTTATAAGTATTTTTTATGTACTCAGCGTATGCAAAACTTTAACCTCCTTTGTGCTTAGTATACCAACAGTGGGACACCCTGTATATTATGAAGTATATATAGCACTCTGTAGTCTAAAAACTCAGCCTTTTAATAGAGACAGATTCTATTAAAATGCCTAAAGGATAAAAAATGGTACTAAATTTTTACTCTAACTGCCAAAATGTATGTCTATTCCACCATAACTATTAAATGGCTCAACACATTTTGCTGAATGTGGTTAGAATTGTCTTAGTGTTAATTATGAATAATTTTTTGTTTTATCGTAAATTTTTGTTAAGAAAAAACGTTTGAGTTTACTGCCACATGTATATTTTCTGTGCTGCTTTTGTAAAAACAAAAAATAAAGTGTAAATAAAACATTTGATAAATGTCTTTTATTTAAAAATGCATATAAAATAAGATTAAATAAAATTTAATCTATAAAATTGGCAAAAATACATTTGAATGATTTTTGATATTTAATATTTATTTATAACTAGATTCCCGCCCGCGGCTTCGCCCGCGTTTTCAAAGGAAAACCCGCATAGTTCCCGTTCCCGTGGGATTTCCGGGATAAAACTTATCCTATGTGTTAATCAAAGTTACCCTGTATATGTGTGCTAAATTTCATTGTAATCGGTTCAGTAGTATTTGAGTGAAGGAGTAACAAACACACATCCTCACAAACCGCATTTATAATATTAGTAGGATGTATTTTACTTAATTATAGACTTCTACCCTCATTCATAACAAAATTTACAAACCCTACTAGAGAAGCAATAGTATAAAATTTAAAATATATCATCTGTATTATCCTATATTTAAATTATCATAATTATACTAACTACACTGCACATCTTTAATGTAATCTTCATCCATATTTACAAATTTTTCCTTCATGTCCTCGGGTACATCCACTTTAGATAAATCATCTGCCCCTACTTCCTCCTCCTTTTGTATTAAAATATCTACCACATTTTCGCAAGCGAGCAAAACTTTCGGATCCTTTTCCCATTTGTGATATTCTCGTAATATGTAATACACGCCATTATTTCGTAGTACCTCCCTTCCATGCTTCGTCGCAGACAACTTGTTAAGCGTCTCCAAAACCATTTTGCGAATATCAATGTCGATGTCACGTTCTTTTTCCTTTGGTAAGTATTGTAGTGCTATCGGTAGTGCGTCCATCTCGTCATCTGGGTAGTCTTCATTGCCGATTATAGGCGTCAGTAAGTACGTTAGTAGATCTAAATCGCTTGATAGTAGAAAGTTGTGGTATGATGTGTCGAATGATATATTTCGTAAAACACCGATAGCGCCGCCACGTCGTATGTTTGATTGTTTGTAATTACAAAATGGGAGGAGCTTTATTAAAGGAATGTGCGGGTTTTCTTCCGTCAACCATTTGCGTATACGTGGACTACAGCTTAGATTACTAAACATCGGTCCTAGGTAGTTCAAATTGGATCCGACTTTGTTGTAATCTATGTTAGCGAATATGTTAAGAATATCGTTTAGATGCGGCAGAAAAGTCTCTGTACATACGTCCAATGCTTCTTCCACCCGTGTGATGTTTGATAAGATCATACATACTGCATCTGCGTTCTTTTTTTGGGGGTCAATGACATAACCTATAAATAATTCAACTATATTTTTTTTCGTGTCTGGCTTGTATTTAAGCAGCTCCAATGCACCTTCCGCGTTCGCAGTCACGTTAACTAGTAATAGAAGAGCATTTTTGCTTATTTCTTCTATTCTATCGTTCGTTAAATCGATAATGTTTTTGATAATTTGCTCCTTTCCGAGTAAAACCTTGATTCCTTCGTCGGTTCCCGATACTCCTAATAAGTGATCTAAAGAAATATGTTTCAGGTCGATTCTTGATTCCGGTTTAAGAAATTCGGTTAGTTCATCCAGTGGATCTTTAGCCATTATTGTGATTTAAATAAAAACATGTGCAATTATTATAAAACAGAAATGCAATGTTTACAATTTTGTATGACGATTGAGTATTGACAGATGACGACGGACGACAGCAAGGTTCATATCTGTCAATGTCATTTGTCATAATTGTTTAATGTCTATGGTAATCTAATGCTCTTCATGAATTGACTGCTTATTGGATGGAGCGTGGGTGAAGCCATGAAGATGAATTGACTGAATTGATAGAAATAATTTAGTTTACAGTTTTCGAATCATGAAAAAAAAAATGTTAATTTATTATCAGTCCACCCATGCTTTGTCCGCGGTTCATGTTCTTAGCCTTGGGTAAGTGATTGGGATTTTTTTTTAATCGAGTGAGTAGTTTTTGAGTTCAAACAAACATAATCTTTATTTATATCATTAGTAACTTTTAATATATCTGTCTTTTGAAGGTTAAAAAATAAACACACAAAAAGCGTGCAGTAATATAATATTTTATTGAAAACACAAACTAACACGACACTTATCTAAGTACAATCAATATTATTCTATCGCTAAAAAAGCAATCACAAATTTTAGTTCAATAAGTAATTGATAAACTTTAAAATCTCTTATGGCTATATTATCTAATATTAATAAAATATTTATTTAGTAACAGTTTTACATTTAATTTGACTAATAGACTGTAAATTTTTAAACATTGTGATTATAAAGTGACCATATAAACGAGGTGCAAGATAATAAAATTATGTGAGCATTTTGTATTTACAAAATCTTAAAAAAATATCAATTAAGCCGGTTACTCACGTACCTGCCCCAGGGGCAATATTGGTACAATCTCGGTTTGTTCGGCGGTCGGAGCAATTTCAGCTGTTCTCTAAATTGCCCCTGCTTGACTATGCACATCACAGTTAAGGAGCCAAATAATGGTGCAATTTCAATATTGCCCCTGCTGCAGGTAGGTGAGTAGCCGGTTTAAGAGTATTGCCAGTATTGTTAACTTAATCGTGTCATAAGCTGTCATATGTATAGAAAATCACAGAAAATAATTTAAACGATTTTAAAATACCTACACTTTTAAATCTAAAATTTGTTATTTTTAAATACAAAATAAATGGACGGTTAAGATATTACGTATCAGGCACTTAAATGCATGTAAATGGTTATTATAAATTTCGAATTGAGCTTGAAAATACAATGTTTATTAAAAATAGGTGTTTAAAATTTTGGCATATCTAATAAAAATATAATTTCTAATGATAAATACAGATATTATGTCTTTCTGTTTATGAAATTATTTACAGTAAAGTTAAATCTTCTAGAATGCGGTGTTTTAGTATATTATTATTCAACAAGTACATAGTAATATGGTAATTTTTATTTAAAGCAATGTAAAGCGTAGCCTTGTATGTGAAAGGAACATCAATTTTATATTTTATTAATTATAAATTGAATGTAACATTGAACAACGATTAATCTTAAACGATTGAACAACGAATATGTTTGCGTAGACATAAATTAATATTCTATTGATTTTTTGATGGTTTTGGTTTGAAATTACAAACATTACTCCATCAAATGTGCATGTTGCAAGATAGAATGTATTTAGCGTGTGTGTGTTATTGATAATAAATAAATAAATAATAATAAATAAATATTTTATTTATTTCTCCTCACAATTCCCAGTCACAAAATTAATCTACATGCATACAAAAAATTATAAACAATAAGCTGGAGTTGGAGGAGCTGGTGTCTGAAATGGGTTTTAACCGGTATCACAGATCACCAGGTCCCCGCCCTCGGAACCAAAAAACACAAAAATAAGTTTCACATACATAATTCAAGAGTTTGTGCTTAGGTAGTGAGAACGACATAAGTTTATTGTTATTTAAAATTTAAAAACAAAAAAAAAATAAAAAAAAAATAATATACCTACATATGTGTTTGTGTGTTGTGTGAGTGTTGTGTGTGTGTATGTGTGTGTGTGTTGTGAGTGTGTGTGTGTGTGTGCGCGCGTTTATGTTTGTGTGTCATAAATATTTTCCAATTCATCCATTTGTTTATTTATATTTTAAATAAAATAATTTACACTGAAAGCAATTTTATCATTTTACCTACTGTAATAAATAATTTATTATTATATTATTAATATTAATTTCATATTTACTAACATCACAATTTAAAGCAAGTTTTCGGTAGCAGCATAATCCAATTTTTGAATCCATTCCTTTACCACACGTTTACATTTGTCAGTTGTTAGTGAAAAAATTGAGAGAATTTCGTTTAATTTATTGTAGATATTAGGGCCCTGGTAACAAAAAAAGCGATGTGAAAATTTTGTACTAAACTTATTTGTTTCACAAATTTTGCCCCTTCTGCGTGACGCGTTAGCCCGCTCAAGGCTGAAGGTAGTAAGAGAATGTTGGCGTACAGCTGTGTGAAGAATAAATAACTGTCGTACAGTTAGTACCCTGGTCATCACATAAACGTCCTTTGTAGGGTGAAAGAAAGGCAGAAATTTTATAACTTTTAAGACAGCTCGTTGTGCTCTTTCTATCTAAATAAAATAAGTTTTAGGAGCACCACCCCAAGATGTTATGCAATAGGTCAACAGTGACTGGCATAGGGCTTTATATACTGTTGTAATGAGCTGTTCATCAGCAACATGTCTTAAATTTTTGAAAATTGAGATAAGCTTACGGGTGCGAGTGGCTATTAAGTTAATGTGTGATTGAAAATTCAATTTATCGTCTATAATAACGCCCAAGTATTTTATTGATTCAGTACTATTTATTCTAGGACATGTGCAGTTTGGATCATTTTTGTTACAAGAGTGTGAAATTAAACTATGCATATCAGTTTTATCAGTATTTTTCATAGAGAAAGTTATATACTTTGTCTTATCGATGTTTAAAGTTAGGGAATTTACATGTAACCACTCAGTAACTTCATCAAGTCCTTGTTGGGCATTTAAAAATACTTCATTACACGTATCACCGCTGAATACCAAAGATGTGTCATCAGCAAAGGTAATGTTTTTAGCTGATGGAAATTTAAGTTTACACAAATCATTAATATAGACGAGAAACAAAGTAGGGCCTAAAATACTGCCCTGCGGGACGCCATAGTTGATAGGAGCCTCATCACTGGTAACATCGTCAATTATTACACATTGCGTTCGATCAGTCAAATAGCTTTTGAACAGATTCAATTGTATATCCCTAACACCTAAGCATTCAAGTTTGTTTATCAAGATCGGGACAGAGACTGTGTCAAAAGCCTTGGCCAGATCCAGAAATATTGCTAATGTTTTCTTCTTTTTATCCATATTAGTCACAATAAAATTTGTAAGTTCGTGTACAGCATCAGAAGTCGATTTGTTAGCTCTAAAACCGAATTGAGCTGAAGACAAAAGCTTATTCTTCTCTAAAAAGTCAACAAGCCTTTTATTCATGACTCTTTCCAAAATTTTTGACAAAGCTGGAAGGATAGAAATTGGCCTGTAGTTATTAACACAGTCCCCGTCTCCGCCCTTGTGGATTGGATGGATTCTAGATTTTTTTAAAACTTTAGGAAATTGTCCTGTCGATATTGACAAGTTACAAATATATGTTATATGAGGAGATAAAATTTCACAGAAATTCTTTAGGATATTGGAAGAAATCAGATCGAGACCAACAGCGCAATCACTTTTTAGATTCCTTATTATAGATTTGACTTCATCTTCAGTGGTAGGTAGCATAACAAAAGAATGGGGGTTGGAAACATGTGCTGAAGAGCCTGTCCGTCTGATATGTTTGTTCAGGTTTATTTTTTCTGCCAACTTTTCGCCAATATTAACAAAGAAGCTATTAACGTCATTTATAGATTGCTTAGAGTTATTGCTTAATAGGAGTTCGGATGAATTATTTTTAATTTTCGCTGTATTTGTGATCTCTTTGATGGCTTTCCATAGTCTTTTATTAGATATTATTTTTAGCATTTTGTAGTTGTAATTTCTCGTAATCTCTTTTTAATTTTTTAATCAAAGACGAACAAAAATTTCTGTATCTCTTATAAGTAACTTTTAAGATATCGTTATTTGGTTCTTTTTTAGTTTTTTTGTATAGGCTATCTCGATTTTTAAGACATTTTAAGATTCCTTGTGTCATCCATGGCTTAAGAATTTTCTTTCTCTTAGACTTTACGGTCTTAGTAGAGTTCGCAACTATCAGAGTTCGAAGACTATTTATAAAGAAGTCAACAGCATCATCTATATCCGGAAATGTGTAAAGAGGTTCAAAATCTGTTTCATTTAAATCAATACCTAATTTATCATAGTTTATATGTGTTACATGTTTACTGGGTTTTAAGATTTTATTTATGGAAATATAAAGAACTACACTGTTATGATCAGTAAGAGATGTTGGAAGTATAAGACAATGAGCAGCTAGTTTAGTTTTAAGTAAAACGTGATCTAAGCATGATTTATAGCGAGTAGGAAGAGAATGAGCCGGTTGAATGCCATGGAATGCTAGCATTTCCAAATAAGTGAAGGCGTTTATATCCGAGCAATTTTCGCTAATGTCAATATTAATGTCACCCACGATTATTATATTCTGAGTGGAAGAATAATTCATCAAAATGCTGTTTAGAGATTGAATAAAGTTATTTATATTTTTATACCCTGGAGGTCTATAAATAGCAATAACGATAGTATTACGATCTGGTTGAAGAATAACACAGTTTGCGTCCACTATTTGTGGTTCCGATACCAGAGTAACTAATTCATTTCTATAATACACCACGACGCCTTCGTTTTGAGTACGATTGTTCGTACTAGCGTGATGGTGGTACCCTTCCATAATTGGTATATTATAATTAAGTGACAGCCAACACTCCGTCAAGACAACATAGTCCCACAAAACTCCACTGCTGGTAAGAATTGCTAATAGACCATCAAAATTACAACTTAAGCTACGTATATTTTGCTGGAAAATTTTTAAACATTTTTTAGAAACTGGAAGGTGAGACCGACAGTCTTCAATATCACACATAGTAGATTCAGCTATATTAAAGGAATCTATGTCTTTGTGTATTTGATTAACATCATCGAATTTTAATTATAATGATATAATACTGATTGTTCATTATATAAAAGGGCGTATACGATTTTTTAAGACAATACAAAATAACGATACCTTCTACATTTGTACATAGAAACGTATATAGTGTATTTAAAATTGGGGTTTTTTTAATTGCGACAAAGAGAAAACCTAATATTATAGCCTTACAACAACAAGCAGTTGTGTCTAAATTAGCTAAGCAATATTTACTTTTTTTTAAACAGATTATAAAAGCGGTTGTATTGTAGTGGAAGTGCAAATAACATTCAGATCCACAATCAATATAAATGGTAGTTATGATGTAGTACTGGAGGATGAATTTGGTGTCGTTTATAAAGTGATAAAAATATGTGTTTCTGTAGATAATTAATGTATAATTAACATGTGTATATGTTATGTGTTTGTTGAAATTGTTAACATTCATTTTAGTAATAAATACATAATAAGTTGAAAGAAAAAAATAGTTTACAAAATTAAAATAATTAAACTTTACAAAAATTAGTCATTTTGATATACATAAGGATGTTAGAATATCTTGCGAGTTTACGCGAATTGCTTGACTACCCTCCTTTTTCTTCAAATAAACAAAACCTCGGGATGTCCAACAATAGCTATAGTTATTGGTTTTTGCAAAATCTCGGGCTAAATAAAAAAGGTGTCTTGTTTTTGCGGTAAGAGATTCTGACATATAGACCTGTTTAGACGGTCCTTCAATTTCCAGATTTGTAGAGTTGAAGAAATTCGGTTTATTTATCTGATTATATTTTTTCAATGACTGTAAAAATCTTTCTTTAGTTATAACTGAATTAAATTCAACTATCAGAGATTTCATGCCTTGTGAATTTGCTTTAGTACGGAATACATCAAAGATATCCGAAGGAGCGACAGGAACACTTAGGAAGTTGCCCGTGTTGATAACTATTTTAAAAAGGTCTTCTTTGGATTCCGGTATACGTGAAGGTATGTTTCTCAATTCTAGGCTAGCTCTTTTTTGATGCCTTTCAAAGTTTTCGATTTTATCTACGAGCATATTCGTGTTATTAAGAAGTGCTTTCTTTTCGCTTATTAAGGTATTAAATTGTTCTTTTAAATCATCGTATTGTTTTGAGATGAATTCCGTTGTCTTGCAGAAATTTGATAGTGATTTATTCATTTCTTCAAATCTGTTAAGCAAGGAGGCATATTTCTTTTCTTGTTCATCTTTAAATTCCGTAAAAACCTTTTTAAAATATTCCTTTAAATCACTCAATTCCTCACCGTGCTCCAGTTTGCGTTTACGTCTTTGGCTTATATTTATAGTTTGTCTCCCATAAGACGGAGTATTTGAGTCCGATTCGGTATCACATTTTGATTTAGATGAGCCAGTTGGTGGTGTTCTTTTAAGGGGCATTATGAGGCCCAAAAAATAAATATATAAAAAATAATAAAAATAAAATATAAAAAATTCAATATATTCTGTTGGGGCTAGAACTCGCTTTCCTCAAGACGTTGTCTCGTCCGTACTGCAGTCCAACTAGCTAATGGCCGTTCCCAATATTTAAACTACGGTTACAGATAGACAGCTATCTCCGATAGCTAGTAAGATTCTATCTATCTTTTGTTGTCGTCCCAATAACGCAAGTAGCTTGCATCTATCTATGGTTGGGAGTTAAGTAGGCCCGGCTATCGGACCCTCTCATAAGTTTCAAACTACGCAGAAGTCTTTCACTCTTGTATGGTTGTTTTCACATATGTGACGGTTTTTTAAATATTCTAAGCACAAAAAACAGTACCTCATAAAAATGTAACATTATAAAATCAAAATGATCGCAATTAATATTTTAGATAAATTATTCAAATTATCGATGTTACATAGTAAAAAATGTGGAACGGAACTAAGTTATTAGTGTTCTGTGGTTAAACGTCAGTTGACACTTGACAGCAGACAGTTCTTTTTTGTTGGCGTGCACAAAGAGAATAATATTATAATCACTGCCGCTAATTTGCATATTATCATCGTCATTATCCCAGTCTGATAATTGTTCCAGTAACTCAAGATCACTTTCACTTGATTCCGACATATTTTAGATAGACAAATGAACACTTTAGTGCACACAAACGAAATAAATACAATAGCTAACAGATCCTATAAGGTCTTATCCCTCAAAATCGGAGGATATCACGATCGATTACTAGAGGTAGCAAAACTTACTGGCTGATAGCTGTCAAAACGTTATTGGGACGCTCAAATAGACAAATTCATAGAGAAATCTACCTCTAGTAAGCAGTTAGTCCTCCAGACGATAGATAGCGATCAGAGATAGGTTAGCTTATCGCTAGTAAGGTAATTGGGACGCCAAAATAAAAGATAGATAGCATTTTCTATCTTTAGTAGGGTCAAACCGAAGATAGATAGGATATTGGGAACGGCCATTAGACGACATTAATGGACTTTGTGAATTTTTTGTACAGTTTTTAGCGTTTTATCTCTTTTACTGATGTTCTCCTAGTACATTTATTTGTAATTTTACTTCAACGCTTGCTCTTTTACTCACAGATTGTTTCACTCGCACATCCACAGCGACGCTAAATAACTTCGTACGGCTTATGCTCGCCTGATACTGCTGACTTTAGTTTCGATTTAATTTAATTAATTATTCGCAAATAAAATATTTTTTAGACAAACGAACACAACAAACATGTCCACTCTGACTGAGATCCGAGGGGGAAGGGGGGATAATAATTATATTAACATTAAAAATATATTCGTATTCGATAATTCGTAATTAATACAAAAGGTATATTTTTATAACGATACTAATGCGATTAAAATTTAACAAAATAGCTTGCGTTGCAACATATCACACAGAAACTTCTAAAAAGGTGCAATTCGATAATAAATTATTTACAATACAATTTTTCTTAAACAAGACACGAAGAGAATAGCGAAGAGAGACGTGTTCAAAATGTCCGCATCTGAAATAAACAAAAAAATCTTAAGTATATATGTATTTTCTACCGATTTCAAAAAAAATGAAGACGTTCTCTATATTTTTTGTTTGTAACCTCATAACTTTCGACTATGGGAACCGATTTTGATAATAATTCTTTTTTATTTGCTAGGTACATACTTGGTGTCTCCCATCTAATTCCATTGAAAGGTTTAGTTTTGATAATTTGAATGTGCTAGCCAGGCGGTTTACATTTTGTTAAAGTTAATTATAGAGGTAATATTAAGTTTTAACATTTTTTTTCTTTTTTTTTTATTGGGAATAGGGAATCGCTTGACCACAATCTCACCTGATGTTAAGCTGAGATGTGGTCTAAGATGGAACGCGTTTCCCTAGAAGGTACCTGTTCACTCTACTTTTGAATTATTATAAATATTGAATCGGGGGGTAATTTTGGAAAATTGTGAAGCATTCATATTTTGAATCTATCACCTACGTATTAACTTCATAATATTACATTAACTGCGTCATTTCGAATTACTTACCCCGTTGCGCTACTTACAACATAATATTTCATATAAAAAAGGTTATCTCTTCTCTTTCATAACCACATAGTTCTTACCATTGCAAGTATGTTCTTTCTCCTTATATCCATTTTCAGTATCACACAGGCAGATTTTGTCCTGCGGCATGAACACGCGCATGTGCGCGGGAGCAGCGCCCGTGATGTTAGGCGATAGGCATATGAGACCGTCGTTGCATTCGTCGCTGTTCGCGCAAACGTGGTAGAGCGCTAAAAATTAATAAATTTTTTTTTAATACGTTTCGTAATTTTACAAAATATGGACTAGTGAAAAACTGTGTCAAGAGGACCATGCTTTTCCTTAACTTAAAATAGGTTATCTACATGAAAATAAATATTAATAGTTAAGTGTAGAGTGTAAAATTAGCTTTCCACCCGCGGCATCGCCCGCGCAGTCGAAGAAAAACCCGCATAGTTCCTGTTCCCGTGGGATTTCCGGGATAAAACCTAACCTACGTCCTGTCTCGGGTATCAAAATATCTCTATACTCTATACAAATTGGTTCAGTAGTTAAGGCGTGATTGAGTAACAGACATAAAGACAGAGCTACTTTCGCATTTATAATATTAGTATGGATAATATAGCTAAAACACGATTTAATAAGAAAATCTCTAAAATATTAAACTGGAAATACACGCTTTAAGGCCGTATTACCTCTTATTTCCAGACAGTTTAGTCTGTGAATCTAACTGACTGGTAAATTCGTATTATGATCGCAATTAACAGCAATGGTTAATTATGCCGCATTTATAGCGTTCTATAGACCAGTAGATGCTATGAATGCAAATCTGTAAAACTATCAAGTTTAAATCACAGTACCTACGTACTATGAAATTTTAAATGATGAAAATAGGAAAATTTTTCAAGAAATTAAGTAATTAACTTTGACCTGAATTTTGAAACGTATTTCATCATATTGAGATTATAATATACAAATAGTTGTAATGCCGGCTACTCACGTACTTACAGCAGGGGCAATATTGGAATTGGCTTCTTAATTGTGATGTGGGGCAGCAGGGGCAATTTAGAGAACAGCTAAAATTGCTCCGACAGATGTGCAACCGAAATTGTTCCAATATTGCCCCTGCGGCAGGTACGTGAAAGCCAGCTTAATTTACCCAATTAGTCATCCATTAAAATAAAATTTAATAAATGACGATGATTACAAACGCCATAATCCACGCCATAATCTCAAGAACTACTGGCCCGATTTGCAAAATTCTTTCTGTGTTAGATAGCCCATTAATCGAGGAAGCTATAGGCTATATATCATTACGCTAAGCCCAACAGGAGCGGAGCAATGCGGGTGAAACCGCGGGGCACATATTTAAATAAATTAAATGAAACTTTTAGAAGCTAAACAAACTTCCAACAAACGTAAAAAACAATTCCCTTTGTTATTCTTGACCTTGGCAAAAGAAATTAATTGCGATTAACATGAAAAGCTCACCATTACCACGATTAAAATGTCGTGATTAAGTATAATAAGGTATTGTGACATTGGCCATTGTTAAGTTCGTGCTTAACTTAACTTTAGATCAAAGATAACCTAAGTAAAAGTATTTAACATAACTTAGTAAAAGAGCTCTGTTTCATTAAGGTTATCATTTCGATAATTAACGTTTTTATTTTTCACTAGCTGTACCGCGCGGTATCACCCGCATTGCTCCGCTCCTGTTGGGCTTAGCGTAATGATATATAGCCTATAGCCTTCCTCGATAAATGGGCTATCTAACACAGAAATAATTTTGCAAATCGGACCAGTAGTTCCCGAGATTAGCGCATTCAAACAAACAAACTCTTCAGCTTTATAATATACTAGCTGTTCCCCGCGGTTTCACCCGCGTGGCTCCGCTCCTGTTGGGCTTAGCGTGATGATATATAGCCTATAGCCTTCCTCGATAAATGGGCTATCTAACACAGAAAGAATTTTGCAAATCGGACCAGTAGTTCCCGAGATTAGCGCATTCAAACAAACAAACTCTTCAGCTTCATAATATACTAGCTGTTCCCCGCGGTTTCACCCGCGTGGCCCCGCTCCTGTTCGTCTTAGCGCATCGTAATGATATACAATATATAGACTATAGAGCCTTCCTCGATAAATGGGCTATCTAGAACCGCAAGAATTTTTCAAATCGGACCAGTAGTTCCTGAGATTAGCGCGTTCAAACAAACAAACTCTTCAGCTTTATAATATAAGTATAGATAAATGGGCTATCTAGAATCGCAAGAATTTTTCAAATCGGAACAATAGTTCCTGAGATTAGCGCGTTCAAACAAACAAACAAACTCTTCCGCTTTATAATATTACCTCATTTTATTGTATTGAAAATAGGTCACGGTCAAGACGTGATTTATAATGTAGAAACCATTATTACATCGATACATAAAACAAAAAACTTTTTACTTTGCTACATGATTTAGGATAAGGATACATCAATTATTTTAATACTTCAATAATTGGCCTTACGCGGGATGAGACGGCGAAAAAAGGGTCTTAGTAAAGATGAAGGTATCTACTTTATAGGTACCTAGCTTTCTAACTAAAAGAACTTTTAAATCAGCCATGTTATTGGGTTAAACAGATACTTATAACAAAAAAAAAACAATCAAATACTTTTTATTATGGACTATCTTTCCGCCTGCTTTGTCTAAAACCTAATCCTTACTAATATTATAAATGCGAAAGTAACTATGTCTGTCTCTCTGTTACGCTTTCCCGTTTAAACCTCTCAACCGATTTTGATAAAATTTGGCAAAGACAATCTTTAGACCCTGAGAAGAACATAGGCTATCTTTTATTGCGAAATATGTAACCACGGGCGAAGTCGGGGCGGACCGCTAGTAAATTATACTTATACTAAAACCTTCCTCGAATCACTCTATTTATTTAAAAAACCTCATCTAAATACGTTGCGTAGTTTTAAAGATTTAAGCATACAAAGGGACATAGGGACAGAGGAAGCGACTTTGTTTTATACTATGTAAGTAAGTAGTGATAAGTTTAGTATCCATTTTATAACCAGGAATGTCTATAAAGCATATATTTAGGAAAAAAACTGTGTTAACATAAAAATCCTTGACCCCTTACATGACCTGATTTTGAATGAATAAGTAATTTCAGGGTTGTAAGGGAATCGAGGAACACAATTGCTTTAATTCATTTCAGGAAATGAGGTACCTATTTCTGTACGTGCGGATTTAAATTGTTAGATAATATTGCATTTTATTTTTATTTCTTCGTACCAATTTATTTCAAATACATATCCATTATCCATACTAATATAATATTATAAATGCGAAAGTAACTCTGTCTGTCTGTTACTCAATCACGCCATATCTACTGAACAAAACAAATGTGTAAATTTTAATTTACCTAGAGGTATTTTGAACGAGTAAGAAGTTTACAATAATCAAAAAATAATATTTGTCTAGATGGCAAAGAAATAATTTTTGTTCTGTTAAAAAGATCATCAAAGTATGTGCCGAGCACACGTATCAGAAGTGAAACTTCTTCTTTCAAAGATACCAAATCCGTCGCTATACTCCATGACGTGACAGTATAGCCATGACGCGACCTTGAACTTTTACCCTCTATGTGCCTGAAGAAGACACTTAAAAAAATGACTATTTTGGCCGTCGAGTACGTGCCAAGTCGGCTATTATCTACTTGAATTAACTAAAATTAGTTAACTAAATGAAATTGAAAATCAGTGCCGAGGTAAGCCTTAGGTATCCTGAGTGGCTTCCTTTTTTAGCGCACGCAACCACACATAAATTTATGTTTTTACCTATTATTAATTATAACTAGCTGCTCCGCGGGGTTTCACCCCCGTGGCTCCACTCCTGTCGGTCGTAGCGTGATGATATATAGCCTATAACCTTCCTCGATATAGCTATCTAACACCGAAATAATTTTTCAAATCGGACCAGTAGTCTCCGAGATTAACGCGTTCAAACAAACAAACTCTTTAGCTTTATAATATTAGTAGGTATAGATTTACAATGCCATTTGTGTGTTGGAATAAATGGTTTCTTTCTTTCTTCAAAAGCTTAAAGCTGTGATATTATATACTAGCTTTCCGCCCGCGGTTTCGCCCTCATTTTCAAAGAAAAACCCGCATAGTTCCCGTTTCCGTGGGATTTCCGGGATAAAACCTATCCTATGTCCTTTCTCGGGTATCAAAATATCCAAATTTCATGCAAATTGTTGTTCAGTAGTTAAGGCGTGATTGAGTAACAGACAGACAGACAGAGTTACTTTGGCATTTATAATATAAGTATGGATTAGAATCTAGCCTATAACATCTATGACCTAAAAGAATTATTACCATCGGCTTGCATGACATTTGAAATCATAATTTATTCGCAAAGCTATTAATATATTACCGTATTCTACGACGAAAATTGGACAGAAACGTAATTTCCTGCCGAAATAATGTGACGAAATATTTAGTGAAAAGAAATTATATAGGTAGCTGTAGGCAGCTTTTTATACTTATAGTAAAAACTAGATTTCCGCCTGCGGCTTCGCCCGCGTTTTGAAAGAAAAACCGGCATAGTTCCCGTTCCCGTGGGATTTCCGGGATGAAACCTATCCTATGTGTTAATCCAAGTTACCCTCTATATGTGTGCTAAACTTCATTGTAATCGGTTCAGAAGTATTTGCGTGAAAGAGTAACAAACACACACACACACATCCTCACAAACTTTCGCATTCATAATATTAGTGGGATATAATTATCATAGGTTTACCTACTAAAAATAAAGATAATATTTTTTTGTTTGTGTGTACGAAATATATGTATTTAAAAACGAATTAACCTATTGAAAATTCCACCTCATGAATGTACTATAACTCGAAAAAGGGGCAATAGGACAGAACAATATCTGCTGGGGCAGCTAGTTTTATATAAAACGAATCTCACTTCGTCGTCTTCTCATTCTTCCAACAAGACCTTATTTACTGATACCTTCCTTTCATAAAACCGTATGTTATACAAAACATAAAACGTTACTTACTTTTCGTCTGCGCCTCACACTGCCCATTCACAGGGGGCAGATTGTCCCCACACAGGCATCGAGTGACTGGGTCATAGTGCGTCCTCACACATGACGAACTGGTGATTCCCGCGCATTCCGCTTGCCGGGAACACGCGCGTGCTGGAAGAGAGTATACAAGTAAAAATGTTATACAAGGTAAGGTAAACTCATACTCAAACATTTATTTATTTAATTAGACTTCTTCAGGAAGCACTTTTGAATCGTCGTAACATTTTTTAACATTTACCAGCAGTATCTATGGAGAGAACCGGCGAGAAACTCAATAGTTAAAATCATTTCAATATTATTATAATTTAATTTTACATGGTAATATGTACATAATATATAGTATATAGTCTTTAAGTGCATAAGAAGCTTAACAATGCTAAGCGAAACTATACTCAGAGTCTAATAATGCCTTCCATTAGTATTACATGTTTGAAATAATAGTTGTACTTAACGAAATAATTCGTGATATTTTAAGTCTGTACATTTTTTAATTACATTTACATTCACTACATAATATATGCCAAAGAACTGTCCTGTGATTCTTACGCGACAACCCATTATTGATCTATACATATAATATTCTATACATGTAAAATAGGTTGTACCTACAGGTCAAACAAGTTGTGTTTTACATAATATACCTATACCAGGTTATACAAGTGATACAAGTCATAAATAATATATAAAACTTATACAAGCTGTACATGTAGTTTTAGGCCGGTTGCAGAGCTTGACCGACCATCAGTGCGTACGTCAGTCGCGCTTGTCATATGTATGGAAATTCATAAAACCTTTCATAGCTAGACCGACCATACGCACGCGTATTGTCATGCGCATTAGTGTCATCATAGTCATACAATTGTTGATGCGTATCGTCAGGACCGACGGTACGCACTGACGGTCATACATTTAATGCACATTGGGCATGTAATTTTATTTTATTTAATACATTTGAAAAATTAGATAGAGCGAACACAGTCGCGTAGTACGTGTACTACAGATAAGCGATTCAGAATTCAGATTGTATTTTTTGTCAGTTTGATTGGTTTACTTGTTTCACTACTGCACAAAACCTTTTGTATGTATTGTATCCGCATACCTATGCGGATAACATCCGGTGAATAGAGGAAATAACCAGATCATTTGGAAGGCTTACATTTCGACGTAAATTCAACAGAAGTAGAATAGATGAGGGAATAAATAAAAAAAGAGCGTATGTGCTGAGCACAGTACGTGTCAGAAGTCGTTAGCAAGATTCGAACATACCTAAATCGTCGTATTACTCCTTGATGTGATAGTATTGCCATTTTACACTCAACGCGCTCAAAGAAGTCACTTCAAAAATATCAGTATACCTAACTCTAAGTATTTACCCTTCCAAAACCAATTAAAAACGACAACCAACCGTTGCATAGGTCAGGCCGATTTACCTCATTACATATTCTATAGATATCTACAGTGGCCTCTAACTTGACGTGCGGAAGTAGCCGACCAAAATAAGCTGACCCCTCGCGTTATCTGACCTATAAAGCGTTTTATACGCAGAATAAAACGCTCTTTTCTGTTGTTTATGCTATAATTGTAGTAGTGTGTTTTAGTGGTGTAAAATCAGCTTCTTTTTCTACAAATATTCACGATGAGGATGTTTGAAAATATATATTTTAAACATATAAATAGTTAAAAATACTTTTACATTTTACATCTAGCTAAGTACTATTTTAACTGAAAATTGAGGAAATTATAATAAAAAAGGACAAAAGCGTTTTCACGTTGTGTTTTGATTTATCTGTTTGATTATGTGAAGCAAATAATAACTACAAAATGATAATATATAGATTACAAGCTTTCCGCCCGCGGCTTCGCCCGCGTTTTCAAAGAAAAACCCGCATTGTTCCCGTTCCCTTGGGATTTCTAGGATAAAACCTATCCTATGTGTTAATCCAAGTTACCCTCTATAGGTATGTGTACTAAATTTCATTGTAATCTGTTCACTGTTCAGTAGTATTTGCGGATAGAGTAACAAACACACACACATCCTCACAAACTTTCGCATTTATAATACAAATTAGTAGGATACAGTCCTACTATTAACATAAAAAGTACAAAAATTAATATTGCCAAGTGTAAATCCGTTATTAATGGACCCATTTTGTGACCAGTATAAAAAATGTGATAAGCATCAACTACTTCTAAACGGAAGTTACGAAATGTGGCTGTTAGTGTTGTTATTAGGTATACATATTTATACTGGTAACATTGAGTTAAATGTCAAATTACTAAAATAGAATATCGCCAGTGTGATTGTTACCTTGATTGTTACTTTTTAAAAAGGTGTAGAAATAAGAAAGGTCACATACCTAACATTCCATCTTCAAAAGCGGCACATACTTAGATAATAAATTAATAACTAATCGCCTTGCCATACAGGTACGTGGGCAAAATTTAAATGTGAATTTTCACTTATAACCACAAGAGCTTCAAAATTATCGGGTATTTTCCGATAGGTTCGTTGCAAACAAATGAAGGAGTCAAGTTTTTAGTCAAGGCTAAAAAATCACGAGCGCGAAGGGTGAGTGATTTTTCCTGAAAAACTTGACGACTTTATTTGTTTGCAGGGAACCTTGAGGGAAATGCCAGATAATTTTGAAGCTCGTGTGGTATTCGGGAGATTATTTTTCCGTCCCAAATGTCGGCCAATAATTTCACAATTGAATTAAACCTGTCAGTTTGACGTCAACGACCAGAGAAAATTTTCAAAAAATTAAAGGCGTAATACCATGTAGGTTGTACCACGTGACGTCGAATGGTGCAATTCTATTGGTCGATATTTGGGTCGGAAAAATAATCAATAAAAAGTAGCTTAATACGCTGGGTCTTCACTTGTTTTGAAATTAAACAATTTAAAAAGCCTACGAGCCTACGTGTATCAATCCAATAAAACTTAGCCGACATAGCGCACAGTGCATTTAAATAAACGAACATAGAGCTAGATAGCGCGAGAGCATTATTTCGTGATCTTTTAGTAATTTAGTGTGAACGAAAACTCGTATTCAGTGTTGTTCAGTATTAGAACATTGCATAGAATCTTTTCGAACGCAATAAGAACAACGAAATAATTCTCTACGCCTGTTTACACTAAATGAATTTGACATAGTGGGGGTTAGATGAGCATTCGATCGTTTGATGTAAGTGCAGCGCAGACACATTAATATTTTGCCATATTTACACAAAGTAAAATTATTTTGTTACTTCCAAAATCGCACTTCTATTTAATAATTAGAGCTAGCGCGCAAGAGCAACTTTTGTCTCCGTAACTGTTTTGTCTCTCCCATCAACTCTATGGGCTAGTAAGAAAGTGCGCGCACGTAGCGTCGCAACTCCCCATAGAGTTGATGGGAGAGACTAATAGTTGCGGAGACAAAAGTTGCTCTTGCGCGCTAGCTCTTGGCATAATTATTATGAAATATTAAAAAAAAATGTGTAAGTGTAACACACACGTAGGGTTGTCGTATGTCCGTGTTTACTTAAGTTAAAGTGTGAATTTCTATGTGTGTGTGTTGTTAAAACTTATTCCTAGAAACAATACAGAAATAGCAAAGGTAGTCAGTAGTTACATTCGTTCGATAAGATCTTTACCGAAATACAACATTGAGTATTTTATTCGTAGAATCGTGATAAAGTATATATGTTGTAAAGTTATGGCCGGTACGGGAGGGTACGGGTAATATGTAATTCGCGAAGCTTTATACTCGATATGAAATATCATTTGAATAATTTAATCAATTTATCGTTTGTATTTATAAGATGGGAGTAACGATAAATGAACTCAAATATTTATTCATTCAATAAGACTTCATCTTTCTAGAAAGTGCTTTGCACATCTACACTAATATTATAAAGAGGAAAACTTTGTTTGTTTGATTGTAATGAATAGGCTCATAAACTACTGGATCGATTTTAAAAATTCTTTCACCATTCGAAAGCTACATTATCCACGAGTTACATCCATACTTAATATTATAAATGCGAAAGTAACTCTGTCTGTCTGTCTGCAGCTACTCAATCACGCCTAAACTACTGAACCAATTTTCATGAAATTTGGTATGGAGATATTTTGATACCCGAGAAAGGACATAGGCTACTTTTTACCCCGGAAAAATGACGCAATCCCGGAAATCCCACGGGAACGGGAACTATGCGGGATTTCTTTAACAGCGCAGGCGAAGCCGCGGGCGGAAAGCTAGTAGGCTATATATAGTATAACGATATCACGCTAAGACCAACAGGAGCGGAACCATGCGGGTGAAACCGCGCGGCACAGCTAGTACGATATAAGATAAGAATCGTCATAAGATATTTTTAATATTTACCACCGATTCGGAAAGCAGAAAGGAGAAGAACCGGCAAGAAACTCCATAGTTGCTCTTTTAAAATCATGTCAATATTACAATTAAAAAACGATACGTAAATATACTAGTATATAATATACTATAGTAGCTTTCCGCCCGCGGCTTCGCCCGCGTTTTCAAAGAAAAAACCCGCCTAGTTCCCGTTCCCGTGGGATTTTTGAGCCTATGTTGCTCAGTGAAGATGCAGCTTTCTAATGGTGAAAGAATTTTTGAAACAATAGTTAATGCGTGAAAACCATACATACATACATAATTACAAACCTTTCCTCTTTATAATATTAGTATAGATTAGTCTGATATTTATAATGACCCTTTAACTTTCTGTAAGTACCTATTTAGACTTTCTACATTTAACACATTGCCAAAGAATAATTAATATTCTATTAGTAACATTATAATGTAGAAATAGCTAGGTATATAATATATTACTTGTTCTGTGAAAGGTACGAATTAAGAACTGCGTAGTTTCTGGTAACGTTTTTACATACTTATGAATAGCATTGCGTAGTTTTGCGTGTAACTATAATACAATCGATATACCTACGTAATTTATAGCATTTGGTTGAAGGTAAGCTAATGTTTTTGACTCTAAATATAGCTATAATAAAATATATTTCGCAGGCAAATTGTATAATTTCGCCGTTTACAAATGCTCCACATTTTGTAATATGCTGAGGATTTACATTTTCGACCGTCCTATCCTATCTTATCCTCACAGCTTATCCTAAACCGTTGTGTTGCGATTTTTTAGCGCAGTGAAACAATTAATTACCACGGGAAGATTTTAATAATTTCCATAGATGTCGTGCGTGTACTAGTGTACACACGTAAGAAGTGAAACTTCTTGATGACCTTATTTTTCAAAAATTAATTTTCTATATATACCTATGAAACTTTACAGAAATACGTCGGATCCCGCGTGGTAGGGATAAGGAAAAGATGGCGCGTAACGGAAAAATGTCACGCGTAACGAAAAAATGTTTTTTTTTCCAACCCCGATAGAGAAGTTTCACTTCAAAAATGACATGTTCATGACACAACGTTAACTTTCCTTGACGCGGGCGGAAGCTACGAGAAAGCTACCTTCTATAAATGAATCATTACAGCTAAAGTCTTACACCATTTGTACACCATACTATATTTAATTCAAAAATTGCCTTGCAAGCCACGATATACAATAATAGCCCCTCATCAATCACTTGTCATATAAAATTGATGACGTATTAAAAATAGCGGGCACGCAATTCGTGACCTTTTGTGAAATAGATTAAAGACTTAAATAAGCGAATTTATTTATGGGAGCGATTGTAGTTTATATCTAAGAGAATTTCTTATCTAATTCTGTATCAGAGCCTTAATTTTTAGAATTCTTTGATACGCTTTGTAGCACTAGCGTAAAAGATTGTGCCGGTTGCAGAGCTTTACCGACCATCAGTGCGTACGTCAGTCGCGCTTGTCATATGTATGGAAATTCATAAAACCGTTCATAGCTAGACCGACCATACGCATGCGTATTTCATACCTATTTAAAATCTTCGTAGTTTTAAAAGGCGAATTTGTCTGTTCCGTTTTTTTTAATTCGATTTTCATTGTTCATTTATAGTCTATACCTTACGCTAGCTACTAGTTATTATTCTGTGACCATAGCAAGTCTGCATTTTACCTAATGACCAGAAATCTCTTCTTCTTTTTGTCTACGACCTTCCCGATTCCGATAGAAACGGACTATGCCATGAACCTACAACTATCTCTATAATCTACACTTTATTATCTGTGACATGAATCTAATGACAAGCAAAACATACCTGGAGGCGGTGTCGGTGCAACATCCTTAGGCGCTTGCGTATTACTCTTCCCGAACGTCGTGAGGGCCTCAGAGGATTCCCCAGTAAGCCAACCAACGAGTAACAGCGGCAATATAGCCGCCGCAGCCTGTCTCCTGCACCACATCTTGACCACCAAAAATATATGCATTGTGAACACGCCTTAACGCTTCGTTGCTATGGCAACACTGTCACTGTCACTGTCACTCTGTGACGTTTGTGCTATAATGGAGGGTTATGTCAGTGTGTGGAAGCGTGTGTCGGTAGCGACGGCGTTCGTTTAGACTTTATAGGCAGTTATAGAAAACTAAGTAAAGAAAGCTTTACTAATGTGTTTGATAAGTCTAGTCCATACTAATATTATAAATGCGAAAGTAACTCTGTCTGTCTGTCTATTACTCAATCACACCTAAACTACTGAACCCATTTTCATGAAATTTGGTATGGAGATATTTTGATACCCGAGAAAGGACATAGGCTACTTTTTATCCCGGTAAAATGACGCAATCCCGGAAATCCCACGGGAACGGGAACTATGCGGGTTTTTCTTTGACTGCGCGGGCGAAGCCGCGGGCGGAAACCTAGTAATTTTATAAGTCTAATGGCCAGTTTCACAATTTCTGTATAGGTTCTTTTAAGCCTAGGTATATGTCGAAGTTTACTTAAGAATATATACATAGAAACGTATCACATAGGCTTTCAGGGGAGTTACCATGATGTCTTATAGCAGTATTTTTTCCAGTGTGACAAAGTGATGGCGCTAGACGACTTATAATATACCGCTATTAGTTTACCACAATAAAGCGCGTCACACACGGTGAAGATACTATAATATTTTATCTTAAGATTCTCTAATATAAAACGTTATAGTATCTTAAGGGCCCTTAGTAGGTGAAAACGGCAAAATGGACTGTTTTCTATGAGCTATAATTGAAAATATTGAAGTTTTATCGCACTGAAATTTCTAATATCTATTACAGAACGTATGTGTGATGGGATGACTGTTTTCAAAACACGATTGGAAAAATTTTGCTCGATAAAAAAAATTCCTGAAGTTACCTCTAAAATATGATATAAATGCTCAATACAACTGTAATTTACGATAATAATTCGTATAAAATCACAAATACATAGGTATTTACCTTCCCGATTTCTTGACTGTTTTAGATTTCGAAAATACTAAATATTTTCATTCACTTTTTGATAAAAATGTGAATGGCGCTTACGATTTTTAGTTTCGAGCACGTTGATTCCATACTAAACGCGGACCCCCTCACCGCTTACCTCAGGCCCGAATAGCTGAATTTTCGCTGACCGCCTAACCCCCCTTAAGGTATCCGGTATCAGCGTTCACCCACAAAATTTCGGGTCATTTGTAACAGGATGGCGGTTCTACAAGGGTCATAGTACGCAATGACAAAAAGAAAAATAATGGTCAGAACGCTGATACCGGATACCTTAAGATACTATAACGTTTTATATTAGAGAATCTTAAGATAAAATATCTTCACCGTGTGTGACGCGCTTAATACTGCTTTAAGACATAATAAGTGGGCAGGGACATTAACGGCAAATTGTAAATCCAGCCCAAAAACTAGAAGCTAACTATATATTTACAAGAATATTAATTATTGTAGAAATGTAAATTGCGAACGGAATTTGTATTTACAAATTACAAGAATTAATAAGTCACTGTGATATAGTTATGTAAAATGTTATGAAACTTAAAAGCCGTCGCTATCGATTATATACAGAAAAAGAGTGTTTAATGTTATTTTTTATCTGTAGTAAAGCATTATTACTTTGTGATGATCTGTATAAAAAATGTTCGTTTATTTGGGTGCATTGACCAATAAACAACTTGACTTACAAACGCCTTTTAAAAGTTCTACTAAAAAGCCCTAGTCACGTTAATATAACATTCATTGAAATTAAAACTTTATTTCATAGCAGTAATGTTCAAAATCTATTGTATCGCTCATTAGAAAACACGGCCTTATACACACGTAGGCAGAGTTTTGCTTCAGACAATTTTGCGCGTGATTGTGTGTCTAGTTGTTTGTTGTACGTCGATGTGTGGGTGCAAAATAGAAATAATTTTAATACATATTACCTATAAATGCGAAAGTATGTATGTTTGTAAATCTATCACGCCAGAATGTAATAAAACGCTGAAAGGATCAAGACAAAATGCTCTATATAGAGAGATGAATACCTCATAAGGCTCCTACGATTTTGCGACGAATTTGGCTTCATAACTCAGGCCCCGGAACCACAGACACAATAGAAAATCTATTGTGTCGTGGACCGATCGGGCCGCTTGGGGCTCAATGGGTTAAATTACTGATGTCTATGCTAATATTATAAAGAGGAAAGGTTTGTATGTATGTATGGATTTCACGCATAAACTACTGGACCGATTTCAAAAATTCTTTCACCATTAGAAAGCTGCATCTTCACTGAGCAACATAGGCTAGGTTTTATTCCGGAAATCCCACGGGAACGGGAATTATGCAGGCGAGGCCGCAGGCGGAAAGCTAGTATGTAATATTTTTAAAATAGTAATTCTTGTTGTAACATCATTCGAATTTAGTTTCAGATTTTCTTCTACCCGTTTTGAACAATATCATAATATAGGTATCGTATCTTAAAACCAATTAATTTCTTCTTTTAAGATAGGTATTTAGGAGGCAGGTAGCGAGCGAGCGAAGCTAAAACGAATCTGTAATCGTAATAATTTTTAGAAATACTTATTAGGATAAGTATTTTTATGAAATATGGCTTCGAGTACAAAAATTCACTATGCGCTGACTCTGGGAAACTTTCTATCTTGTCTATTCTCTTAGAGCTAGCGCGCAAGAGCAACTTTTGTCTCCGCAACTATTAGTCTCTCCCATCAACTCTATGGGCTAGTAAGAAAGTGCGCGCACGTAGCGACGCAACTTCCTATAGAGTTGATGGGAGAGACGAAATAGTTGCGGAGACAAAAGTTGCTCTAGCGCGCTAGCTCATATACATATATTTTTTGTTGATCAGCAAGGAAGCACACGACCATGTGATCTCGATAAGATCTCGATAAGAAGTGACTTAATATAGAGTGGACTCATTTTAGTTTCAATTTTAGTAATCCTGCTTGTTTTTATTGGATCTTATTGTCCGCGTCAGGGGCTGGCTGCACCTGGTTTCCAACAACGCAATATAAATTCTATAAAAGTGCATGTTGGACATAATATGTCCGCACGTAAGCCTTCCAAAATACCAGGTTCTTCTTCTGTTTACAAGCAAAGATTTGTAAATTCTTATACGATGATAATTAATTGATATTATTGAATGTTAAGGTTAATTAGGTACATCTTTATTCATGCATATTTAAATGCGAATGCATTTTTTTTTACTTTTTGCAAAGATTTACGTGTAAAGTTGGTTTAATATTATAATATGCTAAACATAGCTAAACTTAGGTAAGGTAAATATATAGGTACACTTTACCTATTAGAACCTTGTGCGTAAATCAGTTCTGTTATTCTAGATATTCTGCTATAAATCTACCTACACTAATATTATAAAGAGGAAAACTTTGTTTGTTTGTTTGATTATAATGAATAGGTTCATAAACTACTGGACCGATTTAAAAAAATTCTTTCACCATTCGAAAGCTACATTATCCACGAGTATCATAGGCTAGGTTTTATCCCGGAAATCCCACGGGAACGGGAACTATGCGGGTTTTTCTATGAAAACGCGGGCGAAGCCGCAGGCGGAAAGCTAGTATTCAATAAAACTTATATCAAACTTTTCGTTTTTCCTCCTTCGGCTGAATAGAAACTTCTATGATAGAAATAAGCACATTTATTTTATAGTTTTTATTTTCTTTATTGCACCAAATGCAGCTCTATAGTCAGTGGATTCGATTTACAGTGATTTGACGTTAGTTATTCCTTCGATTGCTTCAAAATTCCATCCTAAAATAAATAAATAAATAATATATGAAAGTTTGTATATCTGTTATTCTTTCAAGGTTAAACCTCTGCACCGATTTTAATGAAATTTGAAATTAAAACAGTTGAAGACCCAGGGTCAATCATTTTACTTGGAATTATCCATTCATTCTGCATCCTGTGTCAACAACTATCGATTTATTACAATTTATATAAATCAGCCGAAATATGTATACGTTGATAATATAATATTTATTACTACCTCTAAAAATGTAACAAAGACTGGGCTTTTATACATTTTTTTATAAATTTATTCATGTAACATCAATTACTTTTAAATTCTAAGCACAGCAACATTTAATAATCATTTTAAAATCAATTAGTTGCAAATAATACACTACATGCAACATTGTTTTCATATTAGCCTTTGCTTCTTTCAAAAAAAAAAGTTTCACAATTTTCTTTACAAAAATGATTTTTAAAACATGGCACCATTAATTAAAAAGCATACAATATTGTTTTCATACCTTTGCTTCTTCCAATAAAAAAAAAAGTTGTAACTTTTTTTTAATGACATTTTAAACATTAAAATTCTTACCCGGTGCTTGTGTTGTGGACGTAGGTTTCGGCGGTTCTGTGTACGCTCTTCCAAACGAAGATATGCCGAACGAATGTGTTGTTCTTATGAATAGACACACGGTTATAGTTATAAGGATTGATTTTGTATACATTTTGCACTGGAGGCTGTAGAAAGTGGTTTGGTTAGAATTATTACGTGTGTGTTTTGTTTATTAGGTTTTGAAGTAATGATTTATCCTAGATAGTTTATATGGAATCGTCAATGCAAGTACCTATGTACCGATTTATAGGTTCAGTAATTAGCTACAACATAAAGTTGTTTTTAATTTCAAACGATTTGCGAGTTTACGGGTAGTTGAATTTTAAATAACTCTTTTGAGTTACATCAAAATTCAATAATCCTTTTATGGAATAATTAATGTAAAAGTAAAGCTAAAATCGTACAAATGTTGCTATTCAAATAATTGTTTTTCAATTTCGATTTTTGTAGGTAATATCAATGAAAGGACATAGCTTTTCAATCACGCAAATGTAGAATACATAGCATTGAATAAATTGATTTCCATCAATTCTTTTGATTTCTTTTGTCATCATTCATCAGAGTTGTGTGCGTGACAGTTGGCGGTCAAAGCGCCATTTCATGATTTATGACATTGACATTTCTTTGACAGTTATGTTTTTTTTTCTTTTGTGTTCGATGACAATTTTGTGTGATGGCAATGAGTATTTGTTTTGAAAATTGAGGTTATGATTATTTTTTTATTAATGTTAGTGCAAAAGCGTTCTGTCACGGTTTTTATACGTTTCTGTTTGACCGTCTGAAGCATTTAGTGTATTGATATAGTCAGCGTATTATGTACCTATTAAAAAAATATTTTGTATGTTTGCCTTGATATGAGTCAAGCTAGGCTTTAGCTTGCAAATTAAAATAATGATGAGTAAATTGTATAAAATATTAACGTACACTTAATGTAGGTATCGATTGACACAACAGTAGCTTATGTATGAAAGCTTGGTTTTTAAAACATTATTTATATCGTTAATATGTTTCCTTGTTGTTTATTGTAGTTGAATAGTGTATGCAATTATTTCAGTATTTTGTCATAATATAACAAATTTTCGAAATGAGCGTGAAACCCCATTGCGTTTTGTTGTGTTTCGATTTAATTATTACAATAATTGAATACGAATAATTGATTCGTATAGACAACAATAATATAAAGTCTTAAATATTCAATGGTTTACGATTTTACGACAGTTATATCACAATAGATAAAATGCAATCCAAGTAAGAATAGGTATTAGACACGTCAGTCTGCAGTCACCTGTATATTATTGTCATTTTATTTTTACAGTTAATTTTATTTTGACTCACTCTGACATCAATAATTTTAAACGTTGTTGATTAACTAAAATTATTAATTCGTTTGAACTTTGAAGTAACAGCTATGACGTCACAGTATAGCCAGTATGGCGTTGTGGCTGTCTAATTTAGTTGTATCACAAAGTCTCTACATAGAGGCATATTTAAAACAGAGTGCCGTGGGTATAAGTATACCGATCGGTACGCTTGGATTAGAGTCTCTATAAACATACTTAATGCGTAAGAGATTTAATCGCGTGCCATTGGAATACCGCTACCCATGGCGGTAGCGGATACCGCTCTTGTTTGAATGGGCCTTAGGTTTCATTTTTATAAACATTGCAGCCCCGTCATAATTTATTAGAAATCCAGATTGAGAGACGAGGCAATAGGTTTCATTTAAATAAAATATATAACGAGATATTTTAACCGCATTAGGTTAGGTATATTATTTTTAAATAAATAAAAATTCTATTACCATAATTAAGATAAACGAAGAAAAAGAAACAGTATCATTAACGCAAATAATTCTTCAATTTTCATACAGGATACAGGCCTAAAAATAAATTTTGTATTAAAACATACAGATATCTTTATAGTAAACCAACCAATTAGATTTAATTCTTACTTTTATCTAAACTACCTAAAACTACATACTTTACAACATAAACCAATCTACCTACATAATTCAAATTCCATCTACTTTTTTCTTTAGTGGCAACTCAAATTCCAACTAAAAGCTGTCAAATTTTGACACATGACATTTACGAAATACAGATAAAAAATTCCACAGATTCAAAATTACCAGGTGCCTGCGTTGTCGTAGGTCGCATTAACGGTGGTCGCGTATTCGACACCCCGAAAGTGCTTAGCGCAGAGAGACCGCATAGAAACAATAGTATGAGGAGCACGTTGTATTGAAGCCACATTTTTTCTTTTTTTTAGCCTTCGGTTGCCAGTACTAAAAATAATTTTAAAAAGGTTTTATATTTGTGAACTCTACGTGTCTAAATTTTGTTATCTATTTACATATTTACATGGATATTGTATCTATAAAATACAGTTTACAAAATATCTACTTATGTTTTTATACTATTAATAATTAATATGTACATATATCGCGTTGTCTACATTATATTCATAAACTACATAATTTCATCCTACATACATTTAACATCTACGTACTACATTGTGTTAATACGACTAATAAAATTACAAAATTAATGCCTACGGTGAAAGAAAACGCCTTCGAAAAGTGTTTGTTATCTATTTAGTATATAAATGTTGAAACTCTCTTCTAAATGCCAATATTTACACCTAAAGGTGCCTAAAGTACCTAATTAATAATTATGTAATTAAATAAATAAATAAATTAAAATCTTTATTTGCCAAAAAACATGAACTTTACAGAAATATGTAAATTAGAGGAATTATGTGTGTTTGTTTGTTTCAGGTATTTTCTGAAAGAGTGGACCAAACTTGATGCTATTGTATGCAGAGCTGAAGTTTTGATTAACTTTGTCTATCTTAATTAATAAATGGTTAATGCTTAAATTTATTTTATTCAACAAAGCCTACGTTATAATATATTGTTTTTGCGCTTCGAGTTTTAAATCTATACTAATATTATAAAGCTGAAGAGTTTGTTTGTTTGATTGTTTGTTTTAACGCGCTAATCTCGGGAACTACTTGTCCGATTTAAAAAATTCTTTCGGTGTTATATAGCCCATTTATCGAGGAAGGCTATAAGTATATCATCACGCTAAGACCAACTGCAGGAGCGGAGCAATGCGGGTGAAACCGCGGGGAACAGCTAGTTAAGTAATAACATAAAAATCATACTAAAACCACGCTCCGTTGTCTATGATCATAGATAAGTCTAAAATTAAAACTAATCATGAAATTTATTAAAAAAATTCCTTCGATTACAAAATGTTAATCTTTACAAGTACATATTTATTTTAAAATCTACTTATTAAAAATATTCCCTAGTTAATTATTAAAAATGGGTCAGGGCCGGAATTAATCATAAGGCCCTGCCCCCCTAGCCAAGTGGCTTTCTGTTAACGTAGCGTTCAATAGAATAGACTTCGAATGTATGAGATTGACATAAGCTGTAGATAAACGTATCTACAGCTTACTTAGATACTTAGCTTAGATACGTTTATCTACAGCTTACGTCAATCTCATACATTCGAAGTCTATTCTATTGAACGCTACGTTAACAGAAAGCCACTTGGCTAGGGGGGCTGAGGCAATAAACGTCAGGGGCCCCGGGTGGAGAGTTTAAAGTCACTAACCCCTAGTATGGAAAAGATGTACATACATTTGTTTTTTACGGAAAAGTCGGTAGAATAAAATAAAATGGAAGAAGATATCAAACTTCAATTAAATCCATAAATGTGATTTCAGGTACCTATAATATTATATTATTCCGCTTCATAATATTATTCCGCTTGAAATAGTCTGACAAATAAATGAAATCAAATAAAACATTGCAAAATAATTTTGATTTTAATAATGCTCTATGGAAAGCTATATGCTTTCCGTCCTTGCTTCGCTCGCAAACTGCACAATTATTTTACCACTTTCAAGTTTAGTTTTGAGATAAATATTCTATTTCCACTCTAGAATACCTACGATCTATCTCTACTTAATCAATTCATCTAAATCCCTTCAGCGGTTTTGGCGTAAAATTGCAACATATTAGCGTTGTTTTCGCATTTATAACATTATACTTAATTGTTTTATGCAAAACTCTATTTTTCTACAAGTGTTAAAATATCCAGTCTACCTTTTTCAAAATTTCATTGAAATCGTTTCAGCAGTTCACACGTTAAAAGGACGCACACAACATATTAATTATTAAGTATCATTTCTAACATAACTAAACTTAAGTTTTTAGTATCATCAGCTACCAAACGATAGCTTGGAATTAAGTTGGCTTAATAACTGATAAGCAGTAACATACCAACACGCAAACATCTCTCCATGTTAATTATGTGAATTTATGACTCGCTAATCTTTTAGATCAGCAAGTAGTAGGTCATTTATAAAATAATATGTTATTTTGTTTCATTGCAAGTCATTATGACGTTATTTTTAGTGTTAAATTAGGTACTAAAAAACTAATTTTTATTCGATAGAATTGTTACATAGAGTTGCGTATAAAAATAAAAATAAAATGTAAAAGAAAGTACATAATATAATTATGTTTTATTTTAAGATTTTAGTAATACTAATTATTATCTGTACCAATTTTATGAAGAAATCAACTTTTTGATTACGTCATAAACAATGCTTATAAAAAAAATTTTTTGAATTAAAAAAAAAATATTGCGTATCAGCTGTAGCGTCCTTTATTTGGCGGGAAATGACAATATTAAAAAAATTAAGAAAATTATGATCCTACACTAAAAGTTACCTATTTAGAAAATGTTGTGTTAAGAAAAAGAGTTAAATTAATTACGTTGCAATAATTATATTATTCTGTAATAAACACACTTGGTGAACTATTTTATGTTTATTGTCTATGATTGTGAAAAAGCGAATTATGATACTGTGAAAAGCTGCGCTGTGCAAAAATATTACGCAAAACATTTAAAATAAATTTAATTAAATTTTGTTATCTGTTTGTAAAATACCATAATCTATTTTGAATTAAATAATTAACTTTTATAAAAATAAGTGTTTAAAATTTAAGATTAATTCCTTGCAAAAATAATTTCTATAAAAATATTTTTTCAGTCTTATGTACTTGACAAATCTGCATAACAAGAATGTTACAATTTTTTTACATTACAACACTTACATTATATTTTATACAATGATGAATTTAAAACAAAATATGCATTATCTATGGTAATTTTACAAACAGATTAAAAAAAATGCGTGCAAAAAGCGCGTGCATTAGATTCGATTTAAAATTGCGTTTAGAACACACGAAGGAGGTTTTATTGTTTTTATTTTTTTGTTTTAAGTTTTTAATTTTATTTTATTCACTGTGGTATTATATTTTAGTTACAGTTTTGGAGTTTTCTTTCTTCGTTCGTTGGCGGCGGTAGTTGACGCGGGACTAAGTTAAGCCGCACACGAAGGTTCTTTTCTTGGTATATACAGGATGCTTAGAAATGGTGTTTCTTTTATTTTTTATTTTTGTATTTCTTACAGGTGTGTTAAAGGTTGAAATTAGTGTGTAGTGTATAGCTTAATAAAGTCATTGAATTCTATATGGAGTTTTATTTAAGTAAATTATCAATTACCGAAGTAAATCGAAATCGAGATGAATAAGTGATTATGAAGATATTGCTCTACGCACTTACTCTACATAGATTATACCTTATCGAGTTAGATTTAAATAGAACCAGTATTAACGATGTAGTTCATTATATTAAAATTGAGCTCTTTTTTTGGTAAAATATGTGTCTGGTTCTTTCCAAAAATAAACCTTTCCTTTCTTACTAAATTATTTATCACACGTTCACAAATATTTCTTATCTATACTAATATATAATATTATAAAGCTGAAGAGTATGTTTGTTTGTTTGAACGCGCTAATCTCAGGAACTACTGGTCCTATTTGAAAAATTGTCTCGGTGAAAAATGAAGAATATCTAAATGTTCTATTTATCGAAGAAAGCTTAACACGTTCGCGGACAGTGCAATCTTACAGGTTGAAGCTAATGAGACACTACTTTTTTTCATACATTGCCCAGGGGCGTAGTGTAACAACACATGGTTAAAAAACCATATGATATGACAGAACGGATATAGGCGTAAACGTCGTAAGCACTCAGCATCAGATTCATAGTCACCCAAATGGGTCTTGACTCGATTCAGGGGTAGACGCTGCATCAAACAGCTCTTGAAGACGTTTTTGTTCTTTTTCGAACGAGTCTCGAGACGCCATCTGCAAAAATATTCGTTACAAATTTAGTTACACAAAATCGTGTTCACAACATAAATATGTTGTTTACAAAAGCAACTAGACTTGAATTAGTATACCCAGTATGAGTAAAATAATTAAATTACGTTGGAAACAAAATACTCACTTTCTAAATTAACAATTGCGCGCGAAAACATGCAGCGACACGCGGGATCACCGCAGCGGCGCAGTACTCGACTAACCGTATGCAAACATGGCGCCCACGGGCGTAGTGTGCGCGGGAGAGGGGTATAAAAATATGAATGTGTGCGTGGAAGTACCTTCCTTTGACGAATTTTTGTAAATAATACAGTGACAGTACAAAAGTCCTAATTATACCAGTCAAGACAGTACAACATGCCGTTCTTTATGATAGTATGAAAAATCGCACGGCGTGTGGCGTACTGATTTTATGCAAGTAAAAACTGATACGTCGACAGACGTACTGTCGTAACACTTTTAGCTGTATAGACGCCTGTGTTCGTTACTGTCCGCGAACGTGTTAATCTATATATCATCATGCTAAGACCAACAGGAGCGGAGTAATGCGGGTGAAACTGTGCGGCACAATTAGTAGAACATATTACGTATCTGGATTGGAGACAAATCAATATTCATTATGACAGATAGAACTCGAATACCCAACAATATCTTTATTCAATAAAGTGTTTTAAATAAACAAAACACAACTAACCACACGCACAAACACACACACCACTCGAAGAGAGCGTAATCCCTCAAAGGCCGGCAACGCACCCACAATACTCCAGAGTCTGTGATTGTTCATGGGCGGCGCTAATCATCGCTTTCTGTCCGGTGACGCGCAAGATCTTGCATACATAAAAAATTGGTTGTCTGTAAAGTCGGTTTACTGACGATAGTTGAACGTGACAACGTCCGATTGTGCTTCTTTGTCCCTCGTTCCGCGCTCTCGCTCGCACTTCCAGCCTTACATGGAACGCCTCAGAGCGAGGTAACGCCGCATGAGTCATGTTTTTTCGTGCGTGCAGCCGGCTGTATCGAATTATAAGACGTTGTCACGTCAAAAAACAACGATAAATAAGTAATTAAAAAACATCACCACCCTGTATAACGATAAAATTAACCGCCCCACAGTAGTATAATGTACGACCAACATAAAGTGACCTCTCTCGCAACATGCAAGGGTGCTAGGCGGAATTTCTATGTAGGCTTCGCTGGTTATTATTCTAACTATTCGAATTTACCTTGCTGTTAATGTTTTACTGCAGATATAAAATTGAATGAACATATTATCTACATACTAATATTATAAAGCTGAAGAGTTTGTTTGTTTGTTTGGACGCGCTAATCTCAGGAACTACTCTGGTCCGATATGAAAAATTCTTTCGGTGTTAGTTAACCCATTTATCGAGTACCTAAGGCTATAGACTATATAATATCATCACGCTAAGACCAACAGGAGCGGAGCAACGCGGGTAAAACCTCGGGGCACAGCTAGTGATATCTATCAAGCATTCCGTAGCTTCACCTGTATTGGCTAAAGCCACAGTAAGTAAAATACGATATTAAAACTTAAAAATAATTTATATACTATTGCTTTTCGCCCGTAGCTTCACCTGCGTAGTCAATAGAATAGCCGCATACTTAGTTCTCGTTCCCGTGAGTTTTTCGGGATAAAAACTACCCTATGTGTTATCTAAGTTACGCTGCCGAAGATGCTATCGAAGAGTGCAATAACTAGGTTTTGACTACTTTCGAGATATTCGCGGTTAAAGATTTAATTTTTGTTTTGTGTGTATCTTCGTAACTATAAAAGCTATTTGGTTTGAAACTTTTACTAAACGACAGATAAAATAATGCTTAATTTTATGTAGTATATTATATTTGTACATTACGGGTCACCGTCTATGTGTGGGTGTAAATTTTAATAAAAATCGGACAGCAGCTTTTGCGTGAAGGAGTAGGTAATGAATAAATATGCAAAATTTCGGATTTGTAATATAAGTAGGACAAGCTTTCCGCGTGCGGAATTGCCCGCTTTGGCCTTTGTCAAAAACTTCACAAATTTTTTACTAAAACCTTCCTCTTGAATCACTCTATATATTTAAAAAAGCCCATTAAATACTGACTTCCTCTTGATATTTAAAAAAGCTCTATATATTTAAAAAAGCCCATTAAATTCTGATTCGTAATTTTTTCTTATCTTTCTTTTATTATATTATGTATTAGCTTTCCGCCTGCGTACTCAAAGAAAATCTCGCATTGTTCCCGTTCCTTTGGGATTTCCGAAAGTAAGTAGTAGAACAAAATAATATGTTGTTTGGATTGATGTAGTGAAACTGCCTGCAAAAGTTAATACGCTAATTTTCATTAACCCTTACACAGCCTAGTGACAAAAAGGTAATTTTATTACTATTAAAGTATTATATTATTTTATATCTATACTAATATTATAAAGCTGAAGAGTTTGTTTGTTTGAACGCGCTAATCTCGGGAACTACTGGTCCGATTTGAAAAAAAATTTCAACAGATAGATAGAGAACTAAGACCAACAGGAGCGGAGCAATGCGGGTGAAACCGCGGGGAACATCTAGTATAATCTATAATATAAATATGAATCCCAAAATGTGTTGGTAAGCGCATAACTTTAGAACAGCTGAACCGATTTCTTTAATTATTTTTTTATTATATTCCTTGAAGTTCGAGGATGGTTCTTATGTAGTGAAAACGTGAATATGTAGAGGGCTGACCGCTAGTATACATATATGATTGTGTATTACAACAAGCTATGTATCGCCTTTTAACATATCAGTAAGTACATATTTCTATAGCTTATGTGTTAGGTATTCTGCTACATAACTGGGACCGTATGTACCTCTTATTTCCAGTTCAATGTACGGCGAAAACTGACTGGGAATAAGGGGTCATAATACGGCCCCTGCACTGCAATATAATCAAAATTCGTTCAGTGGTTTCCTACTGAGATAGGCAGATACTGTCAGAATGTAGAGTGTAATTTATTATTCAAAAGTTATTGGATACAACAGGTCAAATGAGTCCATATCTATCTATATACAGGGTGTAATCGTTAAGTGTGCACAAGCGATTATTCCGTAACTATTGCAGATACCAAAAAACTTTAAACTGATATCGAAAGTACTTAACCTAATGAGTAAAATGGCCATAATAAATTTTTAAAAATAAAACGAGAAATATCCAAAAATGTTACATTAAACGCTCCCATACATTTTATTTCCCATACATTTTGTATTCATAGCAGATTTTCGAAGTGATGTCCTCATTGTGCAATACAATGAGGAGCTCTATTTACAGTTTGTAAATGAACTTCCCTTCAAATTTGCGAAGTAATTAAAGCAGAAAACCAAAAAAAGAAAGAAAAAGCTAAAATCTTTCATATTAAATGTACTAGGTTGGTCCAAAAGTAATGATAATTGGGTATTTCCTGTGCACATAAAAATATAAAATAAATGTTTTTTGCTTGCTCATGTATTCACTAAGTAATCACAAAAAATCATATCAACAGGCCACGTTTCCAATTATTTACATTAATTTGAATGTGAACCGTGCGTGCCAGAATGTTTCCCGACGAAAAGAAGAAACAACGATTCGACATGTAGAGGGTAAATTTCTAAATTTTTCATGATATCAGGATAATTTTTTGTCACGTTTTGTGATCATGGACGTTACCCGAGTTCACCATGTTTATGCTGAAACCAAAAAACAATCAATGTCCTGGATGCGAGCTTCCAAAATGACGATGAAGAAATTCAAAGTGAAAATCAGTAGGTTAGATTAAAGCGGTAGTTTTTTGGGACGCTGAAGAAATAATTATGGTGGAATATTTTAAAAAGGTAGCCACTTTATTGGGCTCTTACTAAACAGACCAAATTAAAAGATTGCGGTAGGTTAGTAAGGAAAAGAGACATGGCAAACTGCGGACCTGAACGCTGTTTCACCAAGACAACGCACCAGATCACAAAGCGTCAGTTGCGATGGCTGCCATTCAAAAATCGGCATTCCAAATGCTTGAATACCTACCCTATTTTTTAGATCTAGCTCCTATTTACTTTTATCTCTTTCCTCGGCACAAGAAACACTTTCTTAGCAATAAATTATTTTAAGACGACAGCGAAGTGATGGCCGCGTGGAGGGGTTTTTGTGGATGAAGTCAAAATTTTTTTTAAGTTTAGGAAAAAAAATATTGAAGTATATTTTCTAGTTAGAAGACTATCTAGAGAACTACATAATTATTATAACTGTAATGACCTTGTTTAATATTGATTATCATTACTTTTGGATCAACCCATGTACATGAGATATTCGTATCTCATACTAAATGTATGGGAGGGTTTCAAGTTAATTTTTTAGATATTTCTCGTTTTATTTTTAAAAATTTATTATGGCCATTTTACTCATTAGGTTAAATACTTTCGATATAAGTTTAAAGTTTTTTGATATCTGTAATAGTTACGGAATAATCGCCTGTGCACACTTAACGATTACACCCTGTATATAAAACTCAAAGGTGACTGATATAGTGATCTATCAACGCACAGCCCAAACCACTGGACGTATCGGGATGAAATTTGGCATGCAGGTAGATGTTAGGACGTAGGCATCCGCTAAGAAAGGATTTCCCGAAATTCTTGCGGGAATGGGGAAAAACGGGGATGCACGTACAAAGTCGTGGGCGGAAGCTAGTTAAAAATAAAGGCTCTATCGAATCGTCTATGTCTGTAATATTAGGTACAAAACCCTATCCAAGAAACGAGAGTCGAATACTGACTTAAAATTAAAGTCGAAACTTGTTTACCAAAAGTGTACTGGGTAAATATGCACATTATTGAAATAATAGCAGTATACAAAAAGAATAACATTCCTCAAATTATTTTATTAAAAAAAGAAACTTCTTTATCTTAACCTGAATAAAGTTCACATACCTAGTTCTCTGATAGAAATAAATAGTTTAAAAAAACTAAAAAACACGCTTTTTAATGGAATAATTTTATCAAATTAGTGTATTGTCATCGGTCCTCAATAAATCTACAAAGTTTGAACGAAATCTGGCCGTTTAAAGTGGGTCAAAATCGCGCCCAAAGAAGTCGGTTACAAACAAACATACAAACATACAGGTGAAGCTAATAAAAAGCGTGTAAAAAAATAATGATCAGGACCAATTCACTGATGAAATCTTATTTATAGACTTGAAAAATCGTAAACAAAACTTAGAAATAAGCGTGAAACGTAGGTATGTGTTTATTTTTGATTTTGTAAGACAGAAGTTGATTTGAAATAGAGTTTTCCTCCTGCATACCTACGTTTTAACTGTTGACTTACTTACTAACTTGACGTCTTGCAGAATACCTAGCTATCTTTTTTTTTATTAATGAGGTTCATCACCAGTTGTTACATTTGAATCATTCACGTTAAACAGTAACAATAGGATTTACACATTATTATGCACACCTATTACAGATGAACACTACATTCATAGAAATTAGTAATAAATTAGGCGATATTTATACACAATACAAATTAAACAAAAAAGAAATGTGTGTGCTCTTAACATTAAAGAGTTCTGATTAACTACAATTACAAGCAATAATAAAAAAGTTATTACATTAAATACTTCATCTATATATTACGGACATACAGACAATTATAAGTAGGTATGTGAATTTGAAGTTCTTAACAGTACGTTAACTAGTGTAAACTGTGTGAAGGATGATTTTTTCCTTCATTAAAACTTATCTATCCAATAGGTAGGTATAAATTCTTCATTTTAAAATATACAGATTAAAGTTGTGAGAGAAATCCAGATTGATGAATTCTTCAATACAATTTATTAAACCTAACCAATTATATACTACTAATTCTAAAATATTAAGTACTATTCAGCGGGCAATTTTCTAATTTACCAAACTTTTCTTCACATTCCCTTTTGAGTTATTTTTACATCGCAAACATGATTATACAAAATGCTTACAAACAAGATTGCATGATTCTACGACAACGGAAACCAATATAACTTGATCCCTGATCGAGATAATATGTAAAATTGAATGACGTCATATAAAAATTGGTTAATTTTTATGGGTTTTTTTATAATTGTTCATGGACTTATACAACTTTTCTTGGAGAATTAAAGGTAATTTTAAGGATTAGAAAAAGACTGGTTTGTCTGAAAGTTTTTATTCAACTTAGTGACTTTATGAAGTAGATATTTATTTTTCTGTCATTTAATCATTTTTTCAAGACGTTAATGGAAAATCTAAGAACTTTGTATCCTTTTTAAATATGTGAAATTTTATAGGTCGTAGGCCGAAGCCCGTACGTAGGCTACGTAGTACGGGCTACGGCCTACGTAGGGTCTACGACATACATACGGCCTACGTACGGGCTACGTACCGGTCGAAGGCATTTTTTGGAACTCTTATTTTATACTTTTAAATAACTTTTTAATTATTAAGTAATATAAATGTAATATTTAATCATTAGTTTACAATTTGGATACCATAAACTTGGTATAAATAAATTATCCTTAAAACTACGCTATTATAATCAACTACAAGAAAACAGAAATAATGCTTTAAACACAAAAGGAGGTCTTATTAAAAACAGAGTCCACTATTACCCTGTCAAAATGTTAAAACGCGGGAAACCTGACAGCTCCGAGCGCCATATTTGCTAAAATAACACGGCCAAGGTTACATCCATTTTGAGTAATAAAGTAGATTGAATGAACTCACTTTATTAAAATATCAGTCGGTATACATTATATGTATTTTAGCATATTTAGGAGAATTGACCAAAAAATTCGAATGTACGCCGACAATTTTGACGTAGGCATGTGTACAACAATGTTTTGTTTTATCTGTACAATTTACAAATGACTATAATGTCGTATGATGTGAATAATGAATATGATAAATCGTTTACGTAATAAATCACTAACATAGTATAAAACAAAAGTCGCTTTCTATGCTTAAATCTTTAAAACCACGCAACGGATTTCGATGCGGTTTTTTTAATAGATAGAGTGATTCAGGACTCAGGAGGAAGGTTTAAGTATATATAATTTATTAGGTTTAAGACAAAGCGGGCGAAGCCGCGGGCGGTAAGCTAGTAATAATAAATGTATGTAATAATATTATATAAATGTAGGTAATCTAACGGCACATTTAGATCTACGAACATAGAGCTAGAGCAATAGTTCGTGATCTTTTAGTGTAAAAGAAAACTCGTATACAGTGTTGTTCAGTATTAGAACATTGCATAGAATCTTTTGGAACGCACTAAGAACAACGAAAAATGCTCTACGCCTGTTTACACTAAAAGAATTTGACATAGGTAGTGGGGTAAGAATGAGCATTTTCTGCATGTCAAAGAAAGTGACCCTTAACGCTTTGTTGTAAATGCACCGTAAAACGAATAACTTATCACCTTTATAAATTATCATCAATTTTATTAATTGTGTTATGTAGTTACTATATTAATTACTAACGCTGCCCCACGGTTTTACCCGTACCGACCGCTGCCCCGTCTTAGCGTTATGATACACCTACCAACTAGAGCCTTCGTCGATAAATGGACTATCTAACAGTGACTTTACTAACGACTTTGTAATTTTTCAAATCGTAAGCGTGGTTCCTGAGATTAGCGCTTTCAAGCAAACAAACAACTCAACAACAACTTTATAATATGTATTACTTATAGATGCTTATAGTTAACTAGCTTACCGCCCGCGGCTTCGCCCGCTTTGTCTAAAACCTAATAAATTATATACTAAAACCGTCCTATTGAATCACTCTATCTATTAAAAAAAACCGCATCAAAATCCGTTGCGAAGTTTTAAAGATTTAAGCATACAAAGGGACATAGGGACAGAGAAAGCGACTTTGTTTTATACTTACTATGAAAGTACTTAGTGATTTACAAAAAAATACATATTATTACAAAAAAGTAATGTAGGTATTTAAATACCTCAAGTCATTAATTACTACTTAATTCGGATCGATGTTTTTTCTTGGCCGATAAATGGTTTTTAAGGGTACTGTTTAACAATTTGACCTTTGGCATAACACGACATCTTTGCCATGAGCTTTGGTTTAAAAAATATAAACATTTACACACTACATTCTGAAATAAACTCTAGTAATATACATATAAGATTCAAATTAACTTAACTGCGTCTTTGGGTACGCCATTTTGAATTTTATATCAAAGAATTGTTTAGTGCAAGCAAAATGAATTCTATTTTTAGTATTTTAAAGGTCATTTTATTGTGAAAAGGTTTTTATTAAAGACGTTTTAATTATTGTAAGGATGTTGAAGGCTTACATACATTTAAGTAACGTACAGAATTTTCGATGCGTGTTTGCCCTTTTGGTTTAAGAATGTTTGATTCCCATTTTCGTTAAGTATAATGTTCTGATTAATATGAGATTTGTTGATAACTTGATTATGTGATGTAGAGCTAAATGTTATTCACCTTGTGTTTTAAAGGTTGTTGTTCTGTTTTCAATCTATTTTTTGAAGTGAAACTTCTTTATCGGGGTTGGAAAAAAATTTAGTGTAACATAATATTTTCGTTGCGCGTGACGTTTTTCCGTTATGCGCCATCTTTTTCTTATTCCTACCACGCGTGATTCGACGTATTTCTGTAAAGTTGCATAATATGTTATAGTAAATTATTTTTTTTTAAATATGGTCATAAAGAAGTTACACTTCTTACGTGTGTACACGCACACATTTTTTTTTATTTGTGGTAACTCCCGACCTCATCTAGAATTAGAGGTCTACCAGAATCTGATGGCATATTTATATTTAAGAAATAAAAGATTTTCATGTGGCAACTTATTTGACAACTATCAAATTGGTTGTCAAATTATTTGTCTTTTTTGCAGTTGATGAATAATTTTTAGGATTTTGTCTAAAAAATCTTCGAAAATGTCGAAAAAGCCGCTGCGATCACAAGCAAGAGGTGTTGTTTATAATGTGTATAGAAAAACATTCGATGAAGAAGGGTCAAAAACATCACAATTTTCAATTTTGAAGATTTTATTGGTAAATTGGACTTACCCGTTTTGATACTTTAAATTAAAAAATATTATATGTAGGTAACTATAATATTGTTTGTTGATTAGAATATAATTTTATGAAAACTTATTACAGGAGTTTCCAATACGGCTATTCGTCAAGTCCAAGCTGTCCAAGTCAATTTTATAATGTGTGTATCTGTTAATAGTTAATACTTACGAAAATAAACATAGTTTTATTTTATTTATTTTTTTATTTTATAAAAAAATTTAAGCAGTTTTAATCTACATTATCATTATATCGATATTTTCACATGGCATACTGGTAATGAATATACAAATATAGGTATGTGTAAATAATAATATGTATTACCTGTATAAAAGTAATATGTACAATTGTATGTTAGGTATACATGTAAGTATATAATATAGTGGATATCTCATTATTAAGTACAGTATAATTGTCCACTTATGTAATGTGACTAATGATATTGAGGACAAAATAAAAAATAAGCAGTATCAAGATCGTTCAGTCCATTTTCCCAAGGGTTGCACACTCAAAATTTTGATTTCCCTAATTGCCATCAGATTCTGGTTTACCTATAGATCATTTCATATTATGGCATTAAATTATTCTAATTGTATATAATTTGTATGCTATGGTGCGGTCATAGACAATATATAGAGGGATTCATTTTTATATATAAGAAGATGTATAACTGTAAGGTTTTGATGGCCGCACATGGAAGATAAAAAATTGAATTCGATTGAAAATTCACACTTTTTAGGTAAGACTTCAAGAGAGAAGAGATTAAATTTCTGGCCTAATCTCTAGAAAAGCAGGAAAAAGAAAAACTCAAAAATTTATTTATTCAAATAGACTAGACGTAGGTACGGTGGAAGAATTCCAACCAATACCCGCGGCCCCATCATTAAAGCGGCTCGACGGAACACAGTGGGGTTTTAGTCGGTATGAATCCGACATAACCCACGGCTCCTTCCCCGGGGGCCATGGGTATCTTTGAAAGATTTCCCCACTTAAAAAAAAAGATACGTACATAGACACTATTTACTTCCGATTCGGAATATATGTAGATAGAGCTTTGTATTTTACACAAAATAACTACAAATTATAATACAGTTAACTGCATGCAATTCTTTCAACTCAGATTTTTAAAGATACATACCTAATAACTTGATTATTATACATACACACGTAAATAAAAAATAAACACAATATAACTAAAGAAACAAAATTAAAAAGTTATACCGACTCACACGCGAAGTCGCAGGCATAACTAGTATAAAATAAAGTTATTATAATAATGTATTTTTAATTCGAAAATGGCGGTGTCGCTCGCTAATTCGATTTTAATGAATTGTTCGATTACGGCTGGTTTTGTTTGGAATATTATATTACCTACTTATAGAGAACTTTGAGAGTTTTTTCTTTATTACAGGACTAGCTTTCCACCCGCGGCATCGCACGCGCAGTCAAAGAAAGACCCGCATAGTTTCCGTTCCCGTGGGATTTCCGAAAAAAAAACCTATCCTATGTCCCGACTCCCGGGGTAAAAAGTAGCCTATGTCTTTTTTCGGGTATCAAAACATCTCTATACCAAATTTCATCCAAATTGGTTCAGTAGTTAAGGCGTGATTGAGTAGGTAACAGACAGATAGAGTTACTTTCGCATTTATAATATTAGTATGGATTTACTAAGGGACAATCACAATACACTTTATTGAAATGGAATATGATTAAAATTAATTCATTTGATTTCTGTTAATTCTGTGTTCGTTAATTTCTAAGTTAAGTTAATTTAATTCAAAAAATATTACCTACATCGTTTAAGAAATGATTTAACCATTACAGAGAGCTTACCAAGTCCAACTTGAGTTATATTTAGAGGCTATTGCATAGCTTCTATCGCGGGCCTTCAGCGCGGGAACCGAATCGAGAAATTCCGTAACGAAAAAACCTCACGCTCCTCACTCCGACGAGCTCGGAGGTGTGGCTTGAAGGCATAGCATGCAATAGCTTTACGGCGGCAGTCCCCGAGTGCCACACGTCTTTTTTTATTCCAGGATTGAATAAAAATATATTACATCTATAGTATATCGACTCCTTGGTAAAGTGGTTAACGCGTGAGCGTAGAACTGAGGGGTCCTAGGTTCGATTCTCGGTGGAGACGAATGAAAATGTCTCGGTCTGGCAGGACACAGGGGGCTGATCACCTACTTGTCCCTAAAGGAAATCGATCAGTGAAACAGATGTATGCATAATGCCCCTTACTTAGGGGACATGGAACTTCACTTTATATACTTACTAGCTTACCGCCCGCGTCTTCGCCCGCTTTGTCTAAAACCTAATAAATTATATACTAAAATAAACCTCTTTAATCACTCTATCTATTTAATAAAAACTCATCAAAATACGTTGCGTAGTTATAAAGATTTAAGCATACATAGGGACAGAAAAAGCGACTTTGTTTTATACTATGTAGTGATTTTAAACGGAACCCTATAATATAGCTATAGAGTTTTTAACTATACCTATTCTATCTTATAATTATTAACAAGGATTACACGATAAATAAAACGAACATTAGAACATTTGAGTATTTATTTAATTATATACAGATAATAATTTATTAAATAATCACAACAGCATATTTTAAAATAATTTATTTATTTAATAAATACATTAATTTCTTATAAAAGTAAACACAGCAGCAGCTATTACAAAGATGCTGGCGCTAATAGAGGATGCAGATGATGCTGTGGAATGAAGAAAACTATATTAATATCATTATGTTAGAATTAACAATTAAGTCATAATAAATAACTATTTGTAAATAGTCAAGTTCACCAATAAATAGTCAACTTAACCATGAATAGTAAAGTTCACTATAAGTACATAGACATTTAACCATACATACGTTAAGTAAACAACAAAATAGTCAATTTTACCAAATATACATAGTCAAGTAAACGATAAATAGGTTGTCATAAATAGTCAAGTAAAGTGTAATAGTCAACTTATTCTTACATAGACAAATAAACCATAAATAATCAAATAACTCAAAGCAAGTTTATAAGTTTTAGAGTATTTAAATCACATAACGAGATACGGTTAATAGACTGGGGTAGAAGCCTTTAAAAATAATAAAAAGATAAAAAAATCGCAGTCGGATGAAACCCATTAGAAAAGGAGGGGTATATGATGAAAACAAAAGGAAAAATAAATTACGGTCAATCCGAGTTCGGGAAGTGGGAGGGGGGAGCTTTTGAGAGAAAAAAATGGTTTCTCTCGATTTCCGACAAAACTACAAGTCCTACGGAAAAAAGTTCAATGGCAAAGTTGTAGGTAATAAAAAGTTCTACAACTTTTGTGTTCACAATTTTTTCACATAACCTCAAAATTTAGGTGAAAAATTCAAAAAACCAAGTTTTTGGTCTTTTATTTTTATCTACTTCAAATTTTTTTTTTCTACGAAATTTGGTGGAAACGTACTTTATTATGTCCCAAACACACTGTAATTTATTTGATTCAAAATATTTATTTTTTCGCCTTATTTTGAATTAATACCAAAAAACAACCTTATTTTCAATCGAAAAGTCACCCGTCAAAATATCAGCTTTTTTCAAAAACTTGGGGAGCCTTTTGTTCATTGAAATCTCTACTTTCATATGGTGTAAAAAAAATAAACATTACCATAGTAAATGTTCTCAGGAAACGCATACAAACAGTGTGATAATGAGCTTTTACTAAATCAGGCACACAAAGTTTTTGAAAAAAGCTGATATTTTGACGGGTGACTTTTCGATTGAAAATAAGGTTGTTTTTTGGTATTAATTCAAAATAAGGCGAAAAAATAAATATTTTGAATCAAATAAATTACAGTGTGTTTGGGACATAATAAAGTACGTTTCCACCAAATTTCGTAGAAAAAAAAAAAAATTGAAGTAGATAAAAATAAAAGACCAAAAACTTGGTTTTTTGAATTTTTCACCTAAATTTTGAGGTTATGTGAAAAAATTGTGAACACAAAAGTTGTAGAACTTTTTATTACCTACAACTTTGCGATTGAACTTTTTTCCGTAGGACTTGTAGTTTTGTCGGAAATCGAAAGAAACCATTTTTTTCTCTCAAACTCTCCCACTCCCCGACACACACCCCTCCCATCGCATAGCATCCCACAACCCTCCCACTTCCCGAACTCGGATTGACCGTAATTTATTTTTCCTTTTATTTTCATCATATACCCCTCCTTTTCTAATGGGTTTCATCAGACTGCGATTTTATTTTGTTTCAAAAATTATCTACTCTAGTCTATAATTAATATTAGTCCATAAAACTATTTAAATTAATCTAAGTAATACTATTAAATAATCAAATAAACCACGAGTAGTCAAGGAAACCATAAAATAGTCAACGTTAGCAATAAAATAGTCAACGTTAACAATACAATAGTCAACGTTAACAATAAAATAGTCAACTTATTCTAAAATAGTCAAGGTAGTCAAACAACTTACTGCAAGTCTGCAATTCATCAGAATAAGGATGGTCAAAGTCACATTGACACCTGCCATTTCTACAGACAACTACATCGCTCATTCCTTGCAAATAACATTGGCTGGAACGAGAACATGTTTGGAATAGACCTGAAATAAATAGAAAATCTTACTAATAATAATGTGAGAGTTTTGTTCTCTAAAACGATTTGAGATTTAAACTATCTTATCTCTCAAGATGGATCGAACTGCACATGGTGTGCGAATTTTATTATAATCGGTTAAGTGGTTTAGGAGTCCATTGAGGACAAACATTGTGACACGAGATTTATATATTATAATATTAAGATAATTGCGAGGATGGATATGTGTGCAGGTGTGTATGTTTGTTACTCTTTCACGCAAATACTACTGAACCGATTACAATGAAGTTTAGCACACATATAGAGGGTAACTTAAACAATTTATTAAAGGTCGGAAAGCTAGTATATTACCTATACAAATCATCATTCAATAAAAAATGACTTACCTGTAATCTGCCAACACTGACCATCCCTAAAGTGGTACCCGCTAGAACACATACAAGAACCATCCACACAAGTACCCGCATCTCCCATGGATGCTCTACATTGTTCTGTTATAGTACATGATGAATTGAAGCCGGGGGATACTGTGGGTGAAATATTATTTATTAATGTTTTTAATATCATTATTATGGCCATTATGTTAATCTATACTAATATTATAAAGTTTGTACGTGATAATCTCAGGAACAACTGGTCGGATGTGATAAATTCTCTGGTGTTAGATAGCTTTTTTATCGTGGCAGGCTATCATCATGCTAAGACCAACAGGAGCGGATCACTGCGGGTAAAACCGCGGGGCAAAGCTAGTAAGATAGATAGATATTTAGATTCGTCGGGATAAATTGTTTATCATTGTTTATCCCGACGATTTCAACACTTTGTAGTTTACATAATCAAGTAGATATAAAATTGTTATTTTTCAACTACCTGCGTCCTGCACCTATTTTTCTCCCTTTTAATTATTTTCAGAATATGGACTAAAGTTTTCGAAAATAAATTTATTACACACATATTTTAATTAAAATAAATAAACAAACTCACTTGTCCAACACTGCTGATCATAAGCAACATATTGTTGATCACACTGACAAGTGGAGACGCCATTATTGTCCTTGCAAATTGTGTTATCTATAACACAGTCTGTATCGTATGTGCAGGGCCCTCCGATAACTGAAAAAATTGTTTAAATCTATACTAATATTTTGAAGCTGAAGAGTTTGTTTGTCTATATTTATGTTTGAACGCGCTAATCTCAAGAACTACTGGTCCGATTTGAAAAATTCTTTCGGTGTTAGATAGCCCATTTATCGAGGAAGGCAAGGAGAAGGGAAGGTATAGGCTATGTATCATTATGCTGAGACCAACAGGAGCGGAACGCAGCTAGTTTGGCTATATGTGTAACTAACATTAATTATGAGTGTTAGGTACTAACAATAATAACGAGTAAATTTATATGTAGTATCTAAAATAATTGAATATAACTGCTACTAACTATGACTAACGATGATTATATTGAAGACAATTTTGACTATGGAAGATTGCATATAATATTACTAACGATGACTAAGTATAACTTGTGCCTGTAATTATGACAATAAATGAGTGTGACTAAGAGTGTGACTAATGCTAAGTCTTTTTTTAATAACTGACTGGCTTAAAATCAAACTACGACAACGAAAAACAGCTGCATGTTTTGACATTTTAATTTTTATTTGAATACTTAGTGAGTGAACGCACTAGCGGTTAACCGCTAGTGCGTAAGGGCACTTACTCAAAATTTGAATTTTATACTCTCTTTGGGATATCATTTAACTTTTTTTACTCAAAATTTGACTTCTATACTTCATGCCCTAGTCCCTACTTATATTATAAATGCGAAAGAAGTTTATGAGGATGGACGTGTGTGTATGTATAATTGTTACTCTTTCACGCGAATACTACTGGTCCGATTACAATACACTTTAGCACACATATAGAGGGTAACTTAGATTAACACTTAGAATAGACTTTATCCCGGAAATCCCACGGGAACGGGAACTATGCGGGTTTTTCTTTGAAAACGCGGGCGAAGCCGCGGGCGGAAAGCTAGTGGGATATAATTTTACTTACCAGGCGCACACTGTTCGCCTTCCAATTGGAAACCTTCAGCGCAGTCACATTTACCACTAACACAAGCGGTGTTCGCTGTTCCAGTACATTCTAGATTTGACTGACAGCTGTCACCCAATTCTGTAATAATTGAAAAATAATAATCAAAAATTTTCTATTGCATGTGAAGAACACAGAACACAGAAATAGTTCTGTGGTGAAGAAAGTAAATGTGATAAACATACATATTTAAATACTAGCTTCCACCCGCGACTCCGTCCGCGCGGAAAAATTAAGAAAAATTACGATTAATTTTTTTTCTACGTATTTTTCCGGGATAAAAAGTATCCTATTTCATGCCCAGGATAATAAGGTATAATTATACCAAGTTTCATCGAAATCGAACCGTTAGTTTTCACGTGATGCCTGAACATACAGACAGACAGACAGACAGACAGACAAAAATTTTTTTAATCACATATTTGGGCTTGGTATCGATCCAGTAACACCCCCTGCTATTTATTTTTTCAATATTTTCAATGTACAGAATTGACCCTTCTACAGATTTATTATATGAATAGATAATATAGTATAAGAAATAACACGCGAGGCCGGGTTAAATATTAGTTTGAATGTAATAAGAATGTACTGCGATTCTACACAGCTATCTAATTGATGTAGGTAGTTGATAACAAATCGCAGCGAGTCAACGACTATTAGTAAAGTGAGGGTAGTTGGGTCGAACGTCGTCCAAGCCCCCCATCAGGCACGATTCGTACGAATGCGCCACGAGTTAAAGGAAAGCGGCTTTTTATAGTATTCGAAAGCTAGCATGTTCAGAAATGAAATAATGACAACTATTCATCCACAAAAATATTAAATCAAAAGTTACGTCTAACAATAGTTAAAGATACATTAATTAATACCACAACAAATATAATATATCTAATAGGTCCAAAATGGAGTAAATGCCTTTTCTGTTCAGAATTCTGATGGTAGGTAATCACTACATAGTATAAAATCGGTGTAAATACATAAAAAAACATACCGGACGAATTGATAACCTCCTCCTTTTTTTTGAAGTCGGTTAACAAAGTTGCTTTCTCTGCCCAATGTATGCTTAAATCTTTAAAACTACGCAACGGATTTTGATGCGGTTTTTTAATAGAAAGAGTGATTCAAGAGGAAAGTTTAAGTACATATATAATTTATTAGGTAATAGACGCGGTAGTAAGCTTGTATTATGTATAAATAAGCTATATATGTAAATAATATTTATAAATATAATTATTTATATTACATTATATACTCACCAAGTCCCATATTCAAGCACAATCCATTAATCTCAGTCAAATGCGCTGGGCACCTACAATAACCAACACCCTCATCATTCAAGACACAGTTGATTTCGACCTCCCCGGCCATACAGTCACTGTCTATTGAACATGTTTCACCAACACCTGTAAACAATTAAATAATCACTACATAGTATAAAACAAAGTCGCTTTCTCTGTCCCTATTTCCCTTTGTATGCATATGTATCTTTAAAACTACGCAACGGATTTTGATGCGGTTCTTTTAATAGATAGAGTGATTCAAGAGGAAGGTTTTAGTATATAATTTATTAGGTTTTAGACAAAGCGGGCGAAGCCGCGGGCGGTAAGCTAATATTATAAAGCTTAAGAGTTTGTTTGAACGCGCTAATCTCAGGAACTACTGGTCCGATTTGAACAATTCTTTCACTGTTAGATTGCCTAATAATCGAGGAAGGCTATAAGGCTATATATCATCACACTAAGACCAACAGGAGTGCAGCCACACGCGTGTGAAACCGCGGAGCGCATCTAGTCTATAAATAAGATGCAGCGCTGATTTTCAGAGGTGATATTTCAGATGGCAGTTTGAGAAAAGTTATCAAATTTTCAAATTGTATAGGAAGATATAGTCAAGGACTTATTGACTGGAGTTTGAGTTAAGTTTGAGTTGAGTTTGAGTTGAGTTTGAGTTGAGTTTGAGTTGAGTTTGAGTTGAGTTTGAGTAGAGTTTGAGTAGAGTTTGAGTAGAGTTTGAGTAGAGTTTGAGTTGAGTTTGAGTTGAGTTTGAGTTGAGTTTGAGTTGAGTTTGAGTTGAGTTTGAGTTGAGTTTGAGTTGAGTTTGAGTTGAGTTTGAGTTGAGTTTGAGTTGAGTTTGAGTTGAGTTTGAGTTGAGTTTGAGTTGAGTTTGAGTTGAGTTTGAGTTGAGTTTGAGTTGAGTTTGAGTTGAGTTTGAGTTGAGTTTGAGTTGAGTTTGAGTTGAGTTTGAGTTCGAATTTCTTACCAGCGAACAGCCTGCACATATTCCTACTACTGTCCCACACTGCGTTCTCAGTGATACACTCGCAAGTGCGGAAGCCCCAGGGCTCCCGTGGCGCCCCACAGCGGGACTCCGCCCCGAATGTGTGACAGTTTGCGTCGATAACACAAGAATCGGTGATTCGGCGTGTCACTGAAATGTAATAAAAAAATTATAAAACGAATCGAATTATTTCTATTCAATAAAAATTACAAAAAACATTTGAATGCTTTCTTTTCTAAACATTTGTGGTTTTACCACAAACATTCCATCCCCATTTTTGTTCCCAAATCTATACATATAATAAATCTGTAGGAGGGTCAAATCTGTACATTGAAAATATTGAATATAAATAAATAGCAAGGGGTGTTACTGGATCGATACCATACCCAAATATGTGAGAAAAATTTTTTTATCTATCTGTCCGTCTGTCTGTATGTGCAAACATCACATGAAAACTAACGGTTCGATTTCGATGAAACTTGGTATCATTATACCTTATTATCCTGGGCATAAAATGGGATACTTTTTATCCTGAAAAAAATCTTAATTTTTCCGCGCGGACGAAGTCACGGGCGGAAGCTAGTGTGTAATTTATAAATTCTTACCTTTAATACAGTCCCTCATATTAACATTATAAAAGAAGTTAGGGGGACATGCACATACACCATCTATAACAGTCGCTAAGAGACCACCACATTGCTCAGGGGTGGATGGCGTTCCTAATTCTGAAATAATATAAATTTATACGTACAGATATAAGAATAAAAGAAAATATCAAAAATTCTTACCTGTTTATTGAAAATAGAGGGTAGATTGAAAAATAACAAGAATACGACTCAGACTACATACTAATACCTATTATAATACCTATACATTAAATTACACAACAAATTATTGAAAAGCCCTGAATTCGTAAATTAACATTAAGTATATATTTGTTTGAAACAAAAATTATTTCACTGCGAAGAAATTTATGTAAATTATAAAACACACCAAATAATAACGAATAAATAAAAAATATTATTGCAAATTGCTAAAAAACTACTTGAAACTACATAATATTATAAACAACACATATTATAAAATACCAACTTATATGTTCTACAATGTAAAATTATTACCAATAAATAATACTACTACAAAATAATTGTTATTTCAAACTACCCACTAATACTTTATACTAATTACTACCATCTACCACTTCTACTACTACCTACATATTATTAAGTAAATAACTTTAGTTTCATTAGAGATTGATTTAAAAAAATAAAACATAAATAAATAAAACACTAACCTGCATAACACTTATCGTCAGACATATAAAATCCAACCGGGCAAACGCACGTTCTATCAACGCACAGCTGCGGTGACGGACACGCAGCACTTGCGTTGCATGCTGTATCGTGTACTGCTTGTACTGTGCGGTCTGTCATTGAGTGTTCTACATCGAGTGTGTGCTGTTCTATACGTTCTAGAACCTTAGATTGTGGCACTGAAATGTTTTTTTTTCCGTTTTTAAACGAGTTTTTTTTATCTGTATTATAATGAATAGAATGTAGATTGTTCGATAGTGGAATGCTTCGCGATACTAAAAGATATCGATTTTGAAAACTTCGAAAAATTCTATTTTATCCGTAATATTATACAAGCATATAGAAAATTCTAGATTATTTTTTAACTGAGCTATTAGAAAAATATAATTATAATGTTCTAGATTGTTCGAAGACACTAATTATATGCTTTTGCAAAAATAACGTATTATAACGCAACGCACAGCTACGGTGATTTCTTAAACAGCTAATTTTTAATCTGTGCTACTAATAGCAAGAATAAAGAATGATCTAGATTGTTCGAGTTCATTTATTATGTGCGTTTGTAAATTGTAACAATAACTTATAATAACGCAACGCACACCTGCGGTGACGAACACGCAATAATTCTACAGTCTAGATTGTTCGCTAGTGTGATACTTAGTAATTAAAAAAGATGGTTTTTATGATGAAAATTAAATATAAAAAATACAGATAAACAAAGATCTTACCGACACAATAGCTATAAATGAATGTATAATGATTAATCGAATAGGTTTGATAAATAAAATAAAAACTTACCAGTACTATCAACACAAGAAAACGTGTTAATATTACAAGCGCCTCCTGTGAACTGACAGTCAGAGTCTACCACACAACCATCGCCGACCGCTGAAAATGTTAAGTTAGTTTTTATAACTACCCGCATTTTTAGTTTTTTAATTTCAGTTTCGCCTGTTTGTTTTATATTAATAAAATTAATAAATCACATCTTCACTATATATTGACAGAGTTTTACACTAAATATAATGTACGAGTAAGACATAGGTTACACGCTCAGTCTGGCGTCAGTTCAGTCCATCAGAATAACGGGAGAATTATCGTCTAACCGATTGACTGACGGACTGATGGTTCAGAATATACCAAGGAATATACCTACCGTGTTTTCCAACTGACGCCAGACTGAACGTGTAACCTATGTCTGTCTATGTAAAGCAATGTTTATTTTGAACTACGTATAGGTACACTTTTAATTATATGTGTACAAAAAAACAATATTTTTTTCAAATGTTTTCAGTAACCAAGGCAATACAGTCGAAGACAAGAGATTATGGTGTATTATAAATGGTGTATTAGTATGACGAAAAAAATGTATTTTGATTATGTTTCTCTTTTTTTTTCAAATCTTAATTATTACCTTATATTGGTACCTACTACCTACTATACATAATAATATGACAAAGAACTAGTGTGATGAAATAAAAGTGGTTTTGTTATTATTTTTTTCATTTTGATTTCAATACATTGATACTTTATACACTTATTTTTTCTATCATTAATAAATTATCCTAAAAAACGTACCTTTTCCAATCTTCCTACACTCCCCCCTCTGCCGTTCATAGTACCCATCAGAACACACACACACCCCATCACATTTTAAACTGAACGGGTCTCTAGGGGTTGATAGACATTCTTCATCCCTTGTACAAGATTCGCCAAAAGATTTTGTGTTCCAACAACGACCGAGGAAATAATGAGTGCCGGGGAGACAAGCGCAGATTGAAATTGCTAGTAAAAAAAAAAATGCCAAAATTGTGTAAAATTTTTTGGGAATGGATAGAGACAACTTTTTGAATGTATTATAGTAACTTCGATAGTATAACTGACAGTATTATTTTTTTTTGCTTTTTAAGGTAAGCAAATAAAAGCAATTTTTGGTATTGTTTCAAATATATTGTTTTAAAAATAGAAAAAATTATCTTAGAGCTAGATTAAATATGATCGCCTCCTGGTACAGTGGCTGACGCGGGAGCGTAGAACCGAGGGGTCCTATAGGTTCGATTACCGGTGGAGACGAAGAAAAAAGAAATGTCTCGGTCTGGCAGGACACAGAAGGCTGATCACCTACTTCTCTCTAAAGAAAATCGATCAGTGAAACAGATGTATGTATAATGCATCTGCCCCTTACCCCACTTGGGGACATGGGACTTCACTAGATTAAATAAATTTATATATCAGCTTTAAGTTCTATATAAAAGAAACAAGAAGAAAACTTCTATACGTTCTATCATACGAAACCATAAAAATAACTTACTTGAATTAGTTACTTGTCTACATTCATAGTTACTAAATAGTCTGGAACATTGAGTTGTGTCCACGCACGGCGATGAATAATATGGTGCCACTGGAAATAAATAAATATGTAATAAAAATTAAAGAAAATGGAATAACATTAACGTAAGTAACGAAAAAAAAACAGCTGAACTGAGAACCTCCTTTTTTTACTAGCTTTCCGCCCGCGGCTTCGCTCTCATTTTCATAGAAAAACCCGCGTAGTTCCCGTTCCCGTAGGATTTCCGAGATGAAACCTATCCTATGTGTAAATCCAAATTACCCTCTATATGTTGGCTAAATTTCATTGTAATCGGTTCATTAGTATTTGCGTGAAAGAGTAACAAACATTGTGCATGTTTGTTGCACATCCATCCTCACAAATTTTCGCATAAATAATATTAGTAGGATAGGATTAGTAGGAAGTAGGATAGTAGAATAGGAAGTAGGATATAGGATTTATTTATTTAAATAAGGTTTACTTACCCCTAATACAATCCATCCCTCCCCTCCCCGGTTCTCGTCCCGTGGGACACTTGCAAGTACCTTCTACACATATACTACCATTGCGACTCGAACAATCACTATCATTCGTGCATTGCCATAGAGCTGATGCTGCGTGGACGAGCGCTGAAAATATTATAAGGAATTTTATACGCGACTAGCTTTTCGTCCCCGTCTTCGCCCGCGTTTTCGAAGAAAAACCCGCATAGTTCCCGTTCCCATGGGATTTCCAGGATAAAACCTATCCTATGTGTTAATGCAAGTTACCCTCTATATGTGTGCTAAATTTCATTATAATCGGTTCAGAAGTTTATGCGTGAAAACCATACATACAAACCTTTCCTCTTTATAATATTAGTACTCATAGATTTACTTGGTCATAATAATCTTTGAAATATCAGGTTAAAAAATAAAAACGGCATGGACTTTAAAGAGATAAATTTAATAAATCGCGCGAAAATACTAAATAGGGCATTATTATGACAAATTAAAGGAGCCATAGTCTAGTTATGTATGATGTCTAAATAGTTAAGCAAAGAACGAATAATTAATGTTTATAGTAAGTAGTATTGAAAAAAGCAAAAAAATGCAGAAAATAAACAGTATTATGGAACATCGATAGAGCTTGGGTTGAAAAATATGCAAACATGAAAATAAATTATTTCTTCTTTTGTCTTCAGAAGAAGTAAAGAGAAGAAATAATTTATTTTCATGGACAAAGTACATTGAATAAGATGAATCTAAGGACTTCATTTCAGTATTAAATCAAGAAAATTCACTTAAATAAACACGAAAACCATAACCCTCTTTATGCATAATTGGTTACTAAACAATACAATAAAAATACAAAAAATACATACCCACAATTATAACTATTTTTCCGTACATTTCACTATTTAGCACAGAGTACTATGCCTATAGACTAAACCTAGTAAACTATGGCACAACTATCAGTGTTTTAAAAATATCGAAACACCTGAAGGATATTATTTGATAATTTATCAATAATTTGGTGATTAATGCGGAGATATAGTGATGTTTAGACAGTTCGCTTTTATTATTATTTCTTTTAAAAGTTTTTGTTAATTATGTAAGTATATGTTAGAAGGTAAACATATATTATGTAGGTACATATTATATTATGATTTGGATACTAGATTTCCGCCCGCGGCTTCGCCCGCGTTTGCAAAGGAAAACCCGCATAGTTCCCGTTCCCGTGGGATTTCCGGGATAAAAACTATCCTATGTGTTAATCCAAGTTACCCTCTATATGTGTGCTAAATTTCATTGTAATCGTTTTGACGTGAAAGATTAACAAACATTCATACATCCATACATACTTTCGCATTTATAATATTAGTAGGATTTAGAGGGTAGTTTTATTACATCAATAACTTATTTGTTTTGTAATTGAAAACTGCATAATATAATCAACTCAAGATATAAAACCATTAAAAAGCTACGTATTAATACAATAATAAAAATAAATAATTAAAAAAGGCATCTATACTAATATTATAAAGAGGAAAGGTTTATAATTATGTATGTATGGTTTTCACGCACAAACTGCTGGACCGATTTCAAAAATTCTTTCACCATTAGAAAGCTGCATCTTCACATAGGCTAGGTTTTATGCTATGCGGGTTTTTCTTTGAAAACGCGGGTGAGATTGTACCTAACACCTAATAATACCTAATTACTTTATTCCGTGTTGTCTAGTTTTAGAAATTATTTACCTTTCTCTTAAAACACTATCTAGAGCTATCTAGTGATAAAAACGTATCAAGATTTTACGCTACACCGCGTCGCACAAAGAATTTTTCAAATCAGACCAGTAGTTCTTGAGATTAGCGCGTTCAAACAAACAAACTTTTCTTTATAATATTAGTAAAGATTTGTTTCCCGACTCCAGCACGGCCCGTACCCTTAAACGGTGCCGGTGTAGTATGAATCATGCTATAAAGATCTAAGCACGCATAGAGACATAGATATCAGAAATCAACTTTATTTTATAGTATACTAGCTTACCGCCCGCGGCTTCGCCCGCTTTGTCTAAAACCTAATAAATTATATACTAAAACCTTCCTCTTGAATCACTCTATCTATTTAAAAAAAATCGCATCAAAATCCGTTGCGTAGTTTTAAAGATTTAAGCATACAAAGGGACATAGGGACAGAGAAAGCGACTTTGTTTTATACTATGTAGTGATGATGTAGTGATAAAGGTATTCCTATTAGAATTATACTCTAATTTGGACATTATCAATATTTATGTATCTTAAATCGTCATATACAATGCAGGTGTGAATGTTATCTGATAACGTTATTATCAGGCGACTTTGTATGAAAATCACATTTTCTCAATCCCTGAAGACTATGAATGTTCTTATAATTATTATTACTAGCTTACAGACCGCGGCTTCGCCCACTTTGTCTAAAACCTAATAAATTATATACTAAAACCTTCCTCTTGAATCACTCTATACACATGTATATTAAAAAAACCACATCATTTGATTTAAGCATACAAAGGGACATAGGGACAGAGAAAGCGACTTTGTTTTATACTATGTACCTAGTGATATTATAGGTATTCTTGTCTTAATCTATAACATCTATTTATATAAATGACTATCTATATTTTTTTAATAAATGCACGTGTTAGTTACTTAATTCATAACTCAAAAACGGCTGAACCGATTTGGCTGAAAATTGGTGGGCATGTAGCTTAGAACCAGGAGACATTTAGATTGATTGATTGATTGAGACAGATTAGTATTTAGTACTAGATCCCACTGCAGGATTAGTGCGTTCATAATTGTTTTGATGAAACCAAAATTTTATGCATACCTATTTATAATTAGGAGAATATATTATTATATCAACTAGATTGCTAGTCACAATTTGGCCTCAAGGATGTTTAATCATCATCAAAAAACTACATATATGCACTCACTAATCCAGACTAAATATTACGATTAACGGCCCTGCGCCCTAATATTTTGAAAAAAAAATTACAACCCGGGCAGAACAGGGGTAAACAGCTAGTATATCTAAGTTATTAAAGCAAAAGCTTAATTTTCATGAATATCTGTAAATATTAGTGCGAATACAAAAATGCTTTACAAAAATGAACCATTCATGATATTATCACAGACTAATAATCATTCCCCTTATATTACTTTACTCTTTGCTAATAATAATATACTACGTAATATCACAGACTAAGTAATATTATGCTCTTACTATGGAATACATTAAAGCGCCATCTAGCGAACGCTTTTAAAAGTAGAACTAATTAAGAATTCACAAGAAATTGATTAAAGCGCCATCTATCCATATATTATCAATGTATCACACAGATTTTAATCTAGTTTCATGCAGTTTAAAAAAATGCATGAAACAAGATTAAAAACAATTTTTGTGGAATTAATTATTTAAAAAAAACTTGTTCATTTTGATCTAAATTTATATATTTTATAGGTTATTTTGTGAATGTTAGCGCCATCTTCAAAATAAAGTTTGAACTTTATTTTGTAGATGGCGCTATTTATATTATATTATCTTATTTTTGTTTATTTCATTTTCCTTGCATAATAAATTTATCGCAAACAATATAGTTTTATAAAAAAAAAACATACCGGCCGAATTGATAACCTCCTTTTTTCGAAGTCGGTTAACAACTACAATTTTATTGATAAAAATTAAAATCATTTGATTTAAAAACTATATAATCTTTATTTTCGGCCATCTAATAACGGGTTCCGTGGTGTAGTGGTTATCACATCTGCTTTACACGCAGAAGGCCGCCAGTTCGATCCTGGCCGGAATCATAATTTTTTTTATATTTTTATTTTTTATTATTCTCCCTCCTAGTACATAGCTTTTGAACAGAAAAACTAATATTTCGCAGAAATGTAGCTCTATTATGAACTTGCTCTTGAACCTTGATGCATGTCTTCAAACCGGATTATCTCAAGTACAGGTGCATAGAGTAATGATAAAACAGAGAAAGCTATTTTATTTATTTACAAGTTTTACCCCGCGGTTCCACTCGCGTATGACTATAAAATACTCTATTTAGTATTTAGGAAAATAATTAAGGATGGTTCTGTTAATTTTGTAGTTTATGTGTATAAGCTTGATAATGTTATATATGTCATTTTTATGTAATTTTGAATCTAATTTCCATCATCAAATAATAATTGATTTAAAGTTTTTGAGATTGATTTTTAAGATTTCTAATTGCACTCCTATGACGTATCACTTCTTGATAAAAATAAAAAACACATATTATTTTATTACTTCGACCTTACTGGGGTCACGAGGATGATAAAAAATCAGTTTAATTTAATGCAACTGATACACCGAAATGAACACAAATATTTACGGTAAACTGCAATTTATATGCAAAAAATATAGTCAAGATACAGGTGAAAAACCAACCATCCAACAATACAATATAATAATTATTATACTTACAATATTAATAATTTTTAAGTAGGAGCATGTACCTAGGAGTTAAAATTCATTATATTTTATATTACTAGCTGTGCCTCACGTATTTAACTACCCGTCTACAAAACTTTAGGAATTGCTTCAAAAAACAGTGTGTTTTTAACTATTGTCATTCATTCCTTCAACGAAATTGGTGATATTCTTGTGAAAGCGTAACAGACATACACGTTTATAATATTAAAATGGATTCACCACCTCTATTTATAACTAATCTATGCAATACTTTGAATTCAATCAGTTCACAGTTGTGTCCTTGTAAGTTAAGCTTGCAGACGTGTTTTAAAAATTAATAATAATTCAAAGTTTTAAAATCGTGAGAAAAATCGAGGTAAGGATTATATTGTTCTAATTATTCGACTTATCTTGTGTTTCTGTTTATTCCTTCAAGTATGTATTTGTAAATGGATTTTGAGTTTTTTTTTCATAAACAGGATATCATTATGCAGTCATTTTATGTAGATTTGTAGTTAAGTTTTTAAATCAAAATAAGTGTGGTATGTAAATGGAATGAGTGAGTAGCATAACTGTACACAGTATAGTTTATTTACTACTAGCCAGTACTAGCTTACCACCCGGATATTATACCTATACCAAAACCTTCCTCTTGAATCTCTCTATTTATATCTATTAAAAAAAAGCATCAAAATCCGTTGCGTAGTTATACAAAGGGACATAGGAAGTAGGGACAGAGAAAATGACTTTGTTTTATACATAGGTTTTATACTATGAAGTGATAATCAAGGTAACTATGATGGTTTTTAGAAAATTTTGCTATCTCCAGTATTAAAAGTACTTTTCCTCTAGGGTCCATCAAAAATTTCCACCCTCTATACTTAACTATTAAGTTTTATTTATTTATGTTCAATTGATTAACAAGTTTCATCCAAATTAATTCTACTTTAGCTTAGGTATATAAAACAATAAAAACACGACTATAATCTAAAGATTATTAGTCAGCTTTTTAAAGTCCAAAAACTTTTAAAGAGTCAGTAAGCCATTCAGGTATTTTTTAAATAAAATTTCATAGAATTTTGACAAAATTAATTAAGAAGAGAAAGTCTATAGGTAGGTAGGTACTTACTATTAATTACTACATATATTGTAATTATTTTTAAAGTCTGTTTGTTCGTCTGTCGTTCACGTCGCAACGCAGCGATTTTCTAATATGATTTTTTTTTATTTGGATACTAGCGGTCCGCCCCGGCTTCGCCCGTGGTACATATTAACGTTTTCTCTACATAAGAACCATCCTCGTACTTCAAGGAATATAATAAAAAAAGAATTATCGAAATCGGTTCAGCCGTTCTCGAGTTATGGAATTACAACGAAAAGTGGCATTGATTTTTATATATTAGATAGGTAGGTAGTTATAAGGTTAGAGAGTGACAAAGGCTACTTTTCACCAAGGGAAAATATTGTTATGGGGAATATCTACTAGCGAAGCTGCTGGCGAAAAGCTAGTTACCTACTTACTATTCTATTATCTGTGTTAACCACTAGTAATAAATTTCTAGTATTTCTAAAGTTTATTAATTGTTGTTACGAATTACGATATAATACGTTTCCGATTTAACCCCAAAACGAATTCTTTTAAGAGTAACATAGGCTATGAATTCTGCTACATCCTTACCTATACATGGACTTTCCAAACACAAACATGTATAGTTTTACATTATCTGTGTTCAAGTTTATGGTATTTACAACCGACTACAAAAAATGGAGGAGGTTCTTAATGCGACCGTATTTTGTTTTTTGATAATAATAGGTATATGGAGCCGGGCAGATATATTTATAAGAAGACCTAAGTATAAAATGCGTATTCTTTTACCTGAGTATTGTTATTTTTTAAGATGTAGGAAAATTACTACAGTTTTAATGTGAATCAGAGAATGTTGCATTTTTTCTGTTTTTATTATTGTTATTTTCCTTGTTTTTTTTAATCTACTTCAAGTGCATATACATATAAGGTATGCGTATGGGTACCTACACGGTATATCTACGCAAACATGAAGTATTTTTTGTGCTGTTACGTATTAGAATCACACATAGTAGGTAGGTATGTATAATTAAATTTAAACATACCTACATATGGACAGAGAAAGCGACTTTGTTTTATACTATGTAGTTATATGGAAGTAAGCATCTAAGTAAAGGAAGATTGAGAATTACTTACAAATAAATAAAAATGTAATGTTTGTTTTTTGTTTTTATAAAATTTTGGGTGTTCTTAACAATGGAAGGCCAAATAATAGATTTCATTGAAACAATATTGATAGTAATAAAACTAGATTTTTAATTAAAATGTGACAACAAATTGCTCATAAATCATGCAAATTATAAATTATTTTACAATATTTTCCTTGTTCTATGGCGTAGTTACGATTTGAAGTAGGAAGATGACAAAATCAATTCATTTGTAGTTTTTATCTATAGTCTATGGTAGGTATATATATATATATATATATACTAATATGTGAGAAGTGTTTGTTTAAGTATTAACGCGCTAATCTCAGTCTGATTTTAAAAATTCTTTCGGTGTTAGATACTGCCCATTTATTGAGGCTATAATATTATATCATCTCGCTAAGATCAACAGGAGCGAAGCACTGCGCGTAAAACCGCGGAGCACAACTAGTTGTTTATAAGAATCATTTAGTCATAATAAATAATTATTCTTGTCTATAAACTTCTCTTATTTACATTTTTTGTGTAACCCTATTGACCATTTTTTTTTGTTTTTTTCATACATTTAAGTATTGTCGCTTTCTCTGTTCCTATTTCCCTTTGTATGCTAAAATATTTTAATCTCTCGGTTTCTTTTAATAGATAGAATGATTCAAGAGGAAGGTTTTAGTATAGAATTTAATAAGTTTTAGTCTTAAGACAAAGCGGGCGAAGCCGCGGGCGGGCTAGGTTTGAGAATAAAATAGGTTACTTAGGTCCTAGTAGGTAGGTACTAGGTACTCTGTTCTAAGACTGTCAAGTGTTAAGTGCACTTTTACAAAATAAATGATCCTAATATCACAGGCACAATAGCTAAATCGATCAATTTAAATTTTAAATTGATTGTAACTTAAATATTATATTGTTTTTAAAGCAAATAGATATACCTACTTAGGTACTTACCATGGTAAGATATTTTTCAATCACACAGGAAAATACGACAACTACCAAGCGAATACCTAGTTTAAAAATTATTGATTATATGGCTCCAATAACTATTAACTTTATAATAATATTAATATAATGCTATCACTAATAACAGCAATTTGTTTATTTATTACCACAATGCTGAATGCACGCTGAATGCATTATATAAAAAAAAATTACTACCGACTGGCGCGAAAAGCTAATGCAATATTCAAAATGACTAATTCCAAATTTAAAATATATTATATGATTCCAAATATGAAATATGTTTTTTAAATGTAACTCTTGAATGTAACAGTATTTATGGCCAGACTAATTTTGTAGATAATATTAAAATTAAATTATATACTTAAGAATCGAGCAAGAAGCTTACATCTAATACACTGGACTCTGGAGATTGCACTTTGAACGTTGACTTGTCACGGGAAGGTATGACCTTGAATGACGCCTGGTTGTTCCTTCATCCCTTTCACACCAACTTGCCAAGTTAGGTGTGAAAGGGACAAAAAACAACCAGGCGTCATTCAAGGTCATACCTTCCCGTGACAAGTCAACGTTCATAGTGCAATCTCCAGTGTATTACATATAAGCTTCTTGGAATCGAGTATAGCATATTGTCACACTGTGACACTAGATTAAACTGTATAGTAAAATTAACTAGAAAATAAACTGTATCTCTTAGGATTTAGGAATAATCCAGCTTTTAATGATCAAAGAAATTCGTTGGTTTATACATGAAGAACGTATAAAACAGAGCGTATGTGCCGAGCACACGTGTCAGAAATGATTGATTCAAAAATACCAAAATCGTCGCCTAACTCCATGACGTGACGGTACTGTCATGACGCGACATTGAAATTTTACTCTCGACGCGAGAAGTTTCACTTCAAAAATCAAATCTTTCCTCAATGATATTAAATACCTATAATTAGTAAAATGATGGAGAAGAAAAAAATTGTGTAGCTTTGTATTTGAATATATTATCAGCCTTACTTATAAAAACTGACTGATCTGTTGCTCAACTCCCTGATCAATGGTTAAAACTTAAAATAAATAAACTTACCTACCTACCTCTCTCAGCAGTCTCTCGACTCCTTCTCGACTCTCAATGTTAAAATCACAACACTCTCTCTCTCTCTCTGTTTTTTGATGTTTTGACTCTCAATGTTTTTTCTAGTAACATTATTGTAATAAAACCCACTATTCACGTAAAACTTCACTAAATTGTACTTTTTGACAAAGGTGAATGGTATAGACTTTATTTTGTATGACGTAAGTATATCTGACAGAAAATTAAAATTTAAAAACTCTTTCAAACATTTGTCGTTTGGATAACACAGATTCCTTTGAGATTATTGATATTTATTGATAAATTAAAATTCAGTTTTAAATTAAAATGAGTTCAACGATCAATAAACGTTCTCGTTCGACGAATTGGAGTGAGGAGGATAAGGTACGTACGTACGTAGATTTCGTGTGTACATTACACACGAAATCTAATAGAATGTACTTATTTTCTTACATGTTTTAATTATTAATAAATATATATTTCTCTTTAGAAATTGCTTCGAAAATTAGTGCTCGAGCGAGCACATATATTAGAGAATAAGGATACGTCGACTAACACAAATACAGCAAAAAAACTTGCATGGGAAGATGTTTTGTCTTGGTTGGTTTTGGTTATTTTAGTTTTGCTTATTCTAACAGTTTCTTATATTTAATAAATTTTTACCTGTAATAACATTATTATTGTATTTATATTTCAGTTATAATATCATTTCAGTCCATAAAAGGGATATGAACCAAATACAAAATCAGTGGAGGAATATGAAGAATCGGGCTAAGGCTTCAAATTTTAGAAAGGTAAGAAACATGACAGGCAGGGGGCCTCCGCCACCAAGTCCTGCTAATAATTCATAAGAAAATTAATATTTCCTTATTAGCTCCTAACTCCTTAAATAAAATAAAAATTAAATCTTTATTTAATTTATAATTTTTTTATAATTATTTTAGATTAATATTAAAATATTAATCTAAATTAACTCCTTTTTAGCGTATTTATTAATTCAATAACTTGTAAATTATCTTCTCTCTACCATCTATACGCAGACGATTTACAAATTTACACCCATGCAAGTCTTGAGCATCTTGAACAAGCTGTTGAGTGTATCAATAAAGATCTGCATGCTATTGTGACATGGGCTCATCAGTATGGACTTAAAATTAACCCAACGAAAACGCAAGTAATAGTAATAGGCAGTCCTCACTTCATATCTAGAGTTTCTTTTGAAGACCTGCCTGCAATTACTATCGATGGTGTTGATGTTGACTACAGTCCGACGGTTAAAAATCTCGGCATATGGTTTGACCAAACTCTATCGTGGACAGAACACGTACAACAGGTAAGCCGTAAGATCTTTGGGGTTGGTTCGATGTTAAGACGACTGCGCAATTTTCTACCAAAACCCACGAAAATTTTGCTCGCGCAGTCTTTGCTTCTTTCTATCCTTGACTACGCTGATGCAAGCTATTTAGACCTTACTGAGGAGCACCTTAACAAGTTGGAACGTCTTCAAAATTTTGCAATTAGATTTATCTTTGGTTTACGTAAATTCGACCATATCTCCGATTTCCGCTCACAGCTCAGATGGCTTCCTATCCGTCTTCGCCGGAATATGCATATCCTTTCCTTATTATACTCCATCCTTTTTGATCCTAGAACTCCTTCCTACTTGAAAAAAAGATTTGTGTTTATGGGGTCTTCTCATGAACTCAATCTCCGTTCCTCCAACAATCTAACGCTTCGTATGCCTGTTCACACTTCCAAATTCTACGATTGCTCTTTTACCGTACAAGCCGTAAGATTGTGGAACTCTCTCCCGACAACGATCAGGCAAGCCCAATCTTTATATAGTTTTAAAACTCTTGTTAAGAACTACTATCTATCTCTTTAATACTGTTTGTCTATGTTCTTTGCTGATTTAGTTATATTCTATTTATGTACATTTATTTTCCTCTCTTCTAATATTTGTATTCCTATACTGCTCATTTCTCCTTTGTTTTTGTATAATATTATTTGATTCTTAAGTTATCTTTCTATGTATAATTACAGTTCCTTGTATATGTATGTATTTATGCACTATCTACCTTTTTACTGATTTATTTTTCCTATATCCCAAGGTTGCCTGGAAGAAATCGCTTTTAAGCGATAAGGCCGCCAAATTGTACATTTATTATAATAATATCGTTTCTGTAAATTTTGTTTTTGTGTGCAATAAAGTGTTTTCTATCTATCTATCTATCTATTTATATTATTTTAATATAATTATTTTTTTTTTAGCCTGAATTGCCACGAGTAACAAAACCTACACATAATTTAAGAGCTAAACTAAAAAAAACGTAAGTATGTAATGTTGAAAATATAATGTCATGAAATTGCCTGTGCTTATTGTTCAGCTGAGATTTATGTGAAATAATGTTTAATTTTTACAGTGGGAATTCAAATTCCGATTACGAGCATCAATTATTCCTCCTTGCGAAAAAAAGCAGGGAGGATCTTATAAAGCAGCAACAAGAGTTGCATCTAATTAGAATAGAACAAGAGAGGGAGCTTCATGAGAAGAGGCTCCAAATACTTGCATTAGAGGAAGAATATTTACAAAAAAAAATAATAAAATTAGAAAGATAATAAAATATAGTTTTATTGATTAAAATAAGTTTCAATATAAATGGCCCTGTTTATGTTTTCGTCTTCATCTTCTATATTATCAGGGACAGTTGGATCGATTAATAATTGATTTTCAAGGTCTGAAGGATCTAGAAAAATACAAAATAAAGAATTAAAATATGCTTATTTTTTATGTATTGGCATTATTAAATATACTAAGTATACTATGTTACTTAGTTTGTACAAATACCTTGATTTAAAATAGACTGCTAAATTGTGCAAAACTGCACAAGCAAGTTATCACGGGTTTGGGACTTATAAGTGAAAAAACATTTAGAGACGTTTATAAGTAATGCTGATACAGCCTTACTTATAAACATGGACGAATATAAATTTATTGGGTCCATGCTTATAAACGTTGTCTTGATGTGCTATTAAATAAGTGAATATTTTTACTTTAAAGGACTTTACCAAAGTCTTTCATAAGTGGATGACATAAGCTTCAAATTAATAAGCTGAAGGACATAATATTGTGTGACAATAACTAAAAAATATTTTTAGAACGATGCATGGCAGAATTTCATTCCAAACATTTTTTAAATTTTCATGCATTTTTTTTTTTCAATTATCGTCATCATCACTACATACCTAGTATAAAACAAAGTCGCTTTCTCTGTCCCTATGTCCCTATGTATGCTTAAATCTTTAAAACTACCTACGCAACGGATTTTGATGCGGTTTTTTTAATAGATAGAGTGATTCAAGAGGAAGGTTTTAGTGCTATATAATTTATAATGTTTTAGACAAAGCGGGCGAAGCCGGGGGCGGAAAGCTAGTCTTTTGAATAATTCGTAGTAAAATACAAGAACTTTATACTAAAATATGTACTTTAAACTACTTACGTTTTAAACTGTAATATTATATACTCTAAGGTTTTAAAAATATAAAAAACAGATTTTTAAACGGATTTAAAAAAAATGTAAATCAGATTTTAAAAAGTTTTCTATTCCACTATCTACTCCTTCCTTAAATAATAGTTATGAACATAAAAATTTTATCTACATACTAGCTGCTCCGCGCGGTTTCACCCCCGAGGCTCCACAGTCCACTCCTGTTGGTCGTAGCGTGATGATAATATAATATAACCTATAGCCTTCCTCGATAAATGAGCTAGCACCGAAAGAATTTTTCAAATCGGACCAGTAGTTCCCGAGATTAGCGCGTTCAAACAAACAAACAAACAGACAAACTCTTCAGCTTTATAATATTATGGTATAGATTTATAAATTTCCAAACATGTTTATTTACAGGTACAACAATGGACTAACGTACAAAGTTATTAAAAATGTTAATACTATTTATTTTCCTTGTTTTCGCAAGCGGAGGATTACCCCAGAGGAGTAAGTTTTTGTTATTTTACAAGTGCGGTCATGTGTAACATCTTGTATACAAATTAGTTAATGCGGTGACTGATGGTTCAGTTTTTTAGAAGGATCAACAATATAAGTTTTAACTATAGTTAGCTATAAATATTTTTTAACTAGTGGTCCACCCCGGCTTCGCCCGTGGTACATATTTCGCAATAAAAGGTAGCCTATGTCCTTTCTCGGGTATCAAAATATCTCCATATCAAATTTCATGCAAATTGGTTCAGTAGCTTAGGCGTGATTGAGTAACAGACAGACAGACAGAGTTACTTTCGCATTTATAATATTAGTAGGTAAGTATATTATGGATTTGCTTTTCGGTTTTTAAAAATGTCAAAAATTTTACAGGAAAACTTGTTTATTTTTTTATAAAAAATTGCATTTATTCCGACATCTAAATTTTACGTGACTTTACCCACCATTTTTTTTTTAATCTATATTGTACATTACATAACAAACAATAATTATTGTTGTCAGAATTAAGTTTTTTATAAGTAGATTAAAAATTATAACGTGTTTTTGTTTTCACTTCATTTTGGCGTTAATATATTTAATTAGCCTATACGTATACGGTATAGCCGGAGTATAGTATACGGAGCTACTGTAAAATTATATACTTACCTATAAAAAAACAACATTTGTAGTGAAAAAAAGATTTGGTTAAAATCAACGTACTTACTATTTTTAATTGAAATTCGAACTTACTTCTGTACCTAACAAATAAGTTTAAAAATACCTTAATGTATTATATAATAATTATATTAACTATTTGTGCCTTAATTAAAGATTAAAAATAAATAATTATTTTTCAGTTGGTGAACCATGTATAGTACAGCCAACTCAAATAGTGGGTAGATGTGTGCCTGCCAATCAGTGTGTATCTGTTAGAGAGGATAATACGTAAGTATTACAAAGTTTAGTAGTAGTTTATTTAGATTGTTTGTTATGTGTTAAATTAATTACCTTCTTAATTAGCATAATAAGCGTGTTGGAATACGTATCGCGCGTACCGTAATTATTGGCAACCAGCTTTTTTGTTGTTAGCTAACTTGTCGAAAAAAAAAAAAAATTAGTTCCTTTTACGCTCGGCAGAGGCGCTTTTCAAATTCGCTTCAATACAATACAAATGGGAATTTGAAAATTATTTTTTGGGCAGATACGAATTTGACGATAGTTTTCGTGCTCTCCCCTCTGTATATCCAAACTTTATTATATTTATACACTAGCTTACCGCCCGCGGCTTCGCCCGCTTTGTCTAACAGCTAATAAATTATACATTAAAACCTTCCTCTTCAATCACTCTATCTATTAAAAAAAACCGCATCAAAATCCGTTGCGTATTTTTAAAGATTTAAGCATACAAAGGGACATAGGGACAGAGAAAGCGACTTTGTTTTATAGTTTATACTATACTATACTATGTAGTGATAACTAGCAAACCGGGCGAACTCCGTTTCGCCACAAGAGACACATTTTCTTTGCTATAAACCTCACGGAGCCCGAGACCTTTCCAACGAATGCAAAACCGTGGAGATCGGTTCGTGCATTCTGGAGTTATAGCGTCAGGAAGGAAAACCCGACTTATTTTTATATAATTTCTTTTATTTTTCAGCCGTAACGGTATAAACCCATCTATATGCTCCTACACATTTGATGGTGTGATAGTTTGCTGTAGAGATGGATCGTCCATTTTGCAAGCAGCCACACGGCAGAGCGAGTAAGTAATCTATACTTCTATACTCTATGCTAATATTATAAAGAGAAAAGGTTTGTATGTATGTATGTATGGTTTTCACGCATAAACTACTGAACCGATTATAATGAAATTTAGCACACATAAGTATATATATTTCTTTCTTTTTTAATATTTGCACACCCAATCAATGGGTAGAATGTATTAGCCACATAATATTGTAATTAAAACATCTATAATTTGTAACTACATTCTTGCAAATAAATATAATTTGAATTTGAATTTGAGGGTAACTTATAACTTGGATTAACACGTAGAATAGGTTTTATCCCGGAAATCCCACGGGAACGGTAACTATGCGGGTTTTCCTTTGAAAACGCGGGCGAAGACGCGGGCGAAAAGCTAGTATCTATACTAATATTACCTATAAAGCTGAAGAGTATGTTTGTTTGAACGCGCTGATCTCAGGAACTAATGGACCGATATCAAAAGTAATTTCATCGTTGGATATATAACTACGTGATCCCTGAGTGCTATAGATTATAATATTATGTACATGTACGACGGGCGAAGTCAAGACAAACCACTAGTATCATAACTTAATAATAAACTAGCTTACCGCCCGTGGCTTCGCCCGCTTTGTCTAAAACCTGATAAATTATATACTAAAACCTTCCTCTTGAATCACTCTATCTATTAAAAAAAACCGCATCAAAATCCGTTGCGTAGTTTTAAAAGGGACATAGGGACAGAGAAAGCGACTTTGTTGTAGTGATTACCTATTCAGGTAACTACTTACTTACATAATATTTTGTTATTTTACAAAATTTTTCGTTACAGTCGCAGGCCAGTCTGGTCGAATCAATCAGCAAATAGAAATAAAAGATTGAGACTCAGTGAACGAAGTGAGTATGAACTATGAATTTATAGCCATTAAGATATACATATGGAGACGACACCGCCTACATCACTTATGTTCCGCTCAATATAAGCCATATGGCCAAACTGCACTCAGTCGCTGCGCGATGGTCGCGTTCATGTCTTGTTTGTTTTATACCAAAAAACTATGAAACTAATCAAATATGCCCTCGAGTGTGTTACGATATAACACACAACCAGTTATATATTGTGACTACAACTTACATTTTTTTATATCTACCCCCAGAATGCGAAGAATACAGCCGGGGGGTGACACAAACGGTTGATTTCATCCCCCTCGTCCCAGACCCGGATACTCTATCCATATCTGCTGCTAAATGTGATTATAATGGGGTTGAACTGATCGTGGGGGGAGAGGCTGCTAGTACCGGGGAGTTTCCGCATATGGTAAATATTTGGAGTTAAAAAAGTTAATAATAAAAAGTTATAAGTGAAGTCCCGTGTCCCCGTAGTGGGGTAAGGGGCAGATGCATTATGCATACATCTGTTTCACTGATCGATTTTCTTTAGGGACAAGTAGGTGATCAGCCTTCTGTGTCCTACCAGACCGAGATATTTTTTTTTTTCTTCGTCTCCACCGGGAATCGAACCCAGGACCCCTCGGTTCTACGCTCACGCGTCAACCACTGTACCAAGGACGCTGTCAATAAAATAAAAGTTATAGTGGTCACAAAACATACAACTATCCTTCAACAATCCATGCATCCATGATCCATCCATACTCACTTTATTAAACACTGTAGGCAGCTATTATTCCTGAATAATATACTTCTTAGTATATCATTACTTATTAGATACTAGCTTTCCCTCCGCGGCATCGCCCGCGCAGTCAAAGAAAAACCTGCATAGTTCCCGTTCCCGTGGGATTTCCGGGATAAAACCTATCTTATGTCCTTTTTCGGGTATCATAATATCTCTATACCAAATTTCATGCAAATTCGTTCAGTAGTTTAGGCGTGATTGACTAACAGACAGACAGATAGAGTTACTTTCGCATTTATAATATTAAAGTATGGAGGATTAGGTTCTTTCTTTCTTAAAATTTCATGGCAATATCGTCACGCCCCCAAAATGCGATGATTTTGTTATCTTTACCCCAGCCCAATAAGTTTCACTTCTGACGCGTGTGCTCGGCATACACTCTTTTAATTGATATTATTTCTTTATTTCACAGGCAGCCATAGGCTGGCTGGACGAAGACCAGACCTCCTACATATTCCTCTGTGGAGGATCCCTTATCAGCTCAAGATTCGTTCTCACAGCCGGCCATTGTACTAAAACAACAAGACGAATAAATAACTCACCGACTATAGTACGTCTTGGAGATCAGAATCTGGACCCCAATGTGCAGGATGGAGCTGAACCGGTTGAAGTAAGTATACATACATACATACAAATATGTACACGTACACGTCTTGCACTTTAAGAGCTAACGCGCACGAGCAACTTTTGTCTCGTTCACTATTGAGTCTCTCCCATCAACTGTATGGGGAGTTGCGTCGCTACGTGCGCGCACTTTCATACATCCATCCTCACAAACCTTCGCATTTATAATATTAGTAGGATGTTGGCAATAATATTTATTTATTCCTTCACTATCTTGCATTTTTATTCCTTCACTATTTTACATGTTTTATTGTTCTGTTCCAATTGTATTGTGTATTGTTGTTCAATGTTTGTGGAGTCAAATAAGTGATCTAGACACGCGGCAGCGTGTCAAGCCGAGTTCAAGCGAAGAGAACTGGCGAGCAGCAGCCGTGTGTATATTTACACGAACCATTTCGAGCCACTTTTCACCCCCTTATAACTCGAAAACTATTTAAGTTATATAAACCAAATTTGGTACATATCAAGAGGACCTCAAGATAAACAAGAACCTTAAATTTCATAAATACAGATTAAACAGTTGCGTAGATATTAATATCCAAAAATCGCAATTTTTAAGACTGACTGACTTATAGACATATACAAAACCTAACCCACTTCCAGATGACCTAGAAAGTTCAAATTTTGTAATCAACTAGGTAATAGTGAGTGTACAAAGGAAAAAATCAGAAAATACTGAATTTATTTGTATTTAATTTTTTTTTTCAATGACATAAATTTTGTTTGTATGGAAAAATGGAAAAGTTTAAAAAAAAAGAAAATAGTATATTCACCTTACTAGTCTTAAAAAATAGATCAAAACTAATCAGTGGCCGAAAAAAATTTTGAAATCCATCAATAAATGACTGAGATATAGATTATTGAAGTTTACATATTTTAGGACGAAATATCTGTAGATTCGAAGCGCCTCTGACATTACACTCACTCGCGCTATATAGTATCGCTAGGGCGGATTACTTCGATTGCATGATCTGGGGGCACGGTAGTGCCCCCGCCAAGACGAGCCAAGCGAACAAGCGAAGCGCACGGGCACTACCTACCTTTTCTCGAAGCGCTTCGACGTTTTTTTTGAACCCTCATAACTTGGGTTTGGATTATGCTAGATCAACAAAATTTTCGAGATATATTGCCAATAGCGGACTTATTGAAAATATTAAGTTTTAATTACATTAGCTTTTATACTTCAGATTTTATTTATATCTAAAAAAGGCTAATTTCGTCACTGACTCACTGATGATCATCAAAATTCTTAGGGTATTTCCTAATGTCCTAGAAAGCTGAAATTTTGTATGTAAGCTAGTATTAGCACACAAACAACAAAAAAATTATAAAACTTGTAACTTTCATCCCCCAACCCCTTAAACTAGGGGATGGGAGTTTGTATGAGACCTGTAATTTTAAATTAAATTTTGATGACGCTAGAGGTCTAATCTAATAATCTAAAACTTGGTTCCCCTAGATATATATATATATATGCATAGGTACTCCTTGTTAAAAAAAATTAAAAATTTAATCGACATATAAAATTTTGTTACAAACAACTTACAAAAAGAAATGAAATCCCACCAAAAACATTTTCATGTAAAATGTTGCCAAGACGAGCCCATATGACTCGCACTGTGAAAAAGTTATCAGATCTCATGTAGAGCCAAGCTTCTAACACTACACGCCCTAACTCTACAAGGCCTAACTTCACAAACTCTACACCTTAGTCAAAATATGTGGCTTGGCCGTTCGTTACTACAAGAACTATTGTATAACACAAAAGTAATGAACAGTGAATTAATTAATTTTTCACCTTACGCCAATGTGAATGTAGCGAAATGGCCAAGCCACATATTTTGATTAAGGTGTAGAGTTTGTGAAGTTAGGCCTTGTAGAGTTAGGGCGTGTAGTGTTAGAAGCTTGGCTCTACATGAGATCTGATAACTTTTTCACAGTGCGAGTCATATGGGCTCGTCTTGGCAACATTTTACATGAAAATGTTTTTGGTGGGATTTCTTTATTCAAAACTGTTATTAAACGTAAAATAAAAGAAAATTGTAATAAAAATATTGCCTTTATTGCTCATACAGTTAAAAATAATATATAATTTTACATATTCACATTTATTTATTCTTTATTTATGAGTGTTTCTAGTTTAGTTTTAATTTCAGTGTAAATAAATAAATAAATAAATAAAATCTTTATTTTGCTTTAAACATGGTATTAAATGGTGATACAATTATATTAATAAAGCACAAACATGTTTAGCCAATACAAGCATGCAAAAATAATTACCATAAATGGTGTAATGGAAGAAGGCTTCGTCGAAGGTCGAAATGATTTAATTTGCGTAATATAAATATGAGTGAAACATCTTTAGGCGCGTTTAGAGTAAAATTTCAAGATCGCGTCATGGCAATACCGTAACGTCATGGAGTAAGGCGACGATTCTTCTACAACGATCTTTGCATCTTGGTAATAGTGTGTGTACAAATTCACGCTGGATGTTTAGAAAATCATGTAATCTTTTAAACAGAAAACGAGTTTAAAAAATTGCAGATAATGACGGGGCAATGTGCGCTGACTTGTGTGCGCTAACATACAAGAAAATATAGAAAATAATACTAAACAAACCATACAGAGAAACCGCAAGAAAAAAAAAATCGTATATAAAAAGTATTATATTTATAAAGTAAATCAAATTTGCAGAGTAATTTTCTGTACAAAAAGTAATGATATCCCACCAAAAACATAAATGTAAAAATTGGAGCCGAGTTCAATCGTTGACTTAATTTGCCAAAAAAAGAAATGAGATCTAAATGTGTGCCAAGTTCTGCAGACAGTCCAGAAATTTATTTACAAAGATGTATTAAGTTCTTAGGTTGACTGAAAACTCAATTGTTTTATTTTCCCTTAGAGAACAATGTTTATTCCAAAATATAACTTTTTTAATTTGAATAATATAATTATTTTCACAAAGCAAACAACTAATGACCTATTGAACCCCATAATTTGATGAGGCTAGTTTTACATACTGTTTATATTTTGTGAGGTTCTAAAAACTAGCCTCATCAAATTATGGGGTTCAATAGGTCATTAGTTGTTTGCTTTGTGAAAATAATTATATTATTCAAATTAAAAAAGTTATATTTTGGAATAAACATTGTTCTCTAAGGGAAAATAAAACAATTGAGTTTTCAGTCAACCTAAGAACTTAATACATCTTTGTAAATAAATTTCTGGACTGTCTGCAGAACTTGGCACACATTTAGATCTCATTTCTTTTTTTGGCAAATTAAGTCAACGATTGAACTCGGCTCCAATTTTTACATTTATGTTTTTGGTGGGATCTTTCTTTCCAGGTGGGCATAAAGAACATAATAACACATCCACAATATCGTTCTCCAAGCAAATACAATGACATAGCGTTAATAGAACTCAAGACAGATATAGATTTTAGTACAAATATACGGCCAGCTTGTTTATGGGTAAAACCCGACTTTAATGGACACACTAAAGCCTTGGCTACGGGTTGGGGGGTTACTGATCCAAGTGAGTATGAGAATGATTGTTTAAAATTATGTTTTGTAAAATTAATGTGATTTTTTTATAGTAACTAACTAGTGCTATATTATAAGTACATATTCTTCTTTGTATAAACTGCTAAAATTGAATTGATATCTATAAAAATGAAACACGTTTTCCTTGGTCACGACATCACGCGTGAACGGGTGGACCGATTTCGATAATTCTTTTTTTATTATATTCCATGAAGTACGAGGTTGGTTCTTATGTTGAGAAAGCGTAAATATGTACTACGGGCGAAGCCGGGCAGACCGCTAGTTTTTTTTTATAAAAATGAAATAACAGTTAATAATTATTACAATTTGAAATTTGCACAAATTATTGATTTTTTTTTACTTTTAATCTTAATATAATCATTGAAGTTATTGTACATCAATTTCAATTACAGACATTTATTTATCAACTACTAGCTTTCCGCTTTTGAAAGAAAAACCCGCATAGTTCCCGTTCCCGTTGAATTTCCGGGATGAAACCTATCCTATGTGTTAATCCAAGTTACTCTCTATATGTGTGCTAAATTTCATTGTAATCGGTTCAGTAGTATTTGCGTGAAAGAGTAACAAACACACACACATCCTAACAAATTTTCGCATTTATAATATTAGTAGGAAGTAGGACAGTAGGATGAAATATTGTGCCTTCGTTTTCAACTAACATCACAGACCTAAAACATACCAATTTTAATATTTTTTATTATTTCACAGACTCACGAATAACTGAAACATCGAAAGAACTACAGAAAGTGTCCCTAACATTACTAGATAATAGATATTGTGACCAATTACTAGTTGATTATATGAACAGGAATTGGCAAGGATTCGCCAATTCGCAGATGTGTGCCGGCGAGTTGAGAGGGGGGAAAGATACTTGCCAGGTATGAAAAGCTTTTTAATTAAGCGCCTGGGCGCTTGATTAAACAGAAAGCACGTTTTTTTCTGTATGCCATTATCTATATTTTTATTTAATAAATAAGAAACAATATATTATTATTACTTAGAAACAAGAAAATTTAAAATTCCTATAATAAATATCAATGAAATTATTGGGCAGGCCATTATTATAGAGCAGGGCAGGCAGAATACATATAAGTACATACTTGAATATGAAATTATATTTATTTGAAAGAATGTAGGTAGTTACAAATTTCCAACCAATACCCGCGGCCCCATCATTAAAGCGGCTCGACGGAACACAGTGAGGTTTTAGTCGGTAAGAATCCGACATAACCCACGGCTCCTTCCCCGGGGGCAGTGGGTATCTTTGGAAGATTTCCCCACTATAAAAAAAAAGGGCAGGCAGAATACATATATGTACTTGAATATGAAATTATATTTATTTGAAAGAATGTAGGTAGTTACAAATTACAGTTTTGGTTACAGCTAATACATTCCATCCGTTGTTTGGGTGTGCTAGTGTGCAAATATTAAAACGGAAAACAGATTAATCTAATTGATTAATAATGTACACAATTTTTTTTTTAGATTTTAGATGTCACGAAGACCACTAACGTTTATCCTCTAATGCAATAATCATAACATCCTACACACATATCGGGGCGTAATGAAAATCACTTTTGAACTTCTTGAGATTTATTTTCAGATCATAATCTTTTTTAGATAACTTATAACAGAGAAACAGCCGTCTTCACCCACGATCCCAATAAAAGAGAAAGATCATTCTTCATTCGCTCTCTGTTTCACATTCACTCAAAGTCTATCTTTCTTCCATTCTCATCGTTCAGAAACACAAATTAACCTTCTCATCCCACATGTTTTTAAATTTTAATTTTTCCAGGGCGACTCCGGTTCCCCCTTGCAAGTAGCGTCACGTGACAACCAATGTATATTCTACGTCATCGGAGTGACGTCATTCGGACGAAAATGCGCACAGTCAGGCAAACCCGCGATATATACACGAGTATCTAGCTATCTGGACTGGATTGAGAGTGTTGTATGGCCTGGTGAATAATTGTTATTAGGATAATAAATATTTTAGTATTAATTGTTTGTTTTATTTATGTACCTAACTACCCTATCACTACATCAAGTTTTAGAATTAATACAATATATCTATACTAAAGTTTGAACGCGCTAATCTCGGGAACTACTGGTCCGATTAAAAAAAATTCTAAATTTCTTGGTAAATGGGCTATCTAACACCATTAGATAGCCCATTTATCAAGGAAGGCTTTAAGATACATCATATCATCTCGCTAAGACCAACAGAAGCGGAGCACTGCGGGTGAAACCGCGGAGCAAAGCTAGTTTTTTATTTGATTACAATTATAAGTAGTAACTAGTTATTTTAAACGATGCAAATATTGACGTATGTACTATGAAAATATAGACTCAATCGCCTAGTAAGGGTGATTTTCCAACAATAATTCCCGAGGGTGTGTAGCGAGGAATGTGTTTGTAAATAACCAATAGTATCGTTTCAAACGCTGAACGCTTCAAAATTCAAACTAAATGAAGCGATATGATTGGTTCTTTACAAACACATTCCAGGCTACACGTCAAAAAATGTCCGACCGGCTGCGGCGTTGTTCATTGAAATTAAGGCCTTACTCCGTGGCAGTAAGGTTCAAAGTCTATTGTATCTGCCATTAGATAATTTTACCAAATACACGCGGTAAGTCTTGCCATGGAAAATTTTTTAACGTTTGTGAGTCATATTGTATACTAGCTCCTCGCTCCGCGGTTTAACCCACATTGCTCCGCTCCTGTTGGTCTTAGCGCGATGATATAATACCTATAGCCTATAAGCCTTCACTGATAAATGGGCTATATAACACCGAAAGAATTTATCAAATCGGACCAGTAGTTCCTGAGATAAGCACGTTCAAACAAACAAAAAACTCTTACGCTTTATAATATTTAGTATACCTACGTATTAATGGGAAACATACCGCTACAGTACCTATATTTATGTACATATTAACCTTGAAATAAATGTTTTATTTCTGTCCAAAGCACAAAATATCGTTGATAATCTATAAATAAAGCATAGACGTAGTTTATCAGCGTATTATAGTCGTTAGAAAAAACGGTAACAATCATCTTGAATGCATGACAATTGTTAACGACGTAGTTTGAGCGGGTTCCGTACAATTTATTGGAATTTATATTATAAAGAAGTTTTATTTTTAGGCTGAGATGAATCTGATATTCATATCAATCTATATAGATGACCCATTTTTATTTAAAAATAATATATATTTAAAATGCTTGTTCTGAATTATGTATTAATTCTTCGTATTGAAAAATTTTGATATTTTCTTTTGGCTGATTCATTCTGATGTTTGGTCGTGTTGACACGGGAAAAAATGTTGGCTACAGACAGTAGAGGATTTTCTATGGGCAAATTTATTTTTGTATCCGTGAATCTAAACAAAGTTTTAAATTAGGTAGGTACCTACTACTTAATCGTTTTCCTTTTATTCTCTCGGTATTTCGTATGCAATTATATTTATATTAATAATAATTATTATTATTCATAAATAACTATATAGTTATGATTATCTACATCTATATTATTTTCTAGTATTATTAAAATACACGTTAAAATAATAATTAATGTATCTACGGAACCCTATTTCACAAACTTTCATTTTGTCTCACTCGACTGCTTCAGTTGCGTTGATTTTCTGTTGAGGTCGCGTTGTGTTTACTGCTTGTGACAAATAAAGTGTAATATTATTAATATTCAATATTATATTATTGTAATATTATTAACTAGGTATCTGTGCTTCGTTCGTGTTTTTTTACGTGTTACCGTGAAGTTGTTCTTTTGATGAAGGTTTCTTAAAATAAAAGTTTCTACTCCATTTAGTGGTATCGGAAGTATAATAAGAACGTAAATAATACCGGTGTAATTAAATAAACAAACAGATAACATATTTTGTTGTAAGAATTACATACCTATTATATCGTAACCTACCTAGGTACCTACATTGTTAAAACATCGAGATACCTATGAGGTGTTATTTCTATATTACATACATTTAAATATTATTTTTATTCATTGGTACCTATATTAATTATAATATCTTTAAACATAAAATACTATATACATACTAACTAGGTATATAAAGTACTTTTAACATAATATTCTAACTGCTCGTCCAGGCTTCGCCCGGGCTGTCCAGAGATAAAAAGAAATAAAATACGTAAGTAGGTACCTACAGCTGCTTAAGTGACTCAAAATGTAGCTTTCTGCTTGTGAACGAATTATTGAAATCGGTCGTAGTTTTATGTCAAAACATTATAAATACAAACATACCTAAGTACCTACATACAAAACAAATGTTTTTAATAATAATATCTTGATGGGATAAAATGCTCGTGTCTTTGTAACTCTAAACCCTCCGAAATCGCGTGACCGGTTTGATTATTTTTTGTGTAATTTGGTAGGTCTGAGACTCTCGAGAATTGGTCTTTATATTTTTTATACCCCAAGTTATATGTCTTGAAACATTAGCGCCAGCTAGTAATACAGATTTATACAATAACTATCTATACCGTAATAACGATTTTATAATCTGTGATAGGTACTTAACAATCTACCTAGAAATAATAAAAAATATTAAAAATAAACTAATAAACACGCTTAAAGTTTAAACGTATTTTTTGTTGATGATTGAACTTTATAATAAGAAATTGTTGTATTGTCACTGATCAGTGATCCTTGATAAGTGTACAAAGTTTGAATTAAATCTGTCCGTTTAAAGTGGGGTAAAATCGAGTCAAAAGAAGTCGGTTACATAAAAAATACAGGTGAAGCTAATAAAAGTGTGAAGTTTATAAAAGAATTGAAAGGTGGGTACCTATCTATTTTAAGTTTTTCTCAGCTGTTGTCGGCTGTCGCAAAATTTAATTGTTTCTGCTATTAAAGAAGCGAAAGTTTGAAGTTGGTAACTTAATCACGCGAGAGATCACTAGAGATAGAATGTTGATGAAATTTTATACAGAGAAATATTACCTATATTTTGAAATTACATGTCATTAAAACAATTAAGAATGAAAGAAAGAAAATGTTAATTAAAAATGTTTATACCTAAGTAGTAAGAACCTAATAAAAACAAAATGGTAGGTACCTAGTTTTCTTACGCATTTTGACTATAGGTACATGCATAGAGTAATTGTTAAAAAAAAATATAAGTAAGTAGGTACTTATAACACAAAAGTCAACACTATGCGTTATAAACATAGTTATATAGGTAATTATGTTGTATCAGATAAATAAATTCTTAAAGCATAAAAATGTATGTAGCATCATATTATTATGAATGAAAAGATTTTTTTTGTAGTTTTATGTATGTGTTGCTCATTCGCGCGTACTTCCAAAACTACTAATCGGATTTGGCTGAAATTTGATATTAGTATATAATATTTCGTAGGCCATTTGTATGTTTTCGTCGCAGGCTTCGCCAGTTTAAATCTATACTAGTATTATAAAGCTGAAGAGTTTGTTTGTTTGAACGCGCTAATATCAGGAAACTACTGATCCGAATTTAAATATTCTTTCGTTGTTAGATAGCCGATTTCTCGAGCAAGGCTATAGGCATCATCACGCATACATCTGTTTCACTGGTCGATTTACTTTAGGGACAAGTAGGTATTCTGTGCCTTGCCTGACCGACATTTTCTTCTTCGTCTCTACCGGGTTCGAACCCAATTGGTTCTACGCTCACGCGTTAACCACTGTACCAAGGAGGCGATCGTAACCCGTATGGTATCTGGTTAAAAAGTAGCTAGGTATGTGCTAATCTAGATTCCAGACTATCTATCTATCTTTGTGCAAAATTTCATACAGATTCGATAAGCTGTACCTGCGTGGAAGAGTAACAAACATTCTTACAAACTTTCGCGTAAAAGGTAGGTACTAGCTGTGCCGTGCGGTTTCACCCGCGTGCAAAATCTAGTATTTCTATAAATCATGTGTTATTCGGATGTATGACCTATATTACTGTAGAGTTTCATCCAAATCCGTCTGGTAGTTTTTGCGTGTAAGAGTAATAAACATACATACCTAGGTATATCCTCACAAATATTTGCATTTTAATATGGGTAGGAAGTATAAGATAAGATGCCGAGAAATCGTAATCAGAATTTTTTGTTTGTTTGTTTCTCCGTCGACTCGTAACCTGCTTACGGACGTTTGGGAAAAGTAAATTCTCAGAATAATACAGGTGATAATACATAAAGTTTTTACTGACGCTGTAGGTATTTAAATGGCGATATCATACCTGAGACATTAAGATTATGGCTTGAAATTAAATACGAGTTTTATTTGTGGTACAATATACAATGGGTACATATCGTACCACACATATTATAGAGGCTTGAACGCTTGATATACAGAATGTCCCACTATTGGTATACTAAGCGCGAAGCGACTTGTAGTAATGCATACACTGATCACGTAAAAATTACTTAAACAACAAAATTACGTCAAAATTTTTTGCTAAATTTTTCCTTAAATTTCATATTTTCCTCTCTAGCTTCGCACAGCTGGCATATAACGCTTCGCTTATGTGAGCATTTTGTCTATAAAAACATAAACGATAGATCACGTACGTTACGGGTGTACACATAGAGTTTTAAGAATACATCTATTTGAAAAAAAGATAGGTGATAGGTCTGGAATTTTCTATCTGTAAATTAAAGTTAGGTAGCCTACCTTATAAAACATAGCTAACTACATAGCATAGGTTATATCTATGGTAATATCGAATCCACACTCTTTTGACAGTGTGGCTAATACATAGTAACTGTAGAAACTAGAAGTTACTTTCAACTTTAAATATAAAATGAATACTTTCCAATATACGAAACAATACACATACATCTGTAAGTCTGTGTGACCGTGTGAACATTCAACATATTAATAAGAACGTGCGAAGTTATTGTAGTGGAATGTAGAACTAATTAACAAATATGTATTTTTAGACGCACAACTCCATCTATGTCTATTCTATTCTCCATCTATCGGCAAACGTTGTCCTGCCTTACTCTTATTACTTATAGGTATGAAAAATGGATGTTGGACGATTCTCAGGTCTACTTAATAGACACACAAAATTTCATGAGATTCGATCCAGCCGTTTTGGAGGAGTATGTTAACTAACATTGTGACACGAGAATTTTATATTCATACTAGCTGCGCTCCGCGGTTTCACCCGCATTGCTCCGCTCCTATTGGTCTTAGCGTGATGATATATATAGCCTATAGCCTTCCTCGATAAATGGGCTATCTAACACCGAAAGAATTTTTCAAATGGGAGCAGTAGTTCCCGAGATTAGCGCGTTCAAACAAACAATCTCTTCAGCTTTTTAATATTAGTGTAGATAAGCTAATAATCAGTATTTTTGTAATCTGGGTCAAACCGAGGTGTTCATCACTTATTTTGTTGAATTCATCCATTACTTAAATAGTAAAATAACTATAAAATAAACCGCCAAGGCGAAAAATTATTAACCGTAATACGCCGCCTACAAAATCGTAAAATCTCATTACAAATGATACAGTTAGCGAAGGTGTATAACGATGTAATTGACCATTTTCATTTTATATCAAGATGTTACTTCACTATAATGAAAATTTACTCTTCAGGAAATGGACTTATAAACGCTGTCAATTGATGTAATACTGTGGTCAGATAATTTAATACTTACAGTACCTTAGGTCATAGTAGTTTTGTTCATTGATGGTCTGTGGGCGTAAAGTACTTATCTATACTAATATTATAAAGCTGAAGAGTTTGTTTGTTTGAACGCGCTAATCTCAGAAAGTACTGGTCCGATTTGAAAAAATATTTCGGTGTTACATAGCCTATTTATCGAGAAAGGCTAGGCTTTATATCATCACGCTAAGACCAACAGGCGCGGAGCAATGCAGATGAAACCGCGGGGCACAGCTAGTAATAATATACAACTATGAACCTTGCCAAGAAGTTTCACTTCTGACACGTGTGCTCGGCACACAAGCTCTTTTTTAAAAATATTGTTTGAATTCGGTTGAAAAGTTCATATAAACTGCTTTGTAATCATGCAAAGTATAAGTAAAGTGAAATTTAATTCTATACTTGGTTACACGCTATTCTAGCATAGTCAATTACTTTCCGTAAATACTGTTTTTATCGGAAATATTCATATTCATTAATTTAACAATGAATAAATTATAATTTTAACTTGAAAAAACTTGTTTCAGTAGTTTCGTACTTAGCTTATTTGGTTACAAAAATTTTTTTTTCAAAAATACACCTAATATGGTTTTTAATCTTTATTCTGTACTAATACTGTAATAATACTAACTGAATAGTTTTTTTGTTTGAACGCGCTAATCTCAGGAACTACTGATTCGATTTGAAAAATTCTTTCGGTGTTAGATATAGCCCATTTATCATCACCTTAAGACCAACAGAATTTTGAATTTTCAACTCCCGCCTGATATAGACCGCTTTCTGTTGCCAGCGCTGACAACCTCTTTGATCGAATGTTGAATTTAAATTAAAAAATTTATATCGTTATATAATGAAAACAAAAATAAGAATATAATTAATTATTTTTATTAAAAAACATAACTACTAAAAAAGTTAATTAATATTTAATATGTATAAATTGAATTTGTTTTTTTTTTTTTATTTGGCTGTATGGAATTAGTCCTTTGTTTTTTTTTTTTTCATTTGGCTGTATGGAATTAGTCCTTTGCTTGTTCCGAATCTTGGCGGGAACGTTCAGGCTGTTTTGTTTTCCATTATTGTTTTATATTTACTTTAAGATTTCATGATATATTTCCCATAGTGTTTCAATTAAAAAAGAAAAACTTTAATTCAAAGAAAAACGAAGTGTATTTACAAGTAACGTCGATTTAAAATTGGATCTACCGAATCATAGATATGAAAGTCAATTCAGTGAGGATTTCCGTGAGTTATAATATTACCTATTAGGTACATAAGTTTTTTAATAGAGCCCTTGTTGAAATGCCTGAACAAATTAATCTAATCTTAGTTGTAGAAATAAGCTATACCTCTAGATTATTGCAGTCATGTATCTACTCCGATCGATCTATGGACTATCTAACACCGATATAATTTTTCAAATCATACCAGTGCTTAGTTCCTGAGATTAGCGCGTTCAAACAAACAAGCAAACTCTTCAGCTTAATAATAGTAGTATAGATGTATTGTACCTATGTTTTTATATTTTCATGTCTATAGGAATAAAGGATTTTCAATCATTCATTCATTCATATTTCTATAAATAATTCATTGGTATATTAAAATAAAACAACCGTAAATTAACAAGTCCATAAAGCATATAGGTATATTTCATTAAAAACATTATACAATAACATTATAATAGTTATCACTGCAAAAATAAAAAGTTAAAATAAACAAACAACGAAAACAATAAATATAAAATCACTCGGTTTTACGTATATATAACTAGCGGTCCGCCCCGGCTTCGCCCGTGGTACATTTTTACGTTTTCTCCATAAGAACCATTCTCGTACTTCAAGGAATATTATAAAAAAAGAATTAACGAAATCGGTTCAGCCGTTCTCGAGTTATGCGCTTACCAACACATTTTTCGATTCATTTTTATAGTAGGTATAGATAGTACAAATTTAAATCATTATTTTTCATAAATAAACATGTTGTGTCCCATGAATATACGGTACCCGTTATATCAATCACCCTATTTCTACAATTAGGTACTTTTTTATTCTATGTAGACTATTTCTTGGGAATTACATTATTAATAGTGATGATTATTTTTGAAATTTCTAGGTACTAACATAATAATATGAATTGAAAGAAGCAACTAACTATAGTTATTTGCTAGCTGTTCTCCATAGAAATTTCTATCCGGTCTCATATTATGATGAAAAGCCACTAAAATAATTATAGTTGAGTAAATAGTATATTGATTTACTTAATTAATAATTTATATAAAAATATAAATCAAGTAATGGTTTTATAACAAATAATATGATTAGTTAAGTATGCCAATACAATAATCAACGCAAAATACTTCCATCGTAATATTATCATATGGTACTTAAAACCAAAAAAATCCTTAAAAGAAATTTTCGAAAGTACCCTAAATACACAAGTATGTCAATGAACTGCATTTCTTATTATAAAACCAAACCAGTCCTTGATAAGTTAAAACATTAAACAAGTATACAATATTTAGTACAGCGCCATCTAGTCCCAAATGTAGTAAACTTCACTTGTAAAATTTGACAGCTGATAAACACACACAAAATGAAATTTATTTTGTTAATACACAAACAGAAACAAATTTTATATAAAAACGACAAAATTTAAAAACAAAATTTTCGAATACAATAATTTTTCAGGTACACCTTCACAAAACATTTTTTTTGTTAACACAAACGTAAAAAAACAAAATTTTATATATAAAAACGACAAAATTTTCGAATGCAATAATTTTTCAGGTACACCACAACGGTTTTTTATATGAAAAAAATAATTAATATTATGTAATTAATTTTAAACAAATTGTGATAAATTTCCATAACTTTTTCAAAGTCATTTTTAAACGGCCTATATAAAATTATAGTATGTATATTATGTTAATTCTATTACTGGTATAAGTAGTATTACTATTATATTGTGATATTTTACATAAATATGCAAAAAATTAACATAACCAAGGCAGTAATAAATATAAATAAAATCTTATAATCAAATAAATATGTACTTGCCAACTGGCACTAAATAATAACTTAATCCCATATAAGAGGCCTTTTTTTTTAAGTGGGGTAATCTTCCAAAATAAGAGGCCTATCCTGAAAGCCGGCTACTCACATACCTGCCGGCTGCCGCAGGGGCAATATTGGAACAATTTCGTTCCATGGCGGTTACACTATTCTCTAAATTGCCCCTGTTTGCCTATACACATCACAATTAAGGGTGCCATTCCAATATTGCCCCTGCTGCAGATGAGTAGCAGGCTTTACACTGGGTTAAACAATGTACTATTGACTCCATATTGACATATTTTAATAATTATATTGCATTTATTGTCATAATATATTATTAGTTAAACATTTTCTATAACTTTAGGCTATATCTATAGAAATAACTTAACTTCTCTATTAATATAAAATTCCCCTGTCACAATGTTAGTTACCATAACCCTCAGAAACGGCTGGACCAATTCACATGAAATTTTGTATTTCTATTGATTAGATTCGATCAACCAACATATATTTCTCATACCCCTAAGTGACAAGAGTATGGCAGAACGTTTGCAGGGAAAGTTAGTTTTTATTAAATTGTAATATTGACATGATTTTAAAAGAGCAACTATGGAGTTTCTTGCCGGTTCTTCTCCATAGATAACTACTGCTTTCCGAATCGGTGGTAAATGTTAAAAAATGTTATGACGATTCAAAAGTGCTTCTAGAAGAAGTCTTATTCAATAAATAAATGTTTTTCTTTACATATAAATCACAGTATTAAATACTATACTAAAATATTATATTGTACAACAGTATTTTTACCCACCGGTTTGAAATACTGATAAATATATACAAATACCATAGGTAATATAGAAAGAAGAGATATATAAATATATTTAGGTATTGGTTGTGTATGTCCGTACGGATAAATCCATATACCTCTGCGATTAGCGTCTCTAATGTGATGACTAGTATATGCTATTGTAAGCATGAACGTTAAAATGTATATGTTCAGTTTTTTATACATGTAACTGTATATAAATAAAATTGATGTGATGATTATCCATAATGTAGTGCAGTGTAGGAACCCCCGTTGTTTCAATGTTGTTAGATCCTGTAAAATATATTTATGTTAGTAATATGAATGGCTCATTTATTTAAATTCAAGTAAGAAAAATATCTTAATACATAATATTATTTAGTGAAATTTAGAGAAAAGAAAATTGTAATACATATGTGTCTTTATATAAACTAGCTGCTCCGCGCGGTTTCACCCCTATCATCATTCATCATCATCATTTCACCCCTATCTAACCCCGAAAGAATTTTTCAAATTGGACCAGTAGTTCCTGAGATTAGCGCATTCAAACAAACAAACTCTTCAGCTTTATAATATTAGTATAGATATAACTGTACATTTTAATTATATAGTCACATCTGAAGAATGTCCTTAATAAAGTTTCAATTTTAGTAAATAACAGTAGAGAGTTGATTACAACAAAATATCTATTAATTAGTCTTAAATGTGTAAAATAATGGAACAATTCATTCTTAACCAATTTTGAAATAGTAAATAGTTACTACTATAGTTACTTCTACTATATAGTATGTATTTTAGTACTAAATAGTGTCTTAGGTACAATTAATAGTTAAATAAATAAAAATTGAACCTTACCTTGAAATGTATAGATTTTGCAGCAATAAAATGGTCTATATCAATAAAAGATGAAACAATTGTGCAAAATATAACATTGTACAACCATGCTTGCCTCGTCACGTCTATATTTACGAAAAATAACAGCGCTGAGAGAAATCCTATGCTTGCGTGTATGAAATTATCTGTTAGAGCTCTATATATCAAGGCATTAGAGTATCTTGTATCGAAAACTATATAATCACCAATAAATGCTGTAACAAATATAGATACCGACAGGAATATACTGATGAACCTCATGTCTTTGCTTGTTTTCGCAGTTTCATTTCAATTTTTATGAACATTTTTTATACATTTTCTTGTCTTGTCTGAATTAGGTGATATCTTTCATGATTTCTTCGTTTTTCGTTTACTTACATATTTTTATTGTAAAACAATAAATTTTCAAACTTTTGTAGCGCTTACAATATTTACATTTTTTAGCTCCTCTGACCTCTATATTCACAGTCTAATAGTAATTGTATTCTCTTCTTCTTCTTCTTCTCTTAATTAATGGCTCCACCCAATAAAAAGGGACTTCGCCAATGTCCAGTATATATGGGAGAGACAGGACTCAAATTTCAGCCAGTTAGACTTGTTCGGTTGTGACATTTAACATTTGGAACTGAGTGGGAAAATGCAGATATTTTGATCAACTTGGAGCGGCTAGAACCTTAGGCTAGAACAAACACTCTTTGATTATAGCAAGGCATCAGTCAAAATATAGATGGCATTTGACAAATGACAGCTGACAGAAAAATATTAGTTTAAAAACCATGTAGGTATTAATTCGCTCTACTTTATTGTATCTTTCATTAAAATATTATTTTGAAGGGACAAAATATTTTCCATAATGGAAATTTCCATACTGGAAATGTTCAACAAATTATTTTAATTTTTGACTACCTCTATCTTATCCTGAATATTTGACAGTCATTGATTATGTTCTAGATATTTAAAAAAAAAAACAGAAAAAAAACGGATCCCACAGGAATATGTACCTACTACGAATATTATAATGTAATCTATAGATATTATAATTTTTATAACGCGACAAATTAAATATTATTTTACATATCTACACATTGGTGTTTTTCCTACCTATTGATCTCTATTTAATTACAATTTATGTAAATAACGTAAATAAACGATCAAAATAATATCATAAACATTTAAACAACCAGTGCAAACTTAGCACCCCATCTATGGAATTTTGGGTCGAAAATGACCTTGATCGTTAGGTCCCCGTTAGGTCCTTTAAGGTCCCACAATTTTTTCGTTAGGTCCCCTTTAGTTTTTTTTTAAATAATTTTTTAAATTTTAGGTATAAAAAAATGCAACTTTAGCACCCCATCCATAGAATTTTGGGTCAAAAATGACCTTAATCGATAGGTCTCCGTTAGGTCCTATAAGGTCCCACAATTTTTTCGTTAGGTCCCCTTTAGTTTTTTTTTTAATAATTTTTTTTTAATTTTAGGTATAAAAAAGTTACACTTTAGCACCCCATCCATAGCAAAATTGGCAAATTTTATCAAAATCGTATTCTTTACCGTTAGGTCCGTATAGGCTCATCATTGAAATTGTTGAATTATTTATTTTATTAAAATTATAAAATAATAAAAACCTGCGCATGCGCCTTAGAGCATTAAGGCATTCGCACATCATACATAAACAGTGCGAAATTTAAAATGGTATCGTTTCATTAATTAAATAAATCTATTGTTCTGAGAGTGCTTATTTATTAATATATACACCATAGATTGACACTACTTAATACACTAATAGTTATTTTAATTCTAGGTTGAAAAGTAGGTTTTACATAATACTTAGTACATTATTTTGATAAAACTCGTAGGGTTCAGCCTGCGTTTGCAATTTAAGCGGAAAACATGTAATTTTTTACGACATCACATTAGAAACCTCAAAAATAACAGTACTTCGCCACTATTTAATGGATGTTATTATACATATAAACCTTCCTCTTGAATCACTCTATCTATTAAAAAAACCGCATCAAAATCCGTTGCGTAGTTTCAAAGATTTAAGCGTACAAAGGTCAAAGTGACATAGGGACAGAGAAAGCGACTTTGTTTTATACTATGTAGTGATAGTGATAGAGTCCGGCTAACGAATGAAAAGGCGGCAAATTCAAAAAATCATCATATGGTAACTTAGGTTATAGTTGGAAATAAAGTTTTGATACTTTAATTTATTATTACGAGCTTTGTTTTTTTGAGAGATTAACAACATCTTCATCTATATAATATTATATATATGTAATCTGGTACAGTTATCTGATACAGATAAAAAAAGAACAGCTAGTGAAAGTAAGAAAAAACATAATAAAATACAATTAAATTTTGTTTAATCAATATAATCATATTAAATCTGAAAGCCGCGTTCAGCCGCGAATAAAGAATAAGAATCACTATCATTATCTCTGACATCATTAACTCTTCCATGTCTGCAGTTATTCCATCTTGTTTTTTTTGTACTGCTCTTCAACATGAATAACCGTTTGGTCCTAGAATAAATCTCGTCGAGATACTGATTTTGTGTCTTTAAACATTTTGAACGGACAGATCGTTCAATTTTATATTGTTGCTTGAATAGTTTTTAACTGGATTACTGGTATCATCCATGCAAAATAATAATAATAATATTAAACAAATCATACCTACTTATAATAATGTGCAATGCAATCAAGATGAAAAGCATCAAAATATCAAGTCACACTTAACAATGCATTGAGATATTTCTCGTAAACACTCTTGTTTTTCCTTGAAAACTACATCTCTTTCAAATTGTTTCATTTTAAATTTATTAATCATAGTTTAAAGTTTTCGTCATGTTTTCAACTCAGTTTTCAAAAATATTTTTTTTAATTTTTTATTTTTAGAAATCACTAAAATCCTAAGCTAAAATCGCAGAAAAAAAATCACTTTGACAAGCTTTGACACATCAACAACTCAGGTTTTAATGACAGATAACGGTCAAGTGTTGCCAAATAAATTTTCGAAATAAAAAGCCAGTTTCATCTTTCGAACCAGACGTGACTAGTATAGACACAAGATTTATTTATTGATTTAAATGTAATAAATGAAACGATACCAATTTAAATTTCGCATTGTTTATGTATGATGTGCGCATGCCTTAATGCTCTAAGGCGCATGCGCAGGTTTCAATTATTTTATAACTAGTGGTCCGCCCCGTTTTCGCCCGTGGTACATATTTAGTATCCTATATCCTTCTCCTGGCTCTAAACTACCTCCCTGCCAATTTTCAGCTAAATCGGTTCAGTCGTTCTTGAGTTATAAGTGGAGTAACTAACACGACTTTCTTTTATTTAATATATAGATTTTAATAACATAAATAATTTAACAATTTCAATGATGGGCCTCTACGGACCTAACGGTAAAGAATACGATTTTGATAAAATTCGCCAATTTTGCTATGGATGGGGTGCTAAAGTGTAACTTTTTTATACCTAAAATTAATAAAAAAAATATTTAAAAAAAAACTAAAGGGGACCTAACGAAAAAATTGTGGGACCTTATAGGACCTAACGGAGACCTATCGATTAAGGTCATTTTTGACCCAAAATTCTATGGATGGGGTACTAAAGTTGCATTTTTTTATACCTAAAATTTAAAAAATTATTTAAAAAAAAACTAAAGGGGACCTAACGAAAAAATTGTGGGACCTTAAAGGACCTAACGGGGACCTAACGATCAAGGTCGTTTTCGACCCAAAATTCCATAGATGGGTTGCTAAGTTTGCACTGGTATTTAAACACCGTTAAATTTATTTTTTAACAACGTGACATTCGTTCAGGAAATAAACTTCAAAATTAGTCCTAATGTTACAACATACAACCGAAGGTCGATATATAATTATCATCGATAGAAATACACCACACCTAATTCATTCAATATCCATTTTATTCTGACCTATTTCAGCAAATATTTCGTATTGACACGTAGGTCTATCTCTGCAGGTTCGATATAATCCTTATCATTCCTTATCACAATATAGATAACATATTCGATTTCCAAGTTTGTCAAAGTGCTAGGAAATGTGCATTAAAAAATACTGAAATCGAGTGAATTTTTGTGTTATTTGTTTTTTTATTAGTCTCTTGTGAAAATGCGTGAAATAGTTCATGTGCAGGCGGGCCAGTGTGGCAACCAAATTGGATCAAAGGTTGGTATTTTTTTGTTTCTTTTTTTAATTTATCGGTGCAATAGGTTACGTAAATGTATGCAGCGACGGCCGGCATCTGCATCGTGAAACCTTTTTGGCCGCTAATTAAATAAAGATTTAATAGATTGTTGTGTAAATGACTAAAAGAATGTAGAATTTGATTGTGACTAATTAACTAATTAGTTCCTAAAAAAACTATGTATTACAGACAAATAAAAAAAGTAATTTTTCATTATTTCAGTAGGTTATCGTTTATGACACGATGTGCAAAGGGGCCATCCACAAAGTACGTCACACTAATTTCATGAGTTTTTGAGCACCCCCCCGTCCTTGTCACAGGTGGTCACATTTCTAAGACCCCCCCCTCCCTAGTGTGACGTCACATGTTTTGCAATTTAACATCGAAAAATTATTAAATTAAAACAGCAGTTTCAAAATAGTTTTATTTCCATTTAAATTAAGTACTTTTTTATGAAATCAACATAATATCAAATATTTGAAACAATAACAAAAAAATAAACTAATGAATAAATATAAATTGTCCACAAAACAATTTAAACCGTATTGCCCTAAAGATAGAGTTGGACATATTTTTTAGTTTAATTTATATTTCAAATTACGCGATTAGTACCTCTAGATTTTGAAATGTGATGTCACGAAACTTAGGACCCCTCCCACCCCTTGTCACACCATGTCACACTTTGTCGACCCCCTCCCCCCCTCTTTACGTGTGACGTACTTTATGGATGGCCCCAAATGAGACGAAAGATTTTAATTTTTTATGAATCTCTCTCTCTCTATTCTAACCCTTTAAAACTTGTGTACATAAAAATGAAAGCAAAACCATTTTGTTTATTCAAATATTATAGTATTGAATTAGGTATCAATGTACTGTTGAAACTATTAAATTATTAGATTACTACATCGAAATTTTTATTCATTCGGATTTCGGTCATTGAACTTTGAACCGCTGACAGGTTAAGGCCTTCTTTAGAGGTAGTTAATTTGTAATTTTTCGTCTTGTTTCAATTACCTATATTACCTTATTTTTCCTATATCCCAAGGTTGCCTGGAAGAAATCGCTTTTAAGCGATAAGGCCGCCAAATTGTACATTTATTATAATAATATCGTTTCTGTAAATTTTGTTTTTGTGTGCAATAAAGTGTTTTCTATCTATCTATCTATCTACCTTTTCTGCATTTGGTTATCGTCTGTCTGTTTGTCTCAAAAATCGAAATATAGAATGTAGAGTCGTTAATAGTGTGACAAATTATAATAAAATATATTACACTTGTGGTCCGCCCCGGCTTCGCCCGTGGTATATATTTCGCAATAAAAGGTAGCCTTATGTCCTTTCTCGGGTATCAAAATATCTCCATACCAAATTTCATGCAAATTGGTTCAGTAGTTTAGGCGTGATTGAGTAACAGACAGAGACAGAGTTACTTTCGCATTTATAATATTAAGTATGGATGTAATAAATACATAATATGTTTATCTGTATAATGTAATCTAGATAATATACATATAATGGCGTATCGTTATTGAACGAATGTAATTTATTATTTAGGTAACTACGATAACGGTACGATTTCTCAGAATTCCTTTTTACATTTCAATCACTACATAGTATAAAACAAAGTCGCTTTCTCTGTCCCTATGTCCCTTGTATGCTTAAATCTTTAAAAGTACGCGACGAATTTTGATGCGGTTTTTTTTAATAAATAGAGTGATTCAAGAGAAAGGTTTTAGCATATAATTTATTAGGTTTTAGACAAAGTGGGCGAAGCCGCGGGCGGTAAGCTAGTTAGAAACAATGAAAGATCAAATTAATTGCAGTTAATTTTAAATATTTGACATGTTTCTTAAATATTAAAATGGAGCAGAATCAATCCTATATAAGTTGAATCGTATATATTATGCTGTAATCGTATACAGGGTGTACCTAATCGTTAAGTGTGCACAGGCAATTATTCCGTAACTAGTTATTATGTACAGATATTAAAAAACTTTGTATTCAAAGCAAATGTTCGTAATGAGATCCTCGTTTTGGAATACCATTGTATACCACATGAATCTCTATTTACATATATGATTAAAGCACATAATCAAGAAAAACATCAAAACCTTTCATATTAAATGTTTGGAATAGTCATATTTTATACTAAATGTACTTTGTATATCGGCTTAAAGTTTATTGATATCTATAATAATATTTACGGGATAATCGCCTGTGCACACCCAACGATTACACCCTGTATACTATACTAGCTGCTCCGCGCGGTTTCACCCCCGTGGCTCCACTCCTGTTGGTCGTAGCGTGATGATATATAGACTAACCTTCCTCGATAAATGGGCTATCTAACATCGAAAGAATTTATATTTTTTTGGTTTTTATGGCATTCAAATGCTTTATAAATATAAATTTATAAAGAATAGAAAAAAATCGATATAAATTCAACAAAAGGTCGTGTTCCATCGTTACAACATTGTATTCACTGAAAAGTGCTTCATATTGGTTGAGATGGTTGTTAAATCATCTCAATAGATGGCGCGCGGTGTGTCCCTTAAGACACATAAAACTGAAGGAATGGATTAAATTCGATTGCTCAGGCGGGTCACGAGTGGCTGAGTTGGTTAGGCATCCGCCCCGGAATGGCGCGAAGGATGCGGGTTCGAGTCCCGCCTCGTGATCGAATTTTTTCTATTCTTTATAAATTTATATCGAAAGAATTTTTCAAATCGGACCAGTAGTTCCCAAGATTAGCGCGTTCAAACAAACAAACTCTTCAGCTTTATAATATTAATATAGATTATGCTGCAGCATTTACATATTCGTGCGAATATCCAAGCGAATAAATATTATGATTAAAGAACACGATTATGTAAAAGCGTTAAAATGTGGTATATTATAAATTATTAATTATACAGCTTTCCGCGCGCGGCTACGCCTACGTAGTTGTAGGAAAACCCGCATAGTTCGCGTTCCGCTGCGATTTTTTGGATAAAACCTATATATATACTATATAATATATCTATACTATTCTATGTCCTTTATCTGGTCTCACTTTATATATATTTTATACCATTCATCCATATCAGTAAAATGAGTTTAGGCGTGAATTAGAGACAGACAGACAGTGTTACTTTGCGTTATAATATTAGTATTATGCATTTATCGAACATGAATTACTGCACGAGTGTCGAGTGTGATTCATGTAATGTACCAAATTTTATTGTGAAGAGATGAATAAAAATACTCTGGCGCGGCGGGATCATGGGTGGCTGAATTGGTCAAGCGTTCGCCCCGGATTGGCATGAAGGAAGTGGGTTCGAATCCCGTCTCGTGATCGAATTTTTTCTATTCTTTATAAATAATTTATAATTAAATTTTATTTATTTTATTTACAGTTCTGGGAGGTCATCTCCCACGAACATGCCATTGGTCCAGATGGTATATACGCGGGCAATAGCCCGATTTTGGAAGAGAGACTCAATGTGTACTACACCGAAGCCTCTAGTGGTAAGATTTTTAAGAGCTTTTTTTTTTGATTAAGTTTCTTTGGTTAAATGCTTTTTTACTAGAATTTAGTATTAAATTATATTAACTAAAATATGTAAATGTCAACGATATACCAGTCGATTTTTTAAAATGTGGGTTCTTCATTTGCAAAAACAGTAATTTTCAAATTCTATAAACAATTTTAACTTAGTATCAATTCACAATTACTTTATAAACTTTTCATTTTTTTATTTTTGATATAATTAACACCCGGACGCAGAGCAAACATCTATGAAACAAATAAAATTTTTAAAAAAATTAAATTAAATTAATTAAATTAATTAATTAAATTAAATTAAATTAAATTAAATTAATTACTTAATTAAATTTTTAAAAATTAAAGACTTTTTAACGGATTTTAAAAGCGATTTATTCATTCTATTATTTTCCCGACGTTTCGAACACTTTACAGCGAGCGTGGTCACGGGGAGAAAATAATAGAATGAATAAATCGCGTTTAAAATCCGTTAAAAAGTCTTTAATTTCTAAATGTATAATACTCGCGTAAAATCAAACCCTAGAAAATACTAAATTTTTAAAATTTTTATCACACAAATATTTGCCCTGGGTGGAGATCGAACAGGGAACAGGTTACAGGACCACTACCAACCAAGCCAACCGGCCAACCTATTCATATAGAACTTAATAATATATTTGCAGGTAAATATGTGCCCCGCGCTGTTCTGGTCGATTTGGAGCCAGGGACCATGGACTCCGTGAGATCTGGCCCCTATGGAGGGCTGTTTAGACCAGACAACTTTGTGTTTGGACAAAGTGGGGCTGGTAAGTGATTTTATTTATTTATAAGTAGCTTATTTGCGAGATTTAGAATGGTTATCTACCAAGCTACACACAAATCATTTATTTATTTTTATTTATTTATAACACTTTATTGTACAATGTAGGAAATGTAGTAACTAATAAGGTACAACAATTTTGCACAATAGGCGGCCTTATTGCTACAGAGCAATCTCTGCCAGGCAACCTGGATCATGTCAATTGATTTTTTTTAGAAAATCAAAATAGAGTCTGGGTGATAAAATAAAATAAAAATATGAAAATCCCGATGAAACTGCTACTACGTAGATAATAAAGATAATAAATAAAAACAATTAATATGGTTGACTAAAAATTTTAAGATATTGCAGTTAATTGAAACAATCGAATCTGAAGAGTCTGTTTGTTTGAACGCGCTAATCTAAGAACTATTGGTCCGATTTGAAATATTATTTCCGTGTTAGATAGGAAAGTCGAGGAAGGTTGGTTATATTTATATATCATCACGCTAAGACCAACAGGAGCAGAGCAACGTGCGTAAAACCGCGGGGCACAGCTAGTCCATACTTAATATTATAAATGCGAAAGTAACTCTGTCTGTCTGTCTGTTACTCAATCACGCCTTAACTACTGAACCAATTTGCATGAAATTTGGTATAGAGATATTTTGATACCCGAGAAAGGACATAGGGTAGGTAGGTTTTATCCCGGAAATCCCACGAGAACGGGAACTATGCGGGTTTTTCTTTCTTCTGCGCGGGCGAAGCCGCGGGTGGAAAGCTAGTACTCGATAAAAATCAAAAAGTTAAACAAATGAATTAAAAAATAATATATCTTCAGGTAACAACTGGGCCAAGGGTCACTACACAGAAGGCGCTGAATTGGTCGACGCAGTGCTCGATGTGATTCGTAAAGAGGCTGAGGGATGTGATTGTTTACAAGGTAATAAAAATAGCATTTAGGTTCATTTTGAAAAACATTATTTTTGTAGTGTGTATTAGCAATTAGATATTACTATAATCTTCTTAATATATATAAATCTCGTGTCACAATGTTTGTCCTCAATGGACTCCTAAACCACTTAGCCGATTATAATAAAATTCGCACACCATGTGCAGTTCGATCCAACTTGAGAGATAGGATAGGTTTTATCCCGGAAATCCCTCGGAAACGGGAACTATGCGGGTTTTTCTTTGAAAACGCGGGCGAAGCCGCGGGCGGAAAGCTAGTAATTTTAAATTATACTCGGCACGGCGAACCTTGATCCCTATGACAGTTCGTCTTAGGGCCGATTTTTCAATGCTTAGATAAAACTTATCCGCCCAATAAAGTATTAACGCGATAATATTAAAATGTCACGTAAACTGTCAAATACGGGCAATTAGAATACGTTTTTAAAATGGTAGTTTTATACATTATTCGACGAATAAGTTTTAACCAAGGATTGAAAAATCAGCCCTTAGTGATTGCTCGTGTAATGGGTCGTGTCGATACTTTACTATTTTATAGGCAAAGGCGTGGCTTGCATTCAGCCACGTCGGTAAACATGTTTTTACAAATATTATAAACTAAAATTTTTAACGTCTATTATGTTGTTGTTGTATTGATTTAAGATTTTTAGCATAGATTAAGTAGATAAAAATGAATCGCAAAATGTGTTGGTAAGCGCATAACTCGAGAACGGCTGAACCGATTTCGATAATTCTTTTTTTATTATATTCCTTGAAGTACGAGGATGGATCTTATGTAGGGAAAACGTTAATTATGTACCACGGGCGAAGCCGGGGCGGACCGCTAGTTTTATTATGAAAATGGATGTCCACATTTAATTTAGTTACTACCTAGTCGATAAATGCCAACGATGTAAGTTTTGCAGGACGTAAACGTAAGATTCATCAGAACGTAAAGACACATTTTTTTATTTGAAAGCTCTATATCAACTTGTGTACCCTATCTATACTAATATTATAAAGCTGAAGAATTTGTTTGTTTGAACGCGCTAATCTCGGGAACTACTGGACCGATTTGAAAAATTCTTTCGGTGTTAGATAGCCCATTTATCGAGGAAGGCTAAAGGCTATAATCATTACGCTAAGACCGACAGGAGCGGAGCACTGTGGGTAAAACCGCGGGGCACAGCTTGTATAATATGAGCATCATTTTATTCCTAATGATAACCATAAATTATCTCCAGGATTCCAACTAGCCCACTCCCTTGGAGGTGGTACAGGTTCTGGTATGGGAACACTGCTTCTCAGCAAGATTCGTGAGGAATTCCCTGACAGGATCATGACTACCTTCAGTGTGGTGCCGTCCCCCAAGGTATGGATGGGTTTGGGGGTTCGAATATTGGGTTAAAAACGCATTAAAAACTTTCCATCAGTAAAAATCCCAAAACTATCGTACTTTTTTATCCCTACTAATATTATAAATGCGAAAGTAACTCTGTCTGTCTGTTACGCTTTCCCGCTTAAACCTCTCAACCGATTTTGATGAAATTTGGCACAGACAATCTTTAGATCCTGAGAAAGAACATAGGCTACCTTTTATTGCGAAATATATATACCACGGGCGAAGCCGGGGCGGACCGCTAGTACTAAATACACATTTGAAACCTTTCTTCCAAGAAAAAGACGTGTGTCACTCGGGGACTGTGGCGGTTGCGCTATTGCATGCTATGCCTTCAAGCCACACCTCCGCCCGTCCCCGTGGGGAGCGTGAGGTTTTTTCGTTACGGAATTTCTCGATTCGGTCCCCGCGCTCAAGGCCCGCGATAGAAGCTATGTAATAGCTTAAAAAACACAAAAATGCATACTAATACACATTACAATTTATTTACAGGTATCAGAAGTGGTCCTAGAGCCATACAACGCAACTCTATCCGTACATCAACTCGTCGAAAACACGGACATGACATTTTGTATAGATAACGAAGCGCTATACAATATCTGCTTCAGGACGTTGAGATTGGCCAGCCCTACGTATGGCGATCTGAATCATTTGATTTCGGTAAGTTTTATTTGTTTTTAACCGACTTCAAAAAAAAGGAGGTTATCAATTCGGCCGGTATGGTTTTTTTTTTATGTATGTACACCGATTACTCCGAGGTTTCTGAACCGATTTGCTTTTTGAGAGCGAGAGGTTTTTTGTTCGATGCGGGATGGTGTCGAATTGGTCCCATAAAAATTTTATTCGGATAGGCCCAGTAGTTTTTATTTTATGAGCATTTTTGTCTGTATCTGTAAATGTTGCAAGTACATAAGAACCATCCTCGCACTTCAAAAAATATTATAAAAAAGGAATAAACGAAATTGGTTCAGCGGTTCCCGAGTTTTGCGCTTTTTTATTATATAAGATTATTGTTATTTCACTATTTATTGTACGAATGGGTTGTCTAATGGGCATACACATACCACAAAAAACTTTAGACAGGGTTTAACTTTAAGCGCGGGTTATCTTTAATCTGGTTTTGTCGTATTTCACATAGACAACTATTAAAGTGACAGATCCCTGGTTTAAAGTTAGACTGTGTTTAAATTGTTTTGTGGTAATACCAATACATCTTCTAATATATAAAAATCAATGCCACTTTTCGTTGTAATTCCATAACTCGAGAACGGCTGAACCGATTTCGATAATTCTTTTTTTATTATATTCCTTGAAGTACGAGGATGGTTCTTATGTAGAGAAAACGTTAATATGTACCACGGGCGAAGCCGGGGCGGACCGCTAGTCTATAATATATCTATCTAATATATAAAAATCAATGCCACTTTTCGTTGTAATTCCATAACTCGAGAACGGCTGAACCGATTTCGATAATTCTTTTTTTATTATATTCCTTGAAGTACGAGGATGGTTCTTATGTAGAGAAAACGTTAATATGTACCACGGGCGAAGCCGGGGCGGACCGCTAGTCTAATATATAAAAATCAATGCCACTTTTCGTTGTAATTCCATAACTCGAGAACGGCTGAACCGATTTCGATAATTCTTTTTTTATTATATTCCTTGAAGTACGAGGATGGTTCTTATGTAGAGAAAACGTTAATATGTACCACGGGCGAAGCCGGGGCGGACCGCTAGTCTAATATATAAAAATCAATGCCACTTTTCGTTGTAATTCCATAACTCGAGAACGGCTGAACCGATTTCGATAATTCTTTTTTTATTATATTCCTTGAAGTACGAGGATGGTTCTTATGTAGAGAAAACGTAAACATGTACCACGGGCGAAGCCGGGGCGGACCGCTAGTCTAATATATAAAAATCAATGCCACTTTTCGTTGTAATTCCATAACTCGAGAACGGCTGAACCGATTTCGATAATTCTTTTTTTATTATATTCCTTGAAGTACGAGGATGGTTCTAATGTAGAGAAAACGTTAATATGTACCACGGGCGAAGCCGGGGCGGACCGCTAGTCTAATATATAAAAATCAATGCCACTTTTCGTTGTAATTCCATAACTCGAGAACGGCTGAACCGATTTCGATAATTCTTTTTTTATTATATTCCTTGAAGTACGAGCATGGTTCTTATGTAGAGAAAACGTAAACATGTACCACGGGCGAAGCCGGGGCGGACCGCTAGTAATATATAAAAATCAATGCCACTTTTCGTTGTAATTCCATAACTCGAGAACGGCTGAACCGATTTCGATAATTCTTTTTTTATTATATTCCTTGAAGTACGAGGATGGTTCTTATGTAGAGAAAACGTTAATATGTACCACGGGCGAAGCCGGGGCGGACCGCTAGTCTATAATATACAAATCTATAATATAAAAATGAATCCCAAAATGTGTTGGAAAGCGCATAACTTTAGAACAGCTGAACCGATTTCTTTAATTCTTATTTTATTATATTCCTTGAAGTACGAGGATGGTTCGTATGTAGAGAAAACGTGAATATGTACCACGGGCGAAGCCGGGGCGGACCGCTAGTCTATAATATACAAATCTATAATATAAAAATGAATCCCAAAATGTGTTGGAAAGCGCATAACTTTAGAACAGCTGAACCGATTTCTTTAATTCTTATTTTATTATATTCCTTGAAGTACGAGGATGGTTCGTATGTAGAGAAAACGTGAATATGTACCACGGGCGAAGCCGGGGCGGACCGCTAGTTTTAATACATATTTATATTCATAGTAACATTTATAATATCATATTTACAGATGACAATGTCAGGTGTAACAACATGTCTTCGCTTCCCGGGACAATTGAACGCAGACCTACGCAAGTTAGCCGTTAACATGGTGCCCTTCCCGAGATTACACTTCTTTATGCCTGGTAATTATTATTATTTTTATCTTCTGCTTATATTTATACTAGCTTTCCACCCGCGGCTTCGCCCGCGCAGTCAAAGAAAAACCAGCATAGTTCCCGTTCCCGTGAGATTTCCGGGATAAAACCTATCCTCTTTCCCGGGGTAAAAAGAAGCCTATGTCCTTTCTCGGGTATCAAAATATCTCTATACCAAATTTCATGCAAATTGGTTCAGTAGTTAAGGCGTGATTGAGTAACAGACAGACAGACAGAGTTACTTTCGCATTTATAATATTAGTATAAAATTCAAATTCAAATTAATTTATTTGCCAAAGAACATGGTATACATAGATGTCAGGTAACAATTGAGTTCCAGCATGTTCAGCCGTTATTAACAGCATGCAAATTATGTCACTTAATTTTAAATCAAAATTTCAATTATTACATTATCATTAGGTACATTTCAAAGTCTACAATTATTATTAACAAAGTCAAAAAAAAATCACAATTCAAAATTTATATTGGAAGTAATCTGCCATTGTATGGATTTAACACTAGCTGTGCTGTGCGGTTTTACCCGAATTACTCCGCTCCTGTTGGTCTTAGCGTGATGATATAATATAGCCTATAGCTTTCTTCAATAAATAAGGGGCTATCTAACACAGAATTTTCCAAATCGGTCCAGTAGTTCCTGAGATTAGCGCGTTCAAACAAACATGTTAATTCAAGTTTATAAAAATTTTACTTTAATGACGCTGATTTCTAGCATGGGCTACAGAAATGCATGCTAGCCCATGCTAGAAATGCATGCATGCTAGCCCATGCTAGAAATGCAATCATGCATGCATGCTAGCCCATGCTAGAAATGCATCTAGAAATGCATTCATGCTAGAAATGCATTCATGCTTGAAATGCATTCATGCTAGAAATGCATTCATGCTAGAAATGCATTCATGCTAGCCCATGCTAGAAATGCATTCATGCTTGAAATGCATGCTAGCTAGAAATACATGCTAGCCCATGCTAGAAATGCATTCATGCTAGAAATGCATGCATGCTAGCCCATGCTAGAAATGCATTCATGCTAGAAATGCATTCATGCTAGAAATGCATGCATGCTAGCCAATGCTAGAAATGCATGCATGCTAGCCCATGCTAGAAATGCATTCATTCTAGAAATGCATTCATGCTAGAAATGCATGCTAGCCCATGCTAGAAATGCATGCTAGCCCATGCTAGAAATGCATGCTAGCCCATGCTAGAAATGCAGTCATGCTAGAAATGCATTCATGCTAGAAATGCATTCATGCTTGAAATGCATTCATGCTTGAAATGCATTCATGCTTGAAAGTTGAAATGCATGCATGCTAGCCCATGCTAGAAATGCCTGCATTCTAGCCCATGCGAAGTGCATTAATGCTAGCCCATGCTAGAAATGCATTTATTCTAGAAATGCAGTCATGCTAGAAATGCATTCATGCTAGAAATGCAGTCATGCTAGCCCATGCTAGAAATGCATTCATGCTAGAAATGCATTCATGCTAGAAATGCATGCTAGCCCATGTTAGAAATGCATTCATGCTTGAAATGCATTCATGCTAGAAATGCATTCATGCTAGAAATGCATTCATGCTAAAAATGCATTCATGCTAGAAATGCATTCATGCTAGAAATGCATGCATGCTAGCCCATGCTAGAAATGCAAGCATGCTAGCCCATGCTAGAAATGCATTTATTCTAGAAATGCAGTCATGCTTGAAATGCATTCATGCTTGAAATGCATTCATGCTAGAAATGCATTCATGCTAGAAATGCATGCTAGCCCATGCAAGAAATGCATTTATTCTAGAAATGCAGTCATGCTAGAAATGCAATCATGCTAGAAATGCAGTCATGCTAGAAATGCATGCTAGCCAATGCTAGAAATGCATTCATGCTAGAAATGCATGCATGCTAGCCCATGCTAGAAATGCATTCATTCTAGAAATGCAGTCATGCTAGAAATGCATTCATGTTTGAAATGCATTCATGCTTGAAATGCATTCATGCTAGAAATGCATGCATGCTAGCCCATGCTAGAATTGCATTCATTCTAGAAATGCATTCATGCTAGAAATGCATTCATGCTTGAAATGCATTCATGCTAGAAATGCATTCATGCTAGAGATGCATGCATGCTAGCCCATGCTAGAAATGCATTCATGCTAGAAATGCATTCATGCTAGAAATTCATGCATGCTAGCCCATGCTAGAAATGCATTCATGCTAGAAATGCATGCATGCTAGCCCATGCTAGAAATGCATTCATGCTAGAAATGCATGCTAGCCCATGCTAGAAATGCAGTCATGCTAGAAATGCATTCATGCTAGAAATTCAGTCATGCTAGAAATGCATTCATGCTAGAAATGCATTCATGCTAGAAATGCATGCTTGCCCATGTTAGAAATGCATTCATGCTAGAAATGCATGCTAGCCCATGCTAGAAATGCATTTATTCTAGAAATGCAGTCATGCTAGAAATGCAATCATGCTAGAAATGCAGTCATGCTAGAAATGCATGCATGCTAGCCCATGCTAGAAATGCATTCATTCTAGAAATGCATTCATGCTAGAAATGCATTCATGCTAGAAATGCATTCATGCTAGAAATGCATGCTAGCCCATGCTAGAAATGCAGTCATGCTAGAAATGCATTCATGCTAGAAATGCATTCATGCTTGAAATGCATTCATGCTTGAAATGCATTCATGCTAGAAATGCATTCATGCTAGAAATGCATGCATGCTAGCCCATGCTAGAAATTCATGCATGCTAGCCCATGCTAGAAGTGCATTAATGCTCGCCCATGCTAGAAGTGCATTAATGCTAGCCTATGCTAGAAATGCATTTATTCTAGAAATGCAGTCATGCTTGAAATGCATTCATGCTTGAAATGCATTCATGCTAGAAATGCATTCACGCTAGAAATGCATGCTAGCCCATGCTAGAAATGCATTTATTCTAGAAATGCAGTCATGCTAGAAATGCAATCATGCTAGAAATGCAGTCATGCTAGAAATGCATGCTAGCCAATGCTAGAAATGCATTCATGCTAGAAATGCATGCATGCTAGCCCATGCTAGAAATGCATTCATTCTAGAAATGCATTCTTGCTTGAAATGCATTCATGCTAGAAATGCATGCATGCTAGCCCATGCTAGAAATGCATTCATTCTAGAAATGCATTCATGCTAGAAATGCATTCATGCTTGAAATGCATTCATGCTAGAAATGCATTCATGCTAGAAATGCATGCATGCTAGCCCATGCTAGAAATGCATTCATGCTAGAAATGCATTCATGCTAGAAATTCGTGCATGCTAGCCCATGCTAGAAATGCATTCATGCTAGAAATGCATGCATGCTAGCCCATGCTAGAAATGCATTCATGCTAGAAATGCATGCTAGCCCATGCTAGAAATGCAGTCATGCTAGAAATGCATTCATGCTAGAAATTCAGTCATGCTAGAAATGCATTCATGCTAGAAATGCATTCATGCTAGAAATGCATGCTAGCCCATGCTAGAAATGCAGTCATGCTAGAAATGCATTCATGCTAGAAATGCATTCATGCTTGAAATGCATTCATGCTTGAAATGCATTCATGCTAGAAATGCATTCATGCTAGAAATGCATGCATGCTAGCCCATGCTAGAAATTCATGCATGCTAGCCCATGCTAGAAGTGCATTAATGCTCGCCCATGCTAGAAGTGCATTAATGCTAGCCTATGCTAGAAATGCATTTATTCTAGAAATGCAGTCATGCTTGAAATGCATTCATGCTTGAAATGCATTCATGCTAGAAATGCATTCACGCTAGAAATGCATGCTAGCCCATGCTAGAAATGCATTTATTCTAGAAATGCAGTCATGCTAGAAATGCAATCATGCTAGAAATGCAGTCATGCTAGAAATGCATGCTAGCCAATGCTAGAAATGCATTCATGCTAGAAATGCATGCATGCTAGCCCATGCTAGAAATGCATTCATTCTAGAAATGCATTCTTGCTTGAAATGCATTCATGCTAGAAATGCATGCATGCTAGCCCATGCTAGAAATGCATTCATTCTAGAAATGCATTCATGCTAGAAATGCATTCATGCTTGAAATGCATTCATGCTAGAAATGCATTCATGCTAGAAATGCATGCATGCTAGCCCATGCTAGAAATGCATTCATGCTAGAAATGCATTCATGCTAGAAATTCGTGCATGCTAGCCCATGCTAGAAATGCATTCATGCTAGAAATGCATGCATGCTAGCCCATGCTAGAAATGCATTCATGCTAGAAATGCATGCTAGCCCATGCTAGAAATGCAGTCATGCTAGAAATGCATTCATGCTAGAAATTCAGTCATGCTAGAAATGCATTCATGCTAGAAATGCATTTATTCTAGAAATGCAGTCATGCTAGAAATGCAATCATGCTAGAAATGCAGTCATGCTAGAAATGCATGCTAGCCAATGCTAGAAATGCATTCATGCTAGAAATGCATGCATGCTAGCCCATGCTAGAAATGCATTCATTCTAGAAATGCATTCTTGCTTGAAATGCATTCATGCTAGAAATGCATGCATGCTAGCCCATGCTAGAAATGCATTCATTCTAGAAATGCATTCATGCTAGAAATGCATTCATGCTTGAAATGCATTCATGCTAGAAATGCATTCATGCTAGAAATGCATGCATGCTAGCCCATGCTAGAAATGCATTCATGCTAGAAATTCGTGCATGCTAGCCCATGCTAGAAATGCATTCATGCTAGAAATGCATGCATGCTAGCCCATGCTAGAAATGCATTCATGCTAGAAATGCATGCTAGCCCATGCTAGAAATGCAGTCATGCTAGAAATGCATTCATGCTAGAAATTCAGTCATGCTAGAAATGCATTCATGCTAGAAATGCATTCATGCTAGAAATGCATGCTAGCCCATGTTAGAAATGCATGCTAGCCCATGCTAGAAATGCATTTATTCTATAAATGCAGTCATGCTAGAAATGCAATCATGCTAGAAATGCAGTCATGCTAGAAATGCATGCTGGCCAATGCTAGAAATGCATTCATGCTAGAAATGCATGCATGCTAGCCCATGCTAGAAATGCATTCATTCTAGAAATGCATTCATGCTAGAAATGCATTCATGCTAGAAATGCATTCATGCTAGAAATGCATGCTAGCCCATGCTAGAAATGCAGTCATGCTAGAAATGCATTCATGCTAGAAATGCATTCATGCTTGAAATGCATTCATGCTTGAAATGCATTCATGCTAGAAATGCATTCATGCTAGAAATGCATGCATGCTAGCCCATGCTAGAAATGCATGCATGCTAGCCCAGGCTAGAAGTGCATTAATGCTCGCCCATGCTAGAAGTGCATTAATGCTAGCCTATGCTAGAAATGCATGCGTGGGCAATAAATTAGTGCTGTTTGAGACTTTTTAGGGTTAAAATAAGTTGTATGAAACAAATTTTCTTTTCCAGGATTCGCTCCATTGACCGCAAGAAACTCTTTCGACTACAGACCTCAAAACGTGTCAGAGCTTATGAGCCAAGTAAGTGACATTATATTATTACACAAACGAACAACTATTATATTACACATAGTTACAGACAATTAAAAAAAATCAAAAATGTAAGTGACATAATAAATTCAATTTTTTTTTCAGTAATGTAATAATAATATTAAGGGCTGATTTTTCAATCGTTGGTTAAAACTTATTCATCGAATAACGTATTCTAATTGTCCGTATTTGACAGTTTACAGGTGACATTTTGAAATGTTCGTGTAATACTTTATTGGACGGATAAATTTTAACCAAGGATAGAAAAATCGGCCCTTAGTCCTATGTTGGTTTTTTTTACAGTACCTATTTTAACACGCTTGTATTAGCTTCACTTGTATGTTTGTATGTAACTGACTCATTGTATTCAAAATCTTATTCATTTATTAGTAATTTCTCATAGATAGATCATAGATTATTAGAACCACCTTGATCAACATGTAGACTCGATTTTGACCCGCTTAAAACGGACAGATTTATTTCAAACTTTGTACACTTATCAAGGATCGGTGATAATTAGAGATGAGCCGAACATGGGTTTCTCCGAATACGAATATTCGGTATACCTATACTCAAACTCAAACTCAAACATTTATTTATTCAATTAGACTACTTTTAGTAGCACTTTCGAATCGTCATTACATTACTGTTTTTAACATTTACCACCGATTCGGAAAGCAGTATCTATGGAGAAGAACCGGCAAGAAACTCCATAGTTGCTCTTTTAAAATCATGTCAATATTACATAATATGTAACTTATAAGCTTATATCTAACTACATAATATATCATAATATGCCAAAGAACTGTCCTGTATTTTGCATTAAGTTATTATCTTTTTACCAACCAACTTTAATTGAAAATAAAGCTTCAGTGACGACAAAATCAAAAAGCTACACTCTAAAATACTTATCTCATTACACTGTACATTCAAATTATGATAATACACGGGTCTTTACAATAAAAACTTTGATTATCAATTTGCCGAACATTAGTTGATTCAGCTGAATATTCGGTAAATTATGCCGAATACCGAATATCGAATAGGTATAAAAGGAATATTCGGTCCATCTATTTTTTTTTAATCTATAATTATCTATTTTTAACCGACTTCAAAAAAAGGAGGAGGTTATCAATTCGGCCGGTATGTTTTTTTTTATGTATGTACACCGATTACTCCGTGGTTTCTGAACAGATTTACGTGATTCTTTTTTTGTTCGATGCGGGATGGCGTCGAATTGGTCCCATAAAAATTTTATTCGGATAGGCCCAGTAGTTTTTATTTTATGAGCATTTTTGTCTGTATTTGTAAATGTTGCAAGTGCAAGTTTGAAGTCGGTTGTTTTTAACGCAGTTATCACTTGTAATCTATAATAATCATTTAATTTGTCAAGATGTTCAACCCCGGCAACATGATGACCGCGTGCGACCCCCGACACGGGCGCTACCTGACCGTGGCGACCATGTTCCGTGGTCACATGTCCATGCGGGAAGTGGACGAACAGGTTCTGGCCATACAGAACAAGAACTCCGGGTGAGTGACTATGACTATAATGACTATTGACTATCAAGTGACTATTGACTATATTGGCTATTGAGTGACTATTGACTATCGAGTGACGAGTGATTAATATAGGCTATTGACTATATTGACTATTGAGTCACTACTGGCTGACTATCGAGTTACTTTTGACTATATGGACTTATGAGTTATGACTATTGAGTGATATGAGCTAATTAGTAAAACTATAAGTAGTACACTTAGTACTAAGTTAGTTGTAGAAGTGTCTAGGTAGCCAAAACTGAAGTGTAGTTGAAACAAATAGGGGCTTTTTTAAATTGAAGTATGGTTACACAATGAGTCTGGGCAGTCGTAATATTGTAACATTTAAACTTATTTGTTCGGAATGCCGAATGCAAATACTCTGAGGCGAAGTAATCGTAAATTAAACTATGATAAAAAAATTCTCTTTATAAAGTTTTTAATATAATATTAGAAATGTACACACGGGATTGGGTTAAATATTAGTTTGAATGTAATAAGAATGTACTGCGATTCTACACAACTACCTTATTGATGTAGGTAGTTGATAACAAATCGCAGCAAGTCAACGACTATTAGCAAAGTGAGGGTAGTTGGGTCGAACCTCCCCCCGGGTACGATCCGTATGAATGCACCACGAGTCAAAGGAAAGCGGCAATTTATAGTATTCGACAGCTAAACAAGTTCAGACAAGAAATAATGAAGAGAACATTGACAACTATTCATTCACAAAAATATTAAATCAAAAGTTACTACTAACAATAATGTTGTTCATACACCCACCTAACTCGTTTTAAAATAGGTAGCTACAAACACTTCTGAAACTCCGTAATCTCGTCGATTTAATATAATTGGTTCCTTTTATATTAAATTAATGAACTAATGTTTATTTTTATTAACCGACTTCAAAAAAAAGGAGGAGGTTATCAATTCGGCCGGTATATTTTTGTTTTTTTTTTTTATGTATGTACACCGATTACTCCGAGGTTTCTGAACCGATTTACGTGATTCTTTTTTTGTTCGATGCGGGATGGTGTCGAATTGGTCCCATAAAAATTTTATTCGAATAGGCCCAGTAGTTTTTATTTTATAAGCATTTTTGTCTGTAGGTATTTGTAAATTTTGCAAGTGCAAGTTTGAAGTCGGTTGTTTTTAACGCAGTTATCAATTGTTTACAGATACTTCGTAGAATGGATTCCAAATAACCTCAAAGTTTCTGTGTGCGATGTACCGCCAGCCGGACTCAAGATGGCCGCCACATTCATTGGCAATACTACAGCTATACAAGAGATATTTAAGCGTATTTCTGAACAGTTTACTGCTATGTTTAGGAGACGGGTGAGTTATATTTCAAACTATAAGGGTCAACTCACACCAAAAGACCGGCGAAGCGGAGCGCAGATTCAGTGCCATATGAATTTTTACTTTATTGTCATTACTATAAAACTTATTATCGCCTGAGAAACTCGGCATCCGCGCGACTCGTTCGAGTTTCTCATTCGAGATTCATAAGTATTATAGTAATGAAAATAAAGTTAAAATTCATATGACACGGAAACTGCGCTCCGCTTCGCCGCGCTTTTTGTGTGAGTTGACCCTAAGTGAAGTCCCATGTCCCCTAGTGGGGTAAGGGGCAGATGCATTATACATCTGTTTCACTGATCGATCTTTAGGGTCAAGTAGGTGATCTGTGTCCTGCCAGACCGAGACATTTTTTCCTTTGTCTCCACCGGGAATCGAACCCCTCGGTTCTACGCTCACGTGTCAATCACTGTACCAAAGAGGCGCTCAAATCTATACATTATTAATATTATAAAGCTGAAGAGTTTGTTTGTTTGAACGCACTAATCTCGGGAACTACTAGTCTGATTTGATTCTTTCGGTGTTAGATAGCCCATTAATCGAGGAAGGCTATAGGCTATACACCTATTATCTCGCTAAGATCAACAGGAGCGGAGCACTGCGGGTAAAACCGCGGGGCACAGCTAGTTTTATATAAGAGAAGAGATAGTTTACCAAATGCTGATTTACTTAAATAGAAATTAATAAGACTAATACTTATTTCCAGGCTTTCCTCCACTGGTATACAGGCGAAGGTATGGATGAGATGGAGTTCACAGAAGCGTCCAGCAATATGAACGATTTGATATCGGAATATCAACAATATCAGGTGAGATTTAATTAAATACAGTCGACTCTCGTTAATTCGAAACTCGAGGGACTCTCAAAATATTAGGTACGAATTATCAAGAGTTTGAAATATCAAATGAAAAATGAAAATGAAAAAAATGAAAATGGTTCGAAATTTGTGAGAGAAAATAAACAAAACTTCGAATTATTAAGTGTTAATCAATTATTATTTATTAAATTCTATTCTACAGTAACCGAATGATAACTAAACATACCAATTCGTGAGAAATGTAAAGTCAAACTAATCACAAAAATAAACGGCTCATTGAACAAGTTTGAACTTGTCGCAAAATGTACCTATCTGACTACCTGCGTACAATTTTTCCGCCTCTTTCTCTCTGCAACTTTGAATTGTAGTGTTGGACGCCGATGAGTTCGAATTAACGCGTCGTTTTGTTACATAGCAATGGTATTTTCATTCGAATTACCAAATGTATGGTTTTATTTCGAAATATAAAGAGGTTTTGTAGGGACCTCGTGATAACTTTGAATTATAGAAAGGTTCGAATTATCGCAGGTTTGAATTAACGAGACTCGACTGTACGTAAGAAAAAGACATACAAAATCTATTGTATCGTTTCAAAACTCTGTCTAATACACGCGTAAAGTTTTGCTTCAGACAAATATTGCGAATGAGTTTAATTATACAGGGTTACTTGTAAAACACCGGCAACCTCGCAGGACAAGATAGCTAACATCATAAGCAACAACATTTGTTCTACGACTTTTGATAATTTGTTAGATTTTATTTTCATACAAAAATAAATATTCATTTAATTTTCCGTTTGAAAATTATAAACTCTACGCCTCCCAAAAATTACGTACACAAGAAGCGAACGAGAGGGGGAAGGGAGCTTCGTGTCGTCCATCCGATAATGAATAGAACATACACAAATGAACATAGACAAATATTAGGAGAGTACAATAAAAGTTTAAAAAATCATTTAAAAATAATTAATTGCGTTATGCCAAAAGTTGTAGAACAAATGTTGTTACTTATGATGTTAGCTATCTTGTCCTGCGAGGTTGCTGGTGTTTTACAAGTAACCCTGTATAGTTTAAAGTTTTTTGATATCTGCAATAGTTACGGAATAATCGCCTGCGCACAATTAACGATTACACCCTGTATATGTATATGTATGTAGTTGTTTATTGTATATTGTCATTATTGTATGTAAATGTTTTTAGTAAAAATGTTCTTGCTAATGATTTTATGTATTATTTAAATTAAATGATATATATCTATTTTCACAGGAGGCCCAAGTTGATGATGAAGAAATCGAATTGGACGATGAAGAAATTGATCAACCACACAACACTAGCGCCATGGTCGACATGGACTAATAAAATAATATTTAAAATCATTCCAAATATCACTGCCGTTAAATAATTATAATTTATATTGACAATAGACCAAAATAAATATACCAATAAAAAAAAATTGTGACTAAACTTCTTTTTTTATCTGTACACTTTTACATTTAAATCAAAACATTATTTTGCGTTACGTTATTGTAGTTATGTATTTTTATTTTTTATATAATTTAATGAACGACAACAAATTTAATATTTTAATTTGTTTAAATGTTAATTTTTGTTGACCATTCAACGATCCCTCAAAATTTTATATATGACAGCCGATAATGAAAAAGTTATATTTTTTTTCCTTTTGGCGGGAATTTAGTAAATATTTCAAATGACAATTTTTTATTATAGAAGTACCTAATTCACTTTTACCACACTGTTACATTTTTCACACTGCTTAAAACTAACTTAAAAAATAAGCCAAAAAATTATTAATTAATAATTTTATTTAAAAAAAGCTAAGCTTTTAATCCTATTTTTTATAAGTACATTAAAATCGAGTATCAAAAGATATTTTGCTAGTTTTGAGAAATTATTTATTCGATTAATCTTTTCCAAGTGTTAAAACATAAATAGTTTTTTATGAATGCTTGTTGTATCACTTGCATCTTATATTATTATGTTTTTCAACAATAAAAATCATGTAAATATGTATACTTACTTCTTTTAAGATATTCCGATAAGTTTTGAGAAATTATTTATTCGATCAATCATTTCCAAGTGTTAAAAAAATAGTTTTTTTTTATGAATGCTAGTTGAAGTAGGTATTTACATTATTTTTATTGTTGAAAACATTGAGATAATATTACTACGTATGGAGGAGACACCACGAACAAAATCTGTGCGCCATTTTTGTGCTCTAAGTTTTAAAAATTATTATCTAATTAGGTACTTACTGATGAAAGTTATTCCTTTGCACTTTTCCGTATTATTTGTATTATCTGTGCAATATCGTAATACACACGAAGGCATATTTGATGCGTTTCACTTTAAAACAAATAAAAAATGAGCGTCCAGTTACGCCATATGGCGTATGTTGAGCGGAACATAAGTGATGTAGACGGTGTCGTCTCCATATGTCGTCTCAATGGTTGAAAAACACAATATAAGATACAATGCTTGAATTTAAGAAGTATTGTAGTGAAATGTAGAACTAATTTTAATCATTTTGATAATAAACCTTTTGTTATATTAATGTGTTGTTTTATTTCTTTTTATTTATAACCTGGACAGTAGTTTTTATGCTTAAGTATTTTGTTTCGTGCCATCGCGATCGGTTAAGCAAAGTATATAGGTACATACTACCTATTAATACAAAGTTACAGTAAACTGTTATAGCAATTAACACATTAAAAACCATATTTAATGAGCCCTTTTCACAATGGGCAACGTTGGCCCAACAAATCCGAAGCATCATATACAGAACTCTGAAAATGTTCCTTTTTCTATAAGCTCTGCGAAAGATCAGGCATCGCTTTTATAATTTTTTTTTCCAAGCCTAATAACAGACTTAACAGAAACCGCGGCAATCTCGGCCGTGCACTAGACAGAAGTCAGGTATATAATGAAATAGCATCGTTTTCCGTAAAAGTTCGATTTGTAAAAAGTTATATTTCTTTAAAAGTTTTGTCTGACAAAGTACATTTATGTATTTGACAATTAGTTCTTTGTAAATACCTAAGGTAAATACCTACTAACTAATAGGTTTCGCGCCGTTATGTTAAGTTAAATACCTACATATAAAGTAAATAGTCAATTAGGAAGGTTATGTTTTGAATTACACGTAAGGTTATGATTTCTGTTCAGTACCTATAAGGCTGTGTTTTGTGTAAAATTTGAGTTGATGTTTTGCGCTATTCCATAGGTTATGTTTTGAGTTACAAGGTTATGACTTGCGCCTGGTTATGTTTTTAGTTACGTACACGGTTATGTATTGTATACCTATCATGTCAAGATTATGCCTATTTTGAGCTATGTAGGTACATACCTACGTTTTGAGATAGAGCTAGCGCGCAAGAGCAACTTTTGTCTCCGCTACTATTTAGTCTCTCCCAAAGACTACTATGTTTACGGATGGTCTCTCCCATCAACTGTATGGGGAGTTGCGTCGCTAAATAGTCGCTAGCTCTAGAGTCTAGAGCTAGCGACTATTGAGTCTCTCCCATCAACTGTATGGGCTAGTAAGAAAGTGCGCGCACGTAGCGACGCAACTCCCCATAGAGTTGATGGGAGAGACTAAATAGTCGCTAGCTCTAGAGTCTAGAGCTAGTGAAATGTGTAGACTCTAGAGTCTAGACATTTCAAAATAATATCACATAATATGTTGGGCGCTAGGTTAAGTTGTAGGTCCAACTAGTTAACAATAATCAATAACTCGAGTTAGTTTTGTATACTTTTTAATTTACTATTATCTGGTTTGAAGTTGGTTAGATAATAGAGGTGTTAAGGAAAATAAGAACACATAATCAAATCATATAAAATTATTTATTCCCAATACAAACTTACTAAAATTCATACAATAATTTATCCAGCATCTTTCATACATTATGCATACATCTTACATATCTACTTAATAATTAATACACAACTGCTGTATCGATTTTGGTGAAAATTTGTGAAAATATAGCAATAATCTATATCTAGCTTTTATGTATAATAGGAAACACTGTCATGTACTTCTTATAAAAAGGCTTGAGGCATCCTTATAATACTATACAATAATACTAGTTGCGCCCTGCGGTTTCACCCGCGTGGCTCCGCTCCTGTTGGTCTTTAAACGTGATGATATATAGCATACCAAATTTCATGCAAATTGGTTCAGTAGTTTCGGCGTGATTGAGTAACAGACAGACATGCAGAGTTACTTTCGCATTTATAATATTAGTATGGATAAAGGCTATCCATACTAATATTATAAATGCGCTATATCTATCACCGGAAGATTTTTAGAATCGGACCAGTAGTTCCTGATATTAGCGCGTTCAAACGAACAAACTCTTCAGCTTTATAATATTTTATAGATATACAAATGTGAATGTGCGTTTGTTTGTCTTTCTGTTCAGTCGCAAGGGAGCGATTTTATATGTATTTTTGGGTCTGGAGAGTGATATAGGCATCTTTTTACAACGGTGAAACATTTCATTCCTATGGGACTTCTATTAGACTAAGCAGACGGATAATTGCAATATCTATACTAATATTATAAAGCTGAAGAGTTTGTTTGTTTGAACGCGCTAATCTCAGGAACTAGTCCGATTTGAAAAATTCTTTCGGTGTTAGATAGCCCATTTATCGAGGAAGGCTATAGGCTATATATCATCGCGCTAAGACAAACAGGAGCTGAGCAATGCGGGTAAAACCGCGGGGCACAGCTAGTTAATAATTATACCAAAGTAAATGACTATACTGAGTATTAATCGTGACAATCTTAATATATATAAATCTCGTGTCACAATGTTTGTCCTCAATGGACTCCTACACCACTTAACCGATTATAATAAAATTCGCACACCATGTGCAGTTCGATCCAACTTGAGAGATAGGATAGTTTATATATCAAATCGTTTTAGAGAAAGCGGGCGAAGCCGCGGGCGGTAAGCTAGTATATACATATAATGCAATCCAACTAAGAATACGATCATCAATGTCCTTTATGTGTCAAATGTAAAAATAAAGCACTGAGCACACGTGTCAGAAGTGAAACTTCTTTGGCAGGATTTGACAAAATCGTCGCCTTACTCTATGACGTGACGATATTGCCATGACGCGACCTCGAAATTTTACTAACAACGAGCCCAAATCGAATGAGTGATCAATTTTTTATATTTTAAAAATATTTAAATTTATTATGTAAGATCAAACTAAGAATCTTGCCAAAGAAGTTCCACTTCTGACACGTGTGCTCGGCACACGTGCTTTTTTCCTTTTTTTAATATTTGAGCTATAAAAATAAATTAAATCACATTTTTAAATTATAATACATAGGTTTGTCAATAATAGAGTTTATTTCCGATAATTTGGGATCACACGGCGCCCATATTGCTTGACTTGTGTCCATTTCGCCTGGCATTGCTTGATTCTGTAGTGGACCCTGAAATTGGAATAATTTTATTTATTTATTTATGATTAAACTCAAAATTAATTTTATTAAACTCAAACTCAAACATTCATTTAAGGTTTAAAGACATTTATTCCCATTAAGACATTAAGTCACTTACATGAGAAACTTAAATTTTAAACATAGGTATTTATAAAAAATATCATTCGTTAGTTAAAAATTTAGAGTAAGTTACATACTATAAACATAAGTTTAGGGTACTCATTCATTGCATTCAAAGTTTGAGCGTGTGGTCTTCCAGGATGTGTTTCGCTAATTGTTTTTTGAATACAATGAATGAGTTTACACTTTTTAATTTGCTTGGCAATCCGTTATAGAAACGTGCTCCCTCGTATGTTGCCGTTCGCCTTCCATAATTCGTTCGGATCTTCGGGAGGGCAAGATAGCTAGCTCGTCTATTAGGATAGTGGCGATTTGATGTTGAGAATATTATATTTGTATTTATGTTTTTATGTAGCGCTTTGTGGATGAACATACACGTATTATAAAAGTATAATTGTTTTAAATTCATTATTTTAGTATCGTCGTAGATTTTATTTGTAGAAGTTAAAAAAGGATATTTAAAAATGGTTTTAATAATTTTATTTTGTAAAATTTGTAGTGGCGCTAATTTATTTTTGTAAGCGCTACCCCATACTTCTATTAAATACATTAGGTGAGGTTTGACTAACGTGTTGTAGATGGTGTGGCGTAATTTATGAGGAATGCAAGAAGTGATATTACGCAGAGATCTAAGAAGTGCTGATAATTTATTTTTTAGGTGGTCGATGTGATAATTCCATTTTAGAGAGCTGTCGATTCGCAAACCTAGGTATTTCTCGTGGGTTTTATGTTCTAATACAACACCGTTAATTTTAAGTGGAGCGTGTGGTGGAATAATTTTGTTCTGAGCTTTGAATTTAATATAACACGTTTTAGATATATTTATTGTTAGTAGATTGTATTGAAACCATTTATTTAATTTATTTAAATCGTTTTGTGCTTGCTTTATCATGTCATGTATAGAGGGACCAAAATAAAACAGACAGGTGTCATCCGCATAAAGTGTTAGATGACCATTTAGTTTTAAATCTTGTAAATTATTAATATAAATTAAAAAAAAAAAAAAGCAATGGGCCTAAAATCGAACCTTGTGGTATGCCACACGTAATTGGTAAGGGAATGCTATTGTAGTTATCTATTTTAACGATTTGTGATCGATTTTTTAAATATGATTTCAGCATGTCTAGTGCTTTACCAGTAATGTTAATGGATGCTAATTTCTTTATTAAAAGTTCGTGAGAAACGGTATCGAAGGCCTTTTGTAGGTCAATAAATACTCCCAAAACTAAATTTTTTGCGTCAATGTTCTGTTTTATTTTAGTAGTCAGGTCTATAGTCGCTGACAGAGTGTTACATTTTGGCTTAAAACCGTATTGACGCACTGAAATAAAATTAAATGAGTCTAAATATTTTTCTAATCTCGTGTGTAAAATTTTCTCTAATATTTTTGACAACACTGGCAACACCGAAATTGGCCTATAGTTACCAGGTTCAAATTTTGAACCACTCTTATAGATAGGAGTTACCTTCGCTATTTTTAACGAATCCGGAAAACGTCCTTGACTTATAGCTTGGTTGAAACAATCGCTTAAGGTATGATTCAATTTTTCTTTAATGCATTTAATTGCTTTTGTGGTAATACCATCAAGACCTGTACTACAGTTTGAATTAAGGTTATTTATAATTTTTAAAATTTCATTAGGTGTACACGGATCAAAAGTGGATAATTCGTACTTTTTTGATGGTGATTTAGGTAAGGTTGAGGAAGAGTTGGTTTGATATTGTAGGGGTATTAAATTTGCTAGACGAGATCCTATTGTACATAGAAAAATATTGATTAAATATCTGGCATATTTCATTTGGCTCGGTAATATATTCAGAATTTATAAGTAATTTAGTAGGTAAAGTACATTTTACAGTTTTGTTATTAGCTAATTTATTTACTAAAGTCCATAATTTCTTGGGTTTATTTATATTCCTTGTAAATTCTTGGTAATAGTAAGAATCTTTTGTGTCTTGAATAAATTTTTTTACCTTTATTTTTTGAGTGTTAAATTTTATTTGAAGGTTTTTATTTTTAGGGTTGTTTTTTAGTTGAGACCATAATAAATTTCTTTCGTTAATTTCTGTTAAAATTGCTTTGTTTATCCAGTCTTTTCGGGGCAGATTTAGAAATTTAGTTTTAGTAATCTTACTTTTATCTATAATAGATTTAATTTTATTTTCTAATATTGTATAATCTTTGTTTATTTCAGTATCAACTATGGAGTCAGACAGGGATGATAATCTTTCGTAATTAATTGCTTTATATTGAGTTTTAACACTTTTTGGGGGTAAATATTTTTTTAATTCTACGTATATGTGCTTATGGTCGGAAATACATGAGTTTATTATTGCGAAATGAAAATTATCATTTTGAAGGTTCGAACTTACATGGTCAATGATAGATTTTTTTGAAGAGTCTCTTGTGCTGTATTTTTTAGTTAGTTTATTGAGTAATATATGTCCATTACACTTAAGAGTATATTTGTATAGTTTGGTATTTTTATCTTTTGTTAACAAGTCGATATTAAAATCTCCAAAAATAATAGCTCTGTGCCTTTGTTGTAATTGCGATTCATACATTTCAAGGAATTTTTGACAGTTAGTATAGCCCGGTTTATAGATAACGCCTACATCAATTTTACATCGTTCTAAACTTATCCATAAGTAATTGTTCCCTTCCTCGTATCGTGATTCAATAAGATTGTGTTTTAAATCGTTGTGGATGTATGCTGAGACTCCACCTCCTCTTGCGTCAGTCCGGTAGTTAAAATAATGTGTGTAATTATCAATATTTAATTCTGAAGCTTGCGCATCAGAATTTATCCAAGTTTCAGTAATTAGAATTACGTGGATAGGTTTTATTAATGAGCTCAGGATACATTTTACTTCATCTAGTTTACCTTTTTTTCTTATGCTTCGCGCATTGAAGTATATAAATCTAAGCCTGGATCGGGAGAGTTGCAAATTTTCATAGCTGTCTAGTATTTCATAGGAGTTGATATTTTGGTTGTTTGTCTTTAAATTTATTTCTAGTTTTTTGACACAATTTTCTTTATAGTAGGCATTCCGTTAACGTATTTTATTGTGAGATCTGTTTCTCCTTCACCAATGCGACGGTTTAGTTCATCCTGTAAACTTTTAAGATATTTTTCCTGAGCTGGCGTTTGATCACTAAAAGCTTTAATATTGTTGGGTAGTTTATTTTTGTTACGTAGGATTATTTTAGCAGATTCAATTGTGTCATAGCAAACCTTTATTCTACGATTTTTCCCCGGTGAATACTTGCCAATTCTATATATCTTTACTGGCTTCGGTAGGTCTGAACTTATTAGCGAGGTAATTTTTAAAATTTCGTAGTTGTCTTTAGATATCCTCTCCTCTGAGTTATAAGATGTCGATTCTGGGAAACCAGCAAAAATTACATTTTTTTCGCGGCTTTTTCTGTCTCGTAGTTCCTTGATTAAGTGTTCATTTATATGTAGTTGATTTTTAGACGTAAAACCCGATGGATTGGATGACTGATTTATTGATTGAAGATTTAACTCCAGTGATTTTATTTTACTCTCACCCTGGTTGATCTGGGATTCTAATTGAGAAATAGTACTCTTCAATATGTTTTGTTCAGTAATTATCATACATGCTGATGACTTAATTTCATTGATTTGATTCGTATTTTGGCGAATTAAATTCAAGGATTGTTCGTTGGACGATTTAATTTCGGTAATTTGTGTTTTTACCTCAGAAATGTTTTCATGAATTTTGTTTATTATTTGTTCGTTTGAGCAAACATATTTTTCAAGTAATGTACTAATACGGCTCAACTCCGAGCGAATATCCTTCATATCATCACTACATCTGCAATCTTGTTCTAGCGGTTGTTTCCGTTTTCTGTAAGTGATTTGAGTATCAGTTGGCGTAGAACTCGTTGAAAACGAACTTAGCTTCGATAGATCGGGATGCGATCCACCGGCAGTACCCACTGCACCACTGCTGGTTAAACGTGTTGGCGATCGGCGTACACTCATATTTACTCCGCAATGGATAATTTGTGCACGAATATGAGTCGTTCTACGGTGCGTGCAGGACAAAAAATTGCAATTGTCTTGCTCCCGCTTGAAACGCTCGCTGTGTTTCGAACGTAAATTGAAATGATATAAATACCAAACACTAATTATGCAACTTGAATTCTTATTATCATGTAAATAATTATTAAAATCGCAAAGCACTTTATAGTAAAAAGTAATACACGTCTATTCTGATTCACTAACGAACGATGACTATTCAATTTATTAATTCATTTATTCAATTAGACTACTATTTAGTAAAACGATTTGAGATTTAAACTATCCTATCTCTCAAGTTGGATCGAATTGCACATGGTGTGCGAATTTTATTATAATCGGTCGAGTGGTTTAGAAGTCCATTGAGGACAAACATTGTGACACGAGATTTATATATATGTACTAGATTTCCGCCCGCGGCTTCGCCCGCGTTTGCAAAGGAAAACCCGCATAGTTCCCTTTCCCGTGGGATTTCCGGGATAAAAACTATCCTATGTGTTAATCCAAGTTACCCTCCATATGTGTGCTAAATTTCATTGTAATCGGTTCAGTAGTTTTTACGTGAAAGAGTAACAAACATCCATACATCCATACAAACTTTCGCCTTTATAATATACTAGCTTTCCGCCCGCGGCTTCGCCCGCGTTTTCAAAGAAAAACCCGCATAGTTCCCGTTCCCGTGGGATTTCAGGGATAAAACCTAGCCTATGTTACTCGTGGATAATGTAGCTTTCGAATGGTGAAAGAATTTTTCAAATCTGCCAAGTAGTTTCGGAGCCTATTCAATTCATACAAACAAACAAACAAACAAAAAATCAAACCTTTCCTCTTTATAATATTTGTATAGATATTAGATTAAGATAATTCCTCACCTTATCCCTCCTCTTCCCCCTACTCCGTTTCGGCCACGGTTTCTTGAGATGCACATAAGTGATATGCGCTCGTTTCTCGCTCGCGTGTTTGAAGGATTTTCCGCACATCTCGCATTTGTAAGGGCGAAGCCCTGTGTGTATCTGTTGTGGGGAAATAGTGTATATTATTAACAAAATCTTTGGGAATCATTAATATTATACTTATGACTAATATAAAGCGGAAGAGTTTGTTTGAACGCGCTAATCTCGGGAACTACTGGTCCGATTTGAAAAGTTCTTTCGGTGTTAGATAGCTCATTTATCGAGGAAGGGCTATATATCATCACGCAGGAGCTGAGCCAACAGGAGCTGAGCAATGCGGGAAAAACCGCATCTCACAGCTAGTATACAGGGTTACTTGTAAAACACCAGCAACCTCGCAGGACAAGATAGCTAACATCATAAGTTTGTTCATTTGTTCTACGACTTTTGGCATAACGCAATAAATTATTTTTAAATGATTTTTTAGGCTTTTATTGTACTCTCCTAACATTTGTAAGTCTATGTTCTATTCATTATCGAAACGACGGCGCGACGCCCCCTTCCCCCTCTCGTTCGCTTCTTGTTTACGTAATTTTTGAGATGCGCGTAGAGTTTATAATATTCAAACGGAAAATTAAATGAATATTTATTTTTGTATGAAAATAAAATCTAACAAATTATCAAAAGTTGTACAACAAATTTTGTTGCTTATGATGCTTAGCTATCTTGTGCTGCGAGGTTGCCGGTGTTTTACAACTAACCCTGTATAGATACAACAAGTAGGGACATTTCATATAAAAATTGTTCACGCACACAAGCAAGCATGTTTACGAGAATCGTAAGGGTATTATGACAATTGACAGATATAAGAATACCCGTACGATTCTCGTAAACATGCTTGTTTGTGTGCGTGAGGTGACTATTCGATTAAAGCTGCCCGGTTGGCTTAGTTGGTAGTGGCCCTGCCTTCCAAGCCAGAGGTCGTGGGTTCGATTCCCACCCGGGGCAAATATTTGTGTGATGAACATAGACGTTTCCTCTGTGTCTGGGTGTTAATTATCTATATAAGTATACAGGGTCTCCCAAAAAGTAGTGATGAACGGAAGCTGGGAGGTAGAGGACTTAGAGGGCTATCCGAATCACCCCCATGTATGTTATGCGATTTTTCGTATTTTCGGAGTTATGACATTTTTTTCAATTTTTCATCTATCGCTGAGTAGGATGAGATTTTTATTTATGGTGACGTGAATTATTGCGCTAGATGCTCGATTTTTTGTGTGTTAAGCTGAAAGATAGGAGGCCGTGTATAGTGTAGCTTTGTAGTTGTTTATAGTGTAGCCATGTATTATATATACTCACAAACATGTGCCGCTGACAGTTGCTATGCGTGCTGAAGCTCTTGCCGCACAGTGCACAAGTGTAAGCAAAACTCTCTGAACTGTGCACATGCAATATATAGTGTAGCCATGTATAGTGTAGCCGTTTATAGCTGTGTATAGTGTAGCCGTGTATATTGTAGCCGTGTATAGTGTAGCCGTGTATATTGTAGCCGTGTATAGTGTAGCCGTGTATAGCTGTGTATAGTGTATATACTCACAAACATGTGCCGCTGACAGTTGCTATGCGTGCTGAAGCTCTTGCCGCACAGTGCGCAAGTATACGCAGATCTCTCAGCACTGTGCACACGGCCATGTGCTACCAGACGCTGTCGCATGCGGAACGCCTTCCCGCACAGTGTGCACGCGAACGGCCGCTCGCCGGTGTGCACCCAGCGGTGGTCTTTGAGCAGGGCGTGGCTCTGGCAACAACAAACAAGTCATATTTTTTGTTTTATGGCATTAAAATGATTTATAAATATAAATTTATAAAGAATAGAAAAAATTCGATCACGAGGCGGGACTCGAACCCGCATCCTTCGCGCCATTCCGGGGCGGATGCCTCACCAACTCAGCCACTCGTGACCCGCCTGAGCAATCGAATTTAATCTATTCTTTCAGTTTTATGTGTCTGAAGGGACACACCGCGCGCCATCTATTGAGATGATTTAACAACCATCTCAACCAATATGAAGCACTTTTCAGTGAATACAATATTGTAACGATGGAACACGACCTTTTGTTGAATTTATATTTTTTGGTTTTTATGGCATTCAAATGCTTTTATAAGTGTTCCATCGTTACAATATTGTATTCACTGAAAAGTGCTTCATATTGGTTGAAATGGTTATTAATCATCTCAATAGATGGCGCGCGGTGTGTCCCTTAAGACACATAAAACTGAAAGAATAGAATAAATTCGATTGCTCAGGCGGGTCACGAGTGGTCAGGCATCCGCCCCGGAATGGCGCGAAGGATGCGGGTTCGAGTCCCGCCTCGTGATCGAATTTTTTCTATTCTTTATAAATTTATAAGTCAATAACTGCGTTAAAAACAACCGACTTCAAACTTGCACTTGCAACATTTACAAATACAGACAAAAATGCTCATAAAATAAAAACTACTGGGCCTATCCGAATAAAATTTTTATGGGACCAATTCGACACCATCCCGCGTCGAACAAAAAGAGAATCACGTAAATCGGTTCAGAAACCTCGGAGTACATAAATAAAAAAAACATACCGGCCGAATTGATAACCTCCTCCTTTTTTTTTGAAGTCGGTTAAAAAATGTGAATCCAATAATTTAGTTTCAAAAGTAATGTTATTAACGTTATATAGTGAAATCCCGTGTCCCCAAGTGGGGTAAGGGGCAGATGCATTATGCATATGCGCATTGCTTCGCTCCTGTTGATCTTAGCGTGATTATGTATAGCCTATACTCTTCCTCGATAAATTGGCTATCTAACGCCGAAAGAATTTTTCAAATCGGACCAGTAGTTCGTTAGTGACATTAGCGCGTTCAAACAAACAAACTCTTCAGCTTATTTTTATTATATTAGTTTCTATTTGAGTATACAATAACAATATACCTGAAACATCCGCCCGCACACTTCGCACATACAAGGCGACTTCATGGACGGGTAGTTGGTTCGATTCTTGTCCGGGTGCATTCGTCTGAAGTGACTGTGGTACGCTCTTGAGTCTTCAAGTTGGAGCCCACACTAGAAATAAATATATAAATACATCACTACATAGTATAAAACAAAGTCGCTTTCTCTGTCCCTATGTCCCTTTTAGTAGAAGATCCGAACATAAGTCGACCTTCACCGGCGTGATAATAGAATGAAACCAATTTTATAATAAATTTGGTCTATTAAAAAATGTATTAAAAAGGGAAATCCTGGACAGGACATTTTTAATGAATTAAAAAAAAACTTTTTTTTAATTAATTGCAGTATCAAGATAATAATAAAAAAACTTTTTTTTAACAGATAGAGTGATTCAAGAGGAAGGTTTTATTATATAATTTATTAGGTTTTAGACAAAGCGGGCGAAGCCGAGGACGGAAAGCTAGTTATTTATAAGGCTGAATGAATGCGTGAAGGAAATAATTACTGAGTAACTGGTGTCAATGAGTGATAACATGAATGAACATCTGTGTCAATATAAAAAGGACTACAGAAACCCCTACTTAATATTATAAATGCGAAAGTAACTCTGTCTGTCTGTCTGTTACTCAATCACGCCTAAACTGCTGAACCAATTTGCATGAAATTTGGTATGGAGATATTTTGATACCCGAGAAAGGACATAGGCTACCTTTTATTGCGAAATATTTAACACGGGCGAAGCCGGGACGGACCGCTAGTAATCAATATATTATACTACTAGTGTCTTGTTATTTAGATTTCTATGGTATTGACGTATAGATAAAATTATTATCCCTCATTTATACTTAAAAACTAAAGGAAGCAAAATTTGACAGAAAATGTTTAAAAAAATATATTTTATAAGTACCTGTTCGCACGGTATAGGACCCTCAGTCTTCCTAAGCTGGCTCGGATAGGATTTCTTCTTTTCATCACCATCGCTACCGGCGTCTTTCTTGTCTTTTATATTATTCGTTCTTCTGCCCTTCCTGCGTCTGTCGTCTTTCGAATTGCTGTGAATGAACGATTTGAGAATGGTTTTAGATACTGCTTGCTAGAAGAGTGTTTATGGAAAATAAATTATACTATACTAGCGGTCCGCCCCGGCTTCGCCCGTGGTACATATTTCGCAATAAAAGGTAGCCTATGTTCTTTCTCAGAGTCTAAAGATTGTCTGTGCCAAATTTCATCAAAATCGGTCCAGTAGTTTATGCGTGAAAACCATACATACATACCTTTCCTCTTTATAATTTTAGTAAAGACAAACAAGAAAAACCAACGCGAAGCAACTATCAAATTATAGCCATTTTCATTTATTTTCTATACTATTTATATTTATTTCTACATTATTTTTGAAGTGAAACTTCTTTATCGGGGTTGGAAAAAAATTTAGTGTAACATTTTTTCGTTACGCGCCATCTTTTTCTTATCCCTACCACGCGTGATTCGACGTATTTCAGTAAAGTTGCATATAGTAAATTATTTTTTGAAAAATAAGGTCATAAAGAAGTTTCACTTCTTACGCGTGTACACTAGTACACGCACACATTTTTTTATACTCACTCATTCTTATGCCTCGCTGACATGCTCAAATGCTTTTTATAAGCTACTTGATCCAAGAAACGAACATTACATAATTCACAATGGGGACCGTCGTCTGGTATCTGTAAATTTTGAAGGAATTATAAAGAAAAACGAAAATACAAATAATAATAAAAAAACGGCGTGTGTCACTCGGGGACTGGGGCGGTTGCGCTATTGCATGCTATGCCTTCAAGCCACACCTCCGCCCGTCCCCGTGGGGAGCGTGAGGTTTTTCGTTACGGAATTTCTCGATTCGGTCCCCGCGCTCAAGGCCCGCGATACAAGCTATGCAATAGCTTAAAAATCATAATGTACACTTATTTAAAAAGAGGAAATCATTGATTTTGTAATAACTAAAAACGTATATAATACTAGCTGCGCCCCGCGGTTTTACCTGCATTGCTCAGCTCCTGTTGGTCGTAGCGTGATGATATATAGCCAATAGCCTTCCTCGATAAATGGGCTATCTAACACCGAAATAATTTTACAAATAGGACCAGTAGTTCCTGAGATTAGCACATTCAAACAAACAAACAAACTCTTCAGCAATACAAATTGAGTCTTTTTTAAATAATACTAGCCTTCCCACCGCGGCTTCACCCGCTTTGTCTAAAATATAATATATACTAAAACCTTCCTCTTGAATCACTCTATCTATTAAAAAAACCGCATCAAAATCCGTTACGTAGTTTTAAAGATTTAAGCATACAAAGGGACAGAGAAAGCGGCTTTGTTTTATACTATGTAGTGATGTTTATTTTGAATGTAGGTATATTTTAACATTTTTTAACCGACTCCAAAAAAAAGGAGGAGGTTATCAATTCGGCCAGTATATTTTTTTTTTTTTTTATGTATGTACACCGATTACTCCGAGGTTTCTGAACCGATTTACGTGATTCTTTTTTTGTTCGATGCGGGATGGTGTCGAATTGGTCCCATAAAAATTTTATTCGGATAGGCCCAGTAGTTTTTATTTTATGAGCATTTTTGTCTGTAGGTATTTGTAAATTTTGCAAGTGCAAGTTTGAAGTCGGTTGTTTTTAACGCAGTTATCACTTGTTGATAAAGTCCGGACGCGAACTAAGAAGAATTTCGTACATTAACCTGTTTATTACCTGTCACTGTCACTCCCGAGTAAATAATAATGTGTCTTGCTCGCACAGATGCAATGACCGCCGTCCTCAGGGATTGTTAACCTTTAACCTGAGAGCGTAAGGTTTGTTCTTGATTGCATGTGGTTTTTTTATTGACCTTGAGTCACGACAAAATGTATCGTACAATATATTGTGGTTATTGAAAAACTTAAAATGTAACTAATAAGTATTGTAAATGAATAAAGGACATTTATTTAATAAGTTAGTAAAAAACATTTTCTCCTGCAAACATTTCATGTAAACTGCACTTCATTCAAAAATGTTTGTGACCACTGTCAGTAGGTAAAGAGGTACGAAATTCTTCCTGCTCCGCGACCGGACTTTAAGAAAGAAGAAAGAAAGAAAAGAAATTTATTGCCAAAAAAAAACACAGCCAAACACATTATAGAATTTATCTTACAATTAGGCAAACGGATACAGCCTCAGCAAAATGCTGCACAAAAGCAGCGCAGATTTTCAGGCTGTACCGGCGATTGCGGTTGGCCTTAATATTAAAAAAGAATTAAGTCTAGGTACTTAAAATAAATATATAGATAAGGAAGTATATAAATATCAATAATAAATAAATAAATACATATAATTTATATTACGGCAGAAACATATAAATAAGAATAATATAATATATTAAAAGGCATATAATGTGTCATATATACATATACAATAAATCTCAGAAAAGTCAAAACAGTACAAGATGTGATACGATATGGAAGCCAAGGTTACTTTAGTACAATACATAATTTAAATAAATAAATAAGTATGTAATTCTCACCTTACCATCTTCCAAGCGATGTTTCAACTTCTTATGCAATTCTATACCTTTTTCACTAACGAAGGAATACCCGCAGAGAGCACACACAAAATCCGATGGGTGCTTTATACGTATGTGGCCCATGTATGTTGTGAATTTGCTGTAATGAAATGAAAATGAAAATAAATTTATTATGGACATATGAATAAAAAAAGAGATACAATTTAGTTAAAAAAAAGGAGCTTATACGTATACCATAATTAGGCCAACCACTCAGTGTCATCACTGATTTTCATTGGCCGCCTTAGGATGTCTTATTGACAGTGGATGTATTTCCGTTCGGATTAAGGTATCCAACAATGTGCAATCTATTAAATATAATTGAATCGATATATACTTTATATATATTATAAGTATAGGGGGAACAAAAAAACCAATATTTGTTGCTGAACATCTGACTCCAGAAAATAATACCCTATACGCAGCTGCCCGTGCCAAAGTAAAAGAAGCTCATTATAAGTTTGTCTGGATTCGTAATGGGCGCATTTTCGTAAGAAAAAATGAAAACTGCCAAGCCTTGCTTATCAGAAATAAAGACACTTTAAATAAGCTAATCTAAGCTACATACTTAGTTTTTAATTTTATATTAAGGTTTTATTCTTTTTTCCAAAAATCTGTGGGTACTTTGAGTTATTATGATCGACTTGTATTACCAAAATGTGCAGGGCCTACGAACTAAAACTGTTAATTTCCAAAAGAACTTGTCTACGTCTGACTATAAGGTGGTCGCTCTTACTGAAACTTGGTTGAACTCTGGTATATCAAATAGCGAACTATTTGACAGCAGATACGCCGTATATCGTAGGGACCGTGCCAGCTCTAGTAATACTAAATTGGATGGCGGTGGGGTGTTGTTGGCTGTATCTCATGAATTTTCATCGTATCGAATTCAGTCTTGGGAATCAGATGTTGAGGATTTATGGGTCACCATACACTTCAATGTTGGTCAGATAGTAAAAAAGCTTTCTATCTGTGTTGTTTATATGCCTCCTCCAGTCAAAACTGAGACACTTAAAAGTTTCTTAGACAATATTGATAGAGCGGCAAATCTGAGTGACGACTTAATAATTCTTGGCGATTTTAATCTAGGATTTATTGATTGGAGGTTGCTCAGTAACGACACCTTTATGACACCCTTTAATTACAATAATAATTTAGGTCATGCCTTGATTGATTTCATGTCTATTAATAACTTAAAACAATATAACTGTGTCAGTAATAGCGATAACCGTTTCTTGGATATAATTTTAAGCAATTTATCTCATATCAATGTAATGGCTGCTCCCGAATCATTAAGCAAAAGTTACCCTAACCATCCTAGTTTATTATTAAATATTCAGTTTCCTAATTTGTCCTTTTTACGAACGAGAGGTGCCCCCAAATTGAATTTTTACAAAGCCGACTACACTGCCATATTGAAAGAGCTTCGGAGTATTGATTGGGCCCAAAAGCTTTGTGTCTTTGAAAATGTTAATAGTATGGTATCTGAGTTTTATGATATCCTGAACATTATAATAAGCAGATTTGTACCTAAAACGTCCTACACTAAATCAAAATACCCGATATGGTTTAGTTCAATTCTCATAAAATCACTTCGCGAAAAGGATAAGATTCACAGACGATATCGTATATATAGAAATCCACGTGATGAGATAGAGTACAAACTTATTAGGAAGCGATGTCACAAACAGTACGATGATTGTTACACTAATTACAAAAAGAACATTGAATCAAATATTAATGAAAACCCTAAACGTTTTTGGAGTTTTATTAAACACAAAAGAGGTGGCCATTCGCAGCTTCCTTCTTGTATGAAATTGGATGACTACGCGGTGCATTCTGAACCTGAAATCGCTAATCTATTCTCGAGACACTTCTCTTCTATTTACTCATGCCAACAATCCCTTGATATGAATAAAATATCGCTTCAAGAAGGTAGTGATCAATTTGTGACATCTATAAAATTATCTGAGCTTGATATATCGAAAAAAATACAGAAGCTGGACATAAATAAGGGAGCTGGGCCTGACTCCATTCCTCCACTTTTTATAAAGCGATGTAGATCTGGAATAACATTACCTCTAACTATTATTTTTAATAAATCGCTCAAAGATGGAGTTTTCCCCGAAGAATGGAAAAAGTCTCGTGTAATACCCGTTTATAAAAAAGGGGATATCATGGATGTAAAGAACTACCGCCCGATATGTATCTTATCTTGTTTTTCAAAGCTCTTCGAATCCATTATATATCCCATGATCTCCAAAAATATTGACAATTTTATTTCAGATAGTCAGCATGGCTTCCGGAGGGGTCACTCAACTCAAACTAATCTAATTCCTTTTGTAACTGAGATTTGTCTGGAATTGGACCAGGGACGTGAGGTCGATGCAATATATACCGACTTTAGCAACGCCTTTGATAAAGTCAACCACACTCTACTTCTTCAGAAACTCGTGAATTACGGGATTGGAGAACCCTTACTGAAATGGCTAGAATCGTATCTTCATAATCGGCCACAGTCGGTAGCTGTCGGTAACTCTTCCTCTCCATCTTACGTTGCGCAAACCGGTGTACCTCAGGGCTCTCACCTAGGACCCCTGCTTTTTCTCATATTCGTGAACGATATAAATAACCATATAAAAAACTGTAATGTGTCCATGTTTGCTGATGATTTAAAAATCTACAAAACTGTAAACTCACCTTCTGACACCATTCTTGTTCAAAACGATCTCAATAAAATTAAAGAGTGGTGTCTTGTAAATGGTATGACTCTCAATGCATCTAAGTGTTTCCATATAAGGTATACCAGGAAGAAAAAACCACTTGCTGCCATGTACGAGCTTGACGGCGCACCATTAAAAGAAGTTAGCGAAATTCGCGATCTCGGTTTGACCATCGATAAAAAGTTAACATTTATTTCTCAAATTAACAAATCAGTCACTAAAGCTGCCCAGATGTTAGGATTTCTCAAGCGAAACACGGGTTGCTTTGGTGTAAAAACTAAAACAATTTTGTATAACGCCCTAGTGCGCAGTCATCTCGAATATGGTAGCCTTATATGGAATCCATTTTATACAGTTCACTCACAACGCATTGAGAGTATTCAAAGAACCTTTACAAGGCACCTAGCGTTTATAAGTAGTGGTTTCTCTCATAGACAGCCATACAAACAGCGTCTTAACAAATTCAACATGATATCTTTACATAATCGAAGATGTTTTACTGATGTCTTGTTTCTGCATAAGCTATTAAATGGACATATTCAATGCAAAGATATTTTGAAACTTATTAGTATTCAAGTGCCTCATTCATTTCCAAGGACACGAATAAACAGAATCTTCCATATTCCTCTTGTCAAAACTAATTTGGGTGCACAGGCTCCTCTCATTCGAATTCTTAAGGAATACAACAAACTTAACAGTACCATCACGGGTCTTGATGTATTCGGTAGCCGGCTATCCCAATTTAAAAGAATTGTTTTCAATTATTTACGTACCCACAGTATTAAGAAATAGTGTCTTATTTTATATATATATATTTTTTTTTTTTGTCTTACTATTATTATTAACCTGTTTCAACATTTTAAAACAACGCACCATGTTTCATGTGACTTTTTCTTTTTTAAACCTTGTTTTAGAGTATGTTATTGTATAAGTTATGTCATAGCTGAATTTATGTACACCGTTATTGTCATATATTTTAGATAATAATATGTTCAATATATATTCTTATAAAACTTTATATAATGTATGATGTGGTGTAACTTAAATAAATAAATAAATAAATAAATAAATAAATAAGTAGATGAATAATATATAAATATACATAATACTTTGTATATTAAATTAAATTTAAATTGGTACACATAAAATTTAATATACATAAATAATAGTCAGTAATATAATATATTTAGATATTGATACATAAATCTTAAGGTGATTGCTACGATCTGTTCCCAGCCAATGTCCCGCTAGATGGCGCTGAATTCTACATTTCTAGTTTATTTGAGTTTTTGCGTAATTGGAAAAGATTAAGGTCGTAGGAATAGTCATGGCGATTACTGAATATTATATTTTATTTAAATATGTCATATCATTGCCTTAAAATCCACCCAATTCGGTAAAACCATGCGTTTTAACATCTGTCATTGCATACAGGGTCGTTTACACACACAGACGTATACAAAAATGATAAAGATTGAACTCTAGATGGCGTGAATGTAAAACAAGTTTGGCGTGTATGTATTTGAGTAGTTAGTAGCATATTATATTCTGAATTTCTGATCCATGCCTATTCACTCAAAACTACCTAATAACACTAATGATTTGTAACAGCAAATTATTTCAATAGGTAGGTATTTGAACATTTCCCAACAAGACGTAAGAATAATTATTCGTAGGTATACAAGATACAATAACAAATCTAATACACTATTTATTATTTTATTATTTACTAGCGGTCCGCCCCGGCTTCGCCCGTGGTACATGTTTACGTTTTCTCTCCATAAGAAGTAAGAACCATCCTCGTACTTCAAGGAATATAATAAAAAAAGAATTATCGAAATCGGTTCAGCCGTTCTCGAGTTATGCGCTTACCAACACATTTTGCGATTCATTTATATATATATATAAGATTATGTGAAAATAACCAGGAAGGTGAAAAACATATTTACGAAAACATAGTAACATATGGCTGTCGCTACAATAATTATATTTCAATTTTATCTTTTTATACCTAGTAGAACTGGCCTACGAATAAAAAAAATCGTATTAGAATACAATATATTACGGAACAAAAAAAGGATTGTAACTGAATTAGGTAGGTATGTTTGTTTCTGGGCGCACCGTTTTCGACGACGCGACGCGACGCGCGACGTAAGCGTATAGGTATAGGTACCTACTTTGCTAAAACAAACTAATAAAATTGTGTGTCTGTCTGAAAATTCGGAAAAGCATATTTTGCAAGTTTGTGATTACTTTGATAGTTTACCGATTTATAATAATTGTAATTGTAATTGTATAATAATTAATTTGCAATGTGGTGAAATTTCATAAAAATCACGGGCCAATTTTTTGTTTTGAATCCCACCGAAAATATAATTGCGTTATTAGAATAATTAATTACTATACCTACCCACGATCAATTATTACAATATAGTCTCAAATGCATACTAGAGAAATATTGCAATTTGATTCAATTAAAATGCATAGCATACAAAAATAAATTCACAACACAAGAAATTCCGCGCGCAAATCATAGCGCGTGTCAATGAAATCAAGAATGTTTTATATCAAGCCGACGCGGACGAGCGACGACGCGACGCCGAACAAAAGTACCTACGACGGACGACCACGCTTCGAGTTGCCAAACACACAGCCAAACAACAATAATGAGTAATAAATTGTTTACAAAAAAAACAAGTTTTCCATTTTTCTGTATGAGTAGACAGAACTTCAAAACGCCACCTGCTACGGTTTATATTAGGTATGAACGATGGTTATAAAAATAAAAGTTATATTTGTTGGTGTAAACTATTTTATTGATCAATAATTTTGGAATTTAAAACTGTCAACATTGATTACAATAAAACGCAGTTTTATTTTATTACACTATTGTTTTTTTATCAAAACATGTATTTGAAGTACCATATAATATTATGCTGATCCAAGCATTTTCACTCAAAACTAATATCACTAATGATTTGTAAAAGTAAATTATTTCAATATACATTTCATAACCAACAAGTAAGAATAATTATTATTATTCCTACCTACAACAACAAACCTAAAACACTATTTACTATGGGAAAATAACCAGGAAGGTGAAAAACATTATATTATTATTTACGATTTCGACGCACTCGACTTTTAGTAAAATATAGTAGGTAAACATAATATTATGGTTTTGATTTTTGCTACTAGTATAAGAAAACTGCGTGTTCAAACTACTTGTTTGTCTGTCTGAAAATTCGGAAGTACTTTGGTAGTTTACCGATTTATAATAATATTGTATATATCGTTGTTTAAAAAATATTCAAACACAATAAAATATGATATACTGATTTATCACTGGTTTCAGTGATGAACTGATGAGTCAATGTTAGCCACTATACTTTCGTCATACGTGTGTATGATTGATGTGATTTGCAACGTGGTGATATTTCAGAAAAATCACGGGTCAAATTGTCCCACCGAAAATATAACTGCGTTATAAGAATAACTATACCTACGATAAATTATACATAATACAATATAGTCTCAAATGCATACTAGTGAAATATTTTATTTGAATCAATAAAATAAAAAAAAAATAAAAAATAATAATAATACAAAAATAAATTCACAACACAAGAAAATCCGCGCGCAAATCATAGCGCGTGACAATGAAATCAAGAACTTTCGAGCCGACGCGACGCGGACGACGAAGGAGCCTAACAAAAGTACCTACAATCATAGGCGGCTCGTGACAAAATTGTATGGCCGTGTTCACTTGAAATAAAACAACGAAAATAGGTACCTACAATAGCGTTAGCAGTACAAAAAAAATGAGCACCACATTATAAATGTCTATTTAATATTTATACACTAAAAATTATAGAGTATTTCAAAACGAATTCAATTATTATTTAGCAATAATTAGAAAATCCCCGAATTTGCATTCGTGATCGTATTCATAGTGTTTGTCTACACTAATATTATAAAGAGGAAAACTTTGTTTGTTTGTTTGATTGTAATGAATAGGCTCATAAACTACTGGACATTTTACCAATGTTTGCAAGTTTGTGATTACTTTGATAGTTTACCGATTTATAATAATTGTATACTTATATCATTGTTTAAAAATATTCAAACACAATATGATATAGGTACTGATTTATCACTGGTTTCAGTGAAGAACTGATGAGTCAATGTTAGCCACAATACTAATCACTTTCGTCATACATGTGTATGAACTATGATTGATGTGATTTGCAATGTGGTGAAATTTCATAAAAATCACGGGCCAATTTTTTGTTTTGAATCCCACCGAAAATACATATATTACTAATTGCGTTATTAGAATAATTAATTACTATACCCACGATCAATTATTACAATTTACAATATAGTCTCAAATGCATACTAGAGAAACATTGCAATTTGAATCAATTAAAATGCATAGCATACAAAAATAAATTCACAACACAAGAAATTCCGCGCGCAAATCATAGCGCGTGTCAATGAAATCAAGAATGTAATTTATATCAAGCCGACGACGACGCCGAACTAAAGTACCTACAGTACCATTTACCTTCAGTGTACAATACAGTTTACAGACCTACGACGGACGAACAATAATGAGTAATAAATTGTTTACAAAAAAAAACATAGTTTCTAAGGTCATTAGTTTTATTTTATTTTATTGTTATTTTCTTTGAACGATTGGAAATGAAATTACTCAATTTTTACACAGAACTTTGATTTATTAGAATTATGCTCATTATGTATAAGATAACGAACGCGAATGCACGACATCTAGCGCGTCTTATGTCTAAACATCGCCTTTCGTTTAGACATTGACGCGCTAGATCTGTAATAAGTATATAGTCTATGCGCTAGATGTCGTGCTTTATGTCGTGTTTCGCTTGGCAAAAGTCACGCACACTACTGTAGAAGTGTCAAATTTTTCCGGTATTTTACTGTTGTTTTTCTAAGTAAATATTGTAAATTATTGATTAAAAAGGTCGAACGCGCACACATTTCATTATAGAGAAGTGATAAAATGATTAGTTTTAAAGAAATAGTGTCTGTGTTAAGTGTTTAGAGGTAATCAAAAATGTATGGAGGGACGGTCGGAACATCCACCTTAATATATATAAATCTCGTGTCACAATGTTTGTCCTCAATGGACTCCTAAACCACTTAACCGATTATAATAAAATTCGCACACCATGTGCAGTTCGATCCAACTTTAGAGATAGGATAGTTTAAACATGTAGGTACCACGGGCGAAGCCGGGGCGGACCACTAGTACTTTATAAATATTATAAGTAGATGAATAATATATAAATATACATAATATATTGTATATTAAATTAAATTTAAATTGGTGCACATAAAATTTAATATACTTACATAAATAATAGTCAGTAATATAATATATTTAGATATTGATACATAAATAATTATATGAAGCTAGCTTTCCGCCCGCGACTTCGCCCGCGTTTTCAAAGAAAAACCCGTTCCCGTAGGATTTCCGGGATAAAACCTATCCTATGTCCTTTCTCGGGTATCAAAATATCTCTATACCAAATTTCATGCAAATTGGTTCAGTAGTTAAGGCGTGATTGAGTAACAGACAGACAGACAGACAGAGTTACTTTCGCATTTATAATATTAGTATGGATTTGTATGAGTGAGTATATTTTGAAAACAAAAAACTAATCAATGAAATCCAATTTGATGGGGCAATTTGCGCTGTAAACGAAAACAATATACAAATTTAAATTATAAATTATAATAGCGGTCCGCCCCGGCTTCGCCCGTGGTACATATTTACGTTTTCTCTACATAAGAACCATCCTCGTACTTCAAGGAATATAATAAAAAAAAGAATGATCGAAAAAAAAAATATTCTTCAGCTTCATAGAATATTAGTTATTAAGGTTTTTTGAAGTGAAACTAGCAGTGCCGTCACGTCATGGAGTATGGCGACGATTTTGGTATCTTTGAATCTTACCAAAGAAGTTTCACTTCTGACACGTGTGCTCGGCATACACGCTCTTTTTTACAAATGCGGGTACTCACACGAATTCGTCTTGACAATGCGGACATTTGTATTTCGTCCCTTTGTGCCATCTCTCGTGTAGCCTGGCCGTTTGTCTGCAATATAAACAAGTTTATTTTTTTTATATACATATTTGATTGCTTTGAAGTATTGAAACGTGAGTGAATGAAAATGAAATTGTATTCGTCATTTAATTAAAACTTAACATGCTAATTTGGAAAGTCTTATGAACACATGAATGCAATCAGTGACAACTGTTCACATGCATTGAATTAATGAAATAATTGAACGAATGAATAACCGAATGAATTCACTTTGTGTGTGTGAGTTATTAAGAAGAGCGACTATGGAGTTTTTTGCCGGTTCTTCTCCATAGATACTGCTTTCCGAATCGGTGGTAAATGTTAAAAAATGATATGACGATTCAAAAGTGCTTTTATAAGAAGTCTGAATAAACAAATGTTTGAGTTTGAGTAAATGAATATTTAATTGCGTATTGACTGATTGTAACTGTACAGTCACTTGTGTGCGGTGGTATGTTAACAAATGTATGAATCAAGGAATGAGTGAGTGACTGAACGAATGAGGGTTTTTTCATAAACAACTAATGAATAAAATTATGTGAGTGTGTAAGTAAATGAACATGAAAATGGTTGTATTTATAATGTGACTCTGATTGTTTCTAAGTGAATGAATGAACGAATGAATGAATAATCACCTATGCGTAGTGACGTACGGACACCGGTTGCAGCTGTACCGCTGCATGTGGTGAGCGATTATGTGTTTGTGCCTCTGTTTGTTTCTGTTCAAGTGAATGAATGAACGAACGAATGAAAGAACAAATTAATGAATAATCACCTATGCGTAGTGACGTACGGACACCGGTTGCAGCTGTACCGCTGCATGTGGTGAGCGATTATGTGTTTGTGCCTCTGTTTGTTTCTGTTCAAGTGAATGAATGAACGAACGAATGAAAGAACAAATTAATGAATAATCACCTATGCGTAGTGACGTACGGACACCGGTTGCAACTGTACCGCTGAGTGTGGTGCGCGGTTATGTGTTTGTGACTGTGTTTCTGGCCAAGTGAATGAATGATCGAACGAATGAACGAACGAATGAATGACCGAATGATTGAATAATCACCTGTGCGTAGTGACGTACGGACACCGGTTGCAGCTGTACCGCTGCGTGTGGTGCGCGGTTATGTGTTTGTGCCTCTGTTTGTTTCTGTTCAAGTGAATGAATGAACGAATGAATGAATGAATAATCACCTGTGCGTAGTGACGTACGGACACCGGTTGCAGCTGTACCGCTGCGTGTGGTGCGCGGTTATGTGTTTGTGCCTCTGTTTGTTTCTGTTCAAGTGAATGAATGAACGAACGAATGAATGAATAATCACCTATGCGTAGTGACGTACGGACACCGGTTGCAGCTGTACCGCTGCGTGTGGTGAGCGGTTATGTGTTTGTGCCTCTGTTTGTTTCTGTTCAAGTGAATGAATGAACGAATGAATGAATGAATAATCACCTGTGCGTAGTGACGTACGGACACCGGTTGCAGCTGTACCGCTGCGTGTGGTGCGCGGTTATGTGTTTGTGCCTCTGTTTGTTTCTGTTCAAGTGAATGAATGAACGAACGAATGAATGAATAATCACCTATGCGTAGTGACGTACGGACACCGGTTGCAGCTGTACCGCTGCGTGTGGTGAGCGGTTATGTGTTTGCGCAACGCGTGCGGGTGTTTGAAGTATGTTTTGCATATACTACACTGATGGTCGCCGCATTGCTGTGTAAACAAATTACTTATTTGGTTAAATAAATCATTATAATGTTTAAGAAAAATGACTTTATTATTACTAAATCAAACATATTATAAACTACTCCGCTCTTGTTGGTCTTAGCGTAATGATATATAGCCTATCTATCGATAAATGGGTTATCTAACACCGAAAGAATTTTTCAAATCGGACCAGTAGTTCCCGAGATTAGTGCGTTCAAACAAACAAACTCTTCAGCTTTATAATATTAGTATAGATTATTATGAAAAATTCCTATTTAAACCTACTAGTGCTACATAATATGAATACTGAAAAAGTTCTGTCTGTCTGTATCTTCTACACGCCTAAACCGCTGAACAGATTTAGAATGAAATTTGGTACAAACATAGTTTGAGCTGAAAAAGAAATCCGCGGGCAGAAAGCTAGTTTGTTATTTTTGGTTAGTCAAAATTTGAGAACAGACAAAGTTGCAGCTAGTATATATTTACTGTAATTGTTACACAAAAATTGAACTACCGTCAAACAGACAGAACTAGACCAGAATAAAATGGGACCACACAGAAGGCAGAAGACATTCAAATAAAAAATAAATCATCAAAATCGGTTCATCCTGTCCAAAGTAATGAGGTAACAAACCCAAAAAACACAATCGAATTGAATACCTTCTTCTTTTAATGTCGGTTAATAAAAAAATATACCGGCCGCATTGATAACCATTGATTGGCAGCACAATAAAGTGTTAAAAATAAAATAAATAAAATAAATAACCTCCTCCTTTTTTTGAAGTCGGTTAAAATATATACTCACATTAGTATGCCTAAGAACATGACAATTGTAGGCATCTTCATCCAGAAACCCTTTGAAACACGCGGTACACTTGTACACTGAATTCTTATAATTACTCGACTCTTGTCTCTTTTGTATCTCTGCTACTTGTTCTTCTACCGTTAAATCCGTTATCGTAAAAAGTGTTTCATTTAAATCGTTGTTAAGGAACGGCTTTCTCCGTCGATCTATTTTTGGCTCATCTTTCTTTCTTACTTTCTTAACTGATTTAACTTTATCTTTCTTTCGTTTTTTCCTTTGTAACTCGAGAGGTAAGCTATCATCTGATGAATATCCATCATTTATTATATTATCATCATCACCGGCTCCGTCATTTATGATATTATCACCAACCAGATCATTGTTTTCATCATCATTATTTAAATGATTATCATTAAAATCTTCCACTAAGAATATATTTGTTTCGTCAATTGAATTATCTTTAGTTTTTAATATATTTTCGTTTTCTGAGTATTCTATACATATAATATTATCTGGATCTAGTATTTTTGTTGCTAAATTTGATGTAAGTTGATTCGCTTGACGATCTATACTTTTTACACTGTCTAATGTTACCTGAAACGATAAATATATTAAATTTAGGACATAGTAATTATAAATATTTCAGGACAATTTTCACACACGGCACGATCTGATCCCATACTAAGCTTTCCCTTGTGTTATGGAAACCAGATGGCTGATAAATATACATATTATATTATTGGAGAAAAAAAAGAGCGTGTGTGCCGAGCACACGTTTCAGCAGTGAAACTTTTTTGGCAAGATTCAAAGACACCAAAATCCCTTACTCCATGACGTGACGGCGTTGCCATGACGCGACCTTGAGATTTTACTCTCAACGCGTCTAAGAAGTTTCACTTTAAAAACTGAATTAAATCTGTCAGTTTAAAATGGGTCAAAATCGATTCTAAACAAGTTGGTTACATACAAACATACTTGGGAAGCTAATACTACTAACCAACATTATAAATACAAAAGTTTGTGTGGTTTGATGTATGGATCTTTGTTACTCTTTCACGCAAATACTACTGAACCGATTACAATAAAATTTGGTATGTAGGTAGCAGAAGACCCAGAATAATACATTTTCTTTGAAGGCCAAGCCACAGGCTGAAATCTAGTCACGTTAATAAATATACTTACATTAATATTACTCCTAAAAAGATCATCCAAAAGGCTCCTAGCACGCAGGCACTTGTTCTTAAAACTCCAACAGTTTTTCAAACGGCACGCACACTCCTTACAAATGTATTGAGGTAGATTGTTCTCTAGAAACTGTAAATTAAAAAAAAGTAAGCTCAGTAAATTAAAAATAAGTGCAAAGTAAGCTCGAAAATTTTGCAAAATTTACATGCAGTATATTTTTTAATTTCAAAACAATATCAAAAGTACAGTATCAATACTAATATTATAAATGCGACAGTAACTCTGTCTGTGTGTTACTCAATCACGCCTAAACTACCGAACCAATTTTCATGAAATTTGGTATGGAGATATTTTGATACCCGAGAAAGGACATAGGCTACATTTTACCCCGGGACATAGGATAGATTTTATCCCGGGAATCCCACGGGTACGGGAACTTTGCGGGTTTTTCTTTGAATGCGCGGGCGAAGCTGCAGGTGGAAAGCTAGTTTAGACTATATTTAAAATAGAGTATTATTGTTCACTTATCATACAATTATTTCTTGAGGTACTAAAGGAGAATGCCCATTTTTGGTACTGGTTTTTCTCATGCATCAAGACAACAATACTATTAAAAAAATCTCTTCAATTTAGAGGCCTTCTTACCATCGGAAAATATATTTTGAACAGGGAATGTTTTGTAAAATCTAATAAGACATGTAATTGTTTAGATCCGTTATGTCTGTTTAGTGTCCATTACCGTTTACATTTTTGGTACAGGTTTTTCTCATGCATCAAGATAAAAATATCTACTATTAAAAAAAATCTCGGCAATTTAGAGGCCTTCTTACTATCGGAAAATATATTTTGATCAGGGAATGTTTTGTAAAGTCTAATAAGACATGTAATTGTTTAGATCCGTTGCCATAGATTTAGTATCCATTACCGGTTACCACGGTAACCAAGCGGTAACTATTATGACATTTATTATGGTAAATAGCTAAATGTATTAATATCGATTATTGTTTTCATTGAATTACAAAAAAATCAATTAACATAAAATCACTCTGTAAGGTATTGTTTATACACTGTAGGTTGTTTTAACATATATAGTGAAGTAAAATAATATAAATATATATAAAAAATATTATTATGACATAGCTTGGTAGGTAACCAGTTATTTCTTATTTGTTTCTTTCTTCGAATATGTAGTGAAAAAATGATTCAAACAACAACAACAATATGTAAACCGAATAAAAACTCTATTGGCATTTTTTAAATATAATATATTTAGGTTTTCTTGAAATCCGTCCCGAAAGATTTCTGGTGCCTACCTACACTAGCCGATGAACAGATAGACTTTGTCTGAAAGCATAAGCTCTACGTATAGATTAAATATGTTAAACGAAAAATAACCTTCAGACGATAAAATACTACCTAAATCACACATAAACCTAACTAAATCGGGTTTATTTAAGTTTTGAGGTTAATTCACATTTTTCTCAATATCTTGAAAACCCCTGTTTTTATCACAAAAAAATCAATTGGTAAAAATCTTTTGAATATCGAAGAACCCTCCAAAACCACTCTGGCATTGATGCAACACTATACTGTGGTCCATACTTTCATGGGCATTCTCCTTTAAATTAAATATACCCGCCGAATTGAGAACCTCCTCCTTTTTTTGAAATCGGTTAAAAAAACTAAAAAATGCATTACATTCATGCTTTAACACTAAAAAAAAAGTGTGTGTGTACTTATGTACACGCGAAAAAAATACTAGAATATACAACTTGAACATAGAACTTATCAATTTTCATACCACCCAGAAAAAACTACATTAAATTTAAGTGTCGGTGTGCGCCCGCATCGTAATAATAACGGTAAATAATATAATAAACGGTAAATAATAAAAAATATAATATATAGTAAATAATAGCGCCAAAAGAAGTATAACTTCAAAAAATCAAATATACTCACATCACATCCCGTAATACTGTCATACGCCTGGTTCAAGCTGTACCTTGCAATAGGTATCAACTGTAAATCCATACCAAGACATACTCTACACACCTGCAAAAAGAAAAAAACTAGAAATCAATTTTTGTTCCTTCAATAATTATTTTTCAAACTCATAGATTTATTTATTCAATTACGGTCTTACTAATAAAATGTTACCCATTCGCTATGCAATAGATTAGTTATTGCAATAACCTGTCTTGTTTTTATGATTGACGTTTCATGTGAGCAAGAGCAGGACACAGCTATGGTAGAAAATTATCCATTGTTTAACTTTTTATTAGTAAGGCCGTTAGACTTCTTCTAGAAGCACTTTCGAATCGTCATAGCATAGTTTGACGATCTACCACCGATTTAGATAGCAGTTTATATGGAAAAAAAGTAAACCTTATTCACAGTTCATGAGATACCATTATGGATAGTCCATCCATCCAGACATATAGACAGAGAGCAAATTTATAAAATTAAAGATTTTAACGGATTTTAAACGTGATTTATTCATTATATTATTTTCCCGAACTCGCGCAAAATCAAACACTAGAAGAAACTAGACAGCAAATTCTCAGATAGGGTCCAGTCCATTTGGTACAGAATCATAAAAAATTCGAATCTCATTTACTTCTTTTTGAATTATAAATTCTAAACTTTATTTAAAAAATATATAGTTTAAAAATACTCCATATAATACAAAGTACTGCTTCAATTTTAAATGTGAAAAAATATATATAATAATAATATATAATATTATAAGTAATAATTAAATATTAGGATAATATTTACCATCAGTTTCACATCTTCATTAAAATCACTGCTATCAATCTGAAATGAAAAAAAAAAACAATTTAGTTCCAATTTCACATTTGTTTGTATCAATCTATACTAATATTATAAAGCTGAAGAGTTTGTTTGTTTGTTTCAACACGCTAATCTCAGGAATGACTGATCCGATTTGAAAACTTCTTTCGGTGTTAGACAGCCCATTAGTACTTTAATGTTTACCTACTAGTATTAGCTTTTAAGTCACATACTAACATTAATGAATCTCTGTCATCTAATTGTTTAATAACTCAGACCCCAGAATCATAGACACAATAGAAAATCTATTGTGTCGTGGTCAGATTGTGCCGCTCGGGGCTCAATGGGTTAAATAAAATAACTTACATTCATTGGTACGGCTCCACTTCTCAAACGTCTTAAACCACTTGAAGTTACATATATATCATCTGTCTTGAAATGTTCTGAACATATGAGATTACGATCTTTTGGTGAACTATTCTCTATATTTAAGGCTTTCAACCAGGCGGCACGTAATACGGGTTCTGTAGGAAACCTGTAATGATAAAAATACTATAGAAAATACTAATAATATATTAGGTCATTTTCCTAATACAATAAATACTAACAAAGCTCTCTTAAAACAGATAGTTATCCTATTCTATCTTATCCTTCCTACAAAGGCCCGATTTTTCAATCCTTTGTTAAAACTTATCCGTCCAATAAAGTATTACACGATAATATTAAAATGTCACCATTAAACTGTCAAATCCGGGCAATCAGAATACATTTTTGAAATGTCAGTTTAATACATTATCCGAAAAATAAGTTTTAACCAACGATGGAAAATTCAGCCCTAACTAATTTTAGAAAGTTTATGCGGACGGATATGTGTGTATGTTTGTTACTCTATCAGGCAAATACTACTGAACCGATTACAATGTAACACACATATAGAGGGTAAATTGGATTAACACCTAGGACAGGTTTTATCCCGTAAATCCCACGAGAATGGGAACTATATGGGTTTTTCTTTGAAAACGCAGGCGAAGCCGAGGGTGGAATAAATATAGTAGTACATAAAAAAAATTGGACTATAAGAGCCAGCGCACTGGCAACTTTGTCTCTGCAACTATTTTGTCTCTCCCATCAATTGTATGGGGAGTTGCGTCGCTACGTGCGCGCACTTTCATACTAGCCCATGGGTGGAGAGACAAAATAGTTGCGGAGACAAAGTTGCTCGTGCACGCTAGCTCTAAAGTAATTGGTGTAAATTTATCCTATTATGAAAATTTTTATCTAATAAAATACACTAGTATATCTGCTGTATATTTTCGTGTGTACGTTCTTTTTTTAAACTTAGCTATAAATAATTATTTTTTATCATTGTTTTTTACTAGATTTTTAAATAATAAAGCAAAGTATACGTTACGAAATGTAACGTACATTTCCTTATGTTACAGAATAGCTCAAATAAATTACAATTAATGAAAAAAAACTTTCATGTTTTGTGATGTAAACAAAAAAGTGTTTGTTTTTTTTTACGTTCTAAAATATTTAATATTACTTACATGTGAAATGTTATGCCTTGAGATTTGGAAAGCTTATGCCTGGAGTCATTATAACACGACGGAACGAAACACCGCATTTTATTTGTTAAAATATTATCGTTTTTCTCAAAAACATGTTTAAAACAACTCGGTCGCTAGCTTTTCACAACCATATATTTGTAATCTTTGTAATTATGTATTATTTTACATTCTAGATACCACTGAATATATTGAAATGGTAAACTTAATAGATATTACATCCTATTACATAAATTAAAACTATTTTTATAAGAAAAGAGAACTATTTCCGCAATTTTACAGCAATATTTATTATTTTAGCATTGACCCATTGGGACTCCTGCTAAAAAAAAAACACAGACAAATAAAACCAAATAAAACAATTTTCTGTCTCTTTTTAGCAGATTATAAAAGCTGTTGGTTGAAAAAGGATTTTTTTCCTTGCGCTGTCATTGTCAAATCTTATAAGCATTTACACAGAGTAAATATATTTGTAAGTGATCTATTCTACGATGCTTGAAGTAAGGCTTGACATTAAGCTTGACATGATGAGGCAGGTTATGCACTTCTTTTAGCGCGATGGAGAAAAATTAGGTATGAGAGTGAATTTTTACGTTAAGCGCGTGCCGCGTAGGTACACCGACACCTAAATTTAACAGCATGAAGTTAGTTCTAGGTGGTATGAAAATTTATAACTATGTTCAAGTTGTATATTCTAGTATTTTTTATTACGCCAAAGAAATTACGTAGTAGTATAACTTCTTACGCATGTACATAAGTACACACACTCTTTTTTTATGTTATTAATTTAACTCAAGTGTTCCACATAGAATGAGTTTTATAAAATGTAAGCGTAATGTAATATTTACATTTACGTATTATTATAACTTCTAATAACTACGACGTTGTAAAGTATACTAGGTTTCCGCCCGAGGCTACGCCCGCGCAGTCAAAGAAAAACCCGCATAGTTCCCGTTCCCGTGAGATTTCCGGGATTGCGTCATTTTACCGGGATAAAAAGTAGCCTATGTCCTTTCTCGTGTATCAAAATATCTCCATACCAAATTTCATGAAAATTGGTTCTGTAGTTTAGGCGTGATTGAGTAACATACAGACAGAGTTACTTTCGCATTTATAATATCACATGGACAAATATTAATATTAGTATGGATATGGCCTTACCTACTCTTATTGTCATTAAAATTTTAAATGCAATAACTAGGTAGGGCAAATGAGAAATATACCGTATCATAATTAATCGCATGTTTCTAACAGTTATTAAACAACTAAACGTATCAAAGAATAAGAATTTACAGGAAATGATCACAGCAAATAGCAATATAATATTACACATTTCATGAATTATCGATAGATTCAATCAACGATGCAACATATAGCTTCAACTTAAGCTCTTCAATCTTATTCAAACTACCTACCTATTATTATTTATTTTAAAAATTATTGACAATAAATATGTAAAATTTGCGCAAACAAAAAATTTGCGCAAGCAAAAAAGGTTGTGTATGAATGGCTTAAATATTAAATGCATAATGGCGACTGCGTCAGATTTGCACTTGTCAATAATAAATTGTTGTCAGAATGCTCAAAACAAATAAATAATTGAATTTATTTTATTGATTATGTATCTTTTAAATAATTGTTACACTAAAAAAATTATAATTTGATAGATTTTCCCCTTTATACAGTGGTAACGGGGAATTTTATGCAAGTTTCCTATATTTATGCGTGCCTATAAAAATCGACGTATATTATATTATTTTATGTGAATATTACATACAAATCGTTTAAACCCGGTATTATATTCGGAACTACGCTGCTGCACACAAAACATCAAACAGAAGTTACGAGATATTCAAATTTGTAAGTAAAATTTACTATATTTGATACGCAAAAATCGATTTTTTACACGCAAGTTATTGTAAATAAAATTCTATTTCAATAATAAATTCTTACTTAAATAGACATAATTTGAGTTATTCAACGTATTAAATGCAAAAAGCGGAGTGCGAAGGTATTGTTACATCTGTTGCACTTATTGATTTTTTCAATAAATTATTTACGATGAAACACTTCGTTCTTTACCGAACATTAACAGCTGTGTCTGTAAAAAGCGCTCTTTCTGAACGGTCTTGTGTACGTATAAACGACTTTTCATTTTTAAATATTATGAAATACCTTTTTTTATTTTACTATTGAGAAATAAGCATAGGTCCCTAAATGTGTACTTATAATATTCATTTCAATAATTCAAAGGAATATCCTGCTTTGTTTTGTTTTCTTTACATTTATACTTCTTATCACATTAAAAACATTCAACAATATATTGCCACAGTAGAAAATACATTATTTTCATTAACTTCATCTCTCCATATGCAGAATTTTATCATATACCTATAGTACAATGGTTTCAGCTTTCAAAGTATTGCAATTAAAAATATATATATATTACACTGGCAGTTATGCCTTACTAATTATTGTTTAAAAAATAAAATTAATCATAATTTTCTGCATCTCAATTCTCAACATCATAATATATTATTGATAGCATATATTTTTACTAGTTGTGCCCCACAGTTTTACCCGCATTGCTCTGCTCTTAAATTAGTATTAGTGTGATGATATATAGGCTTTAGCCTTCCTCGATAAATGGACTATCTAACAGTGAAATAATTCTTCAAACCGAACCCATGGTTCCTAAGATTGGCGCGTTCAAGCAAACAAGCTCTTGAGCTTTATAATATTAGTAGACATTTCTAATTATTATAATTTGATTTTCAGGTAAATTCCACAATGGACGATCCAGCTTTGACTCGGGTATGTAATCTATATTATTTATTAAATATAAAAAAAAGACATGTGTCACTTGGGGACTGCCGCGGTAAAGCTATTGCATGCTATGCCTTCAGCCACACCTCCGCCCGTCGGAGTGGGGAGCGTGAGTTTTTTTCGTTACGGAATTTCTCGATTCGGTGCCCGCGCTCAACGCCCGCTATAGAAGCTATGCAATAGCTTAATAATATTGCATTGCAGTAGTTACAAATGTATTTCGAACATCTTATTTCAATGGTTATTGCTTAAATATTTATTATATTTGCTGCATTATGCGAATTAACATGATACTTTGATTAAATGTATTATATTTATTTATTCTTTATTGTACACTAGCTTTCCGCCTGCGGCTTCGCCCGCGTTTTCAAAGAAAAACCCGCATAGTTCCCGTTCTCGTGGGATTTCCGGGATAAAACCTAGCCTATGTTACTCGTGGATAATGTAGCTTTCGAATGGTGAAAGAATTTTTAAAATCGGTCCAGTAGTTTATGAGCCTATTCATTACAATCAAACAAACAAACAAAGTTTTCCTCTTTATAATATTAGTGTAGATAATATACCAAACATAAATAAGCTATACTATAATAATTAAATACAATGAAAACACACGGCACATACCTACGTACTAAAAAGCGGCCTTATTGCTCAAGAGCAATCTCTTCCAGGCAACCCTGATTGGTAAGGAATGTATGCTAGAACGCTAGAAAATAATAAGTAAAAAGAATCTTATTCCTAAGAACAGTAATGTGGCAGTGAGTGACTTGACAAATGGATCCAACTCAGTTTATGATGGCATTACCTTACCACCACTGATTTTGAGTGACCCCAAGTGACTATTGGAGTTTCAGTCTAGAATCCATACTAATATTATAAATGCGAAAGTAACTCTTTCTGTCTGTCTGTTACTCAATCACGCCTTAACTACTGAACCAATTTGCATGAAATTTGGTATAGAGATAATATTTTGATACCCGAGAAAGGACATAGGCTACTTTTTACCCCGGGACATATATGTTTTATCCCGGAAATCCCACGGGAACGGGAACTATGCGGGTTTATCTTTGACGGCGCGGGCGAAGCCGCGGGTGGAAAGCTAGTTGAATATAATGATGATTGATGTTTCTAGGTATGTCGCATGTGCCTTGACATCGACGTAAAGATGTACGACCTGACTGGGCACAAATTGCATCAAATATTCAACGAGGTGACGGGGATACCGGTAAGTACCTAAGTAATACATAATACTAAGTTGTAACTTAGTATTTTCATGATACGCGAGTATTATAGGCTAGAAGTGCCTAAGTTTTATGCACTAGATATTTCAATAACTTATATGTTATATAAGTATAATCCAAATGCGTTCATTTCACATGAAGAAGTATTCTTAAAAACGAAATTTTTAATATATGTATTACGCTTCTGTTGGTCTTAGCGTGATGATATATGTATAGCCTATATCATTCCTCGATACATGGGCTATCTAACAGCGAACGAATTTATCAAATCGGTCCAGTAGTTTCTAAGATTAGCGCGTTCATACAAACAAACTCTTCAGCTTTATAATATTTGTATGTATTGTACAGATGTATCCATCCATTTTAGCGGAGTATTATTGCTGTTTTTGCGACATTTTTCTGCATGCTAAGACCAACAGGAGAGAAACCACGCAGATAAAACCGCGAAGCGCAGCTAGTCCATACTAATATTATAAATGCGAAAGTAAATCTGTCTGTCTGTCTGTTACTCAATCACGCCATAACTACTGAACCAATTTGCATGAAATTTAGTATAGAGATATTTTGATACCCGAGAAAGGACATAGGATAGGTTTTATCCCGGAAATCCCACGGGAACGGGAACTATGCGGGTTTTTCTTTGGCTGTGCGGGCGATGCCGCGGGTGGAAAGCTAGTAATTAATAAATCATGTTTAAAATCAATTAAAAGCTTTTAATTTTTAAAGTGTAGCCAGCTGTCAGGTGTACCCTTTTTAGCTATAGGGCAGATGCATTATAAATTTTTATCGATTTCCTACTGCTAATGGAAAAGAATACATAATCATATTTCACTATAATGGGTAGACTCGACGTCTGAGTGTGAATTTTTTATTATAAAATTGCCTCGCCGTCGCCGAAAGCGATTATTGAATTATTAGTGTATAGAGTCGTTAGTGAATATGTTATACTTGATTAATATGTACTACTAGATTTCCGCCCGCGGCTTCGCCTGCGTTTTCAAAGAAAAGCCCGCATAGTTCCCGTTCAAGTTGGATTTCCGGGATAAAACCTATTCTATGTGTTAATCCAAGTTACCCCCTATAAGTGTGCTAAATTTCTTTATAATCGGTTCAGTAGAATTTGCGTGAAAGACTAACAAACACACACCCATCCTCAGAAACTTTCGCATTTATAATATTAGTAGGATTCAGGTGTTTTTTTTTTGCGTGTCCGTTCTCTTACTCTACTTAAAAAAATTTAAAAAGGTTCTGAATTTGACTGTAATTTTTTTGGGCAATTGACTGTAACTTTTTACTGAACTTTCGATTGGCTGACCCGTTTTTGATGATTTTATTATTTGAAAGCCGAAAGGCCTTCTAGTTAGTCCCATTTCAATGTGTACAATTCAGACCATTAGAAAACGGTTAAGTTATTTATTCAAAATAATGACTTATTGAAGTGAAAGTTTTTTAGGCGCGTTGAGAGTAGAATTTCAAGGTCGCGTCATGGCAATGCCAAGGAAGTTTCACTTCTGACACGTGTGCTCGGCACACATGCTCTTTTTTTAAATTTTATAGATATATATTCAAGACATAGAGCCCGGTGATAGTCAGACGGACAGAGAAGTCTCAGCATTTTGGTCCCGTTTTACCCTTTGAGTACGAAACTCTAATGAATAATTTAAATATTCAAACTATAAAAAAAAATGTCGTTTTCAGATATCTGCTTCCGACAAGCTGCCTCAAAAGCTATGCTGGGAGTGCACGCAACGCCTGGTGTCCGCGCACAGCTTGCGGCGCAAGGCTCTTAGAGCACACAGCCTTCTGCTGGACATGCTGAATTCTGACAAATTTGTGAGTATCATCAAAAATAAGAGATTATTTTATTTATTTATTTATTACAAAGAACATGTTACATGCGTTTCAGTAAGATATATCATCTACTGCTACAAGAATTTCAGGACAGGACAATTTTCACACACGGCACGATCTGATCCCATACTAAGCTTTCCCTTGTGTTATGGAAACCAGATGGCTGATAAACATACATATATAATTTTAAATAAATGCTTATATAGATAATTAACACCCAGACACAGAGCAAACATCACACAAATATTTTCCCCGGGTGGGAATCGAACTCACGACCTCTGGCTTGGAAGGCAGGGCCACTACCAACCAAGCCAACCGGTCAGTCAAGAACAACAATGCTATCATCATCATCATCATCATCCTCAACAACATAAACGTCAACAGCAATACCATTATCATCATCATCATCAACAACAAAAATATGAACATTGTCGATATTTCTAAGACATTTTTATACAATATTGTTATTTCTGGGTTTTAGTAATTGTCCTATCACTTTTTAATCTCTATTTTTTTCAAGTGGATAAACAAGTATGGTAGATTTTAGTTTCGGCTATAACAAAAGGTGTGAACACTTTTGTTATAGCCTTATGTCTTAAAATAAAACGTATATATATTGAAGTAAAATTCGATTTCATTGTGACTTTAGCATTAATCCGACTTCCTGCAATATTAACGTAGGTTCCGCATTTTCAGATAACCGTACGCCACGTGAAATCAATAGACAGATGCAACCATCGTCTAGAATCCAATTTATCTAGCCATTTTTTACACGCAGACACACCTAACTCTACCACGTCATATAATAACAATAATACACCAAACGCAGAACCGAAAGTCGACCATTTCGACCAAAAAGTCGAAAATGACGACTTTGATACTAACAATGATGGCTACGAAGATAACGAGGAAGAGAAGACAGAAGAAACTGTTGAAGTTAAAGTTGAAAGTAACGAGATTTTTTTTGAGGAATGCGGTTTCGTCAGTGAAGACGATAAGACATTGAGTGAAGTGTGCAAAGTCAAGAGTAAAGTTAAAAACAAAGTTAAAGTTAAAAAGAAAGTCAAAGTGAAAGAGTATTTGGAAAAGATAAAGCAAATGGAGGGAAAAGATGAAAAGGAAAAGGTTAAGATAGAAGATAGAACAGAAGATAGCGCTACGGCGACGGTTGATAAGTAAGTATTGAAAGGTGGGGAAAGACTGCTCAATAAAATGGGATGTGTTTTTGAACTTTTTAGTGTTATTTCAAATTATACGAGTAAAATTCTGCTTAATATATAAATAAAAAAGCTAATTTAAATTGCATTATTTGTGAATTTACTTCGTTATAATATGAAACACTCAAGATTCGTATGAACAAAACAGTCTCATTCAATTGTTACCTAAAAATAACTGAAGCTCATATTTTTGTTCTGTTAAACTTGAAAATGGAAAATTTGTTCCAAAAATTACCTTAGACTATTTAAGAGGAGGCTCCCTAAATTTTATGTGAATTTGCATTAATATTCTGAAACAGTCACACATACAATCAAAATGGAACTTTAGTATATGATTTATTGGGCCTTTTTCTTTCCATGCACAAGACAGTTACGTAATTGTAATATTTTCGCTCGATTTATTTTTTATTCAAAAATTATGCCTTTTCAAGGTTTATTACATTTATTTAAAGATTTACTTGGACTCTATGTCTAAAATAAATGTTAACAATAAGAAAATATAGTTTACTATCCAATCCCAAGATATTTTTTCTCTAGATCAATTATTACTTTAGTTATAAACGAAATAAGAATTGAGACTTACAAGATTTAGTTTCGAGCTCGAACGCGATCAAAGAGCGCACGCGATTTTCAACTTTATTACGGCTGTGTTAGCGTCCAGCACCGTAGCGGTCTAGCCGGTCTCTCATTTATTTATTTATCTTTGGGAAACAGACAATACAATATATCTTATAAATAAGAGATAACAAACTATACACATATCAGCAAAGTTTCCACTAAAAATTTAAGTTCTTTAAAAAAATACACATTCAGTCACATACAGTCTAGTTGAGGATACAAATAAATATAGAAATAACAAGCATGAATACAATTCAAATATCACAGTTACTATTGCATTTATTTCGAACTTTGGTATTGTACGATTTGAATTTTTCGTAAAATAAATCAAGGTCTCAGTGCCAGAAACTACTTTAGAACGCCTGGTCTATCTATCCATTACTATTTCCACAGATTCAAAACCTCCGACGTGAAACGCCGTCGCACAAACGAGAACATAGACGAGAATCTATTCACAATCACCACTCTGACGTACGAAGAACAAATCGAACAGATAAACAAACGCAGCCAGTCGGAGCTGTATCTGGGCGCGACGTATAAGTGTGAGGTGTGCTTCAGGGGCTTCCACGTGCGGGCGCGGTACGACGCGCACGCCGTGCGGCACAGTGCGGTGAGCGACACGACACACGACACGACACACGACACACGACACACGACACGACACACGACACACGACTCAAGACACAAGACACGAGCGAGACATGAGGGGAAAGGCTTACTGTTGCACACTATTGCTAACAATGTCATGCTTTTAATAAACGACGATGAGCTAGTAGGCAAAAAACTCCAGAGCCTCGCCCACCGTCGCAGAGTGGCAAGTTTATCGGTTTTTTACCGGATACACTTTGGAGAGTGCGCTGCGGAATTGCACGACCTAATTCCGCCATCCCCATTTTTCCATCGTTCGTCGAGGCGCACAGATTCCAGGCATCGCCACATGGTTGACGTTCCATGTACCCGGACAAAGCGGTTCGGATCGTCATTCTTTATTCGAACCGCTAGGGACTGGAACATGCTTCCTGAATCTGTGTTCCCCGACGAGTACAATTTGGAGGTCTTCAAGAGGAGAGTGAACAGGTACATTTTAGGGAAGCGCGCTCCATCTTAGGCCACATCTCAGCTTACCATCAGGCGAGATTGTGGCCAAGCGCTCCCCTATTGTACAATAAAAAAAAAAAAAAAAAAAAAAAAATGCTAAAAATTACGAACAATCGCAAAAAATTACAAAAAATCATTGATAAAGACACTAAAAACACTATAAAATACACTAAAACTGTGTCAAAAGCCATTTAAGACACTTAACCTAGCCAACTTCATGATAAATACACTTGTCAAAAGCAATTTAAGACACTTAACCTAGCCAACTTCATGATAAATACACTTGTCAAAAGCAATTTAAGACACTTAACCAAGCCAACTTCATGATAAATACACTTGTCAAAAGCAATTTAAGACACTTAACCAAGCCAACTTCATGATAAATACACTTGTCAAAAGCAATTTAAGACACTTAACCAAGCCAACTTCATGATAAATACACTTGTCAAAAGCAATTTAAGACACTTAACCAAGCCAACTTCATGATAAATACACTTGTCAAAAGCAATTTAAGACACTTAACCTACAATACAAGAAACACACACACAAACAGAGCAGACAAACAAACGCAGCCAGTCGGAACTGTAACTTCAGAAATTTTGTAAAGAAAACTTCAAAATTAAAAAAATGGACGACTAATACAATACTTACGAAAACCATAAAAAAATATAAAGATGGATATTTCTAGAAGAAGTCTAATTGAATAAATAAATTATTGGCTTTGAAAAAAAGAATGGAGGGAGAAATAATGTATATGACTAGCTGTGCCGCGCGGTTTCACCCGCGTAGCTCCGCTCCTGTTGGTCTTAGCGTGATAATATATAGCCTATATTACTCGTAGATAATGTAGCTTTCGAATGGTGAAAGAATTTTTAAAATCGGTCTAGTAGTTTATGAGCCTGTTCATTACAATCAAACAAACAAACAAAGTTTTCCTCTAGTTACGGCCCTGCCTTCATACAAAACTGCCGAATACGCCGTTCGCACGGGAATAGAATGTGGGTGCGATTTCCCTTAGTTAGCATCCAAGCTTACGTCTTTATAATTATTATAATGTATAAATTCATTCTTTGACTCCGGTCTGCATCGTGCAGACATGGGTGTAAAAGTTTCACTTTAGTCATTAAATGTAGTTTCTCTTTCTAAGTATATCTGAGTTTCTTTTGGGGCCTCCGGCTGCGGGACATGTAATTCTCTTCATAATATTAGTGTAGATGTATACGATGCCTAAAGAAAAAAAAAATATACTTATTATTTTCATCAAATTTCAGGAATCCGGTGCATTCGAATGCTTCATTTGCAAGACTAGGCTGAAAACCGGGCGCGCCCTGCGCAAGCACATCACATCGCAACACACGGAGCAATTCAGTTGTAGGGGATGTCCGTTTGTCACGAGAAATAGGTATTTATTATTATTTGTCTTATATATATTATAGTACTATAAGAAATAACACGCGAGGCCGGGCTAAATATTAGTTTGAATGTAATAAGAATGTACTGCGATACACAGCTACCTAATTGATGTAGGTAGTTGATAACAAATCGCAGCAAGTCAACGACTATTTGTAAAATGAGGGTAGTTGTGTCAAATGTCGTATAAACAACGTCCGAGCCCCCCCCCCCCCCCTCGTACAAATGCGCCACGAGTCCAAAGAAAGTGGCAATTTATAGTATTCGACAGCTAAGCATGTTTTGACAGGAAATAGTGAATATTATTCATCCAAAAAATTATGAAATCAAATGTTACGTCTAACATTGCATTTTTTCACGCTTAAACTCATGAAATTGTTGTATTTTCACCGATCCATAATAAGTGTACAAAGTTTGAATTAAATCTGTCCGTTTAGAGTCAAAATCAAGTATCGAGGAGTCAGTAACATACAAACATAATGTGAAACTAATAATATATAGGTGTGTTAATAAGTACATACCTCTAAAAATAAAAGATCGTGTGTGCCGAGCTTACGTGTCAGAAGTGAAACTTCTTTGGAAAGTCAAAGATTAGAAAATCGTTGCCATGACGCGACCTTGAAATTTTATTATCAACGCGCCTAAAGAAGTTTCACTTCGAAATAAATTTGATAAAAAGTCTTTTTTTTTTTTTAATTTCGAGACGTAAACATATTTTTTTTTCTTTCTTTCAGAGGTGTTGCAAGGGAGCATGAAAAATGGCACGCAGGAACCAAATATCAGTGTCCACACTGTCCCAGTCAGTTTGAGTGAGTATTTATCACTACATAGTATAAAACAAAGTCGCTTTCTCTGTCCCTATGTCCCTTTGTATGCTTAAATCTTTAAAACTACGCAACGGATTTTGATGCGTTTTTTTAATAGATAGAGTGATTCAAGAGGAAGGTTTTAGTATTTAATTTATTAGGTTTTAAACAAAGCGGGCGAAGCCGCCGGCGGTAAGCTAATTTATTTATATCTATAACTAACTGCGCTTTGCGGTTTCACCCGCATTGCTCTGCTCCTATTGGTCTTAGCGTGATTATAATTATATAGCCTATCCTTCCTCGATGAATGGCCTATCTAACACCGTAAGAATTTTTCAAATCGGACCAGTAGTTGCCGAGATTAGCGCGTTCAAACAAACTCTTCAGCTTTATAATATTAGTATAGTATACAGTTTTCGCCCCCGAATTTGTTCGTAGTAGATAAAAAAAATTAGGAGGCAAAGGCCGAAAGGATGCATAGGTACATTTTAAAAAAACACCATCCATACTAATATTATAAATACGAAAGTAACTCTGTCTGTCTGTCTGTTACTCAATCACGCCTTAACTACTGAACCAATGTGCATGAAATTTGATTTAGAGATATTTTGATACCCGAGAAAGGACATAGGATGGGTTTTATCCCGGAAATCCCACGGGAATGGGAACTATGCAGGTTTTTCTTTGACTGCGCGGGCAATGCCGCGGGTGGAAAGCTAGTAACAATATATGGGTACTTTTTTGGGTTTTCATTATTTTTATAGAGGCAAAAGTAATTTTAAGATAATTATTTTGAAAAATTTTATATTTTTTGAATAATGAAATGTCATAGCATCTAATCTGAGATTCGCGGGTTCGAATCCCGCCGAGAGCATCATAATTTTTCAATTACTAATTTTAAATTGCATCAAGTACATATTTATCAAGCTACATCTAACCAAAAATCCCATCATTTCCAGCAAAGTGACAACCTACCTGGGCCACGTGAGGATCAAACATGTATCCGATTTCGTGTGCGAACTCTGCGGCTATACATTCCTTAGCAGGAAGGGTATAGACGTTCACAAGAAGAAGAAACACCGATTGGCCGCTGATACGGTGAGTTTTGACGGTTTTAAACCCGTTTTTTATGGTAGTAATTGTATAATAGGATTTTAAGCTATTGCATAGCTTCTATCGCGGGCCTTGAGCGCGGGGAGCGAATCGAGAAATTCCGTAACGAAAAAACCTCACGCTCCCCACGGGGACGGGCGGAGGTGTGGCTTGAAGGCATAGCATGCAATAGCGCAACCGCCCCACTCCCCGAGTGACATACGCCGTTTTGGCAGTATTTGACGGTAGTAATTGGGGATATTTTCTACGTAAGCTGGGACTAAAAATTTTTTTTAAGTCTTTGGATTTATGACCGTTTTTAGCAACCATTTAAGCTGATATGGTCAGTTTTAACTGGTTTTATTCCCATTTTGATAATTACATTTTTCCAAAATGCGTTACAATGCGTTAAAATATTTAAGTCCTTAAGTTTTTAGAAGTTTACTACACAAAAGCATCTTATGTATAATAGTCTCACATAAAGACGAGAATCCGGGGATAATGCTAATATTTCTATAGTGAAGTCCCATGTCCCCAAGTGGGGTAAGGGGCAGATGCATTATACATCTGTTTCACTGATCAATTTTCTTTAGGGACAAGTAGGTGATCAGCCTTCTGTGTCCTACCAGACCGAGATATTTTTTTTCTTCGTCTCCACCGGGAATCGAACCCGGGACCTAACGTTAACCTAGGTTCTACGCTAACGCGTCAACTTCTGTACCAAGGAAGCGGTCATTTATATTTCTATAGCTCATATTATGTTATTCTGGTACATAAGCTACATCACTGCAAAGTATGATCAAAGTTAATTTAATGATTTTCGCTTGAAATACTAACAAACATACATCCATCCACATAATTTATAAATATTAGTTGAAAATTGTCCTGAAATATAAAGGACAATGGGAAACAAATGTATGGAGTCTGGGCCCACCCCGCAATAGTAACATGTAATATACCATTGCATACATTGAGATAATATTAATATGGAGACGATACCGCCTACATCACTTATGTTCCACTCAACATACGTCATGTGGCGTAACTGCACTCAGTCGCTTGCTCGCTCATTGGCGCGAACGTCACGCTCATTTTTTATTTGTTTTAAAGTGAAACGCATCAAATATGCCTACGTGTGTGTTACGATATTGCACAAATAATACAAAGAATACGGAAAAGTGCAAAGGAATAACTTTTCATCAGTAAGTAACTAGATAATAATTTTTAAAACTTAGTTAGAGCAAAATTTTTGGCGGGCGACATTTTGTCATAGATTAAAAATTTAAGATATGACATTGGGCATGAAATAAGTGTTGTTAGTAATATTTGCTGGCGTATATTTTTATAGTATAAAATAATAATTTTACATATTTAGAAAAGCATAGACTGGTTGTTAATTGAAAAAAGGTGAAATCATGAAATATGAAAATCAATTACTCAATCACCAATTTTTTTTTGTTAATTGATTTTAATCAAGTTTTTAATTGATATTGTATAAGCTACTGACTTGAACGTATAATTGAATTATTATTTATTTATCTGCACTAATATTATAAAGAGGAAAACTTTGTTTGTTTGTTTGATTGTAATTAATAGGCTCATAAACTACTGGACCGATTTTGATGAAAGGAGAATGCCCATTTTTGGTACTGGTTTTTCTCATGCATCAAGACAACAATACTATTAAAAAAAATCTCGGCAATTTAGAGGCCTTCTTACCATCGGAAAATATATTTTGAACAGGGAATGTTTTGTAAAATCTAATAAGACATGTAATTGTTTAGATCCGTTATTATAGATTTAGTGTCCATTACCGGTTACCACGGTAACCAAGCGGTAACTTATTACATTTACTATGGTAAATAGCTAAATGTATTAATATCGATTATATTATTGTTTTCATTGAATTACAAAAAAATTCAATTAACATAAAATCACTCTTTAAGGTATTGTTTATACACTGTAGGTTGTTTTAACAAAGATAGTGAAGTAAAATAATATAAATATGTATATATAAAAAAAATATTATTATGACATAGCTTGGTAGGTAACCAGTTATTTCTTATTTGTTTCTTTCTTCGAATATGTAGTGAAAAAATGATTCAAACAACAACAACAACAACAACATGTAAACCGAATAAAAACTCAATTGGCATTTTTTAAGTATATATTTAGGTTTTCTTGAAATCCGTCCCGGAAGATTTCTGGTGCCTACCTACACTAGCCGATGAACAGATAGACTTTGTCTGAAAGCATAAGCTCTACGCATATATTAAATATGTTAATCGAAAAATAACCTTTGGACGATAAAATGTTACCTAAATCACACATAAACCTAACTAAATCGGGGTTATTTAAGTTTTGAGGTTATTTCACATTTTTCTCAATATCTTGAAAACCCCTGTTTTTATCACAAAAAAATCAATTGGTAAAAATCTTTTGAATATCGAAGAACCCTCCAAAACCACTCTGGCATTGACGCAACACTGTACTGTGGTCCATACTTTCATGGGCATTCTCCTTTGGCACAGACAATCTTAAGACCCTGAGAAAGAAGTTTTTATTGCGAAATATGTGCCACGGGCGAAGCCGGGGCGGACCGCTAGTTCAGAGATAAGTAATTAATATTTTTTCTATTCAAGGTTTCCATGTCTGGGCCGTGAAGAAAGGGAAACATTATTTTTTTTTTCTAAAAAAGGCTCAATTTGTAAGGAATAAAACTTCCCATAGCCCTGACTGAACCTAAAACACGAAAAAAATTAAATTATTCCATATGACGTCACTATTTACATCATCCTATATTATATGCCAGATATTGTTAGCCCCACGTAGTAAAGTCAGTTTATACCTAAAATAAATATTAAGTAAGTACAAAGAAAATTTCAAGTCAACGTGCATGTAAGGAGTGGCACCCAATAAAATAGACAGAATGAAACAAAGTGTCGCCTCTATAGCGGTGAGTCAGTGACATCGCATAATCTATGACTGTCTAGCCGTCATTCGCGCGCCCCGCGCCGCCGCGCTTGGCGCACAGATTTTGTTCGTGGTGTCTGCTCCATATTAATATTATCTCAATGATTGCATAGGGCTTTTTAAGCGGAACATTATTTATTATTACAACTATGGTCAAATGTTAGTACTTTCGGCGTCTTAAAGTATTTTAATCTAACTTATTATTTATGGATTTTTATAAGGTACAATGGTAATAATACACGTATTTCACTTTAAATAAGATTTATTCGTCGTCCTGTACATCGATTACAATTACATCGTTTAAAAAAGCCGCGGGGGCCAGGAATGGTTGTTATCTCCCAACTCCTAGGTACCAAATCAAAGATATTATATGAGCGCAAGTACCTACAGTTCGCCGTCCGGTCAAGCAAGTACAATAATATTGTGTTATCGCGTTTCTTCCAACTTGGTTTCGATCAATTAATACGGTAAATTATAATATAATTATTACGGTAATTAATAATTTACATGTAATACGGTTCTAACACTATTCGGTAATATATTGAAGTAAACTACGATAATTAATTGCAGGGATTGGGATCACTTTTATGACAGTATAACTCCGAAAGTACTGACTTTTAACCTTTGATGTAATACTAAGTTTTATTCGGTATAAAAATACCAATTCATTCGTGAGTTTCTCACTTCTATTGAGAGGTGGGCCCACCATTACTCATTGTCCTTTATTGTTTTATTTATTTAAGACATTTAACCATTTCCCCAGCTACAAGCAACTCTACAAGGGCCATACTGTGAAATATGCGACGTGAAGTTCGTGTCAGAGGAGGCTCATTCGAGACACTTGAAGTTGTCGTCGAAACACAGCAGCGATAGCGATCCGTGAGTGGTGTTTGTGTGATAATTACTAGTTATCCATATAAATTTATAAAGAACTAGCGGTCCGCCCCGGCTTCGCCCGTGGTACATGTTTACGTTTTCTCTACATAAGAACCATCCTCGTACTTCAAGGAATATAATAAAAAAAGAATTATCGAAATCGGTTCAGCCGTTCTCGAGTTATGGAATTACAACGAAAAGTGGCATTGATTTTTATATATTAGATAGAAAAAATTCATTCACTGAGCGGGACTCGAACCCGCATCCTTTCGCGCCATTCCGGGGCAGATGCCAGACCAACTCAATGAAATAAAATGAAATGAAATGATTTATTTTGCAAGAAATGTGGAAGATTAACATAATTCATTGTTCAGCACAAATCGCCAATTGATTGGCATGCAAAAATTAACAATAGAATGTCAATGTCACACTACATAAATATCATTTTTTACAATCTTTCTTAATATATATAAATCTCGTGTCACAATGTTTGTCCTCAATGGACTCCTAAACCACTTAACCGATTATAATAAAATTCGCACACCATGTGCAGTTCAATCCAACTTGAGAGATAGGATAGGTTTTATCCCGAAAATCCCACGGGAAAGGGAACTTTGCGGGGTTTTCTCTGAAAACGCGGGCGAAGCCGCGGGCGGAAAGCTAGTTATATAATATAAGTCAAATCGTGACCCGCCAGAGCGATCGAATTTATTCCATTCTTTCAGTTTTATGTGTCTTAGTGTTATGTAGCATGTTTTGACATTAAATAGTGACAACTATAATGACAACTATTCATCCACAAAAATATTAAATCAAAAGTTACTTCTAACATATAATTAATTCTCACAGGAATCGAATCCGCAACGATTCGCAAAGCATGAGTTCGCTAGAAAAGGGCGTGGCCGTTAGACGCGGTGATCGACGGATGATGATGCATCGACAGGATGATGATAACCCCGCTGAGGTGATCACTTGTGAACAGGTAATAATTATTATCTATATAAGTATTTATTTAAAACTAGCTTTCCACCCGCGGCTTCGCCCGCGCATTCAAAGAAAAACCCACATAGTTCCCGTTCCCGTGGGATTTCCGGGATTGCGTCATTTTCCCGGGATAAAAAGTAGCCTATGTCCTTTCTCGGGTATCAAAATATCTCCATACTAAATTTCATGAAAATTGGTTTAGTAGTTTAGGCGTGATTGAGTAACAGACAGACAGACAGACAGAGTTACTTTCGCATTTATAATATTAGTATGGATTATATATGTATGTTTATCAGCCATCTGGTTTCCATAACACAAGCGAAAGATTAGTATGGGATCAGATCGTGCCGTGTGTGAACAATTGTCCTGAAATATTTATTTATTTTATTATTATTGTAATGCAAGCATAAAACACATACGCATTTACATTAAGCTATACAAATGACGTAAAACCTATACACAATCTATATACATATAATAAATCTGTAGAAGGGTCAATTCTGTACATTGAAAATATTGAAAAAATAAATAGCAGGCGGTGTTACTGGATCGATACCAAACCCAAATATGTGATTAAAAAAATGTTTGTGTGTCTGTCTGTCTGTCTGTCTGTCTGTATGTTCAGGCATCACGTGAAAACTAACGGTTCGATTTCGATGAAACTTGGTATTATACTTTATTATCCTGGGCATAAAATAGGATACTTTTTATCCCGGAAAAATACGTAGAAAAAAAATAAATCTTAACTTTTCTTAATTTTTCCGCGCGGACGGAGTCGCGGGCGAAAGCTAGTCTATAATATAAAAATGAATCGCAAAATTTGTTGGTAAGCGCATAACTCGAGAACGGCTGAACCGATTTCGTTAATTCTTTTTTTATAATATTCCTTGAAGTACAAGGATGGTTCTTATGGAGAGAAAACGTAAACATGTACCACGGGCGAAGCCGGGGCGGACCGCTAGTTCATAACTACAGATTCTATAGACGCGGCTTCGCTCGCGTACTCTAAGGAAAATTTCATGGGAATGACAAGTTTTAACGCGAAAGTAACTCTGTCTGTCTGTCTGTTACTCAATCACGCCTAAACTACTGAACCAATTTGCATGAAATTTGGTATGGAGATATTTTGATACCCGAGAAAGGACATAGGCTACCTTTTATTGCGAAATATGTACCACGGGAGAAGCCGGGGCGGACCTCTAGTTCGCTATAAATTTTGCATCTTCACCTTATTATTATTACCATATCATCAACATCATCACCTTATAAATATCATCACGTTTCATCTTCAATAATCGTTACTAATAAATGAAATGAAATACGATTATTATGGTTACATCTTTAATATATATAAATCTCGTGTCACAATGTTTGTCCTCAATGGACTCCTAAACCACTTAACCGATTATAATAAAATTCGCACACCATGTGCAGTTCGATCCAACTTGAGAGATAGGATAGGTTTTATCCCGGAAATCCCTGGGGAACAGGAACTATGCGGGTTTTTCTTTGATAACGCGGGCGAAGCCGCGGGCGGAAAGCTAGTAAATAAATAATATGGATCCTTTTAAATGGACCCTTTCATAAGGATAGGAAAGGATAATGATGGATTAGGATAAGGATAAGGATTTTCAACAAAGTACAGCAAATCTGCCCTGACATCATCTATTCAAGTTTCCCATACGTAACATTTACTAGTTGCGCTCCGCGGTTTCACTCGCGTGTTTCCACTTCTGTTGGTCTTAGCGTGATGATATATAGCCTATAGCCTTCCTCGATAAATGGGCTATCTAATACCGAAATATTTTTTCCAATCGGACCAGTAGTTCCTGAGATTAGCGCGTTCAAACCAACAAACTCTTCAGCTTTATAATATTAGTGTAGATTTAATCCACTCAACTCCGGGCAGTTGTATCTATTATGATTATCCAATACACATTTTAATATATTTTTCCTTTATTACAGTGTGGTGTGCAATTAAACGGTTTGCGTCTATACGCCCAGCACTTCCGCAGAGTGCACCCGGACAAGAATCGAACCAAGTACCCGGCCATGAAAACACCGGCCATGTGCGAACAGTGCGGACGTATATTTCAGGTTCGTATCACTACATAGTATAAAACAAAGTCGCTTTCTCTATGTCCCTATGTCCCTTTGTACGTTTAAATTTTTAAGACTACGCAACGGATTTTGATGCGGTTTTTTTAAATAGATAGAGTGATTCAAGAGGAAGGTTTTAGTACTTATATAATTTATTAGGGTTTAGACAAAGCGGGCAAAGCCGCGGGGAGTAAGCTAGTTGAATTATATAAAAAGAGCGTATGTGCCGGGCACAAGTGTCAGAAGTGAAACTTCTTTGGCAAGATTCCAAGGTATCAAATTCGTCGCCTTATACCGTGACGAGACGGTATTGCCATGACGCAACATTGAAATTTTACTCTCAACGCGCCTAAAGATGTTTCACTTCAAAAAATTTGATTATTCCTGGAGGATGTGAAACATCGACATTATTTTGTAAGACGAATTTAGTGAAAACACTACTGCATCAATATATATCATCATTTTGGTATCTTTAAATTGTGCCAAAGAAGTTTCACTTCTAACACGTGTGCTCGGCACGCACGCTCTTTTATTTTTATTTTACAACTATTCCAAACTATTCAGTTACAATGTTCATAACATTGTAACTGATTTCATCTATCTATATTATATTGTAGATCACATTGTAGATGGAATTTTCTTTTATCTTTGTATCTTTATCTATCTTTTTTTCAATCTTTCAGAGCAAAGCGCTGCTAAAAGATCACATGTGGGTGCACACAGGCGAGAAACGTTTCAAGTGCGACCGCTGTGACAAGAGTTTTACGCAAAAAACTAACCTCGTGTTTCACATGCGTGTACATAGCGCTACGAGACCGTCTTACGAGTGTCCAGTTTGCGGGAAACACTTTGCGTTCTATAATAACCGGCGAAGGCACATGTTTGTGAGTATTTTTCGGTTTGAGGATGGAAAATATGGGTTGAGGATGACGAGGATGTGTTGAGGATGACGAGGATGTGGTGAGGATGGGTTCAGGATGACAAGGATACGTTGAGGATGGCTAGGAGGGCTTGAGGATGGAAGTTATGGTGTTAGCATACTTTAACTTACAGATGATAGTGGTATGTCGAGGATATATAAATTTCAAGTAGTAAGACCAACCTCGTGTTTCACATGCGTGTACATAGCGCTACGAGACCGTCTTACGAGTGTCCAGTTTGCGGGAAACACTTTGCGTTCTATAATAACCGGCGAAGGCACATGTTTGTGAGTATTTTTCGGTTTGAGGATGGAAAATATGGGTTGAGGATGACGAGGATGTGTTGAGGATGACGAGGATGTGGTGAGGATGGGTTCAGGATGACAAGGATACGTTGAGGATGGCTAGGAGGGCTTGAGGATGGAAGTTATGGTGTTAGCATACTTTAACTTACAGATGATAGTGGTATGTCGAGGATATATAAATTTCAAGTAGTAAGACCAACATTGTGTTTCACATGCGCGTGCATAGCGCTACGAGACCGTCTTACGAGTGTCCAGTTTGCGGGAAACACTTTGCGTTCTATAATAATCGGCGTGGGCACATGTTTGTGAGTATTTTACGGTTTGAGGATGGAAAATATGGGTTAGGATGACGAGGATGTGTTGAGGATGATGAATATGGGTTGAGGATGGCGAGGATGTATGTTTACAATCGATATATGTTTATTAGTCGATTGTTTGATTATTTAATTCATCGATTCATTCATACTTATACATATTATAAAGCTGAAGAGTGTGTTTGTTTGTTTGAACGCGCTAATCTCAAAAACTACTGGTCCGATTTGAAAAATTCTTTCGGTGTTGGATAGCCCATTTATCGAGGAAGGCTATAGGCTATATATCATCACGCCAAGACCAACAGGATCGAAGCAATGCGGGTGAAACCGCGGGAAACAGTTAGTTAATTATAAATCTGATTGATATACGGTTCATTCAACAATCAATCAATTGATTTTATTCGTTTGATTGATTGTTCGATTGTTTATTCGTTCGATTGATTGATTATTTATTCGTTCGATTTATCCTTTTTGACTGGCCGGTTGGCTTGATTGGTAGACCGACCCTGCCTTCCAAGTCATTGGTCGTGGGTTCGATTCCCACCCGGGGCAAGTATTTGTGTGATGAACATAGATGTTTGCTCAGTGTCTGGGTGTTAATAGGCATGACGAAAGATTTTTAAATCCTCTTCCATAATGTGTGTATACGTTTACTATACAAGAATAACCCTATATTTCGGTAATATACTTAAATTTAACGAAGATAAAAGCCATTTTTCAAAAAATATTTATTAACTGTGCCAAAACAGCTCGCAGCTGTCATGGCGTAGACGTGACGTCACGATTTAGTAAATACGTAATTATTTGTACGCATTGCGAAGAAAATTAAAAAAATATTTATTTAATATGTGTTATAGAAACGAATTTCAAAGTTTATATGTGGTGTGCAGTATTGCAGTGTGAATCCACATAAAAATAATTCTCAAAAATGTGTTAGTAATTATTTCAAGCGAGAAAATAATAAGAAATGATTGTAAAAGTTGGCGCGAAGAACCCCGAAACCACGTATTCGTGAATTCGCAATTATATTTCTGTTCTGAGTCGATAAAGCATACGTGAAACAATAGAAAATAAATAAAAATGCGTATTCTCAACATATTCATAACAACAAAATACATCTGACGTGAGTTGTTTATTTAAGCGTGACGTCACGCGTGTTTTAGTCAAAATGGCCAACTGCAGAATTTCAATGTTTTATTTTATTGATAATCTCATTAATCTTAATGTTTTTAAGATTTTTAAGTCACTATACTTAATTAATTTATTATATATTTTCCCTTAAAAACACTAATACGATCATTTATGGATACTGTCGTCATGCCTATTATCTCTATATAAGTATTTATTTAAAATTATACATGTATGTTTATCAGCCATCTGGTTTCTAAAACACAAGCGAAAGCTTAGTATGGGATCAGATCGTGCCGTGTGTGAAAATAGTCCCGAAATATTTATTTACTAGCTGTGCCGCGTAGTTTCACCCGCCTGGCTCCGCTCCTGTTGGTCTTAGCGTGATGATATATATTCTTCCTCGATGAATGGGCTATCTAACACCGAAAGAATTTTTCAAATCGGACCAGTCGTTCCCGAGATTAGCGCGTTCAAACAAACAAACAAACATAGAAACAAACAAACTCTTCAGCTTTATAATATTAGTATTTATTTTATTTTGTTGGAACAGATCCACACCGGTCTCAAGCCGTTCAAATGCGATACATGCGGCAAAGCGTTCACAACGTCCGGCGAACTGCGTGCGCATGTTGAACATGTTCACTTGAAGAAACCGTGGCCGAAACGGTCGAGACGTGCTAACGAGGACGCCTGGCGTTGCTTGCAGAGTGTCGAGGATTAGTGGGGGGTGAGTATATAGGTGGGAAAGTGGGGATGAAGGGGGTGGGGGGAAGAATACGTGGGATTAGGTAATTAGTGAATAAAAGGGGGGGTTATTCAATTATTGGTAGGGATATGTGGGAAAAATTGTGGGAGGTAAGATTCTAAGGGGAAAATGTGGGGGGATGTCTAAGTAGATAAGAAAAGGGGGGGTTAGGTATAGGTAGAATATAGTGTACTTGATTAAACCGTGGGCGAAACGGTCGAGAGGTGCTAACGAGGACGCCTGGCGTTGCTTGCAGAGTGTCGAGGATTAGTGGGGGGTTAGTATAAAAACAGGGGGTATGGGAAATAGGGATTAAAATTTAAAAAAGGGGAGTAGCTTCGTTAGTTAATACAGTGGAAGTTACTTAAGTAGTGAAAAAAGGGGGTTACTTAGATATAGGTAGGATATAATGCACTTGAAGAAACTATGGTCTAAATGGTCGAGACGTGCTAACGAGGACGCCTGGCGTTGCTTGCAGAGTGTCGAGGATTAGTGGGGGGTGAGTATATAGGCGGTAAAAGGGGGAGGGGGGTTAGTTGTGAAGAAACTATTTTTTTTTTTTTTTTACGACCTAACTTGAACTGATTTGTATTTTGTAAACGTATTTACACATAATATTATATACATATTAAAATTATTGCTTTTTTTTCAGGTAAAGTTATGGAGAATCTGGATGAAGAAATGCATTTTAATACAAAACATTCGTACATATAAAAATAATACAGAAAATTTTCTAAAGATAATTTTTTCGTGTAAAATATAAAATACTAGCTTACCACCTGCGGCTTTGCCCGCTTTGTCTAGAACCTTATAAATGATATACTAAAACCTTCCTCTTGAATCACTACATATTAATAAAACCGCATCAAAATCCGTTGCGTAGTTTTAAAGATTTAAGCATACAAAAGGACATAGGGACAGAGAAAGCGACTTTGTTTTATACTATGTAGTGATGCTGGCAAAGTTCACAAAATTGTATTTTTTAACACACTGTTATTAGCTTCACCTGTATGTCTGTATGTAACCGACTCCTTTACACTCGATTTTGACTTTAAACGGACAGATTTAATTCAAACTTTGTACACTTATCGACCGCCTCCTTGGTACAGTGGTTGACGCGTGAGCGTAGAACCGAGGGGTCCTGGGTTCGATTCCCGGTGGAGACGAAGAAAAAAAAAATGTCTCGGTCTGACAGGACACAGAAGACTGATCACCTACTTGTCCCTTAAGAAAATCGATCAGTGAAACAGATGTATAATGTATAATGCATCTGCCCCTTACCCCACTTGGGGACATGGGACTTCACTTTACACTTATCAATTATATCGGTGGTAATACAATTATTTCATGAGTTACATACATACTAGCTTTCCGCCCGCGGCTTCGCCCGCGTTTTCAAAGAAAAACCCGTTCCCGTAGGATTTCCGGGATAAAACCTATCCGATGTCCTTTCTCGGGTATCAAAATATCTCTATAGCAAATTTCATGCAAATTGGTTCAGTAGTTAAGGCGTGATTGAGTAACAGCCAGACAGAGTTACTTTCGCATTTATAATATTAGTATGGATAATAATTTATATTTAGTGAATTTAAAATATTATCAAGTACAGAAGTAGTTATATAAGAAAATGGTTTTTAAATTGGTTTTAAGTCTCTTTTTACATAAAAATTGAGTGCTAGATTCTATGTGGAATACAAAAAAAGAGCGTGTATGCCGAGCACACGTGTCAGAAGTGAAACTTCCTTAGCAAGATTCATAGATATCAAAATCGTCGCCTTACTCTATGTCGTGACGGTATTGCCATGACGCGATCTTGAAATTTTACTCTCAACGCGCCTAAAGAAGTTTCACTTCAAAAATACTTGGCAAAGATGTTAAAAAATTATCCAATGTTTCTATTTTATTAAATTATTTTATCCACCAGTAAACTACATCTATTTCTATATATGTCACAATTTGATCAGTCACTTTATTAAGTGCCTAGACTCCTTATTAAACGGCACTGATTAATTAACTGCCTGATTGATGCTTATGATTTTCATTTAATAGAGTAATTTAACATAAGAAATATATAATTAAATGATGTATATTTTTTGTAACTTTGTAAATATAAATCTCAGAAACGGCTTGACCGATTTAGATGAAATTTTCTGTGTACATTAAGTAAATCTTAGAGTATGTAAGTTATTTAAAACTGATAAAAGTAATCTATGTATATTTTTTTAGTAAATGTTTGAATATATGTCTGCTTCAGCATTATTATTAAATAATTATTATATGTATAATAATTTTAATTCTTTATAATATTACTAATATTATATTATGAGGTAGAAATTTGTGTCACATTTTTATAAGATTACTAGCTTTCCGCCGGCGGCTTTGCCCACGTTTTCAAAGAAAAACCCGCATAGTTCCCGTTCCCGTGGGATTTCCGGGATAAAACCTATCCTATGTGTTAATCCAACTTACCCTCTATATGTGTGCTAAATTTCATTGTAATCGGTTCAGTAGTATTTGTGTGAAAGAGTAACAAACACACACATACACATCTTTCGCAATTATAATATTAGAAGGATATGTATGCGACGTCAAATAATAATATTTTCCATATATTTATTCAAAATCTATACTAATGTTATATAGCTGAAGAATTTGTTTGTTTGAACGAGCTAATCTCAGGAACTACAGGTCCGATTTGAAAAATAATTTCACTGTTTTCTATATTTTTTTAATACATGCATTTTAACCGACTTCAAAAAAGAGAGGAGGTTCTCAATCCGATTGTATTTTTTGGCTTTGCTACCGCAGAACTTTGGACTGGATGAACCAACTTTGATAATTATTTTTTTATGTAAATTTCTTTAAGTTTTAAAGCGGTTTTTAGTTTTTTCTAATAAAAAAACAATTATTTATTGGATATATTAGATTATATATTTATGGCTTATTCGATATATTTAGATGTAAAATTAAAAATATGTACAGTATTAATTATTAAATAATATTAATTTTAATATTTATAATAGTGTGTGTATAATATTTAATAATTTATATTTGTATAGAATAATTTATTCTGTAGTTATAAGGATTTCCTTAGAATTAAAGTTTTAAATGTACTATAAAAAAAAATGTGTGCGTGTACTAGTGTACACACGTAGAAGTGAAACTTCTTTATGACCTTATTTCTCTAAAATTAATTTACTATATTATGTAACTTTACAGAAATACGTCGAATCACGCGTGGTAGGGATGGCGCGTAACGAAAAAATGTTACACTAAATTTTTTTCCAACCCCGATAAAGAAGTTTCACTTCAAAATTGATTTTTAGTAGAAATGTACCTTTTTATTTATTTCGTAGTTGTCTGTTGTATTATTATAAGGTAGATTATTAGTATTTCCTGATTATTTATATTACGGTGTTGTAGTTGAATTTATTTTTAAAATATCGAATAAAACATAATAGTAAAAGGTTTGCGATCGAAATTGTTAGAATTAGTGCGGAAATTTCAACGTTCCGCTTACAAATAGTTTGATCCACCAATGATATACAGGTGTCCCAGAAAGTAGTGATGAACGGAAGCTGGGACGTAGAAGACCTAGAGGGCTATCCGAATCACCCCCATGTATGTTATGCCATTTTTCGTATTTTCGGAGTTATGACGTTTTTTTCAATTTTTCATCTATCGCTGAGAACGAAGAGATTTTTATTTACGGTGACGTGAATTATTGCGCTAGATGCTCGATTTTTTTGTGTTCTAAGCTGAAAGATAGACCATCTACCTCCCAGTTTCCGTTCATCACTACTTTTTGGGACATTCTGTATAAGAAAATGAATTTGAAAAATATATCTGTATTATTTTCCAATTGGAATATGAATTACTATTATTATTTATTAATAAGAAAATATGAATAATTTTGTTGATATTCATTTTTCTATACATAATGTAGCGAGCAGGTTTATTTACAAGACAAATGTAATGTAATGGGAAGACTAATTTGTTCTCGTGTACATGTTTTAAACATAGAAATTTAATAACAAGACACTAGAAGTCGTAAGCACGCGTGACCTTGTCGCTACTCAGGTGACTTCCAAGCCACCAGTGCGTTCAAACAAACAAACAAACACTAGTAATTACTTAATAAAATGCTGTATTTATTTTTTAAAGTTAGTTTTCACTAAAATGAAGCTGTCCAATAAAAGGCATAGTTTATTTGTGTGTACTGTTTAGCTATCGGTTTAAATGTGTTGATTTTGGCGACAGCGGTTTTCATACGAATTATGACATTACAGCACTTCTATAGTATTTTGTTATTTAGATTTCTATGGATTTAAACTATGTTATAATGTGTTAACATAGAGAAATTGGAGTGAACTTCATTTAAAAGGTTTTGGCATAATAGAATGGCTTAAAAAATGATGTTATAAGTAAAAAGGATAGGCACGTCGTAATGTGGCTAATTAGCCAGTATTATCTCTTTCGCTCACGATAGTTGAATCATGCTATCTCACTTTGACGTCTAATCGTATGTGCGTTAGTGTGCCGTTTTTGAAGATCGACTGTCTTACCACAAAAAACTTTAGACAGGGTTTAACTTTATGCGCGGGTTCTCTTTAATCTGGTTTTGTCGTATTTCACATAGACAAATATTAAATTGACAGATCCCTGGCTTAAAGTTTTGTGGTAAGACTAATGCCTCCTCCACATTACTCGCGAAGTTGAACGAGGTTAGACGAATAGAATAATGTAGAGAGGCAGTTCGGCTTACTTCGTCCAACTTTACCCCGCCTCGGCCGACTTCCGTTTGTTGTCGGTTTTTGCGCCCGAGTCAAAGGGCACGAAGTTACCTGAAGTTCGTTCTGAATATGAACGTATGCGTTCCTCGCGAAGTTGAACGAGTGTGTAGTGTAGCACCGCGGACTTCAGTCAACTTCGGCCGAGTACTTCGCCGAGGAACTTCGCGAGTAGTGTGGAGAAGGCATTAGAATGTTTAGTTGGTAGTTCTACTCCTTTTTACTTATAATATTGTTGGTTTTAAATTAAAATTAGGTAATTATAGAAAATGAGTGTAATAGTGTAATGTATATTTTGTATATTTATTAATTTTATTATTGCAATTAAATATATAGTATTCAAATGTGTTTTTTTTTATTTATTAACCCAATTCCCATTCCATGCATTCCAATACGCAGTTAGTTAAAATGTAATATCTAAAATAATTTTAAAATGTCCTCACATAAATGGAAATCGTTGATGATACACCATAAATTTCAAAAGTAAGTAATACGTTAGTAATTTATTAAAACCAGAGGCAGAGGGGTGATTTTTTAATGATAAACTAGATTTTCGCCCGCTTTGTCTAAAACCTAATAAATTATATACTAAAACCTTCCTCTTCAATCACTCTATTAAAAAAAACCGCATCAATATCCGTTGCATAGTTCTAAAGACTTGAGCAATGAGCATACATAGTAAGGGACAGAGAAAGTGACTTTGTTTTATACTATGTAGTGATCAAGAATGCATTTAATGCCTGTTTGAGAGAAAACTATTCGCTTTCGCTTTGAAACGATCAGGGTTATATGTTTTTTGGAAAAATTATATTTTGATTTTAAAGTGAAAGTAACGAAAATGACAATAAAACAATAATAATAATAATTCATTCATTTATTCAAGTAAACAGGACTCATTTTGTTAGTAACAATTAATAACTTAAAAATTATGTTTGTCAAAATAATACAACTTATTGAAGTGAAACTTCTTTATCGGGGTTGGAAAAAAATTTAGTGTAACATTTTTTCGTTACGCGTGACATTTTTCCGTTACGCGCTATCTTTTTCTTATCCCTACCACGCGTAATTCGACGTATTTCTGTAAAGTTGCATAAAGTAAATTTTTATTTGAAAAATAAGGACATAAAGAAGTTTCACTTCAGACAGTTTGCAGCAGTGGTTTACATACCAGCAATCGAGCCGACTCGATATACACCGCATGATTACATTGGGGCTGTCCCGCACACGGCGCACCAGGGATGTGCATCTGCATCATAAAAAAAATGGCCAAGATATTCATTCCTTCTGTGATCCCTACAAATTATAATGCGAAAGTAACTCTGTCTGTCTGTCTGTCTGTTACGCTTTCCCGCCTAAACCTCTCAACCGATTTTGATGAAATTTGGCACATACAATCTTTAGACCCTGAGAAAGAACAGCTACCTTTTATTGCGAAATATTTACCACTGGCGAAGCTGGGGCGGACCGTTAGTATTTCTATTTTCTATTAATAAGATCACAGACATATTATATATGTCTGTGAATAAGATTTATATTCGGGTAGTATGCCGTACCTATAGAGGTCATATAGAGGTAGATGATAGATCACCACAGAACAGTAAAAGTGTAGATCACAGAACAAAATGATAGATCGTATACACAGTAAGTATTTAAAACTTTTTAAAATCACTATTCTATAATGTCATAGAAAAAAACATAGAAACAACAACGTCAAAAATGACCCAATAGTTCAAAAAAATATTTTACAAAAAAATCGTAACTAACTAAAAATAAAAAAATAAAAAAATGGAAAGAAAATCAAGAAAACCAAGGACTATGTGAGTATCATTGTTATCACATTAATAAAGAAACGTCTGTAAAATCAAGTACTTACCGTGGTTAATTTTATACCTACAAGTGGTGAGTTTTTAATGAAAAAGCAACAATTATTATATTATTATATTTATTATCCATTCATCCTCACAAACTTTCACATTTATAATATTGTTACTAGTAGGACTACTAATCTAAGTATATACTGTATATAGCTGAATAGTTTGTTTGTTTGAACGCGCTAATCTCAGGAACTACTGGTCCGATTTGAAAAATTCTTTCGAGGTTAGATAGCCCCTTTAACGAGGATGGCTGTAGGTTATATTTAGTTTTTTTTGAAAGAGCAACAAACCTTCGCATTTATAATATTACTAGTTGTGCTCTGCGGTTTTACCCGCAGTGCACCGCTCCTGTTGTCTTAGCGAGATGATGCCTAGTTATAGCCTTCTTCGATGAATGGGCTATCTAACACCGAAATATTTTTTTAAATTGGACCAGTACTTCCCGAGATTAGCGCGTTCAAACAAACTCTTCAGCTTTATAATATTAGTATAGATTGGTAATAGTAGGACTACTAATCTTTTAAATACTAAGTAATTGTATTAACATGTAATCCAAGATACCTACTCTCTGTTTGTGCAAAATTTCACGAAAATCGGTTCAGCAGTTTTTGCGTGACCTAACAAACTAACATATAAACTTTCGTATTTCTAATATTAGTAGGTAGTGTTGCTATTTTAAATATTATTACAATATTTTCTGTTTTTTTCAGCCAAATGAGATATCCTGCCCCTTATTCATGGTCCTTTGATGAAGCATACGACCGTCGTTCAATGAAAACTAAAAAAGCAGTTCCTCCTCTTGAAAATAAGTAGATATTTATTTTGCTTCCTATTTCTTATAATTATGTTCACCATATTTCACTTCTCATTATATACCTACTAGAATCCGCCTGCGGCTTCACCCGTGTTTTTATAGAAAAACCCGCATAGTTCCCGTTCCCGAGGGATTTTCGGGATAAAACCTATCCTATATGATAGTCTAAGTTACCCTCTATATGTGTGCTAAATTTCATTGTAATCGGTTCAGTAGTATTTGCGTGAAAGAGTAACAAACACACACATCCATCCTCACAAACTTTCGCATTTATTTTTATACCTATTAATAGGATAGGATGTTTCATTAAAACAACAGCTGTGGTTACATTAAGCAATATATTTTGAATGATTACATTTCAGTGAAAAGAACAAATGGGTGAAAGCTCATCCAACATCAGGGTGTGATCCATACGCACCGCATTTGAAATATGGCATTTTTCGACAAAAAAGTTCTAATAAGTATGAATATTTTCACTCCAATTGTTATATACTCTTTTAAACGTCTTTAGAGAAACGGGCTATCTAACACCAAAATATTTTTTTCAAATCGGACCGGTAGTTCCTGAGATTAGCGCGTTCAAACAAACAAACAAACTTTTCAGCTTTATAATATTATTATAGATAGGTATGTATCTTTTCCCTAATGCTAAACAAGATTATTATTTAAAAAAGTGCGTGTGCCGAGCACACGTGTCAGAAGTGAAACTTCTTTGGCAAGATTCAAAGATATCAAAATCGCGACCTTGAAATTTTACTCTCAACGCGCTTATAGAAGTTTCACTTCAAAATATAACATGTTACTTAGTTTTTTTTAATTTTAATTTGAAAGTTATCGTAGAAGTAGAACCACAGAGTAGAACGTACAGTACGCTGTAGCTCGCCTTGTATTATCTACCTCTACTTAATCTGTGTTGATGATAATGTTGGAGCGTACTTAGTAACCTCAGATTAAATACTTTATAATACTATACTACCTTGGTTTAGTGATCTGTGATCCGACAGTTCTAACGTAGTTTTCAGTTTGATTGGCATTCATATTTTTAACTAGCTGCTCCGCGCGGTTTCACCCCCGTGGCTCCACTCCTGTTGGTCGTAGCGTGATGATATATAGCCTATAACCTTCCTCGATAAATGGGCTATCTAACACCGAAAGAATTTTTCAAATCGGACCAGTAGTTCCCGAGATTTGCGCGTTCAAACAAACAAACAAACAAACAAACTCCAGCTTTATAATATTAAGTATAGATTACTAACATTTTATACTAATATTTTCAAAGCTTTATCCGTAATAGGTATTAAGTGCTTTCAATTTCATGACTTTTCTGCTATTTACGAACAAAATTCATTCATGAATTGACTCGATTGTCGCTTCGAGAGAATTTCAATAAAATGTTTTCGAATATTTACATTGGGTTGTACCTATTTGGAGAAAAAATAGTAGCTTTCGATAGTAATATTCGCATGTTTTGGATTGTTTTCAGAGACAATTTGTCCAAAATAAATTTACACAGATCGGTGTCAGATCACCATAGGAAAAAGGAAAATAGAAAAGCTGTGAAAAAAGGTTTGTTTTAATTGTCACTGAAATCTTAGAATAATATTAAGTAGGTATGTAGACTGACGACACTAGCTGTGACCCGCGGTTTTACCCGCATTGCTCCGCTCCTATAGGTCATAGTGTGATGATATGTAGCCTATAGCCTCCCTCGATAAATGGGCTATCTAACACCAAAATAATTTATCAAATCGGACCAGTAGTTCCTGAGATTAGCGTGTTCAAACAAACCAACTCTTCGGCTTTATAATATTAGTATAGATTATTAGTACCTATTTAGTTTTGATTATAAATTTATATATTATATATAGTTAGTACTTATAGATTATTGAAATTTAATAAAACTTATGATTTACAGGACCATCCGAGCAACCATACTTTACCATTCGACCGCTGCACTGCAAAAATTTGTCGGTATCTCAAGTACTTCATGTTGATATAAAACCGAGAAGCCGAGTTGTGTCTCCGATACATAATATTTATAGATTTAATAAACATATTTGATGGTCATACTGTTTTATTTTAGTACTACTTAGCTATGCTCCGCTCCTGTTTGTCTTAGCGAGATGATATAAGTACAATAGTCTTTCTCGATGAATAGGCTATCTAACACCGAAATAATTTTTTAAATCGGACCAGTAGTTCCCGAGATTAGCGCGTTCAAACAAACTCTTAAACTTTATAATATTACCTAGTATAGATGTTACTTGGGGACGTATAAAAAGAGGTAACCCCAATAGCCGCAGTTTCCATGGGCTTAAAACCTTCCTCCAAAAGTACTAGGTACCTAATAAAAAGAACAGCAACAAAATCCTTTGCATAGTTTTAAATTATAAAGACTTATTATTATTAATAGTTTTTTTTATTACATACTAGCGGTCCGCCCTAGCTTCACCCGTAGTACATGTTTATGTTTTCTTTTCATAAGAACCATCCTCGTACTTTAAAGAATATTATAAACAAAAGAATTATCGCAATCGGTCTATCCGTTCACGCGTGATGCCATGACAAGGGGAAAACGGGTTTCATTTTTATATACTACTTATATACTACTTACGCTTTGTCTAAAACTTAATAAATTATATACTAAAACCTTCCTCTTGAATCAATCTATATTTTAAAAAAACCCGCATCAAAATCCGTTGCGTAGTTATAAAGATTTAAGAATACATAGGGACAGAAAAAGCGACTGTTTTGGATATAGATACCATATACAGTCGGGAAAGGAAAAATAAAAACGATACACATTTTTTCAATTATATTTATTGAAATGCATTATACAATTAAATGCTTCAATTAAAATTAAGAATAAATTATGAAATCAAGTCAGGAAAAAATAAGGAATAACAAAAATCTAAGTATAGTTAACGAAAGATAATCAAATTAGAAAATATTACATATAGTTAAAACAATCAGGTTAGTAAAAAAATATACAAAATGCAGTAGTAAAAGTACTCTAAGGAATATAACTTCATAAACATAACTACTTTTTATAAAAAAAAATATTTTTTTTTATTACATTTCACATGTGTGTTTTTAAATGTTTAATTAAAGAACTTTTAACTGTACATTGATAAGGACATATATCACAGGAAAATGGCTTTTCATCTGTGTGTGTTCTTACATGTTCAACTAAACTATGTTTTTGTATACATTTATAAGAACATATATCGCAAGAAAATGGCTTTTCACCTGTGTGTGTTCTTACATGTTCAACTAAACTATGTTTTTGTATACATTTATAAGAACATATATCGCAAGAAAATGGCTTTTCACCTGTGTGTGTTCTTTTATGTATAACTAAACTACTTTTTTGACTACATTTATAGGAACATATATCGCAAGAAAATGGCTTTTCTCCTGTGTGTGTTCTTTTATGTTTAACTAAATAATCTTTTTTATTACATTTATAAGAACATATATCGCAAGAAAATGGCTTTTCATCTGTGTGTGTTCTTTTATGTCCAACTAAATTATCTTTTTTATTACATTTATAAGGAAACATATCGCAAGAAAATGGCTTTTCATCTGTGTGTGTTTTTATATGTCTAATCAATTTACTTCCACAAGAAAATTCCTTATCACAAATAGTACAAGTAACTTGATTTAGAGTTTCATGTTTGGAATCATTTTGAATTTTTTCAAACACAATTTTGATACAATCTTTGCATACAATCTTTTCATTTTTATTACATTGGATATTTAATGTTTTCTTGCATAGTTTACAATTATTATTAAGAACTTCATTTTTGTTGATATCCATAGTCTTAATTGCAGGAATTTCATTTAAATTATTTTTGGTGAATTTATTTTTATCTGTTTTATCAATTAATGGATTCGAATTTTCTTGAATTCCGTTCTTACCGACATTATCAATATCTTTATCAGTATTGAGAGAGGACTTATTTTTGTCAATTACATTGCGTTTCATATTTTTATTACTTTTTAATTCGCGTTTAGATTCTTTTACTTTCTTAACTTCTTTGTTTTTAATTTTTGTATTTTTTTCTTTCGTAAGCTTCATTTTTTTAGTTGATCCACTTTCATTGTCAGCAGTTAAATTATTATTATTTGTATCAACATTATCTTTGTATTGTATATGTACTTTGTCTGTATTTTTTGAAAATGTATCGTTACATTTCGTAATTGGTTTTATAGGAGAAGCTGAAAGCGAAATGTGTATTATTCAATCGGTTTATCCTGTCTTATGCAACATACCTACTTAATTACCTATAAAAATCCAACGTAAGTACTTAAGTTTGTATGACACGCCATTTTTTCAACGTTAAATCGATACTAAATATGGCATATTTCTTGTTTTTATTTAATCCAACTTTAAAAGAGCAAAAAGTGTGGCAGTTTTTATGCTTAGTGTAGTTCACGTGAACGAAATTATGAGTAGAAGTTGGTTTATAAAAAAACAACACAAATATTAAACATACCCTCATCGTGAATGTAGAACCTAGGTGGTTTATTATATAGTCTTATATCTATACCAAGTCTGTTTGCAAATTCGCTTCCATAAAATACCATCAATTCAGTAAATCGGGGTATAATTTTGGTTGTTCTGAAAGTTTTTTATATCCTTAATTAAACTTTTAGTCATTTCGTTGATTTAGTCTTTAAATTACATTTAAAAGAACATATTGATTTAGGAAACATAATACTATACCTACTTCTGCGCTTAAATCATGAACAGAATTGTAAAAAAAATATAATAATTTTAGCATCTACAAATTGGTTTTTAGTAAGTATGTTTATTACCTATAGTAAAGCTGTCCTTGATATTGATAAGCAACGAGATTTTGTTCATACCAATATCTAGAACAATTAACATAACGCATCCAATTCGAATTATTCGCGTCTGATGCGTCCACCATGTGTGTTGGTTTATTGTTTTTATCGTAAATCTGAAATTGTATTTTAATTTTATGTTATAGTTTTTTTATATCTATTTATTATTTATTACTGTTAACAAGTTTTTTGTATTGTTAACTAATTATGTTCCTACACAATATTACACACATCAAAAAAGTCTAGGGATATTTTGAATTGCATCAAATATTTAAAAATCTAACTATAGTAATTTTGAGAAACTGAAAATATCAATAGACTTTGTTGATGTGTGTACATATTATGTATAAAATATAATAAACTTTTAAATGTCGATAATCATAAAAAGAAATAAGTCACCAAGATAAACATGGTTTTATTTAAAAAAATAAAACTATTTTAAGTATACATAAATACGTAATAATATGCAGTTTATAATCATATAAAAAAAAATTAAGAGTAAAACACTTTTTGTCTTCGTAGCCGACGCTTTGAAGAGGTGACTCTTTAATTTTTTCGATATATTTATAAAGCGCGTCACACACGGTGAAGATACTATAATATTTTATGTGACCCGAAATTTTGTGGGTCATTTGTAACAGGATGGCGGTTCTATAGGGGTCTTAGTACGCAATGACAAAAAGAAAAAAGATGGTCAGAACGCTGATACCGGATACCTTAAGATACTATAACGTTTTATATTAGAGAATCTATTATAGTATCATCACCGTGTGTGACGCGCTTAATTATGTACGTATCGTATTATTGCTATAATAATAAAAATATTAACTTGAACTATATACATTTATTAAATAAATAGGTTTTTATCTTCACCTACCTGCCAGCAATAGTCGGAATTCGCATCCTGCGTAATTAGTCCCCTATATGGTCCAAATTGCACATTGTTCGGTAGAGTCAGTGTTGTAAAAACACCTAAACCTGCCCCTAAGGTAAAAATGAATAGGTAATGATTTTTACTACTACAGTAAAAATGCTTTAAAATAGGCTAATATAGGACTACCAAGGCTTGGAATGTCCTTTTCTATATTGTAGTATAAAACTGATAAATTAGTACAAAAATATTATTTTTGCGTGAATATAGCTCCTCTTTACAATAGGTACGTTAAAAATAATAGTTTATATTTATTTATTTAACTCATTAATAGTTTTACAAATAGGAAACCTTAGAACTACTTACAGATAGAACAGAGTACAACTATTTTGGCGGCCTTATCACTTAATAGTGATCTCTTCCAGGCAACCAAGGTAAAAGGTAAACAAGCAAAAAGATCACTATTGGCGGGACGAGAACGAAACGAAACGAAACGAACGAAAGTTTATTCCTATAGAATTTTTTTTTGTATTCGTTAATTTTAATATGGGTACGTACAAATAATATGAGTTTTATAGGAAGCGCATTCTACTGTAGTAGTAAAAAAAACTGTTTAAAATAATAATTAATAAAAAATACATTATAACTACAGAAACGGGAAAAAAAATAATCAATGTTGATTTTATTGTTATTTGCATTTTAACTAAATATGTATTTTATACTTACCGAGTATGGTAGAAGGGGCCAAATGTAAAAACACATTTGGAATTGTGAGAGCGGCCCTTGGAACATACGAGGGAAAATTCGTTTTTGATGGTACCTTAAAATATTGGAAGAATGGAAGGAAAAAGACAGATATAGTATTTTTACATAATATTATATTACCAAAGGCCAATCGATTATTAAAATTTTATACATTTATGGTTATTGTGCAAAATATTTTATGTTACGTTAAAAGTTATAGTTACTAGCTTTCCGCCTGCGGCTTCGCCCTCGTTTTCAAAGTCAACCCGCATAGTTCCAGGTGGTTCCAGTACCCGTGGGATTTCCGGAAATGAACGTATGACGTGTTAATCCAAGTTACCCTCTATATGTGTACTAAATTTTATTGTAATCGGTGCAGTAGTATTTGCGTGAAAGAGTAACAAATAAGTATACATAACTACATCCATCCTCACAAACTTTCGCATTTATACCTAATATAAGTAAGTGTAAAAATATAAGAATTACAATATACATACACGGAAATTATTGTTTTTATTAACACTATACAATAAAATTTTATAAAACAACTAGCTGCTCCCCGCGGTTTCACCCGCATTGCTCCGCTCCTGTTAATCTTAGCGTGATGATATATTATAGCCTATAGCCTTCCTCGATAAATGGGCTTTCTAACACCGAAAGAATATTTCAAATCGGACCAGTAGTTCCTGAGATTAGCGCGTTTAGCTTTATAATATTAGTATAGATATAATAATATAATAAAACAATATAAAATAAGTTGTTTTTTACCTTTGTGTCCGGTATGACGAGTAAAGGACCGTGAATTGAACAATACTCGTAGACATAGTCGCCACAATCCGTACAATCTGTAATTTATTTGTAGAATTATTTTTGACTAGCTTTACGCCCGCGGCTTCGCCCGCGTTTCCATAGAAAAAACCCGCAGTTCCCATTCCCGTGGGATTTCCGGGATAAAACCTATCCTATATGTATTAATCCAAGTTACCCTTTATATGTGTGCTAATTTTCATTTAGATCGGTTCAGTCTTGGTTCAGTAGTATTTGCGTGAAACTAACTGTAACAAACATACATACAAACACATACACGTCATACATCCATCCCTTAGGGCTTCCATCCTCACAAACTTTCGCATTTATAATATGTATTACCTAAATCGGTTCAGTCTCGGTTCAGTAGTATTTGCGTGAAAGAGTACCTAGGTAACAAACATACATACATACAAACACATACACGTCATACATCCATCCCAGGCTTCCATCCTCACAAACTTGCATTTATAATATTATGTATTACCCAAGTAGAATTGGAGGTTTTATCACCCACTGTAGATCGAATTTGAAAAATATTTTTTTTTTCCTTGTGTAAGTAACCTTAAAAAGGATAAAATATTTTTACTTATAGGTTTTAATATCATTGAGTTTATAGAAGTAGTTTTAACAAAATACCTAGCTACATAATATGAAAAAATTGAATAAACTTCTGTTCAAAATTATTGAGTAGGTATGTATATCTTTAAAATATTATCTACAAACAATGAAATCGTAAATTGTGGTATACTTACCAATAACGTCGTTTTTTTGAAATATTTTGTAGAAATAGACACATTATATAACTACCTAGTTATAGTTACATAAAATTATAAACATAATATTATTACCAAGTTATTACCTACCTACCATTCTTTAACTGTGCCATAGTTAAAAGAACGTCTTTGATGACGCTATAATGATTATACCACAGAACATATAAGAGAGGTATTATACATAACGACAGCTTATCGTTCTTTTATTATAGTATAATCGCTATGAAGTATTCATCTAGGAAAATTATACCACGTAAAAGACAATAATTAGGTATCACACAGAAAATCCAGTACCTAAGTCATCATTGTAATAATCGCACGATATGGTAACTTGCAATTTTTTATTTTATGCAGTAACGGGTACAACAACGATCTTAATTTAGGTACTAGGGTAACTAAGTACCTACATAGGTTTTGATAAAACACACACAACTTACAAATATATTCATCCGGGCCAGGTTCATCCGGTTCGTAATAACTTACTCGTTTCTTGTTCCTCAAATTGAATTTACTCATTGTGAAAACATATATCTGTTAAGAGAATTAAAATTTAGTGATATGACAGAAATCAATACTACTTAATATGTATGTACCTACACTAATATAATTACACTGAAATTATTATAAGTATTCTTCTAAGGCATAAACTTTGCCAAACAAGATTTAGCAATTTTCCACAAATCGGATAACACAATAATTATTCACAAGCCACAATCCCGCCATAAAATAACTCCCGCCATTTCTCGAACCAAGACTGGATACGTTCACCACAGATAACAACAGCTATGATGCGTTCATTGTAGCTAAATTCCAGATCTAGTATTTTTAACTGTGTGTGATTTTACATATAATATATTAGTTACTTAAAATTTAAATTCACAATTTAAATGTAACTATATTGTTAAATAAAAAACCTACCTCAGTTTAATTTTATGACTTGTTTAAGAGTTTAGGCACTAAATTTTAGTTCAATAGTTGAAACGGTACATATACGTATTATATAGATTATAATAAAGAGAAAAAATATTTATATGTAACTACTATATAATATTTAGACTAATTACCTGAATTGAATTGAGCGCGAATCACACTAATATAATAGTTCTCACCAGTGTGTCAGGACCAGGATTAGGGATAATTCATAGACCTATATTTTTATAATACTTACGTAGTAATGCATTATATACAGCAAGTACATTTAGTTAAAACGATTACGTCTTATTTTAGTTATAAACTTAAGTAACTAATTAAATACTTGAACCGATACACAATGGACTGCAGTGTGATGTTGTTATTATAGCGCGTTTCAATATAGAAACTTATCTTCAATGGCGGCCAAAGCTGACACTGACATATGGTAGGGTCAGCAAAAAAGAAAATAAAAATAACGTAAATGGATAATTATTTTATTAATTATTTCAAATTATTTGTTGACAAACTTTTTTGTAATGGTATTTGTGTATTTATATGAATTATCATATGTATGTACGTATACAGAATGCAATAAAATTCCCATAATATGTAACGAGCCCATAAAACTGAACAAGTTTTCCCAAAGAACATATTTTGTCAAATTCCAATAAAACATTATTTAGTATCGCAAATACATAATTGTCAATGTAAATTTATGGTAAAAACTATTATAGATAAAGACTTAAGTATTATTAGGTTTTTTTATTACATACCATATAGGTACCTAGTATAATAGGTCATTGATAGGTACAGACGGGAAAAGTAAAATAAAAACGATACACATTTTTTCAATTATATTTATTGAAATACATTCATTAAATGCTTCAATTAAAATTAAGAATAAATTATGAAATCAAGTCAGGGAAAAATAAGGAATAACAAAAGAAAACTTAATTAGAAAATATTAGATAATATAGTTATAACAATCAGGTTAGTAAAAAATATACAAAATGCAGTAGTAAAAGTACTTTTCAGAATATAACTTCATGAACATAACTACCTTTTATAAAATTAAAAAAAAAAAACTATTTTTTATTGCATTTCAAATGTACCGTAAAATGGGGTTAATAGACACAACTTTCAACTTCTAGACTGATTTTCTTACACATTTTGTATTAAAGCTGTTATCAAATAATTGTCAAATTGCGAGTCTCGTTTTAATTAACCAAATAGTTATGCTTTGATTATACATAAATTTGAGAATTATTTGTGAAATAGGAAAAAGTAGGCCGTTTCTATTTACCTTGAAAGTGGGGTCAAAAGATACGACAGAGGGGTGAATAGAAAAAAACTTAGGGTTGTCAAAATCAACTTGTATTGTACTTATGTACCTACTTATTCGTTTTTCAGTAAACAACTATCAACAATAATTGAAAAGTTTAATTTTTGTAATTATAATCATATTGGTAGCGTTAGTAACATTACAAAGGTTGAAAGGATTAATGCCGATTAAGGCCGTTGAAGATAAAAAATGTAACTTTCAAATTAAAGTGTCACAGAAAAACATTTTAACAAAAATTTTTAATTGAAAACTGTCATGATGAAAAAATACTCGATTGACAACCCTGAAAATCATGTTTCTATTAACCTCTTTCTCGTTGCTATCAACCCCTCACTCGTATCTATTCACACCTTTGATCGATTCTATTGACCCTAAGGGCGTGTCTAATCGCCCCCCACTCGGTTCTATTCACCTCGAATTCTGTAAAAAATTTCTAAGTCTCGATTTTACTAAAAAATTAGAACAAAATGATGGAATATTGATACTCAACTTTTTATTCCTAATAGATGAGAAACTTAGCTATCCAAGTATGCAAATTGACAAGGAGATAACGGTGAAGAACTTGATGTTTTTTTAAAAGTTTTACACAGTTAATAAACAGTTGTACGCAGACATTCACTTCAACAGCTTTTTTCTTTATGTCATTAAACTTTACGTAAATTTTAATGTTGCCAGATTGAAGGAAAAATGTTACAGTTTTATTAATAGTGGGAATAAAGATACTTTAACAGACTATAGAGACACTAGAACGACCTTAAAGTTCTCAGGTTTGTTTCTATACACCCCGCGATTTCTATTCACCCCATTTTACCAGTATGGTTTTAAATGTTTAATCAAAGAACGTTTATCTGTACATTTATAAGGACATATATCACAGGAAAATGGCTTTTCACCCGTGTGTGTTCTTTTATGTGTAACTAAATCACCTTTTCGGTGAGATTTATAAGAACATACATTACAAGAAAACGGCTTTTCACCTGTGTGTGTTCTTTTATGTCTTACTAAATCATATTTTTGATAACATTTATAAGAACATATATCGCAAGAAAATGGCTTTTCACCTGTGTGTGTTCTTTTATGTCTAACTAAATCACCTTTTTGATTACATTTATAAGAACATATATCGCAAGAAAATGGCTTTTCACCTGTGTGTGTTCTTTTATGTCTAACTAAATCACCTTTTCGATGAGATTTATAAGAACATAAATCACAAAAAAATGGCTTTTCACCTGTGTGTGTTCTTTTATGTATATCTAAATTAACTTTTTTTATACTTTTATAAGAACATATATTACAGGAAAATGGCTTTTCACCTGTGTGTGTCCTTATATGTTGAACTAATCTAATTTTATAATTACATTTATAAGAACATATATTACAGGAAAATGGCTTTTCACCTGTGTGTGTTCTTACATGTTCAACTAAACTATGTTTTTGTATACATTTATAAGAACATATATCGCAAGAAAATGGCTTTTCACCTGTGTGTGTCCTTATATGTTGAACTAATCTAATTTTATAATTACATTTATAAGAACATATATTACAGGAAAATGACTTTTCACCTGTGTGTGTTCTTTTATGTATAACTAAAACATTTTTTCGATTACATTTATAGGAACATATATCGCAAGAAAATGGCTTTTCACCTGTGTGTGTTCTTTTATGTTTAACTAAATTACCTTTTTCATTACATTTATAAGGACATATATCGCAAGAAAAGGGCTTTTCATCTGTGTGTGTTTTTATATGTCTAATCAATTTACTTTCACAAGAAAATTCCTTATCACAAATAGTACAAGTAACTTGATTTAGAGTTTCATGTTTGGAATCATTTTGAATTTTTTCAAACACAATTTTGATACAATCTTTGCATACAATCTTTTCATTTTTATCACATTGAATTTTTAATGTTTTCTTGCATAGTTTACAATTATTATTAAGAACTTCATTTTTGTTGATATCCATAGTCTTAATTGCAGGAATTTCATTTAAATTATTTTTGGTGAATTTATTATTATTAATAATATCTGTTTTATCAATAAATGTATTCGAATTATTTTCTTTTGTTCCGTTCTTACCGACATTATGAATATCTTTATCAGTATTGAGAGAGGAGGACTTCTTATTTTTGTCAATTACATCGCGTTTCATATTTTTATTACTTTTTAATTCGCGTTTAGATTCTTTTACTTTCTTAACTTCTTTGTTTTTAATTTTAGTATTATTTTCTTTCGTAAGCTTCATTTTTTTAGTTGATCCACTTTCATTGTCAGCAGTTAAATTATTATTATTTGTATCAACATTATTTTTGTATTTTTCATTAATATCGTTTATATTTTTTGCAAATGTATCGTTACATTTCGTAATTGGTTTTATAGGACAATCTGAAAGTGAAATGTGTTCTATGAATTTAGAATACTCATTATTCAATCGGTTTATCCTGTATAATGCAACATACTTAATTATAAAAATCTTACGTACCTAGGTACTTAAGTTTGTATGACACACAATCATTTTCAAAGTTAAATCGAAACTAAAAATGACATATTTCTTGTTTTTATTTAATCCAACGTTAAAAGAGCAAAAAGTGTGAAAGTTTTTATGGTTAGTGTAGTTCATGTGAACCAAATTATGAGTAGAAGTTGATATATTATATATTAAAAAAAGTTGGTAGGTATTTGACTATGCACAAATAAATATTAAACATACCCTCATTGTGAATGTAGAACCTAGGAGGTTTATTATATAGTCTTATATCTATACCAAGTCTGTTCGCAAATTCGCTTCCATAAAATACCATCAATTCAGTAAATCGGGGTATAATTTTGGTTGTTCTGAAAAAAATTTATATACCTATTTAAAATTTTAGTCATTTCATTGATTTATTAGTCTTTAGATTAACATTTAAAAGTACATATTGATTAAGAAACATCTGTATCATGAATAATAATAATTATTGTTAATAAATACAGGCAGTCCCACTGTTGGTAAACTAAGCTCAAACTTCAAAGGAGGTTATAGTTTTGTATACGCTGAGTACCTACGTAAAAAAAAATTATATAATTCCAGACGCATTTTTTTTTCAAATACATGTGTACACCCATAACAAGCAACCCGCCCAACTTTGCCACCAGCATGTGAGCTATCGTTTAAGATTGTTTTCATAGACAAAATGCTCACATTAGAGAACCGGTATATTATGCCGGCAGCTGGCTGCGCGAAGCTAGAGTAGAAAACATGGATTTTCAGGAAAAATTAGCAAAAAAATTTTGACGTAATTTTGTTGTTTAAGTATTTTTTACGTGATCAGTGTATGCAAAAACTACAAGTCCCTTCGCGCTTAGCATACCAATAGTGGGACACCCTGTATATTAAAGTAATTTTAGCTTATACAAATTGGTTTTTAGTAAGTATGTTTATTACATACCTATAGTAAAGCTGTCCTTGATATTGATAAGCAACGAGATTTTGTTCGTACCAATAACTAGAACAATAATTAACATAACACCACAGCATAACACATCCAATTCGAATTATTCGCGTCTGATGCGTCCACCATGTGTGTTGGTTTATTGTTTTTATCGTAAATCTGAAATTTAGTGTTTTAATTTTATTTTATAGATTTTTTGTAAAAAATGTATAGATATTGTTATACATTACTTGCTCTGTGGTTATACGTAAACTTTTGATTTAATTAATTAATATTTTTGTGGATGAATAGTTGTCAATGAATAAGGAAAAGGAATCACATGGAAGTGACATACCTACAAAAAAAGTGTGGCCGGCGCCATATTGAATGTAGGTAACAAAACATGGCGGTGCTTAGTGCCGAGAATATATCGATAAACATTAATATGTTTATCGATTTAAAATTAATCTATAATATAAAAATGAATCGCAAAATGTGTTGGTAAGCGCATAACTCGAGAACAACTGAACCGATTTCGTTAATTCTTTTTTTATAACATTTCTTGAAGTACGAGGATGGTTCTTATGGAGAGAAAACGTAAAAATGTACCACGGGCGAAGCCGGGGCGGACCGCTAGTATTTATATATACATATTTTTTGAAGTTATACTTCTTTTGGCGCGATGGAGAAAAATAATGAGAATGAAGTATGACGATGAGTGCTCGTGACGGTAACACCTAAACAGGGTTACTTGTAAAACACCAGCAACCTCGCAGGACAAGATAGCTAACCCTGTATAGTTCAATTTTGACTTGGATATAAGGATTACGATAGACTTACAATTTGGCATTTAAGTTATCTGCTAAATTGACCAACTGGTTTATTGGATATTTTGTTTTGTTTGACTGGTGTTTTTGAAATCAGATATTATTGGAATGTAGTATTAACGGAAGCATGCCAGTAAAGAGCAAATGTGGTACAGGAATGTGGTATAAAATCTGTTGTATGCATTTTGCTGCTATGGTATTACAGCCATGCGGGATGGCGCATGCTCCGGAAAAACAGAATAATTTAGTATTCGATTGTTTTATTAAATTACTAGCGGTCCCGACTCCCGGTGAACTTCGTACCACCCAGTCATTGAATGTGCTGTTTGTTACCTTTTAGCTGAACTAATTTCAGTTTTGAGGAATGTTATATAATGATACAAAATAAATACTAATATAGGTATATAATAGTTTTTTATTACGATGAACAACACAATATACAGTAGGTAATAGGAAAAAAAAACAATAATTACTTAATAACAGAGAAAATTATAGAACTAAACTATTTCGTGCAGCCTGTGATGCACTCGGATTCACTCTGTTCATTTTTGAGTTCGGGATTTGAGGCTCAACCGGTACCTGCAGGGCTATTGTCTAATTTTGACACATTAAGTGATCAACATAGTTTTGATGATCACTGAACTTTGATGTCCACTAAAAATTTAAAGATTTGGTATTGCGTATAGGGCGTATTCAGAAAGAAAGCTTGAAACTTATAAGCGCTTATAAGCGCTTATCGGCGCTTATCGGCGCTGGTAACCCGCGCAGGAAAATATATGAACATGCGCCGATAAGCGCTGATCGGCGCCGACAAGTTTGTTGAAACTTGTTGGAACTTGTTGGCGCCGATCAGCGCTTATCGGCGCATGTTCATATATTTTCCAACGCGGGTTACCAGCGCTGATAAGCGCCGATAAGCGCTTATAAGCGCTTATAAGTTTCAAGCTTTCTTTCTGAATACGCCCTATCTTAGTAAGTGGACATCATGTTACGGTGTATTACGGTGCTTATCAACGATGACACCGAACGTCACTATTTTTTATCGACATTATGCAGCAAAATTAAAAATATATACATTTGGTCGTACATTCCATAAATAGTGAGCATATTTAAATCTTACGTGTTATATTAACCGGAACACTTGGAATTTGAAATGTTATTCATGGCGCTAAATTCATAACACTTGAATTTTGGTCTGTCTACAATTACAATTTTGGTCGTCGTTCCGTGTACACAAGTGTGAAGTGTATTTGAAAGTTAGAAACAGTAACAAATGAATAAAACAGCTGAGGTAAGTCTTATAACCCATGTTTTTAGAAAAATATTAACATTAATTTAAATATAAATTTGAAAATTTTTAATATTTGCATCCTTTATATTGCTTTGTATAGTTTTATGAAATGTTTAACAAAAATCTATTTTAAAGTACATCTAATAAAATGTAAGTTATTTACTTCAAGCACAATTATCTCTTTACTATCTCTTTTTGAAAATGACTATTCATGAGAGCTTCTAAATTAGATAGATTTGTCGGAAAACAGTACTTGAGGAGAATTAAATATTATTTAATTCCCATTAAATTAACCATTATTTTTAATTAATATACTTGTTATTGTAATAATGTGCTTTCTATAAACTATAGATAGTTAGTTGATTAACAAGTTTATCTAATTCATTGTGACAATTTTTTTAACGTATTGAAAAATCTAAAATAGTTCTAGTTACTCAAAGAAACTACTGAGTACAATATTTAATTTTGAAAATGTAAGTGAATTATTATGCTATTGTTATTTCAGTAAGCCAAGATGAGAGAGTGCCTCGTTGGGCCTATGAGTTGGAAAGCAAGCGATTGGCTGTTGAGGAAAGGCATACAGCTGCTATAGAAAAATTAGCTGCATCACTTACCAAGATACAGGAAGATATACATATACATATATATTAGTAAATTAAAATGATTTTAAAATGTTTTTGTTATTTTTTATAGTTTACATTTATGTAATTTATTATTATTAATTATTTATAACTCTATTCTGAGTTTTTCATAAATAACTGTCTAGATTTAACTAAAAATAACAATTATTGAATTTACATAATCTATAAGGTGTAAATTTCTTTAAAATTAAATAAAAAATATTTTTTTAGATATCAAAAGTTTAATTACTTAAATACCTTGTTTTAACTATTACCTAATTGACACAACTACATCACACTTATAATATCAGAGCATTAACAATGTATGATAATTTATAAATTATACAAGAAAATAATATACCCAATAATTGTCATATTCGATTAGAAGCTATAACATTATCTTAGTAAGAAAATATGTTTAATCACAGATACAAGTATAAATAATTTTCAGTTAAAACTAATACATTTTTAAGCACAATAAATATTTATTTAACATATCATCTTCTTGAATTCCATAGTCTCTGTACTAGTTGTTCTCTGGTAAGATCTTGTATAACCTCAACTATAGCATCCTCTCCTAAATCCTGAGACATTGCCTGTATTTCGGGTATTTTGGCATTCTGCATATTTGCAGGACAACACATGCATTCACTATTTTACCAGCAGTAACTGGATCATAATGAAGTACTCTATGAGCCAACAAAGTTTAACAACTCCAACTTGCTTTGAAAAACCCTAAACACCGTTCAACAGTATTCCTGACATGGCAATGAAGGTTGGTATAGTATTCTTCAGGTGTCCACAGGTCCTGCTCCTAATATTGGTGTCATCATCCAGGGCCGTTGCGCATATCCTGAGTCACCTAAAACAGGTATAATATTTTATACTCTATGCATACTTCATAATATGATGCTCACAGAAATTAAATTAAGATTTAGTATTTAATGAAAATGGATCCAAACATAGGAATCATGTGCTGTTTAATTTGTAAAACATTATGTTTAATTTGGAATCACATAGATAACAAAAGATATATATACATTAATTATTGTATTATTTTCTATGTAGGTATATCTAAGTATTTATAAATGAGTTACTTTAAGATGAGTTATTAATGTCTGTTAAACCTAATACAGATAATTATTAATGTTGAACAGTAATTTTATTGATTTGTAAGTCATCAGTAATAAATTACACATAAAAAAGGAAAAACAAAAGACATGGATATTTTTAAACTTACTATTAATACATTTAATGAAGGAAAATGTTTCCTATTTCAACATCTCCACCACCAGTTGAAAACCAGCCTTTGTCAAACGAAAATTCGCTATAAATTCTCTTTCAGGCAGCTGTAAAGGATCACCACAGGATCACTAGCATCACGTAAGCGTCGCCTTTCAATTGCTTTCCTCTTTCTTTCTTCCGCAAATCCAATTAAAAAAGAACGGGCCATACTTTATATTGCCCAGTACTTAAAAACAAGTTAAAAACCTTTTTTGACCAATAAAATGGCTATGTATTTATACTTAAAAAATTATTATCTATCATAGTACTAACTCAATGTTATCTATATATTTTTTGTTACTTATAGTCTTAGCTTATACCAAGAAGCTTATATCTAATACACTGGAGATTTCGGTATGAACATTGACGTGTAACAAGAAAATATTGCCCAGTTCATGTTTTTTATCACTTTCACACCTAACTTGGTATTGCCACTGTTAATACGAAGTTTTCCCAAGGCTACTATGTATGCTGTAATATTCTGCGCAAAAGGTTAGTTTTTGTACATGAGTTTGTTGATAAATTGCCAACAACGTCATTCAGAAGCATTGTTGGATGAGACAATTATTATTTATGCTAAATAAACTAAGTATCTGAACCAATTATTAAAAAGCGATACTCCCTGATTATGGGTAGTCACCATAATAAAATTGTAGCAACTCTCACTTTGTCAATATGGCATGTGTGTCAAAAAAATTGCGTCGCTTCGAATATTTAAGTTAATATTGTTGCTTATTTAATGAATATTTTCCGAATATAAAGAATGCATTGTATTGTGCAAAATTGCAGAAGTGTTTGGACACCAAATTCTGGCATAGAATTTCACAGGCAAGTGTATATTTACGTTATTTACAATATTCCTCAATACTCCTGCATTTACCTGTTTAGAATCATTTCAATGGCAAAAATTGTAAAATTTTGCATCATTTTAGAAAGCATTCATGTTAAATTTGTTATTTTCCTAATACTTTATCATTTTTCAACAAGTTTTCAATAAACAAAATTAACAAGTAAGATGACGAGTTTTTATGGATAGTGAAGAGAATATATTGTAATAACAATATTATGATGAAATTTAGAACACCATTTTCAAGATTTTTACTAGTAATGAAACAACACTCGACATCGGTATGCACTCTGAACATGTAGTTATAAGATTGTTCGTTTTTACATTGAAATTTATACTTTTTTAACTTACCTCATATTTTTTGTTTTAGGTATTTCAGCTTTCCAAAAAGTAAAATAAAAAGAAATATATGTGCCCATCAAGGGTAAAATTACTGAGGATTACGACCCAGAAAAAAATAACTTTTGAAAAATAAACTTTGTAAAGAAAATTTGTGCAAGGCTGCTATAAACAGTTTTTCTTTGATGATTCTGGCTTGAAATTGACCCGTCGAAGCAACGCGTTTAAAAAGAAGATCTGAGTAGCTAACAATTTGGTAAACAGCATCTGATGCAAAACACAACTTTCCTCTATTTACAAAGGATGTTAATGCTATATATCGGTTCATATCCAAGCTTTGTAGCCAAAAGTTATTTATAACTATCATTCTATACCAATTAAAATTGTATGTACCTACCTATAAAGTATGACCATAATATTATAATATAAATACTGTTAAAAATATATGTCGTTATTATTTATAGACCATGATTTTTAGTTTTTTCTATTTTGAAAAATCCTGAATTTACAAACCAGCGTGGTCACTCGACAGAAAGAAACAAAAAACATGACTGACGTCATTGAATGTCATAGTTTCTTGTTTCAAGTTAATGGTCATAGTGCAATCTCCAGTGTATTAGAGGATATAAGCTTCTTGGCTTATACCTACCCCTTGTCTGTTTTATAAAATCTTTAGAAGAACGATGTCAAAAAAATCGCATCTGTGGACCCCGCTCCTGGAGCTTGATTATACCGTGACGTACCTTCTGTCGTATTTTTTACAATTGTATATCGTAAACTATATCTTTCCTACTCAAACTAACACAAAATATCAACAGAAGAACAAGGATGGCATACATCCACATGTTTACATAACAAAAACGTAGCTACGAGCGTCTCTAGCGCTTTAAAAAGTTACCGTCCAACGTCTCGATTTCGCGCGCATCGCCGACAGCGTCATTGGGTTTAGTCATCGATTTTAGGAATGTTTTACAAAGGTTTCATATGTCTTTTATTGTTTTAACGATTCGTAAATGAACACTATGCTTTATCATGACATCTGTCATCAAATAAATGTAACAGAATTCATCCTGTCAGGTATCCAAAGTTCAAGAGGTACTTTTTTCAAGTGCTTTTTTTGTTGTTTCATTTCTCGTAACATAAAAACTTCTTACAGCCAAAACTCTTTTGTAGTCAAGTATAAGAACCGAACTTTAATATAAGTTAATAACCTAAGCCACTTGGATTGAAGAATAATTAACGGTCCCTATTTTTTGCCCGGCGCTCGGCCGCTCGGAATGGCTAATGTTTTTGTAAGCCTTGTATTTTAAAAAAAATGTATAGGAATGAATGGTTTTTATTATTTAATGAGTTTGTATATGTATTATTGTAAATACAATAAAACCTTTTTGTATGAATAATTATTTATTTATTTATTTTTAACGAGTTTTGTACAATGAACTAAAAAAAATTGCTCACCCTGATTTCAAGCTAGAATTACTTATTTATTGCAAAGTAATTTATGACTAAGATATCTTTTATATATTAGCTTGTTTCATAACGATTCGAACGATATTAGTTATACAAAGTAGCTCCCTACAAAATTTTAGAGATATCGTCATTGTTTATAACTCGCACGGTTTCGCGCTGACCACGCAGAATGGCCTTCACAGATGCGCGAAACCGTGCAAAATGGCCGCCACAGCTGAAGGGGTATAGAAACACGAAATTAAATCATATACGTGCTATTCTTCCTTTATCTTGTTTATATATTTGTAATGTTTAACTTATCCGGATTATAGTGTCGATCACTGAGAATTTCCAAAACACTGCTCATTGCTCAATACTAGTTCCTTTCACAGCGATAAAAATAATATAGTGATCAACCTTTTGATGGTCACTTGGCTTACGGAATACCACTTTATAAACTATCGATACAAAAAGCTGTCAAATGTGTTACGGTGGCTTTCAAGTTGATTTGGTGCTCATGACGTCATTTCAGTTGATAACTTGGTATTTCTTTAGAAATTTGCGGCACGAATTAAGGGGGGGTAGGGGAGGGAAAGGGAGGTAAGGGGAGACCCCCTGTGAAGTGGGGGGGTGCGGAAACCCCCCCTTCTATTTTTATTTTTAATTTATATTTATACTAGCTTACCGCCCGCGGCTTCGCCCGCTTTGTCTAAAACCTAATAAATTATATACTAAAACCTTCCTCTTAAATCACTCTATCTATTAAAAAAAACCGAATCATAATCCGTTGCATAGTTTTAAAGATTTAAGCATACAAAGGGACATAGGCAAATAGGGACAGAAAAAGCGACTTTGTTTTGTACTATGTAGTGAAATGTAGTTAGAAATATACTGAAGATTATGGGCTTTCTTGACTGCTCCGGCGCTGCAGAACGTGGCGCTTGCCCCCGTGTACCTCGTTGCAGGCAGGAGTCTTCACTCGCCTTCTTAGCTTCGGCTTTTTGGTCGCCTTTGGCGACCAGCCTCAACCACTCCGGCTCGCTTGACTCTGCCTGCTCCTCAGCACACGCGGGCGCCACGCTCCTCCGCGCCTCCGACTTTTTTAATACACTCTAGTGTATGACAGACAAGTACCACGTGGAGTCGGGGTGGACAGATTCGGTTCTGTTACTAACAATTTGTGTGCAATGTACATACAATAAAAAAAAACATTTTTTTAATAATTATACATGTTTGATACAATTTACAAGGGCAATGAATGGATCAATTTTATTTTTTTCAAATCAGCGTCTCCACATATTATATTCTTTAATAATATCATCGAAGTTTGGGTGGTTATAGTTTAAAAAATCTCTATACAACACGCCACTGGGACTCAATTCTTTGAGTATGAGTCCCATCAGGGGCAACAAATGCAAATGGGTTGTCTGGGTCTGAGTGATTAACTTTTTTAAAAACATACCCATGTTGCCCCAATCATATACTACTCGCCAATAATCCGTATGAATTGTTGTCCCTCAGCAACATGCTTTTGAATGAACTATGAAGGAACTATGGGGAAGCACTTTAGAATAGGCAACACCTCAAAACGGGGCGGGGGGAGGGGAAGGGGGAGGGGTAGAACCCCCCCTGTGAAGGGGGGGGGGGGTGCTGAGCCCCCCCCCTTTATTTTATGCCGGCACTACACATAGGCCAACGCGTTGGCAAGCGCGTTGGCACATGCACTTGTCCAATGTGTAGAACGGGCGTTCGCGCGCTGGTGGTAGGTATTTGAACGTTGGCCAGCGCGCTTGCGAGCTTGCCGCGCGGTGTCGGAAACATCAAAGGACACTTGTCGCAAGCTTGGCGCACCATCCACACATTGGCCGCGCGATCAGTTTGACTGTAGCAGCGATCAGGAGTGCACGTTTTTTTCTTGCGGCGAATTAACACCTAACTTGACAAAATGGCGAACAATATGAGTAACGAGGAAACATTTAAATTTATCGAGCTCTATCAGAGTTAAAACTGCCTGTGGAACCCAAAAAATAAGTACCATAAAAATAAAAATGTTGTATGTATTAAAAGTGCCAAATAAATAAGGTTCTTGGACATGCCGTTTTCCTCACAATGTTTTACTTCACAAAGAGCATCCTACTTTAATATTATTTTAATATTATAAATGTGAAAGTGTGTTTATTTCTTTGTTTGTTACATCCATTTTGAATCCGTCCGCACATTGGCTCGAACCAAACCATACTGAACGACCTTCCAATGTGTGGATTACTCACAAGCGCGTTTGCAAGCGCACCGCCAGCGTGCTGGCGAATGCGCTGGCCTATGTGTAGAGGCGACATTATATTAATTTTTTTAGTTTGAGGTTAATTTCACACTTTAAAGTACCAATTTAGTGTAGGTTACACCTCAAAAGTTTAAACCTACGTAGTTTTTTTTTTGTTTGAGTGGGAATCGCCCTAAAGTCGCTTCTGGCACTCGCCGGCCGCTGCCGCGGCACGCTCGCTTCGCTCGCTCGGCTCGTGCGGTAGTTCAAAAGTTAACCTAACACGCTCGTCGCTTCGCTCCTCGCTACCTGTAGTGTAAGTCCTTCCCTATTATCGGCTCTTAGACGCACACGACCTCTCACTCCGACCGCCTGCAGCCAACTGAGCTGTGTGAGCGGTGTCACCGTTGCATGTGCGCAAGAGATGACATAATACTTCCCTCTCTTTCACTCACATACACTACATCCCTCCTTTATTTTAGAAATTTTTAATTCTTTCCAATTATTTTATTAAATAAAATAAAATATGCTCTATTCGGGTATGCTAGTCTATATACCTAAACACCAGTATCAGTTAGTACACACAACTCAGGGACGCGTCCGCTCCATACCAACGATAGAGTAGAATGTGTCACCTGGCCTATAGTAATATAATTCTATCTATAAGCAACATCTCTCCTTTTCTTCTTTTTTTTCTTTTTTTTTTCCAATACGTAATGTGTACATTCAAAATTATAATCATTTTTACAATAAATGTATTCAAATCAATATTAATTAATAATTTTTTCAAACTCAAACCTTCATTCATCAACCAGACCTCGTCCAGAAACGTTTTCAAATCGTCAGTATAGGGAAAAAATATGAATTTACCACTGGTTCGGAAAGCCGTCTCGACAGAGAAGAGCCGGCAAGAATATATAGGCATAGTTGCTCCTTCAAAATCATAGAAATGTAACATCTTCCATAGGTATTTATAATAACAATAATGGCAATTTATTTAAGTATACGACAATCTACCACGAATAAGTTGTATACTTATATTTAAGTTTATTAAGTCATTATTTATTTATTAACCAATGGAACGAAATCGTTTTCAGTAACTTAATGTATATGTAAGGTATAATGTTTAAACTATGTTCCTTCTGTAACTTAACTATACTTTTGACTAAATCCTGTACTGTACCTGTACTGTACTTAACCTGTTTTATTTTTTCCTTACATGACTATTGCACTACCTTGTTGATGTGGAACTAACATAGGTTATCTTCTCTCTTTTTTCTCACTATTTATCATGACCTGCACTCCAGGTCATTTAGAAGAGGTGAATGCTGCTTCTTCTGACGCATAATTTAATTCACTTTACCTGCACCGGCATCTGCACCATTTAAGTAACCACTGTTTTCCCACATATTAAAATTATTATTAAACAATAGCTGTAAAAGACCTTATAAATCTTATAATTGGATTAGTAACAATCTAAGTAAAACTTCGGTACAATTATTACCAAGTAAAATGCCTATAGACTAGGTATATACTTAAATATTATTTAATATCTATATTCTGTATGTGTACTTCGTTACTAAAACAATATATGTTCCAATTTTAATTCAATATACCTAATAAAATCGGAATGTAAATGTATATCTGTACCCTAAATAATATAATAAATATTATACGGCAAAATTTTAACCAAACATTAATTGGTTCATTATTTATTCTTATTTAAGCAACAACAAGTTATCATATAATATATGATAACTTGTTGTTGCCTAAGGATCATATTATGATCCTTAGGCACAGGGAAGATTTGTTTATTTATTCGTTTGTCCGTCTCTCTTTAGTATCGCAATAAAGCGATTTATGATATATTTTTGGTGATAGTTTAGAGGCTAGAAAGTGGCAGCTTTTTTTTTATAGCGCATTAAAAATATTTAATTCATACAGAAACATGCATTTATGGTTCGCATTTGAATTCCTAATTGTATAAATTCCGATAGGTCACGCAATATGAAAATGTCACATGTATAACAATGTTAAGTTCGATAATTATCAATAATTTAAATACCAACTTTTGGGTATAAACCACTCTGACAGAATTACAGGCTTTGTGGAGCTTGCTCTGCAAGTTGCAACAGTACAATAGCATACTATATTGTGCCATTGACTTCTATTGAACCGCTTTTAGCTTCTCCTGTATGTTCGTATGACTGTATGCAACCGATTCTTTTCGATTCGCTAATGACCTACCCAAACCGTACAGATTTAACTTCAGTGACAATATTACAACAATTTATTGACAATACAATAATTAATATTTAGTAAAGCGTGATTAATTATTACTTTTTTTATACCTTCTATTTGTAACCTCAACACACACGCGGTGTTGTTCATTGTATGGTTATTACATTAATAACACATATTTAAAATTTAATTAATGTAACGAACCTAAAACGAATCACAATGTATCATTTTGTTGATGACATTTTTTATTATTATTTTTTTTTAATTTATTTGTTACATAAGATAACATTTGTATGTATTTGTATTACTGACAACGTAATAGCCACTTGAAAAAAAAAGAAAAAGAAGATAACTTTATGACAATAATAATGGCTTAACCATGGGCTAAACATTAATCACACATTAATGGTCTGAAAATGTTTTTTTTTTTTAACTGTACAATGTTAACTGTAACAATCAATAATATAATATTTTTTTTTACCTATATTTATATAAGTATTTGCAATATTCAATTTTGCATTTCGAAATCAATACCACTACCACCTCAATATTGTAGAGATTAATACTTGGAATATATTATATTCTGACTAAGGCACGAATGGTGAACTTTTCGCGATAATACATTTTTTTTATTTTTTTTTTGACAAGAAATCTTTAAGGTATTTCTTAATTGATAATATCTTTTTATTTTCAATCTAGTACGATATCTCTCATATATAATATGAGCTCTTAAAAGATGTATTACGTAAGTACTTTATGAATATGAAATCAGACCAGTCTTACAAACCACCATTAAAACTTGGATTTTATATGAATTGCTACGTTGTAAATCTTATAAAATTCTTAATAACTTTTTAAACTTGTAGATAAGATTATTAGTGTAGGTATTGACTTTTATAATATTAAATATTTATTAATCTATTCACATTGATGTTTCTGTTGCTGATTTTCTCATCTTTAATAAAATTGGTGTTTTAAATTATAAAAACAGTCGTTATTAATATAGTAATAACTAGATGCACTTGCATATATACCAATATTTGCGGTATGATGTGGTTATGATCCATTTTTTATTTTACATTAAATGTTCGTCTTGAAATTGACCTTTATTATCTATCTAAATATTTAAGTGTATATTTGGCAGGTTGTTTGACACTATACACTATCTATCAAAGTAATTATTGTTATCTACAATTAACGATTCATATTTTATGCCAATTGTCTATTGTCCAACTATTGTCTTTCACGGTATATTATTGTATAAATTACGTAAAAGTTGTTTTCAACGTTCCAACATGTAATAATTAACAGTGTGTTATAACCCCAAACCGGGGTGCTACATTTCCGCTGAGGGAGTAGTGTTACATTACTGCTACGTTCCGTTTAGAAAGCTTCTACATACCTGCAACGTTCCCGGGCAGGGAATTGTCGCGTCCTTGCCACGTTCCGATAAGGAACCTCATACGCTGCTACATACCGCTTAAGACCCATCTTCAGTAGTACTACGACATTGCTACGATTGCGCTGAAGGATTACTGCGACGTTCCCGCTGAGGAAATCCTTCTACGTCTTGCTTGCTTCGGCTCCTTAATTCCTGTTGAAGGAATTCAGCGACCAACCCTAAAGACACCCTACCGCCTGGCCTTCGCAACGAGACGCGCACTCCATGTTAGGTCCACCTATATCAGTAAGAGGAAGAGCCCTACCGGAGGGTTTGGTCCTAGACACACCACGACCCTTATTGTTACTGATATTTGTATTTATTTTATTAATTAACTAAATTAATTATCGACTGTATGGTGAGTAGTTCTTATTATTTTTTATTTTTTTTTTCCACCTCAGCTACAACGCCACATAGTTTAAACAATAAAAATGAATAGCCAAATACCTATTATGTTGCTAAGTGTAAAACTCAAAACTCGGCGCGCGGCGTATCGGCTTGACCAATTCGGATAATATTCATATTCCAATAAAGAGCATAACAACGTCTGCCAGGTGGCTAGTTTGAAATAATGAATATTGAGACTACTCTGTATGTCTCTCTTTCCATTTATTTTTGTTTTCGAATGTTCATTGTTTTATTACCTTACCCTGTTTATGATTATTATACTATCACTTAGGTAACCTGTCTAACTTTATAGTTGTCGGTTAAATGTGCAATACCTATCGCAGATATTTTAGGCATTGTTATCATTATGATTATTTGTGAACAAAATCTGCTATGAAATTACGAAAATATTAAGTCACTTTTAGATACGAATAATAAAAAACTACTGTAAATATTTTAGCATTTACTATTTATAATCTTAAAATTGTATTATTCCATTTTTTATTTGGATAACAATACTAACCATAAGTATTTTCGAAGATACAATAAATCTTAAAAGAAACACTATCACATCTTTTTTTTTAATATATTACAATATATAATAATTATTAAAATATATAATACGTATTTAAGGGGAAGCTCCCTGAATTTTATGTGTTTTTGCATTAATATTCTGAAACAGGCACACATACAATCAAAATGAAACTGTAGTATATGATATTGGGTCTTTTTCTTTCGATGTACAAGACAGTTACGTAATTGTAACATTTTCACTCGATTCATTTTTTTTTTATTCAAAAATTATGCCTTTTTTTAAGGATTATTACATTTTTTAAAGATTTACTTGGACTTTACGTCTAAAATAAATGTTAACAGTAAGAAAATAGAGTTTACTATCGAATCCCAAGATATTATTTTTCTAGATTAATTATTACCTTACTTAGTTATAAACGAAATAAGAATTGAGACTTACTTTTCGAGCTCGAACGCGATCAAAGAGCGCACGCGATATTCAACTTTATTACGGCTGTATTACCATCTAGTACAGTAACCGGTCTCTCAGTGCCAGAAATGAGAAAGGGAGCCTCCTCTTAAAATTCATAATATGGGCATCACCCAAAATATAAACATTTTAAACGAGCATCACCCGTATCACATCACTACAGGTACTACTGTATTGTAATTATATTACGACTGCCAGGCATCATCTGGTATAACATTACAAAGTACACACGGGCGTCACTCGTTTTTTTTTTGTACTACCAGGCATCATCTGATATAACATTACAAAATACACACGGGCGTCACCCGATTTTTCTTGACCACCAGGCATTATCTGGTAATTTACTAATTAGCCTGTCTAGGAAACTTACGTTCCTTGCGTGATAGCCATTAATTACTTCTTTTATCCAATAATGAATAATCTTAAATAATACTCGTGCAATTTCACATCGAGTAATTAAATAAGATATAAGTGGGTATTTGGTATAATTCTATTTTGTAATCAGACCAGTCTATTCTGAGCTGATCGGGAATCGAACCTTCTTAGCTCATTTAATCATGTTTAACCAATCCTCTAAGCAGGTTCTTACATATCAGTATTAATAAATTTATATGTAAACAAATGTCCCAAAATAATAATCTACAGCATCGACTAAACAAAATATCACATTTAGTCTCGCATAACGCAGTTACAGTCCTATGCATGACTACGTGAGTAGTACATACTGGACGACGCTAGCTGTATACCCGTACACTGTACAGTGTATTTATCATACAGGCACCATACGCTCGAGCAATAAAGCCAGCCCGCGTATGCATTGGTATCAGTATAGTTATGTTTACGAAAAACAATTTACAACACCTACTTTATCCTTCTGGCTACAATTGTTTAAGAGGTTTTGCTAAATCTTTATGTAAACGAAACCTTCGTTTTCTACGGCGCGGAGGCCTCTCGAAAGGCACGCACATGTTATTTTGTACTTTGTGCGGGTAATTATTTTATGTAAGCGGCACAAAATATCATAATGAAAATAAGTATGTGTGTATATTATTACTAACTTTAATATTCGCTTCGATGTAACTTGACTGTGGATATAATTAGTTCAATAGTTATCACAGCACACCTATTTCCTCCTTTTTTTTTTTTGTAATTTTTAGTATCAAAGAAAATTACTTACAATTATTCCCGATTTACCTCGTCGCCAAAAATGTAGTGTAAGTCCTTCCCTATTATCGGCTCTTAGACGCACACGACCTCTCACTCCGACCGCCTGCAGCCAACTGAGCTGTGTGAGCGGTGTCACCGTTGCATGTGCGCAAGTGATGACATAATACTTCCCTCTCTTTCACTCACATACACTACACTACCTATTTGAATACTAAAAGTAAAAGTTAATCGTTTTTAAAAACTGAAGCAAGTGAGCTATATAAAAAAAATTAAAATGTATCATTTATACTCTATGATAAGCTAGTATATTTGTATTGCTAATCTGCGATAATGGCTAATGATAGGCAGAAATGGAAAATTTTGGAGGAGGCTTTCACCGCACAAAGCGGTCCTTACAATTAAGAAAATAGAATAAGTACTAACATAGAATAGCATCAATGTTACTAACAATAAACATATACTAGTTTTAAGATTTTACAAATTATTATATAAAGTATTAAGTGTTAAGTTAAATTGTAAAACATTTTTTGTAAAAGTAAGGAAATAATAGCTTATATTATTATGTATCTATTATTATTATTATTAATCTGCTATCTGCGTAAATATGGATTTTAACATTAGGGTATTATTTATAGCTAAGTTTAAATAATAGGGTATTATTTATTGTTTAGGGAAGCAAGTAATTAAAAAAAAACAAAAAAAAAATTTTATAAACATATTTAATTACTTTTATCAATTCTTCAAAGCTGTCTAAATGACTTTTTTGAATGTCAGTACGCCATAAATATTCTACTAGCCAATCTTCAAAATTTTCTTTATAATTCACTTTGTGAAACCGTCGCTTCAGATTCCGCCACTGGCTCTCTACGAGGTTACGCTCGCGTCTATGATTTAGGTACGTTCCATATTAGGTATGTCATTGACGCGGAAATTTGACATTCACAAATGCTTTTATCGAAACGAGTTGAAGTTTGATATGTCATCGCGTTTTTTTTTGCACATTTCATGGTAAAGAGTAACAGTAATCACGTTTTGTTTGCACAGTTGGAGGTTATATAACATTTTTTCAAAAAAATATATCTCAAAAACAAATGCACTCCGCACCTTGATATTTTGGTAAATGATACCTCTTAACCATACCTATCTACCAAAAAAATATCAATTTAAAATGAGGTGTTGCTTATTCTAAAGCTGAGCCGAAAAGCCGCTAATGTATGTTTCGGGGCATTATTATCGATCGAAAAAAATTAAAATCACGCCGAAATTCGTGCCGCAAGTTTCTAAAGCCAACCCGATAACTTATAATAGCCAATACGAAAAACATGGTTTGACACGAAATCGTTGAGCACCGTGCAAAGTTATCATCACTATGAAATGTCAAATGAGATACGCAATAGCCGCTGGTTTTCATTCTTTCCGGAGTCACATCCCACAATACTGCGCTTTGGCATTATGCCACTATTTGTCCTTGACCACTCTATATGTTTCAGACACAAATGTTTGTCACAATCACAAAAATATTCAATATTTTTCAATGTTTACTACGGAGCAATGACAGAGCATGTACATCGTAATAACGAGAACATAAAATGGCGACCGGCCACAGTAGGTATTTGAGCTAACTTCAAATGTCAAGCGGTATAGAATTAAAGGCCCTACTCACGGTTCAACACAACCAACAATCTGCTGAAACAATTTGTTGCAGTCGCGATTGAGCGTTCTCTACTCACGATTCATCCAACCCTCAATCTGATGACACAATTTCATTCCGCGATTGCTTGCCACAACGTGCGCACGTCACGTTGATGCCTGGCCTGATGCTAAACCTCAACGCAATAATACGCATTATTAATGGATATACTAATTTATGAAATATAAGATAATTATCTTTGTAAAGCTTGTATTTTTTCCAATTTTATTGATAGATTTCAAGGGCTATAAAGTATAAACGGCTATAAAATATAAACATCTTCCTCAAATATGTAAAAATGTCTTTCCCGCGTTTATCTCAAAACCGCCATTTTGCGATTAACGCGGCAGCGCGATTGAGCCGAGATTGGAGCAATCACAATACTCACGTTTCAACACGCACACAATCTGCTGAGACAATTTGTCGGGTTGCTTCCGCGCCGATCCAATACACAACATGTTGGGTTACGCCCCCAACGTGCCCTCAACTATACTATTCACGACACAATCTGTCAGCTCACTGCAGATTGTGTCAACAGATTGTTACTGAAATTGAATCGTGAGTAGGCTACTTTAGCACTGACTGACGCTGACTGACGTATAGCCATATTTTTTCACATATCAGAATATTTATTAGTTAGAAAGAGACAGTATTAGTTTTATTATTTCGGTATCGAAATGCATGATATTTGTATAATCAGTTGTTTGTATAGAACAATATGCCCTGTCCATAGGATGCCTTAGGCCGCGTTTCCACCTGCAAGTAAACTCGCGGAAGTCTTGCATGAGTTACTTGCAATATCGTTTACATATCCTGCAATTTATTGCTGCAATAAATGTCATGCGAGAAGCTCGCGGATCATACTATCGCAACTTATCGCGGAGGTGTTTACACACATCTTGCGAGTGACGGGATAGGAATTACTGTCATAATTTTTTTATTCTATTTTGTGAAATAAATCGTATACTATAATTTATAATGTAAAATGATCTAATGAACTAATGTAAATAATATATTGTTTAAATAATAACTTAGTTAAATTATAAAATTAGATAAGCATAATGATTATAAAATTAGATAAAATAATATTGTATGCCAATGTGTTGGTGAATTGTGTGGACATTAAATTTATTATAAAAACTTTGTAACCACAATTCAACAAATAAATTTTCATTTCATTTCATTTTCAAAAAATAATCACATTATTCCATCTTAAGATCTCATAATTATAATCCTATTGACTTTACAGTTTCTTCATTCTTCACAAGAGCATTCACGACTCATAAATTTCAAATAAACAAAAATCAAAAGCCGTGCGGGCGATACTTGCAGCTTGCTGCGAGATATACGGAACTAGACCGATAAGCTGCGAGAACTGTCGCGAGTAGACGCAGTCATGTTTACACATGCTTTCGCTACTTCTCGCAAGAAGCGCTTGACAAACTGTCGCGACAGAACTTGCAACATAGTTTACACATGCAAGCTGCTGTCAGACAGACTGTCGGACAGTTCTTGCAGAAGTTTACTTGCAGGTGGAAACGGGGCCTTAGTCATTGCCGGCCACAGTAGGTATTTGAGCTAACTTCAAATGTCAAGCGGTATAGAATTAGCACTGACTGACGTATAGTCATATTTTTTCACATATCAGAATATTCATTAGTTAGAAAGAGACAGTATTAGTTTTATTATTTCGGTATCGAAATGCATGATATTTGTATAATCAGTTGTTTGTATAGAACAATATGCCCTTGTCCATAGGATTCCTAAAGTAGCCTACTCACGATTCAATTTCAGTAACAATCTGTTGACACAATCTGCAGTGAGCTGACAGATTGTGTCGTGAATAGTATAGTTGAGGGCACGTTGGGGGCGTAACCCAACATGTTGCGAATTGGATCGGCGCGGAGCAACCCGACAAATTGTCTCAGCAGATTGTGTGCGTGTTGAAACGTGAGTATTGTGATTGCTCCAATCTCGGCTCAATCGCGCTGCGCAGTAATCGCAAAATGGCGGTTTTGAGATAAACGCGGGAAAGACATTTTTACATATTTGAGGAAGATGTTTATATTTTATAGCCGTTTATACTTTATAGCCCTTGAAATCTATCAATAAAATTGGAAAAAATACAAGCTTTACAAAGATAATTATATTATATTTCATAAATTAGTATATCCATTAATAACGCGTATTATTGCGTTGAGGTTTAGCATCAGGCCAGGCATCAACATGACGTGCACACGTTGTGGCAAGCAATCGCGGAATGAAATTGTGTCATCAGATTGAGGGTTGGATGAATCGTGAGTAGAGAACGCTCAATCGCGACTGCAACAAATTGTTTCAGCAGATTGTTGGTTGTGTTGAACCGTGAGTAGGGCCTTTTAGTCATTGATAGTTGTCAATATAGCTATCACTGTCACCTGTCAGAACATGCTTAGCTGTCGAATACTATAAAGGCGGATTTATAAGTGACAGTGTTCGGAACCGTACGATAATTATTGTACAAACACGATAATTTTGTGCCTACGTACGATGTACGATAGCATAGTATTATCGTGCGATAATTTCTATCATGCTAAATTCGAGAATTTATATTATTTCACCCATACAAATATGAAATTTTGACGTGTTTCATATCGAACTTTCATGGGAACAGTGACATTTTGTCAGATTGAATTTTAAACTTGGCGCGTTTATTGAACATAAAGTGGAAATGGAATCGGTTCAGGTCTATAGTCTGTACCACGCGTAAAACCAAAAGAGTACATAATGAATAGTAGGGCACGTAAAACGTTTGGGTTTCAGTGTCCCGTTGATTTGACAGCGGTAGTTAAACAAATATTAACTATAGGGACTTGCATACTTATCAATATTACAATTTATATGATTTATTGACTTAAAATTCACTTTATTCAAAAAAGTACGATAATTTCGAACCATAAACGCCTAATAAACGATAATTTTACGCCCCTGGTACGATAATCAGCTCACTTCAGGTTGCTAACACTGATAAGTGATGGGAAAATACCTCGGACGTAAGCTCGGACGGGACGTGAGCGGGACGGGCACGTGATTGCCACGTTCAAAACGGGAACGTGGTGCTAACGCATACGTACTACGTAGTATATATCTGTCAACTGTGTACGTACCGTGGCATTGATTCGGATCTAACGTGCTAGTGTTGTGAACAACGAAAGATGGATTTTTCAATTCAAGAATTGGCTTTAATTGCTATTGCTCTAGATGACGAAGAATATATAACATATATGCTTAAGATGTTTCATTTTTATATTTTTGGTAATAATGCCGCCATAAAACAAAAATATTATGCACTAAAATTATTTTGGCATTTTAAACATAAAATACGTAATTCAGAACACGATGAAGTGTCACAGGAATCATCATAGGTGAAAAGGACTAAGTATAGTTAGGAATACCACAATATATTCATTAAATAACACTTACCGTTTTCACTATATGACAATTTCACTGCAATTTTACGCCATAAATAATTTTTATACTTTGTGTCTAAATATTGTGGGTTCGCTATACTATACAACGCTGGATATGAGCGAACACATTCGATCAGTTTTTCGTCGTCCATTTTCGATACTTGGAAGGCGTCACTACTAATCTCTCCGGCACGAACGGAGCGACTGTGCATACGTAGCGAAATCACGGACGGGACGGGGCACGTGCGGGACGGGACGTGCTAAACATCGTCGGCGACGATATTTTTCCCGTCCACGTTCCCGTCCCGTCGATGTTCCCGTGACATATACGTATTTGCATACATTTTGTATGCAACGATGTTTCCAAAACTTCCCGTCACGTCCCGTCCGGGTAAAATCCCGTCACGTATGCAGCGGCCTTTAATTGCCGCTTTCCTTTGACTCGTGGCGCAATCGTACGGCGGTACGGATCGTGCCTAGGGGCTCGGACGTTGTTTATATACGACGTTCGACCCAACTACCTTCACTTTGCTAATAGTCGTTGACTAGCTGCGATTTGTTAATCAATTAGGTAGCTGTGTAGAATCGCAGTACATTCTAATTACATTTCAAACTAATATTTAACCCAGTCTCTCGTGTAATTTCTATTATCAGAATTGGGATAGAATTCAAGCCCACTATTTTTAAATGTGTTTAAGTACGTAGTTTTGTAACTGGCATTTGTTTACGTACGGCGGTACGGATCGTGCCTAGGGGCTCGGACGTTGTTTATATACGACGTTCGACCCAACTACCTTCACTTTGCTAATAGTCGTTGACTAGCTGCGATTTGTTAATCAATTAGGTAGCTGTGTAGAATCGCAGTACATTCTAATTACATTTCAAACTAATATTTAACCCAGTCTCTCGTGTAATTTCTATTATCAGAATTGGGATAGAATTCAAGCCCACTATTTTTAAATGTGTTTAAGTACGTAGTTTTGTAACTGGCATTTGTTTTTTTTTTCGTGCGTTGTGTAAAGTAAAAGTTTGTTACGTGGATTATTGTAATGGGAATGTAGTCCATCGAAGAAATTGTGTGTGCTATCTGGGCTGCGGTCCAGTGTTTGTAATAAAAACCTCTCAGTTCACAGGTAAATTAGATTCAGGGATGCGAGGGCCCTACGAAGTAGTGACTATCCTTTCTAGTGGTCGATACGAGTTGAAACTCGTTGTGGTGACTACGGAAAGAAGATTCAAGCCGCGGCACAGCATAATATGGTGCCCTGGCGTGGCGAGTGGTGTCCCGAAGCATCTGCCGAGTTTTTTTGACGATGAGTGTTATTGGCTCGTAGTGATTCAAATCGCTAGTCGAACCCTGGCGTTGAGGTATTGTCTAGTCGTTGACGTATCGTAGTGATGTATTTCACTAGTCGTACGAGCGTAGATATACCGTCAAGTCGCCGTCTGTATGTCCGTAGTGAGTTGTCTCGCTAGTCGGATTTGAGCGTTGAGGTATTGTCTAGTCGCTGTTTTACTAACGAGTGCGTAGAAAAGTATGGTCAGTGTGGCCGAGGCAGTGTGTTTTTGAAATCCCGAGATGAACTACCGTTGTATTGTAATACGAGAAAAGGCGTACGAGGACGTACGTTTGTCAGTATGGCCGTGTTATGTTAGACGTAACTTTTAATATAGCTGTCACTGTCACCTGTCAGAACATGCTAAGCTGCATTGCTAAGCTGTCGAATACTATAAATTGCCGCTTTCCTTTGACTCGTGGCCAAAGAGTAAAGTAATATAGGTATGCTCGTGGCGCAATCGTACGGATCGTGCCTAGGGGCTCGGACGTTGTTTATACGACGTTCGACCCAACTACCTTCACTTTGCTAATAGTCATTGACTAGCTGCGATTTGTTAATCAATTAGGTAGCTGTGTAGAATCGCAGTACATTCTAATTACATTTCAAACTAATATTTAACCCAGTCTCTCGTGTAATTTCTATTAATATAATATAATATATTTATTACTATTAACCAGTTTTTTGTATTGTTAACTAATTATGTACCTACACATAACACACATCAACAAAATCTAGGGATATTTTGAATTGCATCAAATATTTAAAAATCTATAGTAATTTTGAGAAGCTGAAAATATCAATAGACTTTGTTGATGTGTGTATATTTATACCTAAATTATTATGATATATACTTTTAAATGTTGATAATCAAAAAAGAATTAAGAGTCGCCAAGATAAACATGGTTTTATTTAACAAAAAAAAAAAAAAACTATTTTAAGTACCAATAAAGTATAAATCAATCCATACTATATAACATACTATATAATATTATAAATGCGAAAGTAACTCTGTCTGTCTGTCTATTACTCAATCACGCTTAAACTACTGAACCAATTTGCATGAAATTTGGTATGGAGATATTTTGATACCCGAGAAAGGACATAGGCTACCTTTTATTGCGAAATATGTACCACGGGCGAAGCCGGGGCGGACCACTAGTATACAATAAAATATACATATAATCAAATACATACATATTATGACAAATTTTAAGACAAACACTTTTTGTCTCCGTAGCCGACGCTTTGAAGAGGTGATTCTTTAATTTATTCGATATATTTATATGTACAGCATATTCTTACTATGATATTAAAAATATTAACTTGTACTATATGAAATAGGTCTTTATCTTCACCTACCTGCCAGCAATAGTCGGAATTCGCATCCTGCGTAATTAGTCCCTTATATGGTCCAAATTGCACATTGTTCGGTAGAGTGAGTGTTGTAAAAACACCTAAGCCTGCCCCTAAGTTAAAAATTTTTTTCTTACTACAGTAAAATGTTTTAAAATAGGTTAATAAAGGACTACCAAGGCTTATGTCCTTTTCTATATTGTAGTATTAAAACTGTTACATAAATTTGTACAAAAATATTATTATTGTGTGAAAAGCTCTTCTTTACAATACATATTATAAAAAATAAGAGTATTTCTTTAGTAAAATTACAATTAGGTTGACTTTATGCACATTCTTTTTGTATTCGTTAATTTTTACAAAAAAATTCTGTTAAGATTCTTATGAGTTTTATAAGAAGCGCATTCTACTGTAGCAGTAAAATAATTGTTTAAATAATAAAAAAACACATTAAGTATACCTAGTCGAGAAACGGGGAAAAAATAAAAAGATATTCAATGTTTATTTTATTTTTATTTGCATTACCTATAACTAAATATGTTTTTTTTAATACTTACCGGGTATGGTAGAAGGCGCCAAATTTAAAAACACATTTGGAATTGTGAGAGCGGCCCTTGGAACATACGAGGGAAAATTCGTTTTTGATGGTACCTTAAAATTTTGGAAGAATGGAAGGAAAAAGACAGATATAGTATTTATTACATAATATTTATTTATTTATTTATTTTATTTATTAATACTTTATTGCTCTTAGAATCATTACAATAATACTTAATCTAAGGATACCTACATTACAACAATTGGCGGTCTTATCGCTATGCAGCGATTTCTTCCAGACAACCGGACGTACGGAGAGAAATTAAATTAGAGGAAAGGTGAAGGGTAGAGCATAAACTATATTATATATTTATAAAAGAAATAAAACAAATAAATATGACACTAAATAAATTACCTGCGTAAAGATATATCCATATAATATACATATAATAGATACAGTATATTAAATATATATTCACAATCAAATAAGAATATGTTACGTAACAATAGTATAATATTCATACATATAATATAAATAATTTATGTTAAGTACAGCGAGAGAAATGATAATCACGCACCAATGCTTTAAAACTTGATTAGGATTGTGCATTCTTTATATGTACAGGTAAAGCATTCCACAATTTGATTGCCTGAACGGTGGATGAAGTGTCATAGAAGCTGGTGTTGTGTTGTGGCATTATTAATCGGAGCATTTCAGTCACTCTAAACACAAATTTTTCTAAATAAAGAAGATGTAGCACATGAGCATCGGCGAAATCGGATCGGTAGCCATATTTTAATATTACCAAAGGCAATATTCAATTGACTATTAAAATTTAATACATATTCATATGGTTATTGTGCAAAATATTTTATGTTACGTTAAAATTAGTTATACTAGCTTTCCGCCGGCAGCTTTGCCCACGTTTTCAAAGAAAAACCCGCATAGTTCCAGTTCCCGTGGATTTCCGGAAATGAACGTATGACGTGTTAATCCAAGTTACCCTCTTTATGTGTACTAAATTTTATTGTAATCGGTGCAGTGGACAGTAGTATTTGCGTGAAAGAGTAACAAATATGACATAACCACAGAGCAAGTAATATAGGATAATATAACTACATCCATCCTCACTAACTTTCGCATTTATAATATTAGTAGGGTAGGTAAGCAAGACTCTTTCTAATCACGTAAGTGTAAAAATATAAGAATTACAATATACATGGAATTTATTGTTATATATATACCTACGATAAAATTTTATTAAACAACAATGATGCGTTCATTGTAGCTAAATTCCAGATCTAGTATTTTTAACAGAATATAAATATTACTTAAAATTGAAATGTAACTATATTGTTATTATAAATAAAAAAAACCTACCTCAGTTTAATTTTATGACTTGTTTAAGAGTTTAGGCTAAAATTTTAGTTCAATAGTTGAAACGGTACATATACGTATTATGGGAGACATGCATAGAGTTTATATTATATATCATATTGTGTACAGGCCGGCGCATTCTTTTTCATAATCAGAGCGCATTCTAAATTTCAATTTCAACATTAGAATTCTGATTGGTTTTGTTTTTGGTCGATTTTTGTATAAATACGGATATTGTGTGCAAAATAAAATCATTACGATCAGTATCGTCTTTGAGTTCACAACCCCTCTACAGTATTAAATAGATTATGTATAATAAAGAGAAAAAATATTTATATGTACTTAAATATAATATTTAAACTAATTACCTGAATTGAATTGAACGCGAATCACACTATATAATATTAACACTCAACAGTGTGTCAGGACCAGGATTAGGGATAATAAATTTATTCATAGACCTATATTTTATAATACGTTGTAATGCACTATATTATACAGCAAGTACATTTAGTTAAAACGCTTACGTCTTATTTTAGTTATAAACTTATGTAATAAATACTTGAACCGATACACAATCGACTGCAGTGTGATGTTGTTGTTTTTTTTTTATTTATCAATAAAAAATACATTTAACATAATTGAACATGCCAAAAACCACAAAGATTTGTCCGGCATGCAAAGCGATCCATCCACGACAAATTAAAATGCAATTTTAATTTAGATTTAACATTATTATTATTTATGTTTTTTTTTAAAGTTCAAATCAAGATTATTTAATAATATGTTACTATAGCGCGTTTCATTAAAGAAACTAATCTTCAATTCCTTTTCAATTCTTCAATGGCGGCCAAAGCTGACACTGACATATGGTAGAGTCAGCAAAAAAGAAAATAAAAATAACGTAAATGGATAATTATTTTATTAATTATTTCAAATTGTTTGTTGACAAACTTTTTTGTTATGGTATTCCATAATACTTGTAATGAGCCCATAAAACTGAACAAGTTTTCCCAAAGAACATATTATTTTGTCAAACTCCAATAAAACATAATTTACTATCGCAAATACATAATTGTCAATGTAAATTTATGGTAAAAACCATTATAGGAAAAAACAAATACATTTTAGTGAAATTACTTTTTCCCTATTTTTTTTGCACGCCGTACGACCGTGTGTACTGTGTAAGCGAGAGGGAATGATAAGCGCCGCCATTTGTAAGCGTCTTATTCACGGTCCGTTTGGACCACAGAACAGTAAGAACATAATAGAAGTGCTATAATGTCATAATTAGTATGAAAACCAGTGTCGCCAAACCCACACATTTAAACCGATAGTTATACAGTACACTACAAGTAAACTATGCCTTTGATTGGACAGCTTAATTTGAGTAAAAACTGACTTAGGTTATAAATTCAGCATTTCAATTTGTACCCTAACGAACCAAGTTACGGTTTATTTTAGTATAACATCCCTAGGTATATTAGCTGTTTTGTTTCTCTTTGCTCAGAAATTCCAAATTCGAAAACATTCAGCTATTCCACAACAGAGGGCGTTGGTTTTCAATACATATAACTTTGAACCTCAACACATAAAGATAAGGTTGAAATTTGTGTCACTCTAAATTAATGACATTAACTTGACATTAACCTGATGCTATGCTCTAAGGGATGTCAGCCTTGTTATCGATATTTCACAAATAAATATATTTTTGTGCATTTTTTTTATTTCTCTTATATGAGTATAGGATAATGTGTCACATTTTGGAGTATGTTTATTACTACTAAGTACGTCTTTTCATATTATTATATTTAAATAAAAAACGGAATAGAATAGTATAAATCTATATTTACAAAACAAACAGAAAATATGCATTATTTTAAATCTTGGAACTGCCGTAGGTTTGATGTATCGGTGGCCTTTGTTAGACTGCTCATTGCTGTTCGGCATCCAGTTAACTCGTCACGTTGCATTTATTATCCATTTCTCTTTTAAATTAGGCTCTTTCGAAAATCTATAAATAGATAGGACAAATGAAAGCTAAGGAAAAATAGAATAAAATTTAATATTTATAATGTTTGTCTTTTCTAAAGTATCGATACTGTCGATATGCGCCACATGCATCACTAATCCGACATTCGTTTGTTTATTGCAATAATATTCCAGAAAGTCTTGTTTGCTGTTCAATCTATATTAGTACTTATTTCTTATGAATTAAGGTTCATTCTGACTTAATATTTTTATAAATTTTTGACAAATTACGATAAGCGAAGTTGTTACATAAAATATATTTAAAATAAATTAAAATAAGACTTACCGATGGTATGAAATGCCTCGATTGCTGATATTATTTCGTCTGCTATCATTTTTCCACTCTAATACCGAACAACACGCTCTAAATAATGAATAAATATGGAAATAAGGTTTGACAGTTGACAACCGACTCGAATATTTTTCTGCGCACAACTGAGAGCGAGTTAGGTGATCTTACCTTACTAGTGACACGTGGGCCACGCCCACATCGCACTTCTATTATGTTCTTACTGTTCTGTGGTTTGGACGTACGTCCCGCCAAGGTCATACACGATGCACGACGCAAAACGACCGTGAATAGTGTTGACGTACGTCAATAATTATTATTATTACGTTGCTGGATGTGCACGACCAACTTTTCGTCCAGCGAGCACCCCCACCACCGCGAACGTCGTGCAAGCGCATCGTGCACCGTGCATGCTTGATCGTGAATAGGCTTGCTGTACAGCAGAACAGTGTTACCAACTCGAATTTTTATAAATCCTTCCGTACCACAGATATATAAACATTACTTGAACATGACATACTTATATTTGGATGTCTGTGTTCCGTACGACTCTTAGTACTCTAGTTGGTACTTGGTAGTTTCCAACCAAACTCAATTTGAAAAGTAGGTACATCTTTTTTCAACTTGTTGACAAGATTTAGAAGGAATCTGCACGGTCGTATAATATCTATAACCGATTATTTTATATTATTATTATGAGCCATGGCTGTCCCACTGCTGAGCAAAGGCCTCTCTTCCCTCAATCCATTTCTCCCTAGATTATTTTAGTAAGAATAAATAATTTTTTTGACTATTTTTGAATATGCAATAATTAAAAACCAAATTGTTAATATGTTGTATTTAGTAAAACAAAATTAAATCAAAGACTGGACAGCGTAATTGGACTGGTGAATTATTTTATGATCTATTTATTTAAATATTTTTGGCATGTCAACTAAATAGTTAACCATAAATATTTTACAATTTTAATCTTTATATGAGCATAGTTTGATTAAATAATTTAAAATGCGCATCAGTAGGTACACGTACAGGTTGTTCGGAGCTGTCGCTGGTAAATCGTTTCGTATTAAAAGTCCCTGGAGAGTGTCAGTAGATAAATTATTGCGACTAGAAGTTTTTAATAGATTAACAGCAGAAAAGAGTCTCTCAACATTAGCACTACTGTGTGGAAGCACAAGTAGTTGTCTTACAAATTCACTTAGCAGAGGAAACATTTGAGAGTTATCTTCTTTTTTAATATTACAAATATGATCCTCCTCCCTGTTAAAAAAATCCTCAACCCTGTTATCCTCTCTATTTTTTCGATAAATTAAAAAGTTGGTAGATTTTTCATCCAAGATTTGTAAAAAAGTTTGAAAGTAGATAGATCTACCTAAAAGTTGGTAGAGTGGTAACATTGCAGCAGAATCTGTTGATATTTTTATAAAATATCGTATTTTCGATATATCGATATTTTAAAATATATCAATATCGGAATTCGATACATCGAAAAAAATATCGATATTTCGATATATCGGCTTTATTTAAAAAAAATCGTAAGTCAGCTCAAAAATGATTACACAATAATTTATAGTCTAGTAGATTAATTATTAAATAAATTAAATAATGAATGTATATAATATGTAGTTAGTAGGTTATAGTTCTTGGTAATTACTTTTTAAATTTAAATAAGACAATTATGTAGGTATACCAATATTTTTCTTAGAGTTTTTAAAAATACTCTTTGTTTTATATGTTCAGCTGTTTAGATTGATTGAAGAAGCAACTCGTTCAAATGATAAAAAATTGTCAAGCAACTGATAACTTTAAAATCGTTAGGTCGATTGTTAACGATGATTTTGTAGATTATATAATTTACTGAAAAAAAAAAAAATATTAAAAAAAAATATTGACCGATATCGATATTTCAATATCGAACTATCGATACACACAGCAGCCTTGAGCTGACGTACAGCGGGGATGGACCGTGAATATGCGTCGTGCATCGTGTATGACCTTGGCGGGACGTACGTCCAAACGGACCGTGAATAAGACGCTTTAAGATTCGTTTCTTTAATGAAATGCGTACTTGTTGATTCAAATTTTTGAACGTATTACTATCTGTCAATTCATTTATACTGTCACTGTCATAAATTATCAAGCCATTCGCGTTTGCAAGGCGGGGACGTTTATTTAACCCTTTTTACGCTGAATAAAGTTGCTTTGTATTTCGCATTTCCACTGCTTGAAAAAAACGAGTGTCGGACTTAATAAGTGTTGTTCTAATATGTGATTATCGTCAAAAATCCATCACCGAACCAGGTAAAGAAGGTCGAATGTTGTTGACATAGCTAAAATTAAAATTCCATGCATGTGTGACGTCGGTGTGCCTTAGTGTGTGTGCACGTCGAATTTCCAAGAATTGTGGCTGGCATGAAATTTATTACGACTAACGTTCAATACAGGTAAATTTACGGGGTGTTCACCCTGCTAGCTAGTAGCTATTCTCTAGCTATACTGGGATAGCTCTTAAACGCGAAACCAATTTTTATGTGCTTGGCGGTAATACGGTATGTATTTATAAATTAATATTGTTTTTGCATGTAATAAGTTTTTAGTCACGATTCGTACTATTTTATAGGTTTTCTGTAGAGTACCTAGACTCTAGAGTACCCATAGCGTTTTTTTTAGTTGTCAATAGATTATTGATTCTATAATGCTTTTAGTACAGTTATTCAATTATCTTTAGCTTAGATTTGCAATTCATGAGTTGAACAATGGATTTTCCAAGAATTCAGTGTTCCATAGCACTTGACTATGTGAATAAAGTTACAACAATACACATGTTTCTCTATATTAAATTATGATGTTCTTAGATTTATGTTCTTACATCACATATTAACAGATCTCATTCAGATTTTAAAATTATTACTGTACATTTTGAGTGATAAAAACCTATCTATTGTCTAAGAGACAGATTGCCATTGCACAGAAAAACAGAAAAAGTTCAAACTAGACATACTAATGTATGTCTAGTCTTACATCTTACTGAAGGCCTGGTTGTTCTCTCGTCTATTATTAATCCTCTTGCTGCGCTCCGCGGTTTCACGCGCGTGGCTCCGCTCCTGTTGGTCTTAGCATGATGATAGCCTTCCTTATTGAATGGGCTATCTAACACCAAAATAATTTTTCAAATCGGACCAGTAGTTCCTGAGATTAGCGTGTACAACTACAAACAAAAAACAAACGCTTCAGCTTTATTATACCAGTATAGATACCAAATAGATTTTAAGAAACTTATGAACACTAATCTCTATTATTATAGAACAGATTTTGATGCGTTTTTTTTATAGATAGAGTGAATCTCGTTTAAGTATGTAATTTACTAGCTGCATCCTGCATTTATAGTTTTAGGAATTTCAGTATAAAAATAGCCTAAGATCATACATAACTTTTATCTCAGACTTTGAGCGCGGCGACCGAATGTAAAAATTCCGTAATGAAACAACCTAATACCCTCCACTCCAACCGGCACAGCGATGCGATGCTATGCAATAGCGCAACCGCGGCAGTCCTCGAGTGACACACATATTTTTTTTCTTGCTTTAAAAAAATAAAATTGCTTCCAAACACCTTGAACTATATTTCTTGTAATGCTTATCAATCTTTATCTGTACATATCTACTACTTCAGTTCAAAATTTGACACAAAAAATCTTTTAGTATTGTTTTAAACCTAGTTTTAAAATCATTAATTAATAATATATATATAAAGCTGAAGAGTTTGTTTGTTTGAATGCTCTAATCTCAGGAAGCAAGAGTTTGATTTGAAAAATGATTTCACTGCAGCCATTTATCAAGGAAGACGATAGGCTTCATATATTTTGAAATATATTCTTATTTTATTACTAGCTGAGCCCCGCGGTTTCACCCGCGTGGCTCAGCTCCTGTTGGTCTTAGCGTGATGAAAATAGCCTATAGCCTTCCTCGATAAATTAACTATCTAACACCGAAATAATTTTTCAAATCGGACCAGTAGTTCCCGAGATTAGCGCGTTCAAACAAACAAACAAACAAACAAATAAACAAACAAACAAACTCTTCAGCTTTATAATATTAGTATAGATGTATCCACCGAACACCAAAAGAACACTGAAATTTTTCAAATTGCACCAAACAAACATTCCCTTTAGCTTAAGCCGCGGAGCACTGCTAGTAATTAATATATTAAGTTGTGTTATTCTATGTCTTATTCTTTTATTCTTCTTACAGATAAAAATATTTGCAACATTGACGAGAAGTTAAAAACGTAAGGATATTTTTTCAGTTTTTTTTTAGTTTATTCATTTAAATTTACGTGGAACACAAAAATGTGTAACAATTACCTATTATTAATTAGTAAATATTCGTTAGAACAATAAAAATTCCAGTCCATAATAAGTTAAGAGATTAAAAAATTTTTCATTGCTTGAATTAATTTGGTTTTTCATCTCAAAAAATGAAGACTATAATTTTTATTTTTAACCGAGTTCAAGAAAAGAGGAGAAATTTTTTTTGTATATTTTTCTTTATACTTTATCCATATATTATTTTTGATGTCAGATATTTTCTTAATCTCAAGAAGCAAACAGCCTTAATTCTTTTTTTTATATGGCAACTAATTCAAACTTTTTTTCTTACAGCTTCAACAATGTCTCTTTGGGCCAGGGCACAGCAGTTACCACCCGAAAGCCTGCAGAAGGTAGGTTTAAAGATTTGTAAATATAATATCTTCCTATATATAAAACTAGTGGTCCGCCCCGTCTTCGCCCGTTGTACATATTCACGTTTTCTCTACATAAGAACCATCCTCGTACTTCAAGGAATATAATAAAAAAATAATTAAAGAAATCGGTTCAGCTGTTCTAAAGTTATGCGCTTACCAACACAAATAAAGAAATAAATGATTTCTTATTCTTATTCTTAATGAAATTGGTTCAGTCATTCTCGAGCTATGCTCTTACCAACACATTTTGCGGTTCATTTTTTTATTATACTAGCGGTCCGCCCCGGCTTCGCCCGTGGTACATATTCACGTTTTCTCTACATAAGAACCATCCTCGTACTTCAAGGAATATAATAAAAAAATAATTAAAGAAATCGGTTCAGCTGTTCTAAAGTTATGCGCTTACCAACACATTTTGCGGTACATTTTTTTATTATATAGATAGTCCCAGCAAATATTTTGCCGTTGCTAAGCGTGCAGCTCGAGAACGGCTCGACTAATTAAGTTAGGGCACAAGGAAGGTTCTTATGGAGGTAAATCACGAAAAAAGGGGCAATAGGGCAGAACAATGACTGCTGAAAATACATACATATATAAATTTATATATATATATTTGAGATTGTTATCATTATTTTTGAGTTTATCTAGGTATCTTTTTAATCTGTGATGTTCTTTATTATCTATTAGCTTTTCGCCCGCGGCTTCGCCCGCTTTGTCTAAAACCTAATAAATTATATACTAAAACCTTCTTCTTGAATCGCTCTATCTATTAAAAAAAACCGCATATAAATCCGTTGCGTAGTTTTAAAGATTTAAGCATACAATGGGACATAGGGACATAGGGACAGAGAAAGCGACTTTGTTTTATACTATGTAGTGATTTCTTTTTCTTTTTAAAGGTGCGAGCAATTTACGGGGACCATTTCCCGATTGAAGTGCGTCATTGCCTGGCAACATGGATCGAGAGCCGTATTTGGTATGTTTTATTCTGTAAAATTATATAAATATTTAATTTAGTCAAAGTTATATGGGATTTCTAGGATAAAACTAATCCTATGTAATTTCTGAGGTTGCAAACTATTTGTACAAAAAAAGTAACTTACAATTTTTGTCTGTCTGGATGCTCCTAATCTCTGGAATGGCTCTACCGATTTTGACGGACTTTCACTGACAAATAGCCGATTTAATAAGGAGTAACTTAGGCTACTTTTTATTCTTAAGGCTCTATTACAGCTGACTAGTATAAGGGTGCTTTTCCACAATTAATGTGTGAAGATAAGTCGCGAAGAATGTGTTTGTAAATAAATACTACGTATGTACGCTTCAAACGCTCAACGCTTTAAACTTCAAACTAAATGATCCCACATTATTGGTGGAAAACCCCCCATATTGTTTTCATGATTTCCAATAAATGTTTCATGTTAAAACGTTTATATTTTCTTTCTTTCTTTCAATTAGTTTTAAACTCTAAATTAAATAATATTAATTAGGGCTGATTTTTCAATCCTTGGTTAAAATTTATCCGTCCAATAAAGTAACACGAACATTTTAAAATGTCACCTGTAAACTGTCAAATACGGACAATTAGAATACATTTTTGAAATGGTAGTTTAATACGTTATTTGATGAGTAAGTTTTAACCAATGATTGAAAAATCAGCCCTTAATAACTCAGGCCCCGGAACCACAGACACAATAGAAAATCTATTGTGTCTGGGACCGATCGGACCGCTTGGGGCTCAATGGGTTAATAATATTAATACTACTTCCTTTTGTATACTATTGTTTGATCATATTTTGCATAATAAAGAATCTATACTAATATTATAAAGCTGAAGAGTTTGTTTGTTTGTTTGTTTGAACGCGCTAATCTCGGAAACTACTGGTACGATTTGAAAAATTCTTTCGGTGTTAGATAGACCATATATCGAGGAAGGCTATAGGCTATACGTATATCATCACGCCAAGACCAACGTAGTTATAAATAAATAAATAAATATAAATAATACAGGACGCAAGAACCTGAAGAACAGCAGAGGTTCTTCGTGGAGGAGCTAGTACAAGAACTACACACGCACACAGAGCTGATGCTGTCGCCAGAAATGTTCGTCACCAAGATGAAGTTGATAGAAGCGGCCAAGATATTTAGGATGCAGTATGGGTGAGTGAAATCATCAATTTGGAATTAAAAATAATAATTTAATGAATTATTTACCAAAATAAAATTTAATCTATACTTAATAATATTATAAAGCTGAAGAGTTTGTTTGAACGCCAGGAACTACTGGTCCGATTTGAATAAATTTTGTTTCGGTGTTAGATAGCCTATTTATCGAGGAAGCCTTCTCTATAGAGTATAGGCTATATTATATCATCATGCTAAGACCAACAGGAGACCAACCGTCATGTCATGGAGGAAGGTGACGATTGTGGAATCTTTGAATCTTTCCGAAAAAGTTTCACTTCTGCACGATCTTTTTTTCATATAATAATATTTTGTCGCGAAAACTTATGTAGCGAATGTTAGTGCTTATTGTCTCGAGTCCGACTCGCACTTGACCGATTTTTTGTGTTTTTTTGTTTATTTCTATTTTTTTTTCACAGGCACGCGCCTCACGAACTGTACACTTACATGCGGCGTTGTCTCGCTATGGAAATGGAGGTGATACAGAACGCTATGGGCCCGTATGTAGCCCAGCCGCAGACTGAACGGAAGTATAGTGAGGTTAGTTTGGGGCAAGGGGCACTTTTAGGGGCAAGGGGCACTTTTAGGGGCAAAGGGCACTTTCAGGGGCAAATGGGGCAAAGGGAACTTTCAGGAGCAAAGGGCACTTTCAGGGGCAAAGGGCACTTCAGGGGCAAGAGGCACTTTCAGGGGCAAAGGACACTTTCGGGGGCAAATGGGCATAGGGCACTTTCGGTGGCAAGTGGGGCAAATGGCACTTTCAGGGGCACTTTTGATGGCAAATGGGCCACAGGGCACTTTTAGGGGCAAGTGAAGCAAAGGGCACTTTTAGGGGCAAATAGGACACCGAACAAGAAAAAGGGGCACTTTTAGGGGCAAGGGGCACTTTTAGGGGCAAGGGGCACTTTTAGGGGCAAAGGGCACTTTCCGGGGCAAAAGGCACTTTCGGGGGCAAATGGGCAAAGGGCACTTTCGGGGGCAAATGGGCATAGGGCACTTTCAGGGGCAAATGGGCAAAGGGCACTTTCAGGGGCAAATGGCACTTTTGATGGCAAATGGGCCACAGGGCACTTTTAGGGGCAAATGGGGCAAAGGGCACCTTAAGGGGCAAATGGGCCACAGGACACTTTTAGGGGCAAGTGAAGCAAAGGGCACTTTTAGGGGCAAATGGGGCAAAGGCCACCTTAAGGGGCAAATGGGCCACAGGACACTTTTAGGGGCAAGTGAAGCAAAGGGCACTTTTAGGGGCAAATGGGACACCGAACGAGAAAATTTGCAATTTGGGCTAATATAGTAAGAAGATGCTTTTTGGGACAAATGGGACACATAGTAATGAAGCAGACTGTTTGGAGCAATTGGTACGGGGCAAATTGAATAGAATGTAGTACAGAATGCTATGGATGTCATACAAAATGCTAAAAATAGTTTTTTTTTTTTACTTTAAAGCTTAAACTAACATTACAGTACTCCAAAATTAATAATGCACATGCAAATCTTCGCTAATTTTCGTATTTCCAAAATGTATTTCATTTTACTAAACAAATTTTACTAAATTATGCATGAAGAAAATGCATTTAACCACTCTATATACATATCGTCTTCGGACGCTCCGGGAATATGACAGTTGTCGAACTGTGACTAAGATTTCTATGCGCATTATCACTATTGGAGTACTGTATGTAAATATGTATAATAAAATAGTAAGTAGTGTTGTGTCAATCTACAGCAAAAAGAATCTTACAGTTAGTGATTGCATATTTTGTGGAAATACATCGGTCTATAATATAATATTTTATCTAATAAAGCTGAAAAGTTTGTTTGTTTGAACGCGCTAATCTCGGGAACTACTGGTCCGATTTGAAAAATTTTTTCGGTGTTAGATAGCCCATTTATCGAGGAAGGCTATATAACATCACGCTAAGACCAACAGGAGCGGAGCAATGCGGGTACAACCGCGGGGCTCAGCTAGTAGAAATATAAAATTAATCATTAAAATAACTAATTTAAATTTAATGTTATTTCAGCTTATAACAGGTCTGCAAAACGTTCGTCAAAAAGTGAACATGGCGAGCGAAGAGATACGCAGCTTGCAAGCGAACATTGAATCTTTTTCGCTGCAATACCACGAGTGTTTGAAGAATAAAGGTATTTGTATAAATCTATACTAGTATTTAAAGTTGAATAGTTTGTTCGTTTGAACGCGCTAATCTCAGGAACTACTGGTCCGATTTGAAAAATTCTTTCGGTGTTAGATAGCCCATTTATCGAGGAATGCTATAGGCTATATATCATCGCGCTAAGACCAACAGGAGCGCAGCAATGCGGGTAAAACCGTACAGCACAGCTAGTAATAAATATTATCACCGTTATTTTTGATTATTATAATTTTTGTTCTCAAAAAGGATAGTATTTTCTTGTTTCATGTTTGATTTTACACGAGGATTGAAAAGATAAAGACTTTAACGGATTTTAAAGGGGATTTATTCATGATATTATTAAGGTTTATTTAATTTTTTTATTATAAATATTAATTTTCCATATTTCAGGACACATAAATTACTTGCAACAGTCCGGACCGATGACGAACGAACGTCGCGAATTGGAAGCGTGTCTCAGAGTTCAAATTGAGGAAATGGAGAGGAAATTGAACGCTTTGGTAAGCAAAAATAATAAATAAAATAAAAAAAGGCGTGTGTGTTGAGCACACGTGTCAGAAGTGAAACTTCTTTGGCAAGATTCTAAGATATCAAAAGTATCGTCTTACTCCGTGACGTGACGGTAATGGCAAGATGTAACCTTGAAATTACTCTCAACGCGCCTAAATAAGTTTCACTTCAATAATTTAGTTTAAAGAATTATGGGTGGATAATTTATGGTTATCTTTTTTTTTTAATATTTGAGAATGTTTTCGTTCATATAGATTTTTCGTGTTAATTGTAATAGATATACTTTTGATATCTATACTAATATTATAAAGAGGAAAGGTTTGTAATTATGTATGTGTGTATGGTTTTCACGCATAAACTACTGGACCGATTTCAAAAATTCTTTCACCATTAGAAGGTTGCATCTTCACTGAGCAACATAGGTTCCAGGAAATCCCACGGGAACGGGAACTATGCGGGTTTTTCTTTGAAAACGCGGGTGAAACCGCAGGCGGAAAGCTAGTTTTAAATAAATTGGGTGAAATTTAAAGTAATACTAAATTTAAAATAATAACTTTAACTTGATGAAATAATGTAATGGTTTAAAAGACAATATTATCATCAAACTCAAACATTTATTTATTCAATTAGACTTCTTCGTGAAGCACTTTTGAAACGTCATTACATATTAACATTTACCATCGAATTCTAAATGACCAAGTTATTATGTAAAAATAAAAACTCCTTTTAGATATACTTTAAAACCTATCTGTCTTAACACAAAAAACTTTAGACAGGGTTTAACTTTAAGCGCGGGTTCTCTTTAATCTGGTTTTGTCGTACTTCACATAGACAACTACACTCAGCGGCACGGAATCTTGGCCACTTACAAATTTGCCGATAAAAAAAGTTTGAATTGTTTTTCACGATTTTTTTGAATGCAGATATGTTAACATATTATTTGTTTAATTTTATGGTAAGAAATCATTGAGTTTGAGAATAATCTTTTACCACTTTTTAAGAGTTACTCGTAATTTGTGATTTGTGCGGTTAAGCCGAAGTTACGAATTGTTCGTTTTAAACTTTTTTTGATATCGTTTATGCCGTTTTAAGATATTGTTATTGTTGTACTATAGTCAATGATCATAACAAACAATAAAAAATGCCATTAACATCTGAACAACCTACTCAGGCCATCACAATGTTAGACCAATGACTGCCGCAACGTAAAGTACCTAATGTACAGTATGTACCTCGTTAGCGATGCACTATGCATGGAGAAGATACCAGGAGACTGGCAGCCACATGTGCAGACCAGGAAATGAAGGTGTGAGGTGCACATCAGCTCGAGAAGACCCGTTTATTGTTCGAGAGATACTCAGAAATGGCTTTCTGACAGTTTTTAGGATACGCCACCGGCTCTTAAACACCAGGATAATAAATGTGAGTGAGCAATCGGTGAGAAGACTAATGAAAGAAGTTAATTTGAAGGTTTGCCGACCAGCACGCCGTCCAGAACTCCTCAGACATCACAGAGAAGCACGTCTTCGTTTTGCACGAGAACATGAAAACTGGACCCACAGCCAGTGCGCTCGTGGGGTGTTCACAGATGGCTGCTAAGGTACTTTACGAGCTTCTGATAGCCAACAGTCAGTATAGAGGAGACGAGAAGAGAGGTTTTCACACATCACCACACTCAAAATGCGTATTGGGAGGTATAAGTTCCGATGCTCGCACGGAGTTATTTATCGTAGATAATGGCTTAAATTTGATCAGGTACATCGAGGAAATTCTCCAGGAACATGTTCAGCCCTATTACAGGTTTATCAGTGAAGAAAATTTGCTACTTATACACTATAACGCACGTCCGCGTGTCATACGATACGTATAAGAGTACCTTCAAGAGGTTATTATTGAAAAATTGGAGTGGCCAGCTCATAGCCCGGATCTTAATCCAATAGAACACATCTGGAACATGCTTAAAAGAAACATAAAGTTCGATTCCAACCCAGCACTAATGTTAGATGAGCTTAGAAATACAGCTGGGGCCGTTTGGTACACTATAGCTCAAGTGGTCTCCAAAAATGTATTCTAGAGTATGCCAGACTGGATGCAAACAGTGTTTAAAGCAAGAGAAGGAAGCTTTCAAGCATACAAGGCACCTGGTCCAGATGGTATATACCCAGCTTTATTACAATGGGGGGGACCGATACTCACGTCTCATCTATCTGCCATTCTGACATCCAGTCTTGCTCACGGCTATATACCGACCAGCTGGAGGACTGTTGACGTTATTTTCATTCCTAAACCAGGGAAAACAGACTACACGGATGCGAAAGCCCACAGACCTATCAGCCTCACATCCTTTTTACTGAAAACACTAGAACGGCTATGTGATAGACACATTAGAGATACTGCCCTCGCGCGTTTTCCACTACATCGGAACCAACATGCCTACAGCCATGGTAAATCTACCGATTCGGCCTTACACTGTGTGGTGTCCAAAATAGAAGAAGCCCTCCAAGAAAAATCAATGTGCCTGGGCACTTTCGTAGACATTGAGGGAGCTTTCGATAAGACACACTACTCAAGTATACAAAACGCCCTATCACAGCATGAGGTTAACCCCACAGTAGCCTCATGGATTATAAACATGCTAGGCAGTAGAGAGATACAACTTAGCAAGGATAAATCAAAGAAAGTGCTGGTCACCAGAGGCTGCCCACAAGGGGGAGTTCTTTCACCGCTCCTGTGGAACCTAGTTGTAAACGACTTGATCAGCACACTAAACAAAAACAAATTCCATACCATTGGATATGCAGACGACCTAGTAATACTTATCTCTGGTAAGTTCACGAGTGTTGTCTGTGAAATTACACAGAGAGCTCTATCGATAGTTGAGCGCTGGTGCAACAAATATGACCTTTCAGTGAACCCGCGCAAGACGGAACTTGTTCTATTCACCAACCGACGCCTTCTAGGAAGCTACCAGCTACCAAAGCTATTTGGCTCCGTACTTCAGTTATCGAAAGAGGTTAAGTACCTCGGGATTACCTTAGACGATAAACTTAACTGGAACAAACACCTTGAAAACAAGATCGAAAAAACAAGCATTTCTTTCTGGCAATGCCACAAAATGATTGGTAATAGATGGGGGCTCTCCCCGAAAATCACAATGTGGCTCTACAAAACCGTCATAAGACCAATGCTAACCTACGGCTCTGTGGTTTGGTGGCCAAGGACACAACAATCGGCGGCTATAAGCAAACTGCAGAGATTTCAAAGACTCGCCTGTCTGGCAATCACTGGCAGCATGAGCACAACACCAACTGCTGCGATTGAGGCAATGCTCGACCTGCCACCCCTACATCTTTTTGTAAGACAAGAAACTCTATCGACAGCTGTAAGGTTAAAGACACAAAACCTCTGGAGAATGTTGCCTACAGCACACAGTAAGATCTTAACTATAGCAGCTGAGAAGGAGTCCTCACTCCTTGCCATAAGTGATAAGATCCCAAAGCAATTCATCTTTGACAAGAAATATAAGATACAGCTACGTGAATACACGTCAGAACACAACAGCGTTGAAGACCTTCTAATCTTCACGGACGGGTCCAAGACTGGAAATGGTACGGGTGCTGGGGTCTTCTCTGAGGACCTAAACATTAACATCTCGCACCCCTTGGGACCCCATAATACAGTCTTTCAGGCTGAATGCCTAGGACTTCTACTTGCAGCTCCGGCCATTATTAAAAGAAATGTAACAAACTATTCGATTCGGATCCTATCGGATAGCAAAGCAGCACTCATGGCAATCAAAAGCCATGAAATCACTTCAGGGTTGACCCTTGAGTGTCACTTAGCCCTAACTAAGGTATGTGACCTGGGAAATTCCCTAGTATTACAATGGATAAAAGGACACAGTAGCTCACGTGGAAACGATGCTGCTGATATACTAGCCAGAAGGGCATCTGAAACACCGGTCATGGGACCTTTTCCCATTATACCGCTACCTGCTAGCTGGACCCGGATGATGATTACCCAGCTCACTAGCACTGCTCAGAGAGCGGAATGGTCAAGCAGATCTGACTGCAAGCAAGCCAGAGAAGCCCTACCGGACATTGACTCGAGACTTGCACGTCGGCTTCTCAACCTACGTAGAGTGCAACTACGTGTAATAACAGGGACCCTCACAGGGCACGGCCCCTTTAACAAACATCTCTTTAATCTAGGGATCACAGACAGTCCGCTATGCAGAGCATGCATGGCGACCGAGGAAACGGCAGCCCACGTCATCATGGAATGTAAGGGGGTTGCGGAGTACAGGGCAAGATACCTGGGGTCTCCTGGGTCCCTCCCCGAAGCCTTTGGCAGCCCTCACAAGCTGCTTGGCTTCATGGAGGAGCTCGGGTGGTTTCAGTTTTAGCTGGTTTCCCCCACCTCCCTCTCTCACGCAAAATAGGCGCTTGACGTCGAGTTGCGGAGAAATGCCCGTCTATTATTTAAGAGAAGGAAACACCCTTTATTAAAAGGTTCAATTTTTTTTTATTGAAACGTTCTTTCTAATTTTTTAGCATTTTTTAAGAAATCATTTAAATTTCACAGGAAAAGCGTAAATTCTTGTTTAATTCATATCTACTCGGTAGTACTTCTTATTAACTTCCAATTATTACTGAAAGTTAGTAAAAACATTAAAGTAACTAGTTTTGATTAAATTTTTATTGAATTTTGTAGTAGAAAAGAAATAGTGTTATTTTACGCAAAAATTTGCAGTGGCCAAGATTCCGTGCCGGTGAGTGTATTAAAGTGACAGATCCCTGGTTTAAAGTTAGTCTGTTTTTAAATTGTTTTGTGGTAATACCATATATTTTCGGTTTAATCACTTAAAATAAATTTAAAACAATCTCATTAAATTATAGGTAGCGCAAATAAACCAATCTCAAATGGAACTAGTTGATCACATGAAGGATAACATCGCTAACCTTCGTCAACTGCAGAGTCAAGTTTTGGACGAGGAGCTTATCAAGTGAGTATTAGAATCTATACATATAATGACCGCCTCCTTAGTACAGTGGTTGACGCGCGAGCGTAGCACCGAGGGGTCCTGAGTTTGATTCCCGGTGGAGACGAAGAAAAGAAATGTCTCGGTCTGGCAGGACACAGAAGCCTGATCACCTACTTGTCCCTAAAGAAAATCGATCAGTGAAACATATATGTATATTGCATATGCCCCTTACCCCACTACGGGGACATGGGACTTCACTTTACACATATAATAAAATGGTAGGAAAGGCAAAACTGTACATTTAATATTTTTTTAAAAGAATACGATGCACTATCAATATCGAAGTCAAGAATATGTTTTTGAATTTTCGTCTGTTTGTAAGTCCGGGTTAATCTCAGAAAGAACTGCATGGATTTAGTTCAAATTCTAATAATGCGTGTTTTTGCGCGAAGCTGTGGGCGAAAAGCTACATTTGATTTCATTTTTTTATATTAAGGAGACAAACATTGATTTTATTACAATTGATTATATTATGATAGCTCTATCAATTTGATTTATTGATTTGATTTCCCCTTCCAGATGGAAACGCGAACAGCAGTTAAGCGGTAACGGTGTCCCCATGCAATCAAATCTCAACACCATACAAGAATGGTGCGAATTACTAGCTGATTTGATATGGAGCACCCGGCAGCAAGTGAACAATGTTGCTAGAATCAACAGCAAGACGATTGTGGAGTTACGTCAGCCACATCTAGCTGAGATGCTCGATGAGATGAGCAAGCAGGTGGGTTCAGGTGGTAGAGGTCGGTCGAGATGCTACAGATGTTAGACGAAATGTATGTAATGAGAGGTGGGTCGAGATGGGTCCAGATGGTACAGGTGGATTAGGTGGGTCTAGATGGGTTGAGATGAGCAAGCATAAGCATAACAAAAAAATGTTCAAAATAACAGAGAAAATGCAATGATTTTCATGATTTGATCATTGGCCAAATAATAATTATCTTATTCAAAACGTCAAGTAACGTTATAAGAAAATATGCCACAAAATATTGTATTACTTAACCCTACTGCTATTATAAATGCGAAAGTTTGTGAGGTGTGTGTGTGTGTGTGTGTGTGTGTGTGTGTGTGTGTGTGTGTGTGTGTGTGTTTTTGTTACTCTTTCACGCAAATACTACTGAACCGATTACAATGAAATTTAGCATACATATAGAGGATAACTTGGATTAACACATAGGATAGGTTTTATCCCGGAAATCGCACGGCAACGGGAACTATGCGGATTTCCTTTGAAAACGCGGGCGAAGCCGCGGGCGGAAATCTAGTAAGACATATATGCTACTTCTTATCCCGGAAATCTCCCAGGAACGGGAACTATGCGGGTTTTTCTTTGAAAAAGCGGCGGAAATCTAGTAATATTAAAAAATTTCTTTTAACAGGTAACAAGCTTGCTATCAACTTTGGTGACATCTACTTTCGTTATCGAGAAGCAGCCGCCGCAAGTTATGAAAACCAACACACGGTGAGATCCCACTAATATTATATATGCGAAAGTTAGTATGTTTGTTTGTTTCTCCTTCACGCAAAAACTGTAGTACTGTTTTCGTGAAATTTAAGTGTGGTAAATTACACACATGTCACGACCGGATCCCATACTAAGCTTTCGCTTGTGTTATGGAAACCGGACGGCTGATAAACATACATATATTATTTTAAATAAATACTTATATAGATAATTAACACCCAGACACAGAGCAAACATATATGTTGATCACGCAAATATTTGCCCCGGGTGGGAATCGAACCCACGACCTCTGGCTTGGAAGGCAGGGTCACTACCAACCAAGCCAACCGGTCAGTCAATTGTAATGTTATCAAAATGTAATAATCTTCATTTCTATTACAGTTTTACGGCAACCGTTCGTCTGTTAGTCGGCGGACAATTGAATGTACACATGACACCCCCCAGAGTTACTGTAAGTATTATTTTATTGATTACTAGCTTACCGCCCGCTGCTTCGCCCGTTTTGACTTAAACCTAATAAATTATACACTAAAACCTTCCTCTTGAATCACTTTATCTATTAAAAAAAACCGCATCAAAATTCGTTGCATAGTTTTAAAGATTTAAGCATACAAAGGGACATAGGGACAGAGAAAGCGACTTTGTTTTATACTATGTAGTGATTATTTATTAATACTAAAAAGAGGAAAGTTTTTTGATTGTTTGTTCGTAACAAAGGAATGACTTTAACGAGTGAATTTAGCTATTTTTTTATCTCAATTTTAAAGCTACTACTAGTAGTAGTAGACTACTTTTTACTATCCTATAACTATAAAGTATAAACTACTAGCTTCCGCCCGCGGCTTCGCCCGCGTGGTGTTTTGATTAAAAGCAGCCTATGTTCTTTCTCAGGGTCTAAAGATTGTCTGCGCCTTATTTCATCAAAATCGGTTGAGAGGTTTAAGCGGGAAAGCGTAACAGACAGACAGACAGATAGACAGAGTTACTTTCGCATTTATAATATTAGTAGGGATTAGTATAGTTTTCACAAAAAAATGGAGATACCTTCTGAGCGAACAAATAATGTTCTATTCCTTTCTATTTTGATTTTCACTACATTTGATCAAACGTCTAAATATTTTATTTGTCAAGTAATTCTTTTGCACAGAAAAGTATAACTTTTCTTATTTTCGCTCTCATCTTACACAATAGTAATAGTTTTAAGAGGGCTTATTCAATTTAACGCAAGTCAAAAACTCCGCGATCTATTACGATAGATCGCGGCTTGCGCTATCCTTTTACTATGAACAGCATAAGTCCACAGGAGAGCGCCGAGCAACATGTCCTCTCTCTGGAAAGGCTCGCTGCCGACTGATTTTAATCGGGTCGCGCGCAGTGTTTTATAGTACTTTAAAAAAAATTGTAGAAAAATAATAGAGGTACCTTAGTTGATTTTTTAAATTTTATCTTATAAGTAAGACGTTCTTTTATTGCAATATGTAAAAATTATTTTTAACTAAGTCAAATATCTTGGTGAAAATAATCATTTTGTCGACTATAATTTCTAAAAAAATTCACATTGTTCGGATTTTAATTTCGTAAGTTAGGAGTCCAAAATAAAAAAATCTTTTAACTAACTATTTTAACAAGGATTTTTGCAGTTAGTTAAAAAAAATTGTGTGTTAGATCTATCAGCGATTTCAGATATTTTTAGCTTCGAAATTGACACTAAAAGCGAAATCAAGTAATCATCGGCTCAGTTATCTTGATGGTATTCACAAATACTGTATTAATTGAAAAAAACTCTTAACTAACTATATAGACAATAAAATTTCCTAAAATTATTAGTAATTCATATAGTATCACTGCTTCGACGGTACCGAACAAGTTAACATTGCGTTCTTTACGCTCCGTATAATTATCAAGTTTTTATAAGTAAATAATGGTTATTTTTAATAGTAATGTATATCATCAGTTTGCCGGTGAAACTAACTAACTAGTGACAATTTTGTGATTGTGAATGGACTTATAAACTGTGAGTAATAAACGAAATATTATAATTAATTATCGAACATTGCTTTGCATTCTTGACCTACGACAACCCGCAGAGTCGCCGCTTCTACAATCTACGCACACGTTAACAACTCGCTTGCATACCTATCTACCTACCATCTATTCAATCGCAACAGCATTTTGTACTGCGTATTGTCGTGTCTGATACCGCTTGGAGTTGCTATAATATTACCTTTGTAAAATAAAAAAATATTAATAATGTCAAGTACAAGAAATAAATGTTCGGCTTGCACTAATACAATTAGTAATAGAGAATATTTGGTATGTTCGTCGTGTAAAAAAAAATACGATCTTCAATGTGCGAATATGACATCTAAGGCATTCCATAACAACATGAACCTTGATCAGAAAAATAATTGGATATGCCCTGAATGTGTCTGCAAACAGCCAAAATGCGATAATACTAATACGCCCGTTAGAATGTCCAAAGCTGAGTCCATGATTGACACTCAAAATATCACTCAAACTTCTGCATCCGGTGAAGGATTTATAAATATGCGGACGAGAGGCCAGCGCAAAAATTCATTCGATTCTGAGGTTGACAGTGATGACTATGTTACAAAAGGTAGTTTGCGGGATATATTAAAGGAGGAGTTATCCAAATCACTCAATGTAACTATGGGTAATATGGTGTCCGATCAGCTTAAAAACATTCACCACGAAATCTCATCATTTAAAGAATCGTTAAATTTTTTCAATGCACAATTTGAGTTATTGAAAACATCGTTGGACGAAAGAAACATCTTAGTAGATGAACTCAAAAATGAGAATAATAAACTAAAGTCCACAGTTCTTGATCTCGGCACCAGACTGCATATTGTTGAACAGCAGCTTCGTGAAAATAACATCGAAATCAACGGTATTCCTGAAAACAAGGGCGAAATTCTGTCTAACACTCTGGGCCAGCTAGCGAAAACTGTAGGGGCGCCAATCGACGACAGCGATATTCTGCACGTAACCAGAGTTGCTAAGTACAATAAGGATAGCAGCCGTCCTAGGTCTGTTATAGCCAAACTACGTAGCACTCGCATTCGTGATACAATACTAGCCGCTGTTTCTAGATACAACAAAAATAATCCTGAAAACAAGCTCTCATCGCAGCATCTAGGGATCGCTGGACGGAAGTCTCCTGTCTTTGTATCAGAGCACCTAACTCCTGCAAATAAACAGCTCCATGCCGCTACACGACAAAAAGCTAAGGAACTCGGTTACAGATATGTGTGGATAAGAAACGCTAAGATATTTGTTCGGAAACAAGAGTTTGGCCAGGTCTTAACAATCCGTAATGACGATAGTCTTAAAGCTCTAGAATAAGTCTATTTTTATTATATTATTTTAGTAACTTAGGTGAATGTTGTAGATTTTAATGTACTATAATGCTTGATATATATTATCAGAATGTAAGAGGGCTTCGAACAAAAACGAACATTGTCTATAATAACATTTTACTTTGTAATTATGAAGTAATCATATTTACTGAAACCTGGTTAAACTCTAAAATCCATAATGGTGAGTTCATTGATAGTAATAGATACACAGTCTATCGTAACGATCGAAACAGTTCTGTGAGTTCATCGAAATCTGATGGTGGCGGTGTTATGGTGGCTGTTTCAAATGATATAAACTCCTACCGTGTTTCTAAATGGGAATCTAAAACTTGTACTGCTGAAGATTTATGGGTGGTTGTAGAAGTAAGTAGTAATGATAACATTAGATCATGTCTAAAAGTTGCAATTTGTGCGGTGTATCTGCCACCACCTGTAAATTTACTTACCCTAAGTAATTATTTGGATAATATAAATAACTTGGTATCTGATAATTTTGATGATATAATTATTATTGGTGATTTTAACATGGGATTTGTTAAGTGGACTGTACAGGATGATAATTATTTTCCAACCCCTTCTGACTATCAAAATGCCTTGGGTTATTGTTTAATTGATTTTATGTCTGTAAATAATTTTAATCAGCTCAATACAATTCCCAATAAAGATGGCAAGATTTTGGATCTTGTTATAACAAACATAGCGAATGCTCACGTATCACAGCCTACTGATATTCTCAGTAAGCTCGATCCATTCCATCCTCAATTAGTTATCACGTTGTCACTTTCTAGATATAAAAACCTCCATGCTCGTAGTCAGTCACATTTAAATTTTTACAAAGCTGACTATTCGGGAATAATAAATCATCTAAAGTCGATTAACTGGGCTGATGTTTTTAATAATTGTATAAATGTTGACGCAATGGTTGAGAGATTCTATGATGTATTGTATGATGTCATAAATAAATTTGTTCCGAAACGTTGGTCTGTTAAAGGTAAATATCCACCATGGTACAGTCATACACTTATTAGGCTATTGAAAGAAAAACACAAATTGCGCTTGAAGTTCATAAAGTTTAATAATCCCCGAGACAAACTAGAATTTGATATTGTAAGAGACCGTGCTCACAAATTACACGATGTTTGTCTGAGTAAATATAAACGTAATCTTGAGGAAAATATTCAATCTAACCCTAAACATTTCTGGAAGTTTATAAATTCTAAGCGCAAAAATGTATCTAATATTCCTTCTTGTATGTACCTAGATGATCAAATTGCGAAAAGGGGGCCTGATATTTCAAATCTATTCGCGGAGAAATTTTCCTCAATTTTTACCAATTACTCTCCTATGAATCTAGTATTACCTGTTTCTAGCTGTAATATTCCTACTTTATGCAAGTTACAATTTACTGAAAATGAGGTCGCTAAAAAATTGAAACACTTAGACGCATTCAAAGGCGGCGGACCGGATGGTATTCCACCCCTATTTTTCAAACGTTGTTATGTCGTAATTGCCTTACCTGTTAGTAAGATTATTAATCGTTCGTTAGACAGTGGAACATTCCCTTCTGAGTGGAAGAAGGCCAGAATTGTGCCTGTCTATAAGAAAGGCGACACTGACAATGTGCGAAATTATCGACCGATCTCTATTTTATCTTGCTTAGCCAAGTTGTTTGAGTCTCTCTTATGTCCTATAATTACCAGTCACACGTCCTGCTTCATTAACTCAAACCAACATGGGTTCCTTAAGGGACGATCTGTGGAGACCAATCTGGTTGACTATATATCACATATATCTAGAGAGGTAGATAAAGGTAATGAGGTCCACAGTGTTTACACTGACTTTTCGAGTGCATTCGATAGAGTTAGCCATGACCTCCTTTTGCTCAAACTTGAATCATATGGAATATATGGTTCTCTGTTATGTTGGTTTGGCTCTTACCTAAAAAATAGAATGCAGATCGTTACTGTAAAAGGATATGAGTCTAATCCTTATACCTTAACCTCAGGAGTTCCCCAGGGTTCCCATTTGGGACCGATATTGTTCAGCCTGTACATTAATGATATAAGTCGCGTTATCAACCACTGTAGCTTCTCTATATTTGCCGATGACCTCAAGATATTTAAAACGATCCGTTCTCAACAGGACGTCTTGTTGATGCAATCTGATTTGGACAGAATTGTAGAGTGGTGCATAGACAATAATATGGTACTGAATGCTGAGAAATGTTTTTTAATTAAGTTAACCCGGAAGAAGATACCTACATCAGCAATTTATACTATAAATAAAGATATTGTGTGTGAATGTAATGAAATCCGTGACTTAGGGGTAATAATTGATAGTGAATTAAAATTTTGTTCTCATATTAATACAGTTGTAAAAAAATCATCACAAATGTTAGGCTTTTTAAAAAGGAATACCAAATCATTTAGTGTACAAACTAAACTGTGTCTTTTTAACTCATTAGTACGATCCCAACTAGAATACGCCAGTGTGGTTTGGAATCCCCTCTACTCAGTGCATTCTCAACGTATTGAAAATATTCAACGTAAGTTCAGCCGGCACATTGCGTTTATTTCTCAAGGTATATCTCATAGAAACCCTTACGACACCCGTTTAGCGTTCTTCAATATGATATCTCTTCGTAATCGTAGGCTACAAAGGGATATCTTGTTTTTATACAAAATAATAAGAGGCATTATTGTATGTCCACAAATCTTTGAGCAAATTAGGTTTACAGTGCCTAGTAAAATACCCCGTCTTCCCATATCTAGAGCTTTCGACCTGCCGTTTTATCGGAATAATGTTGGTAAAAATTCGCCAATTATTAGAATGTGCAGTGAGTTTAATGTTTTGTGCGCATCTCAGCCTAATTTGGTGGATATTTACTTTGATTCGTATTCAATTTTTTCTATAAATATTGTTAATTACTTTAAAAATAATAACGTTAGTCATAACAAAATTTAACGTAAGCGTTGTGTTGATTTAGTTGGTACTATTTAAGTAAGTTTAAGATATAAAAATTAATTTGTCCTTACCTATAATTGGTTGATACATCCTTAACATTTATGTATTTCTAGATTTAAGCTTGCAAGATTTGTATGTATTTACTGTTGGTTTGGCTTAATAAATAAATAAATAAATAAATAAATAAATAAATGTTTGTAAGATAAGTGGTTGATGGACAATCTGGTTTGAAAAATCACATATTTGAGCCAAACAGCGCACGGACCGCGTACACGGCCTTAATTAAAAATAACTTTTCTTATTTTCTCTCTCAGGTTGTCATAATATCGGAACAACAAGCCCAGCTGCTCCTAAAGAGCGACTCGCAGAGTGGTCGCGGGAAACAGCCGGTCGAATGCGGGGATATATTGAACAACAGCGGGTGTATGGAGTACCAGCCGACTAGCCGGCAGTTGAGCGTCAGTTTCAGGTATAAAATTGGTTAAAAATGTGTCAAAATTGTCAAAAAATTGGTCATAAATGTGAAAAGTTGATCGAATGTGTCAAAAATATTGAAAGGGTCAAGAATGTCAAATTTGGCTCGTTTGACTCGTTATAATTAACTAGATAGTCATTAAGCAGCCGGTCGAATGCGGGGATATATTGAACAACAGCGGGTGTATGGAGTACCAGCCGACTAGCCGGCAGCTGAGCGTCAGTTTCAGGTAAGAAATTGGTTAAAAATGTGTCAAAATTGTCAAAAAATTGGTCATAAATGTGAAAAGTTGATCGAATGTGTCAAAAATATTGAAAGGGTCAAGCATGTCAAATTTGGCTCGTTTGACTCGTTATAATGAACTAGATAGTCAGTAAGCAGCCGGTCGAATGCGGGGATATATTGAACAATAGCGGGTGTATGGGTACCAGCCGACTAGCCGGCAGTTGAGCGTCAGTTTCAGGTAAAAAATTGGAAAAAGTGTCAAAAAAAAATGTGAAAAATGTCTCGTGTGTGTCAAAAATGTGAAAAGTTGGTCGAATATGTCAAAAATGTTAAAAGGGTCAAGTATGTCAATTTTGTCAACAATGTGTCGAATGTGTCAAATTTGTCAAAAATGTGTCGATTGTGTCCAACGTGTCGATAAAAACATGTGGCTCGTTTGACTCGTTATAATGAACTAGATAGTCATTAAGAAGGGGATATATTGAACAACAGCGGGTGTATGAAGTATCAGCCGACTAGCCGGCAGCTGAGCGTCAGTTTCAGGTAAAAAATATAAAAGGTAAAAGCGGCGTGTGTCACTCGGGGACTGTGGCGGTTGCGCTATTGCATGCTATGCCTTCAAGCCACACCTCCGCCCGTCCCCGTGGGGAGCGTGAGGTTTGTTCGTTACGGAATTTCTCGATTCGGTCCCCGCGCTCAAGGCCCGCGATAGAAGCTATGCAATAGCTTAAAAAATGTGAAAAATGTCTCGTGTGTGTCAAAAATGTCGAATGTCAAATTTGTGTCAAATGTGTCAAATACGTCAAAAATATGTAGAATATGTCAAATTTGTCAAAAATGTGTCGAATTGGTCAATAATGCCAAATTTGTCAAGCTATAAATAACAAATATTAACCTTACAATTTAATGTTACAGGAACATGCAATTGCGTAAAATAAAACGCGCCGAGAAGAAGGGCACGGAGAGTGTCATGGACGAAAAGTTGACTCTGCTGTTCCAGTCCGAGTTCAATGTGGGCGGCGGAGAGTTGGTGTTCCAGGTGAGTTGGAGAGAGAGAGAGAGAGAGGAGAAAGAGAATGAGTTGGAGAGATAGAGAGAGGAGAAAGAGAATGAGAGTGAGAGGGAGGGAAAGGGGGAGGGAGGGAGAGTGGGAGAGTGGGAGGGAGGGAGAGATAGTGGGAGGGAGGAAGAGTGAGAGAATTGTTGAATTTAATTTGATTTGAATTTGAATTATTGATGGCAATTGTTTAATTTATCGGTATATTGTATTTTTGACTTCACGATATGGCAATTATTTAATCGATATTGTATTCTCGATAAATGAATGCCCCAATTATTTATTATTTTAATCCCACAGGTGTGGACGCTATCCCTGCCCGTGGTGGTGATAGTGCACGGCAACCAGGAGCCCCACGGGTGGGCCACGGTCACGTGGGACAACGCGTTCAGTGGGCCTGGGCGGGTGCCCTTCGCTGTACCTGACAAGGTTACAAATTAAAGATTTTTAACGGATTTTAAAATCAATTTATTTATTACTCTGCGCGGTTTCACCCCCGTGGCTCCACTCCTGTTGGTCGTAGCGTGATGATATATAGACTATAGCCTTTCTCGATAAATGGGCTATCTAACACCGAAAGAATTTTTCAAATCGGGCCAGTAGTTCCCGAGATTAGCGCGTTCAAACAAACAAACTCTTCAGCTTTATAATATTAGTATAGATAATAGATTTTTGAGTCATATACAGGTATTTCAATTAAAACAGATTCCTTTGTTGTGAATCATCAGTTATTTGTAATTGGGGTTTAAGAAATGTATAGTCTATGAGCTGTATTTTTAGACAACCAGTGTGTGTAACTATTGTATTAGAAAGAAGAAAATATAATTTGTTCTTCAATCGTGGGACAATGAAGTTTATCTATATCTATAATATAAAAATGAATCGCAAAATGTGTTGGTAAGCGCATAACTCGAGAACAACTGAACCGATTTCGTTAATTCTTTTTTTATTACATTTCTTGAAGTACGAGGATGGTTCTTATGGAGAGAAAATGTAAAAATGCACCACGGGCGAAGCCGGGGCGGACCGCTAGTACAAAATAAAGTAAATTAACACATAATATGAAAACGTTATAATGAATTCTTTGTTTTTTTACAGGTCACTTGGGGCCAACTCGCGGAAACTCTGCGCATCAAATTCTGCTCAGCCACGGGTGGGGATCTTTCCGAGGATAACCTGAGATTCCTCGCTGAGAAGATATTTAGGTATTTCTCAAATTTATGATGTCATTATTGCTTTTATTATAACGTACAATTATAGTCGAGCCAATTTAATAGGCAACATTTGACGTCTATCAATTTTATCTTCGAAGATAATGTGAATTAATCGATACGGATTTGAAACATTTGTCAATCGAATTTATTAATTTATGATGATTTTTATTCACAAGTAATCAATGCATTCGATTCTAGATGTCAGATTTCGATTTTTAGAGTAACGTCTCTGGTATTTAAAAAGAAAAAAGGTTTATTGACACAAAATTGTAACGACGTCAGTTCTTCAATTCAGAAATTGTTTATTATGTTTAGTATGGTTTATCAGTAGAATGAAATCTTAAAATTACTTGTATCGGTCATTATTATTACAAATATGTAATCATAATTGAAAAAAGTTAAGCAAATGTGCAGTTCTAACAAAACAAAATATCATGTTATTCTATGTCGTCGTTACTAGGTTACGTTGTTGAATTTTGTTGAACTGTCAAATGTTGCCTATTAAAATGGCTCTACTATAATAACTTGACTCACAGTCACGTTCAAAAATTGTCTACAACGAAATAAAGTGTTAATTTCAATGAATGTCTATACTAATACTAATAATATTATAAAGAGGAAAGTTTTGTAATTATGTATGTATGTATGTATGGTTTTCAAGCATAAACTACTGGACCGATTTTGATGAAATTTGGCACAGACAATCTTTAGACCCTGAGAAAGAACATAGTCTACCTTTTATTGCGAAATATGTACAAGAGCCGAAGCCGGGTCTTATATAACGATTGGATAAACTCAAACTCAAACATTTATGTTATATTTATCGCATTTACTATGGGGAGTGCTCTGAGGAATTGTTTGGAACATTACCCACCGCTGAGTTCCATTACCGCACAGCCCGCCATAAACAGAAATACCACCCTCACCACCTTGACTGCTGGCGGTCGACAACTGTGCGCTTTAAACGGAGCTTCTTTCCGCGCACAACAGTTATATGGAACCAGCTTCCTAGTACGGTATTCCCGAATGGTTACAATCTGGGGACCTTTAAGAAGAGAGTGTATTCTTTCCTAAAAGGCCGGCAACACACTCCCAATGTCCCTGGCGTTGTGGGTGCTTATGGGCGACGCTGAACGCTTACCATCAGGCGTCGCGTCTGCTCTGTTGCCTCCTCTCTCATAAAAAAAAAAAAAAAAAAAATTATTTATTCAATTAGACTTCTTCGAGAAGCACTTTTGAAACGTCAATACATATTTTTAACATTTACCACCGATTCGGAAAGCAGTATCTATGGAGAAGAATCGGCAAGAAACTCCATAGTTGCTCTTTTAATCCATATATTCCTTAATGCTGTAATAGGCTCTCTGAACTAAGACGTTTTTTACATAATTCTTAAATTTAGCACTACTAAACTCTTTAATACTATGAGGAATTTTGTTGTAAAAAAGTATACCTTGACCCATAAATGAATTTTTAACTTTAGCTAACCGGTAAAATGGCATTATTCCTTGCATTAATTCCTTGTGCCATAACAGTGTCTATCTCCTACTCTTGTGTGTAAGTCTGCGTTTTTGTGTACATATAAAATATTATTATAGTCGAGCCAATTTAATAGGCAACATTTGACGTCTATCAATTTTATCTTCGAAGGGATGTAACTTGTATAAAAACATCGATTAAAGTGAATTAATCGATACGGATTTGAAACATTTGTCAATCGAATTTATTTATTTATGATGATTTTTATTCACAAGTAATCAATGCATTCGATTCTAGATGTCAGATTTCGATTTTCAGAGTAACGTCTCTGGTATTTAAAAAGAAAAAAGGTTTATTGACACAAAATTGTAGCGACGTCAGTTCTTCAATTCAGAAATTGTTTATTATGTTTATAATGGTTTATCAGTAAAATGAAATCTTAAAATTACTTGTATTGGTCATTATTATTATAAATATGTAATCGTAATTTAAAAAAGTTAAGCAAATGTGCAGTTCTAACAAAACGAAATATCATGTTATTCTTTGTCGTCGTTACTAGGTTACGTTGTTGAATTTTGTTGAACTGTCAAATGTTGCCTATTAAAATGGCTCTACTATAAATATATACTGTGATGGTACAGTGATATTTTTGACGATCAAAAGATCGTTTGAAAAATTATTGTCGACTGTGAAAATAGTGTTCAATAATTTGAACAGATTTACGAACCCTTTTAGGTTAATAAATACTTCATTATAATTTAACTAGCTTTCCACCCGCGGCTTCGCCCGCGCAGTCAAAGAAAAACCCGCATAGTTCCCGTTCCCGTGGGATTTCTGGGATAAAACCCATCCTATGTCCTTTCTCGGGTATCAAAATATCTCTATACCAAATTTCATGCAAATTGGTTCAGTAGTTAAGGCGTGATTGAGTAACAGACAGAGTTACTTTCGCATTTATAATATAAGTATGGATTAACAACCTTTGAATGTAAGCAACTTTTTAATTGCGTTGAATTTAATAATTAGGTATTGATAGTTAAAGTAAAGACAATGAATACATTTAATTGTGCCTTTTTATGTCTTTATGTCCCAATATTATAAAGCTGCTGAACTGAACGCTACCCCAGTTCTGCTAAATAATGTTATTTATCATATATCATCTGCCCCTTTCACAATAGGCAGTCTATACTAATATTATAAAGCTGAAGAGTTTGTTTGAACGCGCTAATCTCGGGAACTACTGGTCCGATTTGAAAAATTCTTGCGGTGTTAGATAGCCCATTTATCGAGGAAGGCTATAGGCTATATATCATAACTAAAACCACATATCTAAAACCAACAGAAGTGGAGCACTGCGGGTATAACCGCGGAGTAACCGCGGTCTTTTATTTGTTGTCATTGTACTTGTATTGTTTTGTTTCATGTTGTGTTGTTTTAATTTTTATTATTGTATTCTGTGTCAATTGTGTTTGTTATTATTGTGGAGTCAAATAAATGATCTTTCTTTCTATCTGAGTACAGCTAGTAGAGTGTATTTGCCCTTTGTCCCCTTTATTTGAGGCAGCCTATAGAATATGTTCAGTATCACGACCAGGTCGAGTCTGCCCCTGAGTGCCCTAGAGCTGAACGCGACCACGGTCAGTTGGACCCAGTTCTGCAAGGACGCCCTGCCCGAGAGGAACTTCACCTTCTGGGAGTGGTTCTACATGGTGGTGAAGGTCACCAGGGACTATCTGAGGACGCTGTGGTGCGACCGGTGAGTACATGTGGATAAACAAACAAAAAACTGAATTTTGTGATGAATTTATATATTTTGACTTGTTAAAAGCGTTTCAAACTCAAAACATTTATTTATTCAATTAGACTTCTTCGAGAAGCACTTTTGAAACGTCATTACATATTTTTAACATTTACCACCGAATCGGAAACAAGTATCTATGGAGAAGAATCGGCAAGAAACTCCATAGTTGCTCTTTTAAATCATTTCAGTATTACAATTTAATTTTACAAAATATGTTAGAAACTATATTATCACAATATGCCAAAGAACTGTCCAGCCCCCCTAGCCAAGTGGATTTCTGTTAGCGTAGCGTTCAATAGAATAGACTACGAATGTATGAGATTGACGTAAGCTGTAGATAAACAGCTTACGTCAATCTCATACATTCGCAGTCTATTCTATTGAACGCTACGCTAACGGAAAGCCACTTGGCTAGGGGGGCTGTGGTTTTTACGCGACAACCCTCCATGGGTTTTTATCTTCCATATATTCCTTAATGCTGTAATAGGCTCTTTGAACTAAAACGTTTTTTACATAATTTTTAAATTTGGCACTACTAAACTCGTTTGATAGGGTGTATCACTACATATGATCAAAATTAAGATATTATACGTTGAGACAATAGTAGTGGACACATTAAATATTTTAACATTTACCACCGAATCGGAAACAAGTATCTATAGAGAAGAATCGGCAAGAAACTCCATAGTTGCTCTTTTAAATCATTTCAGTATTACAATTTAATTTTACAAAATATGTTAGTAACTATATTATCACAATATGCCAAAGAACTGTCCAGCCCCCCTAGCCAAGTGGATTTCTGTTAGCGTAGCGTTCAATAGAATAGACTACGAATGTATGAGATTGACGTAAGCTGTTTATCTACAGCTTACGTCAATCTCATACATTCGCAGTCTATTCTATTGAACGCTACGCTAACGGAAAGCCACTTGGCTAGGGGGGCTGTGGTTTTTACGCGACAACCCTCCATGGGTTTTTATCTTCCATATATTCCTTAATGCTGTAATAGGCTCTTTGAACTAAAACGTTTTTTACATAATTTTTAAATTTGGCACTACTAAACTCGTTTGATAGGGTGTATCACTACATATGATCAAAATTAAGATATTATACGTTGAGACAATAGTAGTGGACACATTAAATAAAAATAAATCATGATACATCATCATTAATGAATTTACTTGCGTACTTTTTGAATATGTAGTATTCCGCAAGGTTCAATGCTGGGACCACTTGTATTTATAATTTATGTAAATGACTTAATAAATATTCAGTAATATTTAGAACTATCAATGTGATTACTATACTAATAATATAAGCTATTTGTTTTAACACGTTAATCTTAACATAAATAAATAACATTACAGGCTAATCATGGGATTCATACAAAAGAAGCAAGCCGAGGAGATGCTCGCAAAGTGTCCTCCGGGAACGTTCTTGTTGCGTTTCTCCGATTCTGAACTCGGCGGCATCACTATTGCTTGGGTTGGGGGTGAGTTTTTAAACCAAATCAAATATTTTTTTAAGCTATTGCATAGCTTCTATCGCGGGCCTTGAGCGCGGGGACCGAATCGAGAAATTCCGTAACGAAAAACCTCACGCTCCCCACGGGGACGGGCGGAGGTGTATGTATATGTATATTTATCAGCCATCTGGTTTCCATAACACAAGCGAAAGCTTATTATGGGATCAGATCGTGCCGTGTGTGAAAATTGTCCCGAAATATTTATTTTATTTTAATTAAAAATAAATTTTCATCACCAGAGGGCAACGAAGTGTTCAGCCTGCAGCCGTTCACCTCCAGGGATCTGATGCTGCGTTCCCTGGCCGACAGGATCCTGGATCTGGCTCAGTTGCAGTTCCTCTACCCCAACGTGGCGAAGGACGATGTCTTCTCGAAGTACTACACTAAACCTGGTGAGTATACTTGGGTATTTGGGTATTTACCCAGGGATGTACGGGAAAAGGGGAATTTTTCAGGTTTTGTTGGGAAAAGTGTCATATGAAAAAATAAAGTAATAAGAAAGAGAAAAGTATTATATGCGCGATTTTATATTATTTTGATGATGATGACATATAAGTTTATAAAGAATAGAGAAAAATCGATCACGAGGCGGGACTTGAACCCGCGTCCTTTCACGCCAAACCGGCACGGATGCCTGACCAACTCAGCCACTCGTGATCCGCCAGAGCGATGAAATTTATTGTATTCTTTCAGTTTTAAGTGTCTTACGAATTTTTTCTATTCTTTATAAATTTATATTTATAAAGCATTTAAATGTCATAAAACCAAATATATCAAATTCAATGATAATATATTTTTTTGTAAATAATATTGAATTATGATTGTATAAAAAACTAAGGTCTGCATGGAAAATTGGAAGATTTTTTTTTTTCGGAAAACTGGCCTATACTAGGTAAGTACGACTATGTGTAGCTGGTGCCCGTTATATTTCTTTCGCCATTTTGTAACTATATTCTAGGAACGGAAGGATGATAATATACCTACTACACTTACATTTGTAACTCATCATGACTAACGTGTGTAAGTAAGTGTACATGATGATAGATAAGTGTACATGACTCTCAAAATTACTATAATAACAACTTTTCATGTTTGTGATTTGATTCTTTTAATTTACTATGTACGGTTATATATTATATTACTAATTGCTCTGTGGGTTATATGCAAATATTATGTTTAGTAGCGTACCTTCACAAATTAATAATAAACTTTGTTTTGTATGTGTTAACTGTCAGATGTCAATTGTCATGGTGTCAAAGTCATTACGGATATTGCCAGTTACAATTATTTTCGGTTAAGTTTTTGTTCTAAAACTATTGATATTTTTGTCGATATATAAATATTATGTATAAACTTCTAAATTGTTATATTTATTTATTGATATTTATTTTTTTTTTTGGCTTGTTTTTAACTGTCAAATGTGATGATTTATACTTTGATGTGCTTAATTGTGATACTTTTACTGTTGTGGTGGGTACAGGGTAATCAAGCGTACCTTTAATTTATAAATTTAAAAGTTTTATTTTATATTAATATTATATTTATCTGTATATAGTAATTATAGTTTTATTTAATTCATATTTATATATATTATTGATATTTATTGTACTATATTTATATTTATATTATATTTTTAGATGTCAGATGTTAGTGTGAATTTTGATATCAATGCCGATTTATTATCCGATTCGTCGCTTTATAGCGAGGATAGTTTTCATAGTGCCATTCCTCCTCCTCTCGATTTTTCCCTTTCCTCCTTTTTTAATGATGTCCCTAAAAATTTTAATGCCATCCACATTAATGCACAAAGTATTCCGGCACATTTTCCTGACATGCTCTCAGCGTTTACGTCAAGAAATATCCATGCCCTCCTTGTTTCAGAATCCTGGCTCAAACCGTGTCATCCATCAGCTGCTTATTCTATTCCTGGCTTTCACCTCATACGCAACGATCGTGTTGGGAAGGGTGGTGGTGGCGTGGCGATCTACCTCCGATCTCATATCCCGTTTAAATTAATTTGCTCCTCCCCACAACCTCCTCCTTCCAATTCGACCGAACATCTCCTCATTGAAGTACACCTGCCACATTCCAAAATCCTCCTTGGCGTTTTTTATAGTCCTTCTCTCTCCATTGATTACTTTTCCTCTTTTGAAACCCTCCTTGATAACCTGTCTCCACAGTATGAGCATTTAATTTTTATGGGAGATTTTAACACATGCTTGCTTAGAGGTGACAGCCGTGCTAATAAGCTGCTCTCCATCCTCAACTCCCACAATCTCCACACACTTTCCTTAAATCCTACTCACTACTTTCCCGGTTGTAATCCCTCACTTTTAGATCTGATGATTGTCTCCCTACCCAACCTCATATCCAAGCATGGGCAGTGTTCTGCCGATGCTTTTTCCTTCCATGACCTTATTTACCTTTCATACAAGCTCCGATCACCGAAATTCAAACCCTCCACTGTTTTGCTTCGTAATTTTGTGGGGATGGACAGAGATCTACTCCGGTCTGATGCGAAAAATATCTGTTGGCGTGAGGTCTACGAGGCAGAGCTCATTGATACGAAAGTGTCCTTATTTAACAAGCTGATTGTAGATTTATACGACAGACACGCGCCATTACGGCCAGTTAAAAAGAAGCACACACCGGCACCTTGGCTTTCACCTGAGCTAAAAAGCCTTTCGTTGAGGAGGAATCGTGCTAAATCCAAACTTAAAACTGCTCAAACGGACGAAGCGCGGGCAAAGTACAAACGTATACGTAATCGCTGCAATGTATTGTGCAGAGACGCTCAACGTCGTCATATCCACAAGTCTCTTGAGAACGGTGATTCAGTTTCTAACTGGAAATTCTTGAAAAGCTTAGGCGCTGGTAAAGTGACTCATAACTCTCCTAACAATCTCGACATTGAACAGCTAAATGGGCACTTTACATCGTCTCCTTCTCTTGAAACCAGTAAGAAAAACCGAACTCTTGCCAGACTCTCCTCGCTCCCTACTCCTGACTATCCTGCTTTCCTTTTCAGCCTTGTTACTGAACGGAATGTTAATAAGGCGATATTGTCAATATCATCAAACGCAGTTGGCTGTGACCTTGTTAGCCGTAATATGATCATTCCTATCCTTGACCTCATTGTACCCATCATCACTCACATATTCAACACCTCCATTTCCACTAGCGTCTTCCCAAGTGTTTGGAGAGATGCACAAGTTATTCCAATGCCTAAAAAATCTAATCCTAATTCCTTTTCTGATTACCGTCCCATCTCTATACTACCTTTCCTCTCCAAAGTCCTTGAACGTCTTCTTCATAACCAACTCACTTCTTTCCTTAATACACACAATATCCTTAGTGATTTCCAATCTGGTTTCCGTCCTGGTCATAGTACGACTACAGCTCTTATCAAGGTTACTGACGACATTCGTGCTGGTATTGACAATAAGAAGCTCACAGTACTGGCTCTGCTGGATTTCAGCAATGCCTTTACCACCGTCGACTTCGACATACTGTTGGGTTTGCTGCGTTTAATTAACATATCTCCTTCAGTAACTGACTGGTTTCGTTCCTACCTTACCGGTCGGAGGCAGCGTATCATGATAGGTTCTAAGCACTCGTCTTGGTGCGCAGTCTCTGCTGGTGTTCCGCAAGGCGGTGTCCTGTCTCCTCTCCTCTTCTCCATTTTTATCAATTCCTTATGTTCCCGATTGACGGCTCTGTACCATATATATGCGGATGATTTACAGATTTATACCCAGTCTACTATCGCTGACTTACCTAAAGCAATAGATTTTTGTAATAATGAATTAGCTTCTATACTTAGTTGGTGCGATGATTTTGGTCTAAAACTAAATCCTTCTAAAAGCAATGTCATCATAATCGGTAGTCCTTATCTTATTTCTGAAATCGACTGGGGTATTTTGCCTAGCGTCAAAATCGGTGGCGTAGTCTTGCCTTACCAAAAGGTAGTCAAAAACTTAGGTGTTCTGTTTGATCAAACGTTATCCTGGTCTAATCATATCCAGGAATTGAGCCGTAGGATTTATGCCGCTTCCGCTACGCTCCGAAGGCTTCGTAACTTTTTGCCCATTCCCACTAAAATTATGCTAGCACAATCCCTTCTACTTCCTATTCTTGATAACGCTGATGCATGTTTTCCTGATTTATCAGTAGAGCTAACTGATAAACTTGAGCGACTCCAAAATTTTTGTATTAGGTTTATTTTCGGCCTTCGGAAATACGATCACGTTTCTATCTACAGAAAACAGCTCAAGTGGCTCCCCATCCGTTTTCGCCGGAATCTTCATTTGTTGCAATTACTGTTCCGTATCCTTTTTGATCCTTCTGCTCCTATTTATCTCAAAAACAATTTTTCCTTCCTGCACAATGAAAACTATTCTCTTCGCTCGGCTGATAGACTCACCTTGAGTGTTCCTGTTCGACGTACTCACTTCCTCGCTAAATCGTTTGTTGCCACTGCTGTCAATCTTTGGAATTCTTTGCCACTACCTATTAGACAAGCTAAAAATATATCTTCATTTAAAAACCTATTGCGACGACACTTTCTCACTACTGCTTTCAACTCGGCACATTAACTATGTATTTATATATTATTAACTATACACAGCATGTATTTGTAGTATTTTATATTTGTTTTATGTAGCATGTATGTATTTAATAATATGTATCATGTATTTAATTTATAGTCATATAAGTATATGTATAAATTATATATATTATTATTGAATTAATTGTATATATTCGAGTGTAGTATATTTATCTATATTATGTAGGTATTTTTATTATATATCTATCTATATGTATATCTATTTTAATTATTATTATTTATTTATTTATCTTGTTTTGTTTTTTGTTACTTGCCTTTTTTTCTACCTACCATCGTAATTTCAGTAAGCTTGTTACCTTTTGCCCAGGTTGCCTGGAAGAGATCACTTCTAAGTGATAAGGCCGCCTAATAAACTATACTTTTCTTGTTTTGTTTTGTATAAGTTAGCAATAAGTTTCCCATGTATAGTTTTGTTAAAGAGTAATAAATAAAAAAATAGATTTACACTAAGTATTTTCATGTTTGATTTTACGCGAGTATTAACTATTATACATTTAGAAATTAAAGATTTTTTTAACAGATATTAAACTTTCCCGTGACCACGCTCGCTGCAAAGTATTCGAAACGTCGGGAAAATAATATAATGAATAAATCGCGTTTAAAATCCGTTAAAAAATATATTTAATTTCAAGATTAACACTTACACTGACCGACTTACAGAGAACGAGATGCTCAATGGTTACCTGTGGCCGGTGCCTTTCTTTTACCATTTTTGTAACAATATTCTTCAATCAGACGGATGATTATATACACTTACGTGTAAGTACACTTACATGTGTAAGTACACTTACACTTACACTGACCGACTTACAGAGAACGAGATGCTCAAGAACGGCTACGTGAAGCCGGTGTTAGTGACAACGTTGCCGCCGTACATGTCCCCGTCGCCCGCGTACGCGCATTCGCCCGACTCGCACAGGAACACGCCCAGCGTGCATACTAGGTAAGGGATAATGTATAAATATGTATATTGTGTAATATTATATGTGAGAAATGAGTAATTTTTGGGGTTTTTTTTGCGGGGAAGTGACAAAAAAAATATTTTGGGGATTATTTTTGGGTAGAATAATTTTTAAGACGGGTTTTTTTGGTAGGTAATAGTGAGGGTAATTGGGAATTTTTTTGGTAGGTGGGAGAAAAATTCAATAAAAAAGAGCGTGTGTGCTGTGCACACGTGTCAGAAGTGAAATTTTTTTGATAGTTTATCAAGTTCAATAAATTTTCAAATAGGAAATTTATTGAAGCGCGGAAAAATATGAATTTTTTTTGCATAGTTTATTTTTTTTGCTTGTTTTTGCTTTTCTTAAGTTGTCTGAAATTGCAAAAATTAATAATGTTTATTTGCGAATTTATCTAGATATTATTTTATATAGTTTCTTTCGAACGAATTGTCACTTAACCTGACTTTTTATTCAGTTTTTTATTATTATTTGTTTTTCTTTAGGTACATGATTGAGTTTTGAACGACGCTTGAAGATTATTTTGTATTATTTAAGTTTTATATTTTAATAGTCACATCCTACTTTCTTTTTGTGCTTCCCTAGTATTATGTTATTCCAAATTTTTATCGAAGACTGCTTTTAAAAAGAGATGCCGGTTTTTGCCGAAGGAAAATTAAAAAAAAAATCGACAACATCTCATTATGGCTAAAATTGCAATATTTTTTTCTAAGTTTAGTTAAGTTTTTTTTTTTTATATTTTTTATTTTATAAGTTTACAAGCTTGTGATTTGAGTTTTAAGTAGTGTTTAAGTATTATGAGTGTGTTTTTGTCTTTATTCGATTAAAAATATTATAAAAAATAAATAATCGATTCAGGATAAATCCCTAAATTTTCAAATAAAAAATATTTTAGAAAAAATCGATTGAATTTAAAAATATGACAAAAATTCACTCATATTTTAATATTAAGGTATTGACGTCTATCGTTTAGTATTGGTAATATAAGGCTGATTTTTTTACATTTTTTGACGCTTTTAAACTCGTTTTAATCCCGAAAAAAAAAGAACGTGTGTGCCGAGCACACATGTCAGAAGTGAAACTTCTTTGGCAAGATTCAAAGACACCAAAATCGTCGCCTTACTCCATACGGTGACGGTATCGCCATGGCACTACCTTGAAATTTTACTTTCAACGCGCCTAAAGAAGTTTCACTTCAAATTATCAAAATTGTATTATGATTGCGCTATTAACGTGAAATTAAAGAGGGAAAAAAAGAAATAAGGGATTGCAAAAATATGTATATATTATTGCGTTTTTTAGCGCAAATGAAAGAAGGGTTATAAAAAAAAATTTTGTGTGGTTTTATGAAACCACGGTAAAAGTGAAACTTTTTTTCACACTATAGAGATTTAACTAAAAATTATCGTGTTTGTACGATAATTATCGTACGTATCGTGCGTCACGCGACATGCGCTACACAGACCAAAAAGTTTGAGACGATGTAATAAAAGTTTCACTTTAAAAATCATTTAAATATTGATACAGAATGATTATGTGATTACAAATTAAATCACATCATTATTGGTTATGAAAAGAAAAAACATTTTAAATAAATAGTAATAAATGCACTTATTTTAAGCAGTTTTGATTATCTAATTGGTCCACGTGATCAAAAATTTTCAACAAGACTTCTATTAATATTCATAAATTAACATTAAAAAAAGACACAGAGATAAGTTTGTATGTTTGTTTGTTTATAGCTGTGGAACGACCATACTTCAACTATAAGGAGTTTATGAAGCGTGTCAATTTAATCGCATTTCGATATAATATGACTATTTGATATACAATTATCCATAGTATTATTTTATACATATTTTGTATTTTTCAAACATTTTCTGACTGATGTTTTTTTAATTATTTTTACTCTAAAACGATAATCATCAGTTTCCATTCGATTTTAGGCCTATTCAGATAAGAGCGGTATCCGCTACCGCCGTAGGTAGCGTTATCCCGATGGCACGCGATTAAATCTCTTACGTAGTATATTATAGAGACTCTAATCGCATACCTAGATACCTATCTATGTACCTACATAGATATGTATACCGCTAATCGGTGCGCGATTAGAGTCTATAGTATACCACGTAAGAGATCTAATCGCGTGCCCATCGGGATACCGCTCCGCTACACACGGCGGTAGCGGATACCGCTCTAATCTGAACAGGCCTTAAAGACGGCATTTAAAGAAAATTATCGATTAAAATAATCGATTGTTAACGAATAATCGATACAATTCCATGTAACTTGCATTGTATTAGCATTAATAAGTGTTTTTGATGTTGAATGTTACTTAGATAGGTATAAAATTTTGTAGTTACTATAAGCGTATTGAAATATACTGTTGTGTGTTTAAAGTTATCGATAAGGTTAGGTACGTTTCAAAGTTAAAAATCCCTTATTTAGAGTGTGGTTGTTGGTGTTATTAACAGTATAAGTAATATAAAGCAAAGGACCTAATGTAGACCCTTGAGGTACACCTATAGTTTTGCACTGGAAAGAATGTGTTTTTTTATCAGTGTTGTTTCGGTTTCTCATTGGATATATTGTTTTCTAGGCTACTTATTGAGTATATGTGTCCAAGTCAAATTTTTAAGGTGATTTTGTCACAAAATATTAATATTTCTAATAGGTGTACCTTATCTAAAGCTTTGTATGGTACCAAATGGTAGACTCTCTAACTTGTTATTACTACTAGTATACAATATACATGTTTATTTTGAAAATACCAGCAATTATTTTTCAGTATTAAACGTATTTTAATTATAAACATTCGGAAACGTAAGGAAATTAAAAATAAGTATTAATTTTACTGATAATTTCTATTCCTTAAAAAAAATATTTTCTGAGGCTGTACACCGTCGAATCAATTATGGATGTCAATTTTAACGTTTTTAACATATCAGGAATTAAAAATAAAAAACAATAATTTTGTACACGAATATATTGCAAAGAAAAATAAATATTTTATTTCGGCCGGTTCTTTACAGGGTAAACCGTAAACAGGAAGTTTTTTAACAAAATTTTTATCACGTTCATAAGGATATTACAATTATTTTTAAATATGTATTTATATTATAAAATCAACCTTTTAATTCTTATTTTTAAATTAGTGCTAAAATAAGAACAGTATTTATTATAAAACATTAACTCCCCCACTTATGTTTTATTATTTTCTCTTTTGATTTAAAGTGGTCCAATAATCTTAAATCTATAAGAAAATAAAATTGATCATCTTATACACAATGAAATTAACTTTCATACAGTAATTAACAATATTATTTAGTTAGGAAAATTTATATAATTATGTATACGATTTTAATGATATGCCATAATCGACCAATTAACATTAATCCTTGAGGTATCTAAATCTATATACATATTAATATAAAAGACGTATTATTTTGTGCTTTGGTGCAGATATCATAATAATATTTCTCATGACAATTATAATTTAAAAAAAATATTTTAGAGACGATAAACAAAAATTCCCTAACGAATTCATATTATTACTAAAATAAATAGTTTAATTATAAAATCAAAAAGCTTATCACACTTATGGGTGTAAAAAATAGTATACGGCCTATTTTCAGAACTACTGAATATACACAATTTCATAATAATCAGTCAAGCCGTTTTAAAGGTTGACTACAAGTACTCGGACTTTTTATATAAGATGTATAAATCATTGACGTACAATAAAGAACTAGACTTATGATAAAAAAATTGTCCGAATCAAAACTCTGCCAATGCGTGTATAAGGCAGAGTTTTCTAATGAGCTATACAGTGGACTTTGAACATTACTGCAACGAAATAAGGTGTTAATTTCAATGAATCTTTTATACTTCGGACATTTTTGACGATCTTTTAATAGGTGATTATGAGTCTAGTGGCTTATAGTACGTCAATAGTATAGACATAGTACCTATAAAGAGAACAAGTGAACACATGTTATCTTCGAATAAAAGTACATCGCACGCACACAATGTCGCTCGGTTCATTTTCATGGACCGTTCTTGTGCGGTCGGTGCTTGTTTATACAATAACTAGCTGCTCCGCGCGGTTTCACCTGTCCCGTTGGTCGTAGCGTGATGATATATAGCCTATAGCCTTCCTCGATAAATGAGCTATCTAACACCGAAAGAATTTTTCAAATCGGACCAGTAGTTCCCGAGATTAGCGCGTTCAAACAAACAAACAAACAAACTCTTCAGCTTTATAATATTAGTATAGATTCAAAATATCAACGTAACAAGTGACAACCCTGTTTGGGTTCCGTGCGCTACTAAACGCCGGGAGACGGTCTACTTGTTCTCTTTATACTATGGTATAGATAAATGTATATGAACGAATTTCACAACGAATTGAGATTAAGTTAGTTTTAAAATCACATTTAGAATTATGTTTCTTTTCTTTATTCTGATGGTAAAACAGTACTGAGATTTTCTTTAATGCTAATATTTTCTAATTTTTAATGATTATATTTTTAAATGGGTCCATTATACATATATGCATTTCTTCAAACGGTCTATACAGGGTGTAATCGTTAAGTGTGCACAAGCGATTATTCCGTAACTATTGCAGATACCAAAAAACTTTAAACTGATATCAAAAGTACTTAACCTAATGAGTAAAATGGCCATAATAAATTTTTAAAAATAAAACGAGAAATATCCAAAAATGTTACATTAAACGCTCCCATACATTTTATTTCCCATACATTTTGTATTCATAGCAGATTTTCGAAGTGATGTCCTCATTGTGCAATACAATGAGGAGCTCTATTTACAGTTTCTAAATGAACTTCCCTTCAAATTTGCGAAGTAATTAAAGCAGAAAACCGAAAAAAGAAAGAAAATGCTAAAATCTTTCATATTAAATGTACTAGGTTGATCCAAAAGTAATGATAATTGGGTATTTCCTGTGCACATAAAAACATAAAACAAATGTTTTTTGCTTGTTCATGTATTCAATAAGTAATCACAAAAAAATCATATCAACAGGCCACGTTTCCAATTATTTACATTAATTTGAATGTGAACCGTGCGTGCCAGAATGTTTCCCGACGAAAAGAAGAAACAACGATTCGACATGTAGAGGGTAAATTTCTAAATTTTTAATGATATCAGGATAATTTTTTGTCACGTTTTGTGATCATGGACGTTACCCGAGTTCACCATGTTTATGCTGAAACCAAAAAACAATCAATGTCCTGGATGCGAGCTTCCAAAGTGACGATGAAGAAATTCAAAGTGAAAATCAGTAGGTTAGATTAAAGCGGTAGTTTTTTGGGACGCTGAAGAAATAATTATGGTGGAATATTTTAAAAAAGTAGCCACTTTATTGGGCTCTTACTAAACAGACCAAATTAAAAGATTGCGGTAGGTTAGTAAGGAAAAGAGACATGGCAAACTGCGGACCTGAACGCTGTTTCACCAAGACAACGCACCAGATCACAAAGCGTCAGTTGCAATGGCTGCCATTCAAAAATCGGCATTCCAAATGCTTGAACACCTACCCTATTTTTTAGATCTAGCCCCTATTTACTTTTATCTCTTTCCTCGGCACAAGAAACACTTTCTTAGCAATAAATTACTTTAAGACGACAGCGAAGTGATGGCCGCGTGGAGGGGTTTTTGTGGATGAAGTCAAAGTTTTTTTTAAGTTTAGGAAAAAAAATATTGAAGTATATTTTCTAGTTAGAAGACTATCTAGAGAACTACATAATTATTATAACTGTAATGACCTTGTTTAATATTGATTATCATTACTTTTGGATCAACCCATGTACATGGGATATTCGTATCTCATACTAAATGTATGGGAGGGTTTCAAGTTAATTTTTTAGATATTTCTCGTTTTATTTTTAAAAATTTATTATGGCCATTTTACTCATTAGGTTAAATACTTTCGATATGAGTTTAAAGTTTTTTGATATCTGTAATAATTACGGAATAATCGCCTGCGCACACTTAACGATTACACCCTGTATAGGTATTATATTTTATTGAAAGTATTTGATATTGTAAAACATGGGAATGAAGTATACAGTGCCGGACTTGGGAAAAAAGCTCAGAGGCTACAAAGAAAGGCCTTGCAGTATCAGACATAAATTTAAAATTTCGATGAGTCAACATCAGGTTTTTCTAAATTTTACGAATACTAATTACACAAATATTTTAATACTGTTTTTGAATATAAAAATCTCTATTCATGCTTGCTCGCTACACATAGCAAAACATAATAAATGTGGCTGAAATAAAAAAAAAATAGAAAATAATAAAGAATAGAAAAAATTCGATCACGAGGCGGGACTCGAACCCGCATCCTTTCGCGCCATTCCGGGGCGGATGCCTGACCAACTCAGCCACTCGTGACCCACGAGTAGGGTCGTAAATTTATATTTATAAAGCATTTGAATGGCATAAAACCTAAAATATAAATTCAAAATAATACTTCATTGAAATTTGATAAGTTCTCTTATGCATAAAGGCATATATAGTAATTTTCTAAATATAGATATGAGGGCCTCTATTGTTACCTCGGGGCTTCTCAATTCGATACTGGTTACTTTATAGAAGCCCTGATTTTCTTTTGATTAGTTTGAAATGTGAAGGCATTTATTTATTTCGTTCTAAAGAAATAATTTATATGCATTGAATGTGGTTTCCTATTTTGGGTAGATTTTTGTGGTTATGAAAATTTTTACTTTTCAAAATCTAAAAAAATCTAGGTGATGTTTAGTAGGGAATATAGTTATATGGTTTATCTACATTATTATGATATTTATTTATAAAATAAATCAGGCAAATGTCCCATTTTTAAATAAATTCTGTCCATATAAGATTTATTTATTAAAAAAAGAGTGTGTGCCGAGCACACGTGTCGAAAGTGAAACTTTTTTGGCAAGATTCAAAGATATCAAAATCGTCGTCTTACTACATGACGTGACGGTATTTCCATGACGCGACCTTGGAAATGTACTCTCAAGGCGCCTTGAAGTCTCACTTCAAAAATCAACTAGAAAAAACATTATGATATATGTATGTATATAATTATTAATTTTTATGTGGTGCTTTTTCTTTATCATATTCTGAATTTTAATAGTGTTTAAATATTTGAAGTTTTATGTATTATTATTATTAATATTGAATTATTAAAATATTGTAATATTTTCGTTAACTTTTAAGTGAGTTACAAACATTCATAAATTAATATGAATTTCACAGACATACATACTTTCGCATTTATATTATTAGTATGTATAGTTTAGACAGAGCTGTGTATATCAAAATGATCTCATATTATATTGGCACTTAAAAACTGAAATTGCAGTATTTTTCCATACTAAAAATATAAAAAAAATTGAGAGGTGTCAAGGGACACCCGGATGGAACGAAGTTACTTAAATAACTGGCTTGCTTTCTATGAGAGAGACAGAGAACGCACGCCGCACGGCTTACAACTATAGCAAGAAGTGTCGTTACAACTTTTGGTCTTAATTCTGACTAGCCCGCTTTGGCAACACGCGGTAAGGAACTTCGTTCCAAAAATATGTTCCAAAAATGCTCCGTCCCCCTTACGGCTTTTTATTTACAATACAAGTTTATTTTAAGACATATTAATATTGGCTTTTTTAGTTATCGTAAAAAGAATTAGTTATATATAATTATATATTACGTATATTTAATTGGATTTTCTTTATATAAATGTAGTAACATGTTAATCAAAAAAAAAAAAAAAAATAAGTGAACATATCCATAATATGTTAAGCCAAAAAAAATCTTACATATCTAAAAGTGCGGTGTTCCCGCAGCACAATGCGGGCTTGTCGAATGTGTTTCATCGTGTCAAATTACGACCACTGTTTTACGGACCCTCGTCACAATGGGCAGCGTTGGGCAAGCAGAGGCAATCACGATAGTGTAGAACCTAAATGTCTATGATCGGCCGTCATTGTAAATGTTTTCATCATCGCCGTAATGGCATCGTCGATCATCTGTTGGGCCAACGTTGCCCAATGTGTAGAGGGCCCATTCAATTATAATTTAAAATACCTATTTATAATTATAAACCTTTGAAAAACACTACGTATTATTAAAAAAATGAATAAATAATTTTACTATCTTGATTAAAACATAGAGTTTATGGATGTGACTATTATATTAAGAATCAGTTTCACGACTTGCTGATAAACTTACTGATAGCCTATCTACTACTTTTTGTTTAACTTTTGTGTCAAGTTAACTGACAGATAAGCAAAACAGAACATATCAAGAAGTTGTGGAACTGGTATACATTTATTAAATTAATAGAGAACTGTTTTTAAATGCTCAAAATTTTGTATGAATCGAATGCGATAGAATTTGACTAAAAACTTACTTGCCTTTGATTTTAATAAACTTGTGTGTGAATAAAATAATGTATATTAGTATGCCAATAAAAAGAAATGGGTGCGTGTACTAATGTACACACGTAAGAAGTGAAATTTCTTTATGACCTTATTTTTCAAAAAATATTTTACTGTATAATGCAACTTTACAGAGATACGTCGAATTACGCGTGGTAGGGATCAGAAAAAGATGGCGCGTAACGGAAAAATGTCACGTGTAATGAAAAAATGTTACACTAACTTTTTTCCAAGCCCGATAAAGAAGTTTCACTACAATAATTTGATGTTAGTTTACTTTTTTGGTATATATCTATCGCATTTTTCATTTTGAACTACAGAAGTATTATAGATAGAATCAAAGAGTAACCTCTCTTTCCATAGGTAAGAAAGAGAGAGAATATATAGTTGGGTTATCTGTCTCTGTCGCACTTAGTGCGGAAATTAAAACAAATGTTTATTTATTTTTCATAACAACAAAAAGCCTATTAAAGGTTAATTAAAGGTAAATATTGTGTTTTGTTGCATCAATAGACAGAGATAGATAGTGGCATTTTCTCTTCTCTCTATCTCTTTCGTAAGTAATCAAAAATCATAAAAAAAATGTAATTAAATGTAAGATGTATTTACTCTATCTTTAATGTTTTGAAGTTAATTCATTTTATTTTTAAAGTTATGTGAAATGATTAAATTATTATATACCGAATTTAAACACGAATTAAAAACAATCATGACATTATTAATAGTAATTTTATAAGTATCTTAATACCTTTACATAGTAAAACATTTAAAATTAGGTTGTACTAAAAATTATAAAAAAATGCATTGAAAATTGAACCTTATCACAATGGTAGAAAAATCGATTTTATTTGAGCCCTATTTAAGGTGGAGTACTCATAAGAAATTTATATATATTTGAGTAATTTTTAATTCTTAGAGCATAAAGAAATTAAAAAAATATGCTTTTTGAAGAAATTGATTTTGACAAAATAAAAATTATTGTTATGAAAATTGGATTTCAGTGTAAATGAAAATGGCTCTAATTTTCCGTAACATTATAATATTATAACTACCTATATGTTAATTATTATGTTGAGATTAATTATAAGAGCTAGCGCGCAAGAGCAACTCTTGTCTCGTTCACTATTGAGTGTCTCCCATCAACTGTATGGGCTAGTAAGAAAGTGCGCGCACGTAGCGACGCAACTCCCCATACAGTTGATGGGAGAGACTCAATAGTGAACGAGACAAGAGTTGCTCTTGCGCGCTAGCTCTTAAGCTATAGACATTAAGAATATACATGACAGTGTTGTATGTTTGGATGTATTTATGATAAAATATATGTGAGATTTCCAATATAATATGTTCTTTTATTGATCTTGAGGTATGCTTTTTGTATGTGTTTTTCTATTGTTTTTTCTCGTGTCTAAGGGCGGCCGTACACGGACCGCTTCAAGCAGTTAAGACCGACGGCTTGAAGCCGCGAACATTCATTCACTGTCGTACACGGACTGCTCGAGCAGTCGCGACCGCTTCAAGCCATCAACTGCGCGGTTTGTAGCGACAACTCGAGCAGTCAACGACCGACCGCTCGAGCAGTCCGTGTACGTCGCTCAGCCGTTAACTGTACAAGCAGTCCGTGTACGGCTGGGCTTTAATAAACCGATTTTAAAGATATATCTATACAAAAAGTAAAACTCAAAAAATGCCTCGCGAAAATGCAACACAGACGGTCGTTAATATATTTATTTGTTTTTGTCTTTTCAAAGATTTATTTTTTATTTATTTTTTCATTTCGTTCTATGTCAGTCGATTGTGCTTTTGTTTATATAGTCTGTGGTGACATTTTGGCGATGTTAGTTTTTTTTGTTTATTTTTTATTATTTTTTTTTCACGACCGTCTTTACTAACGTGTTGCATTTTCTCTCTTTCCCGATACTTGCCGCTGCGCTGGACTACGATCTACACACACACAAACAAACACATCTATTCCTGTAATAAAAAAATATAATTATGATACTTTTACTAATATTTTGTCAATTATAACAACTATATTAAAATTATTAAAATATATCATTCTTATTATCAATCGAAATTCGTCACTAAAACACGGTTGAATATTTCAACCTTTTACTAATAAATACATCGATATTAAAATAAATGACCATGATTATCCAAAAAAACATCAACACGATACGATTTATTTTAATATCTTCAATCATTTATTTAACTCACAAATTACTTAACATTTCGATTCACACACACAAACTGTCCAATTCGACATTTAAACAAAATTAAATTCAATAATATCTTAATTATACGTTAACACAATCATGTGAAATATAAAAAAAATATCATATACACTCTCAAAATCACAAATGCAAATGTCGTGCACACACATCAAAATCATAAAAAATAACACCCCCACCAACACAAATTTCATACACACACACACATATATACGAACACAAATTTATCACTTAAAACAAACAAACAAACACACAAACAGCTACTTCAGCGCGTCAACACCAGCGCAAACGGATAGCAGCTTTATGGACAGCGAGCTGTTTGAACAAATACGCGCGTTCGAGCCGGAGGGCTTCGACGATTTCGAGTTCTACGGTGGCAATGTTAGTATGAAGTGAATGCAGGTGAGCATGCGCATGTGGTGTGGTAGATTGTAGAATTGAGAAAAATAGGGAAAAATATATGAAAAATTTGAAAAAATATACAAAAAATGCAGTAGGAACATTTAAAAAGGAAATATGTCTGTGTTAGTGCATAAACTTATTCTATATGACATATACGAATATACAAAAATTCGAAAAACAATAAAATTATAGAGGGCTCAAACTTATTCTGTAATTATGTAGATATACAGGGTGTCCCACCGTCGGTATTCTAAGCTCAATGGAGGTTTTGCATACGCTGAGTACGTAAAAAATACTTAAAAAATTCCAGTTGAATTTTTTTTTTCAAATAGATGAATTCTTAAAAGTCTGTACACCCCTAATAAGCAACCCGCCCAACACAGACACAATAGAAAATCTATTGTGTCGTGGACCGATTGGTCCGCTTGGGGCTCAATGGGTTAAGTATTTTTTACGTGATCAGTGTACGCAAGACTGCAAGTTCCTTCGCGCTTAGTATACCAATAGTGGGACACCCTGTATACCTTCTTCAGGAAGAACTCAAATATTAAAAGAGGCAGAAAAAAATACATAAAGTAATGGTGTTGACAGGAATACACTAAAATATCTGTAAATTATAGAAAAATAGTCGTGCGACGCGGTTTCTTCCGCGGATTAGTTATGTTCCAAATTTAATACACATCGGTTCTGTGGTTTTTCTTTCTGTAATAGATCGAATTACACAGTGACAAATTCAGTCAGTATTACTTTTAATATAATATTTATAACAGAGGGGTTAGACAAGTGGCTTTCGTTTAGCGTAACGTTTGATAGAATAGATTATGAATGTATGAGATTGACATAAGCTGTAGATAAATGCAATAATGCATCGACAGCTTACGTCAATCTCATACATTCATAATCTATTCTATCAAACGTTACGCTAATAGAAAGCCACTTGTCTAGGGGGGCAGGAAAATTATTCTATAAGCAGCTTCCAAGGTTCGATTCCCAGTGGAGACGAAGAAAAAAAAATGTCTCGGTCTGGTAGGACACAGAAGGCTGATCACCTACTTGCCCCTAAAGAAAATCGAACAGTGAAACAGATGTAAAATGCATTTGCCCCTTACTCCACTAGGGGTAACTTCACACTTTTTTTCTTACTCAGTAGTCACTTTCAATGCGAGAAAAAAACAGGAGTATGAGCTAAAATGGTCGTATATTTGAAGTTCTAGAAATGTGGCTAGTTAAAAAAATGTAGATTTTGTTTTGCAAAAATACATATATTGTAATGCGATCAGAATAGAGTTGACTTTTGAATATTGGTTGAGGGTAGTTGCACTATCTTTACACTTTATAGGGCTGACAACTTCTTATATACTTATTGATTTTTAATATTTCAAACATTTATTTATTCAATTAAACTTCTTTTATATCATATAACGAATAATAGCCGTATTTATCAAAATGAAAATCAACAACAATAAGATTATTAATAAAAAAGGCTAAAAAGCTAGTTCTAATTCAGTCTACAGTTTATTCATTATAAAATTGAACATTTTATCAAAACAAGACACAATGAATGTCAAAATTGCTAGTTGTGATAATTTTTACATTGTTGACAGCCCTATTTGAATGGTAAACACGTAAACATAATTTACGCATGAGTAGTTAGAAAATAAATGAAATGAAAATGATGAATTTATTCTTATATAAGTGAAATTTACGCAAGAAAAAGGAATTTCGTTCAATGTTCCTTTACTAAGGACTTTATAATAGTTACTAGTTGCTGCGCGGTTTTGCCTGCAAAAGTATTTCTATAGCTTATTATACATAAGCTACACCCCTGCCAAGTATCATCAAAATCCGTTCAGTGGTTTTCCCGTGAAACAGGTACAAACAAACATACATGCACATAAGCCATGTTGGTAAATGAACGAAATTCCTTATAATGTATTTTTACTACAAAAGCTCGTAATTTAAGGCCCGGATTTACCTCTTCCTGATATGTTCTGTTTAGTTTATTTACATATAAACGAATAAGTATGATATTTTTATAAAAATGTACTTTAAAAAGTGTCAGTTAGCCTATCAGGGACATTATCAGCAAGAGCTGAAACCGATCTTTAATATTATTTAATTAAAGAATTAGGCATTGAAATGTAGATTAGTTTATATGAATGGGATGGTAGTATTTTTAGGTAAGAATTTGATTTGGTGTTGGTATATGTAATTGGTCCTTCGAGACCTAGAATGATGTATTGGTTAGATATTGTATTCGATTTCTAATAACTAAAATTTTAGTGAAATTTTTATAACTCAATGCCCCAAGTTCGATTTTTGGATGAGACAAATTTAAAAAGAGACCGCAATATTTTTATTTTGCTGTATAAAATTAAATCCTAATCACATACATACGGTTTTTCCCATTCAAAACTAGAATTGACTGACCGATTTGACTAACCTGATCGAAAAGATTATCTGGTTGTAACCTGATTGTAAGATTTTACATGTTTTATTTTTAATTACAGATGCCTAAAAAACCAGCCATAAACAAGATGTAACTGTGCCATAGACGCAGCAAACGCTAAATTAAAAAAAAAAACTTTTCACACTTAAATTTACTTATAAAAAATCAATATAATGGTGACCTTATTTCTTAAGAGCTGATTTTTCAATCCTTGGTTAATACTTATTCGACGAATAACGTACTAAACTACCATTTCAAAAATGTATTCTTTGGCCGTATTTGACAGTTTACGGGTGACATTTTAATATCATCGTGTAATACTTTATTGGGCGGATAAGTTTTAAACTATGGATTGTAAAATCGGCCCTAAATAAAGATATATTTTTAATAATGGTTACCAATGACATTGTTTTTTTTTTGACATACGTCAAAAAAGGCGCGAAGTGTGTCATTGGTTGTCTATGAATGTCTTTGTGAGTTTCAATGCAATAATTGTATTACAAACACCTGACAAATCTATATTTTATTATTATATAAGAGATTTTTTTATTAGTCATTGTTTTCTTAGCTTTAGTTTATATATATGTAAGTTTAATGGTTTTTTTATTGGTTCTAGCTAGAGCTTTTATTAATGAATAAGAGAGAAATTAAATATTAGGATGGGTTTACATGAAAAGTTGTTAAACACATATTATAAAATATATCTGACCGCCTCTTTCGCCTGTGAGCGTCAAACCGGAGGTTCTGGGTTCGATTCCCGGTGGAGACGAAGAAGAAAATGTCTCAGTCTGACAAGACACAGAAGGCTGATCCCACTTGTCCCTAAAGAAAATCGATCAGTGAAACAGATGTATGCATAACGCATCTGCCCCTTACCCCACTACGGGGACACGGGATTTCATTTATAAAATATATCTAAATATTGATGATGACATGACATTAAAAATCTATATAGTATGTTATAATATGTGATAATAATTGATTATTAAAATAATTGCAATCAATTTCGATATTTCTGCAAATAGTCATACGATAGGCAATTTTTGATTTTGTATAATTAATTACCATGAGCAAAATTTGAACAGTACAATAATAAAAAAGTGACATCTTTTGACAGATTTTTTTTAATGGTGCCTTTTTAGCCAAGCGTCAAAATATTGAAGGATAGATTAAAAAAATAAAGGCTAGAGAAAATGCAAATGGTGTTCAAATTAAAATCAGGTGCCTATTTTAGAATTTATTCGTTGATTACATTAAAATAGATTTATTGAAATTAAATGTATATTAGTTATATTTGTTAGTTTAGTGCCATTATACCAGTATATATTTTATTAAATATATAGACATATGAAAAAAAGAGGTGTCAAAGAACGCCCGGATGGAACGAAGTTACTAAAATAACTGACTTGCTTATGAGAGAGATAGATAAACACGCGCACGCCGCACGGCTTACAACTGTAGCAAAAAGTGTTCTTACAACTTGTCTTAAATTCCGTCTAGCCCGCTTTCGCAACTCGAAGGAACTTCGTTCCAATATTGCATTTACAAATATTGGTGTTTAATTGAGATTTTTTATTACATTTGGTGCTTTTATTGGCCTTTTGTAAACTTTATGATGTTTAATAAATATTATATTAAACTTATAACTTTTGTTTCTTCCTTGTAATAATTATTGTGAGTGTAATAATTTGTAGTCACAGATTAAAAATGCTTTTAGAGTTATAGATATAACGGTATTGCCATTATAATATGTTTCAAATTTTCTTATAGCTATTAAATAAAATAATTATGTATCTATTAGTTTTCAGAGGAATGTTTTTTTTTTATGAATTTACTATGTGTATTTTTAATACTTACTCAAATTATCATATGATGTATCTTAAAATATCTCCGTGGTAGAGTGGTCGTTTTTAATATTATAAAAAAAATCTTCTATGTTCTTTTCCTGATTAAATTCGTGTTTTTTTTTTATTTTATTTAAGATAATATCGTTGTATCTATATAAAATGTAAAACCAATTATAATTTATGTACATAACAAATTGATAATGTCTTCTATTCTTAATATTTTATGTAATAGAACCTTATTTTTTAATAAATGTTCATTTTTTATTTTTGCTTTTTATTTTTTATGAATTTCTTTTTCTTTTTAAGTGTAGATTCTTTTTTTTCTAAGGTCTTTCGAATTAATTTTCAATGATTTTCTTGTATTACAACAAGGTACAGTACTAAATACTGGTAATAAATTTATAGGGATTGGAAATATTGAGTGAAGAATATCATAATATGCAACATTAACTTATTATTTTGTTAGTTACACAAATTCTAGAATAATCTATAAATGGTTATGGATAAATTGGAATAAATTACATGGTTCAGTATCTATCTATTAAATATGTATCCCAAGTCTTAAAAGGGCCTCTTTAAGAACAGAGCCCTTAGAACAAGGCTCTTTTACGAACGGGAATTATGCCTGTTTTTCTTTGAAAACGCGGGCGGAGAGCTTGTACTCTATAAACCATATTTTCTATCAAACTTATCGTTTTGAGAGCTAATAATTAATTGAGAGAATGATCACAAAAAACGTACTATCTACTTTTCTAAATTTAATGTATTGTGTGATACCTGTGGCCTTATTTTGTAATCTATGTAACATTTTATGTTACCTATTTTGAGAGGGTGAGTCAATTTCATTTCCTATTGGACGAAGCGTTTTGACAGCTTTCGCCATTCGTACATATGTGGATTAAACAGGCTACTCACCTACCCGTCCCTGCGGAGGCAATATTGGAATTGGACCATTAATTGCCTCCATAATTGTGATGTGCATAGGCTGTAGGCAAGCAGGGGCAATTTAGAGAACAGCTGAAATAACTCCGACCGCCGTGCAACCTTTTCAGGGGCAAGATTGTTCCAATATTGCCCCTGCTGCAGGTACGTGAATAGCCGGCTTTATACAACATAAAACGTTTTTTAAAGAAAACAATCAAACTCTTTAGAATTTATAATGTAGGATAACTTTTTAAAATTAACTTTGCCGCGCGGTGTCGATCGCAAATTTATACATAACTCACCCTCTTATAAATCTATACTTATACATATAATAATTTAGAATAAATAATTTTCAGATCTAGTTTTTCTTCCTTGTCATTTAACTCTAATATATCTGTAAGTTAACATTTAACTTAGATTTTAGACTAAGTTTCCGCAAAAATATAAGTACTTTATGCTCGTTATTTTAAATTCGAATTTGCGTAGAAAAAACCAAAACCGAATACTCGGTAAGCTCGGTAAAACTAGTTTTGAAATCGATAGTAAGTTGTAGACTTACCGAATATTGTACTGAATTCTTCTAGAATTCTTTCTGGGTTGCAACCTTGGAATTGATAATTTTATAATCATGAAAACATTTATTGTAGTTTATGTGTGTGTGTTCGTATGATGTATATGTGTTTATAAAATTATAATAATTAAAATTAAATGTACCTACGTATTTTTCTGACCATGTAAAAGCTTCACCGGTTTGAAAATAGATGACGTTAATTAATACGAATAAAAAAATAAAATTCCCACTTATTATTGCATTTTATAAGCTTTTTGAGTAATAACAAATGTACTTGTATAGTAATAATAAAGTATAAGCTATTTTTGCAAGAACACAAAATTAAAAAAAAAATGTGTGCCTGTGTACACACGTAAGAAGTGAAACTTCTTTATGACCTTATTTTTCAAAAAATAATTTACTATTACTATCACACGTAGTAGGGATAAGAAAAAATGGCGCGTAACGGAAAAATGTTACACAAAATTTTTTTCCAACCCCGATAAAGAAGATTCACTTCAAAAAACGTAACATAATATTTGTATACCCAGGGCCGGACCGTGAACTTGTGGGGCCCTGGGCTGAAACTACCCAGGGGCCTTTTTTTGGAAATGTTCAAATTTTCTTAATACCTACTTACTTTCGCAATTTTGTTATTTTAACATAATCAAATTTGATTTGAAATCGTTTCATTAGTTCAAGAGTCTATCGCGGACAAACAAAGTGACAAACAAAGTGAACTTATAATATACACGGTTGAAATGTCGATGAAGTGATGCTGTGACCGCGCGCTCTCCACCCTCTATCTCGAAAACGGTTCACCGTATACAAATTTTTTTAAACAAAATTTGTGGAGAATTTTATATCCTACAATATTGATAATAAATACAAATAGCAAAAAACCCATAAGAAATGAGATATTTTTTTGTGACCTTGTAGTTCCTTACACCCTACCATATGTAGATTTTGAGATAACTTTTAGGGTGTCAATATACAAGTATTTACAGACTTACTGCTGGGTGTCTCGAATTCCGAGATTCTTACCTAATTTAACCTTTCATGACTGGGCCATAACTCGTTCGGGCTCGTACATAAGAGTTAAAACACTTCTTAATAACCGAATAACGCATTTCGTTAAAAAATCACAACTGTTTATAAGTATATAAATTTTTAATAGTACGTTGATAGTTATAATAAATCTGTATTAATAAAAAAAAGTATTTGAATAAACGAGTACAAATAAATATTAATTTATCGAAAAACGGTTTGGTAAAAAAACATGGCTTTAAAATAAGCCTATATATATAATATTATATATATTATATAGCCCTCTAAAAAGAGTAAAAAGTGCATTTTTGAAGTGAAACTTCTTTAAGCGCGTTGCCAACTGCTAAGTCGTTGGTTAAATGCTCTAAGGCTAAGTCGGATGACAATCTAGTGCTAATTTCTCCGGTACTTTTTAAGTTATATTTTTGTAATATATGAAATAAAGTCATGAATATATATCTATACTAGTATCTATACTTATTACTTAATATTATAAAGCTGAAGAGTTTGTATGTTTGTTTGAACGCGTTAATCTCAGGAACTACTGGTCCGATTTAAAAAATTATTTCGGTGTTAGATAGCCCATTTATAGAGGAAGGCTATTATATCATCAGGCTAAGACCAACAGGATCTAAGCCACGTGGGTGAAATCGCGGGGCGCAGCTAGTTATTATGTATACCTCTACATAAACTAGCTGCGCCCCGCGAAACTATTTGGTTATTTTATATAGGAAGGTACCTACAGTGGTGGACGTATAATTAGAAACACGTAACACAATGAAGTAGTCATCAAATTCATTTGACATTTGTGTATAATAACGTATTAGAGATTAAGCATTATTTCATATTATGTAATAGAACATCCGTTTATCTAGCTTTATAAGAAATTGTTTAATTTTAATCAAACGTTAGCTTAAATTAATAAAATTTAACAACTTTAAGTGTAGTCTAATTTCCGAGTATTTTCAGTCTGGACAACAAATTAGAAACAGCATGGTTCGAGTGTTCTAAAGTCAAAACCTATTAAAATGTCGTTAATATTTTTTTCTTCTAAGTACAAATATTTGCACCATTTTTTAAACATTCTATCTAAAAGTTTCTGAAAATTAATTAACTTTGCATTAAAAATGGGTATAAGTAAGATTTGTGACCCATCAACAAGAAAAATACTCTTAAGTTTACATTTTGACAAAAGCTGGAGTTACAAGAAAATTGCAAATCATTTAGTGTTCGATAAAAATATATTCAATGTTATAGTCTATTTCAAAAAGCATGGTACTTCTGATCAAGTGTCTAGAAAAGCTTGACCATGAAAAATCACTGCTCACGAGGATAGGCAAATGATTCTTTTGGCAAAGATGGATCCATTTAAAGGCTCAAATTCTATTATAAAATTAGGTTTTTCCGAAGATGAACCACGCCATTGTGTCGATGAGATCGATTTGCAGGTGGTAAGTCGAGGCAAAATTGTTTGTGAAAGTGGCCAGGAAAGTACAGCTTCTTATTAGGCAGTACAGGGAATGACGATATGCATTTACTAAGAAATATTGCTTGTGGACAGTCCGCCAGTGAAAAAGTTTTATTTTGGGACGAAACAAATTAATTTAATCAATTCTGATGGCAAAGGATACGCGCGTCGTCCAGTTAACCATACCTTAGATAATAAATAAACAGTTAAGCATTGCGGAGGAAACATGTATGGGGTTGTTTTGAGATTGTTATAATCTTTATAGACAACAACGGCTTTACAACGTCGTAGCTTAGACTGTATGAGATTGTCACACGTTTGCAAAAACATATTTCCTAATAGAATCGGAACCCTTAAATGAAGAAGAAGAAGAATTTGCCTATCCTCGCGAGCAGTAGTTTTTCATGGTCGAGCTTTTCTAGGCACTTAATCAGAAGTACCATGCTCTTTGAAATAAACTATAGCATTGAATATCTTTTTATCGAACACTCTAAATGATTTGCAATTTTCGTGTAACTCCAGTTTTTGTCAAAGTGTAAACTTAAAATTATTTTTCTTGTTCATGGGTCACAAATCTTACTTTTATACATTTTGGTGCAAAGTTAATTAATTTTCAGAAACTTTTAGATAGAATGTTTAAAAAATGGTGCAAATATTTGTAGAAGAAAAAAATATTAACGACTTTTTAATAGGTTTTGATTTTAGAACACTCGAACCATGCTGTTTCTAATTTGTTGTCCCGACTGAAAATACTCGGAAATCAGACTGCACTTAATGTTGTTTAATTTTATTAATTTAAGCTAATGTTTGATTAAAATTAAGCAATTTCTTATAAAACTACATAAACGGGTGTTCTATTACATATGAAATAGTGCTTTATCTCTAAAACGTTAATACACAAATGTTAAATAAACTTGATGACTACTTCATTGTGTTACTGTCTCTAATTAAACGTCCACCATATAAAATAACCAAATAGTTTCAATAAATGAGATTTATTTTCTAAAAGTTGAAAATCAACATGCAAACATCCTTTTACATGTAAGCAAAAGTTATTGAAGTAGGTATGCGATTTTCATCATTTTTTTTCGAAAACCGACTACAGATTTTTTTTTAAATTATCGCCCATTGGTTTTATCGGAGTAAGGGGGCCCTTTTAACCTCGGGGCCCTGGGCTGCAGCCCATAAAGCCCATGGGTAGATCCGGCCCTGTGTATACCAATTGATGAATTTTAAAAAACTTTAACAAACTGAGCTTGGATCGTGTTTTAAGAATAATTATAAATAAAGTAGACTTAATTATAAGCTATGTTTTATAAGTAGATATATTAAAGTCGTCCAACTTACCAATTATTTCCTAAAATTGCCTTTTCGTGTAACGTGAGCAATGCTTTTTAAAAATTTCCGCATATTTTGAACATTGGGACACAAAACTTCTGCTATTTGATTATTTTTGCATGTATATTATGAAAGAAACCCTAAAAGCACTACTTTACTAGCAATCCTTGATCCTTACATGTATTAGATAATAGATTTATGGATAAGACAAATTAATATTACAAAATGTGTGAAGAAATAATATTAAAGGCCTATTCTAACTACAGCGAGCGGTATCCGCTACCGCGGTGGGTAGCAGTGTCCACACGCACGCGATTAAATCTCTTACGTAGTATGTTATAGAGACTCTTATCTCATACAGATCCGAGTACGGTAGCGAACAGCCATTACGCGATTAGAGTCTCTATAATACACTATGTAAGAGATTTAATCGCGTGCCCATCAGGATACGTGGGTAGCAACCCACGGCGGTAACGGATACCGCTCTAATCTGAATAGTCCTTAATGTGTATTTAGTGTAAGATAATATTTTTGTGTCCGTTTAACAATAAAATTAGCGTTCCATTTGAGCTTCGCGTTTTCTATGTGTAGATGATGAATAAATATTGATTGTTAATACTGTTGTTTTATTTACTATTCCTTTTTTCCGGGTTTGATACACCCGATCCATTTTGATATGGGTTAATTCAACACATATATTTTTTTAAGAGTTGAATGTTAAAGGACTATAACTACTACAGAAGTTAATTTAGTAAATACTAGCGGTCCTCCCTGGCTTCGCCCGTGGTACATATTTCACAATAAAAAGTAGCCTATGTTCTTTCCCAGGGTCTAAAGATTGTCTGTGCCAAATTTCATCAAAATCGGTCCAGTAGTTTATGAGCCTATTCATTACAATCAAACAAACAAACAAAGTTTTCCTCTTTATAATATTAGTGTAGATTACCTAAACAATCAATAAAATAGATACGACTTCAAGTAAAAATTCAATAGTTAAATTTCGTTTTAATTAAATTTCGAAGTGATTAAAAATACGCATCTTCCCATGTGATGGTGAGGATGATAATTTATACGTGAAAAAAGTATCCTTAATCAATAATCCAATAATCATTCCCGAGTACCCTATCTCCAGACATAAAAATCATTTCATAAAACGAAAGGAATGGAGGACAAACAGACACATTTTTGCATTTTGTACCTAATATTAGTAAGGATATATTATAATTGATAACTCTTTTATATTACAATACTGCTCAATCGATTTTGATGAATAATATTTATAATAATCTTCAACTAAAATAGTGTCAGGAAAAATTAAACTACGTATAAGTTTACACATTTTTATTGACATCATTATCAAGATATATCTTTCTTATACCACACAACAAATGTCCTAATTTGCTGTGGAGTTAACTTGACAATTTTCAAATCAACATCCACAGCTTTCAAAACATCTTCACTGTATTCTTCTTTATCACTTCCATAATATTCATTAAAATTCCTAAAAAAACTGCCATTTTTCTCCCATTGTAGCGGCAGCCAATCAGAGAGCCACATGTTTGCTGCTAGCGTTGTCTCTTTCACTCTATCCATCTTTATATTATGAAACAGATCTTTTAAAACAACATTTTTAATACCACTCTTAACTGTATCACTTTTCTCTAAATAATTCTCAAGTCTAACTAAAATAGTACCATCATTCCATTCCTGTAAACCCAAAACATGGACTCCTATGGGTAGTTTTTTATTCAGTCCTTTAAATTCATTGCTAAGATCTAACCAATCGTCATATTCCATACTATTTGATACAAGAACTACCGGTCGTAACTCAATTTCCTTTGCTAGTTTCTTTTCAAACACTCTATTAGGTTTATAATCAGCTTTAGACAGATATAGATAATGTGTTCCTCGAATAATAACTCCTTCACCATTTATAGTATCATTAATAATATTTTGAACACCTGCATCATCTGTGAATAATCGTCTTTGAACCATAAGATCTAATGTACCATCTAGCAATGAAGCCCCGGCTTGAGATCGATCATTGAATATTGATAATCGTATATTTTTCTTTGTATCTTCAATGTAGATTTTTGAAGTTACTGGATAGAAATTACCTAAAACCGAGTATACAAAACTGATAATGAGATATCACTGAACACAGTTAACGAAAGTAAATAATTTGATAAGTGAATATAGTAATGGCCATATTTTAAAATAATTGTTATTGACAAGTTCTACTATTAGATTTATTAATTCAATTTATAATTATTAGGTTGATAAAATATTTTCCACTAAAAGTTTACTAAAACTCGAGGAGCAAGCAAGTGCTTTTTCACATTTTTTTTTTTATGTAATGAAACCAGAACTGAGTGAATCTATTACAAGTGATAACTGCGTTAAAAACAACCGACTTCAAACTTGCACTTGCAAAATTTACAAATACCTACAGACAAAAATGCTCATAAAATAAAAACTACTGGGCCTATCCGAATAAAATTTTTATGGGACCAATTCGACACCATCCCGCATCGAACAAAAAAAGAATCACGTAAATCGGTTCAGAAACCTCGGAGTAATCGGTGTACATACATAAAAAAAAAAAAAATATACCGGCCGAATTGATAACCTCCTCCTTTTTTTTGAAGTCGGTTAAAAATCATTTAACATTTAGTTTATTTACCGTTTTATTACGTTCATGAAAGGTTTTCGTAGGTAATTAGCAAAATATTTAAGTACGCACCTGCCACCTTGTTCAAATTATAAGGTTGGTACGCAGCTCGTCTATTCCTTATTCTCTTCACAGTTTGCCTTCCATTAGCGTCTGTATAGAATACGCCTCCATTCTCCAAATCTGTTGTATATCTTATAAATACTTCTTTGCCTAATTCATCATCATCAGGTACTGGACCTATAACCCAATCAACTTCAACCACAGGATTGTCCTGATACAATCTTAGAACAAAAGAGGCGTATTCTGAATATTTAGAATGTATTTCTTGCACCAAATCTGTTTTATATACTTTAGTATCGATCACATCAATTATAGGAACCGGAGTTAAGTCCATAGGTCTAAAAATATAGACGCCTGGAGGTCGTTTGTCTGTGCCCAGTTTTTTTGGATCGTCGGACACGTAATAAAAGTATTGTATATCGAGTGAAGTGTTTATACCATTCGAAAGAGATATGTTTGATACTTTCTTGTAGCTGTCTAGGTATATTTTTATGTACTGGAAGAAGAAAATTGTGTATATTAATTTAGTATACATTGTTTTTGCTAAACGGATTACAAATACAGTTTTCTGTAGATGACAACTTTAAAGCTATCTGTATATTTTTACAGTAAGTTACGCATATTCGTAGATTTAAGTAAAGCTAAGTATTGTAATTTAATCATTTACTTTTTCAAACACGAAAACCTAAAAATTATATACTACAGAAAAATCATAATCACTACCTTGTTTTCTATAAAAGTATCATTAGATTCGACATAATAATATGAATCAGTAGATGGGTTTTCTTCTGATTTATCATCATCGTCATCATCATCTATTATAGTTTTCATAGTCGTTCTAGTAACTTCTGCGTGTTTAAAATTACTACTTGAACTTTCTATATCAAGTTCAGTAGTTGATATTTCATTATCTGTTGTAGTTTCTTCAAAAATAGATGTATCAGTAGTAGATTTACTCAAAAATTTTGGTGTAACATTATTTTTATCAATGATATTTTTTACGTTAGCAACATCAACACTAGTTGCGCTATTTGAAAAATTATCTTGCTTTTTTGTAAAAACGAATTTTGGATGATTTATTTTATCACTTTCAGCATCTTCATAGCTTGTGTCTTCTTCGAAGTACGTTTTATTATAAGCCTCAGCCGCTTGTCCGATGTAATATTTCTTTTGCGGATTCTTATTCAGCTTTTTTATTATCGACCTTTTTCGTTTGTTTGTTTCCTTTTTGATGTAAAATGCTTTGTAGCCGAGCGGTGGAATGTTTTGGGCATTGAATAATAATTCGTGATCTGTTGTTGTGTTTCTTAGAGGTATTTTTAGTATATGTTGTGATACTGGTGTGAGATATACCTTTATTGGTTTACCTGAAAGATGTATATTCATTAAATCGCCGTTGTGATTATAAAACAATCTAATCTAAATAAAACTAAATTATTTAACTTTTTATAGGCGATTTTTCAATCCTTGGTTAATACGTATTTTTTTAATAACTTAATAGAGAACCAATGTGTTTTGTTGCCCGATTACATGTAACAATTATATATAGTAATGTGTATTTATTTATTTATTTATTACACTTTATTGTAATACAATCATTAAATAATAGGAAACAATAAAAAGAAAAAGAAAATATGGTACTAGAAAGATGTAGTACAATTGGCGGCCTTATCACTAAGCAGTGATCTCTGCCAGGCAACCAAGCGGGAAAAAAGCGAAATATTTAGTAAATAAAATTAGAATTTAAATAACATGAAAATAAAAAAGTTAATGTTAAATGTTACATGTGTCTTGATTGGTCGGATAACTTTTAATGAAGGGTTAAAAAATCCCCCAATAATCAATCTTTATGATATTTTATGAACTTTTTTTAATCTGATGCAACTTTAGGTAGGAATGTATAGATTTTTACTTTTCCGTAAAATTTCATTGTAATGGCTGCCACCCACGCTATGGTATCCGTATACCAGGTTAAACTAAAGAAAGAACTAAATGTGTGGAAATGGACCTGTGCAGATTTTTGAGTCTAGGTACGTATCACGTATGATCAGTTTACGTGTGCATACCGTAAACCTGTACCTACGGTAGACGGTAGCGTGTATGACTTACATAGATAGACATAGATTAAAGACAAATTTTACCTTTTCCATCGTAAACCATATACTTTTCTTTCATTGTAGGTAATCTTACTGGAACAGATACTGTCCAAGCCAGGGGATTGTATATTAAAATCTGGCAATATAAACATAATTGGTCTTACCACAAAACAATTTAAACACAGTCTAACTTTAAACCAGGGATCTGTCACTTTAATAGTTGTCTATGTGAAATACGACAAAACTAGATTAAAGAGAATCCGCGCTTAAAGTTAAACCTTGTCTAAAGTATTTTGTGTAAAGATTTGTTTAAAATTTAAGAAGATAAATATAGATTGCGGCTATAAATTATGTTTTTAATTTTCAGACACTACTTACGTGAAATGTTGAAGAATCAGTAAAAGGACACGAAGATATATTAAATGGACATCTATTGTATTTTATCGTTTTCTTGGAGTTTTGTAGTTTGCTGGAAAAGTAATTTCATCAGCGTATAACATCATTTTTTATTCAGTCAAGTCTTATACTCATTGTAAATTATATTACCTACACGATACACGACATATTATATTTTCAAAATGATCTACTGGACATAATTAAACAACTTGTGTTCATCTATACTAATATTATAAAGCTGAAGAGTTTGTTTGTTTGTTTGAACGCGCTAATCTCGGGAGACTCGGGAACTACTGGTCCGATTTGAAAAATTCTTTCTGTTTTAGATAGCTCATTTATCGAGGAAGGCTATATAATATAGTCATTTATAAATAACGCGATGTGGGATTAACACTCACTTAAAAGCAGATTCCAATAAAGGTATAGACCGTTGTATCACATCATTTAATTCCTTTATATAGTAATACTTTCCATATTCTCTTAAAGCTCCTGATATTATGTTATGATCTTGCATTACACCTAAAATAAAATATTAAATATACAGCAGTCTTGAAGTCTTTATACGTTGAGAGTATAATAATTTCAAAGTTGCGTCATGGCAATACCGTCATGTCAGGGAGAGGCGACGATTTTGGTATCTTCAAATTTTGCCAAAGAAGTTTCACTTCTGACACGTGTGCTCGGCACACACGCTCTTTTTTTGTATTTTATTAACCGCTCTTTTCCATCCGCGGCTTCTTCCATACACGAAAACCATCCTCGAGAACTATCTATTGGTGAAAACAGAATGAAAATTGGTGCAGTTGTTCTTGACTTTATCGCGAACAGACAAACAGACAGATGTGGAAGAGGACTTTGTTTAAAATACGTGATTTAGATTTATTTAATAAACTAATTAATACCCATGATCCACATAAAGTCTTCTAAAAGTTTATCCTGATTTTCCAATGATGCCAACACTTGCAGTTGCTTTGCCACCTAAAAAAAAAAAGCTATGTATTGGTATTGCCATAGACTATAGAGTAAGTACAACAAATAAAATATTAGATTAAACATTTTTAGCTAGGTAATTTCTTATTTCACAAATTTTGGATAATAATATGTTTAATTGTTTAGCTTAGGGCCGATTTTTCAATCCTTGGTTAAAACTAATTCGTTGAATAACGTACTAAACTACCACTTCAAAAATGTATTCTAATTACTTGTATTTGACAGTGTACAGGTGACATTTTAATATTATCGTGTAATACTTTATTGGACGGATAAGTTTTAACCAAGGATTGAAAAATCGGCCCTTAGGAAAGCAAATTGGTAGACAAATATAGATTCATCAATTTTCATATTTTGAAAAACTTACAAAGTTTACTTGGACGGAGCCAGTGCAAGTTACTATGAAAAATACGTCGACATTTTTTAAACAGGCTAAGTATCAGTCACTTTTCAGTAAATGTTAGAAATGGGTTCTAAAACTAATTGAATTTCACTTTACTTATTTATTTGTAAAAACTTCAACTTATTATAATTATAACTCACTTGTAAATAAATATTTCCTTCTCTTATAAAATATTTTAAGTCTGGTCTGGATGTAAACATTCCGGAAGTGACGGAGTACTTATCATAGCTATAGGGAAAGAAATCGTCCTGTTTTGTTTTTAGTACTGGCCTGAAATTACAAGGAGTAAATAAGTAACTGGCTAATATACACAATTTGTCTACTTATAAAATGTAAATTTTTCCATTAATTGCTGCAAACATCGACGATCATTTGTTGGGCCAACGCTGCCCATTATGAAGAGGGCCCAATTTATTTTATTAATCACTACATAGCATAAAACAAAGTCGCTTTCTCTGTCCCTATGTCCTTTTGTATGCTTAAATCTTTAAAACTACGCAACGGATTTTGATGCGTTTTTTTTAATAGATAGAGTGATTCAAGAGGAAGGTTTTAGTATATAATTTATTAGGTTTTAGACAAAGCGGGCGAAGCCGCGGACGGTAAGCTAGAAACGGATAAAGCGAAGCGAAGCCTGTACAAATAGGAAGTTATCAAAATGCTTACTTAGAACTGTGCACGGCCTTCAAATAACAATTAGGTGATGAATAAACCAAATGTATATTTGCTCCCGTGCGATACGACTTCTCGTTAACAGAACTGTAAAAATGATAAAAGTTGTGTAAAGTGTAAATCCATACTAATATTATAAATGCGAAAGTAACTCTGTCTCTCTGTTATTCAATCACGCCTTAACTACTGAACCAATTTGCATGAAATTTGGTATAGAGATATTTTGATACCCGAGAAAGGACAAAGGATAGGTTTTATCCCGGAAATCCCACGGGAACGGGAACTATGCGGGTTTTTCTTTGACTGCGCGGGCGATGCCTCGGGTGGGAAGCTAGTGTAAATATAAATGTAAAGTGTGGATGTGTGTGTAATTGGAACAATCTCGGTTGCACGGCGGTTGGGGCAATTTCAGCTGTTCTGTATATTGCCCATGCTTTAGGCAAGCAGGGGCAAATACAGCACATAATTAAGGGTGCAATTCCAATATTGCCCCTGCTGCAGGTATGTGAGAATCTGGCTTTATACCACTTATAGAACTCAAAAACGGTTGAATGGATTTTAATGATTTTCATTTCATTTGATTTGTCTCCGACCAGATTACTTAGTTTAATAATCGTTATGAATTTGATATATCTGCATATTATACTCACTGTATCAACACATCGATGTTTTCGAACCACATTTTAGCGCTGTGGTACCCGAACATTTGCCCCATCATCACCATTATGTGATTAGTGGTGTAGAATGGTGATTGGCGATATCGTATCTGTTCTATGAAAACGTCTACCTGAATATAGAGAACAAAATACAATGATGATGATTTTTAAAATGTTTTTGATGATACATGATGATGATATGCAGATGAGGACGATGATGATTATGCTAGATTGTTTTGTATCACGGGTGACCGGGTGTCGGTACCCGAGCGAAGACAGGGCAAATAGCTTGTAAATAAGTTTAAGCAATACCTATCGACAATTTCAAAATAACTCTAATTCCTTAAATTATGTACTTTCTTATTGAACAGATATAACAAAAAATATATGTACACTCTGTAGTACTATATCTACATTAACCTACATAAATAAGAAACATTATTAAAAGAGATTATTTGTTAATTAAATTATAATAAGCCAAAGGCGCACTCAGATAAAAAAAAATAGTTTAACTCACCCTTTCCTCGATATTATTAAACACACTATCTGAAGTTATCAGAAGCGGGTCAGAGCACATGGCGCCAAAACAGAACCCTGGGGGGGACCAGTACCCATCGAATAATTTACTTGTGAATATGTCCGATTCCATACCTGTAATATTGTTACACTGTTATATTGTATGTGATGTAAAATCTATACCTACTATCAATACTAATATTATAAAGCGAAAGAGTTTGTTTGTTTGAACGCGCTAATCTTAGGAACTACTGGTGCGATTTGAAAAATTCTTTCGGTGTTAAGTAGCCCATTTATCGAGGAAGGTTATAGGCTATAATATATCATCACGCTAAGACCAACAGGAGCGGAGCAATGCGGGTAAAACCGCGGAAAACATCTAGAAATAAATAAACTAGTAGATAGCATCTCACCAAGATCATCACTCCCCCGCCATAAGAACTCCAACGCCACCTGTTCCATCCTAACCAGTTCATCATCAAAGCTGATGGGATTGATGAACATCCCATCGAATCCCATTTGAGCCACCAATGATGCATATTCTCTAGAATGGCCGAAGGTATCCGCTTGCCAGGCGACGAGCGGTCGACCGCAGTTTAGAAATGTTCGGTTTATTTTTCTGTTAAAATATTTTATTGTTTTTAATTAAAAATTTTAGGAACGTAAACAACGCCATCTGGTAGTAAACGCGAAAATGAAAAGTGCAATTGCAATTTTAATATAATACTTGCATCCAGACACGTCTATTCTTCTTATTATTATTTCAAATTTAAACACGTTATCGTGCTGGCAACGAAAAATAAAATTATGACGTCATCATTTTCATTTAACCACGTTTATTAATTAATAAAGAACGATAGAATAAGTTTTAATGATTTCAGGTTCCTTATTTACCTATGCTTGGATTAGAATAAAAACTGCTGAAAATTTATTTATTTATTTAGAACAACCTACAAAACAGACACCATAATATGATTACGGATATAGGTAAAAGAAGGCGAAGACGCGGGCGAAAAGTTACTAATATTACTTAAAATTACTAATAAATAAATCGTAAATATGAAATGTAAGAAACAAGCTACTTAGCAGTTTACCTTAAAGTATATGTATAGCTATCTATAATTGACTGATAGCTCGTTGATCCTTCATCTGGCATCCCCCAACTACCCCCTACTATTATTAAACGACCCTGTCTAAGTAGTTGGTATACCATACGACGTACTGCAAAAAAATGAATTAAAAATTATGTATGTTTAGATTTTTGACAAAAGATGGCGTTAATCAACATCGATTGATTTCTAGTAATTTTGATAGTCAAATTTGTATACTGCTTAATAATATCAAAAATTGTAAATCAGTTTACTAACAAAAATATAATCTAATGGGCCCTCTACACAATGGGCAGCGTTGTACGAGTAGAGGCAATCACGATAGTGTTGAGCCTAAATGTATGTGATCGGCCGTCATTGTAGAATGTAGTTGTTTATTCATAAACGCCATAATGGTGGCAAACATCGACAGTCATTTTGTTGGGCCAGCGCTGCCCATTGTGAAGAGGGCCCTTAAACTTATATAATACTAGCTTACCGCCCGCGGTTTCGCCCGCTTTGTCTCAAACCTAATAAATTATACCTATACACTAAAACCTTCCTATTGAAACACTCTATGTATTAAAAAAAACTGCATCAAAATCCGTTCCGTAGTTTTAAAGATAAGCATACAAAGGGACATAGGGTCAGAAAAAGCGACTTTGATTTATTCTATGCAGTGAAAGACCCATAATTATCATTAGTTTAAAAACCATTAAAATTGTAATTTCTATATGCCCACTTATAGTACCTACTCTGTGACATTATTTGATTATCTACTATCTTGAGAAATAAGCTTTTTTTAATATTTACCTGTTCCATCACGCCTAGCCCACCAGTAAAAGAAATACGGTAGCTCCGAACCAGATAATGTAAATCTACAAGAAGCAAGTAGGTATACAATACAATAAAAAATAAGACATCAAACAATGTAATAAAAATTCACTCTCATAATTTTTCTCCATCGCGCCAAAGTATAACTTCAAAAAATGTGTGCATATACTAGTGTACACACGTAAGAAGTGAAACTTCTTTATGACCGTATTTTTCAAAAAATAATTTACTAAATGCAACTTTACAGAAATACGTCGAATTACGCGTGGTAGGGATAAGTAAAAGATGGCGCGTAACGGAATAATGTCACGCGTAATGAAAAAATGTTACACTAGATTTTGTTCCAACCCCGATAAAGAAGTTTCACTTCAAAAATGTAATAATTAAGTCCTCTTTCCCAGGTAAATATTTATTTATTTCTTTAAGCAATTAATCAAAAACTTTAAAAAACAATGCACCAATGCTAAGGTGCAATTTCAACCAACGCTTAATGCTTCAAACTTCAAACTAAATGAAGAAATGTGATTGGTTATTTACAAACACATTTCTCGCTACACATCCTCACACATTATTGGTGGAAAAGCTAATGCTAAAATGTGAAAGAAACTCTGTCTGTGCGTCTATTTACTTATTTATTGCACAAACTAAATTATGACAAAAATAACATTAATACAAAAAAAGGCATCGTTTGTACAAGAGGCGGCCTTATTGCTAAGCAGCAATCTCTACCAGGCAACATGATGGGAAAGGAAATGTATGTTTTAAGTAATGTTATATATACTAAGTTAATGAGACAGTGCAAAAAGAAAAAAAAATGTCTATCTGTAGTAATACATACAATTTATATAAACAAAAAAACAATATATGTACTTATAGATAAACTTTCTTACCGCCCGCGGCTTCGCCCGCTTTCTCTAAAACGATTTGAGATTAATTAAACTATCCTACTTATCTCTCAAGTTGGATCGAACTGCACAATATGGTGTGCGAATTTTATTATAATTGGTTTAGTGGTTTAGGAGTCCATTGAGGACAAACATTGTGACACGAGATTTAGGGTAAACGCAGGTATTAACGACCCCTCTAAGGCAATTTCAAAATCAACCATATTTTTTAAGTATACTGGTTCTTCTAAAGATTTATAATTTCATTTTATATGCTAGTGTTATGTATAAAAAATGTATTTATTGAAGCAAATACATTCTAATAAAGGATTATCTTGTAAAAAATAATTTACAATGTGACTTAATCGATTGTTGCTATTACCGACCCATAAAAACGGCTGTGAAGCTATTAACGATTTTTATGCAGCTATTCCCGATCGTATGTGAGAGGAAGCCATTTTCCAGCAATGGAATGTATAGAAGCTAGTGATGATGATGATTACCGATCTTAATAAAATGAAATAAAAATGCAAATATATTCGTATTTTTTAATTGTAGTTATTTTTAATAAAACAAATGAGTACTTTTTAGTAATGAACTAAATAATTATAAACTTTTAAATTAATCAACATAATACTATTAATATATGTACATATATTAAATTAAGGATTTCAAACTCTAGGATATTTCGTTATGCTATTTGATTGATTGCTTCGGCGAGTTTTGTTTTACTGAATACTTTTCGCCGCTTTCGTGGCTCCATATTTCTGGAAAAAATATACCTAATTATATGTTTTATGTTAATTTAACCTAAAAACCTAAAAATATAATTTTTTTAAATTTTTTAAATTTAACCTAAAAATATAATTTTTAATAGGCACCTATTATGTCATAAAAGTAATAAAAATATATTTGCACGCTCAATTACGAGCAGAATGTTTAAGGATCAATATTATCTGTATATACAAACATCTTTATTCTACATTCTGCAAATAAAGCAATTTGAATTTGTAGATGAGAAACTAAACAATCTATATTCGATCGGTAATAGCTTCCTATAGTTGCTATTGCCGACCCACATGGGTCGGTATTAAAGTATGTAAGTATAAACCTAAATTGTATTACCGACCCATAAAAAAATGGTTATTTTAATTCATTTGACCATCAGACTATAAAATAGATTATAATTGATTAGTGTCATACAAAATATGAACAAATGCATATTGCTTAAACAAAAAAAAAACAATGATTTACTTCTGTAACTATTCGATAGGGATCCTCGAAAATATCATAACTTTGTATAAATTGACAACGCTAAAAGACACAACACTAGACAAAAAAGTTTAGTCGCTAATAGATTTTTATGAAGACTCATAGCTTAGATTTAAACTGGTCCATAAAACCACTTGTGTTAGTGTGACATAATAACATAAAAGAAAATAAAACAAAAAGTTACGTTGCTGCCATTGCCGACTTACGGGTCGTTGATACCTGCCGCGGCTTAAACTGGTGAAGCTAACACCGTCCCATTTTAATTTTAAGTTTTATCGTTTCAAATTACTTTTTATTAATAAAATGTTGTAAGAAATGAAAAGTTGACACTTAAATGCATTGACATTTAGTAATATAAATTAAAGTATAGATGTCATTTGTTTGTAAATGTCTTATAAAGATACTCACAGTACTTACCCGAAGGAACAACGGAACAGTACGACACGTCCTGCTTCCACGCTACCCCGCAGCAACTTACGCATTTTAACTCTTTTTTGCTCAGTTACTCACTCTAACGTTAAAGTATACGATGCTCAAGTAATACATTCGTGTATAACTTTGCATACCTATAGCTAGAATAGTTCTGGAAACGTTTAAATTTCGAATTACTTTTATAGGTCGGTAATACCTTCAGATTTTCGATGGGTCGTTGATAGCTGCGTTTACCTTATATACATATATATTAAGATAAAATACAAACTTCCTCGTCTCTTTTGCCCACAATTCAGATATTGTAGCATCGAGGATTCTCTTCATGTTTATTTTGCTCGTCATGTAAAAGTCATCATCTGAAATTTAAAACAAAACTATTACTTGACTCTATTAAAAACAATAAGAAACTATAGCTAAAGCTGTGCCCGCGGTTTTACCCGCAATGCTCCGCTCCTTTGGTCAGCGGTCTACCCAACACCGAAAGAATTTTTCAAATCGGACCAGTTGTTCCTAAGATTAGCGCATTCAAACAAACAAACTTTTTTTGCTGATTTAATATCTGTTGCTCAATTTATTTTATAATTACTAACTTATTTAATTTTTGATGAATTTATTTATGTGCTGAAATAATTTCGAATTGTGTTTTGGACGTGCTTTATTTGTAATGACTAATGAGTTACCTAGACACATTTTGTTTTTTGTTTTGCTGTTTGTACTTATTTGTTATTGATTTTTATAGTTTTAATTGCATGTAAATTTTTAATTTATTTTGACTTTATTTAAATCATCTCTGATCTTTTTCGTGTCGTGTAACTGTAAATGGAAGACACAGGCTCCTGAAAAACAGTTCTTACTATCTTAGGAGCCTGGGTCGCTCTAATTTGTAAAATGTTTTAAGTGAAATAAATGATTTATTTATTTATTTATTTTATTTATTTAAACAAACTCTTCAGCTTTATAAGCAGCATCTATACTTATTAAGTTATTACATTCAATTAAAAAGAAGTTAAGATTAATTATTTTACTAGGCAAAGACAGAGGTATCTTCCTGGTTTGAAAATACATTTTAAAGCCGTCTTGCAGTTTTTGCCTTTCAACGTTACAAACAAACAAAAAATACATTACTTCCTCTCTTTATATTTTTATAACTTTAGTTTAGTTGGTGAACAATAAAAAAAAAAAAAATTACTTACTCAGGGCCGATTTTTCAATGCTTGGATAAAACTTACCTATTCATCGAATAATGTATAAACTACCATTTTAAAAACGTATTCTAATTGCCCGTATTTGACAGTTTACGTGACATTTTAATATTATTGTGTAATACTTTTGTAGCGACACCTCGCTCTGAATCGCGCAAGCGAAATGTTTCGCTACAGAGCTATATATACAACTTTCCGACATCATCCATTGGGGCCTTCACGGCCGGCCAGTCGAGTAGACTGGTCGAGGATCCTCCCTTTTTCGATGGAGGAATTCCACCTTCCTTCCTCCACAGTGGTGACCCCTGACAGCTCACAACTCCTTCTGTCCATCCATGATGTCCATGCTCACCTATCCCTTCCCCGCCCACGATCACCGCCCGCCAGCCAGCGCACTCGGCTTCAAATGGAAACCTGTCCACTACCATGTGCGATCGCGCATGCTTGGTCAGCTCCACAGCCACTGCACACTCCGACTCACTGGAGCATTACACGCAGCATCACCGCACTCAGTTCCGACTCACCGTGAACTAGCGGCTTCCTGTTCCGACTCACTGGAACATACCTGGCACTGGCAAGGCAATTCGTAGTACTACGACCTCCGGTCTCGGAGGGGAGTTCACGTCGTGGTCACCACTGTGGAGGAAGGAAGGTGGAATTCCTCCATCGAAAAAGGGAGGATCCTCGACCAGTCTACTCGACTGGCCGGCCGTGAAGGCCCCAATGGATGATGTCGGAAAGTTGTATATATAGCTCTGTAGCGAAACATTTCGCTTGCGCGATTCAGAGCGAGGTGTCGCTACACTTTATTGGACGGATAAGTTTTATCCAAGCATTGAAAAATCGGCCCTAAATCGAGAATCAAGTTTGTTTCTGGAATGGTCGGTTAAAGTTGTCATTCTATAAAAAACTACTTACGTCCGGTAAAATGGTCATAAAATGTCTTTGAATATCCCAACTCAGCATGCGTATGAGGCACTATGTGGACATTTAATTTGCCCTCTTTTATTGTAGGACATGCCTGAAAAACAAGAAATATCTTCATTCGAAGTAGAACTGCATATAATAAGAAAGAGCGTGTCGTGTCAGAAGTGAAACTGCTTTTAATTCTAAGATACCAAAATCCATGGCGTGACGGTATTGCCATGACGCGAAATTGAAATTTTACTCTCAACGCGCCTAATGAAGTTTCACTTCAAACAAACTATTAAAATGGAGTGCTATATTCATATTTTTGTGTTATTATGATATGTACATAAGCTACATCACTTCCAAGTATCATAATAATTCGTTCAGCGGTTTTCACAAACATACATACATTCTCTTCATTGACTGACCGGTTGGCTTAGTTGGTAGTTACCTTCTAAGTCAGAGGTCGTGTGTTGGATTCCCACCCGGGGCAAATATTTGTGTGATGAACATAGATGTTTGCTCTGTGTCTAGGTGTTAAATAAAAGTGTTCATTTAAAATTATATAAGCTTATCTGGTTTCCATAACACAAGCGAAAGCTTAGTATGGGATCAGATCGTGCCGTGTGTGAAAATGTCCTGAAATATTTATTTATTATTCCTACAAACTATGTTTATATAATATTAGGATACTTACATCATAACCACAAGCCTCTCCCAAACCTTTAAAAGGGGTTAACAAATCGACTATTTCTGGATCCATTCCAAACACACAACTAATATAAATGATTATAATAATCAAGAGCATAATATGATATTTTTTTTAATAATATTTGTATCGACAGCTTTAAAGTAGAAATGTAAACTTAATTTTTAATAATTTATTGAAATTTAAGTAGATCAGAATAGTATTTTTTTCAGGCGTTTGGAAGTATAGTGACTTCGCTCACATAATAATTTTTTAAATTTAAAAACTTATCAAATAACAATAATTTTAAGATTTTTTAATCATAAAACCTATTTGAAACCAGTTTGGTGCGAAATTATACTGTACAATGGCTTTCATTCATTCATAATATTGTTTACACATTTTTGTATTTGTTTTTAAACAAGATGTTTATTATATACTAGCTTCCGCCCGCGACTCCGTCCGCGCGGATGTCGGTCTTCGCGTGGATGGTTATTTCTCCATTTTGAGTACCTCTGTCAATAACATCTTATAAATATCTATTGGACCCAATTCCCAAATACGGCTAGGCCTATAATAATACGCAACGTGTTTTCGCGGTTCTACGGAACAACGTCTATGGATAAAACTGAAAAATTAAGATTAATTTTTTTCTACGTATTTTTCCAGGATAAAAAATATCCTATTTTACGCCCACGATAATAAGGTATAATTATACCAAGTTTCATCGAAATCGAACCGCTAGTTTTCACGTGATGCCTTCACATACAGACAGACAGACAGACAGACAGACAAAAAATTTTTTAATCACATATTTGGGTTTGGTATCGATCCAGTAACACCCCCTGCTATTTATTTTTTCAATATTTTCAATGTACAGAATTGACCCTTGTACAGATTTATTATAGGGGAGACCGGGTACAAAAGTAACGGTGGGTCGAAAGTAACAAATGATCTCTAGATTTATCCAATGGGCGAACACCGCTTAGCCTCTGTCAGGCGATAGCCGAGAGCGCCCCCTTTAATTGTATTCATTCGCCGCGTGTGCCACGCGCTGTTAGGCTGTGTGACAGGACGCAACGTGTTTTCACGAATCAAAAGTACGATTTTCTAAATTTTTTTATTAAACGTTTACGTAGTCTTAAAATAATGATAGAAATCTGAATGTTTGCATATCCATTCTTTATTAGAGTAATTGTATATTGCTCATAATCATTTTTATGTAACAAGTTCCGTTTTAAAGTTTTGTTGCACATCTTGGCAAAAATATAGACGGGTACAAAAGTAACATAGCCCTATGGGTACAAAAGTAACATGTTATTTTTGTCCCATTATGATTATGTATATTTTTATGTACATCTTTACTTCAACAGAATGCCGCGACAGCGCATTAGAACTACTGATCGAGTTAAACGGACTGAGACGGCTGAAGAGCATTTTGAAAGATAGTGCAACAAATTAGGGGCCTTGCAAAAAAAATATAATATTTGCCATTTAACATTATATAGATTTATAAAAGCCGGTAATACTAGTGCAGCTACCTTGCGTCGATCGAGATTTACTAATAACAAGTAAAGTAATCTACGCGACTATTTAATCGAGTGCTCTGCAGTTTATTTTCAGTTATCTCCATCAACGAGCATAATGTGAATAATTTTTTGATAACCTTGCTGAGGTATTGGGAAAGGTACCAATTTGAGCCAAAAGAAATTTGGAATATAGACGAGACAGGGGTGACCACTATCCATAAACCTAACAAAATTTTAGATTAAAAAGGGATTAAACAAGTACCTAGGTGCTATAACCTTAGCAGAGCCTGGAAAATTAGTAACTAACTGTTGCTGTTACTAAAATTAGTTACTGCCATTAATGCTAATAGGAGAACACATCCCGCTTTTTTCGTATTTCCGAGGGTCCTGTTGGTTGTACTGGAGCTAGAAATGCTAGTGGATGGATGCAGGATGTAGAATTTTTAATTATAAAAAAATGATTCCCTTAATTAATTTCATAACTTAAACTAAGAATATTTTTTATAGATTTGTTTTGTACTATATTAGTAAGTATTATATTTAAAATACAAAAGTTGATATGTGTTATTAATACAAAGTCTGTAAACAAACAATTTGTTGATTTACCATCATAATATTGTATTTATTACCAACCCCTTTTTCTTGTTACTTTCGACCCACGACGTGTTACTTTCGACCTGCTTACGGGGTCGAAAGTAACAACCGACGATTTTTTTTTAAATTTCGTTTATTAATATAAATCACTACATAATGTAATAAATTGAGACGCTAGTGTAAAGAATATAAACTAAATTTGTATATGGTTATATAAATTTAATGATAACAGTAACACCCAGTGAGAAATCAAGGCAAAAGTACAAAGTCCTCCCCTATGTATAGATTATACAAGCGAGTCGAAAGATATTATTCATAAATACTTCACATAACTGCAGAAACTTGTTTTTTTTATATTTCAGAAAAGGTTTACTTAACGTTAAATCCATATATATAAGTACTTATTATAAAGCTGAAGAGTTTGTTTCTTTGAACGCGCTAATCTCAGGAACTACTGGTCCTATTTGAAAAATTCTTTCGATGTTAGATAGCCCTTATGTTGAGGAAGGCTATATATCACGCTAAGACCAACAGGAGCAGAGCAATGCGAGTGAAACCGCGGGGCACAGCTAGCTAGTAATGCGAAAGTTATTTGTTACTCCTTCACGCAAAAACTGCTGAAACGAGTTTCATGAAATTTGGCACACTTAGGGTAACTTGGATTAACACAGGCCTTAGTTTTTGTTTGTTTGAAAGTTTGTTTGTTTGTTTGAACCCGCTAATCTCAGGAACTACTTGTCCGATATGAAAAATTCTTTCGGTGTTAGATAATCCATTTATCAAGGAGGGCTATAGACGTATTGTGTCCTATTGGGTCCTAGAAATGCGGGTAAAACCGCGGGGCACAGCTAGTCGTCTACAAAAGTATTATAATGAAAAAGTCTAACCCTGACCTATGGCTAGAGAAAGTGATCACTTGCCAAATAGGTTAACTTTTATCCATCTGCCAATTAAACAGTTTTCTTTGAACTGTGGACTCGTTTGTACTGACTAGTTCATCAAATTGTGAAGGTAAGGCTTATATTTTATTCATTCATTCATTCAATAAATAAAATAACTGAGGAAACGTATTAGTAACAAATTACTAAACAATTAGATTCTTATCCAAATTAATATTATAAATGCAAAAGTAACTCTGCCTGTCTGTCTGTCAATCACGCCTAAACTACTGAACCAATTTTGAGTCTGAGTAACAGACAGACAGACAGAGTTACTTTCACATTTATAATATTAATATAGTTTCTAATAATAGTATATACTTAGTATGGATTGTTTATTCATTGGCCAGGCTTGCAATCATACTATAAAGTTGTATACATTTCACAAACGTTGATTGACTGAGGTCGATCACGTATGCCAATAACATATTTATAGGCAAGTGTCAATGCTATTTCGTCATTCTTTTGTCTTTAATGTGATTCGTATGCTTGGAATTTAGCTGTTTTCTAGGGACTTTTTTATTGAAGTCTATTGAAGTCTTCCAGGATCCAACTGAAATGAACACCGTCGTCTATAATAAGTACCTACTCAAACTAGTATAAGTACCTACCTACGCAAACCATCCGTCGTTTTTAGGGAATGTCAGTTAAAAATAATGTTTAAGCTATCTGAAACCTTTTATTTGCATCAACATCAATGTGATGACAAAAGCAGTCACATTTAATTATTATTGGAAATAGTCGATACTATATAAAATAGACTATGCCTGTAGAGTATACATTCAAATTAGAGTTTTAGATTTGTTAGATATGTATTTATCTTTGTTGTATTCAACGCTGAACATAAGACTTTAACCTTATCTAAGCTTATCTACTAATTAATAAACCAAGAAGGTCTGTTTAAAAAATACCAGTCGAAATATACTAAAAATAAAATAGTAAACAGTTTGACTGCACCTTGAGTTTGAATACGTTATATCTTAATTATAATTGCCAACACAATGAGATATTTGATTGATTCGATTGCCAATATCGACGGGTGAGCCACAGGTGCAGTTTTCGTATGTGGTTCCGTATAAAAATTAATTTAATACTTACGTCCTAAAGTATGCAAAAATTGATCGGTTAGTCAGTAAAGCGTGAAATGTCTACTTTAAAGAATATTTATAATGAACTAGCTTTTCGTCTGCAGCTTCACCCGCGTTCAGGATTGTGGCCTAAACCACTATTTTGAACCTTCATAGCCCATAGGTCATAGGAGGTCTTTCCATTTGCAAATATTGTCATTCCGCTTCTAAAATAAGTGGCTAAAACATAAAGATATCAATTTTTGAGTTTGATTGCCCTGCAATCGTAAGTATCTAATAGTTGGTATGTTTTTTGGCATATTATGATATATTATGTAGTTAGATGTAGAAAGTGCTTCTAAAAGAAGTCTAATTGAATAAATAAATGTTTGAGTTTGATGAAAATTATCCTCTAAAATGAGCAGAATATTACCGTTCTATACCAGACAATAAAGTATCGTATCATAATCGTAGTTGAATAAATATATTTATATTTAACGCATCCCTAAAGTTGAATCATACAGAAACATAATCAGGGTGACACCCACATAAATTGTTTCTCATTCCCTCATAGTTATCCACGATTATAAGTACATTAAAATGAAGTACGATTTTGTGTGTAAGAAGTGAGTTTTTAATTTTGTGTTTGTGTTTGTGAATTACATTGTAATAGTTATATTATGTTTAATATTGTTTCATACATTTAAAGCGTGATTGAAGATCTGTGTAAAGATTTTGGTGGATGAGTAAAATTTTTAAATGTTTATATTATAATATACTTAACAAGCTTTTATTAGCTTCATCTGTATGTTTGTATTATTGTATGTAGGTATATATATAAAACAAGCTTTCCACACGCGGCATCGCCCGAGCAGTCAAAGAAAAACCCACATAGTTCCCGTTCCCGTGGGATTTCCGGAATAAAACCTATCCTAGTCCTTTCTCGGGTATCAAAATATCTCTATGCCAAATTTCATGCAAATTGGTTCAGTAGTTAAGGCGTGATTGAGTAACAGACAGACAGACAGAGTTTTTCGCATTTATAATATAGGTAAGTATGGATGTTTGTATTTAACCGACACCTTGAGACTCGATTTTGATATACATTCAGACAATACAATAATTTCATTCATGAATTGTTGTTATCTTAAAAATACATTATTTAGTCTTCATAAATTATTTTAGGATTACCACCTGTGATTACCACGTTATTTTTAATTATACTCAGTTTATTCGTAATTCATTTTTTAAGTTGTGGTGTAACTTTTGTTCTCAGTATATTAAAAAAACTATCAAGTAGTTACATATGTTTTTAAATTATTTATCTTTAACTACCTAGCTCATTCTTGATTTATGCATTTTACTTAAGTCTTAACAGTCATAACTTACTTTTTCAGTGGCCAAAACACACCAGCTCTGGATGACTACGAGGGAATCTATACAGTACAATCGGCCAATATAAATCGAACATCACAAGAAACAGTCGAGGTATCTACTCAAATTAACCAACCAATACAAGAATTTCCAAAAGCCCTAAATTCGTATAAAGCCCTTAAGAAGCAATACAAACCCTTCACTGGTTCTGAGAAATTCCCTTTTCTAAACCAACCCTTAACTCTAAACCATGATCTTAAAGATGAGCTGGTAACTAATGGTAACGCAGAAGAGATAAAATTTAAACAAACAGAATATTCCGATGAAGATACCAAGAGAAAAGAAAAGGAGCTTGCAGTTAAAACGATAGTCGAAAGGCTCAAATTTATACAATCCCTTACCAGTAATAGGGCTTACGAAGAATACAAACATGAGTTTGAAAAACACCATGTCCAGGACAAGATTGAAAATAGCTTTAAACAGGAAAAGAAAGAAGTTAAACATATACAAAAAATAGAAAAATTTAATAAAAAGGAGTTGAAATGTGAGACGAATAAGAATGATTTGCAAACGATTAAAATGACAGCATTTGATATTGTTGATGAAAATATCAAAAGAGCTGTCTCGGTAGCTGAAGAAATAAAAAGGGAGATTGATGTGGAATTGACAGATAAACGGCAAACTATAGAAAAAAGGGAATTAAAAGTCGATAACAAAGTCAAGTCTTCTGGTTTTCAAAAGGAAAGTTTCGAGAATAAAGATAAACAAACGACTGAATCTTCTCTAAAAAGATTAACTAAACAAAGTGCTTTTAATCTTGGCCTGCAAACTATACCTTATATGAAATCTTACATGGAATCTAATTATTTCAAAACAATTATTGTAAAAACGATATTTCTTCACTTAACTAAGTTCCTAGTGTCTTTATCAAGATACATGTTAAGTAAACAGAAATCAATGAAACAAATATATGAGTACAATAAGCAACTTAAAGAAAGTCAATATATCATGTTTGAAGGACAAGATGAAGAGTATTATGAAGACAGAATTTTGTCTGGAGCTGAAATGTCAAGAAAATTTGGTAAAACTCCTTTAGAATTTACTGAAAAGATGGACCAAGTAATAATTGAAATGGAAGGTGAAACTAGAGTCGAGAGAAGTAGGTCCAGAAGTCGAAGCAGAGTTACAGAAAGTGTGACAAGTAATGAATGGGAATATGAAATGAAAACTAAAGTAATGGAAGAGTTGGTGAAGAAATTTTACTATGCCTACGTATTGTTCGTAGGATGGAGTGAGTATTATGATGTTGGTGAAGTAAAGCAATCCAAAGAGCGTCTAGAGTCTTCTACAGAGGAGATAATGAAGAAGGACATAATTGAGAAAGAACTTAAAGAGATTGTTATTAGGGATGAGACTCCATTGACTTACGTAGCTGTTGTTGAATCTCATGTTTATCCAAATGAAGAGGCTATCCGACGAGATACTTTGAAAATAACTGAACAAGTTGAAAAAATCGCGGTCGATATCAAAAAAGAACAAACGGCAACTTGCACTGATCTCCAGCATCACGTTGTAGAAATAAGAAAAGAAAAACCAGAAAAGATAGTAGTTGTCGAGTCTATTGAAGACATTACTCCGATAGATGAAGAAAAACCAGTAGCTTTCTTGGAAAAGGGAATAACTGGAATCACTGTCCAAACTACGGAAGTTTTAGAACCTGTGATGGAAATAAAAACTGAGCAAATTCAACTGAAGCAAGCCCGTTCTTCAATAGAAAAATCTGGTGTCAATATAGCTAGCAGCGAGGCTATAGTACTTCAAGAAGAAAAAGATGAAGAATTTGTTTTGCCTGATACGCTGCCAAGAAAATCAATCACAATGATAGAACCCCCATTAAAAATAGTAGCTGAAACGACAGAGGTTCAAATAAATGAAATGCAAACCGAACCACTGCAAGAATTCAAATCTAAAGTAGAAATGTCTAATGCAACTGTTGAACCAGTCATAAAACCAGTTGCTGAAGTATTTGAGACTACAATAAATCAACCAAATACAGAAACAATCGAGGCTCTTGAAGTTAAGCAAGAAATGCCTAAAGTATTATTGGAGCCTATAACAAAATATATTGCTGAAACAAATATAGTAAAGACGGATGAAGCAAATATAAGTAAGTTTGTTGAAAACATTCCGAAGAACGAAAATGTAAAATCGTCTGTTGAAACACCAAACAAAATTGTGGCTCAAAGAGAGCTTTTTATAGACGCGGAAAGTACACAAATTTTAGATGATTTAAAAATAAAACAAGAATTTTCTGACACTTTAGTAGAAACTCCTTCACAAACTGTAGCAATGAAAAGCGAAACGTTCTTGGACGAAATGAGCGTTGAGCTTGGCGCAAAAGTTGATGTTAAAAGAGAAAGTATCAAAAATATATTTGAACCGCCCATTCAGACCGTTGCTCAAAAACATGAGACATATGTAGACACAGCTGATCTAAGTAAGTTAGAAAAAATAAAAAATACCGAAGAATCTACTCGTTATTCAACTGAAACATCGATTAAGTCAGTTGCTGAAACCGGAGAAGTTGATGTAACTATTGCTGATATTGGTTTATACAATGAAGAAAAAGTGAAAGCCGAAAACACTGTCCTTGCTGTTGAAAGTTCTTTCAAATCCATTGCGGATAAACTAGAACATATAACTAATGATGAAAGTATTCAACAACTAGATAAACTTAGTTTGGTTGGTGAAAAAATTTCAGTTTCTGTAGAAATGCCTTCCCAAATCGTTGCAGAAACTAGTGAAAGTATTATTAACGAATCTAGTGCAGATTTGTTTGAAACTGCGATAACAGATATCGAAAATACCAATAATAAAGTAGAAACACCACAGAAAATTGTAGCCCAGATGTTTGAAACTTATGTGAATGATTCTAGCAAAGAATTTGAAAAGTTCGATACCAAAAGCAGCAAGCTAGAAGCCGCAATCGAAGAACCTGTAAAAACGATTGTTGAAACAAATGAAATATATATAAGTGATGCTGTTGGGGTAATTGGTGAATTCAAATTAAGTGAAGAAAAATTAAAATCTAATCTTGAAACTCAATTGAAAACAGTCGCTCAATCTTATGTAACATTGACAGATGAAATAAGTGGTATATTTAAAAGTGATAAATTACAGACAGATAACACTAGTTCTTTGATTGAACCTCCGATTAAAAGTGTAGCATTGTCTAGTGAAACTTTATTGAGCGAAACTGGCAGTAAATTCGCAGAAAAGCAAATAATTCAAGAAAATTCTAGAGTTTCTATTGAAGTTCCATTTAAAACGGTAGCCAATAAGATCGAAATAAGTGCAAGCGAAGAAATTGAAGGGATTGTTGAAAAATTCGATACTAAAATGGAAGTTTCTAAAGGTTCAATCGATACCAGTTGTAAGTCTGTTGCTGAAATTAGTGCCAACATATTAAACGAAAGTAGTGTGGAAATGGAAATAAAAGAATTAAAAACTAATACACCTAAAACATTAATGGATGAATCATTAAGATTTGTAGCTGAAGCTGTTATTCCTGTTATCGAAGAACCTAGTGAGGCTCTTGATACGCCGAAAATAATCAACGAAGAAGCTAAACTAGCTATAGACAACTTTGAACCAACAATAATAACTGAAGTCTTACTCGCAGAACCGAACCAAGAATCGTTTGAAGTACAAGAAGTTAAGAGTAAAATACCTTCATCGAAATTAGAAGAACCTTTTTTACCAGTAGCAGAAACTATTTATCTGTCTACAGAGGGACCCAAGGATGATGTTTTCAATGTTCCTAAAGTTATTGAAGAGCACGCGAATACTGAATTTAAGAGCTCGGAAGCAACTAAAGTGACAGATGTATTACCTCTAGAACCTCCATGTGATTTACTTGAAGTTCCAGAAATTAAACATCGCCAGTCGCGAACCTTGTTAGAAGAGACGAAATTTGTGGCTGCAAGTACAGAAATTAATTCTCAGTTAGGACCTAAAGAAGACAGCTTTATTATACCTAACATAATCAACCAGAATGCCAATTTAAAAATAGACGAACTCAAAGCGATTGAAACATTAGTTGTTAATTTAGAAGAAGCGACGCAAAAGTCGTCAGTGGAATTTAAAATAGATGAAATGAAGTCAAAAACATCTATTGAGGATAATTTGAAAACTGTAGCTCAAAAAGTTATTGTCTCAGCGGCTGAGTCAGAAAAAGTCATTTCTGACGTCAGTGAAGTTTCTGTACAATCTGCTACTTTAGCTGTACAATCTCTAGCAGCTTTAGCGCAAACAGCAGTGATTCCTATTGAAGAAGTCAAAACAGGAGCTAAATCTTCCGAACTATCCAGCCATAACGCTAAAATACTTTTACAAGAATCAACCGCAGCTCACGTTTTACAAGTGAATGCCATATCTTCTTCAATAAATGAAAACTTCGAGATTTCTAAAAACTTGAAGAAAGTTGAAACATCCGTCGAACGTTCTGAAGCAGCATCGGCTAAGGCGTCCGAAATTGAAGTTAAAGAAGCAAAATGTGAAATCACAGAAATTGTAGATGATAAATCATATGCAGACGTGGAAGCCGAATTTACAGTCGAATTGGCTCACGATGAACCAGAAGTAGACGCTTCTGCTGAATTGAGAATAGTAAAAAAACAGGCTATCAAAAAACAAGAGGATATGTCTGCATCTTTGGAAATACAAAAGGACATCGAATACATAGAGAACGGTATGACATCAATTATCAAATCAGTTGAAGCGGATCTCCAAGCTACGAAACTTTCAAAGAAATTTAAAGTGGAAGCAAAACTTGTTCGCAATGAAGGCAGCAAGAGCCCATCGCCTGATACTCCTATTATAGACGTGTATTTCTTCAAAGTAGACACCCCACAAGAACGTAAACGTGTAAGTTCTGAAGTCCAGTCAACAGAATTAGATTATAGATCGGTAAAGAAACGTCGCTACACACAAGCTGAAATGTCAGTTGCACAATCTATTGGAATAGAATATCAGATTTCCGACTCAGACCAGGAATCAGAGTCAGAATATATGGAAGTCGAATATGTTGATGAAGAGGAATATATAAAGCGACAATCCAGCAAATTTCAAGCAGCCATGTTCGAACAATCAGCAGCAACTCATATAGAAGCAGGTAGCAAAACATCACAAAGTCTCCAAGCTTCACAAACGACACAAAGAAGCAGTAAACATAAGCGTAGTGAAGCATCAGTCGCTGTGAGCGCAAGACAAGAAAAATCAAGCATAAGCGAACAAAGCAGTGCTTCCATAGAAATGACCAGAAAAAGCAATCAAGCGATGATGGCCCAATCAATCGCTGCAAGCGCCGAAAGCGTAAGTGCACATAGTACAAATGCATCTCTAGAAATAAGTCAACGAAGTCACGAAGCGTCTATCGCTGGTTCGCTTGCTGTAAGCGCAAAACAAGAACAAATGGTTAGTGCAACACAAAGCAGTTATGAATCTACTGAAATGAGTCAACAAAGCAATCAATCAGCAGTTGCTGTAAGAAGGAAAAAGAAACAGATGAGTGCAAGTTCGCAACAAAGCAGTCAGTTATCCATGGAAAGCCAAGAAACATCAATTCAACAATCATCTGCTGCCACTAAAGTTAAAAGTGCCCGAAAAAGTACCAACATTCAAGAATTGGAAGTCGACACGAAATCCTTACAAAAGGACATAAGCGTAATAGAAAAGGACATAGAATCACGACACGCCAAACTGTCTTCAGCAGATCATAAAACCAGAATCGAAGGCGGTTCAATACATGACACTAAAAGTCCCTCCCCTCCTATACAACCACCTACTCCTCTAACTGACGAATACATGTTTAGACTTGTAGCCCCTTTACCTAGTAGGGAAGGAACGCCTGTACCCAGAGATTGCACGGACAGTTCAGAATCAGATGAAGAAATACTTAAAAAGAAACTAACTCCCCATATTGACTTGACGATTGAACAGAGAATTTTCGATCCTCCTTTACCGACGCCACCAACGTCCCCAGAGAGAAGAACTAAGCCGTTTTATACTAAACCAGGTTTAAGAGGCGGTGGCGATAGATTGGATATTACAAAGGTAATCGAATAAATTATTTATAATATTTTAGGGAAACAGTTACATCATGTATTAATTTAGCACTAAATATGCAATTAAGTTTAATTCATTTACAAATACATATGTGTCGTGGCCATATCGTAGATTTGCTCACTTCGTGAAATGATCGCATTTCATGAAATGGTTGGTCTATTGGCTACATCATGATGTGATTTGAGCATATCTATGATAAGAAATCGTTTCTCAATATGAGCAAATAAACGCGCGGACATCTGCATAATAAACCTAGTAAGTATTGTTAGACAACATGTATTGATTCTTCGAAATAATAGTTCACTAATAATTTTTTTCTCTAGTCGTTTGTGTCAAGTCTTCTAATTAATGTTCATATTAATTTAATTAATCATTGTTAGAAAAGCTAGTAAGGTGATTGCATTTTTAATCGACTTCAAAAAAAGGAGGAGGTTATCATCAATTCGGCCGGTATGTTTTTATTTTTTTATTCTTTATGTATGAACACCGATTGCTCTGAGGTATCTGAACCGATTTACGTGAATCTTTTTTTGTTCGATGCGGGATGGTGTCGAATTGGTCCCATAAAAATTTTATTCGGATAGGCCCAGTAGTTTTTATTTTATGAGCATTTTTGTCTGTATTTGTAAATGTTGCAAGTGCAAGTTTGAAGTCGGTTGTTTTTAACGCAGTTATCACTTGTATTTTAAAAAGTTATTAAAATCTTCAATGTATCTTCAATACAAGTTCCATCAAGAGGCAATAATACAAAGTATAACATACATCGTGTACAAGTGTTTAACAGAGCAAAATCTATTTTAATCACACGAATGCAAACGCCTACTCCTGCCATGCCTTTCATAATATTAGTAGCAGAAACAATCAGATATACTAAATCGAAATGAATAATATGCATAGTTATTTAGTCAGCTCATTTATATTATGTAATATGTTCTAATAATATCTAAAAATCAATCTTAGTGCCAGTATAGATGCATTCCCTGTCACAATACGACTTGATTCTTCAGTAACGTCGCCAATAAAGAAACTTAATCAAAACTTTTGTATACAGGAAGAGATCTTAGAAATCGGTAGACAATCTACTCTTCTAGCCTCTGCTATAGGCGAAACGATACGAAATATACAACAATATAAATCTGAAGCAGGAATAAATAAAGATATGGAATATAATAGTAGTGAAATGGAGATAAGCGAATTTAAGTCAATGGAGTTAAAAGAATTTAAAAGCGAAGTCGCTGCTGATAATAAAGTGGAAGTACTGATCGATAAAATGATAGAAACTTCTAGACGTTTTTCTGGTGATGCTGAGGATGTAGGAATTGCAAAGGAAGAAGGAAAAGAGTGTATTATACCTATTAATAAGGTAAGGGGTTATAAAACTCAAGTCAACTCAAATTCCAACATTTATATATTTATCAGCGATCCTTCTATTTAATATTATAATGTATTTTATCCTTTCCTATTATTCATCTGACGACGCGGTTGGCGCAGTGGTAAAGTAACTGCCTACTGAGCCGACGGTCCCGGGTTCGATCCCCGGTCAGGGCAAATATTTGTGTGATGAACTCAATTATTTGTTCTTGGGTCTGGGTGTTATTATCTATATATGTATTTATTAAATATTATATTTATCGTCGCCTAGTACTCACAACACAAGCCTTAATTGAGCTTACTGTGGGACTAGGTCGATTTGTGTAATAATGTCCTATAATATTTATTTATTATTTATTTATTTATTTATGTATTTTATTTTTTATCTTCAGTTTTCACAGCCACCCGCGTAACATTTATTTCACTTTTTCTTTATCTCTTACCTTGGGCAGTCTGAAATAAAATGAATTTTTAACATATCCAACAGGATGGATTCTAGTTCTCTCGGTTACAATATTCAAAAGCCTAACAATATCAATTACAACAAGCTTAACAATACAATTTTACAAATAATTTGTAAATAAAACAAATCTTTTATTAAATAAGGATGAAAAAAGAAAGTTCTGAAATGTTCGATTTTACAAAAATAAACATTTTATAATATGTTGTTTTCTTCTCTAAGCCATAATCTCGATAATAATACAAAGAAGAAACAACTTTACAGCATAAAACCATTAAAAACTGTAAAAAAAAACTCCAAACTAATAATTTACGGGATCATTATCTACTTTAGTCATTTATTTAAACCCATTAAAAACAAACAATTATTTATTTTAAATCACTATCGATTCAATTAGCAAGCAATATTGGCCCGCTTTCAAAATTGAATATTTTGGCAGAGACAATACGTGATTTTTAGTCCGAAATATATCGAGGTGTTGAGAGGTACACTGTAAGTACATAATTACTTATTTAACAGTTTCTATTTATACACTTACGTAATTATAAAAAAAAAAAAACTGGGATTAAAAAACTATGTGTTAACCTAGGTCACAGATAACATAATACAGGTTAACAGGGTCGCGAGATTTAAAAAAAAAAATATTCGCCCATAACTTCGTAATGTGTTTACTACACATAGAAAAGAAAATTACTATATAATAATATATTTAATTTTCGTTATCTAGATACTAATAATATAAAGCTGAAGAGTTTGTTTGTTTGTATGTTTGAACGCGATAATATCAGGAAATACTGGTCCGATTTGAAAAATTATTTCGGTGTTAGATAGCCCATTTATCGAGGAAGTCTATAGCTTATATATCATCACGATAAGACCAATGGGAGCGGAGCAATGCGGGTAAAACCGCGGGGCACAGCTAGTTTATAAAAAGTTTCATTCGGGGATGTTTCATGTTTACTACGTCTCTAGTTGGAGGCTAGACATAGAAATCATACCATAAAATGGCTCTACAATGAAAGAAAGATACAAACACACTTTAAGTCTTTTTATATGTAAATTTCCTTTACAGGATACTTCGGTGACCGCTGAAAAAGAATCTAGTAACCAAGGTAAAACTTAATTGTCATTTTTTGTGGTCAGCACAGCATACCTACCTACTAACTTCCTAGCTAACTACTTCATATGTTATCGAAAATTTATCATCTTATTCACAAATTCTAATTATGCAAGTTTATTTGATAACTTGGTTCCTAAACACATTCGACAAGTCCACATTGTGATATACTATGGTTAATCCTTGGTTAAATATTATTCGTCGAATAACGTAATAAATTCTGATCGCCCGTACTATCGTGTAATACTTTATAAGACGGGTAAGTTTTAACCAAGCATTGAAAAATCGTCCCTAAGAGAAGACACGTATTAATATAGAAATAATGTTTTCAGTTCAATCCAGCTTTAAATTAGAAGAAGTTAAAGAAAGAAAGATGGATGGAAATAAACTTTCTGATCAACTAATGCGAAGCGTTCAAAGTATGATTGGTAAGTAACACTTGCATCCATACTATAAGTACATAGATAGATTGCGTAGCCTGGTAGAGATCGCTACCTAGCGATAAGGCCGCCCTTTGCTGTTTCTTTAGTCTTGTCTTTGGTATATGTATTTTCAATGCAATAAAGTATAATAAATAAAATAAATAAATAACTAGTTAGATAATTCTTTTTTGCACACACACAAGATTTACTTAGAACACAGAAAGAAAGATAAACAGTTTTTATACAAATGGCGGCCTTATCGCCAGGTAGCGATCTCTTCCAGACTACCACTAATGTAAATAAAGAAACACATACAATGTGGTGGGTATGGTATGTCTGCTTGTCTCTTCTTCAAAAATAAGTAATCCAATACATACTTATACTAACGTTTTTCTTTACATACTTACTTATTAATTTTGATTTATTTTTTGTTGCTTTTAGATCCCAACGCAACTTTAGAAGAACGTTTAAAACAGGTTCAATCTCAAATAGCCGAACTATCCAGACTTCCTGACGTCATTCAGAAGACTCTAGAAGATGTTAAAATGCAGTTCGAACAACTTAATCAACAAGTACAACAGGTAATAGTATAAATAAGTACAGGTAGTGATATAAATAGGTAAAGGTAATTGTATAAATGGGTACTTATAGGTAATAACGTAAAATGAAGAATTTATAAATTGCTGAAATGGCATCATGGGTGGGCTAGGCGTTGTCGCGGTATGGCAAAAAGACGCGGGTTCAAATCCCGATTAGTTCTTTTTCCATCTATTAATTTAGATTAGTTCTTTTTCATTTCCCGATCTAGTTATTTTTCCATTTTTTTTAATTCCTCATTTTATAGAAAAGTCGTCATGATTTTACTTGTACAAGAAATATTATTATTGACCTCGAATTCAACGCATTTTTACTTTTATTACAGAAAAATGTTGAAATTCAAATGAGTCAAAGTGTCCAAGCTGAAAGCCACCAGCAGTTCCGAGGTAAATATTTCCATTTTGTTTCTTCTTCACAATAAATACGTTATACGTTATATACGTTATTAAAGATGATCAAAATTATCATAAGGTAAATTTATAGCGTGAATTAAAATTGGTTTGTAGTTAAGTAATAAAAAAAATTATGGACATAAGTCACGTAAGTGCCTTTTATTTTTTCGAAACTAACAATAATACGTACGTACTTATAATTTTTGGTCCATTACTTCATAGAAAGGGAATCTTAAAATCAAATTTCAGTTTCAGAACAAGTATTTGAAAGTAAGAAAGAAGAGATTGAATCACAAAAACCAATAATAATAGAAGTAACAGAATCTGAAAATGCTGAACCGAAGAATTTGGAACCAATTCAGCAGAAAGAGATAGTTCATTCTGTAGAAGAAGATTTGGAAATACAGAATATTATTGAGAAGAGAAGATTGGAAGCGGAGAGTAAAGTTGATGAGGTAAGAAGAATATTATAAATTATAGAGAGGACAAGTTTATTACCTAGTGTAATGAAGGGAAGTACCGAAAATTGACATGATTATAAAAAATTCGAGTGTATTGTCTCCGGCTGTTAGATGATAATATGTATTAGGGTGCTTTTCCACCAATAATGATCCAGGATGATGTAGTAAATGACCAATAGTATCGCTTCAAACGCTAAACACTTCAAACTTCAAAAATGAAACGATATAATTTGATTTTTACAAACACATTCGTCGCTATACATCCTTGCACATTATTGGTTGAAAAATACACTTATTCTGTGCATAATACTTAATATTATAATGTATAATAGTTAACCCAATTGGTCGGCTAGACATTATTATTATTTATTTTGTATGACTATAAACGCATTAAGCAATGACTCCTACTAATTATATACCTATATCAAATTATTTTAAAATATAAAAAATAATTTATTATTTTCAGGAACTAATGAAAGAACGACTCAGCCAAGAACTAAGATTGGTAAGGGAGAGATTATCGCCAAAACCAGGCGTCGAAGGCAGGTCCATGCCTAATTTGGGTCTCCCAGAAAGATTTGCACAAAATTTAGGTCCCCATGAAAGATCTTCACCAAAATTGGACGTAGCTGGTCCAGCTTTTCAAGAACCAGCTAGGCCTGTTACTCCTAAAATGTGGAAGAAGTTAGATACGTATGATGATGCTAATTTGGAACAAGTGCTGTCAGAAACTTTGGCTGCGCAAGCAGAGGTCATTCAAGGGAAGGCTATTGGGTAAATTCACAAATTATTTTTATGTTTATTTTGTCTGGTAGCGATGGAATTCAAAAGTTTTCATAATAATATTATGTACTAATCTATATTATAATTATTGAATACTAGCTTTCCGCCCGCGACTTCGCCCGCGTTTTCAAAGAAATACCTGTATAGTGCATAATGGTTCCCGTTCCCATGGGATTTCCGTGATAAAACCTATCCTATGTGTTAATCCAACTTCCAAGTTACCCTCTATATGTGTGCTTTATTTTATTGTAATCGGTTCAGTAGTATTTGCGTGAAAGAGTAACAAACACACACACATGTCACATAGGTACACATCCTCACAAACTTTCGAATTTATAAGTACATATTGGAAACCTTAAATACCTACTTATTTTAAAGGTTTTATTATTGTTATTTATTATTTTATAATGAACTAGCGGTCCGCCCCGGCTTCGCCCGTGGTACATATTAACGTTTTCTCTACATAAGAACCATCCTCGTACTTCAAGGAATATAATAAAAAAAGAATTATCGAAATCGGTTCAGCCGTTCTCGAGTTATGGAATTACAACGAAAAGTGGCATTGATTTTTATATATTAGATAAAGAAAAATCTATTATATTACAAGATGACTTAACAGTTATAAGATTATATTTTTGAATATTTTATAAACTAACTACTTAAATGGTGAAGATATAGGTTACGAAAACAACATTCGATCTAATAAAAAACGGCACACTCATCACCATGTTTTAATTATTGTCGTGGGCGAAAAAGAGACCACTGAGCTATCTACACCTTATTTCTAATAATAATTTATATGTTAATCAACATGAATATTTCAGAGTTAATTTCAAGAAATACGAGAAGCCCCCACCACCCCTCGATCATCTCCAACACTCTGAAGTGTACAAAGCAATTCATGATATGGAACAAAAGCCACTTAAAAAGGTGGAACTTTTAAAACCAGCGATCGCGGCTTCGGACTATGTTGAGGTAAAACACTTTTTCCAGAGATAATAATTATGACCTATAACTTTTTTACGCGGTTGAGAACAAAATATATTATGGTAAGTATAAAAGAACTAAAAAACACTCATGAAATTATTGTTTATTATTAATTATTATTACATCGATCCTTGATGAGTGTACAAAATCAGTCCGTATAGAGTCGATCAAAATCGATTCTACTGGACTATTTTTAGGTACGCGTCGCCGCGCCGGTCACGAAAACTAATGAGCATAATATCTATTCATTTCCTCGTTTTTTCTTACATCAAAAATATTATATTGAAAAACGGTTTTCACCTGTTTATTGCACTGTTATTACATGGCGAATAGAGTAGCTCTAATAAAAATAATCATATTTTTCACGTTTCTATTTTACAGAGACTCCGCTCCGTGTCGCCAAGCCCCGCAAAAACTTTTATAGAGGACTGTGAAGTTTGAAAATAGTGTATTTTTAATTTAAATGTATACATATTATTTAAATAAAATTTATTTATTTCGTTGATTTGTTTTTTATGTACATTTTGTATTTTTAAATACGGTGTACGGTGCTTATTTTTAAATTCTGAACATAAGATTATTCACAACTGTTTGATTAAAGTTTGAATAATATATTAACGCTGGTTGCAGAGCTTGACCGACCATCAGTGCGTACGTCAGTCGCACTTGTTATAATTATGTATGGAAATTCATAAAACCGTTCATAGCTAGACCGAACATACGCACGCGTATTGTCATGCGCATTACGCACTGTCTTATATATACATTATACTCTTTGGTACGCACTGACGGTCGGTCAAGCTCTGCAACCAGCCAAAATAAACTTAAAGCGAAGGAAGTTCATTATTAAACTTATTAAATTTACTATTATTGGTAATACAATAAATTTTATTAAAATCGGTCCAGGGACCAGTCGTTTAGGAGTAGTTCAATGTCAAACACACGCATAGAAGAAAGCTAATACATAATACATTTAAAACCTATTATAAAAATATTTCCTAAAAGACTAAAGTCTGAAATAAAAACTGAGCGAACACTAATTGCTCACAACCGCACAACGTGTTCGGAATGATGGTCACGACAAACAAAAGATCTACAATGCCATATGCTGTGGCGATATGCTTGGTGTGATTCAAATGAAAACGATCACTCTATAATATGGTATCAGTAGGTAATTCGTTATTTCGTTCTAATATAAAAGGTTATTTTATTATTTTACTTGCTATTTTTAACATATTTAAATATTCACGTTCAATCACCGTTCAATGTTTTCTCTACTCGTCAAAAAGGTTTGCATCCAAGTTTTACGTCAACGTCAAAACCATGCCGTGTTTTTTATGACAGTGTCAAAATGACAAAAGTAAATAAATCACGAAGGAATATTGTGAAATGTGAACAAGTTTCGCGAATTTTCTATCAGGAAAACTGTATTATTATAAAATAAGTAAAATATTGTATTACTTAATAAAGATATCAGTGTATCTTTAAAGTTTTAAGTTTTCGCTACAAAATGTTAACATCAAAAGTAAGTACACTAATTTTAAATATAATAATTACCCATTTATTACCCTTTGACCTTTTAAACATTGATCGACTATACAATTATAATGTAAAAATGTGATTACTCGGCTAATTTTAACATAAGGTCATGTCTGCTATTAAAATTGAAACCAAAACAATCGCTTTGATACAAAGATCATATGAAAAATATGGATAAAATAGTATTTTCTTGTAGAAATTGTTTGATAAATTTCATACTAACTGTGCTCCACGGTTTTACCCGCATCGCTCCGCTCCTATTGGTCTTAGCGAGATGATATATAGCCAATAGCCTTCCTCGATAAATGGGCTATCAAACACCGAAATAATTTTTCAAATCGGACAAGCAGTTCCTGAGATTAGCGCATTCAAACAAACAAACTTTTCAGCTTTATAATATTAGTATAAATTACCAAGTCACCATTGATATTTAATTTTTTCAAAAAAACATTTTTATGTAATTTATATTTACATATTTATTTTCAGCTAGAAGTATTGTTGGATTTGGGACCACATCCCGACGAGACAGTTGTGAATAAAACAGTTAACGAACTAAAATCATTGGATGGAGTTAAAGAGGTATTTATTCTAAACTAACTAACTGCACATGGCTTTGCCCACTTTGTCTAAATCTTAACAAATAATATACTAAAACCTTCAATAACCACTATCTAAAAAAAGGGTGAGGCCGAGCACACGTGTCAGAAGTGAAATTTCATTGGCAAGATTCAAAGATAACAAAATTGTCGCCTTACTCCATGACGTGACGGTATTGCCATGACGCGAAATTTAAATTTTACTCTCAACGTGCCTAAAGAAATTTCACTTCAAAACCCCATTAAAATAAATTGCATAGTTTTAATGATGTAAGACGACTTTATTGTATACTATGTAGTGATATTTTCCATGAATACATATTTAGATACATATAACTAGCGGTCCGCCCTGGCTTCGCCCGTGGTACATATTTTCGTTTTCTCTACATAAAAACCATCCTCGTACTTCAACGAATACAGTAAAAAAATAATTATCGAAATCGGCTCAGCCGTTCACATGTGATGCCATGACAACGCGAAAAGGGTTTCATTTTTATATAATACTAGCGGTCCGCCCCGGCTTCGCCCGTGGTACATATTAACGTTTTCTCTACATAAGAACCATCCTCGTACTTCAAGGAATATAATAAAAAAAGAATTATCGAAATCGGTTCAGCCGTTCTCGAGTTATGGAATTACAACGAAAAGTGGCATTGATTTTTATATATTTTTATATAATATATAGATATGTATACATACAATTTCTGTTTCTTTATAAAACTGCTTTACAGCACAAAGGAAATTAAAACTGAACTTAAACCTTAAATTTATTCTATCCTATTATACATATTTTTTCTTTAAATATGGCCGTCTTCAACATATTCAATTTTACAGGCAATTTTCAAAGATGGCGCCGTCATGGTGGAAACAGTGTTGCCCAGCACAATGGTTGTCGATATTATATCTAGAGTGTCTGGCAAGAGAGCAGTGTTGCAAGGTTTTGGTGGTAAGTGAAGCCTCCTTGGTACAGTGATTAACATATGAGTGAAGAAGTGAGAAACATTATGTTTAAATCTATACTATGGTTTTCACACATAAACTACTGGACCGATTTTGTTGAAATTTGGCACAGATAATCTTTAGACCCTGAGAAAGAACATAGGCTACCTTTTATTGCGAAATACGTACCACGGGCGAAGCCGGGGCGGACCGCTAGTAAGGAATATTTTAAAAAATGTCTACAAATAGGAAATAATAATAACAGAAAACAATGTAGAGATGCAAGATTTAAAAAAAAAATTACATAGAATTTTAGTACTTACTACTATATTACTGATTTTTTTTTAATTATGAAAAAGTATAGTTGTTTCTTCCCTTTCATGCAAAGAAACCTGTAAATATTAGGTATTTATTTTATATGTTTGCTTACCACTCACAGAAACAAACTATGAATATTTTTTATCTGTTTTATTATGCATATTTTGTTTTTATCTATACTAATATTATAAAGCTGAAGAGTTTGTTTGTTTGTATGTGCTAATCTCGGGAACTACTGATCCGATTTGAAAAATTCTTTCGGTGTTAGATAGCCCATTTATCGAGGAAGGCTATAGGCTATACATCATCACCCTAAGACCAATAGGAACGGAGCAATGCGGGTGAAACCGCGGGGAACAGCTAGTTACTTATATTTTAGATTTACAAGTGTTTTTATTTATTTATTTTTACATACCCATGAATTACAAAACACATCTACTTATATTAAATTTAATTAAATTTCCAGAAACGCAATCAGCTGTCGCTATGATATCGAACCAAAGCTGTGGTAAGATCATAATGGGTGTAGTGCGATTTCAACAGACTGAACAGGGGCCGCTCGTTGCGGACGTTTGTATAGACGGACTGACACCCGGTGAGCACGGACTGCATGTGCACGATACGGGCGATTTGAGTGAGGTGAGTTGTGAGTAAGTTGATAGCTGGTTGTGAGCGAGTTGGTTTATCAGTTGATTGTGAGTTGGTTAGTTGCTTGATTGTTTAATGAGTGGGTTGATTGATTGGTTGGTTAACCGTTGTAAACAACATGATTTGATGATGACGTGTGATTGGTTGTTCTTTGTAAACTGCCTTTTGCATAATATTGTAAACTATGTTGATTGGCTGATGTGAGTTAGTTGTTTTTTGTAAGCTATGTTGATGGTTGGTATATGTAAATAACATTCAATGATTGTATACTGCATTGATTCAATGGTTTTTGTTAACTACGTTAATTGTAACTATAAACTAAGTTGTAGGTTTAATTTTAGTAATATCCTACTAATATTATAAATGCGAAAGTTTGTGAGGATGTGTATGTGTGTGTTTGTTACTCTTTAACGCAAATACTACTGAACCGATTACAATGAAATTAAGCACACACATAGAGGGTATCTTGGATTAAAACATAGGATAGGCTTTATCCCGGAAATCCCACGGGAACGGGACCTATGCGGCTTTTTCTTTGAAAACGCGGGTGAAGCCGCGGACGGAAAGCTAGTATAATATAATTTTAACTATAAGTCATAGGTATTGTTTAACTTAAAACACATCATTGCAGGGTTGCAAGTCAATAGGGGGTCATTTCAACCCCCACAAGTCACCGCACGGGGGTCCGTTAGACCCCCCGGAGAAGAGACACGCGGGTGACTTGGGAAATATCATAGCCGATGATACTGGAAGAGCGACTTTTAGAATACTGGACAACGTGCTTAAGGTGGGTGGATATTAATTCGGATTTTTGTCATTTAGATTGATTGAACCTGCTTTTTTATGTGATTTTTTTTTATATTCCACTGCGCTTAGGAAATTAAACCGATAGTTGATTGATTTTAATGAAATTTTTAACAAAATGATCTTGTTTCAAAAAACCTTTTTGCGTCTTCTTAAAACGTACTTTTATAATAATAATTTTTTTATAAAGTCTATGTTAGATAAAAATTTAATAAAAATGACAATTTTGAAAAAAAGGTCGTTAAAAATATCCAAGCGGCGTTGAATAAAGCATTCATTGTAATTAACTCTATATTTCGTATGACTACATAGTATAAAACAAAGTCGCTTTCTCTGTCCCTATGTCCCTTTGTATGCTTAAATCTTTAAAACTACGCAACGGATTTTGATGCGTTTTTTTTAATAAATAGAGTGATTTAAGAGGAAGGTTTTTGTATATAATTTATTAGGTTTTAGACAGAGCGGGCGAAGCCGCGGGCGATAAGCTAGTTATATTATTAAATAAATATATTTTGCAGGTATCAGACATAGTGGGTAGGTCGATAGCCGTGACGTCACAATGCGACGACATGGGCAGAGGTTCTAGTCCGCTATCCAAAGTGAATGGAGATAGTGGAGAGCCGTGAGTATTAATTTTTTAAGGGTTTTTGAGGGTAGTTGGATAAAACTGAAAAAATAAATAGTGAAATGGTATTTTTGGCGTTTTTGAGGGTAGTTGGATAAAAAAAAATTAATAGTAATAAAATGTAAGTTGCTAGCTGTTTTAATCGGGATTACACTCAGGTAGAAACGTGTTGAAAATATAAATAAATATAGCGTGTGTAATAAAGAATTAATGAAGAATTTTACAGGAGAAATAATTTTTAAAATTAAAAAATTTCAGTCTGTATTTGGTTTAAACAAAACAATTTTTTCTTATCTATATTCTATACTATTCATTAGTTTGAACGAGACTGATTTGAAAAATTATTTCATTAGATAGCCCATTTATCGAGGAAGGCTATAGGCTATATATCATCACGCTAAGACCAATAGGAGCGGAGCAATGCGGGTAAAATTATCTAACAATTTTTTTTTTCAAATCGGACCCCTGGTTCGTGTGATTAGCGCGTTGAAGCAAACAAACAAACTCTTCAGCTTTATATTTTTATTGATTATATTTCTTGTTATTCTTAAGTTAATGACGCCTTTTTATGAAATTACTAGCTGCGCCGCGCGGTTTCACCCCCGTGGCTCCACTCCTGTTGGTCGTAGCGTGATGATATATAGCCTTCCTCGATAAATGGGCTAGCTAACACCGAAAGAATCAAATCGGACCAGTAGTTCCCGAGATTAACGCGTTCAAACGAACAAACTCTTCAGCTTTATAATATTAGTATAGTTTAATAAATTGCTTTCGTTCCAGAATCGCCTGTGGAATAATAGCGCGTTCCGCTGGAATATTCCAGAATCCGAAACGCATTTGTGCGTGTGACGGTGTCGTGGTTTGGGATGAGAAGGATCGACCGTTAGCTGGCAAAGGACGGAGGCAGTGTTGTGTTAAAGATAGTGAAGTGAAACAGTGTTGTAAAGTTTAAAGAAGAAATAAAATGTGTGCGTGTACTAGTGTACACACGTAAGAAGTGAAACTTCTTTATGACCTTATTTTTCAAAAAATAATTTACTATATGCAACTTTACAGAAATACGTGGAATCACGCGTGGTAGGGATAAAAGAAAGATGGCGCGTAACGGAAAAATGTCACGCGTAACGAAAAAATGTTACACTAAATTTTTTTCCAACCCCGATAAAGAAGTTTCACTTCAATAAAAATAATTTTTGACTGACCGGTTGGCTTGGTTGGTTCCCTGCCTTCCAAGTCAGAGGTCGACGAATAAGTTTTATCCAAGCATTGAAAAATCGGCCCATAGACAACTATTAAAGTGACAGATCCCTGGTTTAAAGTTAGACTGTGTTTAAATTGTTTTGTGGTAGGCCAAGAATGTTAAGTTGGTATCCTATCTACCTACCTTTTTACTTTTAATATTGGTTTCTTGGCAATATGTAACTTAATTTATATTTTAGATTAAGATATCTGTGATAAAAATGGATTGGGATAGTTTTTAAGGCTTTTCTTATTATTAGAAAAAAAAGTGAAGTCCCATGTCCCCTAGTGGGGTAAGGGGCAGATGTATTATACGTCTGTTTCACTGATCGATTTTCTTTAGGGACAAGAAGGTGATCAGCCTTCTGTGTCCTGTCAGACCGAGACATTTTTTTTCTTCGTCTCCACCGAGAATCGAACCCAGGTTCTACGCTCATGCGTCAACCACTGTACCAAGGAGGCGGTCAAATATTATTTTAAAGGATTTTGAAATTAGATTAAAATCCAAATTGTGATGAGACCAAATGTATCTTTCCATGTTATGTTAAGGTTGTTTTTTATTTAAGGGTTCGTTATTTATTTGTTTTTATTTTGGGCTAAATAAATGATGCATCAATTATTTTTTTTATTTTTATTTCATACCAACTTAACTTTATAATATGCTTTTTTCTAAGAAAGCAGATATGCATGTGAAATTACATTGTAATATTGACACGATTTTAAAAGAGCAACTATGGAGTTTCTTGCCGATTCTTCTCTATAGATACTTCTTTCCGAATCGGTGGTAAATGTTAAAAATATGTAATGACGATTCGAAAGTGCTTCTAGAAGAAGTCTAATTGAATAAATAAATGTTTGAGTTTGAAGCAATGATAAAGGTTCATAAAAACAGTACTTCACGTATTTTAGCATGGCTGATTTTCACGTGTTTTAGAACATATAGTTAAAAAAAATATGTGTTTTTTTATTTATTTATCTCAGTAGTTACTCCCAGATCCTTCCGGTGGGCCAAATTGCTCAACAGAGTTATTACATATCTTTATCTCCGGGGGCTCATGTTGATGGAAATTTGTTTATCTCAATGACTTATTAATAATTTTGCAGGCAAGGCATCTGTTAAGGAAAATGGCCCACAGGAAGTGGATGGGAGTACTGACATCTTATTTTTAACTGTATATTCTAAAATATGTGAAAATCAGCCTTGAGAAAAGACGTGAAGTACTGTTTTTATGAACCTTTATCATTGCTTCAAACTCAAACATTTATTTATTCAATTAGACTTCTTTTAGAAGCACTTTTGAATCGTCATTACCTACATATTTTTAACATTTACCACCGATTCGGAAAGCAGTATCTATGGAGAAGAACAGGCAAGAAACTCCATAGTTGCTCTTTTAAAATCATGTCAATATTCATCGTCTGATATCTGATAGGTAGGCGTTCTATGGTATCACAAATTAACACTAACCAATCGTCAACATTTCATCAATTATTTTTTCAAAAATTATGTGAGGTCTACTATAAAAATAAATAAAAAACAATTTTTGTATAAAAATATATATTTCAACTTTTACTATGCACACAGCGTACATGCTTCTTCAAGTTTGAGTTATTTGAAAATATCTGAAACAAATAATAAAAAATATATTTATAAAAAATAAATAATAACGTATCTTTATCCTACTAATAGACTACAGGCCCGTGTTGAAAAAATTATGGGTCATTTGACCCACCAGCCCCCCTAGCCAAGTGGATTTTTGTTAGCGTAGCGTTCAATAGAATAGACTACGAATCTCGTCATACGTCAATCTCATACATTCGTAGTCTATTCTATTGAACGTATCTACAGCTTACGTCAATCTCATACATTCGTAGTCTATTCGTAGGCTAGGGGGGCTGGTGACCTATCTAGAACGATATAAGAGCATAAAATAATAAGATTCAGCACTATGACGTCACTTGTAAGCTGTCCACCTGAGTACAAAAATGGTGGTCCACAAAGTCGGAATTTATTTTTATTTTTCGACAGTTGCCGGGGTAAATTTGGTCATTTGATTTTGTACGGCATCTGTGTCATACTATTTCTATACTGCTTTTAATCCATTATTCCGCAACGCCGTACAAAAATCATGGAGACAAGAGGAAAAAATCTCTGCCTGTACTTTCGAATTCTCATCTGCACTCAGGTGGACAGCTTACAAGTGACGTCATAGTGCTTAATCTTGTTATTTTATGCTCTTATATCGGTCTAGATAGGTCACCTGGTGGGTCAAATGACCCTAATTTTTTCAACACGGGCCTGTAGTCTTTAACATTATAATTAATACAAAAGTTTATAAGAATTTACTTATGAAGGTTGTCTGGTAGAGATGGTTTTGAGCCATAAGGCCGCCATTTGTACAATTTACTAGCATAGTATTTTATATGCTTGTAACTACATAAAGAGTAAATAAATAAATAAGTTTATTACTCTCACGCGAAAACCATTGAACGGATTTTGTTGATACTCGGCAGTGATGTAGCTTCAGAATTAACACATAAACAATAGAAATACTTGCTCTTAATTAATAACTAGCTTTCCGCCCGCGGCTTCGCCTTGCTTTATCTAAAACCTAATAAATTACATACTAAAACCTTCCTCTTGAATCAATCTATCGATTTAAAAAAATCGCATCAAAATCCGTTGCGTAGTTTTAATGATTTAAGCAAACATAGGGACAGAGAAAGCGACTTTGCTTTATACTATGTAGTGATGCTAAAACGGCTCACCTTTTCACAAATATTACATTTGTAAGTCATCAAATGGACATTTCTTATATGCGAAGACAGTGATATTTGCGAAATAAACTTTCTGTCACATTGCGTACAGGAAAACCTAAAAAAAACAACAAAAATAATATTGTTAGACGTAACTTTTGATTTAATATTTTTGTGGATGAATTGTTGTCAATGAAAAATGCGGGTCATCTATAGCGTGATCGTGCGGGGTGAGGTAAGTGTTTAATTAATAATATTGTTAGAAGTAACTTTTGATTTAATATTTTTGTGGATGAATAGTTGTCAATTTAGTTGTCACTAGCTTCCGCCCGCGACTCCGTCCGCGCGGAAAAATTAAGAAAAATTAAGATTTATTTTTTTCTACGTATTTTTCCGGGATAAAAAGTATCCTATTTTATGCCCAGGATAATAAGGTGTAATTATACCAAGTTTCATCGAAATCGAACCATTACTTTTCACGTGATGCCTTCACATACAGACAGACAAACAGACAGACAGACAGACAAAAATTTTTTTAATCACATATTTGGGTTTGGTATCGATCCAGTAACACCCCCTGCTATTTATTTTTTCAATATTTTCAATGTACAGAATTGACCCTTCTACAGATTTATTATATGTATAGATTATTTCATGTCTGAACATGCTTAGCTGTCGAATAGTATAAAATGCCGCGTTCCTTTGACTCGTGGCGCATTCGTACGAATCGTGCCCGGGAGGGGGGGGGGGGGGGCGGACGTTGTTTATACGACGTTCAAACTAATACTTAAACCCGGCCCCGCGTGTTATTTCTTACAATATGTACAAATAAATTACTAAATCTATCCTATAAAGCTGAAAAGTTTGATTGTTTGTTTGTACGCGCTAATCTCAGGATTCTCTGGAAGTACGGGTCCGATTTGAAAAATTCTTTTGGTGTTAGATAGCCCATTTATCGAGGAAGGCTATAGGCTATATATCATCACGCTGAGTATAAATATGAGCAATAGGAGCAATGCGGGTGATGCCGCGAAATGCAGCTAGTCTTGTACATACAACTTACTAAAGCCTTCCTACTAATATTATAAATGCGAAAGTTTGTGAGGATGTGTGTGTGTGTGTTTGTTACTCTTTCACGCAAATACTACTGAACCGATTACGATGAAATTTAGCGCACTACACATGTAGAGGGTAACTTGGATTAACACATAGGATAGGTTTTATCCCGATAATCCCAAGGGAACGGGAACTATGCGGGTTTTTCTTTGACTGCGCGGGCGAAGCCGCGGGCGGAAAGCTAGTACAGGTATAAAACTCACTCTCTTTCTTGCACATGTTTAAGAGAACTCACAAAGTGTCTTCGCAAACTCTTTTCACTCTTATATCTCTTATTACATTCTACACAAAAGAACAATTTCTCTTTCTCATGCACTATAGAATGAGCTTTCAAATTTGAGTGCGTGGAGAAAGTTTTATCACATTCAGTGCAGCCGAACGGTTTCACGCCGGTGTGGGAACTGCAAAAACAATCATACAAAATTAATAATATATGTGATTGGTGTTAATTATGAAGTTATATTTCGGGTTCGATTTGAAAAATTATTTACTTACAATATTATAAAGCTGAAGAGTTTGTTTGTTTGAACGCGCTAATCTCAGGAACTACTGGTCCGATTTGAAAAAATTATTTAGGTGTTAGATAGCCCATTTATCGAGGAAAGCTATAGGCTATATATCATCAAGCTTAGTCCATTAGGAACTGAGAAATGCGGGTAAAACCGCGGAGCACAGCTAGTTACATATTTTTAGTTAATGCCATATTGAATACTAACCGTAAATGTATGATAAGATGTTGTCTCGTTCTAAAGCCCTTGTTACACTCGTCGCAAATAAAATTTCTTTCCTTTGTGTGAATTTTCTTGTGGATGTTCAAAGAATTGTTATCTCTGGAATGATAATAGTTTTTTTATACATAACTAAATTATATTTGTCTGATAGAAAATTACTTAACAGAAAATAAAATTGTCAATATGTAATCATAAAATGTAATGTAATAAATATTTTTATTGTGTAAAAGGTGTAAATATAATGTAAAAATAGTATAAAACAAAGTCGCTTTCTCTGTCCCTATGTCCCTTTGTATGCTTAAATCTTTAAAACGCAACGGATTTTGATGCGTCTTTTTAAATAGATAGAGTGATTCAAGAGGAAGGTTTTAGTATATAATTTATTAGATTTTAGACAAAGCGGGCGAAGCCGCGGGCGGTAAGCTAGTCAAATATAAAATACATCAATTACACAGGCTGTAATCGTTAAGTGTGCACAGGCGATTTATCCGTAACTATCACAGATAACAAAAAACTTTAAACTGATATATCGAAAGTACTTAACCCAATGAGTAAAATGACCGTAATAAATTTTTTAAAAATAAAACGGGAAATATCAATCGTGAGTGTAACTATTAAGTTTGTGAGGATGTGTGTGTGTGTTTGTTACTCTTTCACACAAATACTACTTAACCGATTACAATGAAATTTAGCACACATATAGAGGGTAACTTGGATTAACACATAGGATAGGTTTTATCCGGGAAATCCCACGGGAACGGGAACTATGCGGGTTTTTCCATGAAAACGCGGGCGGAAAGCTAGTAACGGTATAATTACCAAAAACTAAACTTACCTAAAAACTTTTTCACATACATCACAAGCCACATTGTCCCACACCCCACACTTCGTCCCATGCTCCAGAGCGTGGGACCATCTTTTGAATCTTTTTTTACATAACACACATTTGAATCTTCGTCTATGAGCTAACTTATGTTGTGCCAATACTAAATTAGTTTTAAAATGCAGCTTGCATATTGCACATATGTGGTCGCCTGCTTCCTGTTGGAATAAACAATTTATTTATATGTATAATAAAAAAAATCATGTTTTCTACACTAATATTAGTTATAAAGAGGAAAACTTTGTTTGTTCGTTTGATTGTAATGAATAGGCTCAAACTACTGGACCGATTTTAATGAAATTTGGCACAGACAATCTTTAGACCCTGAGAAAGAACATAGGCTACCTTTCATTGCGAAATATGTACTACGGGCGAAGCCGGGGCGGACTGCTAGTAATAAGATAAACTCATGAAATTAATAATCATTTGGTTGTCACTAATCACCACAGAATATTTAGTAGCGAATGCTTTCACTACATAGTATAAAACAAAGTCTCTTTCTCCGTCCCTATGTCCCTCTAGAATCTAGATGGTTAAATTACCGTTAAAAAATGCCCGCGGCTTCGCCCGCTTTGTCTAAAACCTACTAAAATTATATATTAAAACCTTCCTCTTGAGTCACTATATTATAACTAAGTATATACATATATTTAAAAACCGCATCAAAATCAGTTGCGTAGTTTTGAAGATTTAAGCATACAAAGGGACATAGGGACAGAGAAAGCGACTTTGTTTTATACTATGTAGTAATTATACTCACGTAGCTATGTCTAAAATTATGTTCTTGCAAAACGTCATCAGTAAGAAAACCGACACCACACAGTTCACATTTATATTTCTTATTCATATATTTGTCAGCTTTCTTTTTATTTTCGATATCTTCCAATTGTTCTTCTTGAGATAAATAGATAACTTCAAAATCTGTGTTTGTACTGCAACAAATATTAGACTAACATGTACATATTAGGTCTTCTAGTATGTTTATTTTCACACTAGCTGTGCACCGCGGTTTCACCCGCGTTGCTGCGCTCCTGTTGGTCTTAGAGAGACAATATATAGCCTTATAACCTTCCTCAATAAATGGGTTATCTAACACTGAAAGAATTTTTCAAATCCAACCAGTAGTTCCTGAGATTTGCATGTTCAAAGAAACAAACTCTTCAGCTTTATAATATTAGTATGGATATTCAGGGTACAACACACCACGCCACGCCACACCATGCCACACCTTCCCACGCCACGCCATGCCACACCTTCCCACGCCACGCCATGCCACACCTTCCCACGCCACGCCATGCCACGCTACACCATGCCACACCCTCTAACGCCATGTTATGCCACGCAACACCTCGCCATGCCACGCAACGCTACGCCATGCCACACGATACCATGCGACACGCCGTGACCTTCCACAATGAACAAATATAGTGTATTTCTACACTTGTTATTTTTATAAGATCTATAATATAGGAAAAAATGAATAGCAAAATGTGTTGGTAAGCGCATAACTCCAGAACTACTGAACCGATTTTGTTAATTCTTTTCTAATAATATTCCTTGAAGTACAAAGTTGGTTCTTATGGAGATAAACGTAAACATGTACCACGGGCGAAGCCGGGACAGACCGCTAGTCATAAAATAAATTTAAATCAATATACCTTGAATTTTTTTCCCCAACATTATCCCAGTCACAATTTATCATTTCATCATTTTCGGTACAGCTATTCTCATGGTACTCAGGCACAGTTTCATCTATATAGACTTCGTTGAATGTCGGCATAATGGTTATACTATCCAATTTTTGTATTGTAAATATGTATGGATTATACTGGAAGTAATAAATTTTAAATTATATTTTGTGTTTTATTTGGACATTTTGAAAATGTTCAATAATAATTGACTGACCGGTTGGCTTGGTTGGTAGTGACCCTGCCTTCCAAGCCAGAGGTTGTGGGTTCAATTCCCAACTGGGGCAAATATTTGTGTGATGAACATAGATGTTTGCTCTGTGTCTGGGTGTTAATTATTATCTATATAAGTATTTATTTAAAATTATATAATATGTATGTTTATCAGCCATATTGGTTTCCATAACACAAGTGAAAGCTTAATATGGGATCAGATCGTGCCGTGTGTGAAAATTTTCCTGAAATATTTTTTTTTTTTTTTAAATAATAACTACTTTACTTACATCATCAACTATTGTTTCTTGAGATAATTTAATGTATTGAAGAAATTTTCCAATTTTCTTTAGTACTTTTTCACACCAAACGCAAATTAATGATGGATCGTTCTGTAATTTTTATAACATTTATATTTTTTACTATAATAATTTATATATAAGTACTGAATATATTACACTAGCTGTGCCCTGCGGTTTTACTAGCAGTGCTCCACTCCTGTTGGTCTTAGTGTAATAATATTATATAGCTTATACTCTATAGCCTTCCTCGATTTGTGGGCTATCTAACACCGCAAGAATTTTTCAAATCGGACCAGTGGTTCCTGAGATTAGCTCGTTCAAACAAACAAACTCTTCAGATTTATAATATATACCAAATTTCATGCTAAATGGTTCAGTAGTTAAGGCGTGATTGAGTAACAGACAGACAGAGTTACTTTCGCATTTATAATATTAAGTATGGATTATGTAATAAGTAAAGATATTCAACTTTTACATTAACTTACATTAAATCCGAGCTTGAGCAATAAATGTGCTATGTTTTCATCTACAATTCGACTGCCTTTTCTACGGCATAAGCAACAAGATTCATTGTTCATTTTGATTTATTTTGTATTGTACTTGCAAGTTTCACGTTTGGCTACGATCTGTTAAACTTATGTTTCAACTTATGGGACTTGGTTGGGACTTTATCACAAATCTAACTATATGAAAAATTTAACATGAGTCAATTTAACACGCTCAAAATCCCTCAAAGAAAATTTAAAAGCGCATTTGTTGTTTGTTTATTTTTTAACATGTTATTTTTAAATCTTCAGAAGTCGGGTTTTTGATCAGATAGGGAGTCTTTTTGAAATAGAGACCTTACCACACACTCCGTGTTTTCCAATTACAGCACTAGAGCGCATTATGCGGCATAATGCTTAACGTTGAATGTTCCAACTACAGCAACGCTTTGCACAATCGAGCACTGTTAAAAGTAGTGCGCGTGAATTGATGCGTGCAATCGATTTATCGTTAGTAATTATTAATTGTTGGAAAAAATTTTAAAGCTTTCGTTTCATTGTAGTTTTTTCGAAGTAATCAAAGTTAATTCAAATTGTGTTAAAAAAATAAATATAAGTATGGATGAAGGTACAAACTTTGAAAAAAATGTTAATGAAATAATCAACACTGAACTTAGCGCAACCTGCTGGTGCGTTTCACGTTCCAATTAAGCATCAGCATAATTCGGCATTGTGCGCCACTGAGTCGCATTATGCTCTGTAATTGGAAAACAGCCACTAACATCATTCTGAAAAGTTATTCTCAAATTATAATTAAGAGGAATATTAATAATATTAAAATATATTATTAATATTATTATAACTTTTATAAGGAAAAAAAGATTTAAATACTTATGAGCATTCGAATTTATTTAATACAATTGAACCCTAATTCCACCTATTATAATATAATGCTACAATATACCATGTATCCACAACCTATAAAAAAAATTAAAAAATTTTTTTTTTCCGTTTATCATGGCAAGAATTAAAAATTGAAATGACATTCCACTTTGAATTTGACTTATGTCATTAATCATTATCATAAAAATGGCTTCGATTTTTTTTTTGTTATCGAGAAGTGTCGAAAAGTTTTGAAACATGACTGAAAACTTAAATAAAATTTGTAAAACGTGCTTTAGCACTGGAAGGACCACAAGTCCAATCACAGATTTGAAATTTCTACTTACAAAACTTAATATGAGGGAGGTCAGTCATCAAATACCTAATTACTAAATTAGTTTTTAAGTTTGTGTTTCTCAGATCAATTGAAATTACAGATAGATACATCAAATGGTGAAATTTGTTGGGAGTGCAAGGCGATTATGGTTAAGTTCTACGATTTCAAGCAAAAAGCTATAAGTTTGCAGAATTTATTAGCAGCGGACCAGGTAGGTAGTTACATTTTTAATCAAATTTCATTATCTTATCCTATAACCATATTATTAAAAACTATATAAAGATTACTAGCTTTCCGTCCGCGGCTTCGCCCGCGTTTTCAAAGAAAAACCCGCATAACTATTTACCGATCCCGTGGGATTTCCGGGATGAAACCTATGTGTTAATCCAAGTTACCCATTACAGGTATGTGTGCTAAATTTCATAGTAATCGGTTCAGTAGTATTTGCGTGAAAGAGTAACAAACACACACATACACATCCTCACAAACTTTTGCATTTATAATATTATAGTAGGATAGGATTAGTAGGATTTTGGTTTTAGCAAAAAACTATGAACTACTATAATATAATCCTGCTGTGGTATCTCATACTATTAAATATTTATTTTAACTTATAATTTTCAGAGCAAACTCAATTCAGTGAGCACATTAACAAGCAGTACAAAACAATTGTATGATTATGAATTTTATTTTGACGAAGAAGTTGACGAAATTAAATTAGAATCAACTACAGCAATTAATTTAAAAGATGAATATATAGACTTTGAAATCCATGATTTTAACGAAAATATTGAAGAAACGGATATAATTCTAAATATAGATAACACAAATCAAAAGGAAGAACAAATAATAAATAAAGCTGAGACAAATGAAGAAAAAAATAATATAAAAGATACAGATAAAACAAATTTACAAGATTTAAAGAATAATGTTAAAATTAAGTGTTCAAATGAAAATGAATTTAAGAGAAAGTTCAAAACAGTAATTTATACAGAAGAAGAGTTAGTAGCGAATAGAGAAGAAAAGAGAAGTCAACCTAATTACAAGAAAGTACCTTTTAAATGTGATACATGTGTGCTTGGGTTTATGAGAGAGGATACTTTTGATTTACATGTGAAAAAGAATCACAGCGAGGTAAGATATTTAAATACTAGCGGTGCACCACGGCTGCACCCGTGGTACATATTTACGTTTACTCTCCATTGTAACCATCCTCGTACTTCAAGGAATAAAAATGAATTAACGAAATCAGATCAGCACGAGTTTAGCGCTTACCAACACACTTCATTTTTATTATGACTAGCATAGAAGACTAGATATCCGCCCGAGGCTTGGACCGTTTTGTCTAAAACGTAATAAATTAAATACTTAAAACCTTCCTCTTGAATCACTTTAACTATTAAAAAACCGCATCAAAATCCACTGCATAGTTTTAAAGATTAATTCATACAAAGAGACATAGGTTCGTTAGGGAACCGTAAAAATGTCAATTAGTCAAATTACTTACCACATAACCCAAAATAACCTAAAAACATTTATTTTACAGAGCGTAGGAGAATATATGTGTAAAATATGCGGAACGCGATTCTCCAGTCAATACCTCTTACATATACATGAAAGAAGGCACTATATGTCTTATCGCTGTGTCTTCTGTAGATTCGAGACTTTTTCACATCGCGGTGCGATTAAGCATTGTACTGATAAGCATTTAGAGGATGAGGCTGGGAAAGTGCATTGTGGCCAATGTGACAGTGTCTTTATGTAAGTAGAAAGAAGAAAGAAAGAAAGAATTTATTTTGCCAAAGGCCAACAACAAATATACCAGGAAAAACAGAGAAAAAGACAAGTGTGGCAGCCCTTTAGCAAAAAGGGGACCAACTCAGTATTTTGCTGTGCCTTCAGCAGCACAGCACTGATTTTCAGTGGCCCCAAGTACTAGCTGCGCTTCGGTTTCACCCGCGTGGCTCCGCTCCTGTTGGTCTTGGCGTGATGATATATAACCTATAGCTTTCCTCGATAAATGGGCTATCTAGCACCGAAAGAATTTTTCAAATCGGACCAGTGGTTCCTGAGATTAGCATGTTCAAACAAACAAACTCTTCAGCTTTATAATATTAGTATAGATAAGCATTTACTTAATTCAGAAACCTTCCGTATGTCTGAAAGACATGATTTTTTGCTTTAAAATATAAACTAAAATATCTGTATATAACATCGGCTACTCTTATAATTTTCAGATGTTGGTATTAATTAATTTATTATTTAAGTTGTTTGACAAACAACTTTAGAGTCTGGCCAGCCAAAGCTGAACCCAGTGTTTTTTGTAGCGGCCACATTATCTCGAATGTTATCAATTATCATGGCGTTTCTGCGTAGTTAGTTGTCAGTATTGTTGAAAACGGGTCAAATTATTTGCGAATTTAAAGGTTTTAGTGTTGAAATATGGGTAAAACTATAAAGAATGCTGTGCGGCAGCTTTTATTTATAATAATAAGTAAATATAAAGAGTTACAATGATTAGTAAATACAAAAAAAAAAATGTAAGTCAAATGTTTTATTGACAGGGCTACACTAACACAAACTACTACTAACTACTACTAACACAAATCAAAGAAATCAATAAATCCTTTAATAACTTTTAAATCCTTATTTGTTGTGTACCTAATGTACTATGATCACCTCTAACATCAAAAGTAACAAAATTTTTTTTTCCGAACTAAGCTGATGTTACCAGGTCCATATTTTGCCGCCCTTAACTGGGTTCAGCTTTGGCTGGCCAGACTCTATGAATACACTTTCTTTCAGGTCTGCAGATGAATTAGAGAGTCACATGTCCGTACATAATAAAATCACATGTTCGGAATGTGGTAGAAACTTCAAAGGGAATTACGCACTGAGGAAACATATCGAGTAAGTGCGTCTCTCAAACTCAAAGTTAAAATAACTCATACAAAAGGTCATACTCACACTCAAGTTTTACTTTAAATGTGGTCTGACGCATTGCAGGTGCATTCCCTTTTCGTTAAAAATTTATAATTTAATATCCTACTAATATAATAAATGCGAAAGTTTTTCGTATAAAACGTATCCTGTGTCATTCCTCAGGTCTCAAGCTATCTCTATACCAAATTTGAAGTAAATCCATGCAGTAATTTTCCAGATTAGCCAGGACATACATACAAACAGACGAAAATTTTGATAACTGTATTTTTGGCTTTGGTATCTATTGTAGATCAAGCCCCAAGTATTATTTAAAAAAAATATCCAATATACAGTTTTGACTTTCCTACGATCCTACTTATATTATAAAGGCGAAAGTTTGTAAGTATGGATGTATGGATGTATGGATGTTTGTTACTCTTTCACGTAAAAACTGCTGAACCGATTACAATGAAATTTAGCACACATATAGAGGGTAACTTGGATTAACACATAGGATAGATTTTATCCCGGAAATCCCACGGGAACGGGAACTATGCGGGTTTTCCTTTGCAAACGCGGGCGAAGCCGCGGGCGGAAATCTAGTTTTATTATATACAAGCTGCGCCCCGTGGTTTCACCCGCGTGGATCCGCTCCCGTTGGACTTAACGTGATGATATATAGCCTTCCTCGATAAATGGGCTATCTAACACCGAAATAATTTTTCAAATCGAACCAGTAGATCTTGAGACTAGCGCGTTCAAACAAACAAACTCTTCAGCTTTATAATATTAGTATAGATTAAGTATTAATTATAGATGTATAGATAATAAAATTTTATTCATTCACAGACACATCCACAAAGTGGAATCGATACAATATAGATGTGACCATTGTCGAATGACGTTCAAAATGAAAAATCGCCTAGAATCACACATGGCAACACATAGTGTAATGTTGGCTAAGAAACTATCATATTGTGACGTATGTAAAGTGCAATGTAAAAATATAAAGAATTATAGGAATCATTTGGCTTACAGCATCAATCATTCGGAACCAGCGTAAGTTCTTTTTTATTTATATTAGGTTATATAAAATGAAATAAGATTATTATGGATTAGGTTATATAAAATGAAATAAGATTATTATGGACTAGCTTCCGCCCGCGACTCCGTCCGCGCGGATGTCGGTCTTTGCGTGGATGGTTTATTTCTCCATTTTGAGTAACTCTGACAATGACATCTTATAAATATCTATTGGACCCAAATACGGCTAGGTCTATAATAATACGCAACGTGTGTTCGCGGTACCTACTACAGAACAACGTCTATGGATAACTGAAAAATTGAGATTAATTTTTTTTCTACGTATTTTTCCAGGATAAAAAGTATCCTATTTTACGCCCAGGATAATAAGGTATAATTATACCAAGTTTCATCGAAATCGAACCGGTAGTTTTCACGTGATGTCTTCACATACAGACAGACAGACAAAATTTTTTTTAATCACATATTTGGGTTTGGTATTGATCCAGTAACACCCCCTGCTAGTTATTTTTTCAATATTTTCAATGTACAGAATTGACCCTTCTACAGATTTATTATATGTATAGATAATTATATTATGAAGTATAATTTATATTATCTAACACTAGCTGAACTCCGCGGTTTCATGCGCAGTATTCCGCTCCAGTTGGTCTTAGGGTGGTATTATATAGCCTATAACTTTCCTCGATAAATGGGCTATCTAACACCGAAAAAAAATTTTCTGAGATTAGCGCGTTCAAACAAACAAACAAACTCTTCAGCTTTATAATATTAGTATAGATAATATAGAATTGACAATCCTACTTCTTAGAAATTAAAGACTTTTTAACGGATTTTAAACGCGATATAATCATTATATTATTTTCCCGACGTTTCGAACACTTTACAGCGAGCGTGGTCACGGGGAGACTTAAAATCCGTTAAAAAGTCTTTAATTTCTAAATGTTTAATACTCGCGTTAAATCAAACACTAGAAAATACAATCCTACTTCTTATTTAATATTATAAATGCGAAAGTTTGTTAGGATGGATGTATGTGTATGTGTGTGTATGTTTGTTACTCTTTCACGCAAATACTACTAAACCGATTACAATGAAATTTAGCGCACATATAGAGGGTAACTTGGATTAATACATAGGATAGGTTTTATCCCGGGAATCCCACGGGAGCGGGAACTATGCGGGTTCCTCTTTGAAAAAGCGAAAGCTAGTGAGTTAATAATTTTTAAATTTAAAATATTTTTAGGTATGAATGTTCAACTTGCAAGAAGAGGTTCGCGAAAAGAACGTATCTACAAAAACATATAAACATCAGCCATTTGCGAAAATCACAGTATAAATGCAGTATCTGTAAAAAGGTATGTTTTTAATCTATGAAAATTTAACACGCTGTTTTCAAACTCAAACTCAAACATTTATTTATTCAATTAGACTTCTTCGAGAAGCACTTTTGAAACGTCAATACATATTTTTAACATTTACCCCCGATTCGGAAAGCAGTATCTATGGAGAAGAACCGGCAAGAAACTCCATAGTTGCTCTTTTAAATCATTTCAGTATTACAATTTAATTTTACAAAATATGTAAGTAACTGTACGTATATATTATCATAATATGCCAAAGAACTGTCCTGTGGTTTTTACGCGACAACCCTCCATGGGTTTTTATCTTCATGGGTTGTTATTGGCTTCACCTGTATATTTGTATGTAACCGACTCCTTTACACTCGATTTTGACTTTAAACGGACAGATTTAATGCAAACATTGTATGTATCAAGCATCGGTGATAATGCAATAATTTTATGACTTCATCTTAGCGTAGCGTGTTTTTTCAGTTTTTTTACTAAGTGTATAGGCAAGTTAAATAAATACATATTTCAGGACAATTTTCACACACGGCACTACTAAGCTTTCGCTTGTGTTATGGAAACCAGATGGCTGATAAACATACATAATATATTATTATAATTTTAAATAAATATGTATATTTAAAAAAATAAACTAAAATGTAACTTCTGTACAATTTTTTAACAAAATATCTATAATAGATTCAAACTTAACCTGAAGTCAATTTTTTTTTAATTAATTTTTTTTTACAGTTATTTATAACTCGTTGGCGGTTATTCAATCATAGACAAAAGAAACATGGTGTTGCCAAAAGCAGAGACCACATTTGTAATGAATGTGGCAAGAAGTTTTATGTATGTATTTTCTACTAGCTGTGCCCCGCGGTTTCACCCGCATTGCTCCGCTCCTGTTGGTCTTACCGTGAAGATATTTATTAGCCTTCCTCGATAAATAGGCTATCTAAAGCTGAAGAGTTTGTTCGTTTGAACACGCGAATATCAGGAACTACTGGTCCGATTTTAAAAATTCTTTCACTGTTAGATAGCCCATTTATTGAGGAAGGCTATAGGCTATATTTGTACCACGAGCGAAGCCGGGGCGGACCGCTAGTTAATTTTAAAACTAAGAAACTAAATATTTATTACCCAATTGTTAATTTCTATTTTTCTTTATTATTCTTTCTTTTTCCCTAACGCCTTATTTTTTGCTCACCTACCTCCTTTTAATGTCTCTCCTTACATATTACTTACGGTGGCCTGGAAGAGATCGCTATCTAGGGATAAGGCCACCGTTTGTACACATTATTTTCCTGTTATCTGTACTTTATGTGTCTCTATTTCTTTTGTGTGTGCAATAAATAATTAAATAAATAAATTAATTAAATAAATATTTTCTATATTCTAGACGGCAACAACGCTCCGTGCGCACCAACTTATACATTCGGATGAAAGAAGTTTTATGTGCGAAGAATGCGGTGATACATTCAAACAACCGGCAGCTTTGTACACACATTATAAACTTGTACATAAGGGCATTAAAATGAAACAATAATTTGTGTTTTATTTACCTTTTGACTGTACTATAATAACTTCGCCCGCTTTGTCTAAAACCTAATAAATTATATACTAAAACCTTCCTTGAGAATCACTATTAAAAAAAAGAAAAAAAGACGGGTTGCACTCCGGGAGTGCCGGCAGTAGAAAAAACTTGATTATTAACGTTCAGCATGTTTGATATTTTGGAATGGTATCCGTCTTACGCATGGAATATAAGGGCTAAAAAAAATCCGTCTTACGCTTTTTCGATCAGGCCACGTGTCCTGACGCGAGTTTAAGATTTTATACCCAACGCCGCTAAAGAAGTTTTCACTTTAAAAAGTATCAAAATTCGTTGTGTAGTTTTAAAGAAGCAAAACTCTGTATGACGTACCCGATATATTAGAAATAGAAATAGAATGTGTTTTATTTGCCACCAATTACAAAAATATAAATCTTAATAATCTAACACAGAACAGGAAAAAAAAATAATATACATATATAGCGATGGTGGCAAAAAGGACTCCCCGTCAGCAAAGCAGCAACCATTAATTAAAATGTATTGCTGCACTGATTTTCAGAGGAGACCACGTGACTGTACGCAATTAAGTTATACATCTATTTATGATAGTGTGTTTATGTAGCATAGGCAAGAAACTTATATATAATACACTGGAGATTGCATTATGACCATTAACTTGTAACAAGAAAATATGACGTTGAATGACGCCTGTATGTTTATTTATCCCTTTCACACCAACTTGCCAAGTTAGGACTTAGGTCTTAGACTTGGACAGAACATTTTTAATGAATTAAAAAAAAACATTTTTTTTAATTAATAGTATCAACATAATAAAATAAATATATAATAGACTTAAAGTATGAAACCTACAGAATGTGCAGTCATAGTCGTTTTCTAATATTTACCGGGACAAACGGCTAGGTTGGCAGGTGTAAACAGGTATGTCGGTTTACTTTCACTTGATAGGATGATGAAAAAAAAAATATGTCAGCGCTGTTTTATTACAAAATTGTTTTTATATTATATTGATTTTTTAATAATTAATAAAAAAATATCCTGTCCAGGATTTTCCCAGTCAACCCATTTTTAATACATTTTTTAATACACTAAATTTATTATAAAATTGGTCTCATTCTATTATCACGCCGTTGCATTTCGGCTTATATTCGGATCTTAGACCATTTGCCTTTACCAAAATAGGTGTAGTCCATTGAAAAGTTAGTACATTTGGGGTTGCATTTCTTAGAGGACGCAATTTTATTTTTTTGATGTGTAGAGGGGGTTAGTGTGAAGTTATCACCAAGTTTGTGGGGTCGCAGCCCTTGTCCCACGGCCGCCATCTTGAAAATAGCGGAAGATATGGTTTATACGATATATCTCTTAAACTGTTTATCTGATAAAAAAAATTTGATAACATTATTTGTTGCAAATTGCCGTGATTGATTGATTGATTGATACGTAAGCCTACTTTATTGCATCAATCAATCACGGCAAAAGCGAATATATGCATATGCGCCGATACAAAAACAACAGAATACCCAGGATCGATCTTGTAATAGGAGCCACTACTTATAAAGGTGTGGACAAATTTAAATACTTGGGATGCCCTGTGACCGATACGTACACTAGGGAAGAAGAAATCGAAATAAGGATACAAAATACCCTCCGTTGCAGTGCAGCCTTACACAAAGTACTGGTGTCGAAAATCCTCAGCAGGCGTACTAAAATCCTTATCTATAAAACTATACTAAGACCTATCTTAATGTACGGCTGCGAGACTTGGACACTGACACAAAAAGAAGAAGACAAGCTCCTAGTTACTGAAAGAAAGATCCTAAGAAAGATATTTGGGCCAGTGTTGACAGAAGAAGGGGTTTGGAGGAGGAGGAAAAACTTAGAACTTCAAGATCTAATGGCCGAGCCAAACATCATTGGTGAGATTAAAGCCCAAAGACTCCGATGGCTCGGCCATGTGGAAAGAATGGGGGAAGATCGAGCAGCGAAACGAGCGTACCTGAGACAGCCATCTGGACGCCGTCCTGTTGGACGTCCCAGGTACCGCTGGAAAGATGAAATCGCCAAGGACCTGCGCACCCTCCAGATTGAATACTGGCAAGAGATGGCGCAGGATAGAGTCAAATGGAGGCTCTTATTGTCGGAGGCCAAGACTCACTTTGGGTCCCTGCGCCACTCTAGTAAGTAAGTAAGTAAGTAAGTATTTGTTGCAAATTAAATTCTCCACAATTTTGGTCCAGTAACTTTTTGTCGTAGAACTATAAATAAAAAAGTTATAAGCAAAAATGTTCAGATAATAGAGATATTTATATTTTTCAATAAAACTTTTTTTTTATCATTTTACGAAGAAATGATATATGACCATTTTTGTAGATTGTTTTTCGAGGAACAACTTTTACATACAACATTTTTTCATAAAGTCAATAGCTAAGGTTTTAAAGCGCTCCGAAATTAGTACTATTTTTCAGTACTCTTAGCTATACATTATACATATATTATGTGTGTACTAATAATTATTTGTCATCAGTAATTGTTTTTTTTTGTTATTATAATATTTTTAATAATTAATTTTGCAATATTATTAATAATTAATTATTGACTCTTTTCCCCACCACCCAGGAGTTAGAGTCTGGAAGCACGTTTTTTTTACGTCGAAAAGCAGGGCTGAAATGTTCTGTTCTTGCAGTGCTGCATGGGAAAAGAGCCAATAGCCAATATATTATGTATAGTTAAGAGTACTGAAAAATAGTGCTCACTTCAGAGCGCTGTAAAACCTTAGCTATTGACGTAATGAAAAAATGTTGTATGTAAAAGTTGTTCCTCGAAAAACAATCTACAAAAATGGTCTGATATCATTTCTTCGTGAAATGATAAAAAACAATTTTATCGAAACAAATAGCTCTAATTTCTGAACATTTACGCTTATAAATTTTTTATTTATAGTTCTACGACAAAAAGTTACTGGGCCAAATTTTTTAACCATTCACGTTAATAATTTGGTGAATGGTTTTTTCAAATGTATGGTGCTAAGTTCTGAATCATAGTTCTGAATAGTTTTTTTGACGTGACAACGTCTTAAATTAGGTTGCGGCTGGGAGTCACTTATGAAAAAGTGTAACGCTCGGTAACGTTACGATGAGTCACCGAAAGAGGCACGCGGGCATGGTTAGCCCGCCTAAGAGCGAGAGAGACAGACATAAAAAGTCGTTGTCACGTAAAACTTTCGCCCGTATACCGACTTTACAGGCAACCAAGAAGCTTATATCTAATACACTGGAGATTGCACTATGACCATTGACTTGTCACAAGAAAATATAACCTTGAATGACGTCAGTGTTGTTTTTTGTCTCTTTCTGTGGGTGACCACACTGGTTTGTATATTCAGGATTTTTCGAAATAGAAAAAAACTAAAAATCATGGTCTATAAATAATAACGACATATATTTTTAACAGTATTAATTATATTATAATATTACTGGCCATACTTTATAGGTACATACAATTTTAATTGGTATAGAATGATAGTTTTAAATAACTCTTGGCTACAAAGCCTGGATATGAACCGATATATAGCATTAACATCCTTTGTAAATAGAGGAAAGTTGTGTTTTGCATCAGATGCTGTTTACAAAATTGTAAGCTACTCAGATCTTCTTTTTAAACGCGTTGCTTCGACGGGTCAATTTCAAGCCAAAATCATCAAAGAAAAACTGTTTATAATAAACGCCTTGCACAAATTTCAGCTAACTTTACAAAGTTTATTTTTCAAAAGGTATTTTTTTCTGGGTCGTTATCCTCAGTAATTTTACCCTTGATGGGCACATATATTTGAAACACACATTCACACTTTGAAATACCTAAAACAAAAAATATGAGGTAAGTTAAAAGAAGTATAAATTTCAATGTAAAAACGAACAATCTTATAACTACATGTGAGTGCAATACCGATGTCGTGTGTTGTTTCATTACTAGTAAAAATCTTGAAAATGGTGTTCTAAATTTCATCATAATATTATTGTTATTACAATATATTCTCTTCACTATCCATAAAAACTCGTCATCATGGTTACCTTACTTGTTAATTTTGTTTATTGAAAACTTGTTGAAAAATGATAAAGTATTAGGGAAATAACAAATTTAACATGACTGCTTTCTAAAATGATGCAAAATTTTACAATTTTTGCCATTGATATGATTCTAAACAGGTAAATGCAGGAGTATTGAGGAATATTGTAAATAACGTAAATAAGTATACACTTGCCTGTGAAATTCTATGCCAGAATTTGGTGTCCAAACACTTCTGCAATTTTTCACAATGCAATACATTATTTATATTCGGAAAATATTTATTAAATACGCAACAATATTAACTTAAATATTCGAAGCGACGCAATTTTTTTGACACTTATGCCATATTGTCAAAGTGAGAGTTGCTACAATTTTATTATGGTAACTACCCATAATCAAGGAGTATCGCTTTTTAATAATTGGTCCAGATACTTATTTTATTTAGCATAAATAATAATTGTCTCATCCAATAATGCTTCTGAATGACGTTGTTGGCAATTTATCAACAAACTCATGTACAAAAACTAACCTTTTGCACAGAATATTACGGCATACATAGTAGCCTTGGGAAAACTTCGTATTAACAGTGGCAATACCAAGTTAGGTGTGAAAGTGATAAAACACAACAATTTTCTTGTTACACGTCAAATGTTCATACCGAAATCTCCAGTGTATTAGATATAAGCTTCTTGCAGGCAACCAATTTTTTTTAAATATTAAATTAATATCAAAAATATGTTATCAAATCATGATGAATTTATTGTGTGTATGCAGCATTATGTAGAATAGACAATAGAAAAAAAATACATTGATATATTATCTGTGGTTGTCCAAATGCCAAATCTCACCAAATCTCTAATCACTAGAACGTGACTAGAACTTCTACTTGTACACTACTTGCTAGTAATTGTATTCTCTTTGCTACTTGCCGTACTAGACGGTAGACCTAATCTGTGCTACTTGCCTGTGCTACTTGCTCTGTGCCCTGTGGTGGTAATCACCATTTGTGGGCGTGCCGCGTGGCATTTTAAACAAATGGTGATTTGACATATTTTGTGGCATTATCTATTAACTAATATCTTTTTTTTTCACCACCTCACCTAGGCACATAATACAGATGCCACCCAGGTTTGTATACCAAAAGAAGAAGTCTGGTGATATCCGAAAAAAACTTTTATCGCATCGAAATGAAAAAACAATGAACTGTGAAAACCTTTCTCTAACAAGAACAACGAAGCCCGCTAAAAATACAACGAACTTTTCGGTAAATATATCTAATTAAAGGACAAAGGGACGGAGTAACGCGTTTTAGATCGCGCATAACAGAGGTGAACAAGTTTATTTAAAACATTATGGATAGACGCTTGACATTACATAGATATAGGCCCCCGGGATCGTGGGTTATGTCGGATTCCTACCGACCAAAACCCCACTGTGTTCCGTCCAGCCGCTATTAAAACGAAGCCACGGGTGTTGTATAGTTCCTCCGCGATATGGTATAGCTAGGTATGCAGGAGGTTATATACCAGACCATGGTTGTGAAGATTTTCGTTGGTTCTTCGCTGTAAATAAGGTTAGAAAAAGAGCAATAATATACATGACATAATTATTTACAACATAAAATATTTAAATAGTCTCAAATTTATGGTTTGCCTGTATTGTGTATAAGAGGAGATTCAAAAATTTAGTACAACTGATAAGAATATAACTCAATTTTTTTTGACATCATATGTCTGAATATCTTAAATAACATACATAATATGTATTATCGTTTCTCTTCCCCCTCACATGGGGTGAGACTTAAATTAAAATATTTGTTTTGAGTTCTTCTATGGCAGTTTTGATTTTGTATTTGCCTTTCTCTAACATCTCTGGATCGTCAGATGATCGATCATCAGATTTGGGCTCTTCTACTTCATACTCTTCGGTTTCCTCGTTTGTGTTAGATCTGCCCTTTAACCAATCATATCTTACACTCATCTTGTTGGACAAGCTCTTCAGAGCGGCTCCCATGGAACGCTGCTCTTCTGGACTGTCCTCTGCGTCCAATTCCCTGGAGTCCTTCTTGAGTTTGTCAATGTACTCGATCTTGTCTAGTGCTGTTATGTTTGCGATAGTCCTTGCCGGGATAGACATGTTTTCCGATTAGGTCTGTCGATTTGTTGCCAAATGTTCATTAATTTGTAGGTACATCCTACTTCTCTCTTTCTTCAATATTAGATTTGTCTTTGGTCAATATTAGAACTTAATATCCATGAAATAAGGTATAATTTGGACACAGGCACAGGAGCTGGCACAAATCACTTCATAAGAAATATGAGATCTGAGGATATGTTCTCCATGCGAATTCGGCGTGAAATATGTGGTTTCACCAGCTCGAGAGGCAACTCTTTCAAGAATGTTTGTCTCAATCAGAGTGTTTGTGTTGACTTTGTATATTATTTGGGCATTGATCTCAGTTATATTCAAAATGGAGAAGAATGTGCGCATTGGCCATATTGATGTGATTCTGGCAACGGAATAATCCTCTTTTGATCTACATCATCTACGCCTCCTATTGTGGAATTGTAAAATGTTACAATCTCAGGTTTAGCTTTGCTTCCAGTTTCTTGGTCTATAGCGTTGTCATTGTGAAGTGTTGATAGCATAAGGACAATGTTCTTTGTTTTTTTCTTTGGCATTTATGATATCTTATCTTCACCGAAACCAAAAATTAAACTTGATATTGGCCTATACTTTGTTGACAAAAAAGAAGGTGGAATCTCTTTTTTATTTTTTCGCAGTGTTCCCACCGCCGTTGTTCTGTAGGTATTTTTCAATTCATCAAACAACAGTTTTTAATGTTAAATAATTGTACATATGTAGTTAGATTTCTTCCCGTGTTCAATATGGGTTGTGCTTGTGCAATTCTCTTCACAACATCAGCATCAACATTTGTCATATTAATTATTCATCACTAACAAAAAGTTTACAACGGTAAGATTTAACATAAGGCATTAATTTCATTCTTGTCTCCCTAGATCTAAGAACATATTGTGCATTCGTCATTCATTACAATAATCACACCAAAATTGTAAGCTGTATAACAGACTAGTAGATTGTATAAATTAAAAAAAAATATATATATTTTATATAGTACTGGTGCACGTTGTGTACATTTTGTGGCAGGGGAAGATCTGCTACGCTCTGAATTTTGGCAGAACCTAATTTCGTACCCCAAGTAGTCGATCTTGGTTTGCGAGAAACTGCATTTTGATAAATTCAATTTCAGATGCGCCTTTTCTAACAAGATTAAGATTTCTTCTAAACTAGTTATGCATTCAAGCTGAGTTTCACCAAAAATCAACAAGTCATCTAAATACACAGTGGCTTTATTAAATCGAGCCTGTCCCAGAACGTGGTTCATCATTCTTTGGAAGACAGCTGGGGCATTTGCCAGTCCGAACGGCATACGATTATATTCATAGTGACCGTCGGGAGTTACAAAAGCAGTCAAATATTTGCTGTCTTCTGAATTCTTCTTTTGAATTTCTCCTATCAAACTTTTCTGAACAAGCTCTACAATATGACATGGCTGGAGAGGAGTTGAGGAGTTGAGGTCCTCCAGGTAAACAGTTCTCAGTATTTTTATTACTCACTGCTACAGAATTCTCTGTTGAAAGATCAAATCTGATTCGCCAAAAACATCCAGGTTAAAAGTTTCGTCAATATTATTAAAATTTTCAGCAAATTCGAGGGGCAATGGAGGTTCGCAGACACTCTCACTTGTCTTTTGATTTCCTTGGTTGTTTGGTGAAGGTAGGCTTAATATGGGCAACTCGCTATATGTGGTCGCATCATGAGATTTATTTATTTTGTTATATCATTTAATTTCTTTTGCTCGTTTTCTATCTGATGCCATTATGAAATACATAAATGTTTCAATGAATATGTATCTTATCTTCTTTTTAAAAATTGTCAATGCAAGTATCATCGTTACAGAAGAAAATGTCTCTCCAATAATTATTGGCAAAATTGTTGAGTTGATTATATATTGGTTGTATACACAAAAAGTGCTGCATTCTGCACAAGTAAAGAGACTATCTTGCCCTTGTTGACAGTATCACATTTCCAGTTAATTAGCCCAAAATACGGTGTTGTTGTGATAATACCACCATTGTCTGCTATTGCTGGTATCACAATTGTATTCTCATCATTTCCAAAAGTATAGTTGTTATAGCCAACAGCCCTAGCAATGCCATTGTGTACTGTAACTGATAATTTTTCGGAATTAACCAGAACCACCATATAGGTAGTAACTAGGTAAAAAAACATTTTAACTATCACTTCTGTGTTATATCCCTGCTTGCTGCTGCTGTCAAATGAAAATACCAAATTGTAGCGGCTTTATATATTTTGTTCGCTCTTTTTCTAAACCGATGATGATAAAAACAAAGCCAATCAGCACTTTCGGGCGTACGTTGACTCGTGTAATGTCTACGCGGCGCAGATCGTGTAACTCGACGCGTACGGCTACTGCTTTGAAACTTTGATATTCCCTATTCTAATTCATCTGCTTGCACTCCGCGTTGGTAAAGTTCAAATTCACGCACAAAACTAGCAACTTTATCCTGCGCTGTTAAAATATTCGTCATAATATTTCCTTGCAATGAGAGATTAAGACCGTTAATTTCACTGAAAAAATCAGCAAGATAAACCAGCGTTTCAACGAATATTTTATCTTTTATTTTTGTGAAAAACTCGTTCTCTTTTTGTGTTCTCTGTTTTTGCAAAGATAATCCTATGTCTTCACGAAGCTCGTGCAGCCTGTTCAAAACTTTTCCTCAAGATGATAATCAACGTACCTCTGTGTCAAGGTTTTTCTCGTTTATTTGTCGGTGGCACTGGTTTGGGAAAATGTCTTTCTATAAGGCGAATTAAACAGTATCGTTGTGACTAGAAATTTATTTATTTATTTATTTAAAAAACATCACATACCATTACAGGACAATGCCCAATGCGACATAGATACAATTTTATTTTAAAAAAGAAACTTAACTAACTTAAATACTAAATTAAAATTACATACATAACTTAACATAGACATAGAAAAATTTAAAGAACTTTTTAACAATAACAGATTAACTGCAATATCACCCTTACAAATTCACTCATAGGACAATGAAATAAGTCCGCTCTTTCGTGCGCTTCATTTATTATGCGGAAGGTTGGTTCGTGCTGTGGGCACTAGCAACAGTGGTGAACGGTGCCGTTTCCACGCGAATCTGGTGGGAACGCTGAAACTCACACATTCAAGTAGTCTTGAGTTCTGTTCCCTACCACGATATGTCTTCCAACTGTTATTTCACCTTTGTGCTTTAAAATGGGTTGTTCTATTAAAGAAAACTGAAAATCAGCTAATGGATATGACTCTCTTCCAGTTAATATGTAATTTAAAAGATGTATGGGAATTTAATAAAATCAAATAAAAAATATGGAAACCTATTTTTTGAAACCATTTCTTAGATTTCCTCATGCAGGATAATGAACTTAAAAACATGTCGGTTTTATTAACTGTACCCATATTGTTGTTATAGTCCAGGATGCCTTCTGGCTTTAAAATTGATTCGTTAGTTCTGTAATCCTTCCTTCCTGTATCCTTCATTACATTTTTTATGAAAAGTGTTCAAAAAAATGTACATCTCTCCGATCATGCCACTTTATTGCCATCATTTGGGAAGTGTACTTCACTTGGACTTCACCGGCCGCAACTCAGGTAAAGGTATGGCATACCTACTCGATTTTTACGGACTGTACCGCAAGAATTGGTTTGTTTAGATAACAACAGTTTTGAGAGCGATGGGCTCGTAAACCAATTGTCAAGGAAGATAGTATGGCCCTTGTCATAGTAATCTTCAATCATTGTGGTAACTAATGCACCAGATTGCCCTAAATTATAATTATCGCTTATATGAGTTCTTCTTTGTATCATACAGCCCGAAAAATTTAACGCCAAATCGACTTCTTCTCTTTGGAATATATTGCTTAAACATCAGTCTTCCTTTAAACAAAATCAAACTTTCATCTATCACGAGTTTTTGGTAAGGTACAAATAAAGTTTTAAATTTGTTCGTTATTTGTTGTACTAGTGGTCGTAACTTTGTCAGTCTATCTGATCTTGTTTCACTGTCAGGATCATTATAGTGAAGGTGGCTAAGAATACTCCTGTATCTATCCCTTAGCATAGTTTGTGAAAAGATTGGTTGATATAAAAGAAAAGAACATGAGTTGCCAAATACTCATGTATTTCCAATGCTTTTTTTGCTAATATTATACAATTTTCTCATCTTTAAGTGAACCGTGTCCGTCCGAGTTAACCGCATTTAACACAAATGTTGCAGTAATAAAAATTTATAAAGAATAGTAAACATGTTAAAACCGCATACTTAAGACAGTTTGAATGTTCTCGATGATATTATAACTATAGCTTGTGATTTGATTAATTTATGAGATTCGCTTATTAAATACAAATGAAATTTCTGCATTTTTATTTTCTACACAATTATACAACAATGGATATACATGGCATTTCCAGAATTTAATGATACTTTCTAGAAAGCTTGTCATATAGTTTTCATCATAAGAGATGCAAGTAATTTCTACATTGTTGTTAGTTGTAAATTCTGGGTCAGCGATACAAAAGTAACAATAATTATTGTGACCACTTAGGTACATTTGCATCTGGGCAAAGCAGTTCTTGCTTGGTTTACCATTTTTAATATAGTTTGCATAAGTTATTCTACTTATGGGACATTTTATCTCAACTATGCCATCTGGACATATTCCATCGGGAGAACCAGCTAATATGGGACGTTTTCGAGATATGATCAACCCTGCATTGTTTATCTTTTTCCCTAGTTTCTTGCTAAAAATTTGTCGAACTTCTTTTTCTAAATCTTTACCCCGTTGCATTGCTTGTGTATCTGGTATCTTCCCACCCGTGCAAGAAATCAGTGTTCCATCATTGGTTTGACATCGACTCACTTCATAAGCTCTTGAAGCAGTCATCCTTCCATACCTCAGAACCAAAGATTAGTTTTAGACTGGTCCCTGGTTTCAGCTTCAATCTTGTTGATGAGATCAATGGTTAGTAAAAGTTTACTTAAATATAAGTCACAACACTCTACCTTATATGTACAGTCAGTGACAGAAGAACGTACCCACAGTAACTACCAAATGAATCGTTGAGGAAAGACAAATATGATGTTTCTGTATTGAGAGCAGAGAGACATGTGATGCATCGTCGTCTTATAATTATAAATATCTTTCATATAAATATTCCTTTCCATATTTGCTCTGGTTATGATCTAAGAACGATTGGTGAATTGCTAACAGGAATGGTGTATTATCAGGTAAAGTAAGAATAAAACAAAGTTTCTTTATACATTTTTACAATTCAAGGGACATATAAAAAACACTTGGAATAATTTAAACGCTAGTCACAAAGGCTTGAAGCAGCAATTGACCTCATACTCTTAAAACTATACCTCTGTAAAAATCTTGCTACAGTTGGAAGATGGATCTGAACACTTCAAGCAAATAGTAGAGTCCCAACTCCGTGACAGGCGAAATATGAGTTCATTATAATCTAAAGGGTTTATATTTCTTTGCAACATTGTCAGCAAAAACCAATCTCCAACCCATAGCTTGTTAAACTCTAATTTAATGTCTTTAGCACCATTTAGATTGCTCGCAGATCAGAGCTGGCGCAATCTGATCCCAGGAGCAACCAACGTAAATAAACGATATACAACAAAAAGTGCTCTGATAATAGCTAATATATGAAACCAAAACCAAGTGAGAAGATAGACTTTCTGATTGATGGCATTTTGTGCGAGGATGCACACTCCATCCCTGGTTTCCACGGACCCGCTAGGGCCGAATTTCTTGTAAGAGCACGTCGTCATAGTAGGAAACATACGCTACAACGGAATTGTTATTTCTTGTTGCAAACCTTTCTTCCAGTTATACATGATGACATAAAGACCGTAGTATTGGAATTACTCGCCAAAAAAGACATTCAGCAAGCATATTTGACCTGCGACGTTACTTAAATTAATAAGTTCACACGTCAAAAATCTGTAGTAAGTAAGTAGTGATTCGCGGGTTCTGGCGCTTGCGCGAATCAGTTGCACCCAGCATATTAAAAAAAAAAAGTTTTGCAAGGATGCACGGTTCCAGATATGTGCAGATCGATTTACTCATATCTCATATTATAGGTTATATATCGTTATAGGTTTTATATCTCATATCATATATCTATTGTTGTGCTTTTGTATTAAACTTCTATGTTACGACCTACCTCGCTATTCTGAATCATCAATAAAACACATTCCTTTATTTTACTGCCATTTTTATTTCCAAAATGTTGTTGCTTATTATCTACTGGTTTGTGTGCTTGAAAATGGTCACCAAATAACGTTTCCTAAAATAACCTACTTTCTGTTAACCAAACCGAACTTCGGGGTCCCTGATTTCCTGCTAAAGCGAGTTTTAGATTTGGCGGCCATTTGTCCATTTTGCTATACAAAAATAATTCTTGATGAACATTTGAATTGTAGCCTTATCTACTTATAAAATAGGAGCGAAACATCTCATCTGCTAAAATATCGTTGTACTATGCATGGAATATCCCTGAAACTTATATAGCAAATACATTAAGCAATATTCACCACAAACTGAAGTCCAATCATTCTGAATCAATTCCTTTTCAAAACTGGAGATAATATCGCTCAGGTTTTCGTCCATATGAATCAAAATATTGACCGATGACATTCGTATCGATATGTACAGCTACCCAGTGTGAACCTGGTTTATCATCCGCATCCAAATTGCATATTATATACGTTGGTACATGGGTATACAAAGGCAGTCTATTAGCAGCGTAAACATTATTTTCTAGACTGGGAGAGACTCTCAGAGAGAGAGAGACAGTACCAATCTATTCAATGGTTGTTCTAGGAATGTTCAATTATAGTGTTTTGTATAAGATTAAGTAGGAAGTGTTTAAGGAAATAAAAAATAGTAAATTGCATACAATTTGTTTTGTTTAATTTTATAAAGTTAACTAATTATATTGACCGACTCGCGAAGGCGTAAAAAAATGAAATTTTCTTAAAAATAATTTATTGTAATAAAAAAAAATTACATTTTAATTATATCTAACTTAAATTACGTCCCTCCGGTTCAATGTTGGAACCAAGAGTGTCCATCGTCTTCGGCGGGGCAGCGTCGCGGTGGTGGTGATTGCCGTAATACTTTCTGGAACCGCAGGTGTGTGCGATGTCGCAATCGTTATTCTGGGTGGCCTTATGCATCTTCTTATAATTAATGCGTGTTATATGTACTCAACATGTTTCCTTTAGTTACATATACACAAAATGCATTAAGAGGGCTTATTCAATTTAGCGCAACTCAAATCTACTCGATCTATCGTTAACGTACGCGCTGCGACACATTACAATAGTACAATGGTTTCTCTGTGTGCGTGAGCGCTGCACAGTTAGCACGAATCATTTTGATACTTTTGTTTATTTAGGATCTATTTTATTGATTTTATATTTTGGATGTAATTGTTTTAATAAAAAAACAAGCGAAGTTTAAAAGTATTTATTTCAAAATCGTATATCTCTGATTGGCATTGACCGACTTTTTCTTGGGTCAATCATTTCCGGCAATAGACATTTATGGTAAAAAGATAATAATTTTGGTTCCATTTTTGTCGTCCAAAATAAATCGTCTCTAATAATTTTTGTAGTCTTCACGGCGAATTCTGGTCCTGTCCACACCGCAAACAGACAAACATTTTTTTGACTGAAAAAAAAAAGAAAAATTTAAATGTATTTCTATCAATGACTAAACTTAAATATACCTAATACGCACAGTCTCAGCCGAGTCGACTCGTTACACTTGAACTATAATAAAAAAAATTATAGTGATTCTCACCTGACATGGAGCTGGCCTTGGATTTGATAGTACCAGTCGTGGTTGGTATTAACTGACCCATCAATTTTCCAAAACTTAATTTTTTTTTGTATTATGGCCTGTTCAGCATCCATATTACGCGCCGAATAGGGACATTTCATTTCGACGATCCCTTCTTCGAATAAACCATCTGGTGACGCTCCCAAAAAAAAATATTTTTGGTCAATGAAGAGTCCACATTTTTGCACAACGATACCCTCCTGCTGCTCCAGTTGCTTGATAGCGGTTTTCTCGTTAGTTTTTCCATATTCGATGGCTGTTACGCTGTTCAAACAATAGGAATAGACGAGAGACTTCACGAGTGGCGCAGAGCTAATATTACATCGCCTTTTGCAAACCTAAAAAAAGAGAAATTATTGTAAATAAAATCAACAAAAATGCTTCAGGATGATTTTCGTTTTTAGTATTAAAAACATACCTTGCTAAAAGATGAGGCTGTTAATAGGCATCTTCGGAGCTCCAGCCATAATGCGCTTTCAGCTTGTAAAACTGTGTCTCGTTCTACCTCATGACGCTTTTCTACCAGGCCTTTCAAGTTTTGCAAAAATATATTTTTTGCAATTTCATATTGGTCTGGCGTTAAATCCGGCTTTTGGCATCTCTCGCCATAGTCGTTCCTTTCATTTTGAAACACAAGCTTTTTTTTAAAGCCTGGTCTACGTCTAAGGTTACGATTGCGGTTGCTCTTACAACGTCTCGACTCCAGTACCTTAATTGATTTCCTCGGGCTTTTTGCAAAGTTTGATTTGTACAAACTGTACAGAGCTTTACCAGTATTGAAAGCTACAACTGCAGCGTGACACCGAGCTGTATACGAATTTTTCAAGGAAAAATTTATGCGTTTGCCACCTACGTGCTTTGCAACAATACTGTTAAATTGTTCGGCTCTATTATTATTTAAATTATATAGCAAGCTTTTCGAATTTAGAGCAATTTGTGTTGTGTGAACCATTACTTTTCTAAATAGTGATTTCGCCAAAGAAACCAGATTTTGCTCTTCTTTCTTATCATCTGTGCAATAATAATCATCACATGAAGTATGGTCACCAAAAATATGCTTTGGGCTGTTAATTATGTCATCCCTTAATTTAATTATTTTATCGGAACTGCTGGTGTTCTGAGCATTGCGAAAGCGAGCTGCTGCTCTTACGGCTGTACGAAGTCTAGTTATTCGTTCATTTGTTAGCAGTTTTCTTTCGGAAAGTGGAATAGATGTATCCTTTTGTAGGTGCATAAGTTTACTACTGTAGTTTCTAAGCAGGTGGTTTGAACATTCAATTTTTTGCACTTGTACATTAGGATATGGCCTGCTTTCCAATATTTTTTTATAGGTGCTTGCATCTCCATCTGCTATAAGAGTTTTGTATATTAAGTTATGAGTGGTGACTGAAGTTTTAAAGCCCTCGACTATACTAGTTTGTTCCATACTTTAAGATGATCCTAAATGATTTCTAGTGCACTGATGGATGGGTGGCGACTGATTTTTTGATACAGATCGGGCGCATACTATACAATATTTATTTTTTACTTCCATAAATAAGACTTTTCCAGTTTTGAATCCAATAATTGCAGCTGCTCCCGATGCTGCGGCATAATTATTTCTATAGGATCTTTTAGACCAGCACGCATCAGCTACAACTACGATCGCAGGAATTCCGTCAATAATTTCTCCACTTTCAATTGCTAGCTCACCTTCTTCTTTAGCTGCCTCTTTCATACTAGTTTCTGCAGCAACTGCCCACCAATTGGATACGTCACTATGACATTTATTGTATGTTTTTTGATTCAATTTGGGTAGGTCCATAGCTGTTAATAACTCATTTAAGTTTGTTCGTCCACAGCCAATTAACATTGCGCCAGTCAATGCAGCATGATTTATAGTCATATCATTGGACTCATCGGGTGAAGTTTCACAAGAATTAATTTGAAATTTTTGGTTGCACATGTTACATTGGAAGTGAATTACTGACTCCAAGCCAATAAGCTTCTCTCTTATTATTTGCATGTTGCTTATTGAACAACCTAATCCCGGATTGTGATCAGATAATGTTTTAATTTGGTCAAACAAGTGATTAAAGTCAACAATTCTTCGACCTTCAATTCGGAATAGGGATTTGGTTAAAACATTTGATTCCACACCCTAAAACAAATATGGTTATACAAAGGATTAACAATGGATACTGTGCCATACTTTTTCAATTGTTGTATTACAACAATTCCAATATTATTATCATCGAATAATACTTACAATTTCGAATTCTTGAATATCGTCCAATTCCTCTGCAGTACTTTGCATTCTATTTTCCGGTATTACAAAATCTTCAATTAACGATGAAAATATATCCTAAAACAAAGTAAGGCTAGAGCGGGGAACTTAATATTCTATTGGATCATCATGTATAGAATAATACATATAAGTTGTAATAAATCTGTAGAAGGGTCAATTCTGTACATTGAAAATATTGAAAAAATAAATAGCAGGGGGTGTTACTGGATCGATACCAAACCATAATAAAAAGTAAAAAAACTAAAACCCAACTACGACAATAACCGGCGCTGAAAAAGTATAAAACAAGATTTCAGAATACTGAACTGAACAAAGTTGCTAATGTAGTTGCAAGTAAATGGACACAGTAGATTCTACCAAGATGCCTTCGTTGTAAATTGACAATAATGTCATACAATACTATTCTGAAGTATGCAATATTCCACTATGTAGAGATAAATTTCATGTTTGGAAAACCGCAGTCACACGTTGTCAAAGTGCTACGGTAGATAGGTATATGTAACGTGTGACTACGCCTTTCCAAACATGAAAATTTATCTCTACATAGTGGAATACATATTGCATACTTCAGAATAGTATTGTATGACATTATTGTCAATTTACAACGAAGGCATCTTGGTAGAATCTACTGTGTCCATTTACTTGCAACTACATTAGCAACTTTGTTCAGTTCAGTATTCTGAAATCTTGTTTTATACTTTTTCAGCGCCGGTTATTGTCGTAGTTGGGTTTCAGTTTTTTTACTTTTTATTATTTGTACTATTTTGGTGTTTAAGTGTATTTGTGGTGCATAATATTAACAAAAGTTAAATTGATGAACTAATAAAGAAGCTATGAAAGAAAAGATGTGAATTATATGCAATCAGCCCATGAATACAGGTAAAGTCACGAGCAAATGCTAGTAATATAATATATATATTCAGAATGTACAAGTAAAGCGCTTTCAAATGATACCAAACACGGGATATTTATCTTAACTTTATTTTTTTACTCTGTATGTTTTGTCCGCTAGAGGGCGCCACATTAGATTTTGTGAAACCCCATATAGCCTATAACCAGCGGACAATTAAGACGCTTCTAATGATATGTCATTTGTCGAATTCTGATAAGTAGTTTAGAAGTTACGAGGGAACAGATGAACATACATACATACATACATACATACATACATACATACATACATACATAGCCTGTCAAAATCATAACCCTCCTTTTGCTTTGCCGTAGTCGGGTAAAAATATGTGATTAAAAAAAAATTTGTCTGTCTGTCTGTATGTTCAGGCATCACGTGAAAACTAACGGTTCGATTTCGATGAAACTTGGTATAATATATATATATATATATATATATATATAATATATATATATATATATAATATATAATATCTTGGGCATAAAATGGGATACTTTTTATCCTGAAAAAACACGTAGAAAAAAAAATCTTAATTTTTCAGTTTTATCCATTGACGTTGTTCTGTAGAACCGCGAACACACGTTGCGTTACCCGCAGTGGATTCAGCGCCGTCCGCGATCGACCTTTATCAATAACTTACATTATTTACTTAGAAAAACAACAGTGAAATACCGGCAAAATTCGACACTTCTGCAGTAGTGTGCGTGACTTTTGCCAAGCAAAAAACATTGACGCGCTAGATGTCGTGCGCGTTCGCGTTCGTTATCTTAGTGTAATAATTGAGTAATTCATTTCCAATCGTTCAAAAAAAAATAACAATAAAATAAAACTAATGACCTCAGAAATCTATGTTTTTTTTTTTTTTTGTAAACAATTTATTACTCATTATTGTTGTTTGGCAACTCGAAGCGTGGTCGTAGGTCTGTAGACTGTTTTGTACACTGAAGGTCAATGGTATTGTAGGTACTTTTGTTCGGCGTCGTCGCTCGTCGGCTTGATACATTCTTGATTTCATTGACACGCGCTATGATTTGCGCGCGGAATTTCTTGTGTTGTGAATTTATTTTTGTATGCTATGCATTCAAATTGCAATATTTCTCTAGTATGCATTTGAGACTATATTGTAATAATTGATCGTGGGTATAGTAATTAAATATTCTAATAACGCAATTATACATATTATAATATGGGGCCATTCATAAAATACGTTCGCATACAGGGGGGGGGGGGGGTTTCGGGAGTGTGACAAGATGTGACAAGGGGGGACAGGGGGTCTACGGCAGCGTGACGTTCGCCGTTCATTAAAAATTTTTACTCAGTATTCGTTCTCTCGGCTTTTTAATTTTAATTTTGTAATGATAGAAATAATTTATTTCGTATATACAGATATTTAAATGTACAATATATATTTATTACAATAAATTGTAACTTGATAAAATTTGTGTATTATCAATCAAAATTTATCATGTTTAGGGGGGGAGGGGTCTTAGTTTTTGTGACGAAATAATTCCAGGGGGGTCGCAGAAAGTGTGACACAGCGTGACAACCAGGGGGTAGGGGGTCAAAAAAAGTTAATTTTAGTGTGACGTATTTTATGAACGGCCCCTATATGTATTTTCGGTGGGATTCAAAACAAAAAATTGGCCCGTGATTTTTATGAAATTTCACCACATTGCAAATCACATCAATCATACACATGTATGACGAAAGTGATTAGTATTGTGGCTAACATTGACTCATCAGTTCATCACTGAAACCAGTGATAAATCAGTACCTATATCATATTGTGTTTGAATATTTTTAAACAATGATATATACAATTATTATAAATCGGTAAACTATCAAAGTAATCACAAACTTGCAAACATTGGTAAAATATGCTTTAGCGAATTTTCAGACAGACACACAATTTTATTACTTAGTTTGTTTTAGCAAAGTAGGTACCTATACTCTACTCCGTTTACGTCGCGCGTCGCGTCGTCGAAAACGGTGCACCCAGAAACAAACATACCTAATTACCTAATTCAGTTACAATCCTTTTTTTGTTCCGTAATTTATTCTAATACGATTTTTTTTATTCGTCGGCCAGTTCTACCAGGTATAAAAAGATAAAATTGAAATATAATTACTATAGCGACAGCTAATATAAAAATGAATCGTAAAATGTGTTGGTAAGCGCATAACTCGAGAACGGCTGAACCGATTTCGATAATTCTTTTTTTATTATATTCCTTGAAGTACGAGGATGGTTCTTATGGAGAGAAAACGTAAACATGTACCACGGGCGAAGCCGGGGCGGACCGCTAGTTATATATATAGATATGTTTAGATAGTGTATTTGAATATAACGTAATATATGTAATAGAATTTTTTTTCAGTTTTCCTTGTTTGTATTGCCTTGTTTTTGCTCACCCACTTTTGTTTTGTGTATTTCCTTTGTATGAAGGGTTGCCTGGTAGAGATCGCTACTTGCTTGTTTTATATTATATGTTGTGTGCTTTTCCACTTGTATTTATTTATTTATAAGCAATAAAGAATATTCATTCATTCATTCATTCATACCATTGTTTAATTTTTCATTCACCGAGCAATTTTCATTATTTACTCTATTATTTACTCATATATTACATAGGAGGTACATGATGAAAATAGATCTAACAACTGATAAATATAATAAAAATATATATCAAAACCAGTCAAAAATTTAATTTGTTGAACTAACCATATTAATTAAAATACTTACTTGGCCTTTATCTGCATCATTGGGTTTACTCGACTGTACTTCAATTGTATTCATTTTTCTTCTGAAAGAATAAACCTACTCGTAAATTCAAATTCAAAATATGTTTTTATTAAAGAAGACTAGTAGGTACAGGCGCTTTTGATTAGTCGAAAATAAGTACATTTCACGCGGGCAAAGCCCCGGTTGGAAGCTAATATATAACACAAATATACCGACCTTTTAGCTCTGGCCGTAACCATATTTTCTAAATTTTTGCGTTTTTTCTTTCCTAAAAATAGCTTCGTTTTATTTCCCATTCTGTCTAAAACATAATTTGTTGTCACTATCAAATAATGTCCATTATAAAAAAACCATCATCAAAAATAAAATATTTTACTTACTAAAGTACTAAGATTCGACGAATCTTACACTATAATATTGTACGCACGGGAAAGGTCAACAGGGGTCAGCGAGAGCGTCCAGTCGCGACCAGCGACATGTCCTCTCTCTGGAAAGGCTCGCTGCCGACTGATTTGAATCGGTTCGCGCGCAGAGTTTTATAGTAGTTTTTTTTTAAATTATAGAAAAATAATAGGGATATTTTAGTTGATTTTTTAAATTGTTTCTTATAAAGAAGACATTCTTCTATTACAAAATGTGTAAATTATATTACATTAAGACATATATATTGGCGAAAATAATCATTTCATTGACTATAATTTCTAAAAAAAATTGAAATCGTTCGGATTTTATTTTCACAAGTTAGGAGTCTAAAATAAAAAAATCTTTTAACTAACTATTTTAATAAGGATTTTTGCAGTTAGTTAAAAAATTTTGTTGGTTACATCTGTAAGTAATTTCAGATATTTTTAGCTTCGAAATTGACACTAAAAGTGAAATCAAGTACTCATCGGCTCAGTTATCTTGATGGTATTCACAAATACTGTATTAATTGGAAAAAACTCTTAACTAACTATATAGACAATAAAATTTCCTAAAATTATTAGTAATTCATATGTTTGTAAGATAAGTGGTTGATGGACAATCTGGTTTGAAAAATCACATATTTGAGCCAAACAGCGCACGGACCGCGTACACCGTCTTAAGCATAACACATAAATCTAAAACTTAACTACAATAATAACATTTCTTAAAAACTACAATTATTTTACATTATTTACAATCAAACAATACATTTTAAATATGTAATAAACTATTATATAACATTATAGTAATATCACAAATTTACAATCAGTACAAATGTTGTTTATACACACAGAAATAAAAGTAAAAAATATTACACTTAGCGTAATTTATAATGTCCCCAAGCCAATGTATCAATGTTGTTGTTCATAATACATCGTTTGGTATCATTATATGATAAAGATGTTTTATTTATTTTTTGTGTGAAAATAGTGTGTTTGATCGACTTAAATCAAAGCATACTGCAATATAATACATTTTTATTAAACAAATACGATTTGTAATTTTCCGTATTCATTTTTTTGGTAACACTTTTGTTAACCCCTTTTGCCTTTGCTATCAATTTATCTTCTACTAGCTTTCCACCCTCAGCTTCGCCCGCGCAATCAATGAAAAACCCGCATAGTTCCCGTTCACGTGGGATTTCCGGGATAAAACCTATCCTATTTTCCGGGGTAAAAAGTAGCCTATGTCCTTTTTCGGGTATCAAAATATCTCTATACCATATTTCATGCTAATTGGTTTAGTAGTTAAGGCGTGATTGAGTAATAGACAGACAGAGTTACTTTCGCATTTATAATATCTATGGATTTCTAAGGAATACATTTTTGATCGCAACCCTACAAATTCCTTCAATACTTTACCATTATTCTCATCTTTAAAAAAACCTAACTTTTTTTTTTTTTTTTTGGATATCCGTAAATAGTATTTTCCGGGTAATCTTATGTATCGAAATAATGAAGTAGATCTGGTTTTATATCTTCATAAAAATTGTCTGCAAAATTTGACCTATTATTAGACCTTATACGATTAGACCTTGCCATTTGAGGAGAGATTCATCTACAGCGATCTCCTGTCGCGGGAGATACAGCGAGCGGAACTTCTTTTGCAAGTGATTCAATACTGGCTGTATCTTCTGCAACTTTTTTTCGTTATTCGTCAAACTTTGTTCGTCAGTCGTGTCACTAAAGTGTATAAGTAGTTTTAATAACACAAATCTGTTATGTGTCATTATGCTACCGAAATATCTAAGTGTGAGATAGCCATTTTCCCCCCAATAATTTTTCTCGACAGGATTCGGGATCAAACCTAGCAAGATAATTATTGCGAGGAATTTGGCTATCTCATCTCTGTCCACAGTTTTAAATTAATTAAGTCTTGAGTGAGGTGTACAATTTTCGACAATCTTTTTAGTCGCGTATTTATTTGTCCGTGTCACTATGAGGTCAAAAAGGTCGTCGTCAAAAAATTTCAAGAAAATGTCGAGTGGGGTCATATTTTCAGTCACTGTGAAGTTCACGTTTCCCTCGGAAAGTGTTATGGTTGTGAACCCAGTCAAAAGATAAATGGTCAGTCGGAATCATTTCTGTCAAAACTCGATCAGATTCTTGGTCCTCGTTTATCAGCCAGGTATGTAAGCCTGCCGTGATCTCGTCAAAGTCGTTAGCAGTCGTCATTTGATGAGGTAATATGTTAATCGGTCCATCATTTGTCTTCTTCCGAGTCCACGCTATCGAACCACATTTTCAGATCTGCTTCGGTTTTTTCGGTATAGGAACCTGAAACAAACACTTTGTAAGGCTGTACAAAGTGTTTATTTGTACCAACTAACTTTAACCAAAAGATAAAGAGAATGTAAGATGTAGTACTATGCTGACTCCAGTCAATTCTGGAGTCATGGCCTTCTACTCGTAACTCTTGGTTTGACGCTTTTGCGGCGTCAACTTGCTGCTTGCTGAAAACAATACAAGATGAGTTTGCGATTGTACTTATATTTTTTAAATATTGTACCGTACCGTACACACCTTATTTCCCAAGGCTGTAGCTTAGGCGCTGGCGGCGTAGTATGAGTTCCCGAAGTCAATCGGCAATGGACTCGTTCAGGAGATATTTTTCTAAAATTTGATTGATTTTATTACACGAATAGTATTTTTATGTCATATTAATAATTTACAAATATATCCTATATTTATTAACCTTTGTCTCTTTCGCGGCGGTGCATCAGGAAGAAGCGATCGCGAAGGTTGTTTTAATCGTTTTCGTGCATCGAGCTCTTTTTCCCGGTTCGAGCTTGGACAATGCTTTTTTAGTATTTGTTTTGGCTTTCCACATCAATTTAATTTCTTCTTCATAGCTTCTGAAATAATCAACTCATCATTATACGGTGAATCGAACAGTTCACGCTTCTCTATTTCATCACAAACTTTAGACAGCTCCTGATTGAATTCGCTGTTGGATTGTTCTATATTCTCTTCAATGAGTGCGGAAAAGAAAGCACTGGTGCACATTTCACTGAAGTTTTCCATCTTTATAATAAAGAAGAAAGTATGTAGCACAGTAACAGTTAAGTTTTGGTAGAGCAACTGCTACCCAATTTCAAATTATGTTCAATATTTATAGTCTAGCAAAGGATTAGGAAAATCAGATAAAATCTAATGAGTACATAGAAGTAATTTAAGTAAACAGAATCACATTCACTAATGATCGTTGTTAAAAAAGTATTTTTTAACTTTTTCACTTGCTAGTCTTTGTAATATTATATACGAGGGCGTTTATGTTGTCGTAGATGCTGAATTTCATTTTTTTTTTCAAATTTCAAATTAATTTATTTGTCAAAAAACATGGTAAGTATACATAGATGTTAACGATTGAGTTCCAGCATGTTCAGCCGTTATTAACAGCATGCAAATTATGTCACTTAATGTATAATGTATTAAATTAATACATTATCATTAGGTACATTTCAAAGTCTACAATTATTATTAACAAAGTAAAAAAAATGACAATTCAAAATTTATATTGGAAGTAATCTGCCATTGTGTAAAAGGAACGCTCTGCGAGGAATCTTATGAGTTCACATTTCAGTTTTCTAAGTGGCAGCGATCTTAGCTCCTTAGGAAGGTGGTTAAAGATTTTTATGGCCATTGCATAGCTATTCCTGTTAAGGAGCGCAGTTCCACACAAAGGCATGCGCAAACGCGTCGGGTCTCTTGCAATGAAAAGGGAGCTATCTTTAAAGGTTGTGAACAAATTATTATGCTTTTTGACGAAAATTATGGTTTCTAAAATGTATATACCGGGAAGTGTAAGAATTATCCTTATCCTTATTATTCTTATTATTCTTTACGTAATATTTAATCCTCGTGGTAGCGTGCTTCCAGTGATCACTAGTTGGAATCTTGGATAGTTTCTTCACATCATACATTTCAATTTTTATGAAATGCGTCGCTTGGTCTCCGTCGTCAGAATTTGTAGAGATGTATGATATGCCATCTCTAGCGGCTCGTGCCACAGTCGACGATAGCAGCTTCTTCCTTTTTAATTTTGGTGCCACTTCAAAAAAATTATCGACATTAACAAAAATTTAACGATGATGTCATCACTCTCTTCTTCGTGTTGAGGAGAGAGTGGACAGTAGTAACACTAATAAAGGATTTGACAAGTGAGTCCGTAAATTACAATTTCTATGGATATGTGGCAAGTTTAAAATTACCGCAACATGATTGTCCGCTAACCTGCGGATGTTTTGATACCGACGCATAAGTAAATCCCGCGCTATAGAATAATAATTATTATATATTATATTCTTAATTTTATTATGAAACTTTTTAATCATGTAGTTATAATGAAATTCATACGTAAGGGTTTTAGATATGTCTAAAATACAAAATCCTAAATAAATCGGCTTATCATAAATTAATTTTGTTTTCCGTAATTGTATTGCGACTAAATGTTCTGAAAATATTGATAAACTATGGAATTCTGGTTTTGCAATCCAATCCTGAGCACCAAAAACTTTATCACGATTATCCCAGTGAGTTAGTAGTTTAACGTTTACTCTTTTTTCAATATTTTCCATAGTCTTACCGAAGATAGAATTATTCATTAATTTAAAAAAGTCTTTTTCAAAGTTTGATGTAGCTAACGTTCTCAAACTAGTATTTAAGTCTATGTACAGGGTGTCCCGTGGCAGATTTTGGATTTCTTGATTAAATTAAAAGAGGTTATTCTTTTAAAATATACATATATTTGTCATAAAGAGAAAGACGAGACAAGCGGATTTTACTTTTTGAAGATAACTCCATCCAAATGTTTTCCATCGCGACGTACACACTCGCGGATTCTTTCGAGAGTATTCTGAGCGACGCGCTGTAATACTGACCGAGGAATAGCGTTCATTTCTCGCACGATATTTTCTTTTAAATCCGATAGATTTGTCGGGTTACTTTCGTATATTTTTCCTTTTAAATAACCCCATAGAAAAAAATCTAATGGGGATCAAAGATCTGGCGATCTGGGTGGCCATGCGATGAGCCTGAGATCACCAACAGAAAGAGATTGAGACATTGCCCAGCCATATAAATTATTCGCATCAAAATATGTTAGATATGAAATATGAATTAGGTTTTTCACTATCATAATCCTCCATGAATTTATTATTTGCTCTAGCAAAACGATTGCTACACTGAGATACACCTCCTCTAATACCAGCTTTAAAAAAAACAATTTTGTCATAGTCCGTTAACAATTATTCTAATTTTATTTTGGTAATTTTTAACATTGCATCCAAACTTAAACCTGGGGCAGTATAGTAATGAGCAGGATCTAATCCATAAGTTTTAATACAAAGCTTTCTAAAGTTTTCGAATACATCAGTCAAAAGTATAACATCAGTTTCTAAATATAAATTGGAATAATCAGACATACTAATACACTTAAAATGTTGCCAAATATCTTTTGCGTGATTATAAACATCATTTGAATTATATGAATCTGTGAGTGAACTACAAAATTGGTGTTGATCAGGAATTGATGGATGTTTCAAGCAATCACTATTACACATAAATTCATAAGGATAAATAAATAAAATATTATAAATATGATAAATATCTTTCCGTCTTAAAAGTGAAAAATCTTCATTATTAGGATAGTTCCTTTTTAGTTCTATAAACTGATCATCATTAAGATTTTTAGCTAGTTGATCTTCTAAACTATGCGATAAATTGTTTAAATGAATCTACGAATCTTAAACTTACTGATTTATTATTTAATTGTTTTGAAAATGATATGTATCGTTCTTTATTTTGTGGAATAACTTCAACTTTGCCATCATCGAGGTTTAATGCATGGACAATGAAATGGGCATCGTAGTGACTGAGGTTATGTAAAAATATTGGAATATGACGAGGGGTTCTGTACTTAGAACTACACATTTGATCTCCATTTAACTCAGTTTCACAAATATGACTTATGTTTGAATTTGAAATTCTAATTTTATTTTCATTTTTATAATTTTTATAATGGAACGGGACATTTTTAGAAACTATTTTTTTAACCATTTTTTTTCACATCTTCACAAAGGCGATTGTGAATAGTGATAGCGAACACTAGTGCACAGTCTGGCCCACTGTACGTCTCATATTTTGATAATCTGTTATCATATGAACATTTAATGTAATATCCAAAACTATACAGTCAATCGGCCTACCCACATCTTTTGTGTGTTTTTTTTTTTAATTTATTTTTCATTGTGCTCCTTGGGATACCGTAAAGTTTTGCTGCAGCTCTTTGAGTCAATACACATTCTTTTAATTTTTTTAAGCATTTTCTCAGGCTCTCTTCAGAATATCTTGTTTACGTTAATATTCTTTACGTAATATTTAATCCTCGTGGTAGCGTGCTTCCAGTGATCACTAGTTGGAATCTTGGATAGTTTCTTCACATTTCAATTTTTATGAAATGCGTCGCTTGGTCTCCGTCGTCAGAATTTGTAGAGATGTATGATATGCCATCTCTAGCGGCTCGTGCCACAGTCGACGATAGCAGCTTCTTCCTTTTTAATTTTGGTGCCACTTCAAAAAAATTATCGACATTAACAAAAATTTAACGATGATGTCATCACTCTCTTCTTCGTGTTGAGGAGAGAGTGGACAGTAGTAACACTAATAAAGGATTTGACAAGTGAGTCCGTAAATTACAATTTCTATGGATATGTGGCAAGTTTAAAATTACCGCAACATGATTGTCCGCTAACCTGCGGATGTTTTGATACCGACGCATAAGTAAATCCCGCGCTATAGAATAATAATTATTATATATTATATTCTTAATTTTATTATGAAACTTTTTAATCATGTAGTTATAATGAAATTCATACGTAAGGGTTTTAGATATGTCTAAAATACAAAATCCTAAATAAATCGGCTTATCATAAATTAATTTTGTTTTCCGTAATTGTATTGCGACTAAATGTTCTGAAAATATTGATAAACTATGGAATTCTGGTTTTGCAATCCAATCCTGAGCACCAAAAACTTTATCACGATTATCCCAGTGAGTTAGTAGTTTAACGTTTACTCTTTTTTCAATATTTTCCATAGTCTTACCGAAGATAGAATTATTCATTAATTTAAAAAAGTCTTTTTCAAAGTTTGATGTAGCTAACGTTCTCAAACTAGTATTTAAGTCTATGTACAGGGTGTCCCGTGGCAGATTTTGGATTTCTTGATTAAATTAAAAGAGGTTATTCTTTTAAAATATACATATATTTGTCATAAAGAGAAAGACGAGACAAGCGGATTTTACTTTTTGAAGATCACTCCATCCAAATGTTTTCCATCGCGACGTACACACTCGCGGATTCTTTCGAGAGTATTCTGAGCGACGCGCTGTAATACTGACCGAGGAATAGCGTTCATTTCTCGCACGATATTTTCTTTTAAATCCGATAGATTTGTCGGGTTACTTTCGTATATTTTTCCTTTTAAATAACCCCATAGAAAAAAATCTAATGGGGATCAAAGATCTGGCGATCTGGGTGGCCATGCGATGAGCCTGAGATCACCAACAGAAAGAGATTGAGACATTGCCCAGCCATATAAATTATTCGCATCAAAATATGTTAGATATGAAATATGAATTAGGTTTTTCACTATCATAATCCTCCATGAATTTATTATTTGCTCTAGCAAAACGATTGCTACACTGAGATACACCTCCTCTAATACCAGCTTTAAAAAAAACAATTTTGTCATAGTCCGTTAACAATTATTCTAATTTTATTTTGGTAATTTTTAACATTGCATCCAAACTTAAACCTGGGGCAGTATAGTAATGAGCAGGATCTAATCCATAAGTTTTAATACAAAGCTTTCTAAAGTTTTCGAATACATCAGTCAAAAGTATAACATCAGTTTCTAAATATAAATTGGAATAATCAGACATACTAATACACTTAAAATGTTGCCAAATATCTTTTGCGTGATTATAAACATCATTTGAATTATATGAATCTGTGAGTGAACTACAAAATTGGTGTTGATCAGGAATTGATGGATGTTTCAAGCAATCACTATTACACATAAATTCATAAGGATAAATAAATAAAATATTATAAATATGATAAATATCTTTCCGTCTTAAAAGTGAAAAATCTTCATTATTAGGATAGTTCCTTTTTAGTTCTATAAACTGATCATCATTAAGATTTTTAGCTAGTTGATCTTCTAAACTATGCGATAAATTGTTTAAATGAATCTACGAATCTTAAACTTACTGATTTATTATTTAATTGTTTTGAAAATGATATGTATCGTTCTTTATTTTGTGGAATAACTTCAACTTTGCCATCATCGAGGTTTAATGCATGGACAATGAAATGGGCATCGTAGTGACTGAGGTTATGTAAAAATATTGGAATATGACGAGGGGTTCTGTACTTAGAACTACACATTTGATCTCCATTTAACTCAGTTTCACAAATATGACTTATGTTTGAATTTGAAATTCTAATTTTATTTTCATTTTTATAATTTTTATAATGGAACGGGACATTTTTAGAAACTATTTTTTTAACCATTTTTTTTCACATCTTCACAAAGGCGATTGTGAATAGTGATAGCGAACACTAGTGCACAGTCTGGCCCACTGTACGTCTCATATTTTGATAATCTGTTATCATATGAACATTTAATGTAATATCCAAAACTATACAGTCAATCGGCCTACCCACATCTTTTGTGTGTTTTTTTTTTTTAATTTATTTTTCATTGTGCTCCTTGGGATACCGTAAAGTTTTGCTGCAGCTCTTTGAGTCAATACACATTCTTTTAATTTTTTTAAGCATTTTCTCAGGCTCTCTTCAGAATATCTTGTTTACGTTAATATTCTTTACGTAATATTTAATCCTCGTGGTAGCGTGCTTCCAGTGATCACTAGTTGGAATCTTGGATAGTTTCTTCACATTTTAATTTTTATGAGATGCGTCACTTGGTCTCCGTCGTCAGAATTTGTAGAGATGTATGATATGCCATCTCTAGCGGGTCGTGCCACAGTCGACGATAGCAGCTTCTTCCTTTTTATTTTTGGTGCCACTTCAAAAAAATTATCGACATTAACAAAAATTTAACGATGATGTCATCACTCTCTTCTTCGTGTTGAGGAGAGAGTGGACAGTAGTAACACTAATAAAGGATTTAACAAGTGAGTCCGTAAATTACAATTTCTATTAATATGTGGCACGTTTAAAATTACCGCAACATTGTCCTGCGGATGTTTTGAGACCGACGCATAAGTAAATCCCGCGCTATAGAATAATTATTATCAACGAGTTCCAAATGTTGTACCAAACCCTTAGCCTCACCGGTGAGACTAGCCAACATATAAGCTTATTTCTGAGCAGGTGTTCAATCACATCTATTATGAACCAAACTATCGAATAAATTAATAAACGCAACCCATTGGCTTAAATCGCCACCGAAATGGGGTATTTATTCTATAACGACAAATTTATGTGCTTGGCTTCATTTTTACTTACTTATTTTGAAACTAGATTATATTTCCTTTAATATTATAGCATAATATATGCAAATGATACATGCTATGTCTATTATTTTAACTCATTAAAATGACTCGGCACGCTATCATAATTACCGTCTAAATATCTTGTTCCGTCAGTCAAGATGGCCGCCCGGCCGAGCCTGTACAGACGAGCGTATTAGATTCGTCTTATTAAAGTATTCCTTAATTTTTTATTTGAACATGAATACATAAATAAGTTTCGATAGAAAAAGCATACTTGTTAGTAGTGGAAAGTAGGGATTAGCAAGTATGAAATAAATTTATGCGTATCAGTAGAAAATAGGGTTTACCCCTTCAGGAATAAAAGACATCAAAAGGTATAAAATTAGATTATATTTTCATTATAAATAAATAAACAAAAAATAAAATAGTCTTCGAACTAAACACAAATACACTACCAATATCTTTCGATTTTGTGGTCTAGACACTGTTTCCCAAGTTATATTCTTAATTTCAGAAATTCATCTTCTAAGGCATATCTCCATTAATATACTTAACTTGTTTGTTCGATTTTCTTCCATGGTATAGGTTCAATAGTAGCTATTCCAACTGTTACATCGTTAGAGTCTTTATTTTCTATTTCCTTTTCATTGTCTTTGTGTGGTTTTCCTTTTAATCCTGTTCTTGCTATAGTATGGTTCTACGGATAACCTCCGCATTCAACGGTCCAGTCTCTCCCTCTCCTTCTGCTACGTCCACCTCCTCCCCTAAGAAATGGGAAGCTAGACAGACCAAGCAAACACTCACCATCTGTTATCATCATTAGTTAAAGAACTAAAAATATAATATAAAGGCAGTAGGTGTTGAGAGAGACAAGGCAGGCAGGCAAGGCAGGCAAGTCCGCAATCATCAATAATCCTTTTAAGTGCACTTTATGCTCTGGGTTATTTTCATCTGCTGCAGATAATTTTATCGATTATTAAACATGGTATTAACTGTACATTGTCGCAACCCACAAGCTGTGAAGGAGCTAAGGACAAAATTTATCGTAACATTAAATGAAAATAATTTATCGTCTCCCTTTAATTTTTGCAATCAAAAAACTCATTCATATCATAAAAGCAATGACGTCGCAACCACTTTTTTTATTTAAATTTAAATAATTGTATGGCAATTCTTTAACAATATATTTCTTAAATGCAATTGGAATTTGTTAAACATTTTTCACTCAACTGTTTCTGCTACATCAAGCACTTTCACATATGAAATTGAAATAAAATGAAACTAGAAATATGTGTATATACTCCTTGATTATGTCAAATTTGGTTTTATATATTCTAAAGATGGATGAATACAATACATTTGACCGTTTATGAGAAATTACTTCTGTCAAAGTGTACGAGTATACGTTATCTGCGATGAGATTACCGTGAGAAGCCTCTCTTAGGCCGCGTTTCCACCTGCAAGAAAACTTCCGCGAGAAATGTCCGACAGCCTGTCTGACAGCAACTTGCAAGTCTACTTGCAGGTGGAAACGCGGAATTAGATTTTCAAGTTGCTGTCGGACAGACTGTCGGACATTTCGCGCGGAAGTTTTCTTGCAGGTGGACAGGCGGCCTAACGATTGTAAAATTGTATACAGAAAGATGTCTTCAAGGAAGACTTCCCACCTCTATTATACATACCAAAGCACCGATTTTCGACTTGTCTTCCGACAACGTGCTTGTTCGTGCCTCCTATTTCGTACCTAACCTCTAGAAAATACCAAATAGTACTAATATTGAACACTGTGTATTCTTTAAAAGTAAAAACACAATAAATATGGTAATTTTTACTTGAGATTTGAATACTTAATCGAGATGTTGTCGCGCCAGAATTCATAAACGAATATGACAAGATGGCGGCGCGTCAAGGGCGGAGGCATAAGCAGGGAGGCGTACGAAATTCGATGAATAAAAAAATGAATATAAAACAAAAGAAATATATAGTATAATAGTTTTATAATTCGTGTTCTACATAGCCAGTTCTATCAAACACACAATCTCAATCTTTTTCTTAAATTACTTTTTACGACAGAAGTTCGTAGTTTTCGCCTCATTTCCTCATGTATCATTTTTTTTTAATATTGTCATTGGCGATCGGCGTCATTTGGTCGTACACAATACTTTTCATGTGAGTAGTAATGAATTTGCTACTCATCAACATTGTTATAATTGTATGCTCAAAGTCTAACTGGCCTACCATTAGGCGTAAATATGTCAAGATTCTTGCCAAATTGATATCTCTAACATTGATCGATGATATCGACGTGTTCGGGAAACTTGAATGACTCTCGAATTCATTTAAATCACAGTCCTCATCATTACTCTGGAGATTCGTTATTGCATCTGCGTAAAATGTATCTAAAATTGTAGAAGATCCGCCAGGGGACTCATCGAAGCGTCTTTTCATAATTTGTTTCTTGGCTGAAAAACATTCTTCATTTTGTGTATAGTTTGCCCATTATAAAAGTTTTTTCACAGGCCGTGTTTGGAGTTCATGGTCGAAGCTTTCCGCAGACGCCAGATATAAGTAAATATAGACTCCCGTCTGTTTAGACGGGAGTCTAATCAAATCTGATTATACCAGTTTTTTCAATTTGACCTGCTGGAATATATGCTTTCATATTGTATATTTCCATAAAGTCGCTGTGATTGAGAAATTTATTTGCGGTATTGTGCTGATTGAAAATTACAACTATTTTATTCGCGTTAATACGCCTCAGTGCCACCATACCTTTAATATTACTAAATATGTGATTTAAATAGACCGGACATTTTCAATTTTTTCTTCTTTATTTTTGCTTTCCACAAATATTTTTTATGGTGGTTTATTACATATTTAATGCGCGCGGCGTATACGTCCAGCGATGTCAATTTGGAGTTTCGCACTGTGTTACACATTACATTTAACATTATAGTAAGAAAAACCCCCACAATATGACAAAAATTTAAACAATGAATAAAAATCAAGTAGATACAAGTTACTTTAAAGTTACATAGTTATCATACAAAGTGTTCGTAAACAAGCGTGTCATATTACAATACGATAAATTACAATTGCGAAACATAAAAATAAAATAAAATACAATATGATGACTACATGTTATTGAATTTGAGTGATTTGATACAAAAATAATTGCTTGAAATTTAAGGGAAAAAAAGTATAACATTGATTTGAAAGTTGATCAAAATGTATACGAATAAAATAATGATTACGCATAAGTAAAATCTAATTAACGTAATATATATTTATTCAAATTGTTACGATACAATTTTGCGGGATTGCGAAACTTACAGCTATGTTACATTAAACATAAATCTAGTACGATACTATGTTTTATAGAGACACATAGAGTATCATAAATTAGCAACAACTAAAGCTAAAGTTAAACACATTTTTTACACGGATTATAATCATTTACAAATTAAAGAAGTCAGATACAGCATATTTAATTACATAATTTTTGTTACATATTTTTTTTTATTTGGTTCACAAATTGGAATTGACACAAATAGCCGTGAAAACTGTTTACTTAACAAACATTTGGTACAGGTGTAATTCCTAAATTAGTGAGCACATCGTGTTTAGTGAAACTACTTATACTAACAGATAATAGACAAGATACATTAAATTTTAAACCTTAAACTTCAATCAAACATTAATCAATTAGTAACACTCCAATTTTCATTCAACGCAGAGTAACTTTTAGTTCTAGCTGATGCTAGAAAACTCGCTCGTATCCTTACAAAACTTAACTATAGAGAGCTGGTGCGAGAATGACAAATCCACTTGTGAACTGCTTATATATCTGAGATATCCTCCCGCCTGGTGGTCCGGTGGTGGTTTTCACTTTGAAAAATTGTTTGCTTTGTGATGTGAGCCCGTTCTTTTTCTGTCTTTTCTAAATTTTTTAGAAAAGATTTTTTTGCCATTTCGAAAGTCGTCGGATCCATATCTGGTTGTTCTGCATTTTCACCATAGTTTCTATCCGAAGGCAGAAACTTAGCAAAATAGCGCTTCTTTTTCCTTTGTGCCATGCTATTTCTTTCTCTTTTCTTACAAATAGTTTCTTCGTATTTTCTTAAAGCTTTTCTGGGTGTACTTATTTGAGTACTTCGGTGAACAGTTGACAAAAAAGCGGTTTATAATACACTAATAGTTTATGATGATTCAAAAAATCGGCACCAAGAATCGGCTGTTTCACATCGGCAAGTATAAAGTTCCACGTGTGTGGTCTTCTTAATTTTAAATTTAATTCTAAGCGTTTAGTCCCATAAGGCCGTATTTCACTACCGTTTGCAGCATAAAGTTTATAACTATCACTATCACTATTTTTAAATGGTTTTTTCACAGCAGGCAAAACTGAAACGTTGGCTCCTGTGTCCACCAAAAAACGTAGACCACTGTTTAAGTCAGTCACGCAGAGGCGGTGGGATGGTGAGAGGGTGCAGACATCCGCCGCTGACTGCACCTTATTTAGTTTTACTGGTTCTGGATTTTCTAGTTATTCCATGCGCACGGCTCTGTACATTTCTTAGCTCTATGGCGAAATTGTGCGTGATAATAACAATGATCGCCGGCGCTTCGCGACACACGTCGTATCATATTACATCCACGGGATCTTGAACGAGAGCGATTATGATAATTATAATTTTGTTTTTTGTGTTGAATGAAACCTTTGAATGTTCTGCAATTCCATTATTTGTGTAGACAATTGAGCTACTTGCGCTAGTAAACTGTGTAAATGAGCTTGTTCACACCAAAATTCCGGAGTTCTTTGTGATCCTGAGACTGTTGCTAGCTCCGATGCTGTTCTGGTTGACGGCGTTCCGTTTTCAATAGTCATTTTGGAACTTTTTATGGCTTCTTGTAAAATCAATCACGTTGGTTGCGGTAGTATCACGTCGGGTTGTGTGGGGGCTAGGCGACAATCTAGCACTTTAACGTCTCAGACCCAGAAATTATTAATTGTATAGAGTTTTACGTCATTTTATACACCGGACGGGTTTAAGTTTTCCTTCTTGCACTCACATAGCGTACATTATCTGACAGATCCCAGCATAATCACTTGTCACGTCGTAGGCTGCGGCCAATTCATCTCGCATGTGGTAAACTGGATACCGTAGGTTGACTGGAGGTGGATACTCTCCGAGAAGGTTGACTTGTCCTTCTACTCTCTCAGCAGGAGCGAGTCGAGTCATTGCGGCGATCAGAAAGTTGCGTGTTCAATCACGTCGGGGTCACCAATTTGCCTATTGCGTTGATGGTTATTGTGGAATGAATAGGCAATTAGAAGAATATATATATTATTGTTGTTTTTTTTGTTGTAATAAAAAAACAACATTTAAAGCCTTTAATCCCTTTTCCAAAAAAACAAAAGCCATCGACAATCTATGATACAGAGCCTCAAATCACTTTTAAATGTCAAACACACGTCACAGATAATCAAATCACTTTTAAATGTCAAACACACGTCACAGATAATCAATAGCCCAGAAGATTCTTTACATATATAAATGATATTACATTGATTATTTTGAGACGTGATTACATTTGGTTGGTTGGTTAGCGACTGGCCGCTGGATACCATAATATTAAGATTCGCAGATCGGTTTCGAATCCAAATATGGTAACGCAATCTCTGACATAGATAAACAATATATTGGTAGGCACAACCTCCTTGTTCATTTCCTCCCTCGAACTTCGTATTTTCACTTATTTATTTGTGAGTTGCCTAACTTTCAACCTTAATAGATTTCGTGAATTTTTTGCAATTACTATGTATTTACTTTTAATTCACTTGTTAGGCCCCTAAGTTTGGCGCCAGTAAAATAACTGGGTCGAGATTACTTTTAAAAAAATAATTTATTTAAATAAATTACAATTTTTACTTAATCTACGACCTTAATAACTTATCAAGTATATCAACAACCCTAAATCCTATAACTTGCCTTTGAGTCGGAATTTCTGTTTCTCTAATTCGATTCTGTTCTCTTCGCATGCTCAATGCTCATGTAGTCTTTATGTTGTTCGAATTTAAAATTTCTCCAAAATTCCTCTGCTTGGAGAAAGTTTTCTGCAGCCTGGTCCGTATGTGTAAGCCTGTGGGCGTGTCCGTCTGGCACGACGAGGTGTTGTTTGTCCAGACCGTGTGGGTTCTGTGTGGCCGAACTACATGAGCTATTGCATATTGCAAGTTTCGATTTATATTGCTCAGAATTTATTGTCCGTGATTATGGTTTGCGGATTTGTCATAAAAGAATTTTTACACCCTTTACAGTGTAAAATTGTAGTGTAAATTGATTTATGTTTTAAAATTCTGATTTTATATAAAGATTGTTCTTTAATTTTTCGCTTTTCGGATTTACAATAATCATGAATTTTTATAGTTATTAGTTTGTCTATAATAAATAGTAAATGTTCTTTACGCTCTTCTTTACATTCTATTGTGTGCCGTGTGATCTCATTTCATAATGTTTTTTTAATATTTAGCTTATGCTTTATAGTTGGAAACACTTCGCTGTAATTATCAATCCTTGTTTCACTATGTTATACAGAAAATCACTAGGTGCTTTTAAAGCAATCTCAAATGCTGTAATTTTTGTTCAGGGTTAAAAGTTGTTTTTCATCATTTATTATTTCATTTTTCTTAAATAAACTATTTTCACACTGGGCACTGTAGATCGGTGAATCGGATTTTAAGCGGTAAAATTACATATAATGATGATGACGACACAAAACTTGCTGCTCAAGCATATTTTAATAAATACCGGCATAACAAGAACAAAACATAAAAACTACAAAGATCTTTTATTTACTTTTCTCAGTGATGAGTTGATGAACTATTGTTTGAATACAATTTCGCAGACTTACTTAACACTTCAATGGTGGTATAGAGTGCATTACAACTAAATAATAAAATAACTCATGAGAAATAATTTCCTTAACTATTTAATTTTGTTGTTAATTTGAAATAGTTACAAAACTATTGTCTGTTTTTTAATTCCGGAGCCCTTCCTGGCAATTAAACCCTCAAATTAACTGTAGAATATTTTGACTTTATGGGTTTAAGGGTCAGTTTAGTGACCGGAGTTAAAAACAGGCAAAATTATTTCAAAATCTATAAGTATGGTGCTACATAAACTATAGGTAGGTAGGAACATAGCATGCATTATGCAATAATTGTAAAACTCGTAATTGGCGTATTGTATCATAGATATAAGTAGATTAACTCAACTGTAAGCTGTGTAGTTTTCAAATAAATAAATTAGTTTCTGGTTACAAAGTATAGATGGCGCTTTAAATTTGTATGCCAAAAAAATCCGCAAGATAGCTCTCTTCTTCCCCTTTATTACTTTACTCTTTGGTCCCGTGGTTATTCGTTAAAAAGTGACTTCTTCCGAATAAAAAATCGAATAAAAAGTGACTTCTTCCACTTGTGGTGGTAGACTATAGCAAAAGTGCCACAAGAATGACGCAATTTGATTTGCTCCTCGAGAGCTCCTATAGTCTCGTCCCACATGTAGCATGTTTCTTCATTACTTGCCAAACATGTATAGTCACGTTAAAGGACCATAGTTGTCTTTTATAAAACGAGGTGGACGTTTTTAAATATGGTGTTGGCAAGCATTGCTACAGGTCAAATGTAAATGCCTTTACTGAAAATTCTGCTCTGGCATTCTCTTTATCAGCACGTTTTTCAGCTTGATCTTGATGTTCAGATAATTCAGCTTCTAAATTTATTTTTTGTTTCCGTTTGCGATTTTAATTTTTGCATATATAGGACCTGTCATCGCATGTGTTGCATGTGTCTTTGGAGGGTTGCTTAAACGACAAATTGAGATCGTGAAAACAATTGGCCTATAATTTTAATGAGACTAGGTATAGTATTTCTGTATTCTCTGTAAATGTTTCCCCAATATCAACATTTATAATTAATTGCCTTTGTAATTCTTCAAGTGTCTCTTTCCCAATATTGATTTGACAAACGTGATTGACTTCTTTCTTCCAGTCGGCGGCGCGGCGGTTATTGACTGAATCACTTCACGGGTTCATCCCTCAATCATATTTTCAGATTGGTTAACATGCTTTGCCACGACTTTCTGCTCCATTAAATTCCACACGTATTCTATGGGATTCAGTTCACACTTATAAAGAGGCAGTCGCAATACTTCGTGGCCATTTGCACATCGTATTTTTTGGTGGAGGATTTTGAACTATCAAAAAATAGTTCTTTTTGGTTTAACCAGTTTTGCATCACGTCTTTACGGGAGGCCATTGTTGGGGTTTGTCCATTTACTTATTTTTTATGTTTTAATAAAAAGAAAAATACATGTTATAGATAAATTGATATGCCAAAAACCGAAAACACAGATTTGCCCGGCATGCAATAAAAGCTAACCACGACAAATTCGATACACAGCGCGCTCATGTGCTAGCGTCAAGTGTAAGACAATTATACCGTGTTCACATACAGGTTGTTTAAAAAATACAATTTTAATTCTCGTTATTAATATTTACGTTCTTTTAATACATTACTTAGGTAGGTAGCATTGTCCATTACAGCAATACCATTTCGCGGAAGGTTTGGTAGCAGTTTTTCATTTAGCCATTTTGTGAAATTTTCGGCATCCCTCTCATCATGGCCTTGCTTGCTCTTACATTTGTAAATTAGATCCACCGTGACAAGGACTATCATTTTTTCACACTCCTTGATCAAGTGAGTTTTGCCAGCATTTAATTAATAAAATAATTTTTTTCTGGTTACTTATTTTTAGATTTACAATTTTTAGATTATTAGAAGATTGCTTAGTTTAGAATTTAGATTATAAATATAATGATTATCTTGTGTACTGAACCTTTCTATTTTTGTTGTGTGATTGTGTGATGCAATAAACATGTCTATGTATGAGTCATGTCTAAGAATGAATTTGGAATTAAAATAATGATAACACAAACAATGTTATTTATTTTCTAAACAATTTTTTAATACATTGGTCAGTTCGCGCAGCGCCTGAGCCAGAGTCTCTGTAAGGGCTAGCTGTCTGCGCGATATATCTAACTCGTCCCTCCTAGCCTCTGCAATTATCATCATTGCATCTACCAGCTTCTGCTTCGCGTCGATCCTTCTATTTTCCATATCAACGATCCAAGACGGGTCAACTCTTTGGCGAGTCCTGAGATCAGATATATTTCGGCTCCTAACAGAGCTCCTGAGTAGTCGCCGTGACACTGGACTATCTGTAAAGAAAAAATTATTATAATTAGATATAACTAAATAATTTAAAGCATTCGTATTTCAACTTTCGTTTAAAAAATGAATCACCGCATCAAAAAAATAATTTTTACCAGCATTAGGTTGACTCAAAATAAACATACATTTTTTTAGGTATTACACGATCTGAAATATTATATAAATTAATTAAAAATTCCTTAACACGATCAGCATTATTACAAAATTGAAACAATAATAATTCAATAGCAATTCGTAAAGATTGATCTGATAATAGTAATCATCAACATCACGTACAATCGTACACGTCTTTATTTTATCAATTATAAAATAAAGACTCACTATCTTTAAACTTATTAATAAAATCTATAATATTCATGTCACACAATTGCCTTCGGAATGTACGTTGCACCGTTTTAATATGTGTATGATTCAATGGTAAATATTTCCATTTCAAATTGAACCACACAGCATTAGTAAATAAATTATTTATTGGCGATGTTGGAAACCGCCAAAAGAATTCCAATAATTGATCTCCTTTACTTCCTTTGTTATTCTGTTTAGTTTTGTTACTTCCTTCATTACTGAATTCTGAAGTTTGTTGAGTTGCATCTGTATTGGATCTACATTGGAATTCGTCAAGAACACCATCTTCGTCTCCGCGTGTTTCCACCAATTTTTCTTGTCTAAGCCGCATATTTTGGCGAATGGATAAGTCTCTAGTTTTACGACAGTGAGACCACATTCTCCCGGCGATTTCAATATGTATTGCTTGCCGTTCGCATGTTTCAAAACAGATTTCGAGATTGAGCCAATGTTCGCTTGTACATTCTGCAGACCGAAGAAGTCTTCGATTAAGTCTGGGGTTCCCGCATTCTGCTCTGATTTCTTTGATACGTTGGCATCTACAACTGTTTCCGTTGTAGGCACAGTCGTGGACGACGTGGATGTGGTCGTCGCCGTGGTTACACACGAAGAAGATGAACCCTTTGAACGAACGACCGGAGCTTCCTCCTTGTTCGCATATTCGTGAAATGTTCCTATTTCTGTATCGCTCATTTTGAATTGCAAACACGTCGTGTATAATTCTGAATCGGAGAGGATGGTTTTGAATGCATTCCATGATAAATTGTGTCATCTTGATTGTAAGGAAAATACCGTATCTTGCTTGTTCGTAACTCTTCTTCGGCGCTAGTGAGCATCACGACCACACGGGTGTTCTCTTGCCACACCATGGTCCAAAAATTGTTCAAGGTTTTCTCCACCGGGTGCTCGGTAGCTATGAATTTTTTATGTAGGTCAAATCCACTTATATAATTGGCGTTGATGTAGTCCGCGCCATCGTTGGTCTGAGATAAAACCACACGGGAGTCATCCCAATAAATAAAATAAAATCGATTCAAGCAATATCCATTGCTTGAATCGATTTTGGTTCTGGTTTGTAGGCTTCATGAAGTTTTCACAAGCTCCGGTTATTGGTACAGAGAAAACGGTGGCAAATTCAGAAGCCAACGTCTTGATGAAATCCTCGTGCTTGAATCGGGCCGAAAATCCGGCAGATCCATTATAAGTAGCATCGGGATTGGTATTCATTATTGCAAAGAATAAATTCTTGATTCGATGATGTAAACACGTCTGAACATCAAAACTTCCGCTGTTGTACTATGTACGTCGTGAGATAAGTCGCAATTTATACGGCTCTCGGTACGCACATGACCATTCGAACTTATTAAACATATATTTTAAATAAGAACAACATTATTCTTTGTCAAATTCTTTTCGAAACAGTATATGGCGGTAGGTAATTTAGTTCAACCTAATCAATATGTGGTTTTCCAGTGACGTTATGCTGAAATAATCATATGGCAACTAACTACGGGTAAATTATCAGAAATATATTTTGAATTGGAACAAATATCCAACTTACGTAAATTTCGGTCAGAGGCGATTGCGGCGAGAGGAGTATACTAGTCCCTGTATATTGATTGACTCTGCCCCTACCATCATATATATTGTGGAATGCAGTGACTTTATATCCCGCTACTCCAAGAATTTGTAAATGGCCTTGATATGTATTACTATCTAAAATTACCTCATCTCCAACTATGTAATGATTTTGTTCTGAACCGCGGAATGAGTTATTAACCATTACTATTTTCTTTCCAGTTATGTTAAAAGCATGTTTGTTACCCCGAAATCTATTGTTTCTTAGAATAATTGTCGGCGCGTTAATGATTTGTCGGAGTCTATCATAACCTTGACATTACTTAGTTCAATGACATCTGAACTCAATGAATATTTTTGCAGGTTAGAGCAGTTGAGATACCGAAAAAATATATGTCTAATTTCTCGGAAAAAAATATTTTAAATTCAGAACGTGTCGTTTGTTAATTCAATTAATTCAATATTATAATTATAGGCCATTCAAAATTATCCCTGTACCGGCATTCGCCTGTGCCCCGCTTCAGAGTACAGTGAACAGGAAAACTATAGAAAACCTGATCAAGATACAGGCGGCTCGGAATCGAGCTCTGACAATTTATGAAAAAACTGCCAGGGGTCAAATCCAACCTAGGGTGAGCCATTGTACGGATAGCTATAGAGGTAAACGTTGTATTTATCAATAAATCAAATTGATACTGATTGACTTAACAAATAATATTTTGATGTCTGTGAAACATTAAATTAGCGAAAAACGCTCATCAATTAATCCTTCGAATTTTTAAATGATATTAGCATTTGGAGGACGATTAATTTTTGATCCAAACTTCACATCTTGTATAAATCCGGTAAGGTTTATAGGCCAAGAGACCAATGTTTGTGGACTCATTTTGCCTAAAGAGTATTTTGTTTGTTTTTTGATATGATTCAGTTTCACAATCAGCTCCAGTTTCAGAATTTGACAGATCGTTAGGATACAAACGATGCATAAAGTTCGGGTCATTTTCCTCAAGTACGACATCAAACGGACTTCCTTTAGATTCGTTATCAATAACCGGTATATTAGTTCCTGATTGACTCTGTATCTACCTTCATATACATTGTTGAATGCAGTGACTTCATATCCCGCTACTTCATGAATTTCGACATCTCCTTCATACTTATTGTTAGTTAAAAGTACGCTATCTCCAACTATGTAATGATTTTGTTCTGGTCCTTCGAATTCGTTATTAACCATTACTATTATCTTTCCAGTTATGTTAAAAGCATGTTTGTAACCCCGAAATATATTGTACTTAGTTCAATGACATCTGAACTCAATGAATATTTTTGCAGGTTAGAGCAGTTGAGATACCGAACAATTATTATCCTCGAAATTACAGATGGTTGATTCTTGCACAAAAATATATATTCATTCAATAATTAAGGATTTAATGTGTAATAAAATAAATGATTCGATATGCAACTTTCTTTATTATCATTTTTTCAAATAGTAATTATGTTACATAACATGCAGCAATTGATACATTCAGTCTCAAAAGTGTTAGTAAACATCTCCTAATTACTCTCTAAGTAATTAATTAGAAAAAAAATGTTTAGCGCATCATTATATTTCGAGAAAACAAAGATAATTCTTAAAAGAAATGCACACTTAAAATAATAATATACTATAATAAATAACACGCGAGACCGGGTTAAATATTAGTTTGAATGTAACAAGAATGTACTGAGATTCCACACAGCTTCGTATTCGATGTAGGTAGTTGATAACAAAACGCAGCAAGTCAACGACTATTAGCAAAGTGAAGGTAGTTGGGTCAAATGTCGTATAAACAACGTCCGAGCCCCTAGGCACGATCCGTACGATTGCGCCACGAGTCAAAAGAAAGCGGCAATTTATAGTATTCGACAGCTAAGCATGTTCTGACAGGTAACAGTGACAGCTATATTGACAATTACTATTCATCCACAAAACTATTAAATCAAAAGTTACGTCTAACAATACCTTATTTTTAAGACAACACATAATTCGATTAAACCCTTCAAACAGAACCCTTCATTATTTCATAACATAAAGCATAAAGGTCTGGGGAGTTAATAGACCCGGGCCTTTGATCTCTCACTCTTTCAACGACATGTGACACAGACTATTTTTGATAAATCATACTTCGTAGTGCAGATATCGATTGCGCAAAATACTTGCGAGCCTCCCAAACCATCAAAGCAATGAACGAGTATAGGGGCAAATTTCTTAAGAGGCATTGCATGTTCTTTAGCTTTAGATACATGTCGTCAACGATAAAATAAAAATCCAAAAAGTATCCTGGCTGAGGTAAGTTACCTTTCGGCCAATCGGTATACTGATTTTTGAGTCGTAATCTTGAACTTCCCGCTCACTACAGATCGACGCTCAGTAGGGGACCAACATTGGTAGCTCTCAGTAAGCTTGCCTATCATCACGATTATCTCTACGTGGTTACTCCACACAGTTTGCCAGAACGTTTCGAAGTCTTCTTCCGCTGGATTTTTCGTACAAAGAAACTTATGTTTCGTATCATACCCATCAACGAAGCTCGCTCTCGGGATCGCTTGATTTTTCTTGGGCTGCGTACCATAGTAGAGAAACTGCAGGTAAGACAGGCAGCCTGTTATCTGCACCTCTTCGCTCTGCTTCAAGGTAGATTTCATTTCTTCTCCTTCCGTCATGAATTTTGATGGATACTCTTCTACGATGCGCGCTTTTGATTTTGGGTCTTCCATGAAACGTAGGAACTCGTCCTTGAGATACAGGATTCCATTGCCAAGGCCTTCATTGCGAAGCGTCTGTTATCGATGGCAATGGGTTTCGAACTAAACTTTTTTCTATGGCTAAATCAGCTTTTATAGAGCCCTTGAATGCTTAACACGAGTCTGACATCTACGTCATTTTCGTCTGGCTATCGTTAGATATGTAAATAACGTTGCGATGGAGTTTATGGTTTAGCATATTAATGGTTATGGGTAATGAATTAAACTTCTTGTTTATTATGTAAAATATACTTCTGACTAGCTTTACTACTAAAATTTTTCTAGAAAAAATAATCGATATGTTCAAGTAAAGTAAAAAAAAAAAACGCTGTTGATTCGCTTACACTTTCATTTCAATTATTTGTAAGAATTAAAAATTTAGTTACAATCCTACTTACATTCTGCTTACAATTATCATTTCAAGTCGTTAAAAAATATAAAAAATCTAACTACACTCTATCTTATTTCTAAGTTCAATATCAAATGGCATTTTTGAAAGAAAAGAACTTATATATTATATTTCACAGATACGGTTTACATTTATTGTCTTGATTAATTGATAGATAGACCTTACACACAGATACCAGGTAGACCCTGACCTATATCTTCTCCTAGTATTTGTAGGAACCTCTTCTCCAGGTCATTCATTTTATTTTCAATGGAAGGCCCTCCTCCAGTTTGAGTGAGAGAAGCGCGCAAAGCCAAAGTTTTATTTTCAGTTTTGCTTTATAATCGACCCAATACTGAAATGATTTATAGATAATTTTGTCAAAACAGAAGTTTAATTATTGTTAAAGTTAAATATGTATTGATCATTACAAATCACTTTTAATGTAAATTAAGTTTTCAAGACGGCATTGACATGTTTTCCAATGCAAATGCGAAAATTTGTGAGCATGAATGTTTGTTATCTTTCACGATACTTTTTATTCCGGAAATCCCACAGGAACGGGAACTATGCGGGTTTTTCTTTGAAAACGCGGGCCGAAATCAAGTAATATAAAATATAATATAAGTAATTTACTTTCGACCAGCCTCTCCAGTCTTTGTGGGCCCCCAAACCATCTGAGTTCAAAGCTTCAGAACGTTCGGTCCACTTTCTTTACGCATAGGCTTTTGCCTGTAAAGACTTATTATACGCTTTGGCCACTTCAGGATGCCTTGACAAAAAATCGCACAACATCTCCAATTGTTGCATTGAGACTCGCGTGCGCATTGATCTACTGCAAGTTAAATAAAAACAACTTCAATTAACAATATATGAAACGGTGTATGTTTCATGTAAAACATTTTGATGTTTACATACACATAAATTAACATACATATTATAATAATTTGATGATAACTGATAACTTTGTTTAACTTATGTACCCATAAACACTATATAAAAATACACATAATAAAAAAGCCGCGCGCGAAAATCAAAATTTTGTGACTTCTGAGACACATGACATTTGTGAATACTGAATTGTGATTTGAATTTTGACGTTTGATTTTTACTTTGACTAGCAAGAATAGACAAAACTTCGGAATTCATTCGTTCATTAGACAATCGTAGAATAATCATGTTTTAAATGCTCCCGGTACAAAATAAAGTATGACGGAAGAACGGCCCCAAGGCTATTTTCAATGCTGACGTCACCATCATCTTCAGGGTAGTCACTCATACTTCAAGTAAAACGCTTGTAGGTTTTTACTGACTTTTTATTTCACGTTGGTATTACAGAGCTCCGAACGCTCCGACGACCAGTGCGTGAATGAATTGTGTCTTCGATCGCGGGGTCATCCACGCAGGCCTTCAGGCCTCGGGGTAACTGCTCGGGGCGACCGCGACGGCCCCTTTCAGTGGTGGCAACGCCGCCTGCAACTACAGGCGGGGCACTAGGTGGGACCTAATGGTCCGAGGTGTCGTGTCCGGGAGGTGTCCTGCTGCAGTGCGATCAAGCCCGCGTGGTATCGCGGGCGATCTGCTAGCTGCTGCAGGGAGGAATAAGAATTGTGCGCCGTCGGGTGTTCGGATTTATAGCAAAACAAGAAAGTGTTGCAACTCGAATTTTTACAATGAATTATTATTATTTCAACAAACATTAATCACCTTATTTGTTATTTTATTCTAAATCAAAATAAACTTTAGCTAGTTATATTTATCTTAACGTCGTTGCGCCGATAAGTAAGATTATTTTGTGAACGCGACAAAACGTACCCATAGTAAGATTGTAATTCTAAAGGTGTCGGTTACCCCCCTGAGCGGTTAATAGACCCATGCTTTTGTTCTTGCATCTTATTAATTACATTTGGCAGTGACAGCATTTCTGTTCTATTGAATTGCGTTATACAGATATTTTATTTATTTTTTTATTTATTTTTTTATTTCAGGCAACAAATGTAGTTACAGTTAAAGGTCTTAATATAACTTAAAAACTACGGCCCATATGAACTTAAAACTACTTAAATACTAAATTAATACACGCTATGCCTTCGGCGTGTGACGCGATTCCGCACACATTCCGATATAAAACGCACAAAATACTGGAGAGCTCCCTACACCGTCAAGACAATGGACCAGGATAGGGGGAATTTTCTTTTTAGGTACTCTGCTTCTTAACTTAACATACATGTCGTTGACAAAGTGATAAAATTCTATGAATGCATCTGGCTGATGAGGAAACTTGTCTCTTGGCCAAGCGGTGTATTGATAGTGAAAAATCATGCGCTTCTGCTTTGGTTTTTGTTCAGATGCAGTCAGAGATAACAAAGTCAAAGTATAGTGTGAATTGATCATAATCGACCTAGTTAATATCTGAAACTTTTCACCTACTAAAACACAGCCTTTTTAGGGGACCAATATTGATAGCTCTTATCAGTTAGCTTGCACGTCATTACAATAATCACCACTTTGTTATCCCGCACCGTTTGCCAGAACATTTCACAGTCTTTCTTTTCTGGATTTTTGGCACAAATAAACTTCCGCTTAGTTTCATATCCGTCGACGAAACTTGCCCAGGAATCACCAGATTTTTGGACCGAGGACATTGAAGAGGAAACTTCAGGTTTGAGAAGTAGCCGTTGATCTCCAACTTCTTTTTTAGTCTATGGCGACTTTCTTCTTCCTGCTTCGTGACTATTGCGTTATATTCTTCTATGATGCGAGCTTGTGAATTCGGTTCGTCCATGAACCGCAGGAAGTCGTTGATATTCTTGCTTCGGAAGTAGGGCGCCATTTTCGAAGATTGTTTTCTGTTGAGAAGAAAAGACTCTCACATTAACTTGTAAAAAGTGCTTACAACTAGAAGCGAAGTGAAGTATCTATTCATAAGAGTGGTTGTTTTCAAACTAACGTTTATTTTATAACTAACTCCCTTTTATACTATTAAAAAGTATCACGCACATACTTAGCCAATACTAACAAGTCCTCTATGTCATTAAGCGTAAATTTATGGCTATAACTGTTCGATGTGAATAGCAATACTCGGTAAAAGGCTTTCCATGTTCAGTATCAATTCTTCCCCAATCTACTCATTACCTTAACTACTTAGTTAAACTAATTATTTAGCAAAACTGAAGAAGTTAAATGAGGAAAAATTTGTTTGGAAAGTAAACAAAGTTGTTGGTTTTACAAAGCTTTAAACTGTTTATTAACATAAAATTCTTAAATATTATACAATACAACTTATAACTAATTAATTCCTTAACTAACACATAAACTGTCAATTAACCCTCGCGCATTGAATTTCTTGCAGTAGAACATATCTCAAATATCTTTGTTAATTCGTGTAGTATTCTGTATAGAAAAACATATTGTTCCGCGACCGAAACACATGAATATCTTTGTTGGCGTATTTTCAGTACAGTTTCTGGAACTACGTATTTTATGTAATCGGTCGTGCTTAGGATGGTCAGGAGGTAGGTGGGTGCTATTGTCGTTGAAGTGTATTAGTTGGCGAATCTTTTCGAATCTGTTTACCGTCATTGTGTCTGAAATTGGATGGATTTGTACACCTCTTGTCCAATAGGATCTGATGCTGGGGTAATGGTACACCAGTGTATATCAAGATGCCAAGGTATTTTCGAAGTTCCAATGAGTTGATGGGATCGGAGAAATTTGGATTCATTTGTACTGCATATTAATTCGTCTCAGTAACGATTACTGCTTGTAGGTTTTCGTCAAAAAAATAAGAAAAAATTGGTATGGAGTCGATAAATCTAACTTATATCTTCACTATCCATAAAAACTCGTCATCATGGTGACATTACTTGTTAATTTTGTTTATTGAAAACTTGTTGAAAAATGATAAAGTATTAGGAAAGTAACAAATTTAATATGACTGCTTTCTAAAATGATGCAAAATTTTACAGTTTTTGCTATTGAAATGATTCTAAACAGGTAAATGCAGGAGTATTGAGGAATATTGTAAATAACGTAAATATACACTTGCCTGTGAAATTCTATGCCAGAATTTGGTGTCCAAACACTTCTGCAATTTCGGTTAGTCCCGCTATGGTATGGTCCCGGTATGGCACCCTCTTAAAATACCTATCAAAAAGTCCCGCTATGGTACCCATCTTTTAGATCTACGTTAGACAATAGAAGGTACAACTGAAAAGAAAAGTGTATCTATAAATAAATACTTTTAGGAGTGTATCAATAAAACGTCTGTTTGCGATATTAAATCAGTCTTTTATTAATTCAAAATATTTATAAAAAAATATCAAACAGTAAAACGAAATATTAATTGCAATGTAATTTTTAAAATAATCAACAATATTAATTACCAATAATCAACAATAAAAAAAATATAAAAAATCCACATCTCAGAAAAGTATTACTGTAAATATTATAAACTACAAATAAAAACAACATCCAGACATAAATATTAGTTACAAATAATCAACATTGAGAAAAGGCAGTAATTGTAAATTTATATAAACTACAAAAATAATCAACAACCAACTAGACAAATATATTAATTACAAATAATCAACATGGAGAAAAAGGCGCAAATTGTAAACATAAACTACAAAAAATAATCAACATCGAGAAAAAGTATTAAACATTTTAATAGGCTAAAAACAAAATTAAAATAAACTATTTTTTTAAATGTTCTGATCGAAATGTTGACTTTGATATGTTAATCAGAAAATCACCAATGGAGATAGCTTTATTTTCGTAACTTTTTGTTAGCTTTTGAATCTGGCGGTCGATTTCTATACTTGTTCTTTTTCTTGAATTTATAGGTGATCTTTTTAGTCGAAAGCTATAACAAAAATCATCAGTTATTTAAGTTAAGCTATATTTTTTTCAGTAACCGTCTGTAATAGAAGGCGACAGCCAATAATATCTACCAAAATAAATAAAATCAAATCCATTTTCAAATTCTTCTATGTACTCGTATTATGTAAAAAAATATATATCTGCTTTTAAAAATATTTTATATGCTTAAAAATATTGTTTAAAAAATACAACTTACTTGGCTTGTTTTATATCAAAGTGACATGTGTCGTTGCCAATTGTTTGCAGAAACAATAATAAACTGGGATTTTTTCCAATAACTTTGTTGAATCTGCCATTCCATGATTCCGCCAAGTTAGTTGTTCTATGGCGTTCATTATGGCAACACCAAATGAGGTCTGGATATTCAAGCCACTGAGTGACAAAATAGTCATTGAATTTGGTCATAGCTTCATCGTCGAAACTGAAAAAAATACTTATTAAACGTTCGTACTTGTAAAGCAATGAAATTAACAGGTCCTTACTGATATTGTTGTTCTTTACTTTTTTGCCACATAATTAGAGTTAAGTACTCAAACATCATTTTGGAAAGTAACCAAGATATTATACCTATTTTCCATTATATGCAGCCAGCCGTCTTCAATATCTTGTTTTGGCAAAAACGCCAAGCCTATGCATTGCTTAACATGGTTCGAGGACTCTTCGTGTTCCATGAGATTTAAAGATTTCGCTTTTTTGATAACGTTCTTTTGAAAATGTACGTTACATCCATTTATTTTGATATCAGGAAAAATCTTCGCTGCTGCATTTATTACTCCTATTTCATAATCGAAGGTAAATTTCGATGGACGCCATTCAGGCAAAGTTTGTTTAATCAATTCGAAAACTTTTTCATAAGTTTTCCCTTCTTTCGAAGCAAAGACAGACCTTCTTGAAAAGTCCGGTTCATTTATCTCCTGCACTCACCTAAAATGATTGGGATGTAATCGCTCCCTTTTGAGGACTCTCCATACCGACATTTTTGGTAAACCTAGTCGAGTTGCTATTCGCCTGACACTCAGCCTAGGATCTTCTGTTATTAATTGCAATATCTCTTCTTCATCTTACAGTGTAGGCTGTGTATCTACGTTTCATCCATATAAGTGATCGATTTTTTGTCGGCGCCCAGTTCTTCAAATTCAAATTCAAATATTTTTATTCATGAATATGGCTGAATATGGGTACAATTCAGATCTTAGACAAACATAAGTCCCGCCATATCCTGCCTGTTAGGCATATGAAATTACAAATACATATTAATTACTAAGCTAAACAAATAATAATTTTATCCTGAAGGTCCAAAATTATTTTAAATTTAAGTCAAATACATTTATAAAATAAGTATACATTAATAAGTCAATAGTTATTTAACAATTATTATAAGTCAATCGTTATTACACATCTGAAGATTAAAATATGTCGAGTGATTTATCATTAATATAGTCTCTAACACAATAATAACATTTTTGTATTAAAAGGTATTTTAATTTACATTTGAATTTAATTATACTTCCTATTTCTGTCATTGCCTTAGGTAATCTATTATACAGTATTGGACCATATATTCATTTTCTTTTAATTGCCCTAAGTAACGAGCTCCCCATGCAGCAATCTCTTTTTCTATTAAGATATCTCTTTTTTTAAAGCATTTTTTGATAGTATACCTAATTTTTCATTTAAAATTTTCCTTAGTCTCTTTTTGTCCGGGAAGCTAGGTTCTTCAGTAGAATCTCGGCTTCTCCCAACAAGCAACCCTTCAAATAATGTAATTTCTGAATGGCAGTCAAGTTGGGGTTGTTGTGAATAAGTGACACAAACATGTCACTGGTCGTAGCTCCCAAAAAATTTCGGCAGGTTTATCTGCGGCAGTTTCACATCTTTTTTTTTTACGTTGGGAAATGCATTTACACATCCCCCTCTGCAGTTTTTCTGCGTGAGGGGGTATGTGGGACTCGCGAGAAGCCATACCCACTAAAACCCAACGGTGGCCACTATTCACCTTCGGCGGCAGGGGTTAACAGCCAGGCCTTATACCCACCCCCACCGCGTACGTGGTCAGTGCCGCGACTTGGCGGCTCGCCCAAGCCTCATCATAGTTCATTTACTCATCATAGTGACTGTACTCGTACTCGTGCTCGCCGAATCTGGTGTGATTGCTTGCAGATCGTTTTGTAAAATCAACTTATAATCGGTGTATGCATTGTCGCATTCTGAATATAGGTTGTTTTCAAAATACGATAATGCAATTTTTGTTGTCCTATCGACCATGACAACAATTTCATTGTGACCTTCCACATATGAATCCACAACCTCTCTATCGCTTTGAGCCGCGTATTTATATAATTTACTGTAATTCGTTATTTAGGAGATTTTTTATAGTTCATCTCGGCCCTTTTTTATTCGGTCGAAAATGTCCTCTTGTTTACGAAGAAGTCCCTCAACACTTCTTGCCATAGAATATGTTACCGTCCTTAACTCTTAATTATAAGATTTTTTTTATGTTGGTATTAAGTTAATAAATATTATCTTTACAAATCTGTCGTTTTCTTCATTAACATAACACGTTTTATTTTATTTTTGTTTGTGGTTATTATACTACAAAACAAAGTATGCTTGTATTCTACATTGTTTTCTTATTCTAAATAAATCATTACATGTTACAATTGATATCCACAAAAAAAATCTGAGCTTTCAAAGTGGTAAATCTGTGTAGGTAAATATTATGAAAAGTGACAATTTATCAATTAATAAAAAAAAAACTAAAGTTCATTCTAAATCTAGCTTTTTTTTTTAAAAAGTTCTTTATTTATATGCTACATGACAGAAATAATACATCAGGGGTCGACCTAAGAGATACTTTGTTGCTAGGGTCAAGATAATGAAAATACGTTTTTTTATATTAAGTTGTTTTTATTAAATTAAAATTAGGTTTAGAGACATTTATTTCAAAAGAATTTTACAATTCACTTATTCTAATTCAATAGTGTTAACTTGTACACCTTGACAAAAATGTTAAAAACTTGCGGGTGAGCGGAGAACTACTCTGTACAATAATATCGTCTTATGACGGTATGGCTGTGTTCGTAAGGAATGCTAACGCGGATATAAATCAACTAAATGTGACATCGAGTGCATGAACTAAAATAAATATTAATTGTAAATTTATTTAAACATTTAGTGTAAATGACTTAACTATTTAAAGTAATTTTACAATCTTGAATATATACACTCTTGTTTGTTTTTTTTTTTGTTTTTTACTTTATATAATAATTCATAATATTATGTTATAATGGTTTTTACCCTTTTGATTATTTTTGTATATATACTTTTTATGTTATAATTAACACTTTATACTATAATATATATTTTTTTTATTTTTTTTTTAACTAGTGACTGTGATAAGAGTACTTTGTGATCGTTGTTATTTTTCTTTATATTGCTGATTTTATTTCAGTTATTTACATTTTTAAGTTTTATACACGATAGTTATTACAGGAAATATTTTCATTTTGTAGTATATGAAGTTTTAATTTCTTTTTGAACAATCCTAATGATTTTATTTGTTTTATATCTGTAGGTAGGCTATTGTATATTTTAACTCCGTCATGAAGTAAATTTTTTGAGCCATAGTAGGTACGGGCTGGATGGATATTTAGGTTGTCATAACATACATTTTGTCGTAGATTAGAATTTCGCTTTCTTTTAGTTAAAGTGATATCTGTATGAATTTCCTTATTAAACAATTTTCGTATCAGGATACAAGTATTATAGATGTAAATTTGCGAAATATCCATTATTTTAGTATCTTTATATATTTTTTTTGTTGGAGTGAGATAATTATAGCAAAAAAGGGTTTTTATTAATCTATTTTGGGCTATTTGTACTTTGTTCATGTTAGTTTTAGCGGATGCTCCCCATATAGGTATTAGATAATCTAAGTGGGATTTAATTAAGGAGTTATAAATAGTATATCGAACAGTATTTGGAAGACATTTTGCAAATCCTCTTAATGCACCAGACAATGAAACTATTTTTTTCCTGACTTTCTCAATATGCGGTTTCCAGGTCATATGACTATCCAATACTAGACCCAGATATTTTTCTTCATTAATCTGTTTAATTTGTTGATTATTTATAAAAAGAGGGGCGTGTGTTGGAACTTTTTTAGATTTAGGTGAGAATATAATGTAATTCGTTTTTTCAACGTTAATTGTCAGTAGGTTATTTTGTAACCAAGTGTTAAGGAGGGTCATGTCATGTTGAGCTTCCGATATCAAAGAGTGTATTGACTGTCCATAATAGAATAGGCTGGTGTCATCAGCATATAGACTTAAGTCACCTTTGAAGGGAAGCTCATATACGTTGTTTATGTATACTAGGAACAATAGTGGGCCCAAAATAGAGCCTTGTGGTACTCCATAACATATCGGCATAGGATCACTTTGACATGATCCAATTTTGACAATTTGACAACGGTTTGCGAGGTAGGATTTAATTAATTCATGAGCTGTTCCCCTGATACCAATGCAATGAAGTTTTGTTAGTAACAAGTCGTGGCTCACGGTATCAAACGCTTTTTTTAGGTCCACAAAAATGCCAACCGCAATATTTCTATTGTCTAAGTTACTAATAAGTTTTGTTATAAGATCTGACGTGGCTGAGAGAGTATTGGATTTGGGACGGAAGCCGTATTGTTTCTGATAAAGAAAGTTGATTGAGTCAAGGAATTTTTTTAATTGAGTGTGCAAGACCCTTTCAAAAATTTTTGATATAACAGGTAGGACAGAGATTGGTCGGTAATTGTTAGGGTCTGTTTTGCTACCAGCTTTAAATATAGGTACGACTTTGGCAATTTTTAGAGAGTTTGGAAATGTTCCTTCTGATAGACATTTATTTATACAACACGCTAGATCATGGCTTATCAAGTCTTTGATACATTTTAAGGCTTTAACGCTAATGCCATCTAACCCTGAGCTGGTATTTGAGTTTAGCGAGTTAATAATGTTTTTTACTTCTTCAGCGTTAGTGGGATTAAACTGGGTGAATGAATTATTGTAATCTAATGTCACATTAAGTTGATAATTCTGGGTTTTAGGAATTTTATTTGCTAAATTCGAGCCAACCGAAGCAAAGAAGATATTAAAACACTTACAAATTTCCTTTTCATCACTTATTAAGCCAGTAGGGGTTATGATCTGTGGAATGACAGTATCCTTTGTGCTATTCCTAGATAACGAGTTTATAAGGCTCCACATCTTCTTTGGTTGTTTGAGAACTTTATGAAATTCTCTTGTATAATATTCGTTTTTTGTTTTCTGTATTTTAGCAGTTACTTGATTTCTCTTTTTTTTAAACTTCTGTTCAATGCATTTGTTATCTTTGTTCAATTTGTGCTCGTAATAAATTTGATTTCTGTCGTTGATTTCTTTAATTATATCTCTGTGTATCCAGTCTTGTCTTGGTTTGTTGAGTATTTTTGATTTAATGACTTTATTTTTGTTTATTGCTTCTTTTAATCTTAGTTCCACTTGTGAATATTCCAAATTGTTATTGTAAATATGGTTATTTTTTATGTATAAGTATAATTCATTGTAATTTAGTGCTTCATATTCTATTCTTTTAAATAAATCAGGTTTATATTTCTTCATATCTAAGAATATCTGTTTGTGATCTGACATTGCTGATTCTACAATGGCAAGGTGGAAATCGTTTTGTTTCACATTTGTAGCAACATGATCTAGAATTGATTTTGTCGTATTGGTTTCTCGTGTACAGTATGTTTCATCAATCTTGTTTAGTAGTTGGAAGCCATTTATCTCAACCAAGTCCTTGTAGGTATTATTAGTTCGATCCAAATTTAATAAATTTATATTGAAATCACCAAATATGACGGCTCTGCTACTTTTTTGAAGTTGTATTTCAAAGGTTTCGAAAAAATTTTGAAGTGTAACTGGATCTGGTTTACGATATATAGCACCTATGTCCAATGAATAGTTATAGAGGTGGACCCAGAGATAATGGTTATCAAGTAATACTAGATCGTGACTTTGATTGTGTTGGAGATTGTTGTGGACAAATATTGAGACCCCACCTCCTCTACTATTTGACCTGTAATTATAATAGTGCCTATATCGTGGAAGTTGGAGTCGTTCACCTTCGTCCTTTGTTTTGATCCAAGTTTCAGTCAATATGATTACGTGTATTGTGTATTTAAATGACTCTATCACACATCTAAGTTCATCTAATTTACCTGGTCTTACAATACTACGTACATTTGCATACATAAATTTCAGGGATTTATTTGAGAATTTAATTTCACCATAGTTATTGGTTAGTTGGTATGTCAGGTTATCGATAGCCGGGTTGGTTAAATCTTCTGTTCTTTTAGCTTGATCTAGTTTTTTGAATCCGTTTCAACGATTTTAGGGATGCCTTTAATATATTTTATACTTAAGTTTTTTATACCCTCGTCCGTTTTTTGTTTGAGTTCATCTTTTAGAAGTTTTAGGTATGCTCGTTGCTGTGGAGTTTGATCGGAATAAATCCCAATATCTTTTCTACAATTTTTGTGCTTATTTCTTAAAATTATTTTAACTGGTTCTTCTGTTGAAAAACATACTTTTAGTGGTCGACATTTGTTTGGTATTAATTTACCTAGTCTTATTGTTGCTACTGGATCTGGGCTACACGGTATTATGTTTTTTAGAAATTGTATTACATTTTTAGCGTCAGAAGCTTTTCTTGTTGTTGTCTCGACAGCGACACATTCAGGTAAGTTGGTAATTATTAAATTTTTGCTGCGTTTTTGACGCTCATGTATTTCATATATAATCTCTTCCTGGTTTGAAGGTTGCTTGAAGTTATTAATGTCGAGCGGTAGGTCTTTTAATTTAGCTTCAACACCATTAAGCCGTATTTCGGTATCGGAGTTCTTATTTAGAAGCAAATTAACATTAGTTTTAAGCGAAGTCTGCTCCATTTTCAGTGTTTCTAGTGACAGTTTCGTTTCAGACATCTCCTGTTTAATAGATGAAATGTCGCCTGAGATTTTATTTAAATTCAAAAATTACAAAGTTTGCTCGAATTGGCCGCCTCCACACCTTATGCATGCACGACACCTTTTTCTTATTTCCGAGGTTAAAAGTTAAAAGCCGCATTTCCTCTTGCATTTTTACGAATGCTGTGATTATTCGTTCCACTAAAATTTCTTTTCTGCACCTCTGTTGCATACACTAACTGTTTTGCACGTCCCCTTACGTAGAAATCCAGGGGTGTCAAATCTGGGGACCGTGCTGGCCATGGAATGGGGCCAGCTCTACCAATCCACGAGTTTGGAAATGTATTATCTAAATGCTCTCGTACCGTTCGTTGGTAATGTGCCGGACAGCCATCATTTTGAAAAACAATTGGTACATCTTCTAAAACTGGTAGTACCAGTTCAGGTAAATCATTTTAAAGAAATTCTAAATAATTGTATCCATTGAGACGTTCTGGCAAAAAATATACGCCGACAAGATTTCGCCCAGCCCAAACATTTACGCTGAATTTTCGCTGAAAGGAAGTCTGCCTTTTTTTGTGCGGATTTTGGCCTCTTTTCTCCCTGTGATGCAAATTGTGCAGATTTACTAAGCTTTCATGGCTAAAATTTGACTCGTCAGTCTATAAATTTTTTTTCAAAAAGTCTTCAACATCTGTGTGCAATAAAAATCGGCAGAACTCTAACCGTCTTGCATTGTCACCCTCTTCGAGACCTGGAACAATGAATGAAATCCTTGAGTTTGTGGTAATAACTTCATAAACGCGATATTTCTTTCTTTTAATTGAGCTCACGCAAAGAACTTCTTCAGTTGTCCGAGAAACATAGCAAGAAAGGAATTCAACGAAACAATAACAAAAATAATAAGAGAGTAAAAGTCAACACATTGGATTTGACCCCTGGCAGTTTTTTCAAAAATTGACAGACTCGATTCCGAGCCAGATCAGGTATATCTTGATCAGGTTTTCTGTGGTTTTCCTGTTCACTGTACTCTGAAGCGGGGCACAGGCGAATGCCGGTACCGGGATAATATGAATGGTCACAGTCTCCATTCATTTGTCTAGATTAGTTCGTAGATTTATAATTAATGTGAAGATAACGTATACGTATAATATAATGTTAATGTTATGGAATAAAGAAATATTTTGAGGTAAAATAATGTGTAAAAAAAGTGTTTAATTTTTTCATTTTTTCAAAATATCTCCGAATTGGCTGAACCGATCGAATTCAAAAACTAATCATCTCTTTAGTTTGAATACCCGAATCGATCGCCACCAAATTCGTCAAAATCGGTTGATGCGTTCGTGAGATATCGTTGTCGAAAAAAGTGTTTTTTTTTTTTTTTTTTTGTAATAACTCCGAAATGTTTTATCAGATCAATTTTTTCGTTCCGAACGTTTTTATACAGCTCAAAAAACTACATCGATCGCTGCCAACCACTTGAAAATCCGTTGATTCATTCAAAAGTTACAGCAGTTTAAAAATTAAAAAACTCGTGTTTCATCGAACTTTGATAAGATTTCTGAGCTCGGAGAGCTCAAAATGACACATAAATTATAGGTGCTTAGGATAAGCGGGAAGTTGCAAGGATGGCCTTAAAGGTCAACCGTTTTCCTATTTTTTTTAATAGTATCCTTATTTATTAGTCGTCAAGAGGGGAATATTATATTAATAATATTATAATATTGAACATGTTTTTTGGGGAAAACCGATCAGCAAATAATCGCCCACAAGTCCGAGTCAAATGATAAGCTATCAATTGTCGTTTTATTTGAATACAAAATGAATAGTTGTTTAGACTTCATATGAACTTTGCGTGGAGATGATAATAAATCGTATAAAAACCGACCCATTGTAGCGTAAAGCGCATTCCAGTTTCAGGAGCCCCACGAAGATGTTCGGGAAAAAAGTGGTTATTGCTGTGCTCGTTACGCTCGAGAAAAACGCATGTATGTACTAATTGTCTTTAAAAAAAATTTCGACACTTTCATTTTATTTATTTTTTCTTTTACTGCATTTGCTAACGGAAATAAATTCTTCTTCCTTAATTTTTTCTTTAAAAGTCAATATTGTAACTCATTATGAAATTATATATTCATTTTTCAATATTATTTTGAATAATATAGGATGAGTTTGCACGGCAACATGAAGCCGTGCAAAATCCTTTTTTTTCTCTTGCATTAGTAATCGAAATTATATTCTTCTTTCTTTATTGTTTCTCTGAAAGTCAGCATTATAGCTTATTTTAATAGCATGTTATTTTTTTCAGCTCTTCGAACGGTAGAGGATGAACCGAGGCCGATGAGTGAAGGTAAATTATTGTTTTTTTTTTTCATTAGTGATCAAAAAAAGTTTAGAACATCCAAAAGTGCACGCCTCATAATCTCATTTTCGATAATAAACTTGATTAACATAAAATACAGATACTATTGAATCTTTTGCACCATTGTCCAACCAGAAAAGATAAGTACTGCGCAATTATTGTAAACGAACCTAATTTACAAAGATATATAGATATATAAGATATATAAATGTCTTTTAAAAATGTCATAAGTGTTGAAACTAGTGTTTTTCCATGATATTTAAGGTGCAATATTCTTCTTTCTTAATTTTTTCTTCAAAAGTCAGAAATATAACTTATTTTGTGATTATATATTTATTTTTCAATATTTAGAATAATATAGAATAAGTTTGCACGGCAAAATAAATGCCGTAAAAATTGTTTTTTTTTTCTTGCATTAGTAGTCGAAAATATATTCATCTTTCTTTATTGTTTCTCTGAAATTCAATATGTTTCATTTTAATATCATGCTATTTGTTTTAGCGCTTCAAGCTGTAAAGGATGCATCGACACCGCTGAGTGAACGTTACCAGATTTCTACAAGATGTGAAGTTAGGATCAAAAATTAATCGTCCTGCAAATGATATCATTTAAAAATTCGAAGGATTAATTGATGATCGTTTTTCGCTGTTCGATGTACAAAAATTTGATATAGTATATAGTTAGTTGTAAAAAGTGCAAGTAGGTTAACGTATTCTTATAGTAACAATACCTTTTGGCTCCTGTAACTCTACTTCGTTGAGCTCTGAGACGTTATTTACCCCTCACAACTCTACAGGATCGTTCCGAGACTATAACAAATTTTAGGCAGTCTGCCTAATAATTTTTTTTACGGTGTAGCATTGATAATTTAATTAATAAATGCGGCCGAACGAATTTATATTGCCAATAATAATTGTATATGACAAATGAGAATTGTATTATAATAGAAATAAAATAATAATAGAACTTTGATTACATATTAAAATTTTTTGTAAAATTAAAATATGTTCCTCACAAAATTATCTTATTTCCTTAATTATATCAATAAATATTGGACATAAAATCACTACCCTATATGCACAAGAAAAGAAAATAAACGAAAACAAATTTTATTTTGTGTTAAATGGGGTCTTTTTAATGTATTCCGATAACTTATTACTAGGGCCAAGAAGTTGGCGTTTTTTCTTTATTCAAATTTGAGGTTAAACATATGAATGCTCATTTAAACAACTGCGAAATTCCTGGCCCTACTTATTACGTATCACAATTTATTAAACTAATAAATTAAATTAATAGTCACTGCAAATTAACCTTGTAAAACCATAAATACAAAACTGTTCTGACGAAATTCAATTTGACAAAAAAAATCCTATTTCCTTAAATAAATAAACTGGAGACTTAATTGTCCTGATACATTTTTAATAATATGGATCAGTAACGAAATAATTATATGTGTCATTTTAGAAGGTTTGTCAAATATGTCAGCGCACTCCACTACTGCGCAACGAAGCTCTCCCAACTACACCGTTTGGCTCTGAGAACAATCCCGTTGAGCTCTGTGTGGCTAGTGTGAGTTTTCATCGAGTACGAAACGTTACCATCGCGTCTACGTCACAGCGAAATTTGTATGGGGAATCAAAGCTTCCCCATACGTCCGCTAGGGGCGCTATTCGATTTCCCATACTAAATCGGCTGTGACGCAGACGCGATAGTAACGTTTCGTACTCGATCAAACTCACACTAGGGGTACTGATAGCTAAACAACATTGAATTATCAGAACTAAATAACATTTTGTTACTGTAACTCTACAACAAACAGTAAACTGTGTATAACCAACAAATAGTAACTTGAACAATTTTTGGACCATGGTGTGGTAAGAGAACACCCGCGTGATGCTCACTAGCGCCGAAGAAGAGTTACGAACAAGCAAGATACGGTATTTTCCTTACAATCAAGATGACACAATCGTAAACGACTTTATAATGAAGGAGGACAAGATCGTGTCGGAAAGCAACTACACCGAAACAGTGCTTCATATCATTAACAAAAAGACTGGAGAGTTAAGGATATATAGTACATCACTTCAAATTCCTGGACTGGCCGGAAGGCCAAATTACTGCAGTAGACAAGTTACTTGACTTTTGCTGGCTGTGAATGAAGAAGATAATGAATTTTTTGTGGTACCAGCGTATCATAACCGACAGTTACCAGGACCTATTGTTGTTCATGGAAGCAAAGGCATCGGAAGGACTTCTATATTTTGAGCAATAGATACTCGTCTATATCAACTAGTAGCTAGTAGCTACGACGACCATATCAGTACGATCAGTAGTGCTGAGAATTAGACACCAGAGGTGTTCTAGCCATGCAAATCTCAACCAGTACACTTTTATATACACGGTCTTGCACTACTTTCTGAATGCCATTCGATCAAACTATGCATTATTTGTGAAATTTCGTTCTCATTTTACAACCAAAGATATGCTTTTGTTAAATCATCCAACGGTAATTAATCTATTTAAGCAAATTTAGTCAATAAAAAAAAATTCTAGTCATTACCAATATGTTGTTTATTTTTAACCTACCTCCCATAAATTAGGTATGTTTTTATCATGTGATGAACTCTGAACCTCTGATATTGGAAAGCAAAGGTCTTCGATAACACCGTTTACGTGTCAGTACTTGCGTACATACTATTGATCACGTAATCTAAACAACTTTATTAATAACAATTATCTGGGGGCACGGTAGTGCCGTTCGTTACTACAAGAACTATTGTATAACACAAAGTAATGAACAGTAAATTAATTTTTCACCTTACGCCGATGTGAATGTAGCGAAATGGCCAAGGCACATATTTTGACTAAGGTGTAGAGTTTGTGAAGTTAGGCCTTGTAGAGTTAGGGCGTGTAGTGTTAGAAGCTTGGCTCTACATGAGATCTGATAACTTTTTGACAGTGCTTGTCATATGGGCTCGTCTTGGCAACATTTTACATGAAAATGTTTTTGGTGGGATTATAATAATCATGAATGACCACAAAACTAATATGCGCTGGACCGCTAAAGTTGCTGCAATTGAGTTAATGACGCAAAATAATCCTGTTATATCCTGAATAATAAGTAAGTAATAGTTCTTTTGAAAATTATTAAAAAAAAAGTTAAACATTGAATAGATCGCTTTATTAAACATAAGATATCGTGCGTGGTTTTGACAAAATTTTGACATATTCCGTGAATGTAACTAATTGTTCTGAGATCGAGTATAAACCTACAGTAAAAACTTCTACGCGAAGCTGTCAACAACTTAGGTGCTCTAAAGTGACCTTAAACAAATGATTTAGAAAAGAAAAAAATGTATGCTTACAAATAAAATGAAACATAGATGTTCAAAGCTAAGTAACAATAACAATAGTAATTTACGTTTTTTAGACAATAATACCTATCTCTCCTAAGTTTTAAAACATTAGAATACAAATCAACTTTGTCTGTTTTTTCAAGTTGTGAGATTGATATATCAATGGCGCAAAATACCATTGATAGCGGTATAATTATATAATCCGAATGAAGTCAGCTTTCAGCGGTAAGCTATTCGCCATAGGTCTTCTTGCCAGTTATTGTATGAAAAGTGGTTTACATACAACGAACCTCCATCGTTATGGGTGACGATTAGCTTCGTAAGTTCAAAATTTGGATGATCCAGATGGATTATCGACGTCGTAATCTTCAATTTTCCGCATTGAATCGGCGATCCTTCTTCTGGGTGCCAGTAAGGAAACGTATAAGTCTTCTCGTTAGTCTTCGGCAAATCGAGCATAACGATGATTTCGGATTGATGCTCCCATACCATCCTCCAGAAGTTAGAAATTGCCTTCCATGAGAAAGGTGTCTTCGTGGTGATATATGCATCTTAACAATCGAAACCATCTATGTAACTTGCGTTGATGTACGTTTGTGAGCCTTCTTCTTTTTGGAGAATGACGCGACTGTGGTCGTAAAACAATCCTTCATTTTCATATTGACAGGCACCAAAGTATCCAGCAGCTGTTGAAGCGCCAAACGTTCCTTCTTCTTTCTCTTTCATCAAGTTTTCGTGTTCTTGGATAATTTATCTAGACGCATTTCTATTTTCAATGAACTTAATTAACCCCTTACCAGTTAAGGCTTTTGATTTGCCACTACCCATTTTGATATAAAACCAACTGTAGAGCTATGAACGGTTTGGATAGATTTGGGGACGTTTTTTTTTCTATTTTTATTTTTATTTTTACATACATAGATTCCTAACAGCTTGTTCCTTACAGTTTTGCAGTTGACTAAAGGATCGCTTTACAGGATTCGGTACTTATAGGATAGATCTTTTTCCTGTTATTAAACATCGCTGACCGCAATTTACGTTAGTTGGATATTTGTTCCAATTCTAAATATATTTTTGATAATTTACCCGTAGATAGTTCCCATGTGATTATTTCAGCATAACTTCACTGGAAAACTACATGTTGTTAAGATTCAACTAAATTACTTACCGTCATATACTTTATCGAAAAGAATTTGATAAACAACTTCGTTCCCACCTTACAAGCAGATATATGCTTTTTTTTTAAAGTTCTTTACTTATTACCCTTAACGATATTATGCTACATGACAGAAATAATACACCAGGGGTCGACCTAAGAGATACTTTGTTGCTAGGGTCAAGATAATGAAAATACGTTTTTTTATATTAACTTGTTTTTATTAATTTAAAATTACAAAGTTTGCTCGAATTTGCCGCCTCCACACCTAATGCATGCACGACACCTTTTTCTTATTTCCGAGGTTAAAAGTTAAAAGCCGAATGCCGTGTTTATTCGTTCCACTAAAATTTCTTTTCTGCACCTCTGTTGCATACACTAACTGTTAGCACGTCCCCTTACGTAGAAATCCAGGGGTGTCAAATCTGGGGACCGTGCTGGCCATGGAATGGGGCCAGCTCTACCAATCCACGAGTTTGGAAATGCATTATCTTAATGCTCTCGTACCGTTCGTTGGTAATGTGCCGGACAGCCATCATTTTGAAAAACAATTGGCACATCTTCTAAAACTGGTAGTACCAGTTCAGGTAAATCATTTTAAAGAAATTCTAAATAATTGTATCCATTGAGACGATCTGGCAAAAAAGATACGCCGACAAGATTTCGCCCAATAACACCAGCCCAAACATTTATGCTGAATTTTCGCTGAAAGGAAGTCTGCCTTTTTTTGTGCGGATTTTGGCCCCTTTTCTCCCAGTGATGCAAATTGTGCAGATTTGCTAAGCCTTCATGGCTAAAATTTTACTCGTCAGTCCACAAAATTCTTTTCAAAAAATCGCCATCTTCAACATTTGTGTGCAATAAAATTCGGCAGAACTCTAACCGTCTTGCATTGTCACCCTCTTCGAGACCTGGAACAATGAATGAAATCCTTGAGTTTGTGGTAATAACTTCATAAACGCGATATTTCTTTCTTTTAATTGAGCTCACGCAAAGAACTTCTTCAGTTGTCCGAGAAACATAGCAAGAAAGGAATTCAACGAAACAATAACAACAATAAAAAATAATAAGAGAGTAAAAGTCAACACATTAGGATTTTAAATCAAGTAAAATTTTTTAATGTCACATTTTAAATAAATAAAAACTCAGTCAGAAGTGGACCTGTGTAAGGATAAACTTTCAAATGTAAAAACACTAGGTATCACATATAATACACAGTTAGATACATTTAATATCACTAGTCCCCAATATGAACTGTTCAACTCCTACACAAAGCGACAGGTTTTGAGCTTCATAAGTCAGTCAGTTCATTGTATGATCCATTAGGGCTTGTAGTGCCTGTAGTTGTTCTTGCAATCATTCTCATCCTTTGGCATGTTGTGTGGGCCAGAATCTATATTATAATACTGTCTCTTATATTCAACAATTGTTTTTCTTGTTCTTGGTTTCTCATTTGATACACTACGAACATATATTGGAATGTGGTTCATTACACCAGTTATTATATCATTTAAGTCAAGTCTTGGATTGTTTGTGTTAAATTTAACAACTTTTCTCATTTCTTTGTACGTTATCTGACTCTCCCATAGTGTTGAATATGCATGATAAACTTTAGCAGTCTCTTAAATTTGGCTCTACTTCCCAACGATACCACACACATGATACTCCACATGTACACAAACCATTACAAGATACAGTAGACATCTTACAACCATAACCATGTGGCAATGTACTATTCTTAGCTAGTTTGTCCAACTTATAACCTGCTCCACACTCTTCTCCATACCAGCATGATCCAGCCCCATAGCAATTCCAAGTCATTGAATTTCGTCATGGTAGGACCGCTGTTGGGTGTAGTATCCGTGCTCCATGTTAACACCCATTTTCCACAATTGAGTCACAGACTTTCTTAACTAGAGCACCTATGCGCACGTTGAGCACGCCCAAGATTACGTCAACCACGCTAATGATGATGACAGCCACCAGCAAAAATACGATTAGAAAATGACGAGTGTTACTACAATTTTCACAGCCCTGAAGGGGCCTCCAAAGAGGAGTTGTTCATGGGTAAGTTAAACTCAAGTGTTGTAAGTCAAAATTGGTAAGATCGAAATAAAACAAATAAAATGTGTCTATAATAACGCGCCAAAGAAAGGGTATGAGTCCGTACACATGTGAAATTAGTAATGTTGTACGTTGAGGTATCATATAAATGTGAATATCGCTCATCATGGTGTATCCTATCTACTTTTATAGTTAGCTTGTTATTTTCATGATCATGGAAACATGCACTTTGCCCATCAGATAATAGAAGAGAGTAAGTTGATAAATCATAACATCTATTGTTATAACAAACTCTACCATTGCTTTTAAGGTATAGCATCTGCTCACATGCATATGTAGGGTTAGGTGACATTGCTGCTAAAATAGCTGTGCCAACCACAATATTCTTTGCTGGACTGTATTTTTATTTATGTTCCCTCATTTCATAAGTTTGTTGTGTACTCTTTTTTGACACTTCAAGAAGCCTATCTATTTCTCTTGCTTCAGTTGAATATACAATCTCTGAGTAAATAGCTTCTTCTTGTTCAGAATGTCCTGTTAATAACAATCTTCTATGCATTACCTCAGTCATTATAACCTTGTTTTTAACTTCAATCATGTTACCAGTTATTTTATCGTATCTCTTAATTTCCATTTCTCTCTTTCTTTCGGACCACATTATAAACCACATAAGTATTTCCATAAACATCTTCCTCAAATATTAACGAAATACTGTCAGGGCTAATATTGAAAACACCATCATCAGAATTATAGCAATTATAACCCCAATAACTATTGGAACTGTATTATTTTTACATTTTGTTATTACTGATTGTACACACAGAATGTGCTACATTGTCTACCAATCCACATCGCCATTGTATCAATCCAAAGTATGGTGTAATTGTTGAAATGCTGGTACTAGGGTTGCCAACTTTTATTAGAAGAAATAGAGTATATCTGATTTCAAAGGAGGTAAATAAAGAGTACGGACTTACAAAAAAGAGTATCATTTATTTAATATTTTTAAAAATGTATTTTTTTGTACTTTTTGCAGTACCTAACAATTTTTTATTATTTTTAAATGAATTATATGAATCCAAACATTCCAAATCTAAATTTATATATATCAAGAGCTCATTTTGAATTAATTTTAATGAAGCTCGGTTTCTCTCTTCCTCCCACTTCACATTCATGACCGAAAAGACTCTTTCAGTAAATGCTGAAGTGGCGGGAACAGAGAGTATATAGCTAATCATTTTTTTTAAACAAACGTCGTCGTTTCGTCAGGACATTTTTTTTTAATAAATTGCCATTTACCAGCCTGGTACTGTCGCTTATTGTTGGACTTTCAGTGTTATTCCCATCAACGTTAAAAGTGCAATTATTATCCCCAACAACCTAAACAATCCCGTTGTTAACTGAAACTGATAATCTTTCAGCACTAACCAAGACCGCCATCACGGCAGTAACTAGGTAGAAAAGCATTTTGACTGTCACTTGTGTGTTATGTCCCTGCTTGCTGCTTCAATTAAAAATAGAGTTTAAAAGGTTTTCTGAAAATTTAATAAAAATGAGCAATATACAGGTGAATAGAAATACTTTAATTATATTCTGGATTTTTTTAGATCATTACTAGTCTTATATGCTACTAGCTTTCCACCCGCGGCATCGCCCGCGCATTCAAAGAAAAACCCGCATAGTTCCCGTTCCCGTGGGATTTCCGGGATAAATCCTATCCTATGTCCTTTCTCGGGTATCAAAATATCTCTATACCAGATTTCATGCAAATTGGTTCAGTAGTTAAGGCGTGATTGAGTACCAGACAGACAGACAGACAGAGTTACTTTCGCATTTATAATATTAGTATGGATACCTAACCTAGCTAATTTGATTAATGCAACACTTGCAACTGAACACAGTGCCATTTTATTAAGGGATCCTATAAACGTTCCCCAGAATGCTTTATCTGATAGTGTCGATTCAAGAGCTTCCATATAGTCCGAGATCCGTATATACATCGACCTTCATCTATCGGGCAACCACATGAGTATATTTTTTCATCAATGATTATTTGTATTAAAAGGTATTGCAAGTGGGTTGCCTAAAGAAATTCGGTCAAGGATATTTTTAATTAAAAATTTAATAATTAACTATTTTTTATAATTTACATTTACTTGTTAACTCATAAAATATGATGCCAATGGAAAGTACGTAGATTGAGGAACATGTAAACGTGAGGTTGCTTATCATTATAATATGGTCATAAGGGTTAGGTTGCCAGGTATGAACAGGTAACTCAACTTAGTAATTTACAACTATCTGGCAACCAATAAAAAATCTATATAATAATAAAGTTAATTTTATTGCGAACACAATGGTATAAGGTTGCCTACAAAAAACCAGTCATGAAACACGGTTGCCGGGCTTTAAAGTTGCGTAAAATCGTATCTACCGAGGCGTGTGACAAAGACGTTCAGTGTGTACTGTTCTGTGTGGTAGAGTGAAACAGAACTAAAAACGAAATAGAAACGAAAAAAATAGATAGTTAAAAGTATATTCATATAAAATATTAATATTCTACATCAGATTCATCTAAAGAAATATTTTCTGATTCTGATAATTCATCGTCATCTTCTACTTCATTTTCTTCTTCATCATTCATTTCTATTATATCTTCTACACTTAATGGTGTTTGATCTCCAATAAATCCAATAGGCTTTAAATTATCTTCGAGAATCCAACCACAATTTTTAGGATTAAGTTTTATGCAATCAGATTCTGTTGCATTGAGCCACATTGAATTTATATAAATTGTTCGTAATATCTGTTGCTTTAATGAGATCCAGCAAGGTGGAATTGTGTTTGAATCAAACGATTTAATTATTTTCAAAAAATTTTCACTATCTTCTTTTGCTGCATATGTTTTCATAAAAATATGAAACCTGGCTTCATTAACACTAGTGCAGTGCTTGATTCCATACATAGCAGAAGTAAACTCTTGTACTATGTCCATTTTTTCATTTATTAAAATGTCGGCTTCATCTTTTAAGGACATAAAAGTGCTTTGGTAGCTTTCATTTTGCGAAAACAATTTATATGGCTTTACCTTTCCTTTATTATAAAAAGCTGATGTGTAATCACACCCAGTATATGCATGAAAAGCTGGCAGACTTTTGCATAATTTGGGACCCAGCTTCAATGCCAAATCTTTCGTTTTTTTGTTGCTGACTTTTCTAGAAAAATTACTGAATGTGACATTTTGTGTATATTGCCAAGTACAATAATTAAAACGTCTGTATCAGAGGCTTTTATTAAGATTCTGGATCCTGATGCTACTTTGTGGGCGTGAAAAATTATTCGTGTGTCAGCCTCTTCATGTTTACACAGATAATCAATTTCTACCGTTTTAACAATTTTATCCTGGTGTACTTCGTAAGAATAGCATAGATCTTGTACGGTAATGAATATTTTTTTATTCCTGATTATTTCCACTAAGTGATTGTTTTCCCAATAATTTGCCAAAAAATGTACCAAAGCATCCTTAAATCTGTAATTTTTTAGGCTTTGCAAAAAATCATTTGGTCTTTTTTGTTGCGGACCTGAAATATTATAAGGTATGTCGAATTCTTGTCGACCTTTACGTTCAGCATCTTTTATTGATGGTGATAAATAACGATCAAATATGAGATGTATTTCTTTTGCATTCGTTGAGCACAATTTGATTAGAATAGATTCGGCAATTTTTGCAAAAGTCTGTGGAATGGATGATCCTATTTGGTGTAAAAAATAAAAACCATCTATTATCTCTACGTCGATGTTAGTTGGCTCTACCATTTAAGTTTGCGATTGCGATAATAGTGTTCTTAGAATAATAAGTTTTCAATAATGATAATGATCCCGTGAAAAATATGTAGTTAAAATCTACTATTATTGTATGATTTGTAGATTTTATACATATTAGGCACTAGCTGCTCCACGCGGTTTCACCCCCGTGGCCCCACCCCTGTTGGTCGTAGCGTGATGATATATAGCTTATAACTTTCCTCGATAAATGGGCTATCCAACACCGAAAAAAATTTTTCAAATCGGAACAGTAGTTCCCGAGATTAGCGTGTTCAAACAAACAAACTCTTCAGCTTTATAATATTAGTATAGATTTATCAGATTCAGTTTCTAATGTCATAATAAACGGCTCTGGACTGCAACTAAGGAACTGTTTTGTCCAAGAACAGTTGGTTTCAAACTCCAGAAGTCCTTCAGCTTTGATATCATAAGCTAATATAGCCTGTGGTTTGTCATCACAACTAGTACATGCTATAGCTACAAGGAAAGTTTGCAATAACGTGGTGGTACTTGCAATGAATCAATCTCTACAGAACCAATAACAAGATTTGCTGATGCTGATATAGGTATATCCTCTTAATGATATAATTTCCATTTTTATAGACTTGTCCATTAGGGATCTGGTTATATACGTTTGTTGTTAATCTATCTGTATCAATTTACTGTATGTTGGTCCAGTAGCGAGGACTAATCTTTTAGCCAAATCCCCTCTTTTTTGTGCATTCCGTACAGTTAATGAAGTACACAATAAAATAGATGTGTTCTCTTGTACTTTGAGTGATTTTTCGAAGGTGCTCTTATATATTTTATGTTATCGGGAATGTTAATTGTATTAAGATTATAATTGTTAAGTAGTACTTATTTTTAATTTTAATGATGTTGATGTTTGATAGATGAGATTTGTTTTTGTTAATTTATAAAAAAACACTGTCGAATTAGGTTAGAATCGTAATGATAGTAAGTTCTATGTGATGTAAATAAATAAATAAAATCTGTAGCAGGTTCATCATAAGAACAGTTCCCTTTGCAAGAAATTATATCACACTGGAGTATGCTTGTGTAGGCTGTGAATGTTTTCTTGTCTAGTGACATTTGGTATTCTTCTATTGTATTTTTGATAGGAAAATTAGTCATACTAGAATAAACTTCATATGCTTTACCTTCAGCTATAAAAATAGAATTTCTCAAATGCATGGTTTCCATTATAAATGACTAGATTTCCGCCCGTGGCTTCGCCCGCGTTTGCAAAGGAAAACCCGCATAGTTCCCGTTCCCGTGGGATTTCCGGGATAAAAACTATCCTATGTGTTAATCCAAGTTACCCTCAATATGTGTGCTAAATTTCATTGTAATCGGTTCAGTAGTTTTTACGTGAAAGAGTAACAAACATCCATACATCCATACAAAATTTCGCCTTTATAATATATATAAATGATGTAAGCACTATTGGCATATCTTTCAGACCTTCAATGTCATAGCCATTTAAGTTATAACTTGGATTGTTTATATTTAATAAATATACTAGTTTGCCATATTTCACTTGTCTTGTGATATAATTTGTAGCATTTATTGTATATTGGTTCCATAACCCATTTATACCATGTACATGACGTTTGATGCCAGCAGAATGAATCACACCCAACTGTGTCAGATTTACATCCATATCCATGTGGTAATATTTATTATATTAATTACTAGCTTTCCACCCACGGCTTCGCCCGCGCAGTCAAAGAAAAACCCGCATAGTTCCCGTTCCCGTGGGATTTCCGGGATAAAACTTATCGTATGTCCTTTCTCGGGTATCAAAATATCTCTATACCAAATTTCATGCAAATTGGTTCAGTAAGGCGTGATTGAGTAACAGACAGACAGACAGAGTTACTTTCGCATTTATAATATTAGTATGGATTATATTCTCATGTGTAAAAGATGTATATTTATATCCACCAACCTTCTTGCACTCCCATGCTGTCTCAGTATTTACTTTAAAGCTACTAGTTCAGGATACATCGCCCATTTTTGCAAGTGACTACTATCAAGCTAATTTTCCGTTTGTAGCTTTATTTTGATGAGACGCCCAATAATTTCGTGTACGAAAGTCTCGATTGTGGTAGCTAATAGAGATAACAAGGATAAAAAATTTTGATTTTATGGTTCTCAAATATTTATTACTAACTGAATGAATTTTTTTTTGTTCAATCTCAAGATAATTACCTAAATTATTCGAAAAAATATTTGTCCTACAAAATCTATGGTTTGTTCAAAGAGTCCCCCTTTCCAAAGTGTATCGATAACGAGGTCATCATAAATGATTACTAACAAGCTGATTTTTTTGTTTTCACTTAGTTAATGTTTATATAATTCAACAGACATATTGTCCTACAAATTGCGTAATAAATATTTGAGAACCATCAAATCAAAAATTTTTATTCTTGTTATCTCTGTTAGCTACCACAATCGAGAGTTTCGTACACGAAATTATTCGGTGTCTCATCAAAATAAAACTACAAACGGAAAATCAGCTTGATAGTAGTCACTTGCAAAAATGGGCGATGTATCCTGAACTATACAGGCATAATATGCTGACTGATACCTGCTGACAGCTTTAGAATTAAAAAAAAAAGCCTTTTATTTCTTGCAAAAAGTTACATACAGAAATTTTAAATGTTAACCTTATTTTAACAAAATATATAAAAAAACTTTAAATCTATTACAATTTTACATTGTTAAGTCTAAGTACTAAGTCTTGCAAGAACCCCTCGTTTGTGAGGGTGAAGGCCTCCTTTAGAATTACTGATCCTTAATTCAATCTTATTACCTTCAACTGTATTAAACTCAGCCCCCGGAATCACAGACACAATAGAAAATCTATTGTGTCGTGGACCGATCGGGCCGCTCGGGGCTCAATGGGTAAAAGCAGATTACAGATCCAGTAGTTATTGGTATTGAATACATGTTGACATGTGTAGTGTGTACAATGTACATTGAGTATTGTCGCATATCTTTCCATTAGAAGATAAGAATAATGTCTTATCACAGCCATAAGTTGGGGCTGATGCCTGCAATGCTAACCCAATAACCATGGCTTTTGTGGCCTTCTCACCAAGCTTGAAGTGAGGGTAAGTACCTTCATTTCCATGTCTCTACTAAATTTGCTTGCTTCATAACCTTTGTGACATATTTCTTCATATATTGGGTCATCTCCTGTTTTCTCCTTTCTAAGTTTTAAAATTTTAAAATTTGAAGTCCTTTTTTAGATGGCACAGGTCTTCTGCGTGTAGGCGGAAGGTTGCAAAATGCAAACATACCATATCGGCAAAGGCATCCCATTATATTGCCAAAAAGGTCATCAATCACACAATTGATTATATTCATCATTTAATGCATGCCAGTCAAAAGTTAATGCTTGCTAGTTTGAATCAAAGATACTACATTGTCAATGCTATTAGAGAGATCAAACGTGTGATTTACAAATGTATAACATGTTTTAAGCTTAAGGCAAAGGCTTCAAGGTGATGGGCTCGCTACCAGCTGATAGGTTTTAGACCTTTTGAAAAGTTAAATATAACAAATACAGTTCATTAAAAGTTTTTGTGTGGGCTTTTATTTCACCAAAACCAGCGCCTGCTAACAATAACTTAACACAATTTATTATTAAGTGTATAGTGTGTGTAAATTGTGTGTATATGTGTAAAGTGTGTAATAATAAATGAAATTTTTATCAATTTATGTTTGTTTTAATCTAATATTCTAATATATATTATAAAGGCGAAAGTTTGTATGGATGTTTGTTACTCTTTCACGTAAAAACTACTGAACCGATTACAATGAAATTTAGCACACATATAGAGGGTAACTTGGATTAACACATAGGATAGTTTTTATCCCGGAAATCCCACGGGAACGGGAACTATGCGGGTTTTCCTATGCAAACGCGGGCGAAGCCGCGGGCGGAAATCTAGTAAATAATAAATATATAAAATAAAAAGCCTTTTATTTCCTTAATAAAATATGTTTTACATTTCAAGTGTTGTAAAATATTCTAAGTAAAACAGCTAATAATAATTGTTTTATTAAATATCAGAACAGTAAAGAAATAATTTAAGTTGGGTTGTTGAGTCAACGGGAGAAATAATTTCGATTCTGATAGCGCAATTTAAATATTTATAATTTTTTTGGAAAAAAAAAACTTTGGTTTTTAATATCACAAGTGTTTATTATGATAAAATTAGACAAAGTTGCTTAATATTAACCTACTAAAATAATTATTAATTAAATCTTGTCGCACCTGAATGTCATTTATAGGATGAGAGTAAGGGATGTTTTGCACCTCAAATGATATATTTTGGTTAGGTATATCTACCTCAGGCTCAACATCCTGTAAATTTCTTTATCTGCAGATGTTATGCAGTACAGCGGTGGCAATTTTAACTGATTGGGTAGTTTCTAGGGAAAGTCGTATTTTCAAAGAGAGGACAGGTTTCTTTTCCATACCCCAAAACACCTTTCTATAGTATTCCTAGATCTAATATGAGCAGAATTGTACCGTTCCTCACTTTCTGTTTGTGGGTTCTGTAAGGCTGTTAGGAGATATGTCTTACAAGGATATGCTGAGTTCCCAATCAGCCACCGATTTCCATAAGTGCCATTTTCACATTAGGCTCGTAGCTCAGAATTGTTAAAAATTGTGGCATCATGTGCAGATCCTGGCCAACGGGCCACAACATTCATAAGCCTCAATTGTGAATCACACACCCTGAACATTGAGTGAAAACACTGACTTCTTGTTCCTGAATTCTTCACCTATATTTGAATTAGGTGATTGGATCAAGATATGTCCATCTATCCTACCATCAATAGCACCCAATATACGTGGAAATCCTGCAATGTTATAGAAATCTTGTTGAGTGTTATCGTGAATGAACATATAGTTCTCCTTCCTTTTTCTATTATGTTTTCACATCTTTAGTTGGTTGCCTGGAAGAAATCACTTATAAGTGATAAGGCCGCCATCTGTGCTGTCTTCTTTTAGTATAAGATTTCTTTTTGTAATTTTTGTTGGCAGTACAATAAAGTATTTAAATAAATAAATAGTTTAGGTACAGCCTTGCAATTGCTGCTGAAACATCCTTCACAATTCCTTCTGCCGTGGATTTTGAAACATATTGTCATATTTGTTAAAAACAGATCATCTTTTTTCATAGCATAAAATTCACTACCCTTAAAAGTAGAGGTAAGTACGCTATTGTCAAATGTGAACTGAGCCATTTTTTGATTGGTGCTTCGAACACAACAGTCCTCTTCGAACACCTCCAGATACAGGAACCATCTTTATTTTCTCGGTCTTTATTATATTTGTGTCCTGCACGAAGTAGTATCGAACTTCCTCGCTGAGATGTAATGATGTCGTGTCCAGTTACATTTCTGGACGAACCTGCCTGTGGTCCACTTCCTAAAAATATTGTTTTTAATGACAAACATTTTCTAAAAAGCTAAATCACAAAAAAATATAAATTATCTATATAAAAAATGGAAAATCAACGTATATTTTTTACTATGGAATACTGTGTAAAATTGCCACGTGGTATTTATTTTAAAGTGCAATCGCACTATAAGAAAGTAAACGACAATCAAGTTAAAGTGAACAAAACAATTAAGTAAAGCCATATGTTAATTCAAAAAAGTAAAATAGTAAGAACAACGAGTTAATCTAAGGTTTAACTAATCAAGATGCCTGATAAAAGTAACAGAACACTTTGAGAGTATTACCCGAAAAGTTTAATTGTTATAAACTTACCCCCACAGTACATCAAAATCACTAAAAACTAACACATTTTCACACCAAATGGCATTCTTATAGACTTAATAAAAACATTTATACTCTGTAAGTATGTTTACTCCGTAAGTGCACTGTAAACGTCAGCTTAGCTTACGTAACACTAACGTCACTAAAATAATAACTAGGGTGCTTACTCCTGATGAACTTCGAACGGCTAAACGATGTACCCGTCCCTGTCACACACACACATCACTTCCGCCATGTTAGACGTGACAGGTACATCGTTTGTAACTAAGTGCATAAGGAGTAGGCACTCAGTTTGCAAAATGAATTAGAAAGAGATAGCGCTATGACAGCTATACTGTTGTGCGCATGCGCGTTAGACGAGATAGTATGTGTCATTGGATGCGTTCCTCAGGCCTTCTCATTTCGGCCCTCTAAATCGTAATCTAAGTCAGTACTTCACAGAATCAGCTAACGCGGTCAATAAATAATTATTAATAGTTTTTGTTTTCAATCTCTTTTTATTTGACTGTACACATAGACGCGCGAGTTGACGACAAAAAAAGTAGGTAAAATCGAAAAGTGCCAACTCGCGCGCGCTCGCGAGATTCGCGCTCGCCAGTTGACGATTAAGTCGATTTTTTTGGCTTTCGAGGAGTTCTAGGACTTATAATAGCCTGGGTTAAGTCCGTTTCACTGTCTTGATAGTTCGGATTTAAACGTTTGGCAATCCGCTTGGACCTTCGTGGCTCTATTTTTACAGTTTTTTATAACAGGTTTATATTAGAAATAAATGATTACACAGTTCACTACTACTAAAAAACGCGTCCGAGTTATCCACATTAGGGATAATCGCAGAAGCGTTTTTCATTTTTCCAGTCTGATACTGTGATGGAGTTGATGACCAAATTCCAGACATATTCAATGGGGTTGAGGCCACAATAGGGTGGTAAACGTACAATTTCATGGCCATGTCGTATCATTAAATCATCGACAATGTATTGCTTGGGCGGCTTTGCCTTTTTTATAATATGGTAGAGTTCTCTTTTTCTCATCTTTTTCATCAAATGAAAAAAAGTTGTAGTCACGCAGCCACGAGTCTTACTTAAAAAATAATAAAATATAATTACATAGCTAAAAATACAAAATGTCCTAAATTAAAATTAGATTAAGAGTAGAATATAAAATAAATTAATTTGGTCTCGAATCACGAGTTTCCAGAAGTGATATCAATAGTGATATTCTTAAATTCAGTTGTTGCGTAGAGTCACGTAGGTCCGCCTCTACGCGGCTGCGGACTTCTTCGACCCGAACGCGCTCTACTTCAACTTGCACTCACTCTCTATAGAGTTGGACACGCTGTGCTTCAATTTTTAGCCGTTCACTATCCAGCTCATATAGCCGCGCATCCCTATCCCTTTCGAAACGCAATCTCTTCTCCTCTATTGCCACAAACTCACTGGTGGCTCGGTCAAAAGATGTTTGGCGTATTCGCTGTCTGAGACTGCGAAGATGAGGTGTAGAAGGGCCGGCAGATACCGGCGATCTTTCTGTGAACGAAATGATTTCTCGTAGTTATGTAGATTTAACAACAAAATAGTGTGAAGTTTTACAATAGACTGCGCCGTATATAAACTAACGAGTTCTACAATTTGCTGACGACATCGCAACAATTTAAAGTTTTTTTTTTTTTTTTCATTTTAATAAAATGTTATAATTCAATTTTCAAATAAAAAATTAAACAAATACACACTTACCAGACATATTCATTTCAGCGCCCACTTTTTGCAAAGCGTTATTTTTCATATGTGTATTGCTGTAATGCCTTGATATGATATTGTACAGGCAGAATGCTTGATGCTTTAGTGCCCTTACGCACTAGCGGTTAACCGCGGGGGCGGCTAACCGCGCGGTTAGCCGTTTTCCCATTTTAATATGCAACCGCTTTTATGATTAGTGCGTACAATCATAAGCGGTTGCATATTAAAATGGGAAAGCGGCTAACCGCGCGGTTAGCCGCCCCCGCGGTTAACCGCTAGTGCGTAAGGGCACTTAGTATTTTTGAGAACTTATTTCCAAGAAAAAATGCGTTAAAAAAATAATCTTATTTCTACTCATTGTTTATAATTGTTGATTTTGAAACACCTCTTTCACCTCTGTTGTCGTATATAGCTTTTTCAGTCATTACAAATCCTAAAATATCAAATTCGTCGTTCGGAGGCATTGCCTTTTTCTTCTCTTTGCAATTTTCCATCTCCTTTTCCAATTCTTGTTGCAGGGTTAGCTCACTTGTTGTAGCGAGACTTGATAGGGGACGATCATCTCCATCGACAGATAAAACAGCCGTACGACACTCACTCTCAGTTTGCGGGACAGCGATAGTGCTGGTTTGGTTATTTTTATATTTGAGACGTTTTAACAAGTCCACAATTTAAGAATTTAACACTGAATAAAAAAAGTGATGTATTATGTGATTGTGATGGTTGATATGGTGATGGCTGGTGATGCTGTGGTCGTGCTGTGGATTGAGGTCTAGATAAAATTAGAGAATAGGCTTATGCTGTGGTCGTGTCTAACGAGCACAATATCGCTGCTGTAAGTGGTTCTGGTTTAAATATTACAGAACCAGGGCTGAATTCAAAAGTTTTTAAATACATAGATAATTAGATAGTTAACAAAACAAATATTGTACTACTCAAGAAAGAAATTGCAATTTATGGGTTTGTTGATGTAGCTGAAACGAGGAAGATGTTTTGTGACCACGCTCTGGTCTAAGTTCTTTATGATTAGAAGTGAGTGGTCATCATGGAGTCAAACTGTGGCATTCTACTTTTGCGAAGGGACTTTCATAAGCTGCACTGCAAAATATATTGAAAGAACTTGTGAAAGTCACACAGACTGGATTAATACTATTGGGCAAACTAGTCCCAAGTATGAAATTCCCCAATATGTAGTTTTAATTATCTTGTGGTCAATTTAACATTTTGTTTTTATTTTCAAGAATGTTAGGGATGGGACATAGTCGATTAATTATTTCGTTGAATTTATTTTTTATTTCAATATTTTTGGGACTGATACTCTTTGTCTTTCTCACGCTGTTCTCTTTATTTCAGAAATTACGATTTCTCTCAACATGGCACCTAAAAAAAGTATTGTTTGGCAATATTACGAAAAAAATGACGAGAAAACAGCCAGATGCAAGCTAGGTCAAAAAAATGTTAAAACGGCTGGCAATACCTCCAATGCAACTGGAAGTTTTCCAAAATAAAAAATACTGCTACTGCTGTTACAAAAGATTCAGATTTGTCACACCCTATCCCTAGTTCCTCCCTATCCCTAGTTAGTAGTATTTAATTGCATACTGTTTAAATTTACTAACACATTTAATATTTCAAACTCAAACTCAAACTCAAACATTCATTTATTCAATTAGACTACTATTTAGTAGCACTTTCGAATCGTCATTACATAATTATTATAACATTTACCACCGATTCGGAAAGCAGTGATCTATGGAGAAGAACCGGCAAGAAACTCCATAGTTGCTCTTTTAAAATCATGTCGATATTACATAATATGTAACTTATATCTAAATACATAATATATCATAATATACCAAAGAACTGTCCTGTGGTTTTTACGCGACAACCTTCCATGGGTTTTTATTTAAAAATAGAATTGTAATAGAAATAAGAATAATGTAAATACTAACCATACTAACAAAAATAAATTATGTAATTAGATATAAGGAAAGGAATAAATAAAGGTTTTTATTATTATTATTATATTACTAGCTTCCGCCCGCGACTCCGTCCGCGCGGAAAATTTAAGATTTATTTTTTTCTACGTATTTTTCCGGGATAAAAAGTATCCTATTTTATGCCCAGGATAATAAGGTATAATTATACCAAGTTTCATCGAAATCGAACCGTTACTTTTCGTGATGCCTGAACATACAGACAGACAAAAATTTTTTTAATCACATATTTGAGTTTGGTATCGATCCAGTAACACCCCTGCTATTTATTTTTTCAATATTTTCAATGTACAGAATTGACCCTTCTACAGATTTATTATATGTATAGATTATCCCTAGTTCTTCAAAACAAGATAATATCACGATGTTGAAATCTACCGTTAACGAAAATCAACTGTTGCTTTCAACTTCAACGGCGTCGCCAATGGATACTAGGCAGATAAGTACTAAAAATTCTCAAACTGATCAAAAGATTGATTTTAATAAGGAATTGCCTTTTAAACGCCAGAGTTCAATCGAAAGTAGTTTTGGAGAAATATAAGCATATACTTATACTGGTGACAAAACTAAAAGAATTAATAATGCAATAATGTTCATGATCTGTGAAGACAATCAGCCTTTTTCATTAGTTGAAAATGAAGGTTTCAAGAATCTTTTAAAAGTTACGGCACCTCACTACAAGATTTCTAGAAGATCCACTGTGACACGCTGGTTAGATGAAAAGTATGATACAGATCAACAGTTGCATGCCACAGAAGCATTACCTAAATTAATGGCACAACATGTCGACTCCGAAAAAAATAAGAAATAAGTGAGTGTAGCTGCGTAAGTGTTAAGTACTAGAACTGCTGCCATGTTAAAAAATACCAACGTACCCTTTAGTACAATGAAATTATTTACGAACAAAGACGAAAATGTTGATGTTGGTATACAAATTCACTGGATTGAGATTTGAAGGGGAAGTACGTTGAACACAATTAAAATGTTCTTACACTTGATATTAAGCAGAAATCAATACAAAATAAAAATTTATCAGATTTATTATTTCCATTAAGGGCCGATTTTTCAATGCCCAGATAAACAGTCTAATAACTACCCCTCGAATAGATTTATTCAATTGCTTATCTAACTCATAACGGCTCGCCTATTTTTCAATCGTGATTTATTTGATGAATACTATCTGACCAAATATTTCCATATTGGCAGCTCTGCTCTTGGAGTGGCGAAACAAACATATTAAATTAGTCAGGTTAGAGCGGGATAGAGTCAACTTGCAATATGTCAACAACCGTCATTATGACTCACGTCAGGAGTGCATTTTAAGTTTATCTTGTGTTCTATGATTGTTGATTATTGTTTTGATTCGAGTAAAGAGTTTTGATTAAATTTGTGTTAAAATTTATATATTTTACGATGGAAACGACATAAAGGCAGCGTCCGGCAAATTTTCAATGGCATGATCGTTATTTATTATTTATTATCGAGGTAGGTACTATCAAAAACATCAATTTCAATATGATTTTAATTGATAATTATTTTATAGAAAGAGGCTTTATTGTAAAAATTCTACGCTCTATGTTATTACATACGAAAATATCCCAAATTTGACGCGTCAGTTGTCAACTCAAACGTCTAATCGTCGAATAGCACGCTATCTGGCCGTTGGAGCAGCAGATAGATTTATTCCTCAAATAACGTAGTTATTCGATAGATAAGTCCTATTCGTCTATTGAAAAATTGAATATTTTGTTAACTGAAGAATAAAGTCTATCTAGCTGTTTATCTGGGCATTGAAAAATCGGCCCTAAATTTTATAACAAATATAAGTATATTACAGTATAATACAGTAAATATCACGTGAAGCTTAAACTCATGAATGAGGTAAGCAAGGCAGCCTTAAACTTTTAAACATTAATATCAATTATTTTGAATTATAAATACTTTCAATTTCAATTTAATTTAACACCAATCGGTGCACAATGTCTTAAGCTAACACAAATAGATTCGACGGTTTCCCAACACGTGAACACGCAACATATAGTTGCCCATGAGAAAAACATGGATTTTCCAAATCTAAACCACAAATGGACATTGTTTGACCTTGAGATTTATTTATAGACATGGCGAAAGCTACACGAATTGGAAACTGTAGCCTTTTGAAGGGTATGGTATAGACATGTTAAGAGACAAAAAGTTAAGTTTTATGAGTGATGCGAGTGATGTTTGTAACTGATGCGTAATGTGTGATGTTGCATTACGTGTAAAAGTTTTACCTACCCATGTCTAAGTATGGTAGAATCTGATGGTATCATCGGAATACGTGGCAGTGGCACTTTTCCTTTAAACTTCCCAGCCAAAATGGTTGCTTCAAGAATGTTTCCGGTGATCTTTTTGATGACTAAACGCGTACCGTTACATAATTGAGGTGGATCCAAATTACGGAGGAGAATAATAGGGAAACCAATCATGGACACAAACTGTAATTTTTGAAATATATAATACTAGCTTTCCGCCTGCGGCCTCGCCCGCGTTTTCAAAGAAAAACCCGCATAGTTCCCGTTCCCGTGGGATTTCCTGGATAAAACCTAGCCTATGTTACTCGTGGATAATCATTACAATCAAAAAAACAAACAAACAAAGTTTTCCTCTTTATAATATTAGTATAGATAGTATAGATAGACGAGCTTATCCGAATTCAGTTCAAAAACACATCAAGAAATAAGTGCTTAGACATCACAACTATCATCTAATACCGATGTTCCCGGTTGAAACAGGTCAAACAATGTGGTTGTGACGGAAAATCCGTGGCCATTTTTTAGTTTTATTTTTAACAATGTTCCTACTCATGTTTTGAACATTTATTTTATAGCATCCTTGACACCATCTTCGTATTGTACGAACTTTGCCTTCTTTAGTCATTAGTTCGTGTTAAACTACTGGACCGATCTGATTGAAATTTGGTACACAGGTAGAATGGACCCCGAGGATACATTTTATCATGCCGCGGGGCGCAGCTATATAATTTCTTGTTACAGTTTCCAAGCACAAGCAACACAAGCTACTGTAGCACACCAAAGGAATCTAGAACATTAGCGGAAATAATTTCTAGTGTCAAATTAGATCACCGCTACGAGAACACCCCAAAATCTTCCAAAAATAAATTGGAAAGGGTCAAAAGAGCCTTGAAAATGTCACAAGCTCTAATTAAAGTATTGTCTCAAAATGTGAAACGTATGAAAATTACCGTGTGTTTTTTAAGATCTGTAATTGCTGATTTAAAAAAAAGGAAACTGGTATATAATGATTGTGTATATATATGTTAAATCAGTACGATGATTTTAAACCGCAACCTTTTAAAAGAATGACCAAAAATGTAAAACGTGCTAAGTATGCTCCAGATTTAAGATCATTTGCCATTACTTCACATTTTTATCCGCCAGGCATAATCATATGTGACTTATAAATTTAATTTGGCTTTGCCACATGATCGTGTGAAACGCTCATGGTTACATTGATGCCAATCCAGGTTTCTCTATCGAAAGTTTCAATGCTTTTCGACTTAAAAGTGAACTGGCAAAACAAAAAGGGGAACAACTTATATGTGCATTAATAATTGACGAAATGAGCTTAAAAAATTTACACTCGCAGCCTTGACCTAGTGACTCGTGTCAACGTCGATTTGGGCATAGATTCTGTGAGTAACGATTTACCCGAATGTAAAGATGCGTTGGTATTTATGGTCGTGCCTTTCGGTTACTTGACGTATCTGTGAATCTTCACATAGAAATATATATCATATCTTAAATAATTATTTCTGCAATCCCATAAATAAATAACAGAAAGTTCATGTTATTTTTGACCCATGTCATATTATGTTAAAAAATATGTCATATGTCTTTTCTTTTCCAAACGTTTTCAAAATTTTATGTTCCCATTCTTATATAACAAATTTAGTAAACTTATTAACTTCCGGCAGTACACGTTACCCAATATTAAATATAAACTGTTAAGCATTCTAGTGTCCAAAGACTATAAGCAAACAGAACAGATTCTAAGAATACTATAACTGTACAATTGTTTAAATAAGCTAAGTATCATGTCCGAAGTTGCATTGTATTAAACGTGTTGGACCCTTTGTGAAACTCCATTTTCATCGTACAATCGTTGTATGGCCCCGCGAGACAGGCTGTGCCTAGTGCGGGGTCCGCTGTCGAAATCTGTACTTATTTTAATAACCTTCCTTTTGGCAAATAAATATTATTATTATTATTTTTTTTTAAATATAAGAAATTGTTTGAGTGATTTAAAAGATTTAAAAGATGACTGATTATTTGATTAAATGAGTATATGTGGAGAATTTAGCAAAATGGCAAGAAAATGAAGGCCTAAGATTAGGAAACAAATGCACATTTGTACATTGATTATAAAAAAATGACAATGAAAGTTTACCTTGCGTCTCTAACTTTTAGTAGTAGTGTAGCAGACGCGATTGAGTTTTGCGATAGTATTTTCAATCTCCCAGAGTTTAGTTCCGCAGCTACAGTCCGATTCTGTTGTGTATGTGTGCGTGGCTGCGTCCGCGCATGTGTTGAATCAATAAAATTAAGCAGTGCGAATCGCGTCTTCGAGTGTTTCTCTTGTTCCCTTCTACGTATCTAACAGATTCATAAGAGCCGAAATGTACGGAATCCTTGGAGTCGAGGTTTTAAAAGTCATTGAAAATGAAAACAGGTGGAGGACAAAAGTTCTTGAAGAAATCAGGTCAAATCAAACTAATGGATAATACTTTGGCAATAAAATTCCGCCGGAAGACTGTTTTTTTAGGTTTTTAAAATGCAGTAACTTCCGCTACAAATATATTTGATACTAGCTTTCCACCTGTATCTTCGCCCGCGCAGTCAAAGACAAACTCGCTTAGTTCCCGTTCCCGCTGAATTTCCGGGATAAAACCTATCCGATTTCCCGGGGTAAAAAATAGCCTATGTCCTTTCTCGGGTATCAAAATATCTCTGTTACACATAAAATTACAATTAAATTAAATTAAGATTCATATATTAGTGTCACGATCATTTAAATATTCTTTATTAACACTTTAATAATTTTTAGCTTGTAGCAGTCTATACAGTCTATAGAAAAATTCAATGTCAATTCTTTAAATTTTTTTGTGGCAAGTGTTTATAAATAGTAATGGCCATGCAATACGCATTATTTCTGTATAGTGCAAGGCGGATCAGTGAGCGCAATCTTTCTTTATGTCGTGTACTATATACTGTATAAATGTAACTGCATTTATAATCTACCATAGATTTAATAGGCCAACGACGATATACTACATATTTGTTTTGTCATATTTTTCAAAGAAGATCATATACTTGTTTTAACAAATAAACATATTTCCAAAATATATAGACTACGCACACTCACATCGGCGTGAACGGGAAAGTGGTCACTTTCCACAGTCGGCCGATGTCGGAGGTTTGCCACCACGTTTTGTTGTGTTTCAGTCGTAGTCGAGCCTGTGGTCCTTGTCCTTGTTATATGTCGTGTCTCTGTCGTCAGGTCAATCTGTCTGTATGTCTTCAGTAAAGACTCCGCCAGCACTGTACGGAACTGACGATGAGAGATTTTATGTTTGCTGCTGTATATAACAAAACAGTTAAATACAGCAGCATTCAAAAATCGTCGAAACAACTTTTTGTACCATACGCGGTTCCTGACTCTTTCAAGGGGCTGAGCAGATAAATACTGATCTTTACGATCAATACCACCCATGTTCTTGTTGTAATCAAGAACCACGCTTGGTTTAAAAGCAGTTCGATTGTACTTCGTCCGAGTTCCGATTTCCAGCTTATGGTACGTCGAGATCATCGAAACTAAATTCGAATCTCGCCATACCATAAGCGACAAATCGTTGCAGTAACTGGCGACGACTTCACCTTGCCTCAAGTCAGTCTTTGTCATGGTCCGTAAAGAACTGGGAATAAATTCCCGGTTCAGTCGTTGAGTCCCGTAACAGTCAGTTCGTCGCAGCTTTAGGCATCGCGCTAACAATGGACAATTGTAGAAATTGTCCATTATTAGCGTGTGACCTCGATGAAGCAGAGGCTCCATCAGGTCAAAAACTATTTTGGCCGTCGCATTGGTCGGTGTAAAGTCAGTCATGTTACTTGTCTCTTCTGTCTGTTCGTTCTGGCTTGATTGTTCTGTCTGGTCAGTGTCATCGTCGTCATTATTGTCAGTCATCGTCGTTGTCATCGTCGTTGTCGGTTTGTTCTTTCCAGCGTATACTATAAACCGCCAAAGATAACCAGTTGATGACTCGCATAGCTCATAGGTTTTGATGCCTACTTGCGCCGCCTTGGTGTTGATTTTCTGAGCAAAGCTCAGTCTACCATGCCACTTCAGCAACGACTCATCAATGGCTATCTCTTGCCGTGGATAGTACAAGCTGGAAAACTTGTCGTTAAAATAGTCAGTCACTGGTTGGATTTTACATAATTTAGATCTTGACGGTGCGTCTGTCAGTTTGTCGTTGTCTACGAAATGTAGATTAACCTTTAAGAGGTTATACCTGTTGTAACTCATAATTCTGGAAAAATAAGGCATCGTACCGAAACCATTAAAAGAGAAATATGATTCTTCTCTGGGAAGGGGGAATAGCCCCTGAAGAATCATTAGAGCCAAGAATGAAATAATTTCTGGTCGGTTTGTGGGAGACCACCGATTTTGACGACTACTTGCAGAATGTGTGCCTCTACTTATCCTCTGACAAGCATACCTATTTGTTTCTTCGCAAAGAAGGTCGATGAAGTCGACGTCGAACATCCTCCCAAATACGTCAATTGGAGTCATGTCTGTCACGTCAAAAGTCGGGCCAGGACTCCCAGAAAATTCCTCGCGCCGACCTTTAAACGTAGTCACGTCCTTGTTCCAGTTAAACTGGAAACAGTCGTCAGGTAAATAGTTTTGGCAAGCTCTGTCGTTCGCTGAATCCTCAGCAAGTAAAAATGCCTCTTGCTGAGGCGTCAGGTCTGCCAGGTTACCAGTCTCAATTAGTCTGTCAGTCGTCGGAATTCGAAGTATGTCTTCGTCAGAGTCAGAGTCGTCAAAGTCACTATCGTTAACAAAAGACGTGATGGCATCTTGAAAAAAGAAATATGCAACTTAATGTCCAATAATTAAGGTTAATAAGACTTCGGTATAGTTTGTGCTTTATTCTTACCATCCGTTAAACTGTGTCGCGTGCGTGTACGCGTGGGCGTAGTATTCGCGACAACAGTTTCATATCCAACACTAGGTACTGAAAATATAATATATAAATATAATAATAATAATCTAAATATATACTATACATAAAATATACATGAAATAATAATTAAAAAAAGGGAGTATTTCAGCGAGAAGCATCAGAGTCTGTCACTTCGTCGTTGAAATACTCCCTTTTTTTTTGCGGAGTACGGCATACAATCGCCCAATTCGCTTCGGTTGACAGATGGAAACCCGAATCGTACGAATTGGGCGACAGCCGTACCGTATCCGCGTCTGCCGTACCGTCGGACTGTACGCTATCCACTGGACTGCCAACTGTAAAAAAAAAAGTTTAATGTTAATAAGATAAATTAAATATATTAAATATAATAAATTAATAATTAATAAGATATTTACCATACATGTCTTCAGCCGGCACCAGTAGTGTTGGTGGCGTGGGCTGCCGTGATGTTGACGGCATAGCTGTAAAACAATAGTTTTATGTTACAATCACACACACACACACACATATATACATATATATTAATAATTAATAAGATATTTACCATATATGTCTTCAGCCGGCACCAGTAGTGGCGGTGGCGTGGGCTGCCGTGATGTAGACGGCATAGCTGTAAAACAATAGTTTTATGTTACAATCACACACACACACACATATATACATATATATTAATAATGAATAAGATATTTACCATACTCGTGCTCACCTGGCACCAGTAGTGCCGGCGGCGCGGGCTGCCGTGATGTTGACGGCATAGCTGTAAAACAATAGTTTTATGTTACAATCACACACACACACACACACATATATACATATATATTAATAATTAATAAGATAATTACCATATATGTCTTCAGCCGGCACCAGTAGTGGCGGTGGCGTGGGCTGCCGTGATGTAGACGGCATAGCTGTAAAACAATAGTTTTATGTTACAATCACACACACACACACATATATACATATATATTAATAATTAATAAGATATTTACCATACTCGTGCTCACCTGGCACCAGTAGTGCCGGCGGCGCGGGCTGGCTCGCCGCCGCTGATGCCGCCATTTGTGGTGGCTCCCGTTCAGGAGAAGGATTTCTATAAAGCAAAATTCAGTAATTACATGTTTTGACACATTCAAATAAAGGTAAAATACAAAAAAAGGTATTTACAAAGTGCGGCGCTTGCGCGGAGGCGCATCCGGAAGGAGCACCCGCTGCAGCTCCTTCACCCGCTTCCGCGCAAGTAGTTCCTTCTTGTCAGCCGCCGACAAGTTCGCAATGTGTCTCGCAGACACTTGTCGGGCGGCCCTGACAGAAAGTAGTTCTTCTCTGCAAAAAAAGGACATCTCATCTTCATACATAACAGAAAATTTCAATTTTTTCAATAATTTTATCTTTTAAGCCTGCTAAATGTGGATTATCTTTTAACTCTAAGTGTATAATTATGTAAACTTCTTCTAAAAATTTACACAACGCCTCCGACGGATACGTACAAGATCTACCAGTAAAATCTCTAACTAAAATGTAATCATTATTTGTCGGAGGCGTTATGCTTACAATTTGTCGCCTACATGTAATACATGAGGTTTTCATTTTAGCAATGCATTTTTTTACAAGGTACCCCCCAACATATCGTTTGGCTTCTATGTTAAGTATGTTGGGGGTTCCTGGAGTAACATCATTGCTAAATATATTCAACAAAGAATCCACATTCAACAGCTCTTGTGGGTCTCTGTTTATTGGTTTTTGCTCTTTTCTGTGAATATTTATAATATATTTAAGAGATTTCATTATTTTGTTGTCATCTTTCTCACAGTTGGCGCCTACGGAATGTGGTGACGTTAAATTGTTCACTAACAGCGTTTTGTAGGCTCCTATAAAATTCAAACAAGTTGGAGATGTATTACGGACTCCATTGCTTCTAATATTGCAAAAAAAGTTTTCCAAGGGATCCTGATTTAAATTTCTTGTCAACAGACTGCTTATTTTATATGTATCTTTTAAAAAGTTGAATAATTCAATCATTACATAAATATTATTAATAAATTTTTTTATCGACGGCACCTGCACATATCTTTCTATGCCGTCTCGGATATTAATAAATTCCATAGATTTTAATATTGGTAATGATTCATTCCATAGTTTCATATGTGGCGAGTTTGTCTTCAGGGCAGATCGTAGTGGTTTTTTTGTATCTTAATAATTAGAACTGTTAAATGAATCGAACAATTTGTCAACCAGAAGAAGCAGGTCTGCTGTACCATGGCATTCTTCGGGAAGTATTTTAGTATTTAACCTTCAATATAGGTACCAGTATGTAAAATATTGCTGAACCAAAAACGAAACATGTGCGTGCAAATAGGTTCTACAATGTTAACATACCTTCAGTCTTACATCCGAAAAAGCATTTAATTGCGGTTTTTCTCGGCATTGTATCAAGAAAACGTATATCCAATTTTCAAAGTCCAAATTATCGCCAAGTCTTTTCCTTCGTAGAGGTATCTAAGTCCAAAGTTATCGCCAGGGTCAATCGTCGAAAACATCAATCACAAATCCAGGTCCAAGTCCAAAAGCAGGAATCAAAATTTACGTAGTACACACAAGGAAGGCAAACGAAATTTGAAATAAACCGAAAATCACCACACTTGACACTTCGTCAAATGACAATGACAGATGTAAGATTATTATTATTAAATGAACTTAAGTGAAAAAAATAATATTTATTCTTTATTTTGGCGATAAATTAGAATATTTTCTTCGATTTCTTTGTTAGACATACATTTTCTTGACAAAATAAAAAATTATTAGATTCATGTTATAATACAGCGTCATCTATTAGGATCAAATTGCAACAAGCTTTGAGAACGGTGTTCCGGTATCACAAGATGTCGACACTTTCCATACATTTTTTTTTCTTACACTTTGATTAGAAAGTTTCATGGCCCTGGTTAAAAGGACATAAGGTAAGTTTGGTAATTTTTTTTTGTTTGGGTTGGCATCTTGTCATTCAATGACCGTGTTTATTTTTATTTATTTATTAGAAATACCAACGTTTGTTTACATTGTTTCATTAATTATTAATTACAGAGTTATTGTATTCTTCTAAAATCTAAATGTAACAAACAATTATAGGTATTCACGACATGCAAAATATAAATTACACAAACTGACAATTTAATTGTAAACTCTACAGCGAGAAGAGATAAAACAACATTAAATTATAAAGAGAACAAAGGCAAATGTATATAATAAAAACAATAAATAGTTGTGTCTCATTACTAACACATAACTATAATAAATTGCTATTTTAGTGTTAGAACATTAAAAAAAAAATTAGAAAAATTATATTAAGCTTACATACAAACAATTTACGAACAGTTCAGAGAGATGTATTAAATATCGATGATATCACCATATTTATTTAACATCTTGCACAGTCTGTTCTTCCATTGATGTTAAATCGTTCTGAATACACTTACGTCGCCAGGCTGCATTATGTGCGTCGTGTTAGGTGGAAGTGCGAAAAGAATTATGCCATTATCATCGCAAATCAAATCTTTAGTTAAATGTGACTTATGCACATCTACTAAAAGAAGAACAGGCTTTTCGACATTTTTCTCGTTCAACGTCACTCGTGAACTCCGTTTGCGATGTATTCAAAAAAACGTCGCTTTTCATCCACCCACACTCAGTAATTCCAATAAACCAATTTGATGGTGCACTTTCTATAATTTCTTTCGGTGGTTTTCGAGAATATGGAAATTTGGTTATGTTCATCATAAAGTAACTTATACATACCCGAAATAGAGTTGTCACTCAGCTTTCTACAATAGCGACATCTATCAAGGAGAGTAGGAACCTGTTACCATCTACAGTGAAACCTGGTTAAGTGAGACATCAAGGGACCTGCAATGTCGTTTCACTTATAGAGGTATTCCACTTACCCAGTGTCTCAGATATATTACAGGTATAAATAAATATCTGTCTCATTTACAGAGGGTTCCATTAATAGAGCTGAGAATACGGATATTAACTTCAGTTTCTCACGTAATGATAACGATTGTAGCTTTCGTTTTGACATTTTTCAAATAAACATCTGTATGATAGTAAAGTGAAACTAAAACTGAAGGTAATTGAAGCTCAAAATTTGTACCTACGTACTTATAATTACGTGTGAAAGGAGAATGGGCATTTTACTATGGAAGTTGGGCCTGAACACTTGAGTTGGACCAATACACATGAGATATTGTTTTTATAATAGATCATAACACATACATAACGGGAAAAATATATATAAAAAAATAATCAACCGGGTTTTTGCACAGTCACCTCAACTTTTATTTCTTTGTGTATAATATTTTTTGCAATTAATAACTGTTATAAGACGAGTGAAGGAATATTAAATAAGTTGTTTATATTCATATCTGTATTACAATAAAGGAGATTAATATTAATGAAACACAGATTTACTTTTAAGCATGTGTATATATTTTTAGTTTAATCTATATCTACAATAATGGAATCTAAATATTGGGCTGGGGGGTTGAATCCTTCGTGTCTTGCAAAGCTCATGTACCAAACTACGGACAAAATGTGCGCACAGCTTCCCAGCGTACGACTTCCGGTTAAACAGGTACAATAATACTGTATGATAGAGTTGATGCCGGTTTGATCTCTGTCAATTAGTATGTAGCCACGATACTCGCGCGCCCTCACATGTCGCGATTGAACATTAATTCTAATCAAAAATACGTTTGTTTCAGAGATATTAAATTCTGCCAAGTCATTTAATTGCTCGTCTCGATAAACTTCAATTATGTAAATGCCATTCCGTAAATGTTCACTACAGTAGGACCTCGCTAGTTTCAACTGGTATGTGCCCAGTGCGAACAGGATTATTTCTTCCTCAGTCAAATGTGGAAAGTCCTCTATTTGATTATCTTCTATTCGTACAAAAGAAATCCTTTGTCGGTTAAGACGCTTTTGCTCCACATACTCCTTCAAAATGTTCGGTGAATGTACCCTTCCCTGCATGCGGTTTATTATCGCAGGAGCGCGTTCACTGTCACAGATGACAGGATGAAAATGGTTAATTAACGCTCCGCACACTCTGAAATCATCAAACATGTGCAATAGCGCTCTGTTAAAATAATCCTGTCGAAGAAGTTTATAATCGCGCTTAAAACGCCCGTTGACAACTTCAATCACCCAACGACAAATTGTTATTTGTCGAGATTTGTTGGCTTGGGTGGTTGTTAATTCTGTGGCACGTCTATCTTTTGTAGGAGGTATATGGCCTTCATAGTTATACATTCCCAGATTATGTATGGCGTCTCGAAATCCTCTGTCTAAAATAAACACATCGTGCTGGTTAAGGAAAACATGCAGCGGGTTTTCTTCGTTTTCCAAAATAGAATTTAATATGGTCGCATCACTGGTTGTTGCCGCATATGGACCCAAAATATCAATTATGTAACCGTCACTAGTGGTTATTATGAACGGCTTCAATAAGTTGGAAAACTTATGCAAGCTGTAACTCAATCTTTGAAATAAGAAGTTGGAACTTTTTTGAATGAAAATATATGTTCCATCGCAAATCACAATTAACTTCGTGTTTTCATTATTTCCGAAGAGGTATTTAGGTATTGAGAGATTTCTTCGTAGTGCGTCTTCTCTAGTGATATGATCAATACCTAAATGCTGAGGAACATACTCTTCATTCAAACATTGTCTTGCAATCTTCAGCTTCCTCTCTAGCGTACGTCGAGACATTTTAAAAAGGTTTGCAAGCCTTTCATTACTCTCACCAGTCCGTAGCTTCGCGAGGTAAAGACCGAGTATGGTCCTAGCGTCGCTGTATGCACGAAGCGACGGTGTTTGCAGTAATATGGATTCTAACTCACTTCCATTGAGTCCTACCCAAAAATGAAGACTGTCGTCATTAAGACCGACCATAGTCTCGAAATCATATTGCGTGTTAGATGTGATTCCTGTAGTCAAAATGTTACACACGTCTGTGAAATGTTCTGCTGTAAAATAATGAGAAATTGTGCAGTGGTTCTCCAATTCATCCCACATATTACTCTGTAAATGTTCCCTGCATACTCGTGCATGTTGAGGAATGTACAACTGATATGTAGTTAACATATACAGCTTGATTGTTTTTGGTATACGCCGGCGATCATCATTCCCACAAGCACCAAATATGCAGTGACTTGATGTGTTTGGTGCTCTTTTATACGCAGCTACATACAGTTCGCGATTATTGGAACCCTGTGCATCATTTTGTGGAAGTGGAACCGCTATTGCAGCTGGTAGTGGATCTGGATCTGGTAGTGGATCTGGATTTGGTACAGGTGGTAGAACTTCTAATTCATGTTGCACATAGTGGTCAACTCTTTGCCAACAACGATGACAGAGAGATTGTGTGCTGTTGAATGATACCTGTAAATAAATAAGACAATGTAAATTCAAATATTGTATTACCTGTTATCACACTTTCTAAGTTACTGAACTCATATGGGTATACTAAGCGCTTAACCCATGCCACACAGCACATCGCTTAAAATGTTAACGTTTTTAGGTAACGCCCTTAATGAATCACACAGTTAAAGACACATGATTTAAATAATTGGTATTAATAAAAGTCAACAGTATGGAACTCACCTTTTTTTTTTTTTTTAGTGGAGAATGCTCCTGCATACCTACGGCCTTCGGGGAAAAGGCCGTAGGTTATGTCGGACTCCCACTGCCTACCGGCGGAACCATAGGCAGTGGACTTACCGACTAAACTCCACTGTGTTCCGTCTCGCCGCGCATTAGCCGGGGCCGCGGGTACTCTTAGAAATCGTCCACGAGTATGGAACTCACCTGTCTTATTGCATTTTCCTGTATATAGGTGTGAAGTATAAACATAGATAATAAATAGTTTTCATTTCATATATTATCTGTTGTCACTTTGATTCTTTGACACTTGTACGATTGCATTATTATTCATTGTTCGTTGTTCAATAAAACCGCTCATCATATTTTCTCGGACCTTTTATTTAACAATCACTACGTTGCATGGTGTCAGAAGCGGTTGTAAAGTATGTAATAAGAAAATATATGAGAAAGCTGTGAAATGACGACATCCGACGCAGTGGCTGGAATAAAGCCGCCAGCTAACCTACAATTAATTGACGCCGACAAGTCAACGTGTTGGACAAGGTGGGTGCAACAATTTGACTGGTATGCCACAGCAATACAATTAGACAAAAAACCAGCCGCAATCCAGGCAGCAACTTTTATGGCGGTCATAGGCCCAGACGCCATCGAAATATTTAACAGTTTTAACCTTGTCGACGCGGAAAAAAATGATATTGAAATCATTAAAAATAAATTCAAAGAATATTTCGCGCCGAAAAAGAACATATCTTTTGAACGATATGTATTCTTTAAGATCGAACAAAACGAGGACGAAGTATTTAATGAATTTTTAATCAAAATAAAAACTCAAGCAAGTAAATGCGAATTTAACAACTTACTGGATGAAATGATAAAGGATAAAATCGTTTTTGGAATTAGATCAAATCAGGTTAGAGAAAAATTACTAACGGAAGAAAATTTAGACTTGACAAAAGCAATAACGATCTGCAAAACTAGTGAACAAGCATCTAAACAATTAGATGAATTTGATAGTAAAAATAAAGTTTTTGCTGTGAAAAATAAAAGATCTAACGAAAACAAGACTTTTGACTGCCGAAGATGTGGTACTAACCATAAAAGTAGAGAGTGCCCAGCTTTTAACAAATCTTGTACCAAATGTTCCAAACAGGGTCATTTTGCTAATATGTGTCGCACAAAAATGAAACATAATAATTACAAACAGAAAAATAGAGTAAACGCAGTAGAAGAAAGCTCTCAATCCGAAGATGAAGTGTATATATCCGCTATAAGGTCTGGAGAAAAGAAAAACTGGACAGAAAAATTACAAGTTGGCAATTTAAGGATTACAGTCAAACTAGACACAGGAGCAGAGTGCAATGTGTTACCAAGACACTTGATGAACAAAACAAAGGCAATTTTGAAACCAAGCCGAACAAAAAATTTAATAAGCTACACAGAAGACAAGATGGCATTTCTAGGTGAAACAGAGCTACTATGTAAATTAAAGAATGAAGAAACAAAAATAATATTCAAAGTAGTTGAAGAAAAAGTTTCTCCAATCCTAGGACTTGAGACCTGTGAAAAATTAGGACTTGTCGCAAGAGTCAAAACATTGAAGGTGAGCCAATATACTGATAATATATTTGAAGGATTAGGCTGTTATAAAGATTATGTGTATGATATTGACCTAATTGAGAACCCAAAGCTTGAGATTAAACCGTCAAGAAGAGTACCCCATGCTATAAGAGCCGAAGTTAAGCAAGAACTTGACAGGATGGTAAAGTTAGATGTCATAAAACCAGAAACGGAGCCAACTCCTGCTGTGAGTCCTATGGTAGTTGTCAGACAAAAGGACAAAATAAGAATCTGTATAGATCCATCAGATGTCAATAAAAATATCCTCAGACGTCATTTTCCACTCACGACTATAGAAGAAATTTCAGCTGATATTCAAGGTTCTAAATTCTTTGCATTATTAGACTGCACAAAGGGGTTCTGGCAAATTAGACTATCAGAAAGAACACAAAAAATATTAACATTCGCTACCCCATGGGGAAGATATTCTTTCAAGAGACTTCCGTTTGGAGTTTCATCAGCACCAGAAATATTCCAAGAAATATTAACAAATCTACTCAGTAATATAAAAAATGTGAGAGTATCGATCGATGATATTTTTATACATGCAAAAACTAAAGAAGAACTACGCAAAACTGTTGACAAAGTCATTGAAATATTAAAGAAATCTGGCTTCAAACTTAACAAAGACAAGTGCATCTTTGAAGCAACCAAGATAAAATTTCTGGGACACATTATTTCAGCTAAAGGTTTAGAAGCAGACCCAGGCAAAGTAGAAGCTATTCAGGCAATGAAAAAACCTACAAATAAAACCGAGTTACAGAGACTGTTAGGAATGATTACATATCTCAATAAATTTATCCCTAACATGTCGGATTTGACAAATCCACTTAGAGACCTGTTACACAAGAATACAAGCTTTACATGGGAAATTCATCATGAAAAAGCTCTTGATAAAATAAAACAAGTGCTTCAAAATCCCCCAGTATTGAGACTATATGATGTCAACAAACCTGTAACATTGTCTGTAGATGCAAGCTCAAAAAATCTCGGAGCTGCACTTCTCCAAGAAGGACAACCAGTAGCCTATGGAGCAAGAGCATTGACCAAATCTGAACAGAATTATCCACAGATAGAAAAAGAAGCGCTCGCCATACTGTTTGGATGTAAGAAATTTCATGAATATGTTTATGGTAAACAACTGACAGTAGAATCCGACCATAAACCACTAGAGACAATATTTAAGAAAAACATACAATCAGCCCCCGCAAGACTTCAACGAATAATGTTTAACTTAGCACCATACTCACCCAAGGTATTATTCAAAAAGGGAACTGAAATTCCATTAGCAGACTTCCTTAGTCGAGACTGTGATGCGTCTAACTTGAGATATGATCCAGAAGAAAACTTAAAAATCGCAGTTATACTACCTATGTCTCTAGATGCTAAAGAAGAATTAATTAAGGCTACTAAAGAAGATCAACATTTACAGTTACTAATGAAGACTATAAAGCAAGGATTTCCTGAAACCATGAAAGAACTACCTACAGAACTACAACACTATTTTAACTTTAAAGAAGAATTGAGCTATCTGAAAGGAATTATATTCAAAGGTGATAAGATTGTTGTTCCGGCATCACAAATCCCTAAAATGTTAAAAAATATTCATCAAGGACATCTTGGTATACACAGCTGTTTGAGAAGAGCTCGACAATTTCTTTATTGGAAAGGACAATATAATGATATCATAAAGCTAGTTAAAGGGTGCACCGTCTGCGAACAAACACAAAGAGATAACATTAAAGACACAGTCTTAGTTAAAAAGCTTCCTACACTTCCATGGCAAATAATTGCTTCAGATTTATTTGAATTAAAAGGAAAAACTTACCTTGTTATATGTGACAGCTACTCTGGATATATTGATTTTCAAGAGCTAAAAAGCCAGTCGTCATATGAAGTGATTGAACAACTTAAAAGATGGTTTTCTACCCATGGTATACCAGAAGAGTTACAAACTGACAATGGAACACAATATATGTCTAGAGAATTTAAGACCTTTCAAAAAGAATGGAGATTTAACCATGTCACATCTAGTCCACATCACCATCAAGGTAATGGACTTGCTGAAAGAGCAGTTCAAACAGCAAAAAACATACTAAAAAAATGCAGCATTGACAAGTCAGACGTGCAGCTTGCGTTACTGAACTGGAGAAATACACCTAGAAATGACCTATTAGGCTCACCTAACCAACGACTTTTCAGCAGAATTACAAGATCACCAATACCTGTAAGTGACAAATATTTAAAACCAAAAATCATACAAGGAGTCACAACTGAACTACAGACATTAAGAGAGAAACAGGCCAATTACAGTAATAAACATACTACAAGACCAGTAAATTTGGAAATTAATGATAAAATCAGACACAAGGTAGCTCACCAACACTGGGAAGGGGCGAGAGTAATAGAGAAGCCCAAAAATCTACCAAGATCTGTTATTATACAAACAGATAAAGGACAAATTTTACGAAGAAACTTAAGTCATTTGCACAAGACACAAGCTGATATTCCCAGCAACAGAATAGCTGTACCTGAAACTAAATACACAGAAGAACCAGTAGTACAACAGATGCCAGCTCAAACTCAATCACCGGGTGTTCCTGCAACAACCCCAACAACTACACATCCATCAGAGATGCGAGAGATGCTTAGCTCTAATAATACACAGAGTTCTAATATGGTGACACAACCAGCGACTGCACCACAAGTCTCAAGATATGGTAGACCTATAAAACCTATTAATAAACTCAATCTCTAATATTGTTAAAAAACAATAAGTACTGTAGTACTATTTCATGTATCTTAATCATTAACATTAAGTATCAGTTAATTATAACTTGTTTACTATAATTTTATAAGAACTTGTTCAGTAATCATTTACATTAACATTGTTAATTAGAACTGAATGCTTTGCCATGTATCTTGTTATATAATCATATGATAGATATAATTTTTTAATTACTGGATAAGTAAAAATAAAGAAATTTAATACTTTAAATAAAAATGTTCATTCATAGTGTATACATATATTAAAAAAAAAAAAAAAAAAAAAAAAAGTTTGGTTTGTTATGGTTGTTTAGTTTGTTTACAAAGAAAGGGAGATGTGAAGTATAAACATAGATAATAAATAGTTTTCATTTCATATATTATCTGTTGTCACTTTGATTCTTTGACACTTGTACGATTGCATTATTATTCATTGTTCGTTGTTCAATAAAACCGCTCATCATATTTTCTCGGACCTTTTATTTAACAATCACTACGTTGCAATAGGAAACATGCGCGGGATGCGTTTGTAACAGACTGGTTGACAAAATATGATTTTGTCTACGTCTATAAACAGAACGTGGGCAAAAACAGCACAAACGTTCTCGTTCCATTTTCGAGAGCAGAATCAAAGTCCGTAAAGATAGCCGAAGTCAGTTCATGTAGGAATATCACCTTCTAATAACCGAAATACACTAATATTATGTTTTGTAACCGGTACCTATACGGTGTTTATTATAATTCTTAATATAATTCTTTTAATATCAGTCACTCCAGTGACATTTAGATTTATATTTACTTCACTCGAATTAAAAACTCCGTTATTGTGCGCAAAATAATAGACAAATAAATAAAACTTTTTGCCTTGACTGTACAAGAACCCGGTTGATTTATTTTTTTATTTTATTTTTTTCGTAAGGTATGTGTAATGATCTATCACAAAAACAATATTTCGTGTGTATTGGTCTTAGCCCAAGTTTCAGGCCCAATTTGACGCGTCCTCCTTTGTGGGTAGAATAAGAACGAGTAAACAAACAATGTTATCTCAGTTACAGAGGTTTATGCATATAAGATTTAGTCGCTGTCTCAGTTATAGAGGTAACTATGATGATAAATCGAAAAAACAAATCCCAGATATAGAGGTTTACCTCGTCCCACTAACAGAGGTAATTCAGTGCCAAAGTGTTGGGATCTCAGCATGAGTTCCAGTTATGGAGGTTTCTCACTTATCCAGGTCCCACTTAACCAAGTTTCACTGTATATAGATAGCATGTTATAGCTATGCATAGCTATAACATGCTACCTACAGCATAGCCGGGTTTGACGCACTTGGTGCACTTCTCAAATGCTTCGCGACTGGTACACGTCTCAAATGGTGCACTTTTTAAGATTAGCTATGCATAGCTATAACATGCTACCTACAGCATAGCCGGGTTTGAAGCACTTGGTGCACTTCTCAAATGCTTCGCGACTGGTACACGTCTCAAATGGTGCACTTTTTAAGATTAGCTATGCATAGCTATAACATGCTACCTACAGCATAGCCGGGTTTGACGCACTTGGTGCACTTCTCAAATGCTTCGCGACTGGTACACGTCTCAAATGGTGCACTTTTTAAGATTAGTTGAGATTTGGAAAAATTGTGTAAAAATGAAAGAGTTTTTAGTTTTGGATATTTAATTTTTATAATTATGTCAACCCAATAATTATTAATTAAACTATAGGAATGTATTTTATATACAAAAATACTAGTAAACTAACTGTAAAATAAAGAATCTTGTAATTTCAGGTTGTGTATAAAATAATTAATATCTTTCTTTTATTAACATATTCGAACGCTAAACTCTGAACAATATCCTCGACCTCATATTTATTGTTTGAAGAAAGAATTTTATTCGTGTCTCAACACCTACAAATAAAAAACATATAAGTTGTAAGAATCTTTTCGATTAAATCTTTTTTGTGTTTTTTACATGTTATATACCTAATTAAAACTTGCATCCCGTGCAAAATCAACTGGATATAATTTCATATATTATTACAAGCTGAATTTGTTTTTAAAATTGTAGTAACAACATCTTGTATTTCAGAAAAATATTGAATTAAATTTGTAGCAGGATACGTCAGGTAGCTGCCTCATTTTTATTATACTCTCTTATGTAACTATTTTCCTTTTCATTTTGTTTATATAAATCATTTTTACAAACAGTTTTAAAAACTATTTTAGTACATTTTCTTGAGAAGCCAGAATTCGCGGGTCCTTTTTTTTAATTTCAAAATTAATTACAAAATTTTCGTCATACAAATGATCAAAATCAACTTCTGTAGAGTTACTTCTCAATTAGTAATTAATGGCACTATACTGACGTTTCCGTCTTTAGTGCCAAATTTCATCGATTTTAAAACACATTTTGACTTATTCCAAGTATCTTGGTGCTTGGATGTCGGGGTCACTGCTTGTAGAAGAACCTTTCCACTTTTCTTTGCTGAATTTTTGAAATTTCCATTTAGGAAGTCAAAAAGATTATCAAAGAACAGGAGAAGGTCTGCTGTGTCTTTGTAATCTTCAGGCAACAATCCTTGTTCTGAAAACAAATACATTAATATAATCTTCAAGGTGCACTTCATTATAAACAGCCTACCATATCTTTTCGTTTTCAGTAGCGTATATAATGTAAAATATCGCCTTTAGGACCAAAAAGTTGAATTTGCAAAATATTGTCTTTTCTTTTGTCCAATGTCTGATCATCCTCAATGCAGTCCCAGTTCTTCGTGTCGAAGATATGTTTGGACCGCAAAACGCTATGTGACGTAATTATAACGGCCTGTTAATTTCTGAATTAATGCCGTGTTTGACGACATACTGATTCTAGAAAATTGCATTAAGTTCAAATAAAAAATTAGAGTTGTCATCATCGTTTCAACCAAAGATTCTGCTTAGTGATGTGAACCGATTACAAATTTCAACACCGGTATATACCGATTAATTATTTAAAAAAACCGGTTTTTTTAAGGTTTTTTCAGATTTTCATTTAAAAAATGCCAAAAGCCATGGAGAGCTTTAAAGAAACTGAAAAATAACCAAGAAGTGCTGACTGCTGAAGTACCCTCGCTTTGGAAGTGGCAAGTTGATTTTCAATTTTTCGAGCATAAATGAAAAAGCGTGTTAGTTTTTTAAACATATTTTAATTTTCACCTTTTAGTTTTACAAAGTGCAAATCACAAAGTGTCACACAAATCGTGGTTCTGATTTAAAAAACAAATTTGGTCCACAGCATCTGCTTGTAGCCTGCTCCTTCGAGAAGACAATACATATCCTGATTTGGAGAACATCCTCTCCGAAGGTACCGATGTCGCTGGTATGGCCAAATACTTTAGCGCTATTGTATTTAACGGCGCTAAGTGTTTGTTGCTGGACCAAAAAGCTCCCGCACTTTTAGCTGCTTTTGTGATCTCGGCTTCTTCGCTTTGAGGATCTGTCTCCATATACATACGTAATATATTAACAGCAGAAGCAGTTGAATTTATAAAGGGTCTTCTTTGTTTTATAAAGTCCAGCAGTCCAGGTTTTTTCTGTGGTGTTACATCTTCACTCGAAGTTGTACTTGCTTGCTCCAAAGTTGATGGCACACAGCTGTCGGAATCTTTTATGTTTTGAGACAATTCTCTTCTGACTAACTCTTTCGCCGACAGCATGTTTTCCGGTTGACGAAAACCAGTTCTTAACGCTGGATGTAAATATGTAGATATTTGAGATACACTTCTTGTCTCATATGCCAGGAGTCTGCTACTTATGTTTCGCCTCACTGATGAGTGAAACATCTTGCCTACACTCGGCGTCACAAAAATCGCACCTCTATAAGAATTTCCTTCGAAGTCATTTTAACCCTATTAATCAATGGTAGACATATGACTATAAGGTATCATTGGAAAGGCAATTTATTTAAATTTAAGAATAAATCAATAGATTTGGTTTTTAGTTTATCAGGGAATAAAAAAAACCAAGCTAATACAAATGATTAAAAAGTTAAAATTTATTTTATCAGCAAAAATTACAACAAAGTCCTTATAAACAACTTAAAACCTAGTGTTACCCCCCCTAGCCCTGATGACTGCCTTCATGCGTTCTGTCATGGACCTAATTAATGTGAAAACAGTCTCTTGAGGAATGTTCTCCCATTCTGCAACGACGGCATCTTGGAGGTCTTGGAGAGTGGTAGGGGCAGGATCACGTGCCCGTAGGTACTCGCCGTTTCAATTCATCCCAAAGGTGCTCAATAGGGTTCAGGTCTGGACTTCGCGCCGGCCAGCGCATAACAGGGATCCCAACTTCTTGCAGGTAGTCTCTTACAATTAAAGCGGTGTGACAGCGGGCGTTATCGTGCATTAACGTGAACCCACTGCCAACAAAACCCGCATAAGGGACAACCTGCTCCTCTAAGATCTCTGTTATGTACCGAGGAGCAGTCAGCGACCCTTGCCCGCGAGCACTTGCAGTCCGAGAAACACACACAAGGTTCGTTTTGCCGTCGATTGACATGCCGCCCCAGAACATGCACGAACCACCCCTGTATTCCACTGTCTCTTGAATACAGGCTTGTGCGAATCGTTCCCCTTGCCTCCTGTACACTCTTCGACGTCTGTCGTTGCAGAAAAGACAAACTCTCGTATCATCCGAGAAGAGCACAGCCCTCCATTGGTCTATTGTCCAATCCACATGGTCACGGGCAAATTGCAACCGGTCTCTCCTATGCTGTGCAGTCAATTTTGGCCCTGTAGCAGCCCTGTGAGCTGCAATTTTCTTCTCCCGCATTCTTCTTCTAATCGTGGAGACGCTTACAGACGTTCTGCGAGCTGATCGCAGTTGTTGTTGCAGCTCAACAGCATTGGAGAACCGATTACGTAAAGACGTCGAAACAATGAAGCGATCGTCTCTTTCGGATGTGCACCGTTGTCTTCCAGATCCACGTCTTCGGATATAGCCACCAGTCTCTTGGAAGCGTTAGAACACTCGTCGAACGGAAAAACGACTCAAGTTCAGTTGTCGAGCAACATCACATTGGCGCATCCCTGATTGCAGTAGTGCAATGACTTGAGCGGCTTCATCTGCAGTGGTATCCATCTTCTGGGGTATTTTTCTTACTGTAGCTGTTCACGTGTGTTCACTTCAAAGGTTGAATAGCAAATGACACACATTTAACCCGGGTAGCCCGTTTTATACCCTTGTAAAGAGGTGCAATTAGTGACCGTTGTAATGCGTATTTTGACAACATTTTTTTTAACGTTACGTGCTAATGAGATCTGCTGTGTTTAGGAATTCTATCTGTTGTTAATTTAAAGGTCGTTAAACATACTTTCAATAGATACCAATATTGATTGGGTTTAATGTATTCGTTGCTGGCGGGACATGCTTGAAACTTATTTTCGAAGAGGTGCGATTTTTGTGACGCCGAGTTTATATCTGTTTTCAGGGAAATTTCAATAGTGTTCAATTTTTCAAATAGTCCACATATTATCGGAATGACTAGTGAACTAGTCGGATACTGATCAACACTAACGAGTTTTGTAGCTTCCTCAAATATTTCCAAAATATTGATAACTTCTCTAGCTGCTTCTTCTTCGGAAGCAGTTAAGAATTCTGGTGCCTGATCCAATTTCCTACACACTAGTGCGAGAACGTCACTTAACTGTAGTATTCTCTTCAGCATGTAGAATGTGCTGTTCCACCGTGTAGATACTTCTTGTATCAACTTCAAAGGAGTTGAATCGGGGTTTCTTTCCTTCTGGGCTAATTTAAGCGCTCGCCACCCTACTGATGATTTCTTGAAAAATTTTACGACGGCCTTACATTTTTTAGCTATGTCATTCACCTGAGAAAGCTCCATAGAATCATCCAAAGTTAAATTAAGCGTATGGGCAAAACACGGCATGTGCCGTATTTCCAGCAAATTGCACATCTTTACCATGTTAGTACCATTATCAGTAACAATAGCAGAAATTTTTCCTAAAATCTTCCATTCTGTTAGTAAATTAGTCATAATTTCAGCTAGATTTTCACCTGTGTGTGAAGTTGGAACATCACATGTAGTTAATACATAGCTTTTTAAAATGCTTTGGTCAAAAAAATGTATTGTTACAGTCAGGAAACTATCCATGTTTTGATTAGACCACATGTCAGCTGTTAATGCAACATATTTGACATTTTCAAGAATGTTAGTTAGGTATAACTTTGCATTTTGGTAAAGTTCAGGCATTAGGTCATACCTGATCTTCTGTCTACTTGGTAGTTTATAGCCCGGATTCAATGCTTCAACCAGCTTCCTAAAACCCTTGTCTTCAACAATAGAATACGGCTGAAAGTCCGTGGCGATCATCATAGTTAAATATTTACCTATCAATTTTCTTTTTGTTACTTGCTGCGGTCATTTTCAGAGTAGTCTGAAATATGGGGCGCGGAGTCTCCGTCACCTGACTGATCACCCACTTCACCTCGATCCACCTCCACTGTAGCCTGAGGAGGACTTCTCTTAATATGTGCCAACATATTCGAGGTTCCTCCTTCAATCTTCTCAAAATGATTTCTGGTAATAGATTTACCTTTTACTTTAGGCATAATTATTTTCGCAAATAAACTTGTTATGTCAACTCCAAAGAATTCGCAAGAAAAAGTTTCTACAGACGGAAAAACTGTGTAGTGAAGTTAGACACGTATTAAAACGGGATATCGGGTGATTCCCCTACCATAGACAACATTTTTGACGGAACAGATCCAAATTTGGATACATATTGACGACTCGGAATACTCGGATACATGTTTTGAAATTGTAATCGGTTTTTGAATGAGAACCGGTGATTATCGGTTTTCACAAAAACCGGTTCTTTTTAGGTTTTTATGAAACCGGTTCACATCACTAATCTGCTTCTTAACTAGACTCCCAAGGTTCTAAATTTCCACTGGTAGTATAAAATATAAATTATATTTAAATAAACTTTTTAGCAGAGTAGTAAATAAAACAATTAAAGTCAAAATAATCAATATTTATTGTTTAAAATAATTACCACTGAACAATCAGTGCTGTTTTAAAATAGCTGGCTTATGGCTAGCAGAATAGTAGATAAAACACTTAATTAAAGTTAAAATAATCAATATTTATTCTTAAAAATAATAACCACTGAATAATCTGACTACCCATCGTTGAGGCCGGATTGGTCAATTTTTAAAGCGCGCCAATTTGTCTCTGCCCCTTTGATCATTTTTTCATTAAAATTATAAATTGATGTATTAAATTGGTAACGAATACTATTAATTTAATATCTGAACGAAATAAAATGTTACTACTATTGGTAACAAAATATCAAATAAAAAGGAGTCGCAGTCAGGGATCGATAATCGATTTATTTGGTGACAGATCTACCATTCTGAGCACAGAGCTATTATTTAAGTAACAAAACTGTTATTATAAGAACGACGTTTATATTCATGTAATGCAATATAATTTTATTGGTCATCGATCTCTTATTTTACACATATATTAACATTAATTTGATAATTCATACCTGGGAACAATTTTTGTTTATCTGAGAACGAAAATATTTCGTTTATCTATTTATTAGGTGATACAACGTGATGACAAATATAAATTTTGGTGATAGAAAATATAGTTCCCGTTTTATATTAATGTTATCAAGAGAAGTAAAGGAGCAATTGATTTGTCAATGAATAAATAACAAGGACTAAATAAAGATTTTGGATTTATAAATGTTTTTTATTGCACTTAAATGAAAGTATGATATGGTTTCCTATTGAAAAAAATATATTCATGTTGCGCTGGCGCTTCATGGCTTCTTGAATACTATCAATGCATCCATGTGGTTGCTCTGGGTAATCTTATCCCTAGTGAAATGATTGTAGAATCTGGAAATAAATAATGGTTTAATTTCTCAAAATGAAATGAGATCCTTAACAACTGATATAGTATAATATGGGTAGTGCATTTCAGTGTGGATTTACATTTATTATAATATAATAACATGATAAAATATATTGAATCAAGAAGAAATAAACAATGTTTTACAGATTTACATTAAGTATTAGATAAAATAGATGTTTAGAGTTGCATTTTATGAAGAATGTGTACTAAAGTCATATACAGACGTAATTTCAAATGTACTCTTTTATGCAGTCGTGCCTTCGGAATAATGTTGCAACAAGCTTGCGTTAAGGGTGTCGCGGTATGAAAAGACATAGTAATATAAACTTGTTATAGAGGTGCCGTTTACCCCCCAGGGCCTGGTATATTTTAACCGACTTCAAAAAAAGGAGGTTATCAATTCGGCCGGTATGTTTTTTTTTTATGTATGTACACCGATTACTCCGAGGTTTCTGAACCGATTTACGTGATTCTTTTTTTGTTCGATGCGGGATGGTGTCGAATTGGTCCCATAAAAATTTTATTCGGATAGGCCCAGTAGTTTTTATTTTATGAGCATTTTTGTCTGTAGGTATTTGTAAATGTTGCAAGTGCAAGTTTGAAGTCGGTTGTTTTTAACGCAGTTATCACTTGTCAACTAAGAATGATTAATAATTTAAATATTAAAAGCTTACCTCATCATTATTTGACTGGGAAGAATTCGTCTCCATATTATCAAATAACCTCTGTCGTCGGCGTGGTTTTTTCGTCCAAGAATGAGGTGTTCGTAGTACCATAGTGATGGCGTATGCACCTCATCGTTTCCAGCGCCACTAGTCTTGTTAGCTGCCACCTAGAATTTGTAAAATATCCAAATTTATTGTTTATTGAAACCCATAGTTGTTTTATTTCTTCAGTAAAGTACTGTGAGTAGAAGCCGGTCTAGGGAATGGGCGAAATCCATTAGCAATCATGTCATTATTCATAATGAAACGCAAAAAAAATCACATTTAATACATATGAAACACATTATTTATTTATATATATATATAACAAGTTATTTGACTTGAATTTGCTTACCTTTTTACGCTCCTTCTTATAGGATGTACGCTTATAGACCAATTTTATGCATCTGAGTAACCAAATCGCTGACTGGAAACTGGTTTTGACTACCGGAACTATGGACTTCGGCAATCTGTTCTCCCTTCATGTTCTCCAATATTTTATCTGTCATGTTCGCGAGATTGTCCAGCGTCTGATCTTGACTCACGGTTAAAACAGCTCATACTGCAGATGGTAACCTTGAGATAGGAACATGGCTTAAATATCTAAATATATTATCGTATTCTTATTGTAGTGTTTGTTTCAAGCCTTGAAGAGTTTTTTTAAGTAAACATTTTTTCTCCTTTATAGCTCAACAGTTTCGTCCGTTGGCTTGTCACCGGATGGAGAGTGGACTGAGGAAACTCGGAGTAATCGGTGTACATACATAAAAAAAACATACCGGCCGAATTGATAACCTCCTCCTTTTTTGAAGTCGGTTAAAAAAAAAGCAGAGTATTATCGCAAAATACACTTTATTTAAAGCTAGCTACTTAGAACAATATTTTTAATACTACATATCACATTTGAAATTATATGAATTACAATTAAATAAAATAAGATCTAGACTAAGACTTATCAGCAACTAACTTAGCATTCACTAAAACCGTCAGATAGCAGATAGACATAGTTTTCAGGCGAAGACAAACAGTTATGCCTTTGCTTACGCAGATTACGTACTACTGAAGAAAGGCTAATCGTTGCTCTCTCGTCGTATTGAGACAAACAGATATCAATAACGCAAAAAGCCCCAGTACGATTTAAACCGGCGCTGCCGTGAACCACCATAGGAGGAACGTTTCCAATCTTGCTATCAAAATCGGCCATTAATTGAGCCTCTTTGACCGAAAGAACGAAGTCCAGAAACTTTGAAGGATCTCGAGGATGGCTGTTGCTAGGCCAGTCGGTGTAGGCGAAGTGCTTAACGTCTAGCGCCGTCCGTTACTCGTAGACTGGTCACCACGTGGTAAAGGAAGTATTTGAATTTCAGAGTTTTGATGATGAACTTGCCATGGACAGCTTTTCCTCGCTTTTTGGGATTCCAGTACGGGTAACAAACCTCGCGCCCGTTTTCTACTATTCTAGTCAGCATGACGATCACCCGGACTTGATGAGTGAACACCATCTTCCAGAAATCTTGAGCTGTCTCTTGGAGTGGTGCCTGGGTGCACAGGAACCTTCCCTTAACGTTATAACCGTCGACATGGCTGGCGTTTACGAAGTCGCTTTCGCCGTCTTCTGTAGTGAGGATTACCCTATTGTGGTCGAAGTTCAGTGTGTCCTGGTCTCTGCATCTTAACCAGTTGTCAAAATAGGATGCTTCGTTGCAAGAGTAGGAAACATTGTCTTCCAGTATTTGACGGTGTTCTTGTTTCAGTATACGAGCGAGGTTAGATTCTTCAATAAGTTGTTCGCAGTTTTTGGCAAAGGAATTTTTTTTTGTGAATTTTGCGCCCATTTTTAAAAGTTAGGTTTTCTGTATAGTCCCAACTGTGGTTAGGCACTAAATGTAAATTTTCTGATTTATCGGGAGATATTTATAGGTTTGTAATGAAAAATTAATGATCCTTTTTTCCTACATATAAATCGTCGATAACTGAATCGGTATGACGCAGGACATTTGAGAGAAGGACGTAATTGATAAAGCTTCAGTAGTAATTTTTAGCATTGGCAACCCAATGACGTAAATTAATTAACTCTATATTTATATTATTCCACTACTAATGAGGCAACGGTTATCATGAAGTTTATTTTTTGCATCCTGTTGTTGACAATGTCGAGCTTGAAGTTATGGTGAACGACCTGTCTTCCATCTTCCAAGTTCCAGCCGCAGTTAAGACAATGTAAGTACCACCTTCCATATTTCTTAGCTCCTTTAAGATTAGTTTATAAATTACGATATTTACTCTTCAGTAAGCGCCATACTTTGCCTGAATACTAATAGGTCTCCACGAGTACTAGGCGTAGGTGTATAGAGCTATATAAGACGGATTGTTGTCTGAAAGAAATTTATTGAGCTTAGGCGAACAGCTTAGGACTGAACAAAGGTGTAAAAGCCTACTGAGACAGCCTTGAGACATTGGATGGGAAAATATTGCCGTAAATGTACATTAATAAGTTAGAATCGGATATTGATTGTATCGCAATCGAAGGTTAGTCTTGGTGTTTGAATAATAACAAAGCTTCAGTCTTTATAGATTATTTTGTCCGTAAGGGTGTGCTATATTGGCAGTGAAGAGTGGTTTTAATGGATTTTTCTAGAAAACTCACCTGGACACGACAAGCTTCATCGTGTTTGTGAGTACCCCGAATTCTTTCACTCAATAAGCACGAGGTGTTTTAGATAACTAAAGATGAACTAAAAGTGAAGATACTATAATATTTTATGTTAAGATACTCTAATATAAAACGTTATAGTATCTTAAGGTATCCGGTATCAGCGTTCTGACCACCATTTTTCTTTTTGTCATTGCGTACTAAGACCCCTGTAGAACCGCCATCCTGTTACAAATGACCCGAAATTTTGTGGGTCAAATTGAGGCCGAAATTTGGAGGAGTGAGTCAATAAGACAATTTCAGTTTAAAATTTAAATTATAATTTTTTGTACTTTCAACTAAAATCTCTCTAATCCCAATGAAGAAGTATGAACATAAAACTATCATCAATTACCTTAAATTATTGCCTCCCAATAGGGGGGTGTCCTATCAATAGTTTTAATCTAAAAAGTCAAATCTATAAAATATAAAATAATAATAATTAATAATAAAATTGAATATAAAATAGTAATAATTATAAAATTGTTTCAACTAGTAAAATATAGTAAAAAAGGGTGCTCAGTTGTGAGTGCAATATTAATAAATTGTTGAGTAGGTATGGCGTAAGTGGTAAAATCATATTTTTATGAAAAGCACATCATACAAATAACCTATTTTAGTTAATTAGTGCAATTTTATATAGTTTCAAGCATTTGCGTCATTCATTCTCATAAATAACCATAATCATTCATTTTCTTGTTAAACAGTCCAATTTGGGACTTTATCGCTCGTTATGATCATACTTTATAGGTGTTAAACACTAACTAATTAATAGAGACCATTCCTATTGGCATTGATTACGTGACTAAAGCACTAATCTCGCCTCGTGGACCTATCTGCATATTTGGGCCTCAATTAATTCTGCGATAAACACACTGATAAAGCCGACCATTTTATACTGGGTCAATGTTTTACTATGTTTTACTCATTTGATATAACATTGTGAGATATCGTTTTGCGGTGGAACGACAGTTGACCACACTGTTGATAAGCGACTATTAATAATTATGTTTTAGCGGTATCACATACATGAATTATTTGACCGTAGTTTCCTGTTGATAACAAATTAACTAATGTAGTCCCATTTTCCGTAACAACGACAACTGCTGATAACATTCGAATGGGTAACTGGTAAAACCTCATTAAGATTCCAATGTGCTTCATTATAATGTTGGAAGATGTTAATCATCTATTGTTGCTTACCGAATCAGATTATTTGAATCGAGAAAATATATAATTTATTAAGGTTAATTCAATACTGAAAAATATTATTTGCTAGTTAGCAAAAATGAACCTTATTGTAAAGTCTATGTGGTTTCAAATTGCCTGCTAACTCGGTATGACTAGAAATTTATGCATACCTTTTTGCTACATCAGGATGCATTCCTCGGAAGACCGTTTAGAGTTAGCGGCTAAAGTCCTGAAGCTCCAAGAGAGAGTCCACAATCTTAGGTGCATGAAATTAAAAACGGACGATGTAAGATAGCCAAACAAAAATATGAAGATAAGAAGTATTATCTGCTTATTATATGCTCGAGGGATTGCTTAGTGTATAGTTTGGTGAAAATAGCTCTCTTATAGTGGAGTCAATCTAGACAGCAAGTATCAATATTGTCCTGTGTTGATCTATCACGTCTACATGTTTATAGCATTGGCCTATGCTGGTAAGCGACAGTGTATGGTACTTTCAGAATAAAGGGTGTACAGTAGACTATGGTAAAACTTGTTTAAAAAAAAGTTAAAAATTATCTCAATTACCGACAAATGATTAAGCCGTGCCATTCGTTCCACGATTACCATGAATTTAACGGTAATTAAAAAAAATTCTTTCAGTGTACAATACAACAGAAAGTTACGTCTCAATATCTGTTATAAGGAAATAGAACAGAAAAATAACATTGTTTTACTTTCGATAACCTGTAGTTCACTATATCCGCTCAAAAGTTATCACTCAAATTCGTTTATAATAACTAATCATTGTTTCTACATGAAACGAGTCATTATTATTGAGTTCCCGGGAATAAAAACAAAACTGAAGATAATTAGTAGTATTTCATTAGTTACTCTTGACATATTAATGTGAACGGACGACTTATTTATGTCGAAAAAAATGCTTCTTAACATAATACCTACTCCAAAGTTTGTTCCAATAAGTATCAAGGAATTTGAAAGACGCGCACAAGAATCTGAATTCTTGGAAGCCATCCAAATAGAGCATTATCAGATCTTATCAAGGCCGCATTTTGGGTCCTTTGAACATTTTTCCAAGCAAGAAAATTTCAGCAAAAACCGCTACGATGACATCATCTGCTGGGACAAAACCCGTGTGAAAATAACTCCCAAAAAAGAAGATACCGACTACATCCACGCCAACTATGTGGATTCTTTTGAGATTCCGAAGAAGTACGTGGCGACACAAGGGCCGCTTGAAAAAACTGTTAACCCGTTTTGGCAACTAATTTGGGAGCAGAATTCTCGCATTATTGTGATGCTGACAAAACTTAAAAATGCTGGGAAAGAAAGTTGTGCTCGGTATTGGTACCCTTACGACGATAAACATCAAATTTTTCAAGCTGGTGAGCTTTCGATCAGGACTGTGAGTGAAACAAATGATTCGGGATACGTCCAACTTTTGATGTTTCTAATTGCATTACCAAAGAAAGTAGACTGATCAAGCATTACATGTACGTGGACTGGCCAGACAATGGAGTACCTTCCACCTGCGAATCATTTATGAACCCGTACTGTGATATAGACGAGGAACGAGAGAGGCTTATAGCGAAAATGGAGGATGAACCGGCGTTTGGACCTATAGTTGTTCATTGCAGTGCTGGAGTTGAGAGGACTGGGGTTTTCTGCGCTGTAGACTCGTGTCTCAAGCAATTACTGAAAACTAAGACAATATCAGTTCCAGAAACTGTACTGAAAATACGCCAACAAAGATATTCAAGTGTTTCGGTCGCGGAACAATATATTTTCTATACAGAATACTACACGAATTAACAAAGATATTTGAGATATGTTCTACTGCAAGAAATTCAATGCGCGAGGGTTAATTGACAGTTTATGTGTTAGTTAAGGAATTAATTAGTTATAAGTTGTATTGTATAATATTTAAGAATTTTATGTTAATAAACAGTTTAAAGCTTTGTAAAACCAACAACTTTGTTTACTTTCCAAACAAATTTTTCTTCATTTAACTTCTTCAGTTTTGCTAAATAATTAGTTTAACTAAGTAGTTAAGGTAATGACTAGATTGGGGAAGAATTGATACTGAACATGGAAAGCCGAGTATTGGCTATTCACATCGAACAGTTATAGCCATAAATTGAAGCTTAATAATATAGGAGATTTGTTAGTATTGCCTAATTATGTGCGTAATACTTTTTAATGGTATGAAAGAGAGTTAGTTAAAAAATAAACGTTAGTTTGAAAACAACCACTCTTATGAATAGATACTTCACTTAGCTTCTAGTTGTAAGCGCTTTTTACAAGTTAATGTGAAAGTCTTCTTCTCAACAGAAAACAATCTTCGAAAATGGCGCCCTGCTTCCTAAGCAATAATATCAACGACTTCCTGCGGTTCATGGACGAACCGAATTCACAAGCTCGCATCATAGAGGAATATAACACAATAGTCTCGATGCAGGAAGAAGAAAGACGCCATAGACTAAACAAGAAGTTGGAGATCAACGGCTGCTTCTCAAACCTGAAGTTTCCTCGTCAATGTCCTCGGTCCAAAAATCTGGTGATTCCTGGGGCAAGTTTCGTCGACGGATATGAAACTAAGCGGAAGTTTATTTGTGCCAAAAATCCAGAAAAGAAAGACTGTGAAATGTTCTGGCAAACGGTGTGGGATAACAAAGTGATAATTATTGTAATGACGTGCAAGCTAACTGATAAGAGCTATCAATATTGGTCTCCCAAAAAAGGCTGTGTTTTAGTAGGTGAAAAGTTTCAGATATTAAACTAGGTCGATTATGATCAATTCACACTATACTTTGACTTTGTTATCTCTGACCGCATCTGAACAAAAACCAAATCAGAAGCGCATGATTTTTCACTATCAATACACCGCTTGGCCAAGAGACAAGTTTCCTCATCAGCCAGATGCATTCATAGAATTTTATCACTTTGTCAACGACATGTATGTTAAGTTAAGAAGCAGAGTGACTAAAAAGAAAATTCCCCCTATCCTGGTCCATTGTCTTGACGGTGTAGGGAGCTCTCCAGTATTTTGTGCGTTTGATATCTGTATAACGCAATTCAATAGAACAGAAATGCTGTCACTGCCAAATGTAATTAATAAGATGCAAGAACAAAAGCATGGGTCAATTAACCGCTCAGATCTATGCACTGTGTTATCAATTAGTTAAGGTCTATCTATCAATTAATCAAGACAATAAAAGTAAACCGTATTCGTGAAATATAATATACTAGCTTTCCGCCCGCGGCTTCGCCCGCGTTTTCAAAGAAAAACCCGCATAGTTCCCGTTCCCGAGGGATTTCCGGGATAAAACCTATCCTATCTCTCAAGTTGGATCGAACTGCACATGGTGTGCGAATTTTATTATAATCGGTTAAGTGGTTTAGGAGTCCATTGAGGACAAACATTGTGACACGAGATTTATATATATTACGAGATAAGTTCTTTTCTTTCAAAAATGCCATTTGATATTGAACTTAGAAATAAGATAGAGTGTAGTTAGATTTTTTGTATTTTTTAACGACTTGAAATGATAATTGTAAGTAGAATGTAAGTAGGATTGTAACTAAATTTTAAATACTTACAAATAATTGAAATGAAAGTGTAAGCGAATCAACAGCGTTTTTTTTTACTTTACTTGAACATATCGATTATTTTTTCTAGAAAAATTTTAGTAGTAAAGCTAGTCAGAAGTATATTTTACATAATATATATAATATATATAATATAATATAATATAATAATAAACAAAAAGTTTAATTCATTACCCACAACCATTAATATGCAGGAGTTTAAGGTTTAGATTCAACGAATAAAAGATTTAACTCCATCGCAACGTTATTTACATATCTAACGATAGCCAGACGGAAATGACGTAGATGTCAGACTCGTGTTAATCATTCAAGGGCTCTTTAAAAGCTGATTTAGCCATAGAAAAAAGTTTAGTTCGAAACCCATTGCCATCGATAACAGACGCTTCGCAATGAAGTCCTTAGCAACAGAATCCTGTATCCCAAGGATGAAAGCCGACGAGTTCCTACGTTTCATGGATGACTCAAAATCAAAAGCGCGCATCGAAGAAGAGTATCAATCAAAACTCATGACGGAAGGAGAAGAAATGAAATCTACTTTGAAGCAGAGCGAAGAGGTGCAGATAACAGGCTGTCTGTCTTACCTGCAGTTTCTCTACTATGGTACGCAGCCCAAGAAAAATCAAGCGATCCCGAGAGCGAGCATCGTTGATGGGTATGATACGAAACATAAGTTTCTTTGTACGAAAAATCCAGCGGAAGAAGACTTCGAAACGTTCTGACAAACTGTGTGGAGTAACTACGTAGAGATAATCGTGATGATAGGCAAGCTTACTGAGAGCTACCAATGTTGGTCCCCTACTGAGCGTCGATCTGTAGTGAGCGGGAAGTTCAACATTACGACTCGAAAAGTTACAGTCTATTTCATTTATTACTGCAACTGTGCTAAGTCTGACTTCGCTGACACTCAAGCCAAAACAGAAGCGCTTGGTTTTTCACTATCAGTATACCGATTGGCCGAAAGGTAGCTTACCTCAGCCAGGATACTTTTTGGATTTTTATTTTATCGTTGACGTCATGTATCTTAAGCTAAAGAACACAATGCCTCTTAAGAAATCTGCCCCTATACTCGTTCATTGCTTTGATGGTTTAGGAGGCTCGCAAGTATTTTGCGCAATCGATATCTGCACTACGAAGTAAGATTTATCAAAATAGTCTGTGTCACATGTCGTTGAAAGAGTGAGAGATCAAAGGCCCGGGTCTATTAACTCCCCAGACCTTTATGCTTTATATTATGAAATAATGAAGGGTTCTGTTTGAAGGGTTTAATCGAATTATGTGTTGTCTTATAAATAAGGTTTATTATTATTTTAAGTGTGCATTTCTTTTAAGAAGTATCTTTGTAAATTTCTCGAAATAAAATGATGCGCTAAACATTTTCTTTTCTAATTAATTAGACTTATTAGAGAGTAATTAGGAGATGTTTACTAACACTTTTGAGACTGAATGTATCAATTGCTGCATGTTATGTAACATAACACAGAGTACTTTTTTATATATGAGAAATAGACGTCCAACTCGACGACCAAATTGAGTAAGTCAAGTAGCGCCCTCTGGACGCAGGTTCTACACATAGCGATGGTCACTGGGTCTAGGTTGCTTTTTGTTTCTTTATTTTATTTAATTATTATAGAATGTTTTTTCAATAAATAAAACACTGATAACCTTTAGTAAAATTTATTTTTTTCTTTTGAAGCATTTCATATATAATTTTTTCGCTTTCAACTTATATGAATCTGTATCATCATCACACTCTCTCCTATTTATCAATATTTTATTTATTTCTTTACAGTAATGAATGAAATGAAAAATACTTTATTGCACAATTAATACAGAATTATAAACTAAGAGCCATACAAGTAATAACATGTACAGAGGGCGGTCTTATCGCTGTAAGCGATTTCTGCCAGACAACCCGAAAATTTAGAAGGATTACATTTAAGGTGGTGGTGCATTACAAACTTAAAATTCAGATTTTAACTAAAATAAATAAATATAAAATATAATTATGACCTAATTATAATAAATATACATAAATAATAAATATATAAATACATTATAATATATACCTAATTATATATTATATATAAATATATACATAAATACATACATACATGTGAAACTATATTAATTATGGGCAAGGAATAAATTGAATTAAATAAAATAGATAGTTACAGTAATTATAAATGAAGAATCTGCAGGATATGTTAATTAAAAAATCTATTAATTTTTCTTTGTGTAATTTGATGAAGTCAAATTGGATGTGCATAAATATGACTGTTTTAATTAGCTCTTTCAAATATTTTTTTTCTAAACAAATTTTAATAATTGCGTAATTTATATCCTGCAGATTCGAGACACAATTTAGGAGAGAGTCACTGGGACTGCAAAGCCATTTTTTATTTGCATATTCTCTATATTTTAGATACTCATGTTCCTGATTGGACATCAAGTTTTTTTACATTCACTACAACCCTTGATGACTCTCTTCTTAGCGGTTTTAATAAAATATCCGCTAACATATTGTAGCCCCCCGACTATTCGGGGGTCACTTTTGTCTTCAAGGGGTGTAAATTCTATATCAGGAATTTCACTGAGCTCGCAATTTAATTGTTCTTTGCAGCCCCCGTTTGTGATGAGTACTTCATGCAAAGCGTGGCAATTATCAACCTCACAATTTGCCCCAGGGGCATGGACACTAGATAAGCTGTTTATTAATAAGCTGCTAAATGCTGCTTCAAACCCATCTGGAGTAGGGTTTACGTTGCGGCATCCTTGGCTCCTTATTGATCCGAATAAGTTATCTATTGGATCCTGATTCAGATGCCGCAACCAAACCGATGTTACTCCGTACTTCGCAGCAATTTTTTTTTAGAAGCAGTTCAATACCTTCTAGTGTCCATACCCAGTTATTTAATGTGGGAACATACTCGACACTTGAGGATTTCGCGTTTACGAATTTCATATTTTTTTTAAATATTTTGGCCTCTGTCCAGGTTTTGTGATGTACAGAGTTAGGCGTCGCAGGTCCCAGAAGAGGTTTGCTATGCTTCTTCCTTTTTCCATAGCTTCCGTTCAGCGAGTCGAAAAGTTTATCAAAAAACAAGATGACGTCCGCGGTACTTTGCGCATCTTCGGAGATTATTCCTTTTTCTGCAAAAAAGGAATAAATTATTAATATTATTCCTCACACATTCTCTCAACGTAATCTAGTCCCAAAGTAAGTATTGCCTGCTTGTAATTTGGGTACTAGATAACTATACTCCATGGTTAGGTAGTTAATTAACCTTTTGACCGCCAGAGCAAAAACGCATCGCCGTGCCCTCCACGCCAAGCCACAAATTCAATGAGATAACCTTGAAAATAGTAGGGAGTCCAAAATGTTATCGATAAACATAATAATTCACGTCTGAATATTTGAATAAACAGCTTATAACACAAAAATAATATTTATTTAACCTCATCTCCTACTGTAAAAACTTAAGACCACATTTATAGCAACTATCAACAAAAAAAATCAACCTTTTGAGATACAAAAATACATATAAAATTGCAGCAAGTTACAGCACTATTCTCTATCAGTTACGCCCCATTGGCATGTATACATGCCAATGGCGCGGGCAACCATCCTTTTTTTTATAATCTCTCGCTTCTGATTAGGGATGTGTAGCTGTATATTATTATAACTTATCGAGTTTATTTATTAAGTTTATATGAACTATAGGTATTACTGTGGAGTGTTTATTTGTAAATATCAAAACAACTATTACCTTTAAATAAAGGGAATTGCATTAAAACTACATATTTATTTTCCAATCATTTAGTTTAATACTTGAGTTATTACAAATACTAATTATATGTAGGTACTATAGTTTGGGTTCGTTAGTTAATGGGTTTATTGGAATTATACACTATTACTGATAAAAGAACATTTATTAATATTAAAAAAACACAAAATACTACAAGGATCAGATCAAAACCGTTACAATCTCGCCAGCGTCCAGCCATGTCTCTGCGCTTTTAAAATTATTCATTGTAACGGTTTTGATCTGATCCTTGTAGTATTTTGTGTTTTTTTAATATTAATAAATGTTCTTTTATCAGTAATAGTGTATAATTCCAATAAACCCATTAACTAACGAACCCAAACTATAGTACCTATTTAGGTCGATTACCATATTTTGATATGACATAGCGACAATTTGTATCATAAGAATATTCTAATAAAGGCACTGATTAGACTTATTAGGTAATAAATTTTGAAAACTGCTAAATAGGTAAGTACCTACAGATTTTTAGAGATATTTATACATTTTGGACCTAAGCGAATTTTTATCATTACATGGACAATAAATATTATGCTAGAACGCATACATTGTGTTTGTGACGATAAAATAAAAAATAAATGAAGTTACTTGAATATTACACTACATCACTAGTAGGCACGTATACATGTCATTGGCGCGAGAGAACGTGCTTTTTTAGCCATTAATTAAGTTATTTTTTGTCATCAAATATTTGAATAACTACTTGGCAATTTTGTTTACTGTGTACAATTATGTAATAACTGGGGATTCAGTTCATAAACTGTATAAATAAAACACGTAAAAGTAAAGGTTTAATATGTTTATTTTGTATTTATCTATGATCTGTTTCTTGGCATGTATAGGTGTCGTTGGCGCTCAGGGCACGATTGCGCATGACATCTATAGATGTCATTGGCGTTCAAAAGGTTAAAGGTAAACAATCTTGGTAGGACTTTTTACACAAATACGTATTAAACAAATAAACTACTGATTAAAATAATGGTTCAATTGAATAAGTAACTGTTATTATTTTTATTTACATAGATTTTAGCTGTTAAATAAAAAGTCATATCAAGATTGTTTATCTTTAGTTAGCTACTCAACCAAATGGAGTATAATAAACATATTTATATACCTTGAAAACATAATGTATTAAAGACCATTTACCTGCTAGGTAGCCCATATTTGATGCTACAGTTTGGCTGAACAGCTGCGTAGCAAGACCACCTCATAACACCAAATAGACCGATAAATCGCAAATGCGCAGCTTAACCGTCAGCGTTCTTTTTACTTGACGCGACTTATATCTGGCTAGCGATAATATCTAGTAACTGGCTAGTATAATATCCAGTAACTGTCTAGTAACTGGCCAGTTTCTCTAGACATCAAATAAAACATGACGACACTTGTACATTTTGAGGCTATTTAACATTAAAATATATGGATAAGTTTGTTACAATTAAAAATAATAATAATATAATGAAACAGCGTAAATAATTAAGAAAATTGTGTATTTCAATATAAAAATAATGGATGAAATTAAACAAGTCGACATAATAGCCAAATTGTGGTTGTGAGCAATTAAAACAAATATTCCAGACTCTCATTTATATAGATGAATTATTAAAAATTTTACGAGAAGTTCTTCCAGATTCGCGAATTCGTGCAAAAACACTTTAAATTAACCGTTATTTTTATTATTTTATATTATTAATGTTTTTAGTTTTATATTTAAAAATATCATAAAATAAATTAATAACTTATTTCATAGTTCTTAATACTTTTATAAGGGAAACTTTTATATAAGTGGAATGTTTAATTAATAAATAAAATTTATAATTATTCCGTCTATTAATTATTACTTATTTTATTATTAACATTATTTTGAACTGTAACAAACTTATCCATATTTAATGTTAAATAGCCTCAAAATGTACAAGTGTCGCCATGTTTTATTTGATGTCTAGTAAAACTGGCGAGTAACTAGACAGTTACTTGATATTATACTAGCCAGTTCCTAACTTAAGTCTAATTAAGCTAGCCAGTTACTGGCCAGATACTTGATTGCATTTCTACTAGGGTGGTTGAAACATTATAAGTGTCAATATTAGAAAAACATTTTTTTAATAGTATCCTTATTTATTAGTTGTCAAGAGGGGAATATAATATTAATAATATTATAATATTAAACATGTTTTTTGAGGAAAACCGATCAGCAAATAATCGCCCACAGGCAACAAGTCCCAGTCAAATGATAAGCTGTTATCAATTGTGGTTTCATTTAAAAACAAACTTCACATACGTAAGAATGACATCAGTACATGTTGATGATAATAAATCGTATAAAAATCGACCCATTGTAGCGCAAAGCGTATTCCAGTTTCAGGAGCCCCACGAAGATGTTCGGGAAAATAGTAGTTATTGCTGTGCAGTGTGCTCGTTACGCCCGTCAAAACCAAAAGTAAGTACTTATTGTCTTTAAAAAAAAATTCGAAACTTTTATTTTAATTTTTTTCTATTATTACATTTGCCAACGGAAATATATTCTTCTTTCTTCATTTTTTTCTTTAAAAGTTAATAATATAACTCATTATGAAATAATATATCTATATTTCAATATTTTCAATAATATACAGGGTGTCCCACTGTTGGTATACTAAGTACGAAGGGACTTGTAGTTTTGCATAACCTGATCACGTAAAAAATACTTAAACAAAAAAATTACGTAAAAAATTTTTTGCTAAATTTTTCCTGAAAATCCATGTTTTCTTCTCTATCTTCGCGCAGCCGGCATATACCGCTTCTCTAATGTGAGCATTTTGTGTATGAAAACATAATCTTAAACGATAGCTCACGTGCTGGTGGCAAAGTTGGGCGGGATGATTGTTATGGGTGTACACAGAGTTTTAAGAATTCATCTATTTGAAAAAAAACTGCGTCTGGAATTTTATAAGTATTTTTTACGCACTCAGCGTATGCAAAACTATAACCTCCTTTGAGCTTAGTATACCAACAGTGGGACACCCTGTAGAATAAGTTTGTACGGCAAAATAAATGCCGTGCAAATTTTTTTATTTTTCTTGCATTAGTAATCGAAAATATATTTTTCTTCCTTTATTGTTTCTCTGAAAGTCAGCAATATAGCTCATTTTAATATCATGCTATTTGTTTTAGCGCTTGAAGCTGTAGGGGATGAACCGACACCGCTGAGTGATGGTAAATTGTTTTTTTTTATTAGTGATCTAAAAAAGTTTAGAAAATCCAAAATTGTACGCCTCATAATCTCATTTTCCATAATAAAATTTATCAGAATGAAATATTTTTTGTAAGGCGAGAGTAGAGCACCTTATGCACTTCGCTTATGAGGCGTGCAATATATTTCTTTTTTCATTTTTTTTTTCTTAAACTAAACAAACGACACATTCTGAATTTGAAATATTTTTTCAGAGGAATTTGCTGAGATAAAAGCTTGGCTAGATCGGGCTTTTGGTAAATTGCATTTTATTTCTTTTCGTTGTATTAGCAATCAAAAATAAGTTTTTTTTTTCTTCGTTTTATTCAGAAATATAACTAAAATTTGAAATTTTTGCCTTTTTTTAGGGGATGCGATGAATGCTAACTACAGAAGCTCAACTGAACGTCCAATTGATCAACGTACAATTAATCAGTATCTCAACTGCCCTGACCTGCAAAAATATTCACTGAGTTCAGATGTCATTCAACTAAATGATACCATCGTTGTGAACTCTGACAACCCGTGTATCATTAACGCGCCGACAATTATTCTAAAAAACAATAAATTTCTGGGTGACAAACATGCTTTTAACATAACTGGAAAGAAAATAGTAATGGATAGTAACGTATTCAAGGGACCAGAACAAAATCATTACATAGTTGGAGATAACGTACTTTTATCTAATAATACGTATCAAGGCCATTTCCAAATCCATGAAGCAGCGGGATATGAAGTCACTGCATTCAACAATGTATATGATGGTAGATACAGAGTCAATCAATATACAGGAACTAGTATACTGGTTTTTGCTAACGAATCTAAAGGAAGTCTGTTTGATGTCGTACTTGCGGACAATCCCCCGAAATTTATGCATCGTTTGTATCCTAAAAAATAATATTTTGATGTCTGTGAAACATTAAATTAGCGAAAAACGCTCATCAATTAATCCTTCGAATTTTTTAATGACATTAGCATTTGGAGGACGATTAATTTTTGATCCAAACTTCACATCTTGTATAAATCCGGTAAGGTTTATAGGCCAAGAGACCAATGTTTGTGGACTCATTTTATAAAAACAGTATTTTGTTTGTTTTTTGATATGATTAAAGGCTCCAGTTTCAGAATTTGACAGATCGTTAAGCCCGGCATTCACTACACGCACCGCGAGCCGAGCCCCGAGCCGTACCAATCCGTGGACAAATCCGTCATCGCCCACACACTACACGAGCGCCGAGTTGCAGTCCAGTCGACTGTGAACTTTGGTAAGCCTTGCACGTATCTATCCTACCACGAAAAAAAAGCTCTCTGGCTCTAGTAGTCGGTGCAATACTCTTACGCGGAAAAAAAAGTGCGTGTGGACAAAGGAATGGCTGAAACAACGAAGAAAAAAAGAACGAACGAACTAGAACTGCACATTTGTTTAAATTTTTTCAATTTAAATACATAATATATTTTTATATATGACCGATACGAGTAATTTTATATTTGATTTTACTAATAAACCATTCTTAACGTAATAAACATTTTCTGATTTAAAGAACTGAACCTTTTTCCTTTTTAAATACTTACTAGAGACGTTACTCTAAAAATCGAAATCTGTTATCTAGATTCCACCATAAATAAATAAATGCGTTGTAATTTATTAATTATTTTAATCCATACTAATATAATAAATGCGAAAGTAACTCTGTCTGTCTGTTTGTTACTCAATCACGCCTTAGCTACTGAAGCAATTTGGATGAAATTTGGTGTAGAGATATTTTATTCCCAGAAAGAACATAGGCTACTTTTTAGCCCGGGAAATAGGATAGGTTTTATCCCGACAAATTCGCGCGCGCACACACACGTACGGATTTGTCCGGCGCGGCTCGGCGCGGCGCTCGCCGTCTGGAGACGCGAGAGCCGCGCACAACTACACATACACACGCAGATTTGTCCGCGGTCTTGTCGCCAGCTACAAATCCAGCGGATGGGTGCGCCTGTGAATGGTACCCATTAGGGTACAAACGATGCATAAAGTTCGGGTCATTTTGCTCAAGTACGACATCAAACGGACTTCCTTTAGATTCGTTATCAAAAACCAGTATACTAGTTCCTGCATATTGATTGACTCTGTATCTACCATCATATACATTGTTGAATGCAGTGACTTCATATCCCGCTGCTTCATGGATTTGGAAATGGCCTTGATACGTATTATTAGATAAAAGTACGCTATCTCCAACTATGTAATGATTTTGTTCTGGTCCCTTGAATACATTACTATACATTACTATTTTCTTTCCAGTTATGTTAAAAGCATGTTTGTCACCCAGAAATTTATTGTTTTTTAGAATAATTGTCGGCGCGTTAATGATACACGGGTTGTCCGAGTTCACAACGATGGTATCATTTAGTTGGATGACATCTGAACTCAATGAATATTTTTGCAGGTCAGGGCAGTTGAGATACTGATTAATTGTACGTTGATCAATTGGACGTTCAGTTGAGCTTCTGTAGTTAGCATTCATCGCATCCCCTAAAAAAAGGCAAAAATTTCAAATATTGGTTATATTTCTGAATAAAACGAAAAAAAAAACTTATTTTTGATTGCTAATACAACGAAAAGAATCTGTATCTACACAGAGTCAATCAATATGCAGGAACTAGTATACTGTTTATTGATAACGAATCTAAAGGAAGTCTGTTTGATGTCGTACTTGAGGAAAATGACCCGAACTGTATGCATCGTTTGTATCCTAACGATCAGTCAAATTCTGAAACTGGAGCCTTTAATCATATCAAAAAACAAACAAAATACTCTTTAGGCAAAATGAGTCCACAAACATTGGTCTCTTGGCCTATAAACCTTACCGGATTTATACAAGATGTGAAGTTTGGATCAAAAATTAATCGTCCTCCAAATGCTAATATCATTTAAAAATTTGAAGGATTAATTGATGAGCGTTTTTCGCTAATTTAATGTTTCACAGACAACAAAATATTATTTGTTAAGTCAATCAGTATCAATTTCATTTATCGATAAATACAACGTCTACCTCTATAGCTATCCGTACAATGGCTCACCCAAGGTTGGATTTGACCCCTGGCAGTTTTTTCAAAAATGGCCAGAGCTCGATTCCGAGCCGCCTGCATCTTGATCAGGTTTTCTGTGGTTTTCCTGTTCACTGTGCTCCGGAGCGGGGCACAGGCGAATGCCGATACAGTAAAAATATTGAATGGCCGCAGACTCTATTCATTTCTTTAGATTAGTTCGTAGATTTAGGATTAATGTGAAGATAATGTATGTATAATATAATGTTAATGTAATGTAATAAATAAATATTTTTACGTAAAATAAAGATTTTTTATTAAACAACATTTCCCTGATTAAAAAAATGAATCAGAGATCATTGGTAATAACATAATTTGAATTCTTTTCAATACTTCTGACTATTTTAAACTAATTACACAAACAATAAGAAGGGCACAGGGAAAAAAGGAGCTCATCGACAATTGTACGTTTTTTGAATGAACTATACCATTTACTTCGTTATTCTATGGCCAATCAGAGCACGTTATCGAAACCCGATAAAAGGCGCTGATTTTGCTTAAAAATCATTAAAATAAAAATCTACTTTAGGATAAAACGCGCTCATTGCATGCCATACCGAGTAAAAAGATGCCCATTGTCTATGAAACCACGCTAGAACGGGCTGATCGCAGCGATTGACAGAGAACGCGCTCATAGTCGGCCATCTTTATTATTTTGTCATACAAGTGACAGCTGTCAGATAAGCTTCCTTGGAAAAATTTTACGACTACGTTGTCAGTTGTGTTTTTAAAAGTTTTTGCATATTTTTCTTAAAATGGACAAAAATAGTAGTGATTGTGATGAAAATTATGTTTATAAGACTACAAAAAAGAGAAAGTCACACGGTCGGATGTCTGAAGTGTTGAAAAAGTTAAAATTATCGAGTCATGAAGCCGGTCCAGCCTGTGGTTGCAGATTGGGATGTTTCGACAGGATTCCTATGGAAGCAAGAACCCAAATTCTCCAGAATTTTAATTTACTATCATCACATGATGCCCAAAATAGCTATTAAAGTGGATTGATCTCTGTTCTGCCGGTTACTAGACGTTCCAAGAAAGAAGGAATATTACATTATGATGCTGTATACAAGTACAGGGTACTTGCTATGATTGATTCGGAAATAAAATAAATAATTATATGCAAGAAGGCTTTTATGTCAATACATGGAATATCAAGAAAAAAAATTGAATATTTAGTAGCAAGTTTAAAGAAAACTGGATGTGCTCCGGTTGATAAGAGAGGAAAACATAATAGTCATGTAAAACTTAATGATAATGTCAAAAGTTTAATTAGAGGGCATATTAATTCGTTTAAAGGTAGCATATCGATTTATAGTACCTAATTCCTATGTTATATATGTATATTATATTGTATATAAAATACGCTTTATAATAGGTACCTTTTGAAGGAAACCATTAACCAAAGCTTTAAAATAAATAAAAAACTTACCGACTTTTTGCTAAATCATAATTTCTTATGTTTTTATTACTAATTACTACTTAAATTAGTTAATTATTATGTTTTTAAAACTTTTATTTATTTGATTATTGATTTAATTGTTATTTAAAAACTAGTTTAAATTTAGGTTTTACAATATTATGTAGGTATATAAAACTGCAAAAAAATGTTAACTATTGCTTTTGTTTACAGTTTATATAGATACGACGTTATCGACATGTCCGTCGAGATAGAGATATTGGAAGGAAATGGGAGTCTGGATCAGCAAAAAGAAAAAGAAAAACTGAACGAACTGCAGCCAACCAGGTTTTAAGTTTAAATATGATGAAGTTCCTCAACCAAACTGCATCTGGTAGTACAGAATCTTCTAAATCGATAGCTTCGACTTCTACGCAACAAACGTCCGAGATATCGTTGGAAAATGCTTCAGATGCACCGAATACCGAGAGCGAACGTCAGTTAGACGTTGAGATCATTTTTTAGACAATCAAAATTTGACGCTGAAACTCTTGTGACGTCATAAAGCAATCAAAAAGAACAGATTGACATAGATTCTTCAATTCGCAGCGACGACGCCAGCGCCATACTTCAGGAAGTACTTGATAATTCGGATCCCGGATTGTGGACATTTCCCGTAACGGATTCACAGCGTCGTGACATAGTTCGAAGCGGTCCCACACAGCAATAAAATAGCGGTGATGAATATTATCCCAAAGGTGATGATCACACTTTTCTAGTTTCTAATTCTCGAGAAAATAATGGTGAAACTCAACGTCGCTGGTTAGTTTATTCCAATTCCAAAAATAAAGTGTACTGATTTCCATGCAGACTATTTAGCAATTCACAAACTCAGGTGGTAAAAGGAGGGTGTTGGGACTGGAAATATTTTACTAGCGATCCGTCCAAACAAATTGGAACGTTTGGAAGCTTTGTTCCGACCAAAGCGCCGAGACAAATGTCAAAACGCCAAGGAATAGAATACGCTATCGATAGAAATTGACATAAGCGTACGATGTTTTGCCTAAGGATTCGGTCACCCTACCAACGACAATGACGACCACGAACAAAATTTTCAACCAGTCGCAATTAAATAAAATTGTGCAAAACATAATTAAAATGACATTTAAGAATTTCCTGTCGTATTGGTGTTTGGAAACATTTTTTTTGAGATCAATGAATAAACAAACAGGTTTTTCATAGAAACGGAGGCTCCTAGAAAAAAATGTATTTAACATTTTTTATAGATAATTAGATGATCTACAATTTTGGTTCAGGTGATTGTATGATAAACTTATCGTCTCAGCGAAAATCGCAAAAAAAACCCTATTTTTTTATTAATTGACCTCGAAATTTTTTATTTTTATGACGAGAGATTTAAATATTGATTTTGAACAAATTTCGGCAAGATTGGAATTTTGGTCGTGGTCGTCTTCGTCGTTGGTAGTGTGACCGAACCATTACCAAAATGTCATGAGCTTATGTCAATAATTAGCGTTAGCAGTTTCTATTCCATGGCGTTATGTACGTTTGTCTAAAGGCCCAAATCGGCTCATTCGCATTCGCAACGCCGCCGCTGTAGGACGTCAACACGAACGCCGAGGGAGTTACGGTCACGGAACGTGACATATGATAATGAAGTTACGTGAACTTTATAAAGACTTTACCTGTTTGTGGGACTTAAGTGACAAAGATTATGCCAATAGAAATGCCAGAAATCAAGCGTATTTGATTATGCTAGAAGTTTAAAAAAAAGACATTGCTTTAAAAACGTTTGTGCCGACACGTACTTACTATAAATGTGTGAGAATGATGACATCGCAAGATGTGAGCGTGCGTTGTATTATAATTTATATTTCATTTAATAAAACCAGTTGATAACGTCCGAGTGTTTCACTTGTCTCCTTGTTCCTTTAATCACATTCACAGTAAACATACATACACGCCACATAACGTCAATCGTTAACGAAATTTAAATCGTTAATCCTCAAAGTCTGTAATGAGTGATTAAAATATGTTCTTATTATCTTCTTATTAAATGTATTTTATGTATACAATTTGAATGTATTGTATTTATTTATTTTAATATAATCTTTATTGCATACAAAGAAATACAAATTTCACACACACAGACAGGACATTTGATGCAAAGGGCGGCTTTATTGCTTCAAGCAATTTCTTCCAAGCTTTCCTTTAATTGAAATGAATTTAAATGGACTAAAATATTTAAGCACTTTGACATTAAAAATATTGTTATATTAAAATTATTATTATATAAAAAATTAGTTTAAAATTTTATATTATTGACGCAGCAGAAAAATAAGTTGGTCTATATGCGTACATCCTATAAGAAGGAGCGAAAAAAGGCAAGCACATTCAAATCAAATAACCTGTTATATAAATAAGTAATGTGTTTCATATTATTATGTATTTAACTTGATTTTTTTTTGCGTTTCATTATGAATGACATGATTGCTAATGGATTTCGCCCATTCCCTAGACCGGCTTCTATACACAGTACTTTAGTGAAGAAATAAAACAACTATGGGTTTCAGTAAACAATAAATTTGGATATTTTACAAATTCTAGGTGGAAGCTAACAAGACTAGTGGCGCTGGAAACGATGAGGTGCATACGCCATCACTATGGTACTACGAACGTCGAACACTTCTCGTTCTTGGACAAAAAACCACGCCGACTGTGTTATATGATGTGATGAGTAAAAACTCTAATAAGTTTTTTACTTTTGCGGAATACGCGCGTAAATCTTTGCTACGTCTTAATATTGTTAAAGGTTTATCCGATGAGCTGAAAACCGCCATTGTTATTCGAGGCATTAGTGATCTATAAATAAAAGCCGCGGCCACGAATGCTAAATTACCCTCAAAAGATTTGATTGAATTTTTATCTGTATATGTAAAACCTAGATACGATTCCCGTCAATTCAACGTTTCTAGGCTTGATAATAACAAAAATATTTGCCGCACCTGTGGAAAATCAGGGCATAAAAAATGGCATTGTCCTAAAAAGCTTAGAGCTGACCCTACAACTTCTACTCAGGTTGACAGTTTCGCGAAGCCATCTCCAATTACAATTGCGTCAAGCAATAACCAGGTCGGTTAAATATTGCACATTTTGTAGGCGTAACGTACACTTGTTAGATTCATGTTTTCAAAAACAGCGTTCTGACGTTAATGGTAAAAAAATCAATGAAGTAAATTTTTGCTTAGACTCGATCCCAAACAAAGTAACGTAATATCAGCGGTTGTTCAAAAAGTACCAGTTGACGTTTTGATCGATAGCGGGTCAGATATTTAATTTCAGAATCAGTACTGAGATGTTTTAATTTTAATAGAACGCCGACTTATCGTTTAATACGTGGAATTGGAAGCCAAAAAATTGAGTCGGCTTCCCTAGTCACGACAGTTATAGAATTTCCTGAAGTCTCATTGGAAATAGATTTATTTGTGCTTCCTTCTGAGTGCATAAATGCACCCATTTTGATTGGCACCGATGTGTTGAATCAAAAGGGATCATACATTAGAACTAATGGAGAACAGCGGCTTGTGAGGTCCGGTAGTGTGTCGACTGTGCAGCATGTGCTCACGGTGGACGATGGGATTGTCAGGACCCCATTAATTGGTTTAGATAGGGATAAATTACTTGCGATAATGAACCCTTTAAAGTCACTTCTTATATAAACTCAGTATATATAAAACAAACTCAGTATAGTAAAGTGATTCGATAATAAACAAGTAACTTTAGTTATCTCTTACGTAGATGCGCACACATTAGTAAAAAATTAAAAGGTTCAGTAAAGAGTCTAAAACTCGAGTAGATGTCACCTGTAAACAAGTAGTAAAGCACTACAGCCGCGGAGTCGACTTAGCGGATATGTTGATAGCACTCTATCGCACTGGCATCAAATCCCACCGTTGGTATATGAACATCTTTTCCCAACTTTTCAATATACGCATAAATAACGGGTTGTTATTACGTCGTACACACAACAAAATGGGGAATGTCGTGAGGAAGACCATTTGAAAGAATTTAGGTATGAAGTTTTTATGGGACTGTTAAAGAGAAATAGAGAAGTTGCTGTAAGAAATGTAGAATCGGTATCGGAGAAAAATATAATAAAGAAACCGGTAGCCGAGAGGCCTAGTGACCAAATACGATATGACAAATTTGATCACTGGCCACAGCTGACCGGTTATCAGCGGTGTAAATACTGTAAAACTGTTCAAGCCTTTACTATGTGCACAAAATGCAAAGTACATTTGTGCTATGTTAAAAATAGAAACTGTTTTTTGGCTTTTCATACGAAACAAAAAAGCACAATGTCTAGTATAGTATACAATATTGTCAAAAATAGTCAGTTTGAACTAGGAGTAGCATTGTATAGTATTCTATACATATGATTTTTCCAAAAATACAATATTATAATTTTTTTTATTGTCATAGCTATGTCTTTTTTATAAGTAAATAAACAAATTAAACTCATATTTTTTGTTTTTATTCACATCCTATACCTTGCGACTTTAAGGGTTTATTTACTTATTTTGTTTTTATTTACGACTTTTTTTTACCAGGGGGGAAACCAAGGAGAGTTCGAGTTGTGACAAGGACGATTTCTTCCAACCTATTAAGCGGGGGATACACATGCCCGTAGCTTGCACACAAGCATACCAGCTCCTTGCAAGTGCCAGCTACAGTCATGTGTATTCACTAACTGGCATGCCTGTAACTGGAAGCTAGTTAGTTGCAAGTAGCTAGAACAAAATTTGATTTTCTGCATGCCCGTTGAGGGAGGGGACGCGGGGGGCTGCTAACCTGGCACGTGTGAACAGACGCGACAGCTACGGGCATGCCAGTAGCCGACTCGTTGTGGCCGTAGGCGCACGTTTTTTGTTTTGATTTCAATGGTCAAGTTTTTCTTCTGTTGGTTTTTGTATTCAACATGGCACGATGGGGAGATGAGAGAATACAGTTCATTCATCTGTACAGATAATACGAATGTCTTTGGAAGCCGACTAGCTTTACAAAAACAAAATAGCACGTACCAATGCCTACAGGAAAATACAAGAAGAATTAAATCTCACTGAAAAAGAAATAAAGTATAAAATTCAAAACGATCCGGAGCTGGATCCATGGACATTTACAAACCCAGTTTGATTTGGTTTAAGGAAATGAATTTTATAAATGAAACTTTCGAATATAGAAACTCAATCCAAACAGCTGATGTAGGTACCCACCCTTTCTTTTCATTGTGTATGAAGTCCCATGTCCCCGTAGTGGGGTAAGGGGCAGATGCATTATGCATACATCTGTTTCACTGATCGATTTTTCTTTAGGGACAAGTAGGTGGACAGCCTTCTGTGACCTACCAGACCGAGACATTTTTTTTTCTTCGTCTCCACCGGGAATCGAACCCAGGACCCCTCGGTTATACGCTCACGCGTCAACCACTGTACCAAGGAGGCGGTCTGTTCTGTCTTTTCATTACTATTAGATAACTATTAGAAATCACCTTTACTGGGTAGTTTGTGTACTATTTAAGTCATGGGGCATTGATGGTAATCTTTGTCATTTATGTTATTGAAATTAACACTCAAATTTAATCAAACTATAGACATACATACATGAGAGCATTTTGAGGTAGGGGTGCACGATATATATCGATATTTCGTAAAATATCGATATATGTACGCGATATATCGATGCAACCCGATATTATCGAATCATCTAGTATCGGTACGTACAATCGATATATTTCATTCGATATATTAATTATCGGGAGAAATTAAAAGCACATTCTATTTCTGTTTTTTTTTTTATAAAATGGTTAAATACCTATCTGTAATCAAGTTGTTCGCAATATTAGAACGCAAAGACACGAAATTCTTCTACTCTCTGTGAGGGCAGCACTTGTAGTATATTTATTAAATTACTACCTACTTAGTTTATGATCTGTGGCTTCGTATTATATCTATATTTAATTAATCTGTGCTTTGCGATTACTCGCTTCGTTCTCAGTACAAATTATCCTATAAGTAAAAGTTGTCTGTTTTGTTTAATACAGTTTACAAAATTGAAATATTTAACAATGGTGGCTAGCTTTGTTCCATCTGAGTGACTTTTCAAAAACCGCACAGGTTTAAACTCAGCAGAGAAGCAGACTGCAAGCCAAAAGAGTAAATAAAATTTTATTTTTGCAAGATCTAGAGAAAAAGTATTAGGATTTATAAATAAATAAAGTTGATTTGTTTCTGCACTCTGTTTTACTCATATTAACCTGAACCCTCAATATTATAGACTAGTTAAATACAAATCGCTTACGATATATCGAAAATATCGATATATTATGTTAGGTAGGGTTATGTACTTGCACATGCGGAAGATTGCGATAGTGTCCCCGCATCCCGTCTAAAGCAGCGCGTTGGTACACGGTGGGGTTTTAGTCGATAGGAATCCGACATAACCCACGGCTCCTTCCCCGGGAGCCGTGGGTAATGGGTATCTTAAGTAAGATTTCCCCACTTTAAAAAAAAAGGGTTATGTACTTATGTTGTTAATTTGGTATACGACAGGTGAAGACCGACATCAAAAAAGGAGGTATGTATGTAAAATTTTTAGAATTACAAAATATTCACATTTGTTAGGTAGTCTATTGGTGCTTCTAAAAAATGTTTAAAGTTTATTAAAGTGTATGAATGTAGCTCTGGTAGAAGCACGAAGTAAATGGAAATTATTCCACCGACAAGTGCCATGCACTTAAATTTGAGGATCATAGATAACAGTTTTATTCACCAAATTAGCATACAAAGTATTACTTATATACTTATACTTATATGAGGATATAGATATATGTCGTTTTTTATGTACGTTTAGCCACAAATATCTTAGAAACTACATTTTATGGGTATTTTATGGTACATGTATGAGTGTAAAAAAAAAGTACACACAAGTTTTATTAAACAAAAGTACTTTTACAATTACATTTATTCATTTAAAATATTAATTAAACGGTCTTTTCAAAACTATTAGCTAAAATATGGCACAAAATTTATCCCGAAATTATACATTAATAAACGTTTTAAGAGGGCAGGAATTATTTCTTTCAATCGCAATACGATTCCTGTTGTAAAGTATGATCCCAGATCTTATAGCAGATGGCTTAAAAGCAAATCTGAAAACGAAAGTATTGCTTCTCATCATGTAATTATGACGACTTAAACTATCCAGAGCCTTAATAACTTATGTGTTGATGCTATCAATTTGTATATATATCAAACTGATATACCACACATGTCTATACCAAATGACACGCAATCTGATAATACAACAAATAACTGCTCACTTATACATAGTGATTATATACCGGAAAGCTATCCTACTCCTTGGTACAGTGGTTAACGCGTGAGCGTAGAACTAGTCCCTAAAGAATATCGATCAGTGAAACAGATGTATAATACATCTGCCCCTTACCCCACTAGGGGACATGGAACTTCACATCAAGAAGAAGAAACTGTTAAATTAACAGTTTCTTCTTCTTATCTTAAAGTAGTAAATGTTTTTCATTAAAGTAAATTTTTTTTCATATCGAGTTGCGAAGTGCAATTATTCGTTTGTTTTGTTTTGATTTTTGTAAGTGAATCAATAAATAGTTTTAATTATGAAACTTGTGAAGTATGTTTGGAGAAATTGAAAGCTGGTGTGTTTTCGAAATTATCGTTCAACGAAAAACGAAATTTGATTGAAAAAGGCAGTCCTACACCGGAATTAAATTTGGTGCATTTACAAAGTAATAGAACATCTCTACAATAATAAGTTCCAGAAATACTACGATTAGCTAAATTAATAGTTACAGTTCCTGCAAGCAGTGCCTCGACCGAAAGGTCTTTCTCATCATTAAAACGTATACATACACTTATTTAAGAAATACCCAAGGTCAGGATCGCCTCACTAATTTATCGATGATTTCTATAGAAAAAGACCTTCTCACTGAAATGAAATGCCTTCCCAATTTCTATGATTCCATATTACAAACATTTTTACAGAAAGATAGACGAGTAGATTTAATATATAAATACTTCTGTCGAATTTAGAACCTTCGTCATTCTAATCTCTAATGTCGGCTAAATAAATAAATTTTCATGTAAAATAATTGTTCATGGTTTTTCTTTGTAAAAATTAAATAAGTTCTGCTGTTAATGCAATATTTTCTTTATCGGCCGAGTAAGCTATTCTAGACGTCGACAGCCTCTGAAGCGCAGTGGCTGAAAGCTGTTTGCGTTGCGGGTTCAATTCCCATGTTTTCTTTGCAATCTCTGTGGGATTAATTGTCTTTTCTTTATTTGATTTTTCCTGCATTATTTAATAGTATTTAGTGTTAAGCAACTAAAATCATGATTTGAGAAAATCTAAGTTAGGTTATAAAAAAAAAACTGCGATAGAGGTGAATTCATTTCCTATTTTTTTAAAACTGTCGGGTCTTTGGTCTAGTGTGTGTTTGTCTCTCTGTGAATGAACGGTGAACCGATATTGGTTACACAGCAGGTTTTATTATTGTGAATTGAACCATTACAAAATTTTTGCCTACCCTGTTGAAAAACTCTGTGCACGCCCCTGCTGTTAATAAAGAGCCCGAAGTGTTACAATTTACAAAAATATAAAAAAAATATGTCCAACAAAACATATTTATTAAACCTGGTACTTCAAATGTCCATTCTTTGACCAGACTTTCCAAAAACGATAATGAAAGCACTTTTGTTGCTTTAAATAGTTGATCCACCTTAAATTTTTTCGTTCATTTTCATTTCCAAATTACTGTAATACAAGATTTCCGCCCGCGGCTTCGCCCACGTTTGCAAAGGAAAACCCGCATAGTTCCCGTTCCCGTGGGATTTCCGGGATAAAAACTATCCTATGTGTTAATCCAAGTTACCCTCTATATGTGTGCTAAATTTCATTGTAATCGGTTCAGTAGTTTTTACGTGAAAGAGTAACAAACATCCATACAAACTTTCGCCTTTATAATATATATTAGATCTATGCTGAATATCAATAATTACATTTTACATTTATTGTAGGTTATTTTGTCTTGGCGTAGTGATTGTATTTTTATAAAAACAGTCTCTGGTTACGGTTGTGACATATGTAAAATCTGTTGTTTTTGTTCGAGATGCCCAGAAATCGCGTCAGAAAAACTCTTAGAATTGCTAACCGACTATGACAAAATCGCTTTTTTGAAGCTGGTATTAGAGGGGGTGTATCTCAGTGTAGCAATCGTTTTGCTAGAGCAAATAATAAATTCATGGAGGATTATGATAGTGAAAAATCTAATACATTTCTAACATATTTTGATGCGAATAATTTATATGGTTGGGCAATGTCTCAATCTTTTCCTGTTGGTGGTTTCGAATGGATAGATTATAATACAGATTATAATGTGTCAGATAACTCTGATTTCGGTTATGTTTTAGAAGTTGAATTGGAATATCGTGATGAACTTCATAATTTGCATTCTGACTTTCCGTTATATCCTGAAAACATATGTGTGGGTAATACTAAAGAAACTAAAATGGTTCCTAATTTAACCTTCGGCATACAAGGTGGGGTATTTTAACCCCAACACTTTTAAATTGCGTTGATTTTTTATTAAAATGCAACCAAATAACTTAATTTTCTCAGTAGCTGAAGTTTAAATATTGCCGCGTCGAATCACAGCGTTGAATCAGTACTGCGCTCGCCAGCGTCGTGTGAGTACGTGTGCAAAGTGGTTCCCGGGCGTTTTTTACCCCACGTTGTATGGGACGTTGTCAAAAAAGTTTGTACCTACTTCTGTGTTTTTTTGTTAATTACTGCTACAATTAGTGTTTTATTTATACTTTTTTATTTTTATTGTAGGTACAGATAGTCAATATGAATAATTATCTGCAGGATGATCGTATTGCGGCGGCCTTATTGGAAGAAAATGAAACTTCGTCAGACGACGAAAACTTTGTGCCATATAGTGACGACGAATCAGATCACATCAGCGTGGCTTCTGAAGTTCCAAGTGATACGGACGTGGAAGAAGCCGAAATCAACATTGAACCATATTCAGATGACACGGCATCAACACCTCAACCATTTTATCTTGGAAAAGATGGAAGAACAAAGTGGTATAAATTGCCCCCGCGAACCAATGTTCGGACAAGGGCCGAAAATCTAATTACGCATTTGCCAGGGTGTAAAGATGCAGCACGACATAAAAAAACCCACTTAGAATGCTTCGAGACCTTTTTCACTGATGAAATTGTTGACATGGTTTTGAAATATACAAACCAGAAGATTTCTTTGAGAATGGAAAACTCTACATCGAATCCATCATACGGGGAAACTAACAAAGCTGAGTTGAAAGCCGTGTTTGGGTTGTTGTTTTTGGCAGGTTTGTTTAGATCTGGCCGGCAAAGTCTTATAGACCTATGGAGTAATGACGGCACAGGAATTGAAGTATTTAGAAATACTATGACGAGACAAAGATTTTCATTTTTGATAAATAACTTGAGATTTGATGATTTATCAACTCGTACAGCAAGAGTTACTTTCGATCGTTTGGCGCCAATTCGAGATGTTTTTGATATATTTGTCAAAAACTGTCAGACTGCGTATACACCGTATGAATACTTGACCATAGATGAAGAACTTGTGGCATTTAGAGGAAGATGTGCCTTTCGTCAGTACATTCCATCGAAACCAGCCAAGTATGGGTTGAAAATTTACGCTCTAGTGGATGCTAAAACATTTTACACAATGAATTTAGAAATATACTGTGGAAAACAGCCTGACAACAGTCCGTATACAATGAGTAATAAACCTTTTGATGTTGTTGATCGTTTGGTAAGATGCGTGTCCGGATCTGGAAGGAACATCACTATGGATAACTTTTTTATGAGTTATGAAACTGCTGAAAATTTGCTCAAAAACCACAAATTGACTGCCGTTGGAACACTAAGGTCAAACAAGACATGCCTTCCACTGCAGTTCAAGGCTCGACGTGAAGAAAAATCATCTGTGTTTGGTTTTCAAAAAGACATAACTATTGTATCTTACATACCAAAGCCGCGAAAATGTGTACACATGATGTCCTCATTACATCATGATGATGAGGTGGATCCAGAAAGTGGAGACCAAAGAAAGCCATCTATTATAACGTTTTACAACTCGACAAAGAGCGGAGTTGATGTTGTCGATAAACTTGCGAGAACCTACGATGTATCCCGCAACTGTAAACGCTGGCCTCTTACCGTATTTTTTTCAATGTTGAACCATGCTGGCATAAATGGTTTTATTGTGCATATGTTAAATAACAGCGTTGAAAGGAACAAAACTAATCTAAGGAAGAACTTCATCAAACAATTGGGACTTTCTTTGCTCGAAGACCACATTAGGAAAAGAAAAGACAATCCACATATACCACGAGATATAAGAAGACGCGTGCATGAAATGTTGAATGAAGAAGTTCCAGGACCACCACAAAAGCAACCAAGAAGGTCTCAGCGATGTTCTTTCTGTCCAAGACACAAAGATAGGAAGACTCTGAACGGATGTTTCAAATGTAACGCCGCCATATGTAAGGAACATGCGAATTTGATGTGTCAAAATTGTACTAATTTAGATAACGAATGATCTCGCTCAAATAGTCATAAAGAGCCAATTGTGATTTTTTTTATAAAGCCAAATATGTCTAATTTTATAAAAGAAATAAAATAATTAAGTTAAAAAAGAAGAAATATTTTTGTTGATTTTTTATTTAGACTTAATAACATTTTGTTGAATTCACGGAAACTTACGTGATTTTTAAGTTTTTTTTTATAATAAATGTTTAATTTGATACTTTTTGTATTTTATTCATTAGCTTATTAATGTACGTAACAGAAAAACCCATTCAAACTTATTGCACATGATGCACACACAAAGTAGAGACAATCTCTAGTGGGGTTAGTTTAACCCCACGTTGTATAGGTGAGGAGTTTTTTTCACCTTGTATGCCGAAGGTTAAATAATAAAATTAAATACATCGTTCACTACAGGAATTTAAAACAATGCATTGAAATGGGAATTAAATTAATTAAAGTACATAGAATTTTAAAAACAGAGTTCTTGGTTAAAGAAATAGACTTAAATACTAGTTTGAGAACGTTAGCTACATCAAACTTTGAAAAAGACTTTTTTAAATTAATGAACAATTCTGTCTTCGGTAAGACTATGGAAAATATTGAAAAAAGAGTAAACGTTAAACTACTAACTCACTGGGATAATCGTGATAAAGTTTTAGGTGCTCAGGATTGGATTGCAAAACCAGAATTCCATAGTTTATCAATATTTTCAGAACATTAAGTCGCCATACAATTACGGAAAACAAAATTTATGATAATTTTGTATTTTAGATATATCTAAGAGTCTTAGACTAAGACCCTTATGTATGAATTTCATTATAACTACATGATTAAAAAGTTTCATAATAAAATTAAGTATATTGTACACCGATACCAATAGTTTGATATATTAAATTTTTACAGACAATTTTTATGAGGATATAAAACCAGATCTACTTCACTATTTCGATACATCAGATTACCCGGAAAATAATAATTACGGATATCCAAAAATAAATAAAATACAAGTTAGGTTTTTATAAATATGAGAATAATGGTAAAGTACTGAAGGAATTTGTAGGGTTGCGATCAAAAATGTATGCCTTAGAAATAGAAGATTAATTTTAGCAAAGGCAAAAGGGGTTAACAAAAGTGTTACCAAAAAAAATGAATACGGAAAATTACAAATCGTGTTTGTTTAATAAAAATGTATTATATTGTAGTATGCTTTGATTTAAGTCAATCAAACACACTATTTTTACACAAAAAATAAATAAAACATCTTTATCATATAATGATACCAAACGATGTATTATGAACAACAACATTGATGCATTGGCTTGGGGACATTATGAATTACGCTAAGTGTAATATTTTTTACTTTTATTTCTTTGTGTATAATATACAAAATATGTTCTGATTGTAAAATCTATTACGACTATCATCATGAGATGGATACAGATAACTTTGTAAAATGGCTGAAAGAAAAGTTAATACCTAACTTACCGCCGAACGGTATAGTTGTCATTGACAATGCGCCTTACCACTCAAGGCAATCAATAAAGGCACCCACAAGCGCGTCTCTAAAAGCTGATATGCAAAACTGGTTGCGTGATAATAACATTCCTTTCGACGAAAAGATGACGAAAAAGGAATTGTATCCTATTATCTTAAGGACAAAGCCGCCAAAAAAATATGTTGTCGATGAACTGATGCAAGAGCATGGTCAAGAAATAGTACGTCTGCCACCCTATCACTGTGATTTAAATCCTATAGAATACATTTGGAATCTAGTGAAACAAAGGGTGGCAGACAAAAATGTTAATCAATCAGAGAAAGAAATAGAAAAACTGACAAGAGATGCACTTAGTTCTATTACACCTTCCGACTGGAAAAAGGAAGTAAAACACATTGAACGACTTCAGCGAGAGTATTGGGAAAAAGACCATCTCGAAGAAAATAATGTACGAGAAATTATTATATCCCTAGGGGAAGAAAGTTCGGACAGTGACATAAGTGATGGGGATAGCGACAATGAAGAAGAAGATTCAATGACTGGCATAGAACCAATCGTATATTCTGACGATGATTTATAATATTTCTGTCAGATAAATAAATACTTTTTGTACTTAAACAACATTCTTTCATTTATTGTCATCATTCTATAATCATCATCACAACACAACACAACACAAGTTATAAAAAAAAATGTAATTTATAATTATTAAAATAATATTGTGATGCTTATTTTGCACACTGTACCAGAACGCCGTTGCAACGTGACGTCATCGACGCCAGGTCCAGAGATAATGTAACCGAGTAGTATATGCAGTAACGCACACGACGCGCTAAAAGTCCGGCGCACAAAAAATCCGTGTAATTCGGGCAGACCGCGACGCGCCGCGCCTGCGCCTGCGCCGTTCCGCACAAAGTGTGCGAAAAAAATTGAACGTTTGCTTCAACGCGCGCTAACGCAGACGGCGCACACTTTAATCGGCAATGTGCATTTGCTAAGGGTGGACGTAACGCACGCGATCTATTATCGTGGCGCCAGAGGTCGATGTAACTATGTTAATTCAAGAAATAGTAAACAGACCAGCAATTTATGATACTTCTAAGGCAGAATATCATGATAGACGTTTAAATAGAAAAATGTGGGAAGAAGTGTGCTGTAATGTTTATTGTTTATTCCGCTCCTGTTTGGACATGTATGATGTCTGAAGAAAAAAACAAAATACGGTAAGGTTAAGTTTTTATTAGACTTTTTAGTAGTAATTGGAGATAAAACTTGCAAAACTATATAAAAACGATTAGATGAAAAACATAGAGGTTATTTGTTTATTTTGCATGCGTGGCTGCGTCCGCGCCTGTGTTGAATCAATAAAAATAAAGTCATTTCTAGTTTAATTTGAGGGGTGGGCGCAGGTATCTGTAGCACAGTTTATACTACCACAGATACCGGAGTTCCTCCTATTTTTATTGTATATTTTTTCAAATTAGTTTATGATCTATATTATGTGTAAATTGTTTATGAAATGTGAATGTAAATGTGAATAATGAACGAATCAATATATCAAAATCGCTTTGATTATTATGTATAACATGTATACCTTGTTATTTTGAACAAAATAATTAATTGATACATAATTAATAATTAATTTATTTACTCATGTGACTTTATACTGCCAGGGTACACTTCCCAGAGAAGTGGTTAAGTAATTAGTAAAATACTTTCTCGTTTCTATTCCATTATCTGTCCCTCTCACACCAATATTAGATGTACACACATATGCAATTCGCTGATCAAAGCTTTTTGTAGCTGCTTGCTTTTTATAGCTCTCCTCGCGGGAGGAGTTGCAAACGTGCAAATAGACTCCAGAAGTATAGACGATCACGTCAACACAATGGTCATCGTAATGATAGTATTGGCTGTGATTGTTACGTCCATAGTTTTATTGGGCCAGCGTGGTTTTTGCCATCGACGGATCAGGAGTTGGCTACGTCGCGAGGTGAATAAGGCCAACCAAGGACGAGCGTCCGCGACGCTTGGGAAAGCGACCCAGCCTGCGCCGCCCACTGCGGGATACGCGAAAAATAAATAAATATAGTTGTAAGGATAAGTTTGTGTAGTGACTAGTGAGTAAGTGACCCTATTGTAATCTACCTACGTATTGTAGGTATTCCGATCAATTTAAGACTAAGCTGTTTAGATGTAAGATCTTAAGTCATTCCTTAGTACAGTAATCCAAAATTAATAATGCGCATGCAGATCTTCGCTAATTATCGTATTTCCAGAAACACCCGAATCACCCCGAATCATTGAATCGTAAGTGCCCTAAACAATGCACTTGCATCTTGCACCTTGTTCGAAAGAAATAGGATTCAATTCAGAGTCATACACAATCGAAAACAATTCGAGCGGTAGTTGACGGTAGCCTGTCAGTTAAAAAATTCAAAAATCCGTCAGTCGTCTTTATTTATTGGTGGTGACCAAGAAGCTTATATCTAATACACTGGAGATTGCACTATGACCATTAACTTGTAACAAGAAAATATGACCTAGAATGACGTCAGTCATGTTTTTTGTCTCTTTCTGTTGAGTGACCACGCTGGTTTGTAAATTCAGGATTTTTCAAAATAGAAAAAACTAAAAATCATGGTCTATAAATAATAACGACATTGGTATATTTTTAACAGTATTTATATTATAATATTATGGTCATACTTTACAGGTACATACAATTTTAATTGGTATAGAATGATAGTTTTAAATAACTTTTGGCTACAAAGCTTGGATATGAACCGATATATAGCATTAACATCCTTTGTAAACAGAGGAAAGTTGTGTTTTGCATCAGATGCTGTTTACCAAATTGTTAGCTACTCAGATCTTCTTTTTAAACGCGTTGCTTCGACGGGTCAATTTCAAGCCAAAATCATCAAAGAAAAACTGTTTATAGCGGCCTTGCACAAATTTCAGCTAACTTTACAAAGTTTATTTTTCAAAAGGTATTTTTTTCTGGGTCGTAATCCTCAGTAATCTTGATGGGCACATATATTTCTTTTTATTTTACTTTTTGGAAAGCTGAAATACGTAAAACAAAACATATAAGGTAAGTTAAAAAAGTATAAATTTCAATGAAAAACGAACAATCTTATAACTACATGTGAGTGCAATACCGATGTCGTGTGTTGTTTCATTACTAGTAACAATCTTTAAAATGGTGTTCTAAATTTTCATCATAATATTGTTATTACAATATATTCTCCTCGCTATCCATAAAAACTCGTCATCATGGTTACCTTACTTGTTAAATTTGTTTATTGAAAACTTGTTGAAAAATGATAAAGTATTGGGGAAATAACAAATTTAACATGACTGCTTACTAAAATGATGCTAAATTAGACAATTTTTTGCCATTGAAATGATTCTAAACAGGTAAATGCAGGAGTATTGAGGAATATTGTAAATAACGTAAAAATACACTTGCCTGTGAAATTCTATGCCAGAATTTGGTGTCCAAACACTTCTGCAATTTTGCACAATACAATGCATTCTTTATATTCGGAAAATATTCATTAAATAAGCAACAATATTAACTTAAATATTCGAAGCGACGCAATTTTTTTGACACACATGCCATATTGACAAAGTGAGAGTTGCTACAATTTTATTATGGTGACTACCCATAATCAGGGAGTATCGCTTTTTAATAATTGGTTCAGATACTTATTTTATTTAGCATAAATAATAATTGTCTCATCCAACAATGCTTCTGAATGACGTTTTTGGCAATTTATCAACAAACTCATGTACAAAAACTAACCTTTTGCACAGAATATTACAGCATACAGAAATTCACTTCCCTCGCGGCTCTCGTCAGGCACGTACGTCTTTTTAGTTGGTGCAAGCTATAACATAATTTATAATCTTAACTTCGTGATCAAAATATATCTGTGAATTGAAATAGTTATTGTGCTAAATATTATTAAATAATAAGAATAATTCAAATCGTAAGAACCAAGACAATAGTGTTAAAATAAGTGAACAAAAGTGAAATAAAGAAATCTGCAAGTCATTTCAACTGTCGCTAAGTCGTAAGTTCAATGACCTTGAAGTTAATCACATAATTAATAAGTGTAGATTACGGTCTTAAATTTCGCAAAGAATCGCAGCGAACGCTTGGCAGTGCATTGAACTATACTGACCGCCACTTAACAACCTGAGTGTCTGAGGTTCAAATCCAACTGGTCACCTGACTATTTTTTTATTTTTTTTGTTCTTTCCCGACCACAATTTAAGATGCAACGTACTCCACCGCAATATAATGCCTCTTGCCTCTCTGAAACAGAAGTTTTAAAGGCACAAGTCCCAGATAAAAGGAAGAACCTTACAAAGAGACAAAAGAGAAGAAGAGGATCACAAGAAGAAGACTTCTGTAAGGAAACTGATGTTCATTTTAGAGATGAGATACTCGCAAAGATTGAAACTTGGAAAGTAGACCAGGAAGCAATATTAAACAAATTAAGCGATGATATAAACGAAGTCAAATTACAAAATGCATCTATCCAAAAAGCAAATGCTGAAATAAAAAATTCTTATGGCGAAATAGAAAAATCACTAAATTTTATTTCCCAAAGATATGAAGAATTGAATAATGTTGTATCTGCTCTGCAAAAGGAAAAAAGAGAGACAATGGACTATGTTGGATCCCTAGAAGAACAAATTGAAGATTTGCACAAAAATCAACGCTCAACCATGTTGGAATTTCGTAACATACCCTCAAATCTAATCAAATCGCAATCAGACTGTATTGATATTGTTAATAAATCCTGCGACGCCATACAAGTACCTATAAAACCATCTGATATCAAAAATATAATACGAATTTCTGGAAAACTAAATAAAGATTCAAGTACCATTTTAGTAGACTTTCCATCAACCATTGTCAAGAACAAAATCCTAGAAAAATTGAAGAACTTTAACAAAAATAAAACTTCTCACAACAAATTTAATTCGAGTCATATTGGTCTGGCCTGTTCAACTACTCCCATTTATATAGCAGAAAGTCTAACACCAAAAACTAGGAAGCTTTTCTTTCTTACGCGAACTTTTGCAAATGAATATAACTATAAATATTGTTGGACATCCAACGGAAGAGTATTTCTAAGGAAAGAAGACAACGCTAAACAATCTCTTATTAAAAATGAGCATCAACTGCTTTCACTTAAAAATTCATTGTGACTAGATTTTAATTTTAGTTTTCGAATTAGTTTTACTAACCTCTACACATCAATTTATACACTTTTACCACTACATCTAAGAAATATAAACTACAGTACACGCACAGATCTTTCCACTGTTATTAATGAAAAATATATTCTAAAAATAAAACAATGTCGTTCTTGTCTACACCATAACGTATGGGTCATGTTTCTAAATGATTTGTTTTTCTCTAATATTATTAACATTCGATAAGCTCAACTCTAGTTTAATTGAAGATCTTGATTCTTCATGCGCTATAAGTTGTGAATCTTGCAATTTATTGGAATTTGTGAGTCATAAAAGAACACAAATAAGGGATAATCATTTCTTAATCCTCACTGTCAATATAAGAAGCGTACATAAAAACTTCGATTCGTTAGTAGTTTTTATCGAGAGCTTGGGAATTGATATAGATATAGTCATTCTCACAGAATGCTGGATTAACAAGGATAGCTTAATACCTCCCATAGACAATTACCGTTCAACTCATACACTTAATAGTTATAATCAAAATGATGGTGTTATTGCTTATATTAAAAAAAATATAGAATTTACAAGCGAAGAACCATTACTGGATGACGGCAACTGCCTTATCTTAAAAGTATCCGATAACACCTCAATTGTGTGCTCATATAGACCACCATCTTTTTCGAACCCTAGCAATTACACTAAGTCGGTTTGTAATCTTTTATCCTCAATTAAATCTGATAATGTTATATTCACTGGTGACATTAACATAGACATTTTACCATCGAACTTATCTAACCATGCATATGAATACCTGAACGTAATGTGTTATCAAGGATTCCGACAAGCTGTCGACAAACCCACTAGATTGCTTACATGTATTGACCATTTTATGGTCAAAACAAACAAATCTTGCCAAACGTATGTATTTGAAGCATTAACGGACCACTCCCCTATATTACTAGTATTAAACAAAAACCAGTTAAATAAACATAAACCAGACGCTTACAAAACAATATACAACAAACAAATTATATCAAATATTATCAGTGAAATAGATTGGCAACATTTTTATAAAATTACAGATCCGAATATTGCAGCTAATTATCTAACACTTACACTAAGTAGAGCTATCGAAAGAAGTCAATGTATAAAAAGAATACCCAATCGTAAACGCCCGTTGAAGCCATGGATTACACGAGGATTAATTAAAAGTATAAGAATAAGAAACAGACTACACGCTAAAACTAAAAAATCACCATGCGATGAAGAAATCTTAAAAAAATATAGAAATTACAGAAACCTATGTAACAAACTAATTAAGACAGCAAAGAATACCTATTATAAACACAAACTTGAACAGCAGACTGGTAATATGAAAGAAACTTGGAACATTATTAAAGAAGCATGCCATATTTCCAAAATTAACAACAATTGTACAAACTTACTAAGTATAAACCCTTGCCCTACAAAATCTCTTAATGATGTTAATCAATACTTTGTTTCAGTTGGATCAGCTCTAGCCAATGAAACTCTAAAGAAACTCAATCACTCAGAAGTCGAACTAGCTACCCTAGCTAGAGACAAGGATAGTCCAACTAATTCATTTGCCTTTACACCCACTGATAAATATGAGGTAAACACTATCATCACTGGTCTCAAAAATACCAATGCTTCGGGACATGACAATATTCCTACACCTATAATTCAGACCTTCAAAGATATTCTTTCAGAACCTATAGCCCACTTGTGTAATTTAAGCCTCTCAAGCGGCAAATTTCCTAACGTATTCAAGAAAGCCATAGTTTGCCCAATATATAAAACCGGGGACAAAACTCTTCCTTCAAACTATAGACCAATATCATTGCTTTGTACCCTATCCAAGATACTAGAAAAATGCGTCAATAAAAGACTCATGAGATACCTGGAGTCATTTAAATTACTTCACTCAAATCAATTTGGCTTCAGAAGCGCCAAGTCTACTGAAGACGCAACATTACGGGTAACATCAATGATCACCTCGTATCTTGACTCGAATAAGAAATGTATTGGGGTCTTTCTTGATTTACAGAAAGCCTTTGACACTGTCTCCATACCTATTCTGCTAAGTAGGCTAGAAAATGTAGGTGTAAGAGGCATTGCCAAAGAGTGGTTCCAAAGCTATCTTAGCGATAGAACCCAAAGTGTAAGAGTTGACAACAATTTTAGTGCAGAGTATCAATGTACGTATGGAGTACCCCAGGGCAGTACGTTAGGACCTACTCTGTTCTTGATTTATGTCAACGACTTATGTAAACTCAATATTGGATGTGGACAAGTTACTATGTTTGCAGATGATACTGTGATACTCTTTAATGCAAACACCTGGTCTAAAGCCATTGATAAAACTGAAAATGGACTTCGATGTATAAGCAAATGGTTAGAAAACAGCCTATTGACTTTAAATACGGGCAAAACTAAATACATTTGCTTTAGCAAAACCTCTTCTACGGAGCCAAAAGGGAACATCAATGTCAAATTACATATCTTTCCATGTAACCGGTACAACAAAACTAGCGTATGCTCTTGCCCAATACTGAATAGGACCGACAAGATGAAATACCTGGGTATCTGGGTCGATGAGAGACTAAACTGGAAAGAACAAATTATTAGCACATCGAGCAGGCTCAGACAACTTATAGTTATTTTTAAAACCCTAAGAGACATTGCAAACCAAGAGTTAATTATTCGAACATACAAAGCACTGGCTGAATGTGTGATCTCATACTGTATTGTTAACTGGGGTGGAGCTGCTAAAACTTACATGATACATGTAGAACGCGCGCTTAGAGCTCTACTCAAAGTCTCGCTCAAATTACCGTTCCAATTTCCAACCTCGATGCTATTCAAGAGGGCTAATCTCTTAAGTGTTCGTAAGATTTTTGTACTTCAATTAATTAAACGGTTTCACCGCCTAGAGGTACCGAAAAATAATAATCCCTTGAATACTAAAAGAAACTATCGTGTACCTGTACCTTACACTAAGACTCGCTTTGCACAAAGGCAGTCTTATTACCTAGCACCCATCCTCTATAATCGTTTCAGTTTATATATTAAAAATGCTTTTGCTCTCACTAATTATAAAATGATACAAAAGCTAAAAGAATGGCTTTTACCACTCGATTATTCTGAAATGGAGCACCTGTTAATGCCCACATATACAAAACAAACACCAAATATATCAAGAAAAAAAAATAATTTTCTTAAATTTTATTGACTTTTAATAATTAATTTAATATGTGATTTTTTTTTTACTGTCTCTATAAACTTTATTTTATTTGTTAAAAACGACATTGGAATGTATTGAAAATATAATAAGCCTCATAATGAACTCTCACATTATTCACACATACATAGTTACGCACATACAAACACACACACACACACACACACACACACACACACCCACACCCTACCTACACTACGTCTTTAAAATACATTTTTTTCTTTAATCTTTAATTCTATAAAATACTAACTAGTCAAATAATTATTTTGATTGTATTAATTGTTTTAATTGTATTAATTATTTTAATTGTCTTAATTATTCTATTTTTGCTAAATATTATGGAACTAAATTGTTTTTTAATATTATTATAATTTATTATTATTTTTTCATCTGTCAACATTAAGTAAAAATTTTCTTTTGTAACTAATTAATATTGAACTATTCTGATGTAATGTATCGGGAAGGCACAGACTCCTGAAACACAGCGAAAGCTATATTGGGAGTCTGGGGTCTATATTCTGATGTAAGGAAGCTTGTTCAATAAATGATTTTTATTTATTATTTATTTATACATAGTAGCCTTGGGAAAACTTCGTTTTAACAGTGGCAATACCAAGTTAGGTGTGAAAGTGATAAAAAACATGAACTGGGCAATATTTTCTTGTTTCACGTCAATGTTCATACCGAAATCTCCAGTGTATTAGATATAAGCTTCTTGGTGGTGACCGCACGTATTATCTCTGTATGGAATTATATAGAGTTGCTGTTACACACCCTTCTTAGTTTTGTTTCAAAGTTGAATTTTCCGATAAAATGATTATTTACACAGGAAGCAGATAGCAGTGGGGAAAGTGAAAATTAATAAGAGCATAATGAAAGTTCTGATCATTCTACGCTATCAGAAAAAGAGATGATCCCTGATTTTGTAAATCCTTTGGACTGAAATTTTAATGATTAGATTTCTACAATTTAAATGTAAACCCGTGTTAGAAAATATTTTTTTTAAATATAAACTTTGTCTTATTTTAACCTTCCATACATCCATCAGTATGCCGGCTTCAGTTAAAGACACTTTAATAATTCTAAGTATAGAATTTTCCAAGTAAATCAATACAACAAAATATATGTATTCGCAATCGTGTAGCTTAACCTCGCTATTAACTTACATTAAATTATCGAAATAAATTTCGTTACTTTTCTCTTTTACCATAAAATCGCAATAAAACTCATAATTCTAATAAACTATGCATGAAGAAAATAGGTTTAACCACTCTATATAACATATCGTCTTCGGAGGCTGGGGGAATATGACAGTTGCCGAACAGTGACGAATTTTTCTATGCGCATTATTAGTTTGGGAGTACTGTAAAGACAGTTAACGGTTCATTACCGTCCCTTAATAACAATTAATGTTAAGTACAGCAAAACCTTTACTTAACCTTTTAATGGTTGATTTTGACATTTGCGTTTGAGGTTATATTTTTATTTTAATAGGTAAAAAATACACATAATTAAAAGTTTTTTCAATGGTAAAGATGTCTGATCTCATAGACTTTATTGACTTTGGGGGAAGTGGGGCCGAGGTGGTATTTACGTGATAATTCTGATCCCTTTACAAAATACTCTGTTCAGGAATTCCATGCACGTTATAGATTCACACCAGATTCTGTAAAAAGTGTTATATTGCCTTTGCTGGCACCCGACCTAAGGAAACCAACGAAAAGAGGACTATCATTTGCTCCGGAATTAATGTTGCTGCTGACATTACGCTACTTTGCTACAGGTTTGTATTTTGTAGGTAGTTATACACCCAAAATCCGATGAATCGATATTTTAACAGTTTACGTAAATACTAATACGTGCAACAATGTGTTTACTTTGTTGCGATTGTTATGAATTGTAAGGGAATGATTACGGAGAATCGCCCACTTAACCGTCGCGACGACATCCTTAATCATTTCCAAGATTCAAGAAGACGAGATCTTCATACCATGGTATTATTTTAGTTGAAGATTCGACAGTTATACTCTAACCATCTCATTGTACATACGCTAATTAAATATTTATAAATTAAAATAAATCTTTTTTTAAAAGGACATCACGCGGTCGCTAGAACTTGACTGGCGCAGCCGGTATGATTTTCGCGTGGAAATTCTTATTGAGTAATCCTTATATTACTGTTTTCGCTTAAAATTCAAAAATCAGTTTTATTTAGTAAACTAGGTCAAGCCATCGAAATTGATACGAGATCAACCCCAGAAGTTGTAAGAGCACTGATAAAATACTTTTCATTATACGGTATACCATCAAAAATAAGCGCAGATCCTGGCGCCGAATTTAACAACACTTTATTAAAAGAATTATTAGCATTCTATTTAAAGATTAAAATACATATAGGGACACCGCATAACCCTAATTCGATGGGAATAGTAGAACGTTTTCATTCAACTATCATAGAAATATATAGAATCGCGAAATATGAGCGAAAGATTACCGACGCCGCATCAGTAATGACGTATGCGATAATGTCATACAACCATACTACACATAGCGCAACGGGATTAACGCCATTCGAGGTAGTTTTTGGTCATACAGAGTCGAATGACGCGTTTCACGTAGATTTTAATAAACAGTATACTCAACAGTTAGTTAAAGATCATGTTAGAAAAACAAGATACCTTTATAAGTATTTAACAAATAAAATAATTAATCAAAAGTAGCAAACCATCGATAAACGAGGTGGTGAAAAAGAAATCGACGTTGATTTAGGCGACACGATATTTTAAAAATACACGTCGTAGTAAAGATAAACCCCGCTGTCAAAAAGCTCAGGTAGCAGGACCAGTTCATAGGAACGTGGTACCTACCTATCGTTACTCAAAAATGAAAGACTACAGTATTTTCTAGGGTTTGATTTTACGCTTTTCATTTCAGCTTCGAATATGTTCGCTCAAGCGCAAACTGACAGCTTTCCCGCGCTCCTAAGAAAAAAGACTGCATCCTTGCTAAAAAGACTTCGTGGCAGCAGCAACAGCATTCTGAAAGTGTTGTGCGACAAGTTAGATTCGCCAATATTGGAACATTTCCGTAAAATTCTAATTTATCATTAATAGTATTGTGTTTTTTTAATTTTTTATTTTCGTGATTAATGTGAATGTATAAAATATTTTATCTAATGAAAATTAATATAATTCATAATTAAGTTGACATATTGACTAGAATAAAAATTTATGTATTGTTACTAACATAGTTATAAGAATATTGTTACTAACAAGTGGACCAATTATGTTACAATAAATAAATGAATTATTATTATTATTTACGCGAATAAATTTAGAATTTACAGTCTCCCCGTGACCACGCTCGCTGTAAAGTGTTCGAAACGTCGGGAAAATAATATAATGAATAAATCGCGTTTAAAATCCGTTAAAAAGTCTTTAATTTCTGAAAGAAAAAAAGGTTTTTTCTTTTTAAAAAAAGACATCACGCGGTCGCTAGAACTTGACTAGGTTCCTACATGTTTACTGAATTAAACTGCAAAATGAATCTTAAATTTTTTTGTGCAGATAATAATGAGTTTTTTAGATACCTACGTGTATGTATGTGGTTGCCCTTTTTTACAGAAATTAGATGGGGATGTCATGAATATTTGCCAACAGTCAGTTTCAAGGATTATTGCACAAGTCTCTATATTAATAGAAAACAAAATGAAAGATTTTGTTAAATTTCTTAGATTAACTGGCACCCACATATCAACTCTGTTTGTGATAGACTCCGAGCTATTCTAGCTAATATACAAATTATTAAAAATAAAATGCCTTTCAAAATTTTGCTAATGCTATATAACGCCCTAGTTAATAATGTTATAAGCTACGGTATAAGTAGCTACGCCCGAACCTAAAGCTATTTGAAAAACATTGAATCACTACAACTAAGAATATTAAAACAAATAGTATCGCATAAGATAAAAAAAATTATGTAAAAATAGTAATGAAAATCTCTTTCACCATTGTAAACTTTTGCGGGTAGAATCCTTGTTCCATTACACTATATTAAAAGAACAATTCTTTGACTTTGACCTGCAGAAAAAACTTGATAACGTAATCATTACCCTCGAATGTACACTGTGTTTAAGTTATGGAGAACCAAACTAATAATTTATCCATGGAGGGTCCAGGTACCTCCGCTCAACGAAAGAAAAGTGGGAGAGGCGCAAAGCAAATGCAGCAATTACAGTTTAGAAAAACCATGAATGCGCGTCAAGCGAAAGAAGGCCGTTGAGATGTACCTAGTTAATAAATTTAGCTATAAGTACTAACTATAATAATATCAAGTATAATACACGTGTAACCTAGTTTTGTATCTATTAAATAAGGCATGTTTTATTTCAAATATACAGTATTCATTCAGCAGTCCTAGAGTTTCAATCCTCTCCCGAGGCACCACCTTACATGGCGACCCTGCCTAAAGTTGGTGCACGCGCGCGTGTATTTTGACACCGGCCGCCGCGTCGCCGATTTACATATATGGTAAACTATGTGTTCTCGGCCCGAGTAAGTTAAATTATTAAAAATGAGTTTCGTAAAATCTTTTGGAGGCAACGCAAGTGATGAGATGCAGAATCTCCGCACCGTCGATCGGAACGTTGGTGAAGATCTACAGGATTATAAAAAAAAAGAAAAAAAAACCGCACCAATTGCATCCTTATCGTTATCAGCCAGAACAAGGATTAATTCCGCAGGACTTATCTTCAAGATATCAATTTGCAAACGTTTTAATGGAGCGTGCATTAAACAATCCTCTCTTTCTAAAGAGGATACTTTGGACAGACGAATCGATGTTTACGAGAGATGGTGTGTTCAATTATCACAATTCCCACGTGTGGTCTGAGCAGAACCCGAAAGCGATCAGAGTTGAGTCATCTCAACATAGGTTTCACTTAAATGTGTGGGCAGGGGTAATAGGAAACTGTTGAGTTGGCCCTCACTTCCTTGAAGGCATGCTTCACGGCGAAAGATATTTGAACTTTTTACAAAATCATTTACTGGGCTACCTGAATGAAGTGCCATTGTTGTACTTACAAGGCATGTTTTTTTATGCACGACGGAGCTCCGCCACATGCCACTCTTTCCGTGCGCGAGTATTTAAATACTCACTTCCCGAGGCGATGGATTGGGAGATATGGACATATCCAGTGGCCCTCAAGATGACATGACAATAATGGACTTTTTTGTGTGGGGAACAATGAAAAACTACGTTTACAGTGTCGAAATTCAAAATGTGGAACAATTACGCGAGAGAATACTTGAAGCGGCTAGTGAAGTTAGGGCTATGTTGGCGGGTACAACCGATTTAGAAAGGGAAGTAAGGAGACGCTTATTTTACTGTATAAGGGAAAACGGTGACCACTTTGAGCAATTTTTAAAATAAATTAACTTGCTTTTAAATTAACTGTCAGTTTTATTTCCATATTACTTTGTTGTACTGAAAAATAAAGATGTATTCCCCACATGATTCTTGCTTTTAGAAACAAGATTCAAAGTGTTGTTGAATAGAATAAGAATAAGAATAAAATACATTTATTAGAATCACCACCACCACCACATAAAAAAACAATAACAAAAGCACTCTTAAAGACTATAGAAAATAACAGGGATAAAAAAGAGAAAAAAAAAAAAATTAAGAGCTAAAAAACCTGTTGTAAATATTTGTGTGGCGACTGGTGACCTAAAGGGTGAGGCCACTCAGCATATGCTACGCCGCACCACGGTCGGCATAGCGCTGGTTTTCAGGGCCCAACCAGACAACAGACGCGTAAGTCTAAAGTGTCCCGAATAATAAAATATAGTTAAATAACATAAAATAAAATGAAATAAAATAAAACAAACTAGAAAAATTTGAATTAATAAGTAAGTGTTTGTATTTATATAATATTGAAATTTACAAATTAATGAAATAAACAGCAATACCTATATTACATAAATAAATAATGATAAATTATATTACATATATATTGAATGCATATTATATACAACGCAACTAAGGCTTCCCGACGAATTCGCTAATGAGGTGTGTTTTATACTTATATTTAAAAGAGTGTTTGGAAATCGACTCACGTAGCGGCGGCGGAAGGTTATTCCAACACTTAGTTGCGTTGTATACAAAACTGCCTCTAAAAGCGGTTGTGTGGTATCTTGGCATAACCAACATGTATGTGGATGCTCTTGTGAAGTGCGAGCGATTTCTCTCACCAACCCATCTAAGCTTACTGTGCAGGTATTTTGGTATTTGAGACGTCACCACCTCAAAAAGCATCACAGCAAAGTGAAGGCGCCTGCGTCGTTCCATGTTGAGCATTTTTGCTTCGATTAGATACGGCGTAACATGATCTCTTGCAGGTATGTCCCAACAGAACCGAGCACACGCGTTCTGAACCCGCTGTATTGCATTCCTGGTCCTTGCAAGCAACATTGCACCGTACATGGTATCTCCGAAATTAAATTTCGAGAGAATTAGTGCCTCACAGAGCCTTATACGTAAGGGTGTGGTGATGTAGTGTCTGATGCGATAAAGTAGCTTTAACCTGTAGAAGCAATTCGATATAGTAGCTTGGAAGTGTTTTTCAAACCTGAGATGCTCATCGAAAACGATCCCGAGATTTCGAGCTTCGACGACCCGCTCTACAGCTTGACCTTCAATGTTTAATATCGGATTGAATTCAATGACTTTTCCGACCGACCTCGGTGTTCCCAAAACCATGAATTTGGTCTTTGCTGGATTAAGAACAAGTGAATTTTTCTCCGACCATTCCGACCAGGTCTGAGTTCAGTTCAGCAATAGCATCAGGAGTTCGGGACGGATGGAATGAGATATACAACTGTATATCATCCGCGTAAAGATGGTATCGGCTATATATTATCTCCTTGGTGATATCGGCAGTATATAATATAAAGAGAAGTGGACCCAAGAGCCCTGTGGGACTCCTCTGGTAACGTGTCCTTGATTAGAATATACGACCGATCCATCCTCTTTGCGAACTGCTACCGTCTGAGTGCGATTGCTGAGATAGCTATTGAACCAGCTAACCGTTTCCTTGCCAAACCCATAAAACGACATCTTAGAAAGAAGTAATGGAATGTTAATCGTGTCAAACACGAGAAATTTCAGAAAAGACTCCGTTGCAGATAAAGCACTTTGATTATAACACAGCTGAAGAACCTAAGCCTGATGTAAGTAATACTACAATACTTTTAACACAATACTTCTAGTGTTACAAGTGTTTAAGGGCGGTGGTGACCAGTGACCACTAACATCAGATGGCCAACTTGCCCCTTTGCTTGCTCTAACATAAAAAAAGTAGAAAATAATATCTAATTGTATGTCCAGCATGCAGCATGACTATGTTAAGTTTTGTTTATTTTATTGAAATATGAACTTCCAAATAATAATTATTATTATTCTGTTTCTGAGTACATACAAGAACTTCAGAAGGAAGCTGTATTAATTAATAAAACACCTCTGTGGTCATCATAAATATTTGTATGCCAGTTGGTTGGCGAATTGTGCGGACGTAATTATCATCTATTGTAAGACCTTCGTAACCACAATTCTGGCAAATAAATTTTTCATTTCTTTTCACGAAGGCGGCCACAGATATAAAGTACTAAGGAGCGTACTGAAGTCATAGCAGTAGTTTTACAAAGTATTCAAGGAAAAAGATAAGAGAAAGGAAACTGTTGATGAGCTCAAGGAACAGTTATTGAGGGAGGAGTTAGAATTCAAAAGGAAATTGTATAATTTACAATTACAAGCAGCTGCGAAAGAAGTAGAAATTAAAACTGCAGTTTTAGATCAAATAAAAGTAATTCTAATAATGTTATGTGTCTTAAGCTTTTTTTTCCTAGGAAAGCGGTGCCATCATGTAGCGGCCGTAATACAGCTAAGGAAACTGTTCAAGCCCTCGCAGTTATTGAAGGAGTTAGAATTTAAAAGGAAATTGTATAATTTACAATTACAAGCAGCTGCGAAAGAAGTAGAAATTGAAACTGCAGTTTTAGATCAAATGAAAGGTAAATAAATGAAAGTAACAAAATATCGAGATGACAGTGGATATATGAATTTGACCATATATCATGAAGCTTTTGGAAGATCCAAGAACACCAGAGGAGATACTGTACAATGAATCTCAAATTAGAAGCAGAAATCTCATAGGACGCCTGTTTGGAGTATGGAAACGTCACTTCCCTGTACTTGCTATGGGCATGCAGATTCAATTAAAAATTGTTTACCAGTTATTGTTGCCACAGGAGTCTTGCACAATATATTAATAAATGCAAAGGAAGGTTTACCGTTAGATGACCGATTTAGTTCTTTGCCACCTAAACCAATAACAAAATGCAGTGTAACCCGCCGATAATAAAATTATCACTAATATAAATCTAATTAAAAGTTGATAAAAACTTCTGAGTCCGAAGGAAAGTGGAGAAATCTCATATTAGAAGAGCAAATAAAACAGGAAAAAATAAAGACAAAGATATTATTTTTCTTCCCATTTCTTAATGTTGTTCTGATGCTAGTTGGAAAGCATTTTTGAAATAAATAAATAAATAAATAAAATAAATAATCGTTTCCGACTTTCTGTCGCCCAATAGTTTGGTCGGTTTCTTTATCAGTATGGAGAAGTATTCACGTGCACACATTATAACGTGCACACAGTATCGGCATAAACAATTTCAGTTGTGGTATGGACTATGAGCACACTGAAAACTGTCTTAGATCATTACACAGGGAATCCTAGTGTGGACATTAGTAGTTATTAGGACATTGACAACTGAGGTTTCCCAAAGAAAGACACGTACGTACGGACGTATACCCTCACCTCACCTAAGTGCACCTTAAATTAAGTTGTGCTCAAAGACCACTTAGTTTAAAAGTCGTATACAGGAACGCTTCTCAACGCTATTTGTCAAACTGATTTGAGACAAATCAGTTACAAATCAAGACAAATTTATTAAAACTTGGATTCCTCGTGTATAAAAGTGTTAAAATGTCTGTATCGTCATTGTCTTCGCTTTCGGATCACGAAAGACCAACCGTAAGCCGTCGAAATGAAGAAAAGTTGAACGCTTTTGAAAAGTACCACGACATGGAGTTCGTTTCACGGTTTGGCCTCTCGAAAGAAACAGTATTATATTTGGACTCTGTTTTCGGTAGTACCATTAAGCCGTTGACAAAAAGAAACCGTGCCATACAGCCAGTGGATCAAATTCTTATAGCTTTCCGTTATTATGCAACAGGCAGCTATCAACGCGTAATAGGTGATATTTTTGAGGTTGAAAAACCAAAGGTGCATAGAATAGTGCATAGAGACCAAAACCGCCAGCTTGAAGTCAAGGTTTATAAATATGCCAACACAGGAATAATTTCCAGTTGTGGCCAATGAGTTCTTCGCAATAGCAGAATTTCCAAGAGTTGTGGGAGCTGTTGACTGCACTCATATCATTACCATTAACAGTACTATACGTAGTAAAGTTGTCTTTATTGTCACATAATACAACTATAATTTATTTTCAGGAGGAGCCCAATCTTAAATTTATCACAACAGAAAAGGCTATTTTTCTTAAAACGTGCAAATGGTGTGCGATGCAAGACTGCGCATTAGGAATGTTATTGCTTGATGGTCAGGTTCTGTACATGACAGTACTATATTTAATGATTCACCACTGTGTGCCCAATTAGAGCGTGGGGACTTTGGGACAGGTATTATTCTTGGGGACAGTGGTTATCCATGTCGTCCTTATTTACTTACCCCATTATTAAATACAAGGACAGCTGCTGAAGAAGCTTACAATCGGTCCCAAATTTGCCTGTTATTTGAATCGCTATTCGACGTTTTAATTGTAAGCTACAATATAAAAATTCAAATTGAACAAGCAATCAAATAAAAATCACAATAACGATATTTTAAAAATAAAAAACCAAATGTTGAAATGCGGTTAGGAAATTTAAAAATTTAATTACAAAATGTGTAAATTCCATACAAATAGACATTGACTTAAAATCAATCACTGATATGTTTTATGCAAGGGCACAAAAAGAACACCATTCAACCAGTCCTTTGTAAGTGAATATTAAAGAATAGAAAAAATCCCGCCTCGTGAACTATTCTTTCTATTCTTTCAAAACGTCATGAAATATAACCTGCTGGCAAAATGTCTATAAATGTACTAAATTCCCACAGGAGTACCCGATCCCAGAAGACCTACCGCCTACGGCGCAACCGCTGCCGTCAATCAGCCCAGCCCCCCTAGCCAAGTGGCTTTCTGTTAGCGTAGCGTTCAATAGAATAGACTACGAATGTATGAGATTGACGTAACCACTTGGCTAGGGGGGCAGGGGCATGCACAGAGTTTTTAGACAGGGTAGACAGAAATATTGTAATGATATTAAGTCATAATAACGAATACCTAATGCGATGTTTATATTTTCACACTGCTGTACTCATATATGAGATTACAATATGTAGTAGGTACCTATTCACCAAAATATTGGAAAATATATTACGATTTAGACACATATCTATTAAATAATTTTATATTCTGTGGAGAGGGTCTTCGCTGTTCTGAAAAGAAGATTTCCTTGCCTTCAAAAAGGCATGGGCCTAAAAATACAAAATATCCCACCGGTCATTGTAGCATGTACAGTGCTTCATAATATTGCCTTATCACGATCGGTTGAACTTTTGAAAAATGTAGCACAATAACAAAATAAAAATAAAAGTCGTCATAGTAGCATGTGCGGGTGCAGTGCTTCATAATATTGCCTTATCACGATCGGTGGAACTTTTGAAAAATGTAGCACAATAACAAAATAAATAATAAATAAATAAATAATTAAATGTCTCATTAATTGACCTCAAACAAAAAATATATTCTGCTGCCCAATTACAAATTAATGGGCATATACAAGAGGCAGATTACTTAATGAAGTTGAGCAATGAAAATATGGATCGCTTGACAAAGTTTTTAAAGAAATACAACCGTCTTTAGAAGAATAGCATGATAACAAAACGCATATCTTACAAAGTTGTGTTCTCCAAACTTTAACACTTACTTCAATCTGCACATTGACACTTCCCATCCCATAATTACTTCAATCACTCTAGCAACCATTAGAGTGCCCAACAAACTCAATATTTCGTAAACCAGAGACAATCTGCCTTCCCCTCCCCTTCCTCCTACTCCTGTGCCCATGGATCAGCTATCTAATGACCTGAAGCGTGTCTTTCACCGCCTAAACCAAATGTGCTCCGAAATACGCGAACTGTGCGAAACAACAAGCGCACAGGCTCCACCACAACGTGGGAAAGTTAGTTAAAAAGCCACAAATCATCTGATTAAAAGGTAGGTCAATAATAGTAAGGGACTCTTGGCAAAGGAGCCGAAGCCCACAAGTCCCTTGTTTTGCGTTAGGGGAGTACAGTCCTGTCCTGTAACAACGAGAAAATAATTGACCTCATAAAAAGACAAAATAAACACCTACTAGTTTTATATTCCAAATACATAATATTTGAATCACAATGAAAATAAATACAATACAAATTTTGCACTTTCCAATGTTTTGCAGTACAATCTGTTAAAAAGCTATGCTGATAGTTCAGAAAACAAAACACAAGCATTAAAGAATTGTTCAAAATGTTAAAATAAAACAAGACAACCGTAAAAAAAGACACATCGTTTCGACTGTCAGTACATGCCTCTGCCCAAAATACCTGATCAAAGTACCTACTATTCCCGTCAACTGTAGTTTTATAATTTCACTATAGTATGTGTTGGAAAATAAAGAATAGTCGAAGGTAACTCTAAATCAGCATTAACAAAGCTAACCAACTTTATGTTACCTCATCCCTCATCCTGGAGACCTCTTTTGTATTACCACAATTCTAACAAATAAATGATATGAATTTGAGAACTTAACTGCTAACTGCTAAGCAGTAATGCCTATAATAATATATAACATAGGAGTTCTTTAGGATACCATCCATATTCACATTCAAGCGCTCCATCATGGAGACATGTGCCAACTTGTTGGTTATTGTTACTTCCTATCATAAACAGAATTCTATTGTATGGCCCGCTTTATTTATTCATCTTTGACTTACAGTACAAAACATACCAAAACAAACAAAGATAACAAATATGTATTACAAAGTTTGACTTAAAAATAAGGTACAATTATAGACAAACAATACAATACTAACATTAAATAGGTCCACTTCAGATTTAGTACGTGAGAATTTATTTAACAAATTGAGTATTTTAATGCAAGGTGAAGAAAATTATTCTAGGTTAAGTTTGTATTTTCAACCCTCACACGTGACCCTTGAGACTCTGCAGCCAATAATAGGGGCAAATGTGCGCCCTGGAACACACATAATGTCAGATTATAACCGGAGTTATTTGGGTGTGGAGCGAAGGTTGGGCATGGGTGGCCACTACAGAGTAAACCACAGTGTCGAATTTGTCAACGGCACTGTGGATATACCAGTAAATCCAGTGCTTGGTCAGCAAGTACCTGATATTCTTGACGACCCGACCATGGTGCGGGTAAAGGTGCATACAAATACAATAGAGGGCCCGTGGCTTGAAATAAAACGTCCACACTCAAGGGACAGGGGAAAGCAAGAGGCAGCAGGACGAAGACATTCCAGCATCGGCATATGCATGCATAACACAAAATATGTATTATAAAAATAATAATAATTGATAATTTAATTGATGGATTATTTGTTAAAATGTCTTTCTTCTTTGCTCTTGACTTTATAATCCTGTAAACAAGTTAAATGAATACAACCAAACACAAAAACGAACATTCCTTAACAAAAATCCTAACCATAAAAATATTGTATTGTATTCCTCTTTATTTCTTTTCAATAAAGTGTCTTGTGTATCAAGATATTTCCTGCTATCTATCTTTCATTGAACAAAATACTACACAAACCTTAATTGAATAGAAAATAACACAACAAACAACACACATGGAAAACATCGTCGGAAACAACAAAACAATTCAAAAGAATGAAATTTATGCTGATACATACATAACTGAAAAGTATGTCTGTCAGCTTTTCCCAAATGCAAGCGATATACGAAAAGAATTGTTCACCTTCATATATTACATAAACCGTGTTTAGATACTCAAAGAAATACTTCATGCAGAAATATTTCTTCCTTCAGCACGATCTAAACTGACTGTTGAATTCGACAAAAATTTAACTCATGGCGGATTGTAAGACGTAGACATATTTTTTAAAGAATTCCCAACCGACATAACTAGTACGTATTTATAACACATTTCCATAAATGTAACAAATATGCCTGATGAACAAAATACTACAAAAAAACGAAATTACCACGAAATTACTGATTGATTTCAATTATTCAATACCCAAAGAGTAGTAATTTAGGTCAATACCCATACAGACAGAAGAACCATAGGGCATAGACTATAGAGTAATATACATAGAGACTAGAGTGTATTTATTTTATTCTGTTATTTTATTCCTAAGAGCAATTAACCTATAGAGTACTTGTATCGAGCGTATACAATTTACATATATTTGTTTCTCTCTATCTAAAGAAAACGTCGTATGAAAGAATGAGACAGCTATAGACAACAAGCTACGTTTCAACATAGTCATGGCACCATTTTTACTATAGGTACGTATTTAGATAGATAGAAGGTGATAGTGATGGGATGTGCTTCAATCGATAGAATCGTGAATGTATTTTGCATTTACGGTTTCGTGAAATAATAAATAATAAAAAAACAAAACTTATAATTAATTTCAGTTGAATACATTATTTGTTTAATCCTACGTATATAATAAATGCGAAATTATGTGAGAAGGGATGTTACTCTTTCACTGCGGAACCGATTACAATGAAATTTTGTACATACACACATAGGTTAGGTTTTATCCCGGAAATCCCACGTGAACGGGAACTGTGCAGGATTTTCTTTAAAAACGCGGGCGGAAAGTTAGTACATTATAAAAGAAATTTTAAAACTTGAAATGTAATTTAAAATAAAGAAGGAAATGATGATAAAGTTAAAGGAGTGAGGAGAAAGGCACAGTCAGCATGAAGGAATCATGCAGCATTTTAACAAGTTAATAAAAGGACAGTCTTAATGAAAACATTTTCCTAACATCCTACTAATAAATCGAAAGTTTGTGAGGATGGATGTTTGTTACTCTTTCACGCGAATACTACTAAACCGATTAAAATGAAATTTGGAAAAATTACTTTTGATCCCGTAAATCCAACAGGAATGGGAACTATGCGGGTTTTTCTTTGAAAACGCATGTATATTAAGTATGTATTTCAATAGTAGTTTCTCATCTATGAGAACTGTCATTTAATCAACCGTTTAATTTTCACATAGTTACACATTTAAAGTAGGTAACTTATGTGTAAAAAATTTCAAAATAAAAATTCACTCTCTTTAATCAAATGTATTTATTATCTACAGGAACAAAAAAAAACGTAAGCGTAAGATTGCACAATTCTTCTAGAGTATCCATCTTGATAACAAGTAGGCTCGAAATGCAGTGAACACAATATTGCAAATTGTGGCGGCGTCCAATCAACTCATGTCTCACGTTTTATACCCATTTTTTATTTAGCTCTGGAAATCTAAAACAAAATGAATTTATTAATAATCTGAAAGAGAAATTAATAAACAACAAACGAAAACTAAAACACATAGTGCAAATAAAACAACCACGTGGTATGTTTTATTTTCCTGCGGTAAAAAAATTACATCTATTATTTGCAACAACAACTACATATAAATCTGATTTATGAAACAAAATAAATAAATCAACGTTAATATGAAATAGATTTTTTGTCATAAATCGATAATATACGCTAGATGTGTTACAACACTACGGTGGTAAACAAAATGCCAAACGTGATATTATTGTGACGTTTTTTAAAAATTATTTCATTATTTTATATTCCACAACCCCATAAAGTGGGTAAATGTTACAGTTACAACATAAAATTACAAAAAAGCGCTTGATAAAACCTTCAAATAGGTTTAAAACATAAATATTTATCAATTTGCTGAAAATCACTTACCGATGGAAAGATATTTTTACATTGTTTTTATCCAAAACTCCCATTCGACTAGTGATAGCCGGTTGCTAAACATACAATAGTTATTTTAGCACACTGACAAATAAAAAGAAACACTGTACACTTTATATTTTCTAAATATTTCGTTAAAAACACTTGACGCACTGAGCCCACCAGCTGGTTGGAAAACAAACTGACTGCCGGCGCGCTACGTTTGAAGACAGTGCAGATACTCTATCGCTATCTCAATCTGACTTATGCTGTTATTGACTAAGAGTAAGTAGATTAGAAAATATGTATTTTGTTCTGTCTTAATATAAGAACTCTATAGGTTAATTGCTCTTAGTTTTATTCATGCGAGAAGAACTCTGAAGTCTGAGGACAAGTGACATGGAGTAACCACAGAGCAAGTAATGAGTAACTTAAAGTTGAAACCCGACAACAAACTTTGCAAAAATCAAATCATGATTCATGGTTCCTCAAATCCATCAAATCACGAATGAATCATGAATTTATGAGAGTTGAATGTTCACAGATTATAAAACTATATTTTATACAGATTATATAATATATCAGAGTACAAAACAGTGATTGAAAATTTCTACAAATACACATATCCACAGCACATATCAAATCTATTTACATTCTACACCTGTGTTGCGTTTGACAAAATCTAGATTGATGACGAGTTTCACCAAGTTTCACACTTCACAGACGGTTTTAACTAATATGTTGCATTTTTCATCTCTGTTAAATAATCCGAGGAAGATGTAAAGAAAAAATACATTCTACTTACCTACGAGTTTCTACTGTGAAAATGACTAGAATATAAAGGTACAAGTCCGAGACGGGCCGCAGACCGCAAACTGCAACAGCAAACTGCAAGCGACAGCACTTGTTTCTATGAACATCTATGAAATTGATTCCAAGCGCGGCAACACTGCTGCCTGCAGACGCAACGCGCAGCGTGCGGCCGCGGCGCGCAGCGACCGCTGACTGCAGTATGCAAATGCCAATTATTGCCATGGCAACTATTTGTTTATTTATATTTTAATTGGTGAATTCTTATGACTTTTGCGTTCTGTGCATTGTGCAGCCACGGCATGCAGCCGCAGTTGGAATAGCGACCGCAGGCAGCATTGCGGTAACCGCAGCCGGTAGCCACAGTGTCGCCTGCGGTTGCGGTCTGCGGCCCGTCTCGGACTTGTACCTTTATTTAGTTTGATGTAAACGTGAAATTTTACAAATAAATTTGCACCAGCAACAGGTGCTTAATCTATCAATTTTTATTTGACATTATATCAAATGTTAGTTGTCACTTGTCCCTTGACATGACATTGACAGTTATGAGTTGATTAACCCATAAATAGTAATGTATGGAGGTCTAGTCTAGACTTATTTTATTTATTTATTACCAATTTCTTTTACTTTCTATCCCGTGTGTTGTATCTTTGGTAAGATCTACCACGTCGCAGTAATTTAGCTTCATGAAATACGTTCATTGTTATTCACACTTGTGCACACAACCAATGACCTATTATACTAGTAGACGCGGCATACGCCAACATCATTGCACTAAAAAACAGCGTAATTAATACATACCTACTTACTAACGCATTATCACCAATACAGTTGTTCTCTCTTTCACTCTCACGCACGAGACATAATACATGTCTCACTCATGTACTTCGTAATAACAACCGATTAAAATACAAAAAGAACGTCCAGCCACGACGCTGAATGGTGCGTGACTAAGTGAAACTCGGGCACTTACCTGAGTTTTTTCTTGCCAAAATAGAGAGCGGGTAACGTATCTAGCTTTTTTATATATCATAGCACACAACGCTTTTTTTTGTGCATCTTAATTTATCTCAAGGCTTTGCATGAGCTTTTCTTTGTATTTGAGCGTTTTATAAAGATAATTTTTACTAAAATATTATATATATATTATTTATTAAACGAGTGAAAGAAGCTGGAGAGTATCTTTAAACGTGCCAATCTTAAAAACTATTCGACCGATTTCTTAAATTCTTTCACAGTTGGATATATCATAATATGTAGGTACTTGATACCTGAGGGCTAATAGGCTATATAATATATACCACGTGCGTAGCCAGGGCATATCACTAGTAATAAATAACTTTATAACTTACATAGGTGACTGTTTTTGACAAATAGCGATGGGTGCTACTTGTTTTCATAACACTTAAAACACTTTCTCTTTTTTTCATCTTAAATTTTATTTATTGTATTATCTTAAATTTTACTGATTTCAATAAGGATGCTAACCGACGCCCTTAGTCAATAACCTTAATAACCGTCAATAAGGATATTGACTGGTTCAGGGTTTTGACTGTAACATATATACAGAAAACTGTTTCTTATTTAAGTTTTATAGGTAGTAAACTAAGAATGAAACAAGTGCCACCAACAGAAGTGATTACAATATACAACTGAATTTCTTAAAAATGGATAAGCTGCAGTCTGCTTAAGGTAATAATAATTGAAAAAAGTTTTTGTAATAGCTGCCCTTTATTGTATTCTTATAATAAATTCATTATAAATTTATCAAATATGAATGTTACTTCATCAATATCAAAAGAGCACAAGTACAAGCACAATCATTTTTAAAATCTTAATAAAAATCAATAATGTAACGTAATTTACATGTATATCCGCCGCAAGAAACGCTGCGTACAACCATAAAATTTCTTGTATGGACGCTGCGTACGAACACCCCTAATTGAGAACCTCGAAAACGCTGCGTTTAATCGCCGCGCCGCGCGAAAACGCTGCGCCTAATCGCCGCGTCACCACATGCTGAGTTTACCAACCGTTTAGTATTGTAAAAAAGTCTTATAATAAATTTCTTTGAATTAAAAAATGCATATTTTTTTTATTTGTTATAACTACCTTCCTATTTTCAAAAGCTTACTTCAATTCACATGCCGTTGGTTGAATTCAATTTTATTTGTTTTTACATTATTTTACTTAAATTACAATGTGATGAATAAAGCTTACTGCCAACAGTGCGATGAATTATGTCTGCCAAATAATCTATACTAATATTATAAAGCTGAAGAGTTTATTTGTATGTTTGAACGCGCTAATCTCAGGAACTACTGTTGCGATTTCCAAAAATCTTTAGGTGTTAGTTAGCCTATTTATAGAAGGTCCAGCTACTTGTATATGTATCATCACGCTAAGATCAAAGGAGCAGAGCAATGCTGGTAAAACTGCGGGAAAAACATAATGTTAGTTTTTTTTTATATTACTGCAAAGAGGCAATCTGTTAGAAAACAATTAGTATATTGTTTGGAACTCCGTCCGGGAAGAATCATATTGTTAGTAATGCAATAACTTCATTGGACATATCTATTATGAAACATGTGGTTCTTTTTAATCATGACTAGGCAAGCATTTGACCATCGGTTCGCTTGATGGATGGCGACAAGAGTGGTCTAGGATGGAGCGTGCTGACCTAATAAATGTCTATTCACTTTACGTTTGAACAAGTCTATATTATAGTTTTCGGGAAAAATGCTGGAAGCCTACATATTTAGTACTAGCTGTTCCCCGCGGTTTCACCCGCATTGCTCCGCTCTTGTTGATCTAAGCGTGATGATATATAGCATAAATAATACTGTATATATGTAAGAAATATATAGCCTATAGCCTTCCTCGATAAATTGGCTATCTAACACCGAAAGAATTTTTTAAATCAGACCAGTAGTTCCCGTGATTAGCGCCTTCAAACAAACAAATAAACACTTCAGCTTTTTAATATTAGTATAGATTTATCTTTAGTAAAGATGCACTAACATTGCACGAATTATGAAGCTACTAACTAATATTGTTTTTCACGTAATCGCTCTAAGAGCTTCAATTTATAACAGAACAGTTTCGAATGTTAAAGTATACTGTTAGTTTATAATATATAACCATAATATCTATACATACTTATTATAACAATTTTTATCTATATACTAATATAATAAAGCTGAAGAGTTTGTTTGTTTGAACGCGCTAATCTCAGGAACTACTGGTCGATTAGAAAAATTCTTTCAGTGTTAAATAGCCCATTTATCGAGGAAGGCTTATATATGTAGGTATATCATTACGCTAAGACCAACAGGAGCGGAGCTACGCGCCGTATGCGGGTGAAACCGCGAAGCGCAGCTAGTTATTACCTTACCTACATAAGTACCTGGAGAATTGTTTTCCGTAGTGACGCTACTTAAATAAGTTTTAATCTAAAAATAAATATGTAAGTAGTTAAAAGAAAAAATTATTGATGTTATTTTTTGTTCCAGAGTTTTAGTTGAAAATTAAAATATTTATTTCAACTAGATAATTAATTATGTATTCTGTTAGTCGGATACAGGAAAGAGATGTTGAAGATGTCATGGAATTCATGAAAAGGTATTTATTTTATTGAGTTTAATAATTGTTTTTAACACGCTTAAGCTTCACCTGTATGTTTGTATGTAAAAGACATCTTAAGACTCGATTTTGACTTTAAACGGACAGATTTAATTCAAACTTTGTAGGTACACTTATCAAGGATTCGCTGACAATGCAAAAATTTCATGAGTCTAAGTATGTTTTTAAAAGTAAAACTTCTGTGCGTTGAGAGTAAAATTTCAAGGTCACATCATGGCAATACCGGCACGCACCCGGCACGTAATGGAGTAATGGCGTCGATTTTGAAATCTTTGAATCTTGCCATTCAAGTTTCACTTCTGACACTGTGTGCTCGGCACGCATGCTCTTTTTGCCTAATATTTATGTACTTTTTAGGTTACTTATTAGATATAAGTTTTTGTTTGGCAATAAAGCTTGTTTTCTTTCTTTCTTATTTTAAACTATGTATATATCTATTAATAATATATCGCTTGGTTGCCTCGCAGAGATCACTGCTTAGTGATAAGGCCGCCAATTGAACTACAACTATCTAGTACCACATATTTTCTTTTTATTGTTTCTTGTTATTTAGTTTTATTACAATAAAGTGTAAAAAATAAATAATATCTTCACAGAACATTCTTCATAGATGAGCCGCTATACAAAGGGGTTGGCTACTGCAACTCTGAACATGACGACACTCCGGATCTTGATGCCTTCTGTAGAGAAGCCTTACCAGGGATATCTTTCATGGCCAAAGATAATGATGACAATATTGTAGCTACTCTCATATGTGGTATAAGTCCTATTGTTAATGTTAGTACCATAGAAATCTAAATAACAAGACACAGTTAGTACCTACTTTCTTGTAGATTTTACTCGAGTATTTTCAATGTAGAAATTCAAGAATAAATCGCTTTAAAAACCGTGAAAAATGTATTACTAACACAACAGTATTTTTCTACTATAATATTATAAAGCTGAAGAGTTTGTTTGTTTGTTTGATTGTTTGTTTGTTTGTTTGTTTGAACGCGCTAATCTCGGGAACTACTGGTCCGATTTGAAAAATTCTTTCGGTGTTAGATAGCTCATTTATCGAGGAAGGCTATAGGCTATAGCCTATATACCATCACGCTACGACCAACAGGAGAGGAGCCACGGGGGTGAAACCGTGCGGAGCGGCTAGTCTAATATAATATAATATTATAAAGCTGAAGAGTTTGTTTGTTTGTTTGAACGCGCTAATCTCGGGAACTACTGGTCTGATTTGAAAAATTCTTTCGGTGTTAGATAGCCCATTTATCGAGGAACGCTATAGGCTATTAATTATCATTTCGTTAAGACCAACAGGAGCGGAGTCATGCGGGTGAAACCGCGAAGCGCGTATTTTCACAGACATCAAAATATTAAGTATAATGTTTTTTATATGTGTGCATTTTTCAGCCAACAGACTTCCTGAGTGCCTTAAAAAATTGTAAATGTCCCAATTATAAAAAAGTAATACAAATGATGATTTTACGCGAAGTTATTATGGAAATATGGAATATATATCCAGATGAAAAACAAGTTTTTGAAATCAAGATGGCGTCCACTGATTCGAAATGGCGGAACAAAGGGATCATGAATAAACTCATGAAAGAAGCAGAGTAAGATAATATTATGATATTTAATAGTCTTGAATAGCTCTTTACTTTTTTATCCGGGTACAATGCGAGCGAAGCTGCGGGATTAAAATAGTCAATATAGAAAAAACATGAAATACATCTATCTACCTGTATGATATCAGATAGTCTGCAGGAAATAAGTTAGGTATATAATTTTAATTTATAGTACCTACTGAACCTTTCACTTATAACTAAGTAGGCGGTCACAGCCTTAAATTGGGATTCGCTTGAAAGAAAAATTATTAATTATTTAAAATGATAATCAAGAAATTAATTATTATTTTGAAACGATCGTAAAAATGTATTTTACAGGAACGCAGCAAAAGAACTAAACATTAGAGTGTTGAGGATTGAAACTTCGAGCGCGTATTCAGCCAAATCAGCTGAGAGACACGGCTTCAAATGTGTGTTCAGTCGCGTATATACAGACTTCATGTTGGATGGAAAACCGCTTATTGTGGCAGAACCACCGCATTTGGAAGATAGAGTATATGTTAAAGAATTGTACTGATGTGTTAATATATGTTTATTGTAATGTTGTTGTTTTTTTTAAGCACAGATAATAAATAGTTACTACGTGAGCAATATGCTGGTTGGTTACATATCTATACTAATATTATAAAACTGAAGAGTTTGTTTGTTTGAAAGCGCTAATCTCAGGAAATTAAGAAAGAATTTTTCAAATCGGATGATTTGAAAATTCTTTCGGTGTTAGATAGCCCATTTATCGAGTAAGGCTTATAGGCTATACAGGGTGTAATCGTTAAGTGTGCACAAGCGATTATTCCGTAACTATTGCAGATATCTAAAACTTTAAACTGAAATCGAAAGTACCTAACCTAATGAGTAAAATGGCCATAATAAATTTTAAAAAATAAAACGAGGCATTTCCCAGGCATTTTCCGGGCATTTTCCAGGCATTTCCCGGGAATTTTCCAGACATTTTCCGGGGATATTCCAGACATTTTCCGGGCATTTTCCGGGCATTTCCCAGACATTTTCCTGAATTTCCCAGGCATTTAACTGGCATTTTCCGGACTCAAACTTAAACATTTATTATTTATCATATTCAATTAGACTTCTTATAAAAGCACTTTTCAATCGTCATAACAATCAAATTAGATTAAATAAATCCATACTAATATTATAAATGCGAAAGTAACTCTGTCTGTCTGTCTGTCTGTTACTCAATCACGCCTAAACTACTGAACCAATTTGCATGAAATTTGGTATGGAGATATTTTGATACCCGAGAAAGGACATAGGCTACCTTTTATTGCGAAATAAGTACCACGGGCGAAGCCGGGGCGGACCACTAGTGAAAAATAAAAAATTTTATTTGATTTTAATTGAACATTGTGGTGCACTTGTTGTTGAGTAAATGTTCTCTCATCTCTGTTGCTCCCTGTCTCTGTTCTCAGTTGCAGCAATGTTTTCGCTAGAGCTGTATAACGCCCATATTACGCCTTTTGAGGCAAATAGCAATGCACTGTTTATTTTTTAACTAACACACGGGAACATAATTTAACTTAGTTAAAAAATAAACAGTACTTAAAAAATAAAAAATAAACAGCTATTTGCCTTAAAAGGCGATATACAGCTCTAGCGAAAACATTGCTTGTTTTTGCTATAAAAGCTGTATATCGGACGTAATCAAAAAATAATCAAAAGGAACAAATGGCGAACACGAGCTTACTTTAGATTGTATAAATATTTTTTTAATAAGTTAGGTAGGCATTTGACCACAGTCCCACCCGGCGGTAACGCGGTCTATGGTGGTAAATCATGTGTAGGTACCTAGCAAGGTACCTAGACAATGCATGTTTGCCCTGTTTAATATCTAACTACATCCATACTAATATTATAAATGCGAAAGTAACTCTGTCTGTCTGTCTGTCTGTTACTCAATCACGCCTTAACTACTGAACCAATTTGCATAAAATTTGGTATAGAGATATTTTGATACCCGAGAAAGGACATAGGATAGGTTTTATCCCGGAAATCCCACGGGAACGGGAAGTATGCGGGTTTTTCTTTGACTGCGCGGGCGATGCCGCGGGTGGAAAGCTAGTTAATAATAATTATGAAGTCAAACTTATACAGGGTTGTTACTTATAATGTTAGCTATCTTGTCCTTCGAGGTTGCTGGTGTTTTACAAGTAACCCTGTATAAACGTTGAGAGTAAAATTTCAAGGTCGCATCATAGCAATACCGTCACGTCATGGAGTAGGGCGACGATTTTGGTATCTTTAAATCTTGTCAAAGTTTCAATTCTGAGTTCTGACACGTGTGCTCAGTACACACCATGTACACACGCTCTTTTCCCGTCCGATTAGGGCCCTTCTGGCCTCCTCCACTCAAGCGACAGCTCAAGCCGAGGTTCGTGGTCCCCGTGGCGGGGGGACGCCCTTGTGCATGTCGCTACCAGGGTGAACCTTCAGTTCACCCCCGCGTCCGCGTTAAAATGTAGTAGCCCTTCTGGCTAACATTGAGAAACACCATACAAAAAAAAAAAAAAAAACACGCTCTTTTTTTATAATAATACTAGCTTTTTACCCGCGGTTTCGCCCGCTTTGTCTAAAACCTAATTACTCTATCTATTAACACGTTCACTGCGGCACCTAAAATGCCAAACTTACCGTTGTTGCGGCATGTCTTCTATACTTCACATCGGCAAGTTCACCACTGTGCGTCATGAGCCATTTTTATCACATCGCACCTTCTGACTTTGAAGATTAATAATTTCATGAAATTTCAAGATATTTCAAAAAAAATTTTTTCAGATAATAGTATAGTAGTATAGTCTTGTATATACCGCATAAATAGCTTTTAGTTTGACCCAATAGTTTAAAAGATATGAGGGAAAATGTAAACCCCTGATTTTGTGAAAAATTATTTGCCATCCCGCACTGCGTTGATACGGCATGTTTACAGTAATAGCGATGGGAAACACTGTAAAATAAAACATCGATATCGATATAAATCAATTTTGGATATTTCAGTTTGTTTGTTAACAGATAACAAGATCGTCGATACAAAAAAAAAACACATATAAACAAGGTACTATCAGGAAATTGTTCAGTAACTTTTGTTTTAATTTGTTCAGTAACTTTTGTTTTAATGTTTTATATTATTTTCACAACTATCATCACATTTTTGTATTTACGAAATAAAAGAAAGTAAAAAAACTAAAGCCTCTGAGGTATCATTGTCATTTAAAAATTTGATAACGACGCGTGCGGTCCTGGTACATCACTATGCGAGACTGACACGCGGCGCGCTCGCAGTACAGTGCGGCATGAGGTGCTTGTCCATGGCAAAATATTTGACATGGCGCACACAAAGGAAACGGTTTCTTTTCTATGCGAGGGTCCAATATTTTGCCATACGATTTTTAAACGAAATTGAGTCCTACTTCAAACTGTGATCACAAAAATATATTTGTCTCTTTTCTAGTCATTGATTAACATATAAAAAACCTCGCCGCACCACGGTGAAAACTGCGATTTTGGGCGCCGCACTGTGGTGTAGTCGCTGATGGCCCGATACTGGTGTTAAAAAACCGCATTTCAATACATAATATGAACATAGGGACAGAGAAAGCGACTTTGTTTCATACTATGTAGTGACGATAGCCAGTTGATAATAATATGATACCGATAGTTGAACGGGCGTGTTTAAAGTCGAATTTGATAACGAAAACATAATAAATCGTATATTTATATAATAAGGTACATAATTATTAATTTGTTATCATAAATCGTGAATAGGCAGCAACTCAAACATTTATTTATTCAACTAAATAATTCGTATCTTTACCAGTTCGAAAACCAGTTTTTATGCAGATTAATCGGCATAAAAGTGTAGGTATTGCTGTCTTAAAATCATATACCTAGTTACATAATACATACCTACATAAACATTTTTTTTTTCATTTAAAAATAATTATTAATATTCTGTGTACTTACTTATTTATATTCCGTATATTGATGAACTAGCTTACCGCCCGCGGCTTCGCCCGCTTTGTCTAAAACCTAAGAAATTATATACCTACTAAAAACTTCCTCTTGAATCACTCTATCTATTAAAGAAAGCGCATCAAAATCCGTTGCGTAGTTTTAAAAATTTAAGCATACAATGATACAAAGGGACATAGGGACAGAGAAAGCGACTTTGTTTTATACTTTTCGCTCTCTAAACTACTATATTTTTAACATTTAAATGTTGTGTTACTAAACTCTTTAACACTTAATGACGAAGATAGTATCCTCTTACCTATTTGATTAGTAACACGAATATTATTCATTTTAAAATAAAGTCTAATTAGGTACCAACGTTTCGAACACTTCACAGCGAGCGCCGCGTGGTCACGGATGGCAAAGATATTATTTTTATAATTATTTATTTCACTAGAAATTACTATATAAGACGCTAACTACTGGACTGATGTAAAAAAAATTCACTGTTAGATATTTTGGTGATCACTGAATGCTATGTTACCAAAATAATTGAGCTAAAAAATAAAAATAATTTAATAAACTAAAAATGCGCTTTGATAAGATAAAAGTCGTGAATTATATTGTATTGTCACCGATCCTTGATAAGTGTACAAAGTTTGAATTAAATCCGTCTGTTTAAAGTGGGTAAAAATTGTATCTAAAGAAGTTGGATACATACAAACATATACGTACAGGTAAGTCTTATAAAAAACGAAGTAAAAACCATTGAGATATACATATGGAGACGACACCGCCTACATCACTTATGTTCCGCTCGACATACGCCATACCTAACTGCACGCTCATTTTTTGTTTTAAAGTGACGCATTAAATATGCCTTCATGTGTGTTACGATATTGCACAAATAATACAAATAATACGGAAAAGTGCAAAGGAATAACTTTCATCGGTAAGTAGTTACCTAACTAACTAGATAGAGCAAAAAAATGGCGCACAGATTTTGTTCGTGGTGTCACCTCCATACGTAGTAACATTATCTCAATGGTAAAAACGCGTTAAAATAGTTAACATCGCGTTGTGGTCAGAATAAGAACGTGAAATTCGTGTTGTGGCTCTAATAAAAACGGTTTATGTTCTTTTCTTATAATTATATTTCCTACTGGCTACTAGTTGTTCGCCCCAGCTTCCTACGAATCGTATGTTTTTTGTTTAGCATAGCTTCTATCGCGGGCCTTGAGCGCGGGGACCGAATCGAGAAATTCCGTAACGAAAAATCCTCACGCTCCCCACTCCGACGGGCGGAGGTGTGGCTTGAAGGCATAGCATGCAATAGCTTTACCGCGGCAGTCCCCGAGTGCCACACGTCGTTTTTTTCTTATTTATTTCCTACTGGCTACCATAGAGGAAGGATGTATAACTGCTGGCTACTAGTTGTTCGCCCCGGCTTCCTACGAGTCGTATTTTGTTTATCCATATTTAATCATCTATTTAAAATTTCTTGGATGTTAAACAACATACAAAAATATTAATTAACCGAATTTTTCGATCCAACTTCCACTTACCAACATTCATTTATTTAACAGACTAATATTATAAATACGAAATTTTGTTAGTGTTCGTTACTCTTTTACGCAAATTTGGTATGGTACCTAGGTAGCTGAAGACCCAGAATAACACATAGGCGGTAGGCCACTTTTTAACCGACTTCAAAAAAAAGGAGGAGGTTATCAATTCGGCCGGTATATTTTTTTTTTTTTTTATGTATGTACACCGATTACTCCGAGGTTTCTGAACCGATTTACGTGATTCTTTTTTTGTTCGATGCGGGATGGTGTCGAATTGGTCCCATAAAAATTTTATTCAGATAAGCCCAGTAGTTTTTATTTTATGAGCATTTTTGTTTGTAGGTATTTGTAAATTTTGCAAGTGCAAGTTTGAAGTCGGTTGTTTTTAACGCAGTTATCACTTGTTATCAGGAAATCACACAGGGACGGGAACTATGCGGGTTTTTCTTTGAAAACGCGGGCGAAGCTGCGGACGTAAAGCTATACAAGCTAGTATTTATATAGATGTAACTATAGCCTATAAATATGAATTCTATTTATTAATAGTTACTTTCCTTATATTACAGGATTACATGCCGGAATCAGGTGCTTTTATAAGTCTCTAAAAACATAATACAATAATAATAATGTATTCTGTGAGTCGTATTACTGAAAGCGACGTTGAAGATGTCATGAAGTTTATGAAGAGGTATTTTTTCGTAAGTTGTAGAAAATAAATAAACAACAAGTGATAACTGCGTTAAAAACAACCGACTTCAAACTTGCACTTGCAACATTTACAAATACAGACAAAAATGCTCATAAAATAAAAACTACTTACTGGGCCTATCCGAATAAAATTTTTATGGGACCAATGCGACACCATCCCGCATCGAACAAGAAAAGAATCACGTAAATCGGTTCAGAAACCTCGGAGTAATCGATGTACGTAGGTACATAAAAAAAAACATACCGGTCGAATTGATAACCTCCTCCTTTTTTTTGAAGTCGGTTAAAAAATTATAACTTACTGCATGATAATTATAGTTAAAACAAGCTACAAGCCGCGGATTCTCCCACGCGCGTAAATAAGTTTTTTCTTTTATAATAATCTTATTCCTGTGGGAATATCGGTATAACAAATGAAACACCCGTCAAAATCGGTCCAGTCGTTAATGGGAATAGCCGGAAGAAACAGACAGATAGACAAAAATTGTAAAAATTACTAGGTATTTTGGTATATTTACAGTTTATATCCAGTGCACATCACACAGTAAAAATCGGTTATTTTAATATTAAACAATAAAGGGTGTCCCACTATTGCTATACTAAGCGCGAAGGGAATTGTAATTTTTCCTATACTGATCACGTAAAAAATACTTAGGTAAACAACAAAATTACCTACATCAAAAAATTTTTCCTGAAAATCCATGTTTTCTTCTCTAGCTTCGCGCAGCCGGCATGTACCGCTTTGCTAATGTGATTTTGTCTATGAAAACATAATCTTAAACGATAGGTCACGTGCTGGTAGCAAAGTTGGGCGGGTTGCTTGTTATGGGTGTACAGTGTACACATAGAGTTTTAAGAATTCACCTATTTGAAAAAAAACTGCGTCTGGAATTTTATAACTATTTTTACGTACTCAGCGTATGCAATACTATAACCTCCTTTGAGCTTAGCATGCCAACAGTGGGACACCCTGTATAATTATCTGAATTCAGTTTGAAACAGCTTTAGCTATAAATTACGTTCAATTTCCTTCCAGAACGTTCTTCAACACGGAACCCTTATGTACCACAGTTGGATACTGTCAGTCCGAAAATGAAGAAACCCCAGACATGGACGACTTTATGCAATATAGTTTACCGGGGGATTCGTTTCAGGCGAAAGATGAAGACGGTCGTATAGTAGCAGCGCTTATATGTGGACCAGTGCCTCTTGTAAATGTGAGTTTGTTTAGATGATAATAGAAATGATAAATTATTATTTATTTAGTAACAGTGAATCTTAGCAGTGAATAAGGCCCGGCGCTATGTGACGAAGCGCAGCGCAGCGCACTTTTCATTGTCAAACTATTAACGACATTGTCTTCATTAAAATAACGTTTAAAAAAGCGAAGCTCGATGCTCCCCGAAATAAATTATTGTTATTTGATTTGCAATTTTATTTGAATGAAAAGAATATCGAAAATAGTTTGACAATGAAAATTGAGCTGCGCTGCGTTTCGCCATATCTGCGCCGGGCGTAATAGAATAATTTTATCAGATAAAATATACAAGAACGTGAGCGTAAGTAGCCAACATTTTCATGGTCATGTTCATTTTCATTTTTGAAGGTAACTTACCTTCTTCGATCGAACTACTACCTTCGCTCGATCACTGACGAATCATTAAAATCTAAATTTAAGTTTTCCTTCTGTATAATTTTAATCTTATTGTACCTAATATTAATGTATCAACTTATGTGTCCTTCATTATGTATAATACTTTTCTATGTTTACTCTTTCTTCTTTCCTTGTCTCTTTAATTCTTGCTCACTATATCTATATATACATAGAGTTGCTTGGAAGAAATCGCTCACGAGCGATAAAGCCGCTCTTTGTACATCTATATTATAAGCTATCTTAACTATGTAACAAAATTTACTACTGTGTATGACGTATGTACAATAAAGAGTATTTCATTCATTCATTCATTCTTATAAACTCCCCACTTAACAACTACCTACTAACTAATTTTCAAACTAAATATTCTTAGCCGGGAGTCAATCTACACGAGCTGAAGAACTGCAGAAGTCCAAAATATAAGAAATTCATCCAAATGATGTTTTTACGAGAGATGTTATTGGAGATTTGGAATATTTACCCAAATGACGACAGAGTTTTTGAAATCAAGTTAGCATGCACCGATCCAAAATGGTGTAAAAAAGGAATAATGAATGAACTTATGAAAGAAGCAGAGTAAGATACTTTTATCTTACTAATATTATCTATAAATGAGAAAGTTTGTGAGTACGTACCTATGTATGTTTGTTACCCTTTCACGCAAAAACTGCTGAACCGATTTCATGAAATTTGGCACACATAGCGGGTAACTTGTATTAACACAGGATAGTTTTTATCCCGTTAATTCCACAGGAACGCGAACTATCCGGCTTTGCTTTGAAAACGTGGTCGAAGCCGGGGGCGGAAAGCTAGTATTAAATCATTTCATGAGTTGAAGCATGTTTTTTTACTTTCTTTATTTATTTTTAAGCTATTGCATAGCTTCTATCGCGGGCCTTGAGCGCGGGGACCGAATCAAGAAATTCCGTAACGAAAAAACCTTACGCTCCCCACGGGGACGGGCGGAGGTGTGGCTTGAAGGCATAGCATGCAATAGCTTTACCGCCCCAGTGACACACGTCTTTTTTTTATTTCAGGAACGCAGCCAAGGAGTTAAATATAAGATTATTACGTATAGATACGACAAGCGCTTACTCAGCAAAATCAGCTGAAAGTATGGGTTTCAAATGTGTTTTTAGTAGGTTATACAAAGATATATTATTAGATGGAAAACCGTTGATAGTACCTGAACCACCGCATTTGGAAGATAAAGTGTTTGTGAAGGAATTGTATTGAATTTTGATTAATATAGTTGGATAAATATTAATAAATTGTGTTTTATTTTTGGTGTCTAAGATTACAGCTTTTTAGTAATACAAGTGATAACTGCGTTAAAAACAACCGACAGCCGACTTCAAACTTGCACTTGTAACATTTACAAATACAGATAAAAATGCTCGTAATATAAAAACTACTGGGCCTATCCGAATAAAATTTTTATGGGACCAATTCGACACCATCCCGCATCGAACAAAAAATGAATCACGTAAATCGGTTCAGAAACCTCGGAGTAATCGGTGTACATGTTACAGTCAAAACCCTGAACCAGTCAATAACGTTATTGACCGGTAAAATCAGTTAATAAGGATATTGACTAAGGGCGTCGGTTAATATCCTTATTAACTGATTTTATCTGATTAAACCAGTTAATAACGTTATTGACTAAGGGCATCGGTCAATATCCTTATTAACTGATTTTAAGTCGAGAAATCTAGTCAATATAGGTTTTAACCGACGTGCCCATTCAAAACTCATAAAAAGTTAAGGACGTTAGTGAAATAATACTAGAAAATCATTTAAAAAGGTTCATAAAACTTTTTAAAGTGCAATATTTAAGAGTTTTATGTTTTATTAATTAATTCGGGGAATTGTTTGTAAACTGCAACCGCGCGAGAATACGTGCCCCAAAATATTTTTGAAGATGGCAATTGTGTTTTAATGAAAACTAGGTTTCCGCCCGCAGCTTCGCCCGCGCAGTCAAAGTAAAACCGCATAGTTCCCGTTCCCGTGGGATTTCCGGGATTGCGTTAGTTTCTGATTTGATGGAGTGACCTGCAGGTGTACTTCGAAGACTGCTACTGGAACTAATAGACGAGTAGAGCTAGGTGTGCCGAGTTTGGGCTCGTTTTGTTAGTTATGTCGAGACCTTACCTCCTTACTTGATGGAGTGACTTGCAGCTGTACTTCGAAGACTGCTACTGGAACTATTATACGAGTAGAGCTAGGTGTGCCGAGTTTGGGCTCGTTTTGTTAGTTATGTTGAGACCTTACCTCCGAACTTGATGGAGTGACCTGCAGGTGTACTTCGAAGACTGCTACTGGAACTAATAGACGAGTAGAGCTAGGTGTGCCGAGTTTGGGCTCGTTTTGTTAGTTGCGTTGAGACCTTACCTCCGGACTTGATGGAGTGACCTGCAGGTGTACTTCGAAGACTGCTACTAGAACTAACAGACAAGCAGAGCTAGATTTACCGAGTTCGGGCACGTTTTGTTAGTTATGTTGAAACCTTACCTCCGGACTTGATGGAGTGACCAGCAGGTACTAACAAAACGAGCCTAAACTCGGCACACCTAGCTCTACTCGTATAATAGTTCCAGTAGCAGTCTTCGAAATACACCTGCAGGTCACTCCATCAAGTCCGGAGGTAAGGTCTCAACATAACTAACAAAACGAGCCTAAACTCGGCACACCTAGCTCTACTCGTATAAAAGTTCAAGTAGCAGTCTTCGAAGTACACCTGCAGGTCATTCCATCAATTCCGGAGGTAAGGTCTCAACGTAACTAACAAAACGAGCCCAAACTCGGCACACATAGCTCTACTCGTCTATTGGTTCCAGTAGCAGTCTTCGAAGTACACCTGCAGGTCACTCCATCAAGTCCGGAGGTAAGGTCTCAACGTAACTAACAAAACGAGCCCAAACTCGGCACACCTAGCTCTACTCGTCTATTAGATCCAGTAGCAGTCTTCGAAGTACACCTGCGGTAACTCCATCAAATCAGAAACTAACGCAATCGCGGAAATCCCGCGGGAACGGGAACTATGCGGTTTTTCTTTGACTGCGTGGGCGAAGCTGCGGGCGGAAATCTAGTTGTTATTAAAACACAATTGCCATCTTCAAAAATATTTTGGGGCACGTATTCTCGCGCGGTTGCAGTTTACAAACAATTCCCCGAATTAATTAATAAAACATAAAACTCTTAAATATTGCACTTTAAAAAGTTTTATGAACCTTTTTAAACGATTTTCTAGTATAATTTCACTAACGTCCTTAACTTTTTATGAGTTTTGACTGGGCACGTGCGTCGGTTAAAACCTATATTGACTAGATGTCTCGACTTAACCCTAGAGTAGTCGCGCCTTCTCGTGAAACGCGAGTGATCGCGTAGGGAGCATTTTGCCGCCCGTACTTAATACGTTTTTTTTTTTGTTAATATGAATCATATGCATTTGTAATTATGTTTTAAAGATAAAATAAAACACCAACTATAAGAACAAGAATCATTTATTAAACTTTTTTAATTAGAAATTAGAAAACAATGCTTTGGAAAATCTTAGATAATTATTTTAGTATTTTTGGAACTTCCTCATTATTATTTAAATAAAAAATATAAAAATAGAACTTAAGATCTAAATCATTCGTTTTCCTTATTAACAGCATGTATTTCATCAAAACAATGTTGGCACATATATATAATATATATATGCAATGCTCATTGCACAGTAATTTTGCACATCTATTGCACCCTTTTTTTGTCTTTCTATTTTTCTTCGATGGACAAACTGCGCATATTCCTTCTTGAACTGAGGGTATATTTTGATGTTCCGGTGGCACAAATCGAGCGATTTGGTTCCTCAGATCCTTCTGTAAAGTAATCACGCCGGATCGTCTAACGATATGTGGTCTAATCATAGCCATGGCAATTTCTATCGCAAAAATCAAATCAAATCGCACAAAAACACAAGGCCCAATAATTAATTAAAACAAATTAAAATTAATATCATACCATATTACCATTAAAATAATACTATACGCAATGAAAACAAATAATATTTCAACATTAGTAAAAACTAAGATCCACAAACTTTACTTACGTGAGTAGTCGCGCGATGAGCAATTTGCCGCCAAACGCGACACAACCCCAATAACCTTTGTCTCCTGCGGTCATCCTCGCACTGATTTAATTCTTATTTCTAAAACAAGAAGGCGAGGGACGGGGGGGCAGCTACACGGACACTTGACCTTGACAATTGCATAGTGTACAAAATAAGACGAAAATTGTGCCGCGGGCGGCAAAATGCTCATAGCGCGAGCACTCTAGGGTTAAAATCAGTTAATAAGGATATTGACCGATGCCCTTAGTCAATAACGTTATTAACTGGTTTAATCAGATAAAATCAGTTAATAAGGATATTAACCGACGCCCTTAGTCAATATCCTTATTAACTGATTTTACCGGTCAATAACGTTATTGACTGGTTCAGGGTTTTGACTGTAACATACATACATAAAAAAAACATATTGGCCGAATTGATAACCTCCTCCTTTTTTTTAAGTCGGTTAATAAAGTATATAATTTCCAAGTAAATCGTATTTTCAAATTTTACACGATTGAATTTCCTTTTATTAATCAGTTTAAACCTCTGTCACCCAGGAATAATGTAGAATTCTATCGGAGAAGAAAGGTTTAAAATCGATTATTTATTGAGTTTCTTCATAAGAAATGTATATTTGTTAGTACCTACATTAACTTATATTTCACTAGCTTTTTGCCCGCGACTCCACCCGCTTTGTCTAAAACCGAATAAATTATATACATACTAAATATCTAAATACTAATACCTTCCTCTTTAATCACTCTCTTTTAAACAAAATGCATAAAAATCCGTTGCGTAGTTTTAAAGATTTAAGCATACATAGGAAAAAAAACTTATGTAGTAATAATATGAAATTTATTTCATATATATCTTAATATATATAAATCTCGTGTCACAATGTTTGTCCTCAATGGACTCCTAAACCACTTAACCGATTATAATAAAATTCGCACACCATGTGCAGTTCGATCCAACTTGAGAGATAGGATAGTTTAAATCTCAAATCGTTTTAGAGAAAGCGGGCGAAGCTGCGGGCGGTAAGCTAGTATGTTATAAAAAGATAGATATTTTTATAATGAAGTCCCCAGATTCGTTTTAAAATATTTATAAGATGTTTAAACAAACATTCTAAAGATGGCGTGGGCTATCTATAGGTACTTCAAACCGAAAGAGAAGAGTTACTATTGCTGACAAGACTAATATTATAAAGCTGAAGAGTTTGTTTGTTTGTTTGCACGCGCTAATCTCGGTGTCTACTGGTCCGATATGAAAAATTCTTTCGGTGCTAGATAACCCATTATCGAGGAAGGCTATTTAAAATCCTCACGCTAAGACCAACAGGAGCGGAGCACTGCGGATAAAACCGCGGAACGCAGCTAGTGTATTAATAAAGCTCTTTAAGATATAAAATAAAAAGTAAATAAAAGTCGTAAAAAGTTATTATTATATATATTTATTTACAAGGATCATCAAACCATTTTTGCATTCCATTTATTACTTTAAAAAAGCCTTTAGTATATATTTGTATAGAAATCAATTTTACACACTTCACAAAACACAATTTACTTTAAATATAACAAATAAATATTTTGAGTTTTTTTTCCCTTTCTCTCACAATTTCCTTAAAATTAACTCTTTTTATAATCGACGCATATATCTACCGTTTTTCATTAAGTTTGTTTCCCTTTCTGTTACAATTTCTTTTTTATTAGTTTCTGTATCTCTTCATAACTCTTTTTCCTCTTATCTCTTCTCACAAACTCTTCTTATGCAACCGTCTCACATGTCTCGAGAGACAGGAATGCCAGGCGAACCGGGCGCCGCAACTAGTGCATTTATAAGCTGCTATCGAAGAATGAGCCGCTCTTATGTGTACACGCAGTTTTGAATGATTCTGCAAATAAAAAATATAATAAAAGGTTAATCCATACTAATATTATAAATGCGAAAGTAACTCTGTCTGTCTGTCTGTTACTCAATCACGCCTTAACTACTGAACCAATTTGCATGAAATTTGGTATAGGTATTTTGATGCCCGAGAAAGGACATAGCATAGGTTTTATCCCGGAAATCCCACGGGAACGGGAATAATGCGGGTTTTTCTTTGACTGCGCGGGCGAAGCCGCGGGTGGAAAGCTAGTAAGTATATAAATGAAAGAAGTGAATTGTTTCTTTTTTTATTTTTTACAAAAAAGCGTGTGCGCTGAGCACACGTGTCAGAAGTGAAACATCTTTGGCAAGATTCAAATATACCAAAATTGTCGCCTTCCTCCATGACGTGACGGTATTGCTATGGCGCAACCTTGAAATTTTACTCTCAACGCGCTTAAAGAAGTTTCACATATTTATTATCTATACATACTAATATTATACACTGAAGAGTTTATTTGTTTGAACGCGCTAATCTCAGGAACTACTGGTCCGATTTGAAAAATTCTTTCAGTGCTAGAAAGTCCATTTATCGAGGAAGGCTATATAGGCTATGTATCATCACGCTAAGACCAACAGGAGCAGAGCAATGCGGTTAAAACCGCGGGGCACAGCTAGTCTATCTACACTTATATGTATTATAAAGAGGAAAACTTTCTTTCTTCTTTCTTTCTTTCAAAAACTTTGTTTGTTTGATTGTAATGAATAGGCTCATAAACTACTGAACCGATTTTGATGAAATTTGGTACAGACAATCTTTAGACCCTGAGAAAGAACATAGGCTACTTTAATGCGAAATATAACCACGGGCGAAGCCGGGGCGGACCGCTAGTTTACGGCAGACTGAAAATCAGCGCTGTTCGGGTGTTAGCCCACAGCATGGCTGAGTCTGTTCCGATTGCCTAATATGTGTTTCTTTTTAAGTTAAGATAGTCAAGTTTTTTTTTTCAAATTCAATTTTTTTTCAAATTCAAATTAATTTTAAATTTTAATAATTTTGTTGGCAATAAAGTTTTTTTTCTTTCTTTCTTTCTTTCTTACTATCTATACATATAATAAATCTGTAGAAGGGTCAATTCTGTACATTGAAAATATTGAAAAAATAAATAGCAGGGGGTGTTACTGGATCGATACCAAGCCCAAATATGTGATTAAAAAAATTTTTGTCTGTCTGTCTGTCTGTCTGTCTGTATGTTCAGGCATCACGTGAAAACTAACGGTTCGATTTCGATGAAACTTGGTATAATTATACCTTATTATCCTGGGCATAAAATAGGATACTTTTTATCCCGGAAAAATACGTAGAAAAAAAAATAAATCGTAATTTTTCTTAATTTTTCCGCGCGGACGGAGTCGCGGGCGGAAGCTAGTATATTATATACTTACAGGAAAGTGTTTGCCGCAGTGATCGCACAAATGTTCACTTTTATCCTTCTGGTGTACGACTTGCTTGTGTAAATAGAGAGAAGTGCGAGTCTTGAACGCCTGTAATATATTCATAATTAAACTATATTATTGAAGTGAAACTTCTTTATCGGGGTTGGAAAAAAATTTAGTGTAACATTTTTTCGTTACGCGCCATCTTTTTCTTATCCCTACCACGCGTGATTCGACGTATTTCTGTAAAGTTTCATATAGTAAATTATTGTTAGACAAATAAGGTCATAAAGAAGTTTCACTTCTTACGTGTGTACACTAGTACACGCACACATTTTTTTTTTATTATTTGATGTCGATATTCATTGGAAAGAAGGAAACAATATAAATCAAATAAACAAATATTTCAGGACAATTTTCACACACGGCACGATCTGATCCCATACTAAGCATTCGCTTGTGTTATGGAAACCAGATGGCTGATAAACATACATATATAATTTTAAATAAATACTTATATAGATAATTAACACCCAGACACAGAGCAAACATATATGATCATCACACAAATATTTGCCCCGGATGGGGATCGAACCCACGACCCGTGGCTTGGAAGGCAGGACCACTACTAACTAAGCCAACCGGACAGTTAGAGCCATTATTCCTTAATTTTTACTTATTAGCTTTCTGCCCGCGGCGTCGCCCGAGTTTTCAAAGAAAAACCCGCATAGTTCCCGTTCGCGTGGGATTTAAGGGATAAAACCTATCCTATGTGTTAATCCAAGTTACCCTCTATATTTCATTGTAATCTGTTCAGTAGTATTTGCGTGAAAGAGTAACAAACACACACATTTACACCCTCACAAACTTTCGCATTTATAATATTAGTAGGAAGTAAATACGTATATATTAATTCGATAATGCTTAATTGTAAGTCGTGGTGTGATATGATTTGTGCATTTCTCGTTTAAACATTGGCAAACTATAGAAAATATCTAGAAACTTTCATCTGCTACCTTTTGACACTCGTTACAAGTATGCACATAGTTCTAACATAATAGTAATTTATGTCAATAAGTATCATACTATGTCATCTCACGCCATCTTACATCATCTCACACAATCTCATACCATTACACGCCATCGTACATCATCTCACACTATCTCACACATCTCACCCCATCTTACATCATCTCACACTATCTCACACCATCTCACGCCATCTTACATCATCTCGCACTATCTCATACCATCTCACGCCATCTCACGCCATCTTACATCATCTCACACTATCTCACGCCATCTTACATCATCTCACACAATCTCATATCATTACACGCCATCGTACATCATCTCACACTATCTCACGCCATCTTACATCATCTCACACTATCTCACACCATCTCACGCCATCTTACATCATCTCACACTATCTCACACCATCTCACGCCATCTTACATCATCTCACACTATCTCATACCATTACACGCCATCTCACACCATCTCATCTTATCTCACCTTTTTACATTCGTTACAAGTATGCACGTAGTTCTTCAAATGTTCCCAATCGACGTGATCTTTTAAACGCGTTTTATCCGCGAACCGTTTGCCGCAGTCGCTGCACATGTATCTGTAAATATATTATTATTATTAGTAAGAAAATGATTAGATTTTCATATAGATAAGAACAAATCACTACATAGTATAAAACAAAAAGTCGCTTTCTCTGTCCCTATGTCCCTTTGTATGCTTAAATCTTTAAAACTACGCTACGGATTTGGATGCGATTTTTTTTTAAATAGATAGAGGAAAGTTTAAGTATATAATTTATTAGGTTAAAGACAAAGCGGGCGACGCCGAGGGCGGAAAGCTAATAAGTAAAAATTAAGGAATGATGGCTCTGACTGACCGATTGGCTTGGTTGGTAGTGGCCCTGCCTTCCAAGCCAGAGGTCGTGGGTTTGATTCCCACCCGGGGCAAATATTTGTGTGATGAACATAGATGTTTGCTCTGTGTCTGGGTGTTAATTATCTATATAAGTATTTATTTAAAATTATATATATGTATGTTTATCAGCCATCTGGTTTCCATAACACAAGCGAAAGCTTGGACCAGATCGTGCCGTGTGTGAAAATTGTCCCGAAATATTTATTTATTTATTTATTTATTTAATTTAAGTTACTCACTTGAAGTCATCTTCTGTTACGTGTTTCTTACTTATTTTCATATGTTGCTGATAAGTTGCGATAGATGAGAAATTTCTATTACACGGTACACATTTTAATTCTCCCGATGCTCTGTAAGAAAATAAGTGCTATTAGAATCTAGCTGTTTCCCGCAGCTTCGCTTGCATAGAAAAGATAAATTTTCATGGTGTAAGTTTTCATCCCCTATTTTACCCCTTTAGTGGATGAATTCTCTAAAATCCTTTCTTAGGGGACGCCTACGTTATGACATCTACCTGCATGCCAAATTTCAGCCCGATACGTCCAGTGGTTTGGGCTGTGCGTTGATAGATCACTATATCAGTCACCTTTGAGTTTTATATATATAGAAGATATAGATATATAGACTAGCTTGACCCGCGGCTTCGTCCGCGTTTTTTAAAGAAAAGCATATTTTCTATTCTTTATAAATTTATATTTATAAAGCATTTGGATGCCATAAAACAAAAAATATCAATTTCAGCATAGTTCCCGTTCTTTTGTTATTTCCGGGTTAAAACCTATCCTATGTCACACCCCGGACACTCCATACAAAATTATAGTTTTGACAGTCACACTGTAGAGACTGCAAATGTGTGTGTAAACTCTTTATGGTTGGCACATTTGTGACTAGCGTAAAAAAAAATTCGCGTTTTTCTGATGAAATACATCCGTAAACAGCACAATATCTAACCATTTTCTACGAAAAACGATAATCACAAATCCAAAATAATAAAATTGCTTTAAGTCAATTTGATTAATGTTGTCAATCTTCGTTGCGTTTCGTCTAAAGACGTCGTTGGTATCGTCCTTGCGGGGAAATGGGTACCATAACATGTCTGATCGTGCGGGGTGAGGTAAGTGTTTAATTTTGGCGGGAGGCGGAGAGTGTCCGTTCTGTAGCGTTTAGCTACTATTATGTATTCTGTGCCTATGTGTTAATCCAAGTTACTTTCTATATGTGTGCTAAATTTCATTATAATCGGTTCAGTAGTATTTGCATGAAAGAGTAACAAACATACATACTAACAAGCTTTCATATGAAGTATGATAATTGATATTATAAGTAAAAATATGCTAGCTAGGTTAAATTCACAACATTCGAAATTTATCAAAATCGATTCAACAATTCAATTTTGAAAGAAAATGTACATTTTATGAAGACCAAAAGCAAAATTTTGGCAAAATAATTAAAGCTTTATTCCACAAATCTATCGCTTAACAAAAATCGCATCCAATTAAATCCATCCGCTTCTCACCACGTTTTATTTGTTATAACTTGCCAATGTAAACTCCTAACAATAAAATCCCTTTTCCGAATTTTGCCACAAATCTAGTACTTGACAAAAATCGTATCAAAATCCACCCAGCCCTTCCACATCTAGCTGTATCTCTAATAACGTAAATATATCTATCGCTAGACAAAAATCTATCACTGGTCAAAATTCCCATCAAAACCGGTCCATCCGTTCCTCACCTCGCCTCCATAATTTTCATGCAATCGATTACTTCACTAATTTTTCCAAATTTTTTCACAAATTACTTCACTAATTATTATTTACTTGACAAGAATTGCATCAAAATGCATCCAACCGTTCCTCACCTCGCCTTGTGACTGTTGACATGCCGCAACAGATTCCCGCGCCACTGAAACCGCCGTTCGCACTGCGCACACGCATACATTTGACGCGATGTGTTCACAACACTCTCTATTTGTTTTATGTAGCCATCTTTTTCTTCCACGGGCATTGTAGAATTATTAATTTTGCTGAAAAACGAGAAAAAAATTCTTTTTTTACTATTCCTAAATTTTTTCCTAACATAACTTATTCCTAATCTACTAATCTAACAATCTACATCCTGTCCTACAACACATCCTAACCTTGCTATGTATTATCCTATTCCTAAACCATCCTATGATATCCTAACCTTTCCTACTACTATTAACAATGAAAAGAGCATCATAACTAATCCTAAACTACATCTATGCCAACCGTATCCTACAGCACATCAACTATTCGACGTATTATCCTATTCCATTCTATCAAATATCTTCCTTTCCTACTACTATTAACAATGAAAGGCGCATCATAACTGAAAATGGGGAAAAAATCCTAAAAATCTTCTTATCATAAATTATTGATTAATCATTTCCTAATTTATGTCATCTTTAATTTTAAAAACGCATCCTAACCTTGCTAAGAATTATCCTAATACTAAACCATCCTCTACTAATTCAATATAATTCGGTCAATTGATGACCGGTTGGCTCGGTTGGTAGTGGCCCTGCCTTCCAAGCCAGAGGTCGTGGGTTCGATTCCTACCCGGGGCAAACATTTGTGTGATGAACATAGATGTTTGCTCGGTGTCTGGGTGTTAATTATCTATTTATGTATTTATTTAAAATTATATATGTATGTTTATCAGCCATCTGGTTTCCATAACACAAGCGAAAGCTTAGTATGGGACCAGACCGTGCCGTGTGTGAAAATTGTCCCGATATATTTATTTATTTATTTTATTAAATAATATATTTTCTACACAAAACATTACCGTAGTTTAAGTTGTATTTGATGTTTAGAGCTAGCGCGCACGTGTTTCTTCAAATTTGACGTTGTCGCAAAGTAGATTCTGAAAGAAAAAAATATTCTATAACTTAATTATTTAATATATATAAATCTCGTGTCACAATGTTTGTCCTCAATGGACTCCTAAACCACTTAACCGATTATAATAAAATTCGCACACCATGTGCAGTTCGATCCAACTTGAGAGATAGGATAGTTTAAATCTCAAATCGTTTTAGAGAAAGCGGGCGAAGCCGCAGGCGGTAAGCTAGTAAATTTATATTTATAAAGCATTTCAATGCCATAAAACCAAAAATATCAAATTCAATAATAAAATTAATTAGTCAAAGAAAAACCTTGAAAAACACATTTAAACACAAACTTTCGCAATTATAACATTAGTACTTAATCGTAATTTATTTCCCATACATTTTGTATTCGAATCAAATATTCGAAATGACATCCTCGTTTTGGAATACCGCGCAAGTTGTGCGCACTGATACATTATTTAATATTATTTCACATATCTACCTAATTATAATTAACTAGCGGTCCGCCCCGGCTTCGCCCGTGGTACATATTTCGCAATAAATGGTAACCTATGCCCTTTCTCGGGTATCAAAATATCTCCATACCAAATTTCATGCAAATTGGTTCAGTAGTTAAGGCGTGATTGAGTAACAGACAGACAGACAGAGTTACTTTCGCATTTAAAATATTAGTATGGATATATTTACTTGCAAGGCTCGCAATATGGTTTCCTCTTCTGTCCACTCTCTATACGATGTCTTTCTAAATGTTTCCGAAGAGACGCTCTCCATCTGAATTCCTTGGAACACACATCGCATGTGAATATTTCTGATTTTGTACTGAAAATTTTAAAAACAACTATTAAATGTTAAAAAATTAACAATTTATTGTATACTAGCTGTGCTCCGCGGTTTTACCCGCATCGTTCCGCTCCTGTTGGTCTTAGTGTGATCATATATAGCTTATAGCCTTCCTCGATGAATGGATAATTTTTCAAATCGGACTAGTAGTTCCTGAGATTAGCGCGTTCAAACAAACTCTTCAGCTTTATAATATTATAACTTAATAACTATAGATAACAATTTGTTGTATATTCGTATAATATTAGGACAGTTCTTTGGCATATTACGATAATATACAGTTACATATTTTGTAAAATTAAATTGTAATACTGAAATGATTTAAAAGAGCAACTATGGAGTTTCTTGCCAATTCTTCTCCGTAGATACTGCTTTCCGAATCGGTGGTAAATGTTAAAAATATGTAATGACGTTTCAAAAGTGCTTCTCGAAGAAATCTAGTTGAATAAATAAATGTTTGACTTTGAGTTTAGGAGAAAAATGTAAAAATATGGGTGTACTGTACAGAGAAATAGAAAAAGAACAAAAAATAAATCTAACCTAAAGATTATAATTATTTACTACTTAAATGAACTTTTTTGAAAGAAAGACAGGAATAAAAATATTTCATTCCACAATATGGTACACATATTTTAAACTATAAGAAAACGAGCGTGTGCGCCGAGCACACGTGTCAGAAGTGAAACATCTTTGACAAGATTCAAAGATACCAAAATCGTCACCATACACAATTACTCCATTTACTCTCAACGCGCCTAAAGTTTCAGATTTTGGTATATTTGTAATCTTGCTTAAGAAGTTTCACTTCTGACACGTGTGCTCGGCACTTACGCTGTTTTTATGCTATGTAGTGATATTTACCTGACTTCAGAAACACTCTCTGTTTGTACAATCAAGTTATTTTCATCATTATCATGTGAATACTGTTCAATTCTGAAAAAAATATAAAAATTTATATTATTTACAAAAAGTTATATACAACTAGCTTTCTATCCGCAGCTTCGCCCGCGCAGTCAAAGAAAAACCCGCATAGTTCCCGTTCTAGCCCGCGGCTTCGCCCGCTTTCTCTAAAACGATTTGAGATTTAAACTATCCTATCCCTCAAGTTGGATCGAACTGCACATGGTGAGCGAATTTTATTATAATCGGAGAGACACGAGATTTATATATACAGTGTAAACTCTATATAACGACACTCGATTTAACGACAAACTCTCTAAAGCGTCAAAATCAATTGCCTTTGGTTGGTTTAGCTTATCTACCATACAATGATACACTCTACATAGCATCACACTCACTCTCAATAACGACAACAATTAAGTAATAAACTCGACGTCATTTATACCGAACTTTCTAAGAAATTCGTTTTTTTGTTTACAAATTGGGATTGCTTGCACGTGTAGACTGTTTTTGACCGATACGTTATCATATTCTTAGTTGCTCACAAACTTTCAAACTGTAAACATGGCTAGTAAAAGAAAATCATTGTCTATTGACGACTACTGACAACAGACTATACACAATAGCGTTCAAGTAACATTCTTTTTTATGTACATAACTACTAACACTAGTCTGATTAATTACACTGTATTAAGATACTAGCTTTCCACCCGCAGCTTCGCCCGCGCAGTCAAAGAAAAACCCGCATAGTTCCCGTTCTCGTGTGATTTCCGGGATAAAACCTATCCTATTTCCCAGGGCAAAAAGTAGCCTATGTCCTTTCTATATGGACCGATCGGGCCGGCATTGCCATGTCGCGACGCATGTTGAAATTTTACTCTCAACGCGCCTAAAGAAGTTTCACTTCAACAAACATATTATTACATAATTTTCAATACTATTTCATTATAAATAAGAATGAACGTACGAATGAATGAATAAAGAATCTTGACTGACCGGTTGGCTTGGTTTGTAGTGACCCTGCCTTCCAACTTCCAAGCCAGGGGTTGTGGGTTCGATTCCCACCCGGGGCAAATGTTTGTGTGATATTTGCTCTGTGTCTGGGTGTTAATTATCTATATAAGTATTTATTTAAAATTATATATGTATGTTTATCAGCCATCTGGTTTCCATAACATAAGCGAAAGCTTAGTATGGGATCAGATCGTGCCGTGTGTGAAAATTGTCCCGAAATACTTATTTATTACTAGCGGTCCGCCCCGGCTTCGCCCGTGGTACATATTAACGTTTTCTCTACATAAGAACCATCCTCGTACTTCAAGGAATATAATAAAAAAAGAATTATCGAAATCGGTTCAGCCGTTCTCGAGTTATGGAATTACAACGAAAAGTGGCATTGATTTTTATACTTATTTATTATTTATCTTCAAAACTCACCCCACACAATGCATCATATTATAATGTTTGACCACATCTCTCTTGTACACAAAACGTTTGTCACAAGCGCTACATTGGAACCTCAGTCTGTGCCTCTTGTTGTGATATTTGAACGATATCGTCGAATTGAATGCACATTTACATATTGTGCATTGGTATTTTGATTTCTGTAAAAGAAAATGCACATAGTATTATTTATAATAATCTTCTATCTATACTTACTTATATTATAAAGCTGAAGAGTTTGTTTGTTTGAACGCGCTACTCTCGGAAATCTTTCCGTGTTAGATAGTCGATTTATCGAGGAAGGTTATAGGCTATATATCATCACGCTACGACCAACCTGAGTGGAGCCACGGGGGTGAAAACGCGCGGAGCAGCTATTATTATAATAAAAATGTGTTTCTAAGCGCAAAACTCGAAAACAGCTGAACCGATTTCATTAATTATTTTTTTATAATACTCCTTGAAGTAGTTACGAGGATGGAGAGAAAATGTAAACATGAACCACGAGCGAAGCCGGGTGGGATCGTTAGTGATTACTAAAGTTAGAAAAACAAAAAAATGCTTTCCGCTCGCGACTTCGCCCCCGTTCTTAAAGAAAAGCCCGCATAGTTCCCGTTTCTGTGTGAAATCCCTATCCTATGTGTTAATCCAAGTTACCCTCTAAGAGTGCAAAATTTCATTGTAATCGATTCAGTACTATTTGCGTGAAAGAGTAACAAACATACATACATACATCCATCCTCACACTGGGATTTTTATCCCATAAATCCCTATCCTATGTGTTAATCCAAGTTACCCTCTAAGAGTGCAAAATTTCATTGTAATCGATTCTGTACTATTTGCGTGAAAGAGTAACAAACATACATACATACATCCATCCTCACAAACTTTCGCATTTTAATATTAGCAGGATAAAAGATCTCTTACCGTTTCATGTTTACCACTAGTATGTTCGTCTAAATCGTCTCTATTTGTGAATGTTATTACACATAGATCACATTTAAACATTGCATTTACATATTCCTCACTCGCTCTAATATATTGCCGCTCTTCTGCCATCTCTTTCTTACTCAACCTTACCTCCTTATAGATGTCACTTTCTTTAGAATCGTTACAATCTATAGGAGTTTCTGTTTCAGCTTCATTTGTGGAATCATTGTCGTTATATTCTGTGTCATTAATGTTAATGTCTCTAATGTTAATGTCTTTAATGTTAATGTCTCTAATGTTAATGTCTTCAATGTTATTAATGTCAGTAATGTCTGTAACATCATCATTAATTTCATCTTTTATTGTATCTATTATTTCATAGTGTGTATCTGTTTTAGGTTCATTGGAGATTGATATAGAAAATACTGCTTTTGATTGTAATGTTGTTTGTGATAGACTCTGGAAAATATTAAAAAAAACTTATTTAAATATACAGTATGACATGGCAAATGTTCTCTTAAGATCTATGTCACTTGAAGATAAGAAGATACGCAAGTTTTAAATTTTTTTATCGGAGTATTCTAAATACGACACAAATTGTATTTTACGCCCATATTTTCGCAAATTGATGTGCGTTAAAACAATGTGCCTTTTGTCGTATTTTAAACAAGCGTAAAATTAAAACTTTTCTGTGATTGGTTCATTGTTTATATAACAAATGGATATCTGTTACTTTTTTAAATGTCCGCTAGATGTGGCAAATTGATAAATAAACGAAAATAATTACATAATATAAAACAAAGTCACTTTCTGTCCCTATGTCATACAAAGGTATGCTTAAATCTTTAAAACTACGCAACGGATTTTGATGCGGTTTTTTTAATAGATAGAGTGAACTCTCGTTTAGAAACCTACAAAAGTTAATAAATTTCTAGGGAAAATTATCAACTAGCACATTTAGGGTGCTTTTCTAACAATAATGTGTGAGGATGTGTAGTGAGGACTGTGTTTTGCTGTGTTGTGCAACCAACTAGCTTTGCACTAGCTAGTTATATCTATGCTAATACATATTATAAAGCTAAGAGTTTGTTTGTCTGTTTGAACACGCTATACTCAGGTACTGCTGGTCCGATTTGAAAAAATCTTTTGGTCTTAGATAGCCCATTTATTGAGGAAGGCTATAGACTATACAATTATACATCATCACGCTAAGAACAACAGGAGCGGAGTTACGCGGGTAACACCGTGGAGCGAAGCTAGTAAGAAATAAAAGTTTACCTTCTTGACACATTCATTCAAAATCTTCTGTGCGCTAAATACAACTTTCTGTTTGAACTTTTTAATTTTAACCAATATCGCTACACATTCGAAGCAAAGCTGTATCAACTTCATTTTTGTATCCTGAAATTTAAAATTATAATATTTCAATAAGTTAATTAACTGTACATAAAACGACGTGTGGCACTCGGGGACTGCCGCGGTAAAGCTATTGCATGCTATGCCTTCAAGCCACTCCTCCGCCCGTCGGAACGGGGAGCGAGAGGTTTTTTCGTTACGGAATTTCTCGATTCGGTCCCCGCGCTCAAGGCCCGCGATAGAAGCTATGCAATAGCTTAATAAATCAATTAGCAATGGTGGCTCAGTGTTGAGACCTAAGACTTCAAATTGATAATTGCGGGGTTTGAGACTAAGAGGGCGTACAGGAAATAAATTCTTTTTTCAATTTATCTGCGGATGTTATAACATCACCCCTGCTCAAACGGTGAAGGAAAATATAGTGAGGAAAACAACATGTCTAAGAATCAAAAGTTCGACGACATGCGACATCCGCCAGACCACACTTGGCCAGCATGGTGGATTATTGTCTGACCCCTTAAGGGAGGTCCGTGTCACAGCAGTGGGAACGTATATGGGCTGGTGATGATGATGATGATGATGAATAAATAATACAGAAAAACCAATAAAGCTGTTTTATATTAAAAATTAACAGAATTGTCTGTCTGGTTGTTTGTACATACACAGTAAAAATTATGTAAATTTTTTTTTAAGCAATTTTAGTCCATTTTTAAAATACACATACTATTACATATTTTTTAAGTTATATGTACACGATTTATTTGTTATATTCTAAAATTAATAGCCCAATTACCTGATTCTTCAAAATATCTAAAAAACATTCCTTCAAAGTAGCGTCGTTAATAATCGATATTTTTCGTTCCGAATTCAAGCATCCATAGCATATATCATTGTACAAGGGATCCATATTGGAGTTAAATATTAAATACACAAGATCAAATATCTAATTATTATTTGAATTAAACAATTTGTTTTTGCAGTTTTGCACTGCGAATGCTGCGATTATAAATAAACAAAATCAATGACGTTTATACACAATTGACAGTCGACAGATTATAAAAGCTCCAACGCCACAGAGATAAAAATTATACCACTAGAGCGCATTGCGGCATAATGCTTCGTTGAGTGTTCCAACTACAGCAACGCTTCGCACAATCGAGCACTTAAAAGTAATGCGCGTGAATTGATGCGTGCAATCGATTTATCTTTAATTGTTGGAAAAAAATTTAAAGCTTTCGTTTCCTTGTAGTTTTTTCGAAATAATCAAAGTTAATTCAAGTTGTGTTAAAAAAAATTGGTTGCCTGTAAAGTCGGTATAAGGGCGAAAGTTTTACGTGACAACGACTTTGAGTGGTAAAAAAACCATGCCCGAGTGGAAGGGACGCGTGCCTCTCACTCGCTCTCATTGTGATCGCATAACGTGAGTGGAGCGCAAGGCGGAGCGTAACGCAGTTTCTTGAAGTTCTTGGCGCAACCTGGTGCGTTTCACGTTCCAATTAAGCATCAGCATAATTCGGCATTGTGCGCCACTGAGTCGCATTATGCTCTGTAATTGGTAAACAGCCTATGATGCTTGTTTGTAACTTAAAATTTATATTTTATTCTGTGATTTCAATAAACAAAATGATGACAGAACCAAGAAGCATAAATCTAATATACACTGGAGATTGCACTATGATCATTAACTTGTTACAAGAAAATATGACCTTGAATGACGCCTGTATGTTTTTTATCCCTTTCACACCTTACTTGGCAAGTTGGCAAGTTACTAATTGAAATTTCCAGTGTATTAGATATAAGCTTCTTGGACAGAACAATACCTATGTTACTCTTTGCCTGCTCATTACATATTTAACTGTGCTAGTAAAATATAAAATATTTTACACTACATCTTAAAAAGCCGGGTTATGACAATGATATTTTATGTATAGATACGTTATATACTCACAATATATCCAAAAAAAATGCTTCATATGCAGTGTCAGGCACACACAAATACAAGTTTCATTTTACTTAATTTATTACATTGACAGACTGTATAAGAGAGATGGCTATAATAAAATGATATAAACAAAAAAGACAAAGATAGTTTGTCACTTCCGCGCAGGTGTAAGCAAAAGTCATAAGAATTCACCAATTAAATATAAATAAACAAATAGTTGCCATGGCAATTGGCATAGACTAACGACACAGAAGGTTCAATGTTATAGATGTTTCGTTTCCTGCGCACGTAAACAAATGTGACAATTTCATTTAAGTACTATTTAATTATTATTATGAAGTTGTATTAAAATGAAAAAAACTTTTTTGGAGATATAACTGTATTAAGCATTTATTACTAGCTGTGGTGTTCGTTTTCGGTCATCATCATTTCACCCGATAAACACCCACTGCTGAGCATAGTCCTCCTTATAGAACTCCATACGGACTGATCTTACGATATTCGTTTCAAGGCAGTTCCCGGAACCCGTACAAGGTCATCACTCCAACTTGTAGGATATAATAATAGTGGTGCCTAGATGAAAAAAAGTATGAAATAAAAGAAAGGATGAAGTATAAGCCTTTTTTATCTAAAACACAAATAAAATTTATGTTCAATAGCTATTTACAGAAAAGCAAATAGCATTTTTCGTCAGTAGCGATAATCTTTTCTTTAATGTATACGTATATTCAACATCATTTTTGCAAACAAACATTTTTGCCATCACGATTTCATTGTATATAATAAATAGATATATTTGTTAATTACATGCACTGTGTGGATTTAAATATAAAAATAATCAAGTATTTACCCAAATCGAAATTAATAAAATAACCGTTCTATTTTCAATAATCGTATCTACATGATAATCTTTGAACACAGTGTGCGCTAGCTTTGTCACACTAGTGATTGAAGCAATGTTTTATCCCTTTCATTATTTCAATACAAGTGTCAAGCAAGTGTCATTCATTAATAATTGCAAATTGTTATTTTTGCTCTAAAATTATAATATTTTAATACATTTACCTGTGATATGATATTCCTCTATCTTTCTTTATTTTACTTCGTAATTTGTGCACTTTCTGAACACACAAGAAGGCATTATTGATAATTTTAACGTTTATATCAGCATGTACGTTCGCTATCACAAGTCACAATCTGACTGATTCCACTGGTCCCAATTAGGACCAATTCACGGTTTACGTTTTGGTGCGTTGGTAACGTATCTACCTCTTGTTTCTATATATAATATCATTGGGTTATGAGAATAGCCGGCTATCACAAAGAGAAAGAACTGTATTGCATAATGTTTTTTTTAATATACAAATTTATGAGAATTGGTTTAAAAAAATATAATCATATTATTAATATTCTAATACATAAATAAAATTATAGCATGAGATTTTTTTTTAAATTCTTTATATTTTAATCTGACAGTTGATATTTTTTTATTTAAAAACGGCAACACCACACTCCACAGTTTTGGTTTTGACTTTTGTTTTTTTACTTGTTAGTTGTCAACAAATGACTTGATGTTGATACTTGATAGTTGTGAAACAAATTATTGTACAGTTTTGATTTACTGTTTCATAAAATTATCATTATAGAAGTATTGTTTTAATGAAACTAATTCTGTCATTGAATCGAGCAAGTTAAAATGGAATCACCTTTACAAAAAGTTTGTATTTGTTGCCACGAAGAAAGAGAAAATCTTAAAAGCCTTTTGAACTGCAATTTTACGTATATTTTGAACTGTCTTGTTAATAATGGGGTAAGTATCATCATTATTTATATATTTTTTTATTCAATATCTTCAGGAATAATCAAAATTGCTTAGTTTCTAGTAATTTATAAAGAATTTTATGTTATAGTGTGTTCTATAGGAATTGGCATCTTGTTATAAGATGGCCGATTACATTTCCTTTTTTTCTTGTTATATGCCAGTATCAAATACGAAATTAAATAAACATCTTCTAAATTAAGTTGCAATTTGTCTTTTAATAATTATTCAATTGTTTTGTCACCTTGAAAAGACTGAATAAATAATTAAATTTATTTTATGATTTATGAACACAATACAACAAAAATAATCATAATCATTTTAAATAAAAATAAATACAGTAAAAAAATGAACATCTTTAAAGAAAGACAGTATTAGCATAAAATAAAGAAAGTTATATTATGCAATGGATATTGCAATTTAATAATTATACGGTCTTATCACTCGATAGTCATCGCTTCCTGTCAATTCTCGTTATTTTTATAATTTAGTTAATTGAACATGTTGCCGATTAAATGATTGTAATACATAAATTTTTGTTTTTTTAATATGTACTTATTTATTTTTCTTTATTTCAGTTGGCATTTGAAAATTATAATATTTGCGATGTGTGTCACATAACGCTGAAAAAAATAAACAAATTCAAAAACTATGTTGAGGAAAACAACAAATTACTGAACGAAAAACTTGCAAATAATCATATAAAATTCACAAATCTACATAAATGTCAAACATCAAATATCGAATTAATATGGACGACCATAGACGGAAAACTAGAGCACGAAATAAAAGAAGCATTTGATGATTTAAATATCGAAGTTAAAGTCGAGAATGACAATGACAGCGATTTGAAAATGGAACCGTTTGAAGTACCGACCATAGACAACGAGAATTTGAAAGCGTTGCCAGTTATTAAAAAGAAACCTCTCACGCAGTTTCAAGCGAATTATGAGGGGAAAATTAATATTCTTACGATATCTATGGAAGACTTAATAAATGAAAGAATGGAGGAAGCAAAGAATAAGAAATATTTACAATTGCCATATAAATGTACTGATTGTATAGTGGCGTTTGAATTTGAAGATACTTTCAAGGAACATAGGGATAAGAAACATAATGTGGTAAGGCAGTTTATCATCTTTATATCTACTAGCTGTGCCGCGTAGTTTAGCCGCATTGCTCTGCTCCTGTTGGTCTTACCATGATTATATATTATAGCCTAATATTATAGAGCTGAAGAGTTTGTTTGTTTGTTTCAACGCGCTAATCTCAGGAACTACTGGTCCGATTTGAAAAATTCTTTCCGTGTTAGATAGCCCATTTATCAAGGAAGCTATAGGCTATATATCATCACGCTAAGACCAACAGGAGCAGAGCAACGCGGTTGAAACCGCGGGGCACAGCTAGTATCTTATAAAGAAAATGTTTGCCGTTTCTTTCAGACTGAACGCAGTATCGTATGTACGATCTGCAAGTCAGCATTTAGCAGCCAAATGTCTTATAATGATCACTGGAAACGGCATATGACAAGGTGAATATTAACATTTTTTTTGGTACAGCTGTGTCTATGGTTTCTTTATACTCTTTGAGTAGTCTTGTAAGTACATCGTATTAAAATACTAGCTGCGCTTCACTGTTTCTCCCGCTTCTCTTTGTATTATCGTTATGATATTATAGCCTATAGCCTTCCTCGATAAATGGGCTTTCTAAAACCGAAAGAATTTTTCAAATCGGACCAGTAGTTCCTGAGATTAGTGCATTCAAACAAACAAATAATTTATCATTTATTTTCACAAATAATTTTACAAATTAAATTGACCCCAGGCTCCTTATATAAAATATATATAAAAATGAAACCCGTTTTACTTGGTCACGGAATCACGCGTGATCGTGTGGACCGATTTCGATAATTATTTTTTTTATAATATTCCTTGAAGTACGAGGATGGTTCTTATGGAAAGAAAACATAAACATGTAGTACCACGGGCGAAGCCGTGGCGGAATGCTAGTAAAATATAATAATAAAATTGTTTGTTTGTGTTACTAATTATTATATTTCTTATATTGTAGATACGAATGCGCTGTGTGTGGCAAACGCAATAAGAATATTCCCCCAATTCTGGGGCATTATAACGAGGTACATGTCAACATTCCCATTGAGTATTCGTGTAAATTATGCGACTATAGAACTAAGTGAGTGTTGCCCTATGTATTACTTTTTAACACGCTCTTTTTATCTTCACCTGTATGTGTGTATGTAACCGACTACTTTTTCTCGATTTTGCCCTTAAACGGACAGATTTAGTGCAAACTTTGAAGATAATGCCTTTTTATATTTAAAAATAATTCGATCTTCTGTTGTTTATGATTTTGTTATATACGACATCTGGTTTTCCACTAGTATTGCCATGTGTCAAAGAAAATTTTCAAGCATCCGTGTATTGCCAGTGTTAATAATAAAGTTTCTTCAGCCGGTTCTTCTATGTAAAAACTGCTTTCCGAATCAGTGGTAAATGGTAAAACTCTTAGAGTATATTATATTACAATAGTATAGAGCGAGTGTATTGCACAAATTGCTTAGTGCGCATCATAGGCAGATGAGCTATAGATACTATATAGATGTGTGTGTGACAAATAGGGATGGGTAGGTATCAATTACGTGTTGAACTATCGATAAGTTATGTAAATAAATATGTACCATAAGTAAATTTTATGTTCAATAAGTTATTAAAGGAAAAATATATGAATAAAGTATAAATATGTAATTTTAAAAATGTTTACCAACTGAATAAAGTTTGTTTATTCCATTTGAATATTAAATAAGAAATTTTCTTGTATTAATTATAAGTACTGTAAAAAAATATGTTTAATTGGAATATCAGTAAAACGTGAGTACTTTTTAAATAATAAAGTTAATAAAATAAAAGATTGGGTTTAGTGCTATTTCTTTAATAATAAATCAAACAATAATAATAATGTTTTAAAAATGGTAAAAAATATTAAGGAATAATTAATAATTTAAAATGATAATATCATCAATAATATTAATAATTTTTTCATTTAATTTTATCCATTCTACTATCAAAATCTTCAAAATCAATTTAGCGGTTCAGAAAATTTATCGTAACATTACATACTTTACATTTACACTATAATATATTCGCATTCATAATATTAGAAAGTGTATCATACAAAACACACCACAAATTCATTTATAATACATTTTTAAAAGAGTTTTAATTTTAAAGTTAAATAAATAATTTGTTAAAATAATATAGTTCTTCTAGTAAACTTTACCTCTATATCGAGTACAGCGTTGGTCAGGTCACATCACTATGATCACGTGGCGGCAGTGAGGCACGCGAGCGACCCTGCGCGTGTCTGCCTCCCACCTCCCCTTCACCCCCGCGATGCTAGATTTATTTTCATAAAAATAAGTATAAAAATCAACTTATTGATGAAATGTGATAGTGGATTTCAATTTTGTGTATTTTCTAGTATCGTTTTTGCAAGATAGAACTGCACATTTCACCATGTTTATTCGTAAATATGAAAAAAAATCCAGAGCAACGCACTTCGTGAGCACTCAACCACGACTGCGCGCGCTCGCGGCGGGAACGTCGTGTTGTTCCCACCTGTGCCTACTGTTCCCACTTGGTTGTTCGCACTCTATAGATAGTATATACAGTGGTGGACGTTTAATTAGAAACACAATGAAGTAGTCATCAAGTTTATTTAACATTTGTGTATTAACGTATTAGAGATAAAGCACTATTTCGTATGTAATAGAACACCCGTTTATCTAGTTTTATAATAAATTGCATAATTTTAATCAAACGTTAGCTTAAATTAATAAAATTAAACAACTTTAAGTGCAGTCTGATTTCCGAGTATTTTCAGTCTGGACAACAAATTAGAAACAGCATGGTTCGAGTGTTCTAAAGTCAAAACCTATTAAAATGTCGTTAATATTTTTATTAACACTCTAAATGATTTGCAATTTTCCTGTAACTCCAGCTTTTGTTAAAATGTAAACTTAAGAGTATTTTTCTTGTTGATGGGTCACAAATCTAACATTTACCCATTTTTATTGTAAAGTTAATTAATTTTCAGAAACTTTTAAATAGAATGTTTAAAAAACGGTGCAAATATTTGTGTAAGAAAAAAATATTGGCGGCATTGCAACAGGTTTTGTCTTTGGAACACTCGAACCATGCTGTTTCTAATTTGTTGTCCAGACTGAAAATACTCGGAAATTAGACTTCACTTAAAGTTGTTTAATTTTTTTAATTTAAGCTAACGTTTGATTAAAATTAAGCAATTTCTTATAAAGCTAGATAAACGGGTGTTCTATTACATATGAAATAATGCTTAATCTCTGATACGTTATTATACACAAATGTCAAATGAATTTGATGACATCATTGTGTTACGTGTTTCTAATTATACGTCCACCACTGTATACTCTAAGGTAAAACTATGTTATGACGATACAAAAGTGCTACTAGAGGAAGTCAAACTAACGAATTAATAAATGTTTGAGTTTGAAAATACATATTATATCCTATCCTATCCTACTATCCTACTTCCTACTAATTTTATAAATGCGAAAGTTTGTGAGGATTGATGTGTATGTGTATGTTTGTTACTCTTTCACGCAAATACTACTGAATTGATTACAATGAAATTTAGCACACATATAGAGGGTAACTTGGATTAACACATAGGATAAATTTTATCCCGAACATCCCACGGGAAAGGGAACTATGCGGGTATTTCTGTGAAAACGCGGGCAGAAAGCTAGTATACTATTAATTAATATTAAAAAGAAAAGATTATATACTTTTTTCATATTTAAAATTATTGTTTGCAGTTCGATTCGTAGTTACCGATACCACTTGGACAAGCATAGAACTGGAAATGTGCAATGCAAAGAGTGTGGCAACATTTTTGTTCACGCTTCAGGATTGAAGACTCATATTCGGTGAGTTTTTATTATATGGGCTATATATCATCACGCTAAGACCAACAGGACCGGAGCAATGCGGGTAAAACCGCGCGGCACAGCTAGTTACCAATATTATAATATACAGTGGTGGTCATATAATTAAGAACGCTGATATAAAGGGAAGATTTTTTCAGACTAAGATGCATAAATAATTTAATGTAATAATTTATATTTTTCTCGATATAGAAATACTTTTCCAACAAATCACTGTATTCATTAATACACGTGATTAGCCTAAAAATTAATGGACAAACTTTTTACACTACTTCTAAACATAGTATTCCTATTTACTGGCTGGTCACGTAATTAAGAACACTAAATAGTTTATACTTTTATTCAAAGAATAGAGAACACTCGACTCGATTTAGAATAGAATAGAATAAGTATTTATTCGCAGTAAAAATCAAACACATAAACAAAAAAATACACAAGAAAAAATAACAGTTTACTACGAAAAGGCTATGAACTCAACATATGGTGGAAACAATGACTAAAAGGCCAGTGCTTTCACCACTGTTTTTCAGCCATAGCCTGTTGTAGCCACAAATGTCACACGAGCTGATACAACAAAAATTGTGTAATTATAATTAAAGTATACAAACTAACAGCTTTTCTTATAAAACAAACATGCAATACATTATAAGAAAACAGGTAAAACAATAAAAAATAAACAACCTTAAAAGGAAAATGGTGGGATACATCGATACATCTTATATTAATAATAATCAGCCACACAATTATATCTATAGCCAGTTCTTTCATACACCGGGTGAAATAATTACTATTTAAGTATTTAAATATGTAAAAACACAATATAAAAAAATATAGTATATTGTATATATATAAAAAAAATTAACCATTAATCAACTAATTCACTGGACACTGCTCCTTTTGTTTTATTAATAAATAGTTCTTTAGTTTTGCTTTGAAAGTACCAAGACACCTTGATTCGCGTATAGGAGGAGGCAGGTCGTTCCAGCATTTACTAGCCCGATATTTAAAACTACCTCTAAATGCAGCTGTTTTATACTTAGGTATTCGAAAAACACAAGAGAAAGGCCTTGATTTGTTGAGCTTTTGGCTTCGTGACCAAGTTAATTTCTCATAGAGGTAAGGCGGTGAATGGTTATTGACTACACCATGCAAAAGAATACAAAGATGGAGCTGTCTACATGCTGACATCTTTAGTATTCCTGCTTTATTTAAGAAAGGCGTAACATGCGTGCGAGGTGGGATCTGGAAACAGTAGCGCGCACAAGCATTCTGGATCCTTTGAATGAGACGCTTACTTCTTGCCAAACAACAGCCATCATAAACAACATCGCAGTAATTAAGCTTTGATAGCACGAGTGAGTTACAAAGCTGAATACGCAACGGCTCGTTTATGTAATTTCTGATCTTATATATAATTTTTAGACGGTAGAAACAGTTACGTGCTACTTCAGCTATGTGGTCTTCAAAATTTAGTGACGAGTCCATTAGTAAGCCGAGGTTTCTTGCTATCTGAACTTGCTCTAATTGTTCGCCATTAATTTCTACCTTAAGACTCATTTCATTTATTCTATCTACCTGCTTTGGAGAACCAAGAACTAAGAATTTAGACTTAGATGGATTGAGAACAAGTTTATTTCTTTTCGACCAATCGCTTATATTAATAAGATCGTTGTTTAATTTTTCTACAACAGATAAAGAGGAAGATGGCGGAAAGCTTACATATAATTGTAAGTCATCTGCGTATATGTGATACGAACAAGATTTAATAGCGGCAGTAATGTCGGTACAATAAATGATGAATAAAATCGGTCCCAATATAGAGCCTTGTGGCACGCCTTTTTCCACAGGTTTCAATGAAGAAAAAATATTACCGTGAGCAGCATTTACACGAACCATTTGATATCTATCCATTAAGTAACTTTTAAAAAAAAATATTGAATCTTTTTGAAACCCGTAGAAATGGAGCTTCGAGAGAAGAAGCGAAATATCGATGCAGTCAAAGTATTTGTGGTTGTAGGTAACTGTTTGTATAATTTTAGCGCCATTAAGTGTTGCAAAAGATTAAAAGTGATTACTTCTTATTAAAAAAATGGGAAAAAATAAAAGTTGTGATAAATCTACTAGGGAAGTTATAATAAAACTTCGCGGGAAGAATTGGTCTTATAAAAAGATAGCCGACCATCTGCAATGTTCAAAAAACTATGGTTTTCCACGCCATAAGGCATTTTGATACGTATCAAACAACTTCGGATGTCCCACGTATGCCAAGACAGAGAAAAACCACTCCTCGAGATGACCGAAACATCGTCCGTATGCAATGGCGAAACAAAATCCTTTTAAAGGGTCCAATGAGCTGAGAAAAGAATATTTCGGGGAAAATAACCCTTCAGCAATCTCAGCACGCACTATTCGAAGACGTTGGGTAGAAGAAAAAGAAGAAGAATCAGAAGTACATGCCTGAAGAAGAATGTCCTTTCTCGGGTATCAAAATATCTCCATACCAAATTTCATGCAAATTGGTTCAGTAGTTTAGGCGTGATTGAGTAACAGACAGACAGACAGACAGAGTTACTTTCGCATTTATAATATTAGTATGGATTTTGCAACATGAAAATATATTAATTACCAAGCAATAATCATACAGATAATAAATACTGAACAAAAGTCAATGTTTATTTCGTACTAACGACATGTAATTGATGAATAAATGATAACTATCAAAAACTTACCTTTTCTATGATACAATATACACGGCATATTTTTTAAATAATCTTGCTCAAATCTGTTCAAGATTATGATTTATGAGGGTTTTGTTGGAACTTGCAATAATTGTCAAAACTGAGTATTACCTGTGCAGCTGTGGTATTACATTAAAACTTTTATGCAAAAAATGCACATTACAATTAATAAGATTACAAAAAACTAACAACAAACAATTTAATTTTATCGAGTTGATTACCTTTTGCCCCGGTTGCCTAGAAGAAATTATTGCTTAGTAATTAGGTGGCCTAATAAATATACTGTATTTTTGTATAAAATCGTAATATAATTTCTTTTTTGTATAGTTTGATTAAAATTTAAGAGGTCAATAAAAAAATAAAAAAATATTTAAATTATCATTTTTCAATATGTGTTAATGTGTATATTTATTTGATTTTAATGAAATCTCATAGATGGCGCTGTTACAAAATTAACATTATAATACAATTTCCTTTTTTAAACTATGTTTCTCTTCCCAAGTTACTTAAATGGCATAATTTTTGTAGTGTCAATCTAGATATCGGTCAATTAAGGAAAGCTGGCATGTTCACAGTACTCACACTTATGCAATTTCACTTACAGTATGTTCAAAAATAAATGCGACTCTAGTTTCATTTTAGACTTGAATTGTAAAATGGGTGCGTTGTAGATAAATATATTATGCAAATATAATCATTATGAAAGCTCTCATAATTTACCTGTAAAATTATACTTTATAAGTAAATCAATTGATGAAGTTAATTATTTATTCTAATAATAATCAATTGGATAAAAGTATTAATAATCATTCAATTATCAAATAATAATTAAATTTCAGGTCATAAAAACAATACAAATAACACTTGCGCTCACTCCCAACACACGGATGGTTGTTTTGATAATGATTTAAATAACGGACGTCTTCTGCAGTTGCGGAGCAGTCTTGTCAAAGAGTAAAGTAATATAAGGGGAAAGTCTTGTCCTGACTTTAGTCGAGTAAAGATATCTAAGAAATATTATATTTGTAGTAAGTACGTAATACCTACCAATACGCGCTAACAAATATGTGTTACATGTTTATTGTATAATTTTCACACTATTGGTTTTAAACTCAAACTCAAACATTTATACAATTAGACTTCTTCTAGAAGCACTTTTGAATCGTCTTAGCAGTTTAACAGTTTTAACATTTACCACCAATTCAGAGAGCAGTATCTATAGAGAAGAAGAAGAATCTATTTAATCATACCTAATCGTAATCTTCTACTTCACTGAAACTTTCATCGCTCGAAGAACTCGCCGTCGGAATTTCTTAATGTTATTTATTATAAATGAGTCAGTGTAATTATCTACTTTTGGTTCTAATTGAATATATTTTTCTCATGTTCTCGCGTCTTTCTCCAAACGTCACTATATCCAGACTAATATGGCATTTGCTTCCTTTCTAAATAATTCTTCCACAGTTTTCAAGTTAAAGTTCACATTTTGTGATGCTACTTTCCCTTTAATTATGCCCCATAGTAACTCTATTGGGTTGAGTTCAGGATGGTATGGTGGAAGGCGCAATACACTATGTCCATGATCTTTGAGGATTGCATCAAGTAAAAATTGTGTATAGTTTGGCTTATTTTTTTTAATAATGTGATAACTCTGATTATTAATTAGTAATTTGATTTTTGAAAAAAAAAATGCCGATTTTAGTCAAAATTTATATTTTTCTAACAAGATCCTTATCATCCAAATTTCCACCTTGATGAGAAAAATTGACATTTCCAATGAAAATGAACAAAAAATTAAATGATTTTATTAAATACTGTAAAATAGTCTATAATTCTTCCATTTACTGTATCACAAAATTCTTCATAGATTTTTAGATATTCGTACTACACCAATCACATCACCCTGTATTTATAAACAATTGCAAAATATGACACATACATAGGCCGGGAGATACTGACACAAAATTTCGGGTCATTTGTAACAGAATGGCGGTTCTACAGAGGTCTTATTACGCAATGACTAAAAGAAAAATGATGGTCAGAACGCTGGTACCGGCGGACTAGTCGCGTGGGCGTTAGTCGAACTCGTCGTATAAATAGCGAAAGTCAAACGATTTGTAACACAAAAATTTTAGAATTTACCGATAGCCCATAAAAAAGATGTGGTCCGCCGGTACCAGCGTTCTGACCATCATTTTTCTTTTTGTCATTGCGTACTAAGACCCTTCTAGACCGCCATCCTGTTACAAATGACCCGAAATTTTGTGTCAGTATCTCCCGGCCTAACATGTGCAATGTGTAAATGTGTTGACGTTCCAGCTCTTCTTAATATATTCAATACAACATTTATATTATATGCGTCATTTGATTATTAATTTCCAATAGTTAACGTGTAAATTGATTTGATTTTTATAACATTTCATAGATTGCGCTGTTTCTAATTTGTCTTTATACTACTAAATTAATTAAACTGTTTCTCTGCCCAAATTACGTAAATGACATAGTTTTTATTTTGTAAAGCTAGATAATAGCATGGCTTACTCGAAACCAACATTTAAACATGAGTCTTTAGATTGTACGCTGTCGTAGTACACAGAATAAGTAAGAAAAATAAAGGTTCACAGCTCCTCCCCCGAAGGTGATATCATGATAATATGTATAAACTATCCTCACCCGACCTCTAAGGAATATTCATGCAAAATTTGAAGTAAATCTATGCAGTACTTTCTGAGATTAGCTCGGAAATATATACAGACAAACAGACAAAAATTCTAAAAACTATGTTTTTGGCTTCTATATCGATTATAGATCATGGATCAAGTATTCTTTTAAAAAAATATTCAATGTACAGTTTTGACTTTCCTACGATTTTAATATATGTATAGATTCTTAAACTTAGTTGCTTTATTAATGTGGCTATTTTATGACATAACTAGTTGCTTCTCAGAAGGTGCACATCTCTATGTATGACATTATTTAAATAAAAAATTATAGTACTTCAAATTGTTCTTAATTATATGACCACAACTGTATATATATTCTATACTAGTATTATAAAGACCTTGTTTGAACGCGCTAATCTCGGGAATTACTGGTCCGATTTGAAGAATTCTTTTTAAAGAAAGAAAGAAAGAAAGAAATGTATTGTATGTAATTATGTAGTTACTAGCTGTTCCCCGCGGTTTCACCCGCGTTGCTCCGCTCCTGTTGGTCTAAGCGTGATGATATATAGCCAATAGCCTTCCTCGATAAATGGGCTATCTAACACCGAAAGAATTTTTCAAATCGGACCAGTAGTTCCCGAGATAAGCGCGTTTAAATAAACACTTCAGCTTTATAATATTAGTATAGATAAAGGCAAATTTTACCTTCTAGAACAGTCCACAAAGCCATCGCCCACCTACACAAATGTGATGTGTGCGGAAAGTCCTACAAACGTCGGAGCGCACTCTATACACACAAACAGACACACACACAAACCGGCGCGTACTGTGTCTCGTGTGATCTAACATTTAAAACTCAATCTACATTGATACAACACTTGAAAATGAGTTCTAAACATGTTAGCGATGATTTAAAGAGGTAAGTGTATTTATTTACTACTTGCATCCCGCGTCTTCACCCGCTTAAGTGAGTTTTCTTATGAAATATCAGAATAAAAAGAAGCCTAAGTTATTTGGTGTACCTTAATTGTCTTTCATATTTCCTAATTACGGTATTTTTTTTATAATTTTTAAGCTATTTGCGCTTTCTCTATACAGGGTGTCCCACTGTTGGTATACTAAGCTCAAAGGAGATAATAATTTTGCATACGCTGAGTATGTAAAAAATACAAAAATTCCAGACGCATTTGTTTTCAAATAGATGAATTCTTAAAACTCTTATGTGTACACCCATAACAAGCAACCCGCCCAACTTTGCCACCCGCAAGTGAGCTGTCCTTTAAGATTATGTTTTCATAGACAATATGCTCACGTTAGAGAAGCGGTATATGCCGGCTGCGCGAAGCTAGAGAAGAAAACATGGATTTTCAGGAAAAATTTAGCAAAAAATTGTTGATGTAATTTTGTTGTTTTGACCCAACTACCCTCACTTTGCTAATAGTCGTTGACTTCCTGCGATTTGTCATCAACTACCTACATCAATTGGGCAGTTGTGTAGAATCGCAGTACATTCTTATTACATTTCAAACTAATATTTAACCCGGCCTCGCGTGTTATATCTTATAATGTTTTATTTTTAATTTAATATCATTAATATGCCTTTGCCACGGTACGACAAACAATGCGGGTTCGATTCCCGCCTGATAAACGAGTTTTTTTAACTCTTATAACAATTTTCTAATTAATACACCAAAAATAAAAATATTTCCTATTATTTAGATTCACATGCGACGAATGCGGTAAGAAATTCCTCACGAAATCATCTCTAGTGAACCACATCGAATTTGATCACTTGAAGAGCCGCAAGTATTCTTGTGATAAGTGCTCTAAGGTATGAACATTACTTTTATTTTTTAATAACTAGCTTTCCACCCGCGGCATCGCCCGCGCAGGCAAAGAAAAACCCGCATGGTTCCCGTTCCCGAAGGGATTTCCGGGATAAAACCTATCCTATGTCCTTTCTCGGGTATCAAAATATCTCTATACCAATTTCGGGTATCAAAAATTTCATGCAAATTGGTTTAGTAGATAAGGCGTGATTGAGTAACTTTCGCATTTATAATATGTATTAGTATGCATTATATTGAGTCTTCATACTTCTAATGGTTATTTTACTCCTAGGAGCCAAAAAATATTATTGAAATGTTTGTGTGTCTGTTGGTCCGTCCTGTCTGGCTTTTATTCAAAAATTACTAGGCGAATTTTGAAGAAACATTTTTTCAATATACTTAGGTTTTTTTCTCAACATAAAGACTATAATTTTGCATAAAGACTTCAATATGTTTTTAAATCTACACACGCGCCAACGAAGTCGAAGGCATAGCAAGTACTTTATAAAGATAAATCATAGATATACTTATTACTTTTAGGTATTAATAACTAGCTGTGCCCTGCGGTTTTACCCGCATTACTACACTCCTGTTGATTTTAGCGTGACGATATAATAATATAGCCTATAGCCTTCCTCGAGAAATGAACTATCTAACACCGAAAGAATTTTTCAAATCGGACCAGTAGTTCCTGAGATTGGCGCGTTTAAACAAACAAACTTTTCAGCTTTATAATGTTAGTGTAGATATAAAAATTAACATATTTTGTACAGGTGTTCAAATATAAGAATGGTTTGAAACGTCACATGCTGTCCGTGCACGAAAACGTTCGTCCGCCGAGAAACAAAATTTGCGATCAGTGTGGTCGGGGATTTACTGTGAGTTCTCTATTTTATTTATTGACTAGCTTACCGCCCGCGGCTTCGCCCGCTTTCTCTAAAACGATTTGAGATTTAAACTATCCTATGTCTCAAGTTGGATTGAACTGCACATGGTGTGCAAATTTTATTATAATCGGTTAAGTGGTTTAGGATTCCATTGAGGACAAACATTGTGACACGAGATTAATATATCATTATCATCATCATCATTCCAGCCTTTCAAGACGTCCAAGATGATATTGATTTACTGTATATTTTTATATGGCAATAAGTTTAAACTGTCAGTGTCAAGTTTTATAGGTAGGGAATTTGTACTATTAACGACATTTCATTTATTTTAATTCTAGTAATACAGGGTGTCTCAAAAGAAAGTTTATATTTTGTGGATGAATAAAAAAACGTAAGCGGTGTATTGAAAAAATGTTTATTAATTATTAAAGTGCATAATATAGGAATTTATTTCTAAAAAATAATATCGTCCATATGCAGTCCATTGCGTTCACAGCACTCATTTAATCGAACAGTAAAATTACAGTGTTTATGACAGCTCGGCAGGTAGACACAGTGATGGCTGCCATTTCGTGCTTGATATTTTCTTTTAAATGCTCTAGAGAAGTTGGTTTGTTGGCATACACTTTAGATTTAAGATACCCCCACAAGAAATTATCAAGAATAGAAATTAGCGAGGAATTATTGGCCCTTACTTTTTCGAAGACGAAAGGGGGCGTGCAGTTACAGTAAATTCAGAGCGATGGTAGACGAGTTTTTAGTGCCTGCACTGCAAAACTTTCCTGGCTATAACCAGAGAACATGGTTGCAGCAAGACGTTGATATAAATTGGCCTCCACGCAGCTCTGATTTAACTCCCATAGACTTTTTCTTGTGGGGGTATCTTAAATCTAAAGTGTATGCCAAAAAACCAACTTCTCTAGTGCATTTAAAAGAAAATATCCGACACGAAATGGCAGCCATCACTGTGTCTACCTGCCGAGCTGTCATAAATAATTTTAGTGTTCGATTAAATGAGTGCTGTGAACGCAATGGACTGCATTTGGACGATATTATTTTTAAGAAATAAATTCCCATATTATGCACTTTAATAATTAATAAACATTTTTTCAATACACCGCTTACTTTTTTTTTATTCATCCACAAAATATAAACTTTCTTTTGAGACACCCTGTATTATATTATTATCATGTGATGCCCGTAATAAAAATTAAAAGCATAGAGAATGTTATTTTCTACCTTTGTAAGATTCAAAATTGGTTTTGTAATTATTATTGAGTAAAGTGTAAAGTGACGCACAATTCATAAAAATAATAATATAATGGCTGTTTCGCTTGGTTCCACTAGTAGACGAACCCGCGGGCAACAACAATAATTTATATAATTTATTTATTATTCCGGGACATCACAGCCAAGAAGTATAATCATGACATGACATGAAATGATAATAAAATAATAAATATGTAAATAAATATTTCGGGACAATTTTCACACACGGCACGATCTGATCCCATACTAAGCTTTCGCTTGTGTTATGGAAACCAGATGCCTGATAAACATACATATATAACTTTAAATCAATACTTATATAGATAATTATTAACACCCAGACACAGAGCAAACATTTGCCCCACATACAAATATTTGCCCCGGGTGGGAATCGAACCCACGACCAGGGGCTTGGAAGGCAGGGTCACTACCAACCAAGTCAATTTTATTATTAGTCAATATTTGAAGTGAAACTTCTTTATCGGGGTTGGAAAAAAATTTAGTGTAATGCCTCCTCCACACTACTCGCGAAGTTCCTCGGCGAAGTACTCGGCCGAAGTTGACTGAAGTCCGCGGTGCTACACTACACACTCTTTCAACTTCGCGAGGAACGCATACGTTCATATTCAGAACGAACTTCAGGTAACTTCGTGCCCTTTGACTCGGGCGCAAAAACCGACAACAAACGGAAGTCGGCCGAGGCGAGGTAAAGTTGGACGAAGTAAGCCGAAGTGCCTCTCTACATTATTCTATTCGTCTAACCTCGTTCAACTTCGCGAGTAGTGTGGAGGAGGCATAACATTCTTTCGTTATCGGTCAATTAAGGAAAGCTGGCATGTTCACAGTACTCACACTTATGCAATTTCACTTACAGTATGTTCAAAAATAAATGCGACTCTAGTTTCATTTTAGTCTTGAATTGTAAAATGGGTGCGTTGTAGATAAATATATTATGCAAATATAATTATGAAAGCTCTCATAATTTACCTGTAAAATTATACTTTAAAAGTAAATCAATTGATGAAGTTAATTATTTATTCTAATAATAATCAATTGGATAAAAGTATTAATAATCATTCAATTATCAAATAATAATTAAATTTCAGGTCATAAAAACAATACAAATAACACGTGCGCTCACTCCCAACACACGGATGGTTGTTTTGATAATGATTTATAACGGACGTCTTCTGCAGTTGCGGAGCAGTCTTGTCCTGACTTTAGTCGAGTAAAGATATCTAAGAAATATTATATTTGTAGTAAGTACGTAATACCTACCAATACGCGCTAACAAATATGTGTTACATGTTTATTGTATAATTTTCACACTATTGGTTTTAAACTCAAACTCAAACATTTATACAATTAGACTTCTTCTAGAAGCACTTTTGAATCGTCTTAGCAATTTAACAGGTTTAACATTTACCACCAATTCAGAGAGCAGTATCTATAGAGAAGAAGAAGAATCTATTTAATCATACCTAATCTTTCTCCAAACGTCACTAAACATATCCAGACTAATATGGCATTTGCTTCCTTTCTAAATAATTCTTCCACAGTTTTCAAGTTAAAGTTCACATTTTGTGATGCTACTTTCCCTTTAATTATGCCCCATAGTAACTCTATTGGGTTGAGTTCTAGATGGTATGGTGGAAGGCGCAAACTCAAACTCAAACTCAAACATTCATTTATTCAATTAGACTACTATTTAGTAGCACTTTCGAATCGTCATTACATAATTATTTTAACATTTACCACCGATTCGGAAAGCAGAGATCTATGGAGAAGGAGCGGCAAGAAACTCCATAGTTGCTCTTTTAATAACGCAATACACTATGTCCATGATCTTTGAGGATTGCATCAAGTAAAAATTGTGTATAGTTTGGCTTATTTTTTTTAATAATGTGATAACTCTGATTATTAATTAGTAATTTGATTTTTGAAAAAAAAAAATGCCGATTTTAGTCAAAATTTATATTTTTCTAACAAGATCCTTATCATCCAAATTTCCACCTTGGTGAGAAAAATTGACATTTCTAATGAAAATGAACAAAAAATTAAATGGTTTTATTAAATACTGTAAAATAGTCTATAATTCTTCCATTTACTGTATCACAAAATTCTTCATAGATTTTTAGATATTCGTACTACACCAATTACATCACCCTGTATTCATAAACAATTGCAAAATATGACACATACATAGGCCGGGAGATACTGACACAAAATTTCGGGTCATTTGTAACAGAATGGCGGTTCTACAGAGGTCTTATTACGCAATGACTAAAAGAAAAATGATGGTCAGAACGCTGGTACCGGCGGACTAGTCGCGTGGGCGTTAGTCGAACTCGTCGTATAAATAGCGAAAGTCAAACGATTTGTAACACAAAAATTTTACAATTTACCGATAGCCCATAAAAAAGATGCAGTCCGCCGGTACCAGCGTTCTGACCATCATTTTTCTTTTTGTCATTGCGTACTAAGACCCTTCTAGACCGCCATCCTGTTACAAATGACCCGAATTTTTGTGTCAGTATCTCCCGGCCTAACATGTGCAATGTGTAAATGTGTTGACGTTCCAGCTCTTCTTAATATATCAATATGCGTGACATTTTTCCGTTACGCGCCATCCTTTTCTTATCCCTACCACGCGTGATTCGACGTATTTCTGTAAAGTTGCATATAGTTCATTATTTTTTGGAAAATAAGGTCATAAAGAAGTTTCACTTCTTACGTGTGTACACTAGTACACGCACACTTTTTTTTTTCGTTACAGTCAACATCGATACTAAAAACTCATATTCGCACGCACACGGGCGAGAGGCCGCTCCACTGCCCGCTCTGTCCCGCGACGTTCGCGCATTCGGGCGCGCTCTATACGCACAATAAGCTGCTGCATCAGCCGAAACGGAAGACTTGATGAATAAAATGATTGAATTTACGTGTGTTTTTATTTATTTAACCCAGTTAATTGCATTAAAATCTATACATATAATAAATCTGTAGAAGGGCCAATTCTGTACATTGAAAATATTGAAAAAATAAATAGCAGGGGGTGTTACTGGATCGATACCAAGCCCAAATATGTGATTAAAAAAATTTTTGTCTGTCTGTCTGTCTGTATGTTCAGGCATCACGTGAAAACGAACGGTTCGATTTCGATGAAACTTGGTATAATTATACCTTATTATCCTGGGCATAAAATAGGATACTTTTTATCCCGGAAAAATACGTAGAAAAAAAATAAATCTTAATTTTTCCGCGCAGACGGAGTCGCGGGCGGAAGCTAGTTTACTAATAAACCTTTAAACCCTCAAAAAGTTGTTGAAAGTATACTTAATTTGTAATAGTAGAAAGGTGAAGATCACGAAGATAGAAAAAAAAACCTTACGTTCGATTCAGTATTTCGGTAAAACATGGGGTAAAAACTAAAAAATAAAAATAATGAACGTGTGCCGCTGGGCATAGACAATCAATTACGTTTTTCATATAAAATAATTTTAATAATATTTATTAAAAAACAATTATCAGTTACAATAAAGCAAACATTTATTTATTAAAATGTTTACTGTTTATTCATTATTCCGATTTAAAATCATCGTTTTCGAATAATATTTCAATATTTTTATCCAATATTATTTCATCATCGTTCGTTTTTCTCACATTATTTTTATCTTCAATAGTATTATCTTCGTTCTGAATCTTATCATGATTATCATTATCATAATATTTTGAAATATCGCCAATATCAGCTTCATTTACACGGTCTTTATTCATTTTAGATTTAAGATAGCGTTGTATCGATAGAAGTTCTTCAAAAAGCTTACTTTTAAGTGTGTTATTTAAATTCTTATATTTATCAAATACAACAATATTTAATGCGTTTTTCACTAACTTCCTTATTTCTTCATTAGTTTTTGGAACGTTTTCAAGTTTACGAACTATTTTATTCAATTTCTCTACATCATTTTTATCATAATATTTGTCCAATTTTGATAGTAACACTTTAATTGCCTTGTAGTTTTTGTTATCAGCCGATTTTCTTGTATGTATTCTCAAAATTTTTGGATTCTCATGTATATATTTAATAACTGAGCTATACTTATCACCTAATAAACTTGAAAGTGGTATATTATTATTAATATGTTCATCCACTTCTTTAAGAAACACTCTGGTTATTTTATCAAAATCTTTATCGTCAAAATGATTTACTCTCCTTGCCAAGTTTTCGATAACAACACTCATTTTATTATTATTTGGTTCGAGCATAGCCTTGATAGGGTTCAAAAGATTTTGTAGTCGATTAAGAAAGTTTTTAATATCCGTAATACTATGATTTGATTCATGTTTTGGATCGAACTGTAAAGATGTTTCAAGTTCCAGATTTACGCTTTTTGGATCTACCTTTGCCGTGGTAGCTGTAAAAATAATAGTTATACTTGATTTTGTTAATTTCTAGGATGTTATAGGTTCCTAGTACGGTATCTATTTATTCCAGTATGGTATAGAAGAGAAAACCAGGCAAACTTTTAGCATATAGATTAAATAACTTAAAACTAAGTACAAGGCCGTCTTATCGCTTTTGAGTTATATCTTCCAGGCAATCTTGTTACAATAGAGGATTTAAATTAAACCTACCTTGAATAAAAATTATACACACATATAATAAAAAATATTGCACCATTTCAATGCCAAACATTTGATTATGTATTTGTTACGATTGCGGGATTTTATTGGTATCCATAAAACTATAGGTAGTAGAATACAAATACATATTACATTTGACGAAAAAAATATTTACGCTTATTGCTATCAAGTATAAAAGTACATAATAATTTACACGCCAGTTCTCTTCGCTTGAATTCGGCTTGACACGCTGCCGCGTGTCTAGATGAGTATGAAGCATTTTTTAAATTTATAATTATTTTACACTAGCGGTCTGCCCCGGCTTCGCCCGTGGTACATATTTACGTTTTCCCTACATAAGAACCATCCTTGTACTTCAAGGAATATAATAAAAAAAGAATTATGAAAAAAAGGTCCATCCGTTCTCGAGTTATGCGCATAGCAACACATTTTGCGATTCATTTTTATATAAGATTACAGGTCGCGTCAAGTAAAAAGAACGCTGACGGATGGCTGCGCATTGGCGATTTATTGGTCTATTTGGTGTTATGAGGTGGTTATAAGAATAACAAATAGGTAATTGCGAAGCCACGATTCGCGAGCCTAGTTCAAAAATAAAATAATCGGCACATAGCTTTCGTGCAAAACTCGATCCATGCGCAAACACAACCCATCACTTTCATCCAGCGTTCTTTTTACGTTACGCGTACTGTAACTGTGATTAACATAGGTATATTAATTCTCGTTAAATTTTAACTTTTCATAGACTACGTAATACTGTATACGTAGTATATTATTATTAGTCTGTGGTAATACATACTGGAATCAGATTATTACTAAGAGCAATTAACCTATAGAGTACTTGTATCGAGCGTATACAATTTACATATATTTGTTTCTCTCTATCTAAAGAAAACGTCGTATGAAAGAATGAGACAGCTATAGACAACAAGCTACGTTTCAACATAGTCATGGCACCATTTTTACTATAGGTACGTATTTAGATAGATAGAAGGTGATAGTGATGGGATGTGCTTCAATCGATAAAATCGTGAATGTATTTTGCATTTACGGTTTCGTGAAATAATAAATAATAAAAAAACAAAACTTATAATTAATTTCAGTTGAATACATTATTTGTTTAATCCTACGTATATAATAAATGCGAAATTATGTGAGAAGGGATGTTACTCTTTCACTGCGGAACCGATTACAATGAAATTTTGTACATACACACATAGGTTAGGTTTTATCCCGGAAATCCCACGTGAACGGGAACTGTGCAGGATTTTCTTTAAAAACGCGGGCGGAAAGTTAGTACATTATAAAAGAAATTTTAAAACTTGAAATGTAATTTAAAATAAAGAAGGAAATGATGATAAAGTTAAAGGAGTGAGGAGAAAGGCACAGTCAGCATGAAGGAATCATGCAGCATTTTAACAAGTTAATAAAAGGACAGTCTTAATGAAAACATTTTCCTAACATCCTACTAATAAATCGAAAGTTTGTGAGGATGGATGTTTGTTACTCTTTCACGCGAATACTACTAAACCGATTACAATGAAATTTGGAAAAATTACTTTTGATCCCGTAAATCCAACAGGAATGGGAACTATGCGGGTTTTTCTTTGAAAACGCATGTATATTAAGTATGTATTTCAATAGTAGTTTCTCATCTATGAGAACTGTCATTTAATCAACCGTTTAATTGAATCGATACATATCAAACTCCGGTAAGTCCACTCCCCGCCAAAATTGAGATAACAATGGCGCCAATTTTGAATTGTAAAACTAAACCAGTCTGTACTTTTCAAAGTTAGGTAAGTCAATCGTATCTCTATTAAAATAAGGTTTAAAGTAAATGTTTTTTTTCAAACTCCGGTATGTCCGTCGACAGTGGTTTATCAAACTCAGGTAAGTCCATTTCGACCAATCACAGCTCAGTATGGCACTAAAATGGCTGCCATTTCTCTCAATTTTGTTGAAGCTAACACGTGTGACCAATGCTTATAAATCGTTTTAATTGATAAATGATGGAAGAAAACAGTTTTACTATAGAGGTGGTGGTTCTAGACAAAGCAAGGAAAAAAACAATACCAAAAGCTAAAACAGACAAGGCTCAGAAAACAGCTAAAAGATAAATGAAACTAGACGCACAGCACACGCACAGTAGTTATTCCCAGCCATGAAGCCCAGGGCCGTACTTAGATTTCTTCAACCGTTATGATTTTTTGACCCCTCTCTTTGCCCAGCAGTGGGATGATAAAGGTTAATAATAATAATAATTTGTATCTTTTAATTTATATATTTTATTTTAATGTCCATTACTTACAACGCGACGAACTATCTACCCATTTCCACCACCTCAGTACGTCCCAAAACTGAGTTCTATCAAATCCCTGTAAGTCCATTAGAGATTTTTCAAATTCCTGTAAGTCCAAGACGATGTTTTTCAAAAGCCGGTAAGTTTTGCTGGTACATATCAAACGCCTGTATGTCCATATTTAAATCTAATTTTGTGGCATAATCATCAAGTAATACATTTCTTTTTCTTCGTAAAAATAATTCTAATGCATTATATTATATCCGTCATAAATTATAAGGGTCCAAACATATTGTTTTTTTAAGTTATTAAAAATACCTCGATTCCCACATTTCTGTTAGAATGGACTTACCGGAGTTTGATATGTATGGACTCAATTTTCACATAGTTACACATTTAAAGTAGGTAACTTATGTGTAAAAAATTTCAAAATAAAAATTCACTCTCTTTAATCAAATGTATTTATTATCTACAGGAACAAAAAAAAAACGTAAGCGTAAGATTGCACAATTCTTCTAGAGTATCCATCTTGATAACACGTAGGCTCGAAATGCAATGAACACAATATTGCAAATTGTGGCGGCGTCCAATCAACTCATGTCTCACGTTTTATACCCATTTTTTATTTAGCTCTGGAAATCTAAAACAAAATGAATTTATTAATAATCTGAAAGAGAAATTAATAAACAACAAACGAAAACTAAAACACATAGGGCAAATAAAACAACCACGTGGTATGTTTTATTTTCCTGCGGTAAAAAATTTACATCTATTATTTGCAACAACAACTACATATAAATCTGATTTATGAAACAAAATAAATAAATCAACGTTAATATGAAATAGATTGTTTGTCATAAATCGATAATATACGCTAGATGTGTTACAACACTACGGTGGTAAACAAAATGCCAAACGTGATATTATTGTGACGTTTTTTAAAAATTATTTCATTATTTTATATTCCACAACCCCATAAAGTGGGTAAATGTTACAGTTACAACATAAAATTACAAAAAAGCGCTTGATAAAACCTTCAAATAGGTTTAAAACATAAATATTTATCAATTTGCTGAAAATCACTTACCGATGGAAAGATATTTTTACATTGTTTTTATCCAAAACTCCCATTCGACTAGTGATAGCCGGTTGCTAAACATACAATAGTTATTTTAGCACACTGACAAATAAAAAGAAACACTGTACACTTTATATTTTCTAAATATTTCGTTAAAAACACTTGACGCACTGAGCCCACCAGCTGGTTGGAAAACAAACTGACTGCCGGCGCGCTACGTTTGAAGACAGTGCAGATACTCTATCGCTATCTCAATCTGGCTTATGCTGTTATTGACTAAGAGTAAGTAGATTAGAAAATATGTATTTTGTTCTGTCTTAATATAAGAACTCTATAGGTTAATTGCTCTTAGGATTATTAATTATCGTCTGTCAAAATAAAAATTTAATCTGTGTTCAACTACTAATATATAGTTATCTGTGGTTCAACTCTACTCTATATTGTTTATGTTTGATATGGCGTCCTATTTGACCAAAATAATAAACCTATTTATTATGAAATCGTAAAAACATTTAATGGAAAAGGTTTTTATAAATGCCGATCGGAACGTGAAGTTTTGTTAGGCGCATGTTATCTATGCAAAATGGAGAACCATTTACACGAAGTTCCTGTTATTAGTTCATTACAACCTTTACACATTCATCACCAGCAAATAAACCAAGTAATTAACCAACATGTTCCCGTAGATATCCCTCAGCCAGTTGACACTGTAGAGTTAAAACCGAAACCAGCAATAGTAGATAAGAAAAAGAAAGAAGCTATAGACGGGCAGGCCCGTGAAATAATATTCAAAGTGATCAAGTTCTTCGAGAGTGAAAAACAGAACAGGGGCTACGCGTTTCCTGTTGAAAATGTTGTTAAACGCGCGTGTGCAGCCACTGGTCTATCAGAGAGTACAATAAAGCGTATTAAACGGGAGGGTTTGCGGGCGGAAGCGACACAAACGAAAATGACTGGACCAAAGAAGAAACGGATAAGGAAAACAAAAGTACAACTAGATTATTACAAACTGTGCGCACTACGCGGTATTGTTAATAGCTACACGTCGCGTAAAGAAGTGCCTACGTTGGGCAAAATATTAGCTGCAGCGAAACACGAGTTGGATTACAGGGGCGGTAAGGAGTCCTTACGACTAATACTATTGAATAAATTAGGTATTAAGTTTAAGAAGTGTGAGAAGAAGAAAAAGCCGGAAGAACCGCCGCCGCAGTACCAACCGCCGCAGCATGTTATGCCACACTTACCTATGGATCAAATGAAGGCAGAAAACCACTGTATATACACGAATATGATGCCACAAGTACCAGTGTCTTATTAGCACATACTTGACTCTAGAATTAACAGAGTAACAAAGGTTAGGTGATGTAGGAAACTAGCCTAGCCTAAATGCACTTATTTTGATGCTGAAAGCAACAGTATTATAAGTAAAAATGTGTAGATACACCAACCAACACATTCAATCTTCCATTGATCTTCAAACGGCACACTAATGCACACATAGATAATGTAAGATAACATTCTCAAAAAGAGACATACTGAAGTATAGCTAGCCACTTTTCAATGTGCCATTCCTTGAGCGAATGACCTATCTACACATTTTTACTTATAACATTATTGGCTAAAGAATAGTTGTCATAATTGGCATACTTGACATAAGTCTTCAGCCCTTGAATATTATTAGCAATATAAAACTTCACCTGTTATTATATGAAACTAGCAGTGCGCCCGGGGGAGGCCGTATATTGATGTATGTGATAATAAATAATACATATACTTCTTTAGCTGGTCTAAAAGGGAATCTTGTACAATCTAAAAATTTGGCTTTCTGGTAAAAGTGTATTTTACAACATAATCTATATAAAAATGGAACCCGTTTCGCGTTATCATGACATCACATGTATATTCCTTGAAGTACGAGGATAGTTCTTATGGAAAGAAAACATAAACATGTACCACGGGCGAAGCCGGGGCGTACCGCTAGTGTGTGTATAAAAAAGATTAAAATGATTTAAGACCCTTTTATATATCCGCAAAATTGGCCTTTTAGTATTTTTAAAGATATTCGGGGAATTATGTTATAAGTAAAATGGGGTAGATAGGTTACCAACACAACATTTTATCTTCGAAAACGGCACAATAACGCACACACGATTATACGTCAAAGTGAGATGGCATGATTCAACTGTTGTTAAAAAGAGACAACTGTATTATGGCCAATTAGCCACATTTCAATGACCTATCAAAACCTTTTTAATTATAACTGGTTAGAGGCAGTCAAATACAGCTGCTTTCTGATTGGCTGAAATTTTGTGGGTACTATGATGTTCAAGGGAAAAACTATTTTATCACAATAGCAATAAGATTGATAATGTAAATAAGATTAAGTATATTATGATGCACCTGTTTTGTACTTTTCTAGCAGAATCGCAATAATTGTAATATAAGTAGTTTTGGAGGTATACTATGTGCATATTACTTATAATTGAAATCTAATAACCTAATTAATACATATTATATTATTGTATAAAATTTTATTATTTACATGTACCATATTTAGCTAGTAATATCTTATTTCAGGCTATTAAGAATTATTTTATTTTATTTTAATTATTTTAAGCTTGAAAACAAAAATGTATGAAAAACTTTGCTATTTTAAAGAGATCTGATTTGATGTAATTACTTTAGAGCCTGAGAATAGTTTAAAATTTTCATCTTTATAAAATGTGATTTTTAAACGCGTCAAAGAAAGACAACACAACATTCGATCTTCAAAAACGGCAAGAGCTAGCGCGCATGAGCAACTTTTGTCTCCGCAACTATTTTGTCTCTACCATCAACTCTGCTTGCTCATGCGCGCTAGCTCTAACGCACACACGATTAGGCGGAAAAGTGAGGTGGCATGATTCAATAAATGGTTGCTAATTAGCCACATTTAAACGAGCCGTTAATAACCTATCTACCTTGAAACATGTCATTGGGTAAATCGAAAAAACATCAGGATATATTATATTATGGGCTTTTTGTTACTATTCTAGGCCGACTAAAGTAATAATAATCTAAATGCAATATATCGAATTCAATAATTTTAATCCTAAAATATTCGAATTACATTTTAATGTTTTTTTTAATGCAAGTATGTACCTAATTTTGTAATTTTTAATGAGTTTCGTACAAGAACTCTATTTCTGTCTTGCTCACTCGTATTCTATGTAAAGCCGAAAACCTATGCGAGTGACAGAGACAGATATTGGTCAATCAATCGTATCAAAATAAGGTTCTTGTATGAAATTCATTCTGTAACAAAAATACTTTCTCACTCACACTTATTTACATTTTATACTGTAAGAGACGAATATTGGTTTATTGATATTTATAATTAATATGTTTAGACAGTGATATTTTAAATATTGACTTAATGTGTATAATAAGGCTGAATCCATTAATAGATTATTATGTGATGTATTATATTTATTTTTAATGAAATATAGAAATTGAGTTCATTCTTTGCTTTTATTTCTTCCTTCTTCGGGTAAACCCGCGGGGCACAGCTAGTTAAATATGTAGTTACTATCCTATACTAAGTTTCATAGTTGATTTCGTTGAATGAGTAACTAGCTGTAGCCCGTGACTTCATTCGCGCGGTCAAAAGCGCACTTGTACATTTTTAGCATAGCGCCATCTATCGGAATTAAAACATTTTGGAGTGATTCAAATGCGCATCTTAACACCGAAAGAATTTTTCAAATCGGACCAGTAGTTCCTGAGATTAGCGCGTTCAAACAAAAAAACTCTTCAGCTTTATAATATTAGTATAGACACAGTACCTATAGATGGGAAGATCCCATAAGATTGTTGTTCTATCGCAGTAAAAACTAGCATTTAATAACTCTCTAGACTTCAATCTATCTCTAGACACTAAAATCATAACATAAATTAGCTACCTTGCTGCATTGAGAACGAAAAACATACACAGTTTCGCAGTTTTACTATAAATTATTATTAGTAAGTATACTAGATTTCCATCCACGCAAATTTTATCGAAATCGGTTCAGAGGGCAAGAAGAAGTTGGAAACAAGAGGCAGGCAGAGTTAAAATATTCGCATTTGTAATCTAAGTATGTAGGATTTTTTTACCCAAATCGTAAAAAGGGGGAATAAAACACAATTACCAATCTTGTATTAGATGATACGTGTATTCAAAACCAAATCTAAAAAATAAAATATATATAATCAATCAATCTCATCCTCAAAAATATAATCAAGTTTGATATATAGATATTTTATTTTTTAGATTCGGTCTTGAATATTACAGATCATGTATCATCTAATGGAAGATTGGTAATTTTGCTTTGCACTCTACAGTAAGGATACTCAATATTAGACTATGATTCATGTAGTAACTATTCAGTAATCTGTTCTGTGATGTGATAAATAGTAGATTAAAAGTATAGTAATTGTTATAACAGCTGTATTATGTACTTACTAGTAGTTTCATTTTTAGGTGTTTAAAATGCGTCAAAATCTCAAAATTTATTTGAAATAGGGTAAATAAAACTCGGTACTTTATAATAAACATTGGGTAACCATTGAGATATACATATTATGGAGACGACACCGCCTACATCACTTATGTTCCGCTCAACATACGCCATATGGCGTAACTGCACGCATATTTTTTATTTGTTTTAAAGTGAAACGCATCAAATATGCCTTCGTGTGTGTTACGATATTGCACAAATAATACGGAAAAGTGCAAAGGAATTACTTTCATCGGTAAGTACCTAACTAGATAATAATTTTTAAAACTTAGAGCAAAAAAATGGCGCACAGATTTTGTTCGTGGTGTCTCCTCCATACGAAGTAATATTATCTCAATGTGGGTAACTCAAAATTTATTTGAAATAGGGTATGTAAATAAAACACAATAAAAATTTGCATAATATATTCAAGTGGGCAATATAAACACGTCAGCTACGCTCTTATGCTGCGACCGTTCGTGTGTAGTGCGGGCGTACGACTGAGCGAACGCGGCCGGACAGTACGTACACTTGTATGGACGTTCGCCTGTGTGCGTACGCTTGTGGTTTAGGAGCGTACGGTTCGTCTGAAAAAAAAAACTATCTATATATATAAAACTCAACGAGCTAGCGCGCACGAGCAACTTTGTCTCCGCAACTATTTTGTCTCTCCCATCAACTGTATGGGGAGTTGCGTCGCTACGTGCGCGCACTTTCTTACTAGCTCATAGAGTTGATTGGAGAGACTAAATAGTGAAGGAGACAAAGTTGCTCGTGCGCGCTAGCACAAAGGTGACTGATATAGTGATCTATCAACGCAGAGCCCAAACCACTGGACGTATCAGGCTGAAATTTGGTCATAACGTAGGCATCCGCTAAGAAAGGATTTCCCGAAATTCTTGCGGGAACGGGGAAAAACATGGATGCATTACAAAGTCGTGGGCGGAAGCTAGTTCTACAATATCTATTAATGCAAACTCCAACATTTATTTAACCAATTAGAATTCTAAAGCACTTTTGAATCGTCACAACGTTTTTTTTAACATTTACCACCGATTCGGAAAGCAGTATCTATGGAGAAGAACCGGCAAGAAACTCGATAGTTGTTCTTTTAAAACTTATCAAGGAAAATATAGCAATTTGACAGGTTTGTTAGAGAAACAAATAGTTCCAAACAGGTAGTTAAAGAAAGATCGTGTGTGCCGAGTACACGTGTCGGAAGTGAAACTTCTTTGGCCTTTCAACGATAGAAAATTCTGTAAATGTGAAACTTCTTTAGGCCAATTGAGAGTAAAATTTCAAGGTCGCGTCGTGGCAATACCGTCACGTCATGGAGTAAGGCCGTAACCGTAAGTACCGATTTTGGTATCTTTCAATCTTGCTAATGAAGTTTCACTTTTGACACTTGTGCTCGGTACACACGCTTTTTTTAATTTTTTCTTATTTATATAAAAGTTGAAAGAATTTGTTTTATTCTAATTTTTTTGTCTAATTTACATAAAAGTTGTAAGAACTTAATATTTTCTTACTCACATGAAAACCTCGTCCACACACGTCGCATATTTTGTCCTTGGGCTTCACAGTTTTTTCGTGTACAAACTTCCTGTGTGTTCTCAACGAGAAACCGCTGACGAAATGCTGTAAAAATAAGTTAATTTCAATAAAAAATAAATATCACTACATAGTATACAAGTAATAACTGCGATAAAAACAACCGACTTCAAACTTGCACTTGCAAAATTCACAAATACCTACAGACAAAAATGCACATAAAATAAAAACTACTGGGCCTATCCGAATACAATTTTTATGGGACCAATTCGACACCATCCCGCATCGAACAAAAAAAGAATCACGTAAATCGGTTCAGAAACCTCGGAGTAATCAGTGTACATACATAAAAAAAAAAAACATACCGGCCGAATTGATAACCTCCTCCTTTTTTTTGAAGTTGGTTAAAAACAAAGTCACTTTCTCTGTCCCTATGTCCCTTTGTTTGCTTAAATCTTTAAAACTACGCAACGGATTTTGATGCAGTTTTTTTTAATAGATAGAGTGATTCAAGAGGAAGGTTTTAGTATATAATTTATTAGGTTTTAGACAAAGCGGGCGAAGCTGCGGGCGGTAAGCTAGTAATCAATATGATTTTTACTTATTTAAGGAGATGATTACGATATTAGTATATATTATTTGTATCACACACAAATAATATATACTAATATTATAAAGCTGAAGAGTTTGTTTGTTTGAACACGCTAATCTCAGGAACTACTGTAATCGTTAAGTGTGCGCAGGCGATTATTCCGTTACTATTACAGATATCAAAAAACCTTAAACTGATATTGAAAGTACTTAACCTAATGAGTAAAATGGCCATAATACATTTTTAAAAATTACACCCTGTATAGCCTTTAGTATCCATACCAATATTATAAATGCGAAAGTAACTCTGTCTGTCTGTCTGTTACTCGATCATGCCTAAACTACTGAACCAAATTGCATGAAATTCGGTATGGAAATATTTTGATACCCGAGAAAGGACATAGGCTACCTTTTATTGCGAAATATGTACCACGGGCGAAGCCGGGGCGGACCTCTAGTAGGCTATATCACGCTAAGACCAACAGGAGCAAAGCACTGCGAGTAAAACCGCGGGGCACAGATAGTTATACAAAAAAAAAAAACAATATTACCTTATTACAAATTTCACAATAGTGTTTTGTGGAACGAACATGCACCAATTTATAATGATTCTTCATATATGTATTCCGAGAAAATATCTTCCCACACTCCGGGCAAGGTACCCTGTAATATATTATTAAAGTTAAAATCTATACTAATATTATAAAGCTGAAGAGTTTGTTTGTTTGTACGCGCTAATCTTAGGAACTACTGGTGTGATTTGAAAAATTCTTTCCGTGTTAGATAGGCCATTTATCGAGGAAGGCTATAGGCTATATATCATCACGCTACGACCAACAGGAGTGGAGCCACGGGGGTGAAACCGCGCGGAGCAGCTAGTGTATTTGCTCGTACATATTATGATCATTTATGGGTGTTATACAATATTTTTCTCGCATAGGTATACTGCCATTTTATCACTGCGAGTAAAACTGCGGAGCACAGGTAGTAAGATATATTTTAAAATGCACAAAAGAAAAAAAATTACACAACACCGAACACCTTCAAACAATATTTTTCAAACACCATACAGAACATTCAATGGGCATTTTTCATACATTTTACATCCAAATATTATTCACTTCATCCAAACATTACACGGTACATTCAAAACGTCTTTTACACGTTCTATCACTACATAGTATAAAACAAAGTCGCTTTCTCTGTCCCTAGTCCCTTTGTATGCTGAAATCTTTAAAACTACGCAACGGATTTTGATGCGGTTTTTTTTAATAGATAGAGTGATTCAAGAGGAATGTTTTAGTATATAATTTATCAGGTTTTAGACAAAGCGGGCGAAGCCGCGGGCGTTAAGCTAGTACATCATAAAATATACACTTTAACGTAATACATAGGTTTTTTTTTAATGTGAAGAGCAGGCAAAGGCATACAACACATTCGACATTCAACACCTTGACGTATAACATAGTATATTTACAACACATTACACAGTATACAACACACAACACTTACTTTATAGGCGGACGTTGAACATGTGCCACGGCTGTACTAAGATGCCTCTTATACAAGTATTGGCTTGGAAACTGTCTGTCACACTCCACGCAATACGACAGCTCACGCTTGACCGTTTTATAAATTAATTCCGGGTGGAAATTCCGATAGTGCACTTCAAGCGAGTGGTATTTCGGAAAGTGACGTGCGCACACTTGACAGTAGGGGGGGAAGTGCTCTTTTCTGTGGGGGGGAGAAATATATTATTTTTGTATGAAAATAATATAAAAAAAAGAAATTGTATGAAATAAATAGTATAGTGAAATATTTTGTGTTTTATTTTTTTGAAAGGGATTACTTAGAATTTATACAATAAAGCATTTACACTAATATTATAAAGCTGAGAGTTTGTTTGTTTGAACGCGCTAATCTCAGGAACTACTGGACCGATTTGAAAAATTATTTCACTGTAAGATAGTTTTCATTTCTGTTAGACAGTTAGATAGCTTTCATTTCTCAAAGAAGGCTATAGGCTATATATCATCACGCTAAGACCAATAGGAGCGGAAATATGCGGGTAAAACCGCGGGGCACGGCTAGTAATATATCATACTTACATCATATGTCTTTCGAGACTGCTTTTCATTCCAAAAACTCGGCCGCAGTCATCGCAAATGTATTTTGTGTGATAATTCTTATAGTGATGTGTGAATTGTTGTGATGAACTGAAAAAATAATTATAAAAACATAATATAGTGAAGTCCCATGTCCCCTAGTGGGGTAACGGGCAGATGCAGCCTACTAACATTATAAACTAGTATTCCGCCCGATACTTGACTTCCGGTGACTGTCAAAGTAATACGTACAATTGTTGTGCTCCGCTATTTAAACCTCAATCATCTGTATAAGTTATCCATATTCAGTGAAAAGTGTAATTATTCATAAATAAACATCGAAACTGCACAAAAATCATCGGGAACTAAGAAAAGATAAGTTTTCAACAATTGAATTTACTAATTAATAATTCCTTATTTCAAAGCATTTCGATAACCAACAGCTGTTATTGACAGATGTCACATATTTGACAAGTGTCAAATACATACTGCCAACATAAGGAAAATATCGGGAGTTGCCATTCGAAAAAGATAAGGGAAAATATAAAAGTCGGGTGACACGATATTGACCATAGACTAAAACTAAATTTTTTAAAATGAATAATGAAGCACTTTTTGACAAACTTAAAACCGAAATGCAAAACCAAACTAAAGAAGTCTTAAATAAAATGGATGAAAAACTAGCACCTTTCACACGAGAAATTGAAGAATTACGATTAGAAAATAAAATTTTAAAAGAAAAAATAGCGAATTTGGAGAAAAACAGCAGATCAAACAACATTATTATTTATGGTCTTAAGGAAACAGAATCATCCCAAACAGATCTTTTGGAAAAAGTAACCCAGAAACTTACTACCCATCTGAACATTACGGTTGAACCTAAAGATGTAAATAAGATTTATAGAATCGGAAAAAAAAGATACTGTTGGAGGGAAAACTAGACCAATACTCATGGCATGTGTTAATGGTTGGTTGAAAAATACAATTATGAAGAATAAGAAGAAACTTGGTGATGTTTACGTATCGGAAGATTTTCCTAAAGAGGTCTTGCAAAAAAGAAGAGAACTACACGAAAGGGTCAAAGAAGAACGAGATAAAGGGAATTATGCGACTATTAACTACGATAAACTTATTATTAAAGATTATTCTACACAGACAAACAACCGGAAAAGGGATCTATCCATATCACCAACTACCCCAATCCAGCCAGAGAAAAACGTACCGACAAAAAATAAGAAAAACGCATTCACACTAATGAGAGGCCGATCCAACTCTACAACATCTCTAACTGGAAAAGTAGAACACAAAGCATAGCAAATACCTATCAGCCACCGGAACAATATAACACAAACCACAATAGAAGAACTTAAAAATACTTTCCCCAAGCCGGTTGGTCACCGTGGGGACAACGACCAACACCCTCACCCCTCAAAAATGAAGCGCAACCATCTGTTAAAAATCTGCACCTACAACGTAAGATCCTTAGCATCACAAGAACGATTAATTGAACTGCTGCATGCACTGAAAAGCGTAGACTTCGATATTATAGGACTGAGTGAAGTAAGGAGAATGGGCTGCAAAATCGAAGAATTACAGGAATACATACTCTGCTATACAGGAGAAACAAAGGGACTATATGGCGTAGGATTTTTAATCAAAAAGCATTATAAAAATTGCATAGTAAATTATAGTGGAATATCTGAAAGAGTAGCGGTATTACAACTTAATCTAAACAAACAACTTCTTACACTTGTTCAAGCATACGCACCTACCGAAAAAGCGAGCGAGGAAGAACTTGATAGATTCTACAACGATCTTAGGACGGCCCAGGAAATTGAAGGCAAAACCGTATTCGTTATGGGAGATTTCAACGCCCAAATAGGACAACCATCTAGTCATGAAAATTTTGTAATGGGTAAATTTGGATATGGGAGACGGAATGCTAGAGGTGAAAGATTAATTCAATATGCTTGCGAACAAAAACTGTTTATAATGAACACATATTTTAAAAAGAGGCACAATAGGAGATGGACTTGGGTGTCGCCAGACCATAGAACGAGAAACGAAATTGATTTTATAATGTGTAATGAACCTAAAATTATAAATAATGTAGAAGTTCTGAATAAACTGTCCTATCCGTCAGACCATAGATTAGTACGAGCATCTCTTTCATTAAAAATACCGAAATTGAGCAGGAAAACTTTCAGATCGAAACATAAGTTACCTTCAACTGACCAAGAAAAAATGTTCTACATAAAGCTACTGAAACAAAATTTAGAAAATAATATAAATCTCAATCATGATACAAAAAACATACAATATTTCTACGACAAATTAGAAAACATAATCTCAACAAGCGTTATTAAAAAACCTACAACTAATAACAGAGACAATAAAACTCACATACTAAGCGAATCAACAATAAAACTACTAAACAGGCGAACAGAATTATTAAAAACTAAAAATAAAACAAAAGAAATTAAAGAGGAACTTAAAAAATTGTTTAAATTATCAAATAAAGAAATAGCAAGAGATTACAAAAACCATAGAAGCAAAATTATAGAGAAAAACTTAGACAAATACAGAAGCATCAAACGAGCTAACAAAGAACTTACTACACATAAAGACTGGATACTTAAACTAAACAAAAAGCAAGACACAACTAAAACACGTCAGGATATTATTAACTACGCAACTTCATTTTATAAAGAATTATATAAGAAACCAGAAATAATGATACAAAATACACAGAAAAAGTCCTTGAGTACGCAACATAAGGTAGATATTGTAAACGAATTTGTTAGTGAGGACGAAGTATTAAAACATATCAAAAAACTAAAATCTGACAAAAGTCCAGGCCCAGATAATATTACCAATGAAGCTTTAAAGATAGGTGCACCAGTACTCACTCCATATCTCGCACAACTTTATAACTTAGTACTTCAAACCGAAAATGTACCTAAACAATGGTACTGCTCAGAGATAGTTTTGCTCTACAAAAAAGGTGATCCATTAGATATTGCTAATTATAGACCTATTAGCCTTCTATCTAGTATTTATAAACTTTTCACATCCATACTTTTGAGTCGGTTAACACCACTAATAGATTCCCAACAACCAATTGAACAAGCAGGCTTTCGTTCAGCCTTTTCAACTATAGATCATATCCACACGTTAGACCAAGTACTAGAGAAATATAAAGAGTTCAATCACCCGCTTTATGTAGCTTTTGTTGACTACTCAAAAGCATTCGACTCCATTACTCACTGTTCAATTTGGAAAGCGCTCGAATCATGCAAAATAAGTACCACATATATAAACATTCTAAAGAACATCTACTCTCATAGTGTAAGCAGAATACGGTTAGAAAACAAAGGAGAAGAGATACAAATCGGACGAGGAGTTAGACAAGGCGACCCCTTATCGCCAAAGCTGTTCATCGCAGTATTGGAGGACGTCTTCCAGAGTATTGACTGGAAAAACAAAGGGCTGTGGATTTCAGGCCGATATCTTAGTCATCTAAGATTCGCAGATGACATAGTTCTATTTGCCAACTCAGCCAACGAACTAGAACAAATGTTACAACTGTTATCGAACTCCAGCCAGGAAGTAGGCCTACATATGAACCTTCAAAAAACTAAAATAATGACCAATTCTCGAACTAAATTAATACAAATATCCGGTAATAAAATCGAATATGTTAACAGCTACATATATCTAGGAAAGCTAGTATCATTTAACGAAAACTGTAATGAAGAAGAAGTTGATAGAAGAATTAATGGGACATGGAAAAAATTTTGGGCTCAAAAAGAAATTTTAAAAGGAGACTACCACATAGGATTGAAGAGAATAGTGATGGATACTTGTATTTTACCTAGTTTGACATACGGGAGCCAGACATGGACATATACAAAGAAAATTAAAAACAAAATTACCACATGCCAACGTTCAATGGAACGAAGTATATTAAAAATAAAAAAAATACAGAAGATTAGAAGCAAAGACATAAGAAATAAAACTAAACTAACAGATGCTCTCCGCCAAGCTCTACATCTCAAATGGCAATGGGCGGGTCACATATCGAGATATACAGATAACAGATGGACATTACTGACAACTAAATGGGCAGGACCAACAGGAAAAAGGAAAAAAGGTAAACCAAGAAAGCGATGGGCTGATGATTTAATAGAAACGGTGGGCAAAAACTGGATGAAAATTTCACAGGATAGGATTACATGGAAGAGGAGAGAGGAGGCTTTTACCCAATAAGGGGTCCGTGGAAATAAGAAAAAATTAAACTAACATTAGATACTAAAATAAATTAAGTTAAACTAACAACTAACAAAACATTTGAAATGTAAATTTTGATTTATTACACGGAATAAATGAGCTTTATTATTATTATTATTATTCCGCCCGCGGCTTCGCCCGCGTTTGCAAAGGAAAACCCGCATAGTTCCCGTTCCCGTGGGATTTCCGGGATAAAAACTATCCTATGTGTTAATACAAGTTGTAATCGGTTCAGTAGTTTTTACGTGAAAGAGTAACAAACATCCATACAAACTTTCGCATTTATAATATTAGTAGGATATATTAATATATCTATATATTATATATTATTATAAATGCGAAAGTTTGTGAGGATATATGTGTGTGTGTGTGTGTGTGTTTGTTACTCTTTCTCGCAAATACTACTGAACCGATTTATTCAAACCAATGAAATTTAGCACACATATAGAGGGTAACTTGGATTAACACATAGGATAGGTAATATCCCGGAAATCCCACGGGAACGGGAACTATTTTCACCCGCGGCTTCTCCCACGTTATCAAATAAAAATAATCTCTAAATAAAGTTCTATTTGTTAATCCAAGTTACCCTCTATATTTTTGCTAAATTTCATTGTAATCGGTTCAGTAGTATTTGCGTGAAATAGTAACAAACATACATACACATACATCCATCCTCACATACTTTTGAATCTATAGTAATATTATGAAGCTGAAGAGTTGGTTTGTTTGAACGCGCTAATCCCAGGAACTACTGGTCCGATTTGAAAAATTCTTTCGGTGTTAGATAGCCCATTTATCGAGCAAGGCTATAGGCTATATATCATCACGGTAAGACCAATAGGAACAGAGCAATGCGGGCGAAACCGCGGGGCACAGCTAGTTTATACTACTAGCTTACCGCCCGCGGCTTTGCCCGCTTTCTCTAAAACGATTTGAGATTTAAACTATCCTATCTCTCAAGTTGGATCGAACTGCACATGGTGTGCGAATTTTATTTTAATCGGTTAAGTGGTTTAGGAGTCCATTGAGGACAAACATTGTGACACGAGATATATATATACACCACTATTTTTTAATCAGTACATAAAATTTTACAGGGTGTTAAGTACCTTTAACCAATCATATTTGTGTAAGAAATAATTAAAAACACTAACAAACAGAAATGTCCCAAAATTGTCCACATAAATATGTAAAAATTGTTAAACCTATTCTTAGTCAATGACCCACACTAGGTATAGTGTTGTAATTTTCTAGCGTACGATTTCGAATAGGTCCGCTGGACAGCTCCATTGATAAATTCCGGCAAACTCGCGTCGAAGCTCGCCATCCTTCACCCCGCCACCCCCTTCCCTCTGTGGCCTGCGCCCGCGTCGCAGTTCGCAATTTATCGCAGTTCGCAGTTCGCACCCCAACGCCGAACGCGTTGCGACAACGGACAAACAGTGCCTAATTGTTAGCGGAAGTGAAAACTTGCTTTTTTTCGTCGCGTTTGTTTACGTTTTTCCTGGTACAATATCATATCACGGGATTATGTACTTATGCTTCGTGCGTTCTTTTTGAGTGGAGAAAATGCGAGTGCAGCAGTACGTATGTACAGATAATAGTACCCGAGTCCCGAACGCTCGATCGCCAAATGTACGAACCGTCGTGGTAAATGCTTACCAGCAGGCGTTGTCACAAAATGCTAACGTGTAATGTACTAGCGTATTTTTAAGAGGATCCTCGACGTAGTACGAATGTCGAATAACGCTGCGGTTCATGAATTTCTCACAGCGGAGTTTGGAAGTCAGTGGATCGGTCGAGGCGGGCCTGCTGCTTGGCCTCCTCGCTCACCTGATCTCACACCCTTGGACCTCTTTTTGTGGAGTGAAATTAAGTGAACAAAAGTGAGCCGGTTAGTGTCGAACAATAATTAAAACAGCGCATATTGGATGAAGTGAAAAGACAAAAAAACATACCTACTTACTTCTCTCGTTAAAAAACAATTTAATAAAACGTGCACGTCTGTGTATTGATAACGGTGGTGGACATTTTGAAGGACAATTTTATTATTGAAATACTTGTAAGGTTAGTTAAGATAATTGTAAATACCAGCTGATTCTAACTTCACACGCCAAAATCGTTTTTTCTTTCAATACAGATTAGGTATTGTAAAAACAGCTGATTCTAATTTCTTAAACACGCCAAAATCGTTTTTTCTTTCAATACAGAGTAGGTATTGTAAAAAACAGCTGATTCTAACTTCTTAATTTATACGTCAAAATTCGATTTTGATATTGTTTGTTTTGTAATTGCATACCTATGTACCTATTTAATTTATTGTAAAAAAGTAATTATTCCGGTCCTAAGCCCGGATGAAGTATGAAGGGGAGATTTGAATTTAGGAAATTAAAATAAATAAAGTTAGTAACTACATCTCTTGTTTCATTTTATTGCCCAAGGTTAGGTAATACTATCAATGAATAGGTGAATGAACTCTGCAATGTGTCTATGATTTTAGTGAGACTTTCTTAAATAAACAAATGATTATATCTTTGCTATCTATCGATATTATGTAATTCTAACATCATGATCACGATAATAAAGTATTCGCTAACATGTCTTTAAAGTTTTTGTACTGATTTAAAAATAGTGGTGTATATATATATATATATATATACAGGGTTACTTGTAAAACACCAGCAACCTCGCAGGACAAGATAGCTAACATCTTAAGTAACAACATTTGTTCTACGACTTTTGATAATTTGTTAGATTTTATTTTCATACAAAAATAAATATTCATTTAATTTTCCGTTTGAATATTATAAACTCTACGCGCATTCCGAAACTTACGTAAACAAGAAGCGAACGGGAGGGGAAAGGGGGCGTCGCGTCGTCCTTTCGATAATGAATAGAACATAGACTTACAAATGTTAGGAGAGTACAATAAAAGTTTAAAAAATAATTTAAAAATAATTTATTGCGTTATGCCAAAAGTCGTAGATCAAATGTTGTTACTTATGATGTTAGCTATCTTGTCCTGCGAGGTTGCCGGTGTTTTACAAATAACCCTGTATATTAGACTAGCTGCCCCGCGCGGTTTCGCCCCCGTAGCTCCACTCCTGTTGCCCGTAGCGTGATGAAATATAGCCTATAACCTTCCTCGATAAACGGGCTATCTAACACCGAAAGAATTTTTCAAATCGGACCAGTAGTTCCCGAGATTAGTGCGTTCAAACAAACAAACAAACAAACTCTTCAGCTTTATAATATTAGTATAGATTAGTATAAGGATAGGGTTACTTACAATATTTGCATCCCGCAGTTCTTACAACTATACATTCGGCTATGCGTATTAACCAAATGTAGATTCATCTCAAACTTCGATCTACAGAACGTTGTACAAAATGTACATTTGTATAGAATATTATGCGATCTCCAATGCTCGTTTAGTTGGGAGTGAGTGTCGAAGGTGTCCTTACATTCGCTGCAACGTAACGGTGATGTGTCCTGGAATAAATAAACACAAAAAAATTAAAAATTAAAGGCAAAACAGATGCTGAGCGTTTATTTAATAGGAGGATTTCTCCTCTTCAAGAGGAGAGTGAACAGGTATGTATTTTCTTTAATAGGCTTATAATATGTAAATATATATATACATATCTATGAACGTACTGCCGCTCCAATCGCTCCAGAGAGGGGCCACTGAAAATCAGCGTTGCAACTATGTTGCAACATAAGCTGAGTGGCTACCTGACTTGGCTCCACTTAATTTTATTTTACAGTTACGTTTATTGTTCTTGTATTGTTTTTGTTTTATGTTGTGTTGTTTTAATTATAATTTTATTTATTGTAATTTGTATTCTGTGTTAATTGTGTTTGTGGAGTCAAATAAACGATCTTCCATTTCATTTTCATTCATTTCAGGTATATTCTAGGGAAGCGCGCACCATCTAAGGCCACATCTCAGCTTACCATCAGGCGAGATCGTGACCGTGTGTCACTCGGGGACTGTGGCGGTTGCGCTATTGCATGCTATGCCTTCAAGCCACACCTCCGCCCCTCGGAGTGGGGAGCGTGAGGTTTTTTCGTTACGGAATTTCTCGATTCGGTCCCCGGAAATACCTATGCGGGAATGGTAACTATGCGGGTTTTCCTTTGACTACGCGGGCGAAATCGTGTGCGAAAAGCTAGTTTATAATATAAGAATACATCCTAATAACTTAATACATACCGTTGGATGAGCGAAATCACCATGCCTATGTACATCGCTAACCCGTTTGTATTTCATCTTGCATTTCTTACACGCATATCTATACTGACTCTTCCCTCTCTTACAATCCCTTTCCCTTTGCAGAACCTCCTCTATCTCCGCATTATCGAGCACCATTTTCTTAAAATACTTCTCTATTCTCTTCAAATCCAATTCGTTCTTAGTTATTATGGCTTTCCGTTCAAATTTGCCAACAAAATTCTTCTTTTTCGGCTTATCGCTGTCGCTTTGACTGTATTCGTCTTTCACGTCGTAATCAAAGTCGTCCGTTTCCTGCTTCACTTCTATTGTTAGTTCTTGTAACGTTTCGAGTGGTTTAAGTTTTTCCACCTCTTCATCGTGATCTAGTGTGACGTCATAGTCTTGGTTGTGATGTATTTGTAGTGATGATAGTGGTGTGATGTGTATGTTTAACTGAAAAAAAAAAGAATTATTTATATTAGTTAAGTTGTTTTAGTTTAACAGCAAATAATATATATTTAAAGCACACACACAATTTTTTTTTCAACTTTTTTTTCATGTTGAAATTGATATTTTTGGTTTTATGGCATTCAAATGCTTTATAAATTTAAATTGTAAAGAATAGAAAAAATTCGACATTCCGGGGCGGATCACGGATGCCTGACCAACTTGGCCACTCGTGACGTCGTGATCGAATTTTTTCTATTCTTTATAATTTTTTTTTTCATACTTCGTTCAGCATAATAAGATAACATCATGAAATAAATGTGTTGTAAGCAATCTTTGGTAAGAGGAGGTTTGTCAATAAAACCGGAGTCACAATATAAAGATTCTACTGTATTAGTAAAAACTATTTCAAGACCTGACATTACTCTCTCTCGCTAAGAACCATCCTTGTACTTCAGGGAATGTAAAAAAAGATTTAACTAAATCAGTTCAGCCGTTCTCTAGTTATGCGCTTACCAACATTTTGCGACTCATTTTTATATTATAGATATACCTAGTTATGAATTTGAATATTAAATATTTCTCATAATGATTATAGTTACAATAAATAAGTTATAAGGTTTTTTTATCTCACCTGATCTAATTGAACTGACGTTTCTAAAACATACTGCGCCTTATTAATTTTCCTTTGAAATATCGCAATTTTCCTCACCATCGCCTTGCATTCCCAGCATAATTGTATTTGTAAGTACTTGGGTTCCTGAAATTTTAATTTTAGGATCTAAATAAATCAAGCACAAAGCTTTTTAATACATATTTTGGGGAAAAAATTGGGAGAAAAAATCACCAAATCAAGCAACAAGTGGCCATTGGCCAACTATCCTTTTCTCAAAGCAATTAGGCCCTGGCCCCGTTCGACCCCTAGCTATTATCTATACTAATATTATAAAGCTGAAGAGTTTGTTTGTTTGAACACGCTAATCTCAGGAACTACTGGACCAATTTGAAAAATTATTTTGTTGCTAACAACAAATCAACAAAAGGTGAGGAAGGTTATAGGCTATATATCATCACGCTTAGACTAACAGGAGCGGAGCAATGCGGGTAAACCGCGGGGCAGCTTGTTTGTAATAATTTGTAACAAAAATAACATAGGTACTGTTATTTCCATTTATATAAAACTATATCATCTATAAATGACAATGGCATGTTTACACATGTTATTTTTTTTACATACTAAACATATAACATACATACATGGATTTAAAGATAAATAGTACATATTTACAAGTTGTAGGGATCACTGTCAATATTTACATAGGCAAATAAAGCATTTAAAACATACCAGATAAACAGCCGGTTTAGACAGCAGCATGATAAATAAGTCTTGTCTCTCCACAGTGCTCGTATGTCTGTCCACGCTTAAGCAACCACTACAGACTCCATCCCGAGTTTCGGACTTAATAGATTCCATGTTATCACTGTTTCTGACTATTTTACCCCTTAATTATACTCCTTAATAATTTGAGAGACATATTTTATACTGCGTAGCATCTATCACATATTTGTTAAGAGTTTTCCATTATTATTTACAAGTAATTGTGATTATAAACACGATTATAAATTAAGTATATTTTGTGATCTACTTTTGTATTCAAGAAAATTTACTAAGTACATTATTTATTAAGTGATGGTTAGTATTAATATTAATAAGAAAGAAAGGTTTTTATGTTTTTTACAAATACAAACGACTTTTTTATTTTCTTCTTTGCTAATAATCACTTCTGAGTTCTACCTCCGAGCTTCATTTTTTTGGATTTGACGTTTCACGAATTCACATTTCACGACAATATTCACGAGACACGATCACGTTTGACATTTGAATTGTTATTATGAACCACAGATTATGTATTAGTCACTACACAGATTGTAATAATTTGTAACAAAAATAACTTTGGCACTGTTATTTCTATTTATATAAACTATATCATCTGTAAATTACAATGGTATGTTTAAATGTGTTATTTTTTTACATATTAAACACATAACATACATACACATGGATTTAAAGATAAATAGTATTTACAAGTTGTAGGGTAAGTCAATATTTACATAGGCAAATAAGGCATTTAAACTGTGCATTTATACATACCAGGGGCCTTAGTAACAATTACAAAACGATATTAACGAAGTTAGAAATCGCAAAAATGTATGGGATAGTTGGGATAGACATTAGATAGACCACGTGATCTAACGCGGCCTTAGATCATTAAGTAATGGATGGAGTACGCTGGCAAATGTTCTAACTAAACTTTCTGCTGATTTTGGTGCGGGGAGGGTAACTCACACTATTAAAACACCATCACACATTCACAAAAATAATTTGTGTCACGAAAGTCGTAAAAATTTACGACCTTTTAAGTGACGAGTTTTTAAAATCAACTCTATCCCTAAGTTCATAAAGATTAAATTTGTATTTCATTCCAAGTTGTCTTGTGGGGAGTGCGGTTCAATATCGCGTTCTAAATTCAACTTTATAACTAAAGTCATAAAGATTAAATTTGTATTTCTTTAAAAGATAGTCTCGTTAGGAATGCGGTTCATTATCGCGTTTTAAATTCAACTTTATCTCTTAGTTCATAAAGATTAAATTTGTATATTTTCTGGCTCTGCCTTCCAAGCCAGAGTTCGTGGGTTTGATTCCCACCCGGGGCAAATATTTGTGTGATGAACATAGATGTTTTCTCTGTGTCTGGGTGTTAATTATCTATATAAGTATTTTTAAAATTATATATATGTATGTTTATCAGCCATCTGCTGCTCTTATTTTATTTTATATAGCTCTTATTTTATACTAGTTTTACAGGTTTTACTATTTAAAGGCCCTACTCACGGTTCAACACAACCAACAATCTGCTGAAACAATTTGTTGCAGTCGCGATTGAGCGTTCTCTACTCACGATTCATCCAACCCTCAATCTGATGACACAATTTCATTCCGCGATTGCTTGCCACAACGTGTGCACGTCACGTTGATGCCTGGCCTGATGCTAAACCTCAACGCAATAATACGCATTATTAATGGTTAAACTAATTTATGAAATATAAGATAAAAATCTTTGTAAAGCTTGTATTTTTTCCAATTTTATTGATAGATTTCAAGGGCTATAAAGTATAAACGGCTATAAAATATAAACATCTTCCTCAAATATGTAAAAATGACTTTCCCGCGTTTATCTCAAAACCGCCATTTTGCGATTAACGCGGCAGCGCGATTGAGCCGAGATTGGAGCAATCACAATACTCACGTTTCAACACGCACACAATCTGCTGAGACAATTTGTCGGGTTGCTTCCGCGCCGATCCAATACGCAACATGTTGGGTTACCTACGCCCCCAACGTGCCCTCAACTATACTATTCACGACACAATCTGTCAGCTCACTGCAGATTGTGTCAACAGATTGTTACTGAAATTGAATCGTGAGTAGGCTACTTTAGAGTTTTGAGGAGTTTTGACGTTTAACAAAATATGTCAAACACAGATGTCATTTGTCAAACTCAAACGTGAAACGAGTCGACATCGACATCAAAATTATTATAAAAATAAAAAATCTAAAACGTTGTCCGGGAGCTGATTGTGATTTTATGATTGAATTCTTATCTGTTTTAAAGTTAGTTCAAACTCAATAAACAAGTTATGACAAATTATATAAAACCTATCGTTTTCTGCGAGGGTTGTTTGTCCACGGATAGAAAACTAACAGATGTCGGAGAATTTTATGATATTTACGTTAATCTTTTTATTGAAGCTTCCAGCAAGGTAAGAATTGATATTAACATATATAATATGTCAAAATTTATTGGAACGAAGTTCCTTATCGCGCGCTGCGAAAGGGGGCAAGACGGAAAAAATTAAGATGAAAAGTTGTACATAACGACACTTTTTGCTACATATATAAAGTTGTAAGCCGTGCGCGTGTTTCTCTATCTGTCTCTCTCTAACTTAAAACTTTGTTCCATCCGAGTTGTTTTTTTTACATATTTAAAAAAATATTCTAAATTTTGTATGTATGGATGTTTGTTACTCTTTCACACAAAAACTAATGAACCAATTACAATAAAATTTGGCATAGAGGGTAACTTGGATTAACACAGGATAGGTTTTATTCCTGAAGTCCTACAGAAATGGGAGCTATGCAGATTTTTCTTTGAAAACATGGCTGATGCCACAGCCAGAAAGCTAGTATTGTGTATACGAAAGAATTCTACCTTATTTTTTTTCTACAAAGTTTTTCATTTGTCCACAGCTATCAAAAAACCCTCTATTCTGCTGGGAATGTAATGCTGTATTACGAACAATACACAAGTTTCGAGAGAGAGTTCAACAGGCCAATAGTTACTTAAATGAAGGCTTGAATAAGTTTAAAAGAGTAAGTAAACCTAATATATATAACTAGCTTATTGCCCGCGGCTTCACCCGCTTTGTCTAAAATCTAATAAATTATATACTAAAACCTTCCTCTTCAATCACCCTATTTATTAAGAAACCGCATCCAAAATCCCATGCATAGTTTCGAATATGTAAGCATACGTAGGGACATAGAATGCAACTTTGTTTTATACTCTGTAGTTATAATTTCCTGTAGTACAAGTTGCTAAAGAATGATCACAGCATGAAGCAAACTAACTTATAAAATCTCTTAATAGATATTTTTAAAACTTTGATTGACTATTTCAGGTAAAAATCTGCTTATCAACATTATCTACCTCAAACATATCAAATAATATCATATATGCTGTACATAGTGAAGAAAATGACAATAATTTTAAAGAAGAAGACATAGCAGCTGATGATAATTTTGATAATGTATCAACAGTAGACGAACCGTTAATCGTACCAATTGAATTTAAAACTGAGAAAAGTGACAATTCCGACTTCGAAAATGACTTTTCTATCGAAACAGACTATATAAATATAGAAAACATAGACAAAGACAAAAAATTGCATTTGGAAAAGCAGGACACAGACAATATAGATGATGACAAAAAATTGCTTTTGGAAGAACAAGACATAGACAAAAAGAAAAGAAAACGTCCAAAATCATATATTAATGTGAGATACACTGTGAAGGAATATAGTAAAGAGGAAATGATAGAAATGCGTAAAAAATGCGAGAGAGTTTTTATGGACGATTCTGAGATGGCGTTATGGCGGGAAAAAGCGAAATTGGCGCATAATTACAGAACAATGGCATATAAATGTGAAACTTGTATATCTGGGTTTGCTAAGAAGCAATATTATGATAAGCATGTTAGGAGATTCCATTCTAAGGTAAGTTAATTATTATTTTAATTTTTTAATGATCACCATGAGTCCCAGCAGTGGGAATATACTCGGGCTTGAGGGTATATTGAGTTTATAAGTTACTCAAAGTTGTACTCAAACATTTATAGTTTTATCTTTAAAAATATTAGCAATCAACACTTCTATAGCCCCTATTTCACTTCCATTACAATATTTCCTACAGTACGGCGACGAATGTACTTGCGTGGAACTGGCGGGGGGGTCGGGCGACGCGGGCCGCGTACCGCAAACACGCTTAGTTTGCAGTACTAAACGCGAAAGGACGACGCAGTCGTATTTTTTGTGTAATAGTTCAATTCAATTCAAATTCAAATATATTTATTTGCTCGTCATTTACAAGCAAATAAATATAGTGTCTTATACGAGTCATATACAAGCAAATAAATATAGTGTTTTTAGGGGTGTTTATTTTATTATACTTACATAATATTCTAATAATTTAGGCATACATAGGGACAGAGAAAGCGACTTTGTTTTATATGTACTATGTAGTGATTAGTATTAGTATAGATTTGTGAATTTCAGGGTAGTGGCGATTATGAGTGTTCGATTTGCAAGCAGCGAATCTTGAGTGTTAGAAAACTCTCACACATGGACATGCATACAACTAAATATATATGCTGTGTGTGTGGTGTGGAATGTCATCCGTCATATAATTTGGATTGTCACTTGAATTCAACTCACAAACGTGTGGTGCAATGTAAGAAGTGCAATTTGCAGTTTAAGTAAGTATTTTGTGAATGATTTAGTTCAGGTATTAAAACCCTAATATTATATTTTTTGGTTTTATGGCATTCAAATGCTTTATAAATAGAAATTTATAAAGAATAGAAAAAAAGCATTTGAATGCCATAAAACCAAAAAATATAAATTCAACAAAAAAGGTCGTGTTCCATCGTTACAATATTGTATTCACTGAAAAGTGCTTCATATTGGTTGAGATGGTTGTTAAATCGTCTCAATAGATGGCGCGCGGTGTGTCCCTTAAGACACATAAAACTGAAAGAATAGAATAAATTCGATTACTCAGGCGGGTCACGAGTGGCTGAGTTGGTTAGGCATCCGCCCCGGAATGGCGCGAAGGATGCGGGTTCGAGTCCCGCCTCGTGATCGAATTTTTTCTATTCTTTATAAATTTATACCCTGATATTAGTTAAGGGGACTAGAAGAGTTGAACGCGAGTTTTATAATGCTTTAAACTTTAAAGTATATGATTAACTTAAAAAATCTCAGATAAATATACGATATTCTTCCGCTTTGTCTAAAACCTAATAAATTTTATACTAAAACCTTCCTCGAGAATCACTCTTATCTCTTAAAAAAAAACCGCATCAAAATCCATTGCGTAGTTTTAAAGATTTAAGCATACATAGGGACATAGGGACAGAGACACCGACTTTGTTTTATACTGTAGTGATATTTGTAGTGATTAAAAAAATTGAAATTTACAGCAATCGCACAGAATGCAGTAGGCATTATATTAAGACGCATTTGCGATTTATATGTGATTATTGCAATCACGGTTTCACGATGAAGAAAAGACTCATTCATCATATTGGGTACGTACCAAAGAAATCTATTCATGAATATTATAAAGCTGAAGTACACGTATTGTAGGTATCTAATAGTTATGCCACATTCACACATTCGAATAGCGAAGTATAATAAAATAAATATAACTAACACAATTGAGTAACACGTAAAATGTAAAGTATGCATGTTAGTAAGCTCGCTATTCGAATGTGTAGATGCGGCATTATATAGCGGCATGAAAACTAGATTATATTATACTTATACTTTTTTTACTCAGGAATAAATCTATAGGTACTTCTATACTAATATTATAAAGCTGAAGAGTTTGTATGTTTGAACACGCTAATCTCAGGAACTACTGGTACGATTTGTAAAATTCTTTCGGTGTTAGATAGCCCATTTATCGAGGAAGGCTATAGGCTATATATCATCTCGCTGAGACAGGAGTGAAGCAACGCGGGTAAAACCGCGGGGCACAGATAGTAGTTTATAACACAATAGAACTATAGATATTATCGTATTCAGTACCATAGATAATCAAAGAGTTTGTAGTCTGGCCAGCCAAAGCTGAACCCAGTAAAAGGCGGCAAATTTAAAAAATATGGACCTGGTAACATCGGCTTTAGAAGGAAAAAAACATTTTGATACTTTTGATATTCTTAGAGGTGATCATAGTATATAGGTACATTAGGTACACAACACAGCAGGATTTAAACGTTATTAAAGCAAATGATTTGAACCATTTTCAACAAAACTGACAACTAACTACGCCGAAACGCCATGATGACATTCCATAGTGTGGCTGCTACAAAAAACACTGGGTTCAGCTTTGGCTGGCCTAACTCTAATTACAAAGAGTAATCATAAAGTTAGTGGTACAAGTGTTTAACAGTTTTTATCTCAACAAATCAGTTGTTTCATTAATAGCATATTTAAAGGTACATGAAAGCAGAAGGCAATTATTAAAAAAAAAGAAAACTAAATTTCCTTCATCTGGACAAAAATTAAATGGGAACAATAGATGGCACTACCTATCAAATAAAAAAGAACGGGCGTGCCGAGCAGACGTGTCAGAAGTGAAACTTCTTTGGCAAGATCGCGTTACTCCATAACGTTTTTGGTCCTCCATGGTTTTTGTTATGACGTGACATTGAATTTTTACTCTCAACGCGCCTAAAGAAGTTTCACTTCAAAAATAAGAAATATCATCAAAATCGGTTCACCAGTGGCAGTGACCCGCTCTTCCTTAACCCATTGAGCCCCGAGCGGCCCGATCGCATCACGACACAATAGATTTTCTATTGTGTCTGTGATTCCGGGGGCTGAGTTATTAACTAAAGTTTATACGTGTGCGTAACGGAAAAATGTTACATTAAATTTTTTTTTTCCAACCCCGATAAAGTTTCACTTCAAAAAAAAAAAATTTATTTGTTTAAATTTTGGTACTGCTCCACGATTTTATATAATTACAAGAGCATTATAAAAAAGCCCTTCTTTTTCATATTTTACATCTATATCTCACAGCGAAATATAGTAGATAATTGTATGTATGTGTGTGTACCTATGTGTGTAATCTAATCTATGCTATATGATTTTGAAAATTTCCACAGATTACGTCACACAGAGCACAGATGCAAGATATGTGACAAATTATACTATTCACAACACACACTGAAAAGGCACAACTTTGCGGTTCATGTTAAATCAATCTCGGAAGAAACTTATTGCGTTGAATGCAATCTTCATTTTAATAATGAAATTTTGTTGAAACATCACTTGACGACGAGCACGAAGCATGTGCAGAAGAGGTGTGTTATTTTTTTTTTTAGTGGCATAGATAAAAAAATGTGTGCGTGTACTAGTGTACACACGTAAGAAGTGAAACTTCTTTATGACCTTATTTTTCATAAAATAATTTACTATATGCATCTTTACAGAAATACGTCAAATCACGCGTTGTAGGGATAAGAAAAAGATGGCGCGTAACGGAAAAATGTTACATTAAATTTTTTTTTTCCAACCCCGATAAAGTTTCACTTCAAAAAAAAAAAATTATTTGTTTAAATTTTGGTACTGCTCCACGATTTTATATAATTACAAGAGCATTATAAAAAAGCCCTTCTTTTTCATATTTTACATCTATATCTCACAGCGAAATATAGTAGATAATTGTAAAAATATACAGGGTGTCTCACTATTGGTATTATGGTATACTAAGCGCGAAGGGACTTGTAGTTTTACATACACTGATCACGTGAAAAATACTTAAACAACAAAATAACATAAAAAAAATATTGCTAATTTTTTCCTGATAATCCATTTTTTCTTCCCTAGCTTCGCGCAGCCGGCATATACCGCTTCGCTAATGTGAGCATTTTGTCTATGAAAACATAATCTTAAACGATAGGTCACGTGCTGGTATCAAAGATGGGCGGGTTGCTTGTTATGGGTGTACACATGGAGTTTTAAGAATTCATCTATTTGAAATAAACTGCGTCTGGAATTTTATAAGTATTTCTTACGTACTCAGCGTATGCAAAACTATAACCTCCTTTGAGTTTAGTATACCAACAGTGGGACACCCTGTATATGTTGTATCTATGAAAAAGTATGTACATTACTAGCTGTTCCAGGTAAGGTTGTTCTGCTTTACTCTTATCAATTAAGGGTATGAAAAGAGATGTCGTTCGATTCTCAGATGTACCCATTACGCAAACAAATTCAAATTCAAATCATTTACTGCATACCAATACATTTTTACATACATATTAGCAACCTTATGCAGGCATTGCAATACAATTTCATTACAATCGATCAAGCCATTGAGGAGTATTTAAATAAATCAATAAATATTTCAGGACAATTTTAACACACGGCACGATCTGATCCCATACTAAGCTTTCGCTTGTGTTATGGAAACCAGATGACTGATAAACATACATATATAATTTTAAATAAATACTTATATATAGATAATTAACAACCAGACACAGATCAAACATCTATGTTCATCAAAAAACAAATATTTGTCCCGGGTGGGAATCGAGCCCACGCCCCACTGCCTCTGGCTTGGAAGGCAGGGCCACTTGGTAGTGGTTGGCTTGGTTGGTACCAAGCCAACCGGTCAGTTAGAACTTAGAGCATGGTAACTAACATTGTGACACGATCATTTTATACATAAAATGATATGTACATAACCCATTATACATATAAAACTGTAAACTAGATTTTCAAACTATAATTTTTATTTATTTTTATTTTTTTTTCAGATTTCCATGTACAGAGTGTGATAAAGTGTATCATAAGAGGACAACATTGAATAATCATTATAATTTAGTACATCTGCAGAAGACTAAAAACTACTGTGAACTATGTGACCGAGTGAGTTTTTATCTTACTTCCTACTAATATTATAAATGCGAAAGTTTGTGAGGATGGATGTATGTGTATGTATGTATGTTTGTTACTCTTTCACGCAAATACTACTGAACCGATTATAATGAAATTTAGCACACATATAGAGCAACTTGGCTTAACACATGGGATAAGTGTCCAAGTTTGAGTTAAATCTTTCTGTTCGTAGTTTAAATCGAGTATCAAGAAGTTTGTTACATACAAATATACAGGTGAAGTTCATAAAAGTGTGTTAAAAAAATAAAGCATAGAGAAGCAGAATTTTTATAAGTATAGTAGAGCCATTTTAATAGGCAACATTTGACAGTTCAAAAAAATTCAACAACGTAACCTAGTAACGGTGACATAGAATAACATGATATATTTCGTTTTGTTAGAACTTCACATTTGCTTAACATTTTTCAATTACGATTACATATTTAATTATAATAATTTAATAATAATGACCGATACAAGTAATTTTAAGATTTGATTTGACTTATAAACCATTCTTAACATAATAATCAATTTCTGATTTAAAGAACTGACGTCGCTACAATTTTGTGTCAATAAACCTTTTTTATTTTTAAATACAAGAGAAGTATCGAAAAATATACTTGTCTTATTTTGCTCCTTAAATTTACGAAAGAAAGTGTATTACTGGGACAGGGATTCGCCTGATGCATTTTAAAATTGACATGTGTTTCAAGTTCGATTGTCAAATGTTTCAATTCCGTATCGATTAATTCATTAACCGACTTCAAAAAAAAGGAGGAGGTTATCAATTCGGCCGATATATATTTTTTTATTTTTTTTTTTTATGTATGTACACCGATTACTCCGAGGTTTCTGAACCGATTTACGTGATTATTTTTTTGTTCGATGCGGGATGGTGTTGAATTGGTCCCATAAAAATTTTATTCGGATAGGCCCAGTAGTTTTTATTTTATGAGCATTTTTGTCTGTAGGTATTTGTAAATTTTGCAAGTGCAAGTTTGAAGTCGGTTGTTTTTAACGCAGTTATCACTTGTTTTAATCGATGTTTTTAAGCAGGTTACCTCTCTTCGAAGCTAAAATTGATAGACATCAAATGTTGCCTATTAAATTGGCTCGACTATAACTATTAATTATCTGAGATTTTTCTGTCATCTGTACTTCAAGTTTTAAATATGTAAAGTCCATTTCAAGAAAGAAGTCCCGCGGACAATTATGGAACTAATTTAACAGATGGGGAGATCGGCCAATTCGTCATTACACATAGGTTTATCATTTTTTTATCGAAAAAAAATGATACATACCTATGTGTAATGACGACATTCGAGTAGTTTATTAAATTAAATTAAATGCACAATACATAATTTCCCCCACAGATTTCCCCACATTTAACCAAGCCAAGTGCCAACGTTATTACGCGCGCATACAGCGCTGCGTCTGCGGGACTTCTTTCTTGAAATTGATTTTACATCTATTTATATACGCAGATAGTGTAAACGAACCTTTCCTTTAAAACTGTTTTATCAATTCATAATATAACGTCATTTCACAATTTTTACGTTTGTATTTTGTCATGAAAAATGAGCGCAAATTAAAATTTTTCACACATTTCTTTACCTGCACGAGTATCTTATTAAAATTATTAGTGTTAGATAGCCCATTTATCGAGGAAGACTATAGGCTATATATCATCACGCTAAGACCAACATGTGCAAAGCGGGTAAAACCGCGGGGCACAGCTAGTTCAATAAAGTCTTACGAAATAACTATTTTTCCACAGTATTTCCTAACAGGATATCGCCTCAGAGATCACAAGGCAACCACGCACGATCGTTTGCCAAAGCCAAAGACGAAAATGTGTTCTATATGTGGAAGAGCTTTTCAAGTGAGTAATTTTACCTTTTTCTTGCAAATTAATAATGTCTATTGACAATATTTCAAAGTTTTTAGCTACATTTTTTAAGTTTAAAACTAGACCTTATAGAAAAACGTCCAAATTTTCATGATTTTAATATTTTCCTATTTTGATGGTTAAAATGTCAATTTTGTGCGCCATTCTTCAGGAAATAAAAAAAAAATGTTGATTAAATTGTAATATTACTCTTTAATAAAAAAAAAATATAATAGTGGTATGTTATATGTAATATTGACTGACCGGTTGGCTTGGCTGGTAGTGACCGTGCCCTCCAAGCCAGAGGTCGTGGGTTCGATTCCCACCCAGGGCAAAAATTTGTATGATGAACATAGATGTTTGCTCTGTGTCTGCGTGTTAATTCACTTAATTATAGACTACAAGCCCGCATAGGAAAAAAATATGGGTCAAATGAACCACCAGGGGACATATCTAGAACGATAGAAGAGCATAAAATAATAAGATTCATCACTATGCCGTCACTTGTAAGCTGTCCAACTGAGTGCAGATGAGAATTGAAAAGTACAGGTAGACTCGGTAAATTTTGGTCATATATTTTTGTACGGCATTCTTAACCATCGATAGATCCATTAAAAATAATAAGAAACCGCTCAGTGCCGTACAAAAATGGTGGTCCACAAAGTCGGAATTTTTATTTAAATTCCGAGAGTTACCGAGGGTAAATTTGGTCATTTGACCATGTACGGCATCTGTGTCATACTATGCCTATACTGCTTTTAATCCATTATTCCGCAACGCCGTACAAAAATCATGGGGACAAGGGGAAAAAATCGAGAGTTGCAATCCCCTCTCTTTCCCCACTCCAGGGGGTCATTTGACTAAGTACGGCTTCGGTTCCAAAACATTATCTAGCACTCAAAAGTACTATTAAAAGCAATGCCGTCAAAAAATAATTGTTCTTTTAAATGTATACCGATAATCATCTTAATTTCATCGAATTCTTGATATAAAGAGCTGTAAGGTCATTTGACCCTGTACGGGAACTTTTTTTTTAACATGATATTGTAAAATTCAATTGTTGTTTAGTATTGCCGTTCAAAAGAAACCGTTCTAAAAAAAAGAGAGAAATGCAAAAACAGAAATTTTGTAAAAGTTTAAACATCGTAGATTAATGAAATATAATAGTTTTCTACACTTTATTCGTTGTTTTAAATAGTATTAACATAGATAAATTAGGAAAAAACGATGCCGTACATTTTTGTGCAGACCACATCTTTTAGGCTGATGAAAGCGACGAAAGCTACAATTTTAAGGGTGCTTTATGGCCATTTGATACAGTACGGCATTAAAATATTTTTACCCAACTACGGCAAAGCAAAAGGAGGGTTATGATTTTGACAGGTCATGTTACATACATCATCTATTCCCTCGTAACTTCTAAACTACTTATCAGAATTCGACAAATGACATATCATTAGAAGCGTCCGAATTGTTCACTGGATAACCAGCGACCAGCTAGCTAAAGGCTATATGGGGTTTCACAAAATCTAATGTGGCGCCCTCTAGCGGACAAAACATACAGAGTAAAAAATAAAGTTAAGATAAATATACCGTGTTTGGTATCATTTGAAAGCGCTTTACTTGTACATTTTGAATATGTATATATTACTAGCATTTGTTTGTGACTGTACCTGTATTCATGGGCTGATTGCATATAATTCACATCTTTTCGTTCATAGCTTCTTTATTAGTTCATCAATTTAACGGAGTCCATTCCACCTGACTGGTGATAATTAACCACCTCGAGCTTCTTAATATTAATGTATATTTATATTTTATTATCAAAATATAAAGCAAACATTTCGTTATATGGATTTTTTTCTTTTTCAGATTTTTCCCCTTTCAACCAACGAAAATGTACGGCACATGAAAAAATATTATCTATGCGTAAAATACTTTAAAAATAAATTTATTTCGTGTTGTGTCAAATGACCCCCTGGAGTGGGGAAAGAGAGGGGATTACAACTCTCGATTTTTTCCCCTTGTCCCCATGATTTTTGTACGGCGTTGCGGAATAATGGATTAAAAGCAGTATAGGCATAGTATGTCACAGATGCCGTACATGGTCAAATGACCAAATTTACCCCCGGTAACTCTCGGAAATTAAATAAAAATTCCGACTTTGTGGACCACCATTTTTGTACGGCACTGAGCGGTTTCTTATTATTTTTAATCACAGAACAGTAAAAACTAAATAGAAGTGCGATGTGGGCGTGGCCCACGTGTCACTAGTAAGATAAGATCACCTTACTTGGTCTCAGTTGTGCGCAGAAAAATATTCGACTCGGTTGTCAGCTGTCAAACCTTTTTTCCATATTTATTCATTAATTAGGGCGTGTTGTTCGGTATTAGAGTGGAAAAATGATAGCAGACGAAATAATATCAGCAATGGAGGCATTTCATACCATCGGTAAGTCTTATTTTAATTTATTTTAAATATATTTTATGTTATAACTTCGCTTGTCGTAATTTGTCAAAGATTTATAAAAATATTAAGTCAAAATGAACCTTAATCCATAAGAAATTAGTACTAATATAGATTGAACAGCAAACAAGACTTTCTGGAATATTATTGCAATAAACAAACGAATGTCGGTTTAGTGATGGTTGTAGCTTATATCGACAGTATCGATACTTTAGAAAAGACAAACATTATAAATATGTATTAAATTTTATTTTATTTTCCTTAGCTTTCATTTATCCAATTTATTTATAGATTTCCCAAAGAGGCTAATTTAAAAGAGAAATGGATAAATGCAACGTGACGAGTTAACTGGATGCCGAACAGCACTAAGAAGTCTAACAAAGGCCGCCGATACATCAAATCTACGGCAGTTCCAAGATTTAAGCTATGCATAAGTTCTGTTTGTATTTTGTAAATATAGATTTATACTATTCTATTCCGTTTTTTATTTAATAATAATAATATGAAAAGACATACTTAGTAGTAATAAACATACTCCAAAATGTGGCACATTGTACTATACTCATATAATAGAAAGAAAAAAAAATGCACCAAAAAATATTTATTTGTGAATTATCGATAACAAGGCTGACATCCCTTAGAGCATAGCATCAGATTAATATCAAGTCAATGTCATTAATGTAGAGTGACACAAATTTCAACCTTATTACTATGTGTTGAGGTTCAAAGTTATATCTATCGAAAACTAACGCCCTCTGTTGTGGAGTAGCTGAATGTTTTTAGAATTTGGAATTTCGGAGCAAAGAGAAACAAAACAGCTAATATGCATAGGGATGTTATATTAAAATAAACCGTAACAGGGTGCGTTAGGGTACATATTGAAATGCTGAATTTATAACCTAAGTCAGTTTTTACTCAAATTAAGCTGTCCAATCAAAGGCATAGTTTACTTGTAGTGTACTGTATAACTATCGGTTTAAGTGACGGCATAGTGATGAATCTTATTATTTTATGCTCTTCTATCGTTCTAGATATGTCCCCTGGTGGTTCATTTGACCCATATTTTTTTCCTATGCGGGCTTGTAGTCTATTATCTATATAAGTATTTATTTAAAAATAATATTATATGTATGTTTATCAGCCATCTGGTTTCCATAACAAGCGAAAGCTTAGTATGGGTTGTATACGTAGTATATTATTATTAGTCTGTGGTATGGGATCAGATCGCGCCGTGTGTGAAAATTGTCCTGAAAGTTTTATTTTATTTATGTACATTTATTTTCAGACAAATCGCCTTCTACAGAATCACATGAGGACACATACCGGTGAACGGCCTTTCCACTGCGAATTCTGTACGGCGAGCTTCACACAGAAGTACGCGCTGGTCTCTCATACTAGGGCGATTCATAAAGTGCATTAAATTAATAAATAGTTACCGTCTTTTTATTTTACACGACCTTTTTGCGGATGTAAAATGGCGGGAAGTTATAATTTTTTTTTATCTTTATTAAAAAAAGAGGTTTTGTTCACAATTAAATTTAGAACACCATTTTCGGTATTGCACTCACATGTAGTTAAAAGATTGTTCGTTTTTACATTGAAATTTATACTTTTTTAATTTACCTCATATTTTTTTGTTTTACGTATTTCAGCTTTCCCAAAAGTAAGATGAAAAGAAATATATGTGCCCATCAAGGGTAAAATTACTGAGGATTACGACCCAGAAAAAAATACCTTTTGAAAAATAAACTTTGTAAAGTTAGCTGAAACTATCATTCTATACCAATTAAAATTGTATGCACCTATAAAGTATGACCAGTAATATTATAATATAAATACTGTTAAAAATATATTATGTCGTTATTATTTATAGACCATGATTTTTAGTTTTTTCTATTTCGAAAAATCCTGAATTTACAAACCAGCTGCAGCGTGGTCACTCCACAGAAAGAGTCAAAAAAAAATAACTGACGTCATTCAAGGTTATATTTTCTTGTTACAAGTTAATGGTCATAGTGCAAGTGCAATCTCCAGTGTATTATATATGCAATTACATATATGTATTATGCGCTGTGATTATGCTTCTTTGTGCTTCTTGGTTGTGGCCATTCTATAATCTGTGATTCTATATTTGACAGATGTCAAACTCAAACGTGTTGTGTCTGAGTGTTGTGGAATGTGGTGTTGAACGAGTCGACATCGACATCAAAATTAAAAAAAATCTAAAACGTTGTCCGGGAGCTGATTGTGATTTTATGATTTAATTCATATCAGCTTTAAAGTTAGTTTAAACTCAATAAACAAGTTAAATTATGACAAATTATATAAAACCTATCGTTTTCTGCGAGGGTTGTTTGTCGACGGATAGAAAACTAACAGATGTCGGAGAATTTTATGATATTTACGTTAATCTTTTTATTTATGAAGCTTCCGGCAAGGTAAGAATTGATAAAAATATACATCAAAATTTATTGGAACGAAGTTCTTAATCGCGCGCTGCGAAAGGGGGCTAGACGGGAAAAAAGACGAAAAGTTGTAACACTTTTTGCTACATTTGGCCGTGTGGCGTGCGCTTATTTCTCTGCCTGTTTCTCTCTTACTTAAAACTTCGTTCCATCCATGAAACCCCTCAAGTTTTTCTTTCTAATCATACCTAACTATTACAAAATTATTCTAAATTTTGTATGTACCTATGGATGTTTGTTACTCTTTCACACAAAAACTAATGAACCAATTACAATAAAATTTGGCATAGAAGGTAACTTGGATTAACACAAGCACAAGATAGGTTTTATTCCTGAAATCCTACAGAAACGGGAGCTATGCAGATTTTTCTTTGAAAACATGGCCACAGCCAGAATGCCAGCCAGAAATTATTGTATATATGAAATAATTCTAGCTTATTTTTTTTCTACAAAGTTATTTTATTTGTTGGCAGATATCAAAAAACCCTCTATTCTGCTGGGAATGTAATGCTGTATTACGAACAATACACAAATTTCGAGAGAGATTTCAACAGGCAAATAGTTACTTAAATGAAGGCTTGAATAAGTTTAAAAGAGTAAGAAAAACCTAATATAATATATAACTAGCTTATCGCCCGCGGCTTCATCCGCTTTGTCTAAAACATAATAAATTATAGACCAAAACCTACCTCTTTATGATTCAAGAGGTAGGTTTTGGTCTATAATTGATGCAGTTTTTTTTATAGATAGTGATCTATCTATTAAAAAAAACTGCATCAAAATCCATAGTTTTGAAGATGTAAGCATACATAGGGACAGAGAAAGCGACTTTGTTTTATACTATGTAGTCATAATTTCCTGTAGTACAGGTTGCTAAAGAATTTTCCTGTAGTGCATGATCACAGCATGATGCAAACTTACTTGTAAAATCTCTTAAAAATATTTTAAAAACTGATTAACAATTTCAGGTAAAAATCTGCTTATCAACATTAACTACCTCAAACATATCAAATAATATCATATATGCTGCACATAATGAAGAAAATGACAATAATTTTAAAGAAGAAGATATTGTAGCTGATGATAATTTTGATAATGTATCAACAGTAGACGAACCGTTAATCGTACCAATTGAATACAAAACAGAGAAAAGTGACAATTCCGACTTTGAAAATGAATTTTCTATCGAACAAAATTATATGAATATAGAGAACATAGACAAAGACAATATAGACAATGACAAAAAATTGCGTTTGGAAGAGCAGGACATAGATAATATAGATGATGACAAAAAATTGCTTTTAGAAAAACAGGACATAGAAAAAACGAAACGAAAACGTCAAAAATCATATAATAATGTGCGATACACTGTGAAGGAATATAGTAAAGAGGAAATAAGAGAAATGCGTAAAAAATGCGAGAGAGTTATAATGGATGACGCTGAGATGGCGTTATGGCGGGAAAAAGCGAAATTGGCGCGTAATTACAGAATAATGGCGTATAAATGTGAAACTTGTATATCTGGGTTTGCTAAGAAACAATATTATGATAAGCATGTTAGGAGATTCCATTCTAAGGTGAGCTTATAATGTAAATTTGGTATTTTTATTTATTCATTTATTATATTTAATTGTACAAACATAAATTACATTACAATTATATGAAACAATGTTTTTCGAATTACTAAAATGAATCGCCAAATGTGTTGCTAAGCGTAAAACTCGACAACGGCTGAACTGATTTTGTCAGTTCTTTCCTTATAATATTCCTTGAAGTAGGACGATGGCTCTCATGGAGAGAAAACGGAAACATGTACCAAGGCGTACCATTAGTTACTTAGAAAATAATAGACATAATGTACAGATACAACCAGTAGGGAAATGTAGCACACAAGTAGTTACGAGAATCGTAAGGGTATTAACACATTTGATAGATATATAAGAATAATACACGCTTGCTTGTGTGCGTGAGCCATTTCGAAAATTTGTCTGAAGTTTCCCTACTTGTTGTACTGGTCCGATTTGAAAAATTCTTTCGGTGTTAGATAGCCCATTTATCGAAGAAGGCTATAGGCTTTATATCATCACGCTAAGACCAACAGGAGCGGAGCAATGCGGGTGAAACCGAGGGGAACAGCTAGTTATCTATACATATAATAAATCTGTACAAGGGTCAATTCTGTACATTGAAAATATTGAAAAAATAAATACCAGGGGTTGTTACTGGATCGATACCAAACCCAAATATGTGATTAAAAAAATTTTTGTCTGTCCGTCTGTCTGTATGTGAAGGCATCACGTGAAAACTAACGGTTCGATTTCGATGAAACTTGGTATAATTATACCTTATTATCCTGGGCGTAAAATAGGATACTTTTATCCTGGAAAAATACGTAGAAAAAAATTAATTTTAATTTTTCAGTTTTATCCATAGACGTTGTTCTGTAGAACCGTGAACACACGTTGCGTATTATTATAGGCCTAGCCGTATTTGGGTCCAATAGATATTTATAAGATGTCATGGTCAGAGTTACTCAAAATGGAGAAATAAACCATCCACGCGAAGACCGACACCCGCGCGGACGGAGTCGCGGGCGGAAGCTAGTAGATAATATTAGTATAGGTTGTGATAGAAATGAAGCGTTTATCTTATAGTATTTGACTTTCAGGGTAGTGGCGATTTCGAGTGTTCGATTTGCAAGCAGAGAATATCGAGTGTAAGAAAAGTGTCGCACATGAACATGCATACAACCAAATACAAATGCTGTGTGTGTGGCGTGGAATGTCATCCGTCATATAATTTGGATTGTCACTTGAATTCAATGCACAGAACTGTGGTGCAATGTAAGAAGTGTCATTTGCAGTTTAAGTAAGTATTTTTTATTTATTTTTTTCACACACAACATGATCTGATCCCATACTGAGCTTTCGCTTGTGTTATGGAAACGAGATGGCTGATAAACATACATATATAATGTTAAATAAATACTTATATAGATAAATAGCTTTCCACCCGCGGCTTCGCCCGCGCAGTTAAAGAAAAACCCGCATAGTTCCCGTTCCCGTGGGATTTCCGGGATAAAACTGTAACTTTGTCCCGGGGTAAAAAGCCTAAGGTAGCCTATGTCCTTTCTCGGTATCAAAATATCTCTATACCAAATTTCATGCAAATTGGTTCAGTAGTTAAGGCGTGATTGAGTAACAGACAGAGAGACAGAGTTACTTTCGCATTTATAATATTAGTATGGATTAACACCCAGACAAAGCAAACAATTATCTTCATTACACAAATATTTTCCCCGGGTGGGAATCGAACCCACAAACTCTGGCTTGGAAGGCACTACCAAACCAGCCAACCGGTCAGTCATGATTAAGTTTTCTGTTCTGTCATTAAAATCGTTGATCGTTGATCGATTGAGTGAGTATTATAAATTTGATTAAATAAATAAATAAATAAATTCCTTTATTTGCATAATGTGTGTACAAAGATATTACTTATACTTAGGTAGAATCAACACATTAGCCATAAATGGCGTGCAAATTCCGCAACATTATTTTATATAAAAAGTACATTATTTCATTGTCACATGATAAAATTTACACATTTTATATTATATTCATAAATAAAATTAAACCTAATATGTTACAAATTTAAATATTCAGATACATTATAGAAATTTTTGTTATTTATTGGGGATTGTTTAAGTATTACGTAACGCAATTTTTGAAGGTTTTTCCCCGCTTTGTCTAAAACCTAATAAATTATATACTACAACCTTCCTGGAGAATCACTCTATCTTTAAAAAAAAACCGCATCAAAATCCGTTGCGTAGTTTTAAAGATTTAAGCATAAAAGGGACATAGGGACAGAGAAAGCGACTTTGTTTTATACTATGTAGTGATTCAAAAAATTGAAATTTCCAGCCATCGCAAAGAATGCAATAGGCATTATATTAACACGCATTTGCGTGTCATATGTGATTATTGCGGCAACGGTTTCACGACGAAGAGAAGACTCATTAATCATATTGGGTAAGTACCTCATCATCATCATCATCATCAGCCCATATACGTTCCCACTGCTGGGACACGGGCCTCCTATGAGGGTACAGGCCATAATCCACCACGCTGGCCAAGTGCGTGTTGGCGGATGACACATGTCGTCGAACTTTTTAATTCTTCGACATGTCGGTTTCCTCACGATGTTTTCCTTCACCGTTCGAGCAGTGGTGATGTTACAACATGCGCAGATAAATTGAAAAATCAATTTATTTCCTGCGCGCTCGCCTGGTCTCGAACCACGGACTTATCGATTCGAAGTCCGAGGTCTCACCACTGAGCCACCACTGCTCCAAGTACTGTAAGTACCTATTATTATAAAAAAAAGTGTGTGTGTACTAGCGTACACACGTAAGAAGTGAAACTTCTTTATGACCTTATTTTTCAAAAAATAATTTACTATGTGCAACTTTACAGAAATATGTCGAATCACGCGTGGTAGGCATAAGAACTAGATGGCGTGTAACGGAAAAATGTCACGCGTAACGAAAAAATGTTACACTAAATTTTTTTCCAACCCCGTTAAAGAAGTTTCACTTCAATTATTATAAACTATTTATAAATTTTATTCAATTTTTAAAGCAAAATGTACCTAAATGTAATGCAACATCACCATAAAATATTATGTAATCCTTATGGTTTTGCGGGTTGTCTGGCAGAAATCGCTTACAGCGATAAGACCGCCCGCTGTATATATTTTAACTTGTACCGCTCTTATTTTGTAATCCTGTATTTTTGTGTGCAATAATTTTTCGTCTTCTACTTATCAAAGATCTATTCATGAATATTATAAAACTGTAGAGTTTGTTTGTTTGAACGCGGTAATCTCAGGAACTACTGGTCCGATTTGAAAAATTATGTCGGTGTTAGATAGCCCATTTATCGAGGAAGGCTATGTATCAATTATACATGAAATCAAAAGGCAATTATTAAAAAAAAATTCCTATCAAATAATAAAAAGAACGGGCGTGCCGAGCACACGTGTCAGAAGCGAAACTTCATTGGCAAGATTCTAAGATACTAAAATCGTCGCCTTACTGCATGTCCTGACGGTATTGCCATGAAGTGATATCGAAATTTTACTGTGAACGCTCCTAGAGAGATTTCACTTCAAAAATAAGAAATATCATCAAAATCGGTTCGCCAGTGACCCGCTCTTCCTTAACTAAAGTTTACAAATATAATACGTGTGCATTTATGTGTGTGTGTGTGTATGTGTGTAACCTAATCTATATGCTCTACTAGCTTACCGCCCGCGGCTTCGCCCGCTTTCTCTGAAACGATTTGAGATTTAAACTATCCTATCTCTCAAGTTGGATCGAACTGCACATGGTGTGCGAATTTTATTATAATCGATTAAGTGGTTTAGGAGTCCATTGAGAACAAACATTGTGACACGAGATTTATATTATATATTTAGATTAGATGATTTCAAAATTTCCTCAGATTACGTCACCAAGAGCACAGATGCAAGATATGCGACAAATTGTACCGTTCACGGGACGCACTGAAAAGGCACAATTTGGCGGTTCATGTCAAATCGATCTCGGAGGAAACTTATTGCGTGGAATGCAATCTCTATTTTAATAATGAATTTTTGTTGAAAAATCACTTGGCGAAGAGCACGAAGCATGTGCAAAAGAGGTGCGTTTTAGTGGCATAATTAAAAAAAAAGGTTTTTTTTTGAAGTGAAACTTCTTTACGCGCCATCTTTTTCTTGTCCCTACCACGCGTGATTCGACGTATATCTGTAAAGTTGCATATAGTAAATTATTTTTTGAAAAATAAGGTCATAAAGAAGTTTCACTAGTACACGCACACATTTTTTTTTTCATTTAAAATAGTTACATATTAATCATTAGACTTCTTCTAGAAGCACTTATATACACTTATACATTCCTCTTGAATCACTATCTTATAAAAAAAAACCGCATCAAAATCGGTTGCGTAGTTTTAAAGATTTAAGCATACAAAGGGACAGAGTAAGCGAATTTGTTTTATACATACTATGTAGTGACTAGATTTAAAACTGTAATTTTTATTTATTTTTATTTTTTTTCCAGATTCCCATGTACAGAGTGTGATAAAGTGTATCATAAGAGGACAACATTGAATAATCATTATAATTTAGTACATCTGCAGAAGACTAAAAACTACTGTGAACTATGTGACCGAGTGAGTTTTCATCCTACTTCTACTACTTATATTATAAATGCGAAAGTTTGTGAGGATGGATGTATGTGTGTATGTTTACACTTTCACGCAAATACTACTTAACCGATTACAATGAAATTTAGCACACATATAGAGGGTAACTTGGATAAACACCATTTCTATCCTGGAATTCCCACGCGTACAGAAACTATGCGGGTATCGTTTGCGAACGCGGGCGAAGGCGCGGGCGGAAAGCTAGTTTATATATAAACTAAATTTCCGCCCGCTGTGCCCGCTTTTTTAAAGAAAAACCCGCATAGTTCTGATTCCTGCGGGATTTCCGGGATAAACAGTACAGACTACAGAGTTTCAGAGTCGGTTACAAACATACAGGTGAAGATAATAAATGCAGGTTAAAAAAATAGCAAAAGCATAGAGTAACGAATTTTTATAATTATTAATTATCTGTGCTTTTTCTATTATCTATAGTTCAAGCTTTAAACGAAAAAATCTATTTCAATGCGCAGTTCGTATAGAAGAACCTTTCCTTTAAAATTGTTTTATCAATTCATAACATAACGTCATTTCACAATTTGTATGTTTGTATTTTGTTGTGGAAAGCGAGCACAAATTAATTTTTTTCACACAATTCTTTATTTACACGAGTAAGTATCTTATTAAATTTATTAGTGTTAGATATCCCATTTATCGAGGAAGGCTATAATATATATTATTATATCATCACGCCAAGACCAACAGGAGCAATGCGGGTAAAACCGCGGTGTAAGTGAAGTCCCATGTCCCCAAGTGGGGTAAGGGGCAGATGCATTATGCATCTGTTTCACTGATCGATTTTATTTAGGGACAAGTAGGTGATCTGCCTTCTGTGTCCTGCCAGACCGAGACATTTTTTTTTCTTCGTCTCCACCGGGAATCGAACCCAGGACCCCTCGGTGCTACGCTCACGCGTCAACCACTGTACCAAGGAGGCGGTCCGCCCCCGCGGGGTACGGCTAGTTATTGAAGAGTCTTACGAAATAACAATTTTTTACAGTATTTCCTAACAGGATATCGCCTCAGACAACACAAGGCGAACACGCACGATCGTTTGCCAAAGCCAAAGACGAAAATGTGTTCCATATGTGGAAGAGCTTTTAATGTGAGTGATTTTATCAATTTTCTTGTTGTTAAGCTATTGCATAGCTTCTATCGCGGGCCTCGAGCGCGGGGACCGAATCGAGAAATTCCGTAACGAAAAAACCTCACGCTCCCCACGGGGACGGGCGGAGGTGTGGCTTGAAGGCATAGCATGCAATAGCGCAACCGCCCCAGTCCCCGAGTGACACACGTTTTTTACATTGTATTATTACTTTTTAACCGACTTCAAAAAAAAGGAGGAGGTTATCAATTCGGCCGGTATATATATTTTTTTTTTTATGTATGTACACCGATTACTCCGAGGTTTCTGAACCGATTTACGTGATTCTTTTTTTGTTCGATGCGGGATGGTGTCGAATTGGTCCCATAAAAATTTTATTCGGATAGGCCCAGTAGTTTTTATTTTATGAGCATTTTTGTCTGTAGGTATTTGTAAATTTTGCAAGTGCAAGTTTGAAGTCGGTTGTTTTTAACGCAGTTATCACTTGTTATTAAAACATATTTTATAATAGTGGTAACTAGTTGTAATATTGACTGACCGTTTGGCTCGGTTGTTAGTGACCCTGCCTTCCAAGCTAGATCGTAGATTCGATTCCCACCCGGGGAAAAAATTTATGTGATGTTTGCTCTGAGTCTGGGTGTTAATTATCTATACAGGGTTATTTGTAAAACACCGGCAACCTCGCAGGACAAGATAGCTAACATCATAATTCATAAGTAACAACATTTGTTCTACGACTTTTGGCATAACGCAATAAATTATTTTTAAATGATTTTTTTAAACTTTTATTGTACTCTCTTAACATTTGTAAGTCTATGTTCTATTCATTATCGAAAGGACGACGCGACGCCCCCTTTCCCCTCCCGTTCGCTTCTTGTTTACGTAATGTTTGGAATGCGCGTAGAGTTTATAATATTCAAACGGAAAATTAAGTGAATATTTATTTTTGTATGAAAATAAAATCTAACAAATTATCAAAAGTCGTTACAATTTTACGTTTATCAAAACAAATGTTGTTACTTATGATGTTGGCTATCTTGTCCTGCGAAGTTGCCGGTGTTTTACAAGTAACCCTGTATAAGTATTTATTTAAAATTATCTATGTATGTTTATCAGCCATCTGGTTATTTTGGGATCAGATCGTGTCGTGTGTGTAAATTGTACAGAAATATTTAGTTATATATTTAACTAGTGGTCCGCCCCGGCTTCGCCCGTGGTACAAATTTCGTAATAAAAGGTAGCCTATGTCCTTTTTCGGGTATCAAAATATCTCCATACCAAATTTCATGCAAATTGGTTCAATAGTTTAGGCGTGATTGAATAACAGACAGACAGAGTTACTTTCGAATTTATAATATTAGTATTGATTTATGTATATTTGTTTTCAGACAAATCGCATTCTACTGAATCACATCAGGACACATACGGGTGAACGGCCTTTCCACTGCGAATTCTGTACGGCGTCCTTTATACAGAAGCACGCGCTGGTCTCTCATACTAGGGCGATTCATAAAGTGCATTAAATTAATGAATAATTACTGTCTTTTTATTTTACAAGACCGTTTTGTGGATGTAAAATGGCGGGAAGTTATAATTATTTTTAATTTTATTAAAAAAAGAGGTTTTGTTCACAATTTTAAAACAGTTGTATCTTTTGTAATTTTTTTAATGTGATAAAAAAGAAATTCACGATAATGTGCAGTCACTGTGCAGTGCTGCCTAGAATTCGTCCGCAAACATTTTCCTTTTTTCGTCTATTATTTTGAATATTGTATGTATTTATCTATGGTTGTGATTGTCTAGTCTGTGGTACTGACGTTTTTGTTTTGACAGTTGTGAGTTGACAGTTGACAGTTGACACAAATTTTAAAAGCGCTAATGTGCATAGTGCATACTGCAATTTGCAAACTGTTGAACAAGGTACTAGAAAAGATTTATATCATCAATTATAATTTATTTTATAACCAAAATTACTGTGAAATCTTGCATAGAGTGAAAAAGCTTTGTTAAATCGTTTTTGTTCATTCAAATCAAGTGAAACCTAGCAAATGAGGTGGTAAAATTGACCCGAAACATGTTTAATTTTGAATATTTCACTTTTACTTCATTGTAAGTTGTATTTTTGCCTATAAATCTGCTTCAATGATTTCATCCATTAATAAAACTGTTCTTGAATCGTTAGTGATATATTAAAGGTTTTTTTTTTCAGATCGAAATGAATAGTGTTTTTAAAACTGGTTGTGTGAGTATCACTCGTAAGTCGTAATATATTGCCTCAGCCACTCTGGCTCGCTCGACTCTGCCTGCTCCTTAGCACACGCCTCCGACTTTTTTAATACACTCTAGTGTATGACAGACAAGTACCATGTGAAATTGGGGTGGACAGATTTGGTTGTGTCTAACAATTTGTGTGCAATATACATAAAATAATAAAAACGTTTTTTTTTAATAATTATTTATTCTAATCTTGTATACATGTTTTTTACAATTGACTAGGGCAATGAAGGGATCCATTTTATTTTTTTCCACACAGCGTCTCCATATATTCTATAATAATATCTCCAAGGTTCGCTGGGTGGTTATAGTTGTCTTTTTTAAAAAATCTTTTTACTACACGCTACTGGGACTCAATTCTTTGAGTATGAGTCCCATCAGGGGCAACAAATGGGTTGTCTGGGTCTGAGTGGTTAACTTTCTTAACCCTAGAGTGGGCGCGTCTTTTTGCGTAACGTCAGTAGGCGCGTGGGGAGCATTTTGCCGCCTCATTTTCTTTGACTATTTTGACTAGTAATACAGCAATTTAATATTTTTTCTTTTAGGATTTAAATAAATAAACCGTAAGTAATAATAAGTCAACATATTTATTCAACTTTGTTCTATAAACTTTGATTTACAAAAGACTTTAGAAAACTTAATATTTTAATTGACTTTTTTTCTCTTATGCTACATAATACTTTTTAATACTTAAAAAAAATGGAAAAAATAACAAAATTATATATTTTCTAAATCTACAGGATACGCTTTATCAAAACAGTCTTCACAAACATATGTACAATGTCCATTGCACAGTAACTTTTCGCATCTGGAACACCCTTTTTTCGTGCCCCTGTTTTTCTTTGAGGGACATATGCTGCATTTGCCCTCCTTTTTTGAAGAAGATCCTTGTTCTACTGGGACAAAGCGAGCAATTTGGGTCCTCAAAGGAATATTTAAAGTGCCTATAGAAGCCCTTGTGGTCATATATTGCTTCACAAGTACCATGGCAATTTGTTTCAAATATTTTCGACGTAGCATCAAATGTAGAGTATTGGCTTTGTAAATAATTTGACTGTTTATACCGGCAATATTCAACATTGAAAAAAACAATCTCATTGGTCATCTGCGAGTCATCCTCCCAACAGAATATTCTTCCTTCATTTGGTCAACCACGTCAACACCACCTTTAGTACTATTATAAAATGTTATCATTTCAGGTTTTGCAGCAGGCCCGGTGCTTTCATCGATTTTATCATATTCATGCAAAGTTGATAATAGTAATATGTACTACTTTCTTTTGCTTTTTATTTGGAACATAAGATAGTAAAACTTTCCTGTCACCAAATCCAAACATTGAAGATGGTTTCGCCCGACCGCCCTGTTCAAAAAGTTTGGTGGAATTTATTTTTTATTTTTACGTAACGTTCCAACAATAGTCGTTCTATGATCATTTAGCAACTGATCAGCAAGAGGTATTGAAGTAAAAAAGTTGTCCATAGTGATGTTGCGGCCAGTGTTGAGGATATTTTGGGATAATCTTTTTACCAAAGCATTTGCTGAATTATCCAAATTGAACTGCCCTGGAGGTTGTTTCCCAGCATATATCTCTAAATTGCTAGTGTAAAATGATTTCGCATCAACAAGTGCATAAATTTTTATGCCATATTTGGCAGGTTTATTAGCCATATATACCCGGAACTTACATCTACCTCTGAAGGATTCCAGCATCTCGTCTATAGTACCATATTCTCCGATTTGATAATGTTCTTGACAGTATGAAACAAATTTTTCAAAAATATTTCGCATGGCTGCCATGTTGTCATGAGTAGCACGCTCTGTTCTGGTGTTCATATCATCAAATCGCAGATGCCTAAGCAAAAAATAAAACCTCTTTATAGACATAGTTGCCCTGAAAACGTCAGGGGCGGTCCCATCATTTACCCATTTCTTGAATATTTACGTGATTCATCTTTTTTAGACCAGCCATCAGCAGTAATCCGATAAGAGCTTTCACTTCGATTCTGTTCGTCTCTTTTGTATCTCTCTCACGGGAAAATTTTTCTTGGTAAGCTCTTATGTATGTATCCATATTGACCATATTGACCATAGTGAATGTATCCATATTGACCAGTACCAGCGTAAAAAGAACTCGGATTAAATATTGTTCGTAATAATATTTAAATTATACTCAAACAAACAACTAAAATACGAAAAGTAATCACGTCCTTCTGCAAACTTGAGGTTTTACTCATTTTACCACACCATTAAATACTACAAGAAGCCATTGTTTCTTTTTTTAAAGGTTTTTCGGACATGTTAACAGATCACTGACCTGGCCGTAACTGATAGTTGCGTTTCGTATGGCAGAAGTCCTATTATAGACACAATATGCGTTGACAGAAACAGTTCGTCTGTTATTAGGCGTCTAGAGGTTGTGTTGTCGATGACAGCACTGTATCTCTTTCTCGTCTTGCAGTTTCACGCTGCACAGCGTTATAGTCCGCTCCAACACGAAATAAGTACATAATCTGGAATACTATATTTATGGGGAGATGTACATTCTCAAACCACGTTCCCTTGGAACGATTCACTGACTTATGTCTACAAGTGCTCTTCTGGCAATGGAAGGAACAAAATTGTCCCCCAAATGTATTAAGAGTCCATAGGCTGTCGATGGCGTCTACAGAGTTTCTCCCGTAGAATCATACCCCGCTACTCAGCAAAGTGCAGACACTGCTCAAGAGTGTTCAATTCTACAAAGAGCCTGCGATGGTTCCACTGAGATCTAAAACAAAATAAAGAAACATTATCCATCATAATGTCGAGTCCATACATTTTGTCTTCTTATTTTTTATAATTTGAGACACGTAGCTATTCGCATTTTTCAGCCGTGATACTTTGAATTTTTTTCACCTCTATCAATTTAAAGGTTTTATATACCATACTGCGCTGCCATCTCATCTACAATATAGTTTTCGCAGTTCTTTGTGCTGCCGGCTGTCTATAAGACTAGCTTCAACCATTGTAGCTTCATATGGTATATTTTTACTGGTTAGCCACTCTTGTATATTGGGTTTAGTCCAAGACATTGTAGGCAGCGTTTCTAGTTATCCATCACAACTGCTGAATCTGGTTTTAATTTTGGTAATGCCCCCTTAAAGCAATCTTCAAAATAATCGGCATTGATTTGTTGGTGATAGTCTTCTTTTGTTTGCTTCAAATATCAGTAGAATGTCGTCTACATTCTACAAAACCATCTTCCCCGCCTATATGGCCAATGATTAACCTTCTGCCCTTACCTGATGGCTGTTTCGATACTCTTTAATGTTACGAAGGAAGGTATCGCTGGCACCATAAAACAATATCCTCTCTATCAATTAAAATACTTCGTCTTGATTTTGTGATATGCATATTTGATAACATGTCTAAGTGTACTCCAAGAAAAATCGTGTAAGTCTGTATCTTCATTGACGACCTTAAGAATCTGTAAAGTAAAAAAAAAAGGGTTTTAAGTATGGAAGTCTTTTTTATTCTTTAAACGGAAGTCTACGCAATCTTATTTTTACAATGAACATTATCGCGGATACAGAATATAGTGCAGTAGAAGGAATAAAGTTTAAGGTGTAATGGTGGGTGGCTCATTTGCATAAAAAAATTATGCACTTTTAGCCTTAAAGCGGCAAAAGTAAAATCCAATTTATGTTTAAAATTGTATTTCGGTCCACGTTTCTCGGGAGACTTGAATGGATCATTTTCTTTGTGTTCTTTTAGTACACTGTACACTGAAGTCATACCAATTCCCAAAATGTCAGCTGTTTTCGAAACACATTCATTTTTTCCAGAAGTTTCAATTGGTAATAGTGAAGCAGCTTTCTCTTTAAATACGTGTTTGTAGACGTTCTGCACCATAACTTCTCGGTAACGGTTAAAGCAACACGTGGTCTTTTCTTTCTTGCAGATAAGCTTTGGCTTGACGTGCTTTGTTGAGGATCCATATCGTTTATATGAAACAATATAACAACAATTAAAAGCAACAATAATAACAAACACAACTTAACAAAACAATTAACAAAAACAATAACTAAACATCGTGAGCGCAGTGAAAACATTCGTGCTATCAGACCGATCTTATATAGCTTAATTTCCGATTCTTGGAAATCTGTATCCTTATATGAATACATATTTGTAAAAAACTTTTTTGAATTTGCCTTGAACTACTTTTATAACCTTTGTATCGGATGTTTTAAAATGTTTGGAGGTGAAACCAATAGTATCTGACAGGTTCTTTATTGAATAAAATTCTTTGTTTTGTCAACTCTATAAGGGTTGCCCTTCTTTTTCGCATTTCTTATGATTAGCGCGTATTGACTTGGAACATAGATGGGTCCAGATCTGTGGTTGTTTTTAATAGATTTTTCTATAGATGAATGGGCGGCATCGCCTTCGTTTTGCGTGTGCCCAGTAATGTAGTGTATATATAAATATTTGTGGTTCACGGATTTTATTTTTGGATGTCTCATCAATGCATTCAGAAGAGAAGTACATGGAGAAGAGAAATATATTTTGGCCGCAACAGTTATCCGAATAAAATACAAATTCAACGCCTGACCCATGATAAGTTTCCATTACTTTATTTGTAAAGGCCAAGACACAAGAACAAATTTCATCTGCCCCTCTATTGGCCTCTCCTTCGTGCTACAGATAACATTCTGTGTAATCAGAACCTATTTCACTCACAGTGAAATTAAAGTTGTTCAATTTTGATTTGTTATCTCGATTGGCGTTACGGTTCCATCAACTGACCAACATTCCACTACTGTAGAAGTTCCGACTTGGACGTCCCCAACGTAAAGGTACTGGTCTTCAATGTGCTTAACTTCACGTGCAATACCGTCTGCTTGTCTTGTCTTCTTTCTAGTTGTGCTATAAGCGTGGACGTCGTCTTGCAAATTCCCGATGGTGTAGTTATCAGGCCAGATTGCGTCTGCATTTTGAAGCAGTGGGCCGACACCTTCTTCCACAATCCAACGTGCCGCAGGAATGGGATTCAGAGTGTAGAATACCTCTCGATGTTGTTGTTGAGTGGCTGGGTCGGACAAGTGGACGAGTGCTTCTCGTATGTTGAACGGTGTTAAATACAGCGCTACATCTTGGCCATTGTCTAGGCCATCTTGCGGAAAGTTTGAACTAAAAGCGCATTCTCCCTCGATCGTTCCTATGCTACAGAGTATGATATAAGTGCTGATTGGAACTTGTGATACTGTTTGCAATATCTGGCGTTGCTCTTCGTTCATTATAAAACCCGGAGACATTGGTAAGCAAGCTGGCGAACAAATCTTTTTTGAATACCTTCAATTATTTTATTTTCCCTGTATTGGAGGTTCTGTCTACACATATTACAAGATTTCACAATATTTTTTTTAAAATTTAGTTAAGGCCCAGCCACGTACATAAAATTACTTTGACCTGCATCAGCTTCCTTATTTATATCGCAGCTGAACAGGTCATTATTAAAGGTAATAATGAAGGTAATATTAAAGGAATAAATATAAGGATATATCTTCAATATTAGCAACATCATAGCTTTCATTAAAAAAAAAAGTCTGCAGACATTTATTGCTGTATTCGCAATTTACTTTATTTGAGTGGGGTGAGTTGAAATTATTGATTAGTAATGCCTTAAATGCCCATTCAAATGCAAAATTATTTGGAGTATTGTTTCTCACCCCAAAGCTTCTGGATATCAAAGAAGTTTTCAACTGGGTCTGGCTTGAAATTTCTTGTTGGGAGGCAATCGACCCTATCCCTGAGCAATAAACTGAGAGTTTACTGCTCGGTGATTAAACCGATTTGGACTTACGGTATTCAGTTGTGGTCATCGGCCAGCAAATCCAATATAAACTGCCTTCAAAGAACACAGAACAATATTCTAAGAACGATATCAGCTGCTCCATGGTACGCCCGCAATTCAGAAATCCACGAATATCTGGAAATGCCCACAGTCACTGATGAAGCAAAACGCTATACAGCTAAATACAGAGATCGTTTGACATCACACCCAAACCCATTATCACACATACTTTTACAGCCTAAAAGTATACACAGATTGAAGAGAGCTGATGTGCTTCCTAATTAAGACGAACTAAGGCACTGGCCTTACAATCGTCCAAATAAACTCAACCGATCTGCTTATAGTTGTTTGACTGATTGCAGATTTGTGACATCAAAAAAAAAAAAAAAAAAAAAAAAAGGAGGAATATGTTGAGTTGGTCCTCTCCTTTTCTTTGCTTGTATTTCCATTTCAACACTGTTGCTGGTACTTGGCCATCCTCTTTTGTTCTTGAGTTCGAATGAGTTATTTCCTTTGGCCAATACCTCAGCTAGTTCCAGTCTATAGTGACATAAGTTTAGAACTGATGAATTGGCTTCAGTTGTTTTTAAATCTTTATACACAAGCCAATATAACTCCTCTTGGTTATAAAAAATAATGAAAATTGGTTTTTAAATGAAAAGAAACAAATTTTTGTTTTAAATTTTATTTACTTTAAAGGTCTGTGTTTATTTCTGAAACATTGAGCTGCTGTTTTTGTCTCATCATCACCATGGTATGTGGTTTTTCCAGATAAAATCGGGTTAATTGAACGGCACCAACTATATATTATACTATATATCGGTTTAAAGAACTTTATTAATCTCATAAACAAGAACAATACAATATGATCTTTTGGTATTATACATACAAAGAACATTAGCAACTGTATTTTCAAAATAGCTTTTTAATGATTTCTTATGTTTTTCACATGTGAAAGAATAATCAACAAATATGTCTGTGAACATTTTATATTTTACGCTTTAAATTTTTCTTCGGTATATCTTTTTTTATTATTTCTAAGACTAAATTTTGTATTTGCACAAAACATTTTTCAATGCCTTTCGAAGAGTACACTAATGAAGCATCACGTTCTTTCTCTCTAAGGTGGGCTCGCTCTAGCTCACATATTTCAGTGGAAAGAGTCCTGTATATATACTTGATGTCACTTTCAATTGCTCGAGAAACATGAACAATTTTTGCACTTACAAATCTAGATATTGCACAGGAATCTCCTTCCTGACGAAGTAGCCTCTACCATTTTTGATTTCGCTTATTAGATAATTGGAGTGTTCCGTTTGGAGCATTTGTAAGTTGCATACTGATTTCTGACGGGTAGTAATAAAAGCTCCGATAATAAATTTAAAAATGTCCTTACTTAAAATATAATATTTACTGCCCGAAATACTAAATCTCCGACTACTTCTGTCCGACTAAAAATGACGAAACGACCGAATGATATAATTAAATCTTAGAAAAAATCTTATGACTGTTAATTGCTGTAATACTTTTTTACCATATAAAATTATGTTCTACTGATAACAATGCTTTGTAATTATTACCTTTACTTGCCAACTAGAAATTCATCAATTACATTTAATTTTTCATAAACTCTGTGCTATTTTTACTACAATGTTATACTTAAATTTCTATTGTTGGCGCTTGTCCAGAAAGTTATTAAAAATACAAAAATGTACTTACTATAATCATGAATTCTAGTTACTACAGGTACAGGGAGCAAAGAATAAAATAAAATTCAGTTTATTATATCTAAAATATTCTTTAATCAGTAGTAGAAAATGTCATCATTTCTTCTTATGACCTAAAATAAAGAGGTAGGTAAGTAGTACCTAATCTTAATAATATTTCGCGTTATAAGAATTCATTGAATTATAAGAGCAGGTCTGGATTTAGTAGGACGACCCCGTTTTCTTTTTTGTCCTATAGGTAATGCTTTCGCTTCCAAAGGCGGAGTCGCGAGTTTCAATCTGATAGCGAGCCCAAGAAGGTGTTTACAAATGTATTTTTTATAAAACTGCGGGCAAGTGCAGGATCCTTTTTTCCAATTTACATTTTCAGTTCCATTTTTTGGGACCTTGACTTTCTAGAAAGCAAAATGAAGAAAGCAAAATGAACATCTTGTGCTACAACGTTTTTGTAGTTGCCGTACTGATTGTGAAACTCACCTCCTGTACATGCTCCGTCATGATCGATTCCGCCAGCAAGTGTTATCCATGTTGAACGTGTTTTAATTATTTCTGTAATTTGATATTTCGTGCCCGTAGACACGTACTCTCCTCATTTCGTGCATTAACTTGCATTCTTCCGCCCCAACATGGTAATTCTCCACAACTAAACCCATCATATGTGTGCGTGTTAACGTTACGTTTTCGATGTCAATATTTTGTTCTTGATCTTTGAATTTGTTGTGGCCAGCCAACCAGGCTTTTTAAAAATACTATTAACTAGTTGCAATATTGATAATATAATATTAATAATAGGAAGTTTTACAATTGTTTTCCAAAAGAGGAGTGCCCACTCAATAAGACAATTACAGTTTTAAATTTAAATTATAAATTTTCTTGGCGTACAAACATTTTGTATTTCTTTGGCGTTATAAATCGATAATACAAGAAAATTTACTATGCTGTTTTTGGTACACCAATACACGCACGGACTACTTTAGTAGCTTGCTAGCTTGCTAGCGTGCAAAATAATAAAGTTACAACAAAAGGAGTACCCCTGGTCTACTAAAGTAGGCCACGCGTATACTCTAGTGTTAATAGTGTATCGAAGCCGCAACGATATCGTTGCGAATAAGCTTTTCAAATTGCTTCCAAGCCCACTATAGTTTTTATTAAATTTGTCACAAATGAAATGGTCGATTCGATCTGGCGATTTATTCGCAACAATTTTACTTTGGCGGTATTTAATTCTTTTTAAAATTTCCTAAGATTTTTGCAATAGAGCGTGGTGACGCCCTTTCGATAAGCCGTTTATAAATTTTACCATTAGGTATGTGGTACGTACTTATATTAATTCAGGGTTTATGTATTCTTCGGTAATCTTGTGAAGTCTCAATTAACCATACGACTTATCTGCAGCATACACTTTCTGGAAATATTTCCATTTGACAATTTTTTATTCCCCATTAAATCTGTATTGGTCTTTATTTAAAAGGTTATTCCTTATTCCTTTTATTAAATGGGGTGTATCAAAAAGAGGGATCAAATTTTGCCCATTCACACAAATCATGTCATGTCGCCATTCTTTATTAAGCCGCAAATATTTTATTATAGTCTCATTTACTACTAAATATAAATAAATAAATGACTGATTCCGTGATGGCACTGGTCAACATTTTGTGCTCTGGTCACATACGGTGTTGATAATTATTGCACCGGTATCCTGTGCATGCTTCACAACGGTTTTAATTAACCGCTTCAACTTGTGCTTATTTAAACAATAAGTATAATAATATGCAATAGGTTGTTTGAATTGCTCTTTTAAACCTTTGATCACGAAGACCAGAGCATGATCAGCTAACTTTTCGATGCAAAGCTTTCAAACATGTCTTTCTGAGCATTGTAACTCAGATGTGGTGTCAACGATAGCCCATCAAATCACAACACTTCCGCTTCTCGAAACGGATTCCTTAATCTTCCCAAATATTATCTCGATTTTGACGAGGGCAGAATAAAAAATTAAGATTTAGGTTTTTTGAAAAGGGTCAATCTACTCTACTCGTAAGTGTAAATAGTGCATCGAAACCGTATCTTTGCGAATAAGCTTTCCAAATTGCTTCCAATCCCACTATAGTTTTTATTAAATTTGTCACAGATGAAATGGTCGATACGATCAGACGATTTATTCGCAACAATTTTAACTTTGGCGGTATTTAATTCTTTTTAAAATTTCCTAAGGTTTTTGCCATAGAGCGTGGTGACGCCCTTTCGATAAGCCGTTTATAAATTTTACCATTAGGTATGTGGTACGTACTTATATTGAAACTATCAAAAACATTGTCCAATAAAAGAGAATTATATTTAACGCGTCCGAGAGTCCCAAAAAAAACAATTTTCAAAATTACTTTATTTAAAAAAAAATACAAATTAAAATCAAACATTAAAATTACGTTAAGAACAAATGGACTTGCTCGAGGTTAGAGTCCAAGTAAGGTGGAATCCACAGATCCAATTTCGAAGTCAATGCGAAGTCAGCAAAATGTTTCCCTGAATGTTACCGATGAGTATGTTATACGCAGAAGCGACCATAAAATATAACAAAGATTATGTAACGGTATAGAGGCGATATTAACTTGTAGATTTTACTATCTTGAATCTTCTAAGTGTAAGTATCTTCGGATGATAGGCTTGGTGGTATATAACAAGAGTAATCTCTATTAAATGTTTACCTTCAGCAGGCAGACCGCAGATCACCCCTACTGAATGTTCCGTTGCATTTGTATGACTATGCTGTCTGCTATGACTAAATATTTGTGTTGCTGCGAGGGTTAAACCCTCGTTTTGTTTATTTTCTCAAGGTTTATGTATTCTTCGGTAATCTTGTGCAAGTCCATCTTGTGAAGTCTCAATTAACCATTCAACTTATCTGCAGCATACACTTTTTGGAAATATTCCTATTTGACAATTTTTTGTTCCCCCTTTACTTAAGTATAACAAGTCTTTATTCAAAAGGTTATTCCTGATTCCTTTTATTAAATGGGGTGTATCAAAAAGAGGGATCAAATTTTGCCCATTCACACAAATCATGTCATGTCGCCATTCTTTATTAAGCCGCAAATATTTTATTATAGTCTCATTTACTACTAAATATAAATAAATAAATGACTAATTCCGTGATAGCGCCGACATTTTGTGCTCTGGTCACATATGGTGTTGACAATTATTGCACCGGTATCCTGTGCATGCTTCACAACGGTTTTAATTAACCGCTTCAACTCGTGCTTATTTAAACAATAAGTATAATAATATGCAATAGGTTGTTTGAATTGCTCTTTTAAACCTTTGATCACGAAGACCAGAGCATGATCAGCTAACTTTTCGATGCAAAGCTTTCAAACATGTCTTTCTGAGCATTGTAACTCAGATGTGGTGTCAACGATAGCCCATCAAATCACAACACTTCCGCTTCTCGAAACGGATTCCTTAATCTTCCCAAATATTATCTCGATTTTGACGAGGGCAGAATAAAAAATTAAGATTTAGGTTTTTTGAAAAGGGTCAATCTACTCTACTCGTAAGTGTAAATAGTGCATCGAAACCGTATCTTTGCGAATAAGCTTTCCAAATTGCTTCCAAGCCCACTATAGTTTTTATTAAATTTGTCACAGATGAAATGGTCGATTCGAGCAGGCGATCTATTTGCAACAATTTTACTTTGGCGGTATTTAATTCTTTTTCAAATTTCCTTAGGTTTTTGCCGTAGAGCGTGGTGACCGCCCTTTCGATAAGCCCTTTATAAATTTTACCATTAGGTATGTGGTACGTACTTATATTAAAACTATCAAAAACATTGTCCAATAAAAGAGAATTATATTTAACGCGTCCGAGAGTCCCAAAAAAAACAATTTTCAAAATTACTTTATTTAAAAAAAATTACAAATTAAAATCAAACATTAAAATTACGTTAAGTACAAATGGACTTGCTCGAGGTTAGAGTCTAAGTAAGGTGGAATCCACAGATCCAATTTCGAAGTCAATGCGAAGTCAGCAAAATGTTGCCCTGAATGTTACCGATGAGTATGTTATACGCAGAAGCGACCATAAAATACATATAACAAAGATTATGTAATGGTATAGAGGCGATATTAACTTGTAGATTTTACTATCTTGAATCTTCTAAGTGTAAGTATCTTCGGATGATAGGCTTGGTGGTATATAACAAGAGAAATCTCTATTAAATGTTTACCTTCAGCAGGCAGACCGCAGATCACCCCTACTGAATGTTCCGTTGCATCTGTATGACTATGCTGTCTGCTATGACTAAATATTTGTGTTGCTGCGAGGGTTAAACCCTCGTTTTGTTTATTTTATCAAGGTTTATGTATTCTTCAAGAATAATCTTGTGCAAGTACATCTTGTGAAGTCTCAATTAACCATACGACATATCTGCAGCATACACTTTTTGGAAATATTCCTATTTGACAATTTTTTGTTCCCCCTTTACTTAAGTATAACAAGTCTTTATTCAAAAGGTTATTCCTGATTCCTTTTATTAAATGGGGTGTATCAAAAAGAGGGATCAAATTTTGCCCATTCACACAAATCATGTCATGTCGCCATTCTTTATTAAGCCGCAAATATTTTATTATAGTCTCATTTACTACTAAATATAAATAAATAAATGACTAATTCCGTGATGTAACCAACATTAACTGTGCTCTCTCTGGTCACATACGGTGTTGATAATTATTGCACTGGTATCCTGTGCATGCTTCACAACGGTTTTAATTAACCGCTTCAACTCGTGTTTATTTAAACAATAAGTATAATAATATGCAATAGGTTGTTTGAATTGGAACAATGACGATTCTTTTCCCTGTCGTAAATGAATTAATGACACAAAATAATGAAATAAATTTATTTGTCCATTTATGTTTTGTCGATACTTCTCCATAGATACTGCTTTCCGAATCGGTGATAAATATTAAAATATGACGATCCAAAAGTGCTTTTAGAAAAAGTCTAATTGAATAAAGGTTTAAGTTTGAATATACGTATTACCTAAGAGATAGTGCGCACGAGCAACTTTTGTCTCCGCAACTATTTAATCTCTCCCATCAACTGTATGGGCTAGTAAGAAAGTGCGCGCACGTAGCGACGCAACTCCCCATAGAGTTGATGGGAGAGACTCAATAGTTGCGGAGACAAAAGTTGCTCTTGCGCGCTAGCTATAAACATTTGATTCGGCGTTGTCACGCTTCAAACTTAACAATTAAGGTTATTACTGTTTTAATTATATACAGCATTATGATTGTAATTATGGTTTTTATTGTCCATTTTTATTGTTAGCCTGTTAATTTGAAGTCAGAATGCAATTGCAAGTGTTCGTGTTGCTTTTGAGTTTATTAACTCTAGGCAAGTATTATTACCTAAAAATTAATAAGAATTATTCAATAATTTTATTTTCCAAAATATTATGATACATAGAAATTACTACACGCTAGAATTCCCTGTGTCGTGGGAACAAGTTTATTCCAACATTTTATTAGGCATGTTCTTAAGCTATGGAGCAAGATACACAATAAACACAAGCAAAACCGTTACCGATTAAAAAAAAAAATATTTTTAGTGAAACGTGTAGTTAAATGGAATATTAAAAAAATATTTACTTTTCTTGCAGCATTCACAAAAGCGCCGAAAAAGTACAATGATACAGAGTAAGAAATAAATTTAAACAAATAATACCTGTCCTTGAATTTAAAAGGAATAATAAATGTATAGGCACAATATACAGATACAACCAGTAGGGAAACTTCATACAAACGTTCGGAATGACTCACGCACACAAGCAAGCGTGTTTACAGGAATCGTGAGGGTATTCTTATATCTGTCATTTGTCATAATACCCTCTCCATTTCGAACGTTTGTATGAAGTTTATCTACTGGTTGTATCTGTATATTGTGGTATCGGTCTGGCAGGATACAGAAGGCTGATCACCTACTTGCCCCTTTTTTATAGTGGGGAAATCTTCCAAAGATACCCACGGCCCCCGGGGAAGGAGCCGTGAGTTATGTCGGATTCTTACCGACTAAAACCCCACTGTGTTCCGTCGAGCCGCTTTAATGATGGGGCCGCGGGTATTGATTAGAATTCTTCCGCGACCACCTACTTGTCCCTAAAGAAAATCGATCAAAGAAACATGTATGTAAAATGCATCTGCCTCTTACCCCACTAGGAGACGTGAGACTTTTTTTTTTATTAATAGGATATTTCATATCTCTTGTCAGTTTCTAAATTTTATTGCATAGGTTCTTTAGGTGGTTTCTACATTCAAATTTTTCTACAGAAAATTCAGGATATGATCTAGCTTCTAATATTTTAGAATAAGTACTGGTGTCTTCGTCAGAAATGCGACGACTGTAAATAAGACCATGCATTTCTATAGATGCTTTAAAGCCTTCTACTATTATGGTAGACTCCATGGCAGATGATTTTCCTGAATAATTTTTGTAATATTGATGAGGTTTGAGGTTTTGATTTAATATGTCCTGCGTATGAATGCTGCAATGTAAAAAAGGCGTTACTCGTTGGAATTGATAAAACAAAACCAGCAATCTCTTTAGATTTACAAAATCATTAGAAACATGTGTTCTAAAGAAGTAGGCCCAGATTTTTTCGTTTGGCAAAGCTTTTGAAAGAATTTCAAAAACGGCTTTTAAATAAGCGAACTACTGGACACGGGACAACAAAATTCCGTGACAATTTCGGAAATCCCGGCCATCTGGCAACCCTATCTTCACTAAGAAAGAGAGAAATAATTTATTGTCTTTAACTCCACCACACCACACATTAAAAATAAAATATAAATAATAACTATACATTATGTGAATTGCGGCTCATTAGTTGACCTCAAAAGGAGTTGTCTCAGTTAATGGTTGTGCAAGAGCCAGAGCCCTTACACAACACTGGTTTTCAGCGACCCCTTGTAACGTGGAGTACACACTACACTTACACTACACGTAATCAATTTATTTCAGATCTGCAGCGACCATTAGCAATCCAAATTTTATTAGGGACAGGCTTCGAGGTATGTGAAATTTTGTTCTTTATATTTTTATTATAGTTATTTACGGCAGGGTTGTCCAAACAATACACCTTCGCGGGCTAATTAAATTTCATACAAAAGCTTGAGGGCCAGAAAAATATTTTCAGTTGTCAAGTAAATAAAATACAGGGTAATTGTCTTTCTATGTTTATTGATTTTTCGTTATTAATTTATCTTTAATAATAGTATCGATATTGTCAATATTCGTTGTTGTCAGGCGCATTGTATCAAAAAGCGATTTATCTGACAGTGAAGATTTATAGGTTTATACTTGGATTTTATAAAATTCAGTGTTGAATATGCACTTTCACATAAATAAGTGCTGCCTGCAAACATTGTTCGTTGTCTGTATTTACTTTTGAAAAAAAAAATGTCTGTTGCATTCGCTTTTTCTAATGCTCAGCCATAACAATTTTCCATGCTTCATCGACATGTACTTTATATTTTTCTTCGTGTAAAGTGGTATAATGACGTTTTAACATTGTATTCTTTATAGATAAAACTTGCATACAAATGATACACTGAATTTTATTATTGTTGTTGCATATAAAATAGTCAAGTTCCCACCTCTCATTAAATACTCGATGTTCATCACTTAATTTTCGCTTCTTCGTAGACATAATGCAGTTAGTTTTTTTTTTAAACTGTTGCTAATTATTATAATGTGTAAATTTCAAAGCGGTGTAAGTAAGAAGTTCCGATACGAACTAAGTGGAAGCACAAACTTAACAAATACAGCCAACAGCAAATGTGAGGATTTGCTGACAAAAACAAAATACTTTCCGGGAATTCCCCCAATAATAGTAAAAGTACCTTCACTTTTAAGTGATCATGCGAATGGAATGTTCCAAGACTGAAGATAAATAATTATACCAAGTATTGAGTAGCTGTCGAAGGAATCGGGAGGGCTTTCTGTTTCCAAGCTCCTCGTGCATCAGGAGTTGCTTCAACTTCTTCTCATTGGACTCAGTCAGGCGTTTAATGAGCGTTGCTTTTAGGGTCTCGTATTTGTTCTCCTCAGGAGGATGTATAATAATGTCCTTTACTTCTTTCGAATATTTATTATCGAGTTGGTTGATGACATGATTGAATTTTGTTTGGTCACTCGTTATTCTATTGATTGCAAACTGTCTCTCCACCTGGGCAAACTAAATCTCCGGCTCCTCTGGCCAAAAAGGTGGGATACGGACGCTCATCTTGCACACCTCTTTGTCGGAATCCATCGACACTTTCCCCTCACTAGACGACTCCATGCCACGTGCTTTTTCCGTCATGATTGTGTTCTTCACGGGGTCACCACTGCGGTGTCGGTAGGTAGTAAGGAAAATGCATAAGGCAGATAATTAAAAGGGTAGCAATAAAACGAGTGACTGTATATTACAGTTCTAAGTGTCAAAATTAATTAATTTGGGTTATAGAATTACTAAGTGAGCGACTGACTGCGAGTGACGAGAAATCAACAGAACAGCAACTTACAAACATTAATTTGAGTTACTAAAAATACAAAATGAACAGCTTCATAATATTTGAGCGACCTAATATTTGTTTGAGTGTCAACTTTTAAAAATACACTAATGAGCAGAGTATAATGAGCTCACATTATAAAAAAATTAAAATTATATGAAATAACTATTTGAAGAAACACTTTTCTATTAGTTGAGAAATTTTATTATTGAAATATAAGGGTAATTAAATAAAACAATGTACTCCGTAAAAATAAAGTAATATGCGTGCATTTATTTCAATCAATATTTTTTCTGATAAATGGACTGTAATGAAGAACAAGATTTTATTACTTTTTTTGTCCTAATTAAATTCTTAAAACAGTGTAGGAGTTGATAGTATTTAGAAAAACAATTCAATTTGTGTTAGATGATATAGGGTCGCGTTAATCTGAATGTCTTTTGTCAAAGTACAGTATTGTATTAATTTCATAAATTTATGTTAACGCTTGTGTGTGAGCTGTGGTCACATATAACCGGTTGTGCATACGCCAACTTATATATAAAAAACTGTATTTAGCCTAAGTACACATGTACCATGTAACGAACTTTTGTGATCCTTAAATAAAGAAAAATAAAATAAAAATGAAAATAAATCAAATGAGCAAAAAATAAAATAAGACGCTTCAGTCAACTAAAAAAAAACTTCTTATTACCTAATACTAAGAAACATTGATAGGTATGAGGAGCCCTACTACTCATCGTCACTGGTAAATAAGTGCTGGCTTGGACTTAGTGGGCCGGCCTCGTTTTCTTTTTTGTCCAATGGGTATCATTTTTGCTTCCAGTGGTGGTGTTGTTAGTTTGAGTCGAATTGCCAGCCCAAAACGTGTTTGCATACATATCTATTGAAAACTTCAGGACAGTCGCACGATCCTTTTTGCTAGTCCAAATTTTGCAATGTGGTTTTCTGGAAAGCAACTGACTGCTTTTTATACTCGTCAAAAGTCTGCCAACGATCATTGTAGTTTAAATCTGTAGCATTTTCGTTGCAAATCAAATATACTTTTTTGGTAGGATCCGATGCTACTATCTTTATACCTCTATTTATGCCTTTCTTCGCCCAGACGTAGGTAAGCTTCCGTCCATTGTCGAAGCTCAATAGTAGGTGCCTCAGGTAACGAAGAGTTTACTAATGACCACTGGGCTACCATATCGGTAGCAACAGAAATCGCGACAGAGGAAATCGTTCTCGCAATGTATTATGGTCTTTTATGTTTCTATTAAATGACTCGAGGGCATTATTTTTGTCGAAGGCGACATAGGTAATTCAATTAAGTATTTCTTCTTTTTTTACTAATTGCATGATTAGCAAGATATAAAGTTTCCTCACTTTAGCATTTACTAGCTGTGCCCCGCGGTTTTACCCGCGTGGCTCCGCTCATATTGGTCTTAGCGAGATGATAAATATAGCTTATAGCCTTCCTCGATAAATCGGAATAGTAGTTCGAGATTAGCGCGTTAACAAACTTCAGCTTTATAATATTAGTATACATAATATTAGTAGCATAAATGTTCCCAGACGAAATATGGAAGCCACGAATGAATCAATCATGGATAGATCGCTTCAAGCGTCCCTTTCACCCGGCTTGGCTCGACTGGTGCGACCCCTACCATTGTAACGACTATCACAGAATCGTGTGTGGCTTGAACAGAAAGAGCAATAGATTCAAGTGGTTCCAGAGCGGCTGTCATTTGGTTTTGAGTAACTTGTGCGCGCATTATAGAGGCAGTTTGAGTAAGGATTGTTTTGTGTATTTGCGAACGCAGTTACAAACACAGGTGTATGCACCTACACTCGTATAGACAAATACACATACAAAATTTTGTAACTATTTCAGACACACACACGCTCGCGCACGCACACATGCAGAAACAGTTAAGTTATTTTAGAAACATACGCGTACACAAATACACAAAATTCAATGTTAAGTATTTACTTTAAATTTGTTTATGCATTTTTAATTTGTGTCTTTAGTGATGTTGCCTGTATAAAACAAACAGAAAAGTTTTTTTATATATACTAGCTTTCCGCGGCTTCGCCCGCTTTATCTAAAACCTTATAAATTATATACTAAAAACTTCCTCTTGAATCACTCTATCTATTAAAAAAACCGCATCAAAATCCGTTGCTTAGTTTTAAGATTTAAGCATACAAAGTGACATAGGGACTGCATATGGACAGAGAAAGCGACTTTGTTCTATACTATGTAGAGATGTAGTTAAAATTATTAAATTGTCTATAGTGTGAATTTTAAATATCTGGTTATTAGTAAAAGTTAATGTTTTTTTTGTTCGTGTTTAGTGATGTAAATAACACGACTTAAATTTATTAATATTTATACTGCTTTTAGAATATGACATAGTAGAGAATAAATACTGTTCCCTATACGTTATGTTTCTACGTATGGGCTGTCCGTCTGAATGCACCCTTAAATTGGAGCCCGTGTGTGGCGTGAGCCTTATTGATAACCACGTGGTGTTGTTTCGAAATCGATGCGATTTTAAGAAGAGGAACTGTGAAGGAAGCATTTTGGAAGGTATTTTTTTACATTTTACAGGCTCCGCTTCATTCACAACTTTATTTTTAGGGTTAAAGACATTTATTTCTTATAATATAAATTTTAATCCCTTACAGAGAAATATTATTTTTGTCGGGGCTTGTTATATGCGGGTGTAATGAAAGATGTTATAACTATGCAAAGGTTATATTACAATCCATACTAATATTATAAATGCGAAAGTAACTCTGTCTGTCTGTCTGTCTGTTACTCAATCACGCCTTAACTACTGAACCAATTTGCATGAAAGGAGAATGGCAAACTCCCATAGGACTCTGGGCCTGATCGTTACACTGATGATTTATGGGTGATTAAATAGATAAAAATATACAGACTCTATGAATATAATAATTATAGATCTTTTCCATGGGATAGCAGAGATATTGGGATATTGATTAAGATCAATTTTGAATATAACGTTACTAAGGCCCTTCTGCCATTAGGTACGATACTTCTAGAATACGATACTCGCGTAGAATACTACTTAGATATTTGCTGGCTACCCGATGCTCGCATATTATGCGACTGAAAAATGACTAAATTCATCATTATTGTGCCTCGTTTTTGTGGACCGACGTTATAATAATAATAATTCATTTATTTATTGCAACAACAGTTACGTCGTTATGTCGAGCAATCAGCAAATCCAGTGACGAAGAAGCTCTTGCAGTTTTTCTTTTTTATAGAAGTAGAAGTACTGGATTCATCCATATATTGAAAGAAACATAAATTGTAGAGTTTTTGTAGCCGAACGAGAACTACAACATGATGATTAGATTTTTTTATCTTTTTATCGAAAAGATACGCACGAGAGTCGAGACGCGATGCAAAAGCGACCGACACGGTGAGTAGTGCTATAATAGTCGCGGACGTGTAGGATACCAGTAGCGTAGTGTGCGAGCCTACATAAAAATGTATGTGAGATACTCCGCGGCGACTAGTCTCCGAGACTTGCAGGATACTTGAATCGCCTATGCGTATCGTAATGGGAGAAGGGCCTAAAACTTCACTCAAATGTCAAACAACAAACATAAACAAATCACTCATCACTGACACAATTATGATTAATAATTTGACATTTTATTAATGGCCAGCTACCTAAATAAAAATGTTATAATTATTATTGATTAAGTAAAACATGTTTATATTTCATAGAATGATCTAAATAAATTAAGATATGTGTTAAAAATAAGTTAAGTTTTGCTTCTGATTTATAAAGCATTTGAATTCAATAAAATATAGACATTCATTCGTATTAATCGATATATTCGACTTTTTTACTCCTGACAACACTGACAATCTCTGCTTGATAAGACCGGTAGTCATAGAAATCTAAATAACAATGCCGGTAGTGAATACATTATCTTTTTTTTTCAAAGATTTGTTTTCCCATAGAATTACGAGTAAATATTTTACCAAGAATTACTAAAAATAATATAATGAATTTTAAATATATTATGATTTCTGTAACAGTTAGGCCCAGTTTCGCCATTCTCCTTTGGTATAGAGATATTTTGATACCCGAGAAAGGACATAGGATAGGTTTTATCCCGGAAATCCCTCGGGAACGGGAACTATGCGGATTTTTCTTTGACTGCGCGGGCGATGCCGCGGGTGGAAAGCTAGTAACTACATATATTTATTCGTATGTAATTAATATTTAACCTGTGCGACCCACCCGCGTCCCGACAAGCCCGTGACTGTTCATGCATAGCGCACGAACTGTTTATATACGAGTTACTGTGTATGCTTTTTTACACTTGAAATTCGATAACTCGTAAATTGGCTTGTCGACGCTACATTTTATTACAATCATGTAACTCGCTAAGCGTTAAAAGTACGGCTAACAAAAGAATCATACAAAAATAATAAACAAATTGAGGGTACTTTTTGTTAATGTAATGTATAAATAAATAAATAATGTATGTATTTGTCTTTCTAGAATACGAAGAAGTTGACATGGAAATGTGTATGAATCTGATTTAAATAAAATGAAAATAAAACTATTATTGTGTTTTATTTTCCTCTCACTGCTTACTTAGGTACAATTTTGGCTGAATTTCTAGACATAAAGCAAACATCTTCTTTAATATAATATAAATCTCGTGTCACAATGTTTGTCCTCAATGGACTCTTAAACCACTTAACCGATTATAATAAAATTCGCACACCATGTGCAGTTCGATCCAACTTGAGAGATAGGATAGTTTAAATCGCAAATCGTTTTAGAGAAAGCGGGCGAAGCCGCGGGCGGTAAGCTAGTAAGGTAATAAACAGTTATAACAACAATTTACTGTTTTGCTGGAACCCCTCTGCAGGTGAAGGTCTCGTCTGAAAAAAAAATACTTACTTACTAGAGTGGCGCAGGGACCCAAAGTGAGTCTTGGCCTCCGACAGTAAGAGCCTCCATTTGACTCTATCCTGCATGAAAAAAATAATTATTATAAATCAATTATAAATTAGAAAGTTTGTATGTCTATCTGTTATGAAAAAAAAATGATGATGTCGGAGAACACTAAAAGTATAGAAATTATAATATTGAAAAAAAAAAAAACCCTTTTTTTAATTGAATTCGGTTTAAAAATATGCAATCGCTCAAAAAGTAGTGTAATGTCATTATCTTTTGTTTTTAAATGCGCTGTTGGTTTTAATTTAACACTCGCTGAAAGTCACTAATATCAATAGCGACCATGAGTAGTAGAAATAACGAACATGAAGTATGAAATAATTTGTATATTATTTGTGGGTATGTATAAATTATTTTATTAATAAACTAGCTTACCGCCCGCGGCTTCGCCCGCTTTGTCTCAAACCTAATAAATTTTACACTAAAACCTTCCTATTGAATCACTCTATGTATTAAAAAAAACCGTTCCGTAGTTTTAAAGATTTAAGCATACAAAGGGACATAGGGACAGAAAAAGCGACTTAGTTTTTAAATACTATGTAGTGAAAAATACAACGACTGACCGACACGTATTACTAAATTAAAACAGTATTGCAATACATTTAGAAAATATATTTTAATATTGTGTACTACAATATATTTCCTAACTACTAATCGTATAAACTATTAAAATTGCTCCATGTTTCTTAATAGTGTAAGGTTACATATGTATTTATTTAAATGTACTTAAATTTTCGTATTCACATGTATTTTATTTAGTACTAGCTGTGCTCCGCGGTTTTACCCGCAGTGCTCCGCTCCTGTTGTTCTTAGCGTGATGATATATAGCCTTATAGCCTTCCTCGATTAAAGGGCTATCTAACACCGAAAGAATGTTTCAAATCGGACCAGTAGTTCCCGAGATTAGCGCGTTCAATTAAACAAACAAACAAACTCTTCAGCTTAATAATAATAGTATAGATTTTAATGATTAAATATTACACAGGCTGTTTCATACAAAGATGTTCAAATAAAGCATCACAAACAACGCCGCTACACGAACGCATCGAAAAACTGAAAAAACAACTAAAAGACGAGATAAAACATAAAATATTCGAAAACGTATCACCCGAAGATAAGCATGCGTTTTCCGACGAAAACTACGATTTGATTCAAGACGAAAACGTCAAAATCACACCCATCGTACGTGCGAAACAGAAACGTCAAAAAACTTTGACAGCTGTCAATGTCAATGTCAACGTGACAAGCGCGGGAACGCCGATGTTCAGAAATCAAAGTCAACTGCGTTCGAGAATAAAAAAGAAAAAGAAGCCAAAGGCTAAAAAGCCGTTGGATATATTTTATAGGCGATACAATGAAGAGATTTTGAACGCTGAAATACAGTGGACTCATTGCCAGTATATGATTACACCATTTCTGACAGGAGTTCAAACTGACGTGGCGAAGATGAAGAAGCTGTTGAATCCGAAAGACCCGACTGTTGTGCGGTAAGTATAAATGCAAGTATAAATGATATAAATTGAAAAAGATTGTTTTACTATATACAATGTGTCCCGACACCAGTGTCGGAGCATTTATTTTATTTTCCTCTTTTGCATAGTGTTGTGTTCCTGCCGTGAACCATTAGAATCGTGTACCATCTGACTAAATCTATTTTTAATATTGTCTTACATACTAAAATATTTGTTTCATTATTTTTCCTTTATCTCCCTATATATTTAACATTATTTATAATAGTTGTTTATTTATTTAAGTTTATTTATTTTTTCTGCCCTCTAAAGGCATTGGCAGAATATCAGCGTCGGGGTTTTTCAACCCTGACATTTAAATGCTGAGCCAAGGCCTGCCCCCCTAGCCAAGTGGATTTCTGTTAGCGTAGCGTTCAATAGAATAGAATACGAATGTATGAGATTGACGTAAGCTGTAGATAAACGTAACAGAAAGCCACTTGGCTAGGGGCTTGGCTGTTCGTAGAACACTGTGAACATTAAATGTATCCGTTTCTTTTTATATACTGTGTGTTTTGTGTCTGTTAATTGATTTTATGTTTTGTGATTGTATTGTGTATATTTTATTGTGTTCTATGAATAAACGTGTTATCTATCTATCTATCTTTAAAGGTATAAAAAAGGGCATTTTTTATCGACAAATTGACTCTCAATTTTTTTTTCTCTCACAGTTGTAAAATGGCAGCCATTTTGTTTTTTTTACTAACCAAGACCCGGGTTCTCGTACTGCCGATTTATTGATCGATTGATCGATTCAATCGATCAATCGATCGATCAATCGATCAATCAATCGATTGAATCGATCAATCGATCAATCGATTAATTGATTGATCGATTGATCGATCGATCTGTCGATTGATCGATTAATTTGATTGATTGATTGATTGATCAATCGATTGATTGCTTGATCAATCGATTGATTGATTAATTGATCGATTTTTCGATTCAATCTATTATTGATCGATTGATCGATTCAATCGATTGATTGATGGATGGATTCAATTGATTCAATCGATTGATTGATCGATCGATCCAATCGATTGATTGATCGATTGACCGATTCAATCGATTTATTGATCGATTCAATCGATTGATTGATTGACTGATTTGATTGATTGTAACGGTTACCGAGATTTTTACATTAAAAAAATATATATATTTCATAAAATGTTGTTTTTTTGAAATATTTCAGTTGGTACTAGTTTTACATTAATGAATCTTAGGATTCAAATACTGTTTATTTAATTATCTTTCAATTGACACCCTTTTTAATTAAATCAATCCAGTAGTTATCTAGATATACCGCACAATATAATGGCCCGACGGCCACCTTTGCTACGTCATAGCTACCCCCTCCATACCCCTAGGAAGTGACTAGGTACCGCACTTTTTGTGTTCAGAAAAACATACCGATTAAGTGGATATCAGTAGTCCGTATGGCGGAGGTGAGTCCCACGGAAATGAATTTTATTTCAATTGGGGACTCTAATAGATATAGATTCGAGACTCGAGTTACTTTACAAGATTACTACTACTTTATAAGTAACTTAAATTTATATGATTCTGAACCATGCCAAAATAAAAAAATCAAAATCAAAAGCTAGGCTGATCTAAAGAACTATATTTTAAAATAAAAACGGTCTCGTAAATTTTATAGCAGTATCTTACAAATATATATAAAATCAATTCTTTCCTATCTACAAATATAATAATAACGTAGATTATACAAATAATTAATGTCACTTTTGACATATAGATTTTTAACCCTTTTTATTTTACCCAAGAAGATTTTACCTAACGTGATGTTACCAGTTTTTATTATGACACTTTTGATTTGATTATTTTATTATCTGTATAGTATGTGATTATGATTACAATGAACCGATTATATATTTCTTAATTTGCGTGACCCCATATAAATTATGTTATTTGTTACAAAAATATATGCGTATACACGTAAGAAGTGAAACTTTTTTATGACTTTATTTTTCAAAAATTTTACTATATGCAACTTTACAGAAATACGTCGAATCACGCGTGGTAGGGATGAGAAAAAGATGGTGCGTAACGGAAAAATGTCACGCGTAACGAAGAAATGTTACACTAAATTTTTTTCCAACCCCGATAAAGAAGTTTCACTTCAATAACAATTCTTGTTTCAGATTACTACAGCTGCTCAGTATAGATGCAACGGCGCTAAACAAAGAGGATATATATTCAATTCTGTACCAAATAAGCAATTTGAACATACGATTGTTTCAGTGGGATGTGCCGTCTATAAAACATTTGCTAAATGTCGTAATAAGAGGTGAGTTTTATTTTTCTAGTAAAATAATTTGTTATGAGTAAGAAGTTAGTTATCTATACTTATATTATAAAGTTGATGTTTGTTTGTTGGCTTGAACGCGCTAATATCGGGAACTACTGGTCCGATTTGAAAAATTCTTTCGGTGTTAGATAGCCCATTTATCGAAGAAGGCTATAGGCTATATCATCGCGCTAAGAACAACAGGAGCGGAGCAATGCGGGTGAAACCGCGGGGAACAGCTAGTACGTAATATGTACATATTATGTTGTTTAATTTTATGCGAGTACCTATGCGTTTTAAGTGATTAGATATATCATTATATACAGGGTAACTTGTAAAACACCGGCAACCTCGCAGGACAAGATAGTTAACATCATAAGCAACAACATTTGTTCTACGACTTTTGAAAATTTGTTAGATTTTATTTTCATACAAAAATAAATATTCATTTAATTTTCCGTTTGAATATTATAAACTCTACGCCTCCCAAAAATTACGTAAACAAGAAGCGAACGAGGGGGGGAAGGGGGTGTCGCGTCGACCATCCGATAATGAATAGAACATAGACTTACAAATGTTAGGAAAGTACAATAAAAGTTTAAAAAATCATTTAAAAATAATTTATTGCGTTATGCCAAAAGTCGTAGAACAAATGTGTTGTTACTTATGATGTTAGCTATCTTGCCCTACGAGGTTGCTGGTGTTTTTCAAGTAACCCTGTATAAAAAGTACGTGTCACGTTGTTTGCCCGCGATGGACTCGTAAACTACTGAACCGATTTGATTTTCACCCCGTGTGGTGTTTGATCTAACTTGAAAGATAGGATAGGTAACATCTCAGTTTAAAGTTGTAAAATTCTAATGTAAATATTTATCTGTTAGCTCTTAACCATCCTCCCTACTATCCTACTTCACTACAAAGTATAAAACAAAGTCACTTTCTCTGTCCCTAAGTCCCTTTGTATGCTTAAATCTTTCAAACTACGCAACGGGTTTTGATGCGGTTTTTTTAATAGATAGAGTGATTCAAGAGGAAGGTTTTAGTATATAATTTATTTGGTTTAAAACAAAGCGGGCCAAGCCGCGGGCGGTAAGCTAGTAATATTATAAATGCGAAAGCTTGTGAGGATTGATGCTTGTATATGTATGTTTGTTACTCTTTCTCGAAGAAACATCTCAACGGTTTTTTGGATGAATGAATGAAACTTAATAGTAATATAATATGTAGGTAACAGGTAAATATGTAGGTAACAGGTAAATATGTAGGTAAAAAATAACACGCTTATAACCGTCACATGTATGATTGTTTATTAAACGGACGGATTAAGGATCGGTGGCAATACAATAATTTTAAAGCGTGTTTATTTAGTTGTTTTTAGCTATATTATGATTCTAAATTTTTTCCAGATAAAGTGCACAACTTTCGCACATTGAAGCACAGTTTATCAGCTCTTTTTTCTGACTGGAAACTAGACGTCAGCAACGCCACAAGCTTGCTCAAACAGACTCGAATATTCCGCCCGCCATGCGTCAGAGTCTCTGATTCGGATGGTAAGTTTATATAGTATATACTAGCTTACCGCCCGCGGCTTCGCCCGCTTTCTCTAAAACGATTTGAGATTTAAACTATCATATCTCTCAAGTTGGATCGAACTGCACATGGTGTGCGAATTTTATTATAATCGGTTAAGTGGTTTAGGAGTCCATTGAGGACAAACATTGTGACATGAGATTTATATATTATTATATATATTTTTGTGTTTAATTTGAGTGTTAAGAAATTAACTGTCTTACCACAAAAAACTTTAGACAGGATTTAACTTTAAGCGCGGGTTCTCTTTAATCTGGTTTTGTCGTATTTCACATAGACAACAGTTAAAGTGACAGATCCCTGGTTTAAAGTTAGACTGTGTTTAAATTGTTTTGTGGTAATACCAATAATGGTCTTACTACACTTTATTAGTTGTCTATGTGAAATACGACAAAACCAGATTAAAGAGAACCCGCGCTTAAAGTTAAACCCTGTCTAAAGTTTTTTGTGGTAAGGCAGTACGCCCGTGGTACATATTTACGTTTTTTCTACATAAGAACCATCCTCGTAATTCAAGGAATATAATAAAAAAAGAATTATCGAAAACGGTTCACGCGTGACGCCGTGACCAAGGAAAACAAGTTTCATTTTTATTTATCATATACATATAACTAGATAATTATGTGATGAGTGACCCTGCTCGCTGCAAAGCGAAACGTCGGGCTAATAATATAATGAATAAATCGCGTTCAAAATGTTAAATATTTAATTAATAAATGTATAAAACTCGCGTAAAATCAACACAAGAAAATACTATTATTATACAGGGTTACTTGTAAAACACCAGCAACCTCGCAGGACAAGATAGCTAACATCATAAGTAACAACATTTGTTCTACGACTTTTGGCATAACGCAATTAATTATTTTTAAATGATTTTTTAAACTTTTATTGTACTCTCCTAACATTTGTCTATGTTCATTTGTCTATGTTCTATTCATTATCGGATGGACGACGCGACGTTCCCTTCCCCCTCTCGTTCGCTTCTTGTGTACGTAATTTTTGGGAGGCGTAGAGTTTATAATATTTAAACGGAAAATTAAATGAAAATTTATTTTTGTATGAAAATAAAATCTAACAAATTATCAAAAGTCGTAGAACAAATTTTGTTGCTTATGATGCTTAGCTATCTTGTGCTGCGAGGTTGCCGGTGTTTTACAACTAACCCTGTATATCTCAAAGTTTTACCTGCAGTAAATAATAACTACGCTCAAAAAATTTAATTTATTTATAAATACTAGCTTTCCACCCGCGGCTTCGCCCGCGCAGTCAAAAAAAAACCCGCATAGTTCCCGCTCCCGTGGGAATTCCGGGATAAAACCTATCCTATGTCCTTTCTCGGGTATCAAAATATCTCTATACCAAATTTCATGCAAATTGGTTCAGTAGTTAAGGCGTGATTGAGTAACAGACAGACAGACAGAGTTACTTTCGAATGTATAATATTAAGTATATTATTATATTAATAATATTATTCAATATCTCAAAGCTTTATCTGTAAATAATACGCTCATATAAATAAATTTAATTTATTTTTAACGACATTTATAAATCGTATTAAATCCATAATTTTTTTTATAAAATTGACATAATTTTTTACAGGTTCTACAAAGTGGAAAAAAATATCAATATATCCTAAAAAAACTCAAGCGACCACCAAATGTGAAGATGACGATGATTCCCGGCACAGAAATTAAAAAAAATATAAATAAATAAACTATGATAATCTATATATATAAAAGAAAGTCTGTATGTTCCAACACTTATAACTCGAGATCTGCTGAACCAATTTTCATGGTTTTGGATTTGTTGGATTTGTCATCGCCCAGAATAGAAGAATAACTCATAAAAACAACAAAAACTAGACGAATAAATATTTTCCGAAAATTTTGATTTTCGTACATGTCAATCATTAGTTGTCAATCCTGTCAAATACGGAAAATAATGTTTGACATTCATGCGTTCAAAAATGTATTATGTGTAAAATAATTAAAAAGTAAAAAGGGTGAATAAATATTGTTTGTATTTTTTTTAATCAATTATCAAAAAGTGCAATAAAAGCAGATATATAAAAATTCCTCAAATAATTGTGTTTACGCGTGTTTTCAGAAATTAGTATGGTATTTTTGGTGAGGAATCTAACCAAGAAGGTTAGTTCGCTTAATTATTTAAAAGAAATTCTATAAAAATGTAAAAATTCTGACAATTATAATTTGTTGGAATTTCGTCGACTGCTTCAACAATATTGCGTTGACCTATTAATATTAATATGTATATAACGTTAAAATTGAAACGAAGCCCCTGATTCATTGGTTCGAACCAAGCTGAATTGCGTTTTGAAGATTACATCCATTTACGCGATGCAATTAGCACAGAGAAGAAGATGCAGAAAATGTTGGTCTGTTTACTGCGACATACACAGGTCATGAATATGCGCAAGATGCAATGACATACATAATATTTTCGTCTTTATGGCCAGATCTATTCATTACAATATTTACATGTAATCCGAAATGGATGGAAATTATTCAACTGCTGCTTCCCGGACATATCAAGTGATCGGCTCAACATTACCACACATGTTTTCAAGCAAAAAATCCGATTATGAGTTACAAAAGCAACACATCTTTGGGATAATTCAATGATGGATGTATGCAATCGAATGACAAAAATAAGGCTTGCAGCATGCACACATTTTAATTTGGTTAGTCGAAAGAATTCGGGCGGATAAAAATTGTATGTGCGGGGATTGCTAATCCTGTAACCGATCCAGAACGATATGACATGATGTTCTAATCACGAACATAATATGATTCATGGACCGTGTGGCACCATCAACCGCCAATCACCATGCATGGTTGACAGCGAGTGTTCCAAAAGGTATCCACGAAAATTGACGGCAAAGACCATCACAGGCAACGATGGTTACCCACTGTATCATCGTCGGTCGCCCGATGATAGTGGTAGAAGTAGAACTATCATAATTAAAGTGAAAGGAAACGATTTGTGGTCGACACCAGTTAAAGAACGAAAAGAGTTAATTCGAGTGCATCCCAGGCTGCAAAACGTAGTTTAATTCAATAGGTAATTTTTCTCTGACACGTGTAGGTATGAAGTATTTAAGTAATTATTTTTTTATTCTATTTCTATATGTGTTATTCATCGAAATAAAAAGCCATTATACCTATATCTATATTTATTTTGTATCATTGTATTCCGTTCATCATAGCCTAAATTAGTTCCAAGCCCAAAGGTAACACGACATTCATTGACTGGGCGGTACAAAGTTCGCCGGGCCAGCTAGTATGTACATAAATCTTTTATTTTCCATCAGCAAAAAGTTTCCCTTCAATTTTCACAATCGAATGTTTTTCAATATACATTAATATGTATAAAAATCTATACTGTACATATACAAATTAAAATGAGAAAAGTCAATCTAAATCTACAAACTACACATATCTAAGCTTTAAACACAGTTTTTTTGAATTTTTGTTTGTCTGTATGTATGTCCGGGCTAAACTCAAAAATTACTGCATGGATTTACTTCAAATTCATGTATTACTAACAGGTTGGGTCAACATAATGATTATAGGCTATACAGGGTGTAATCGTTAAGTGTGCACAGGCGATTATTCCGCAACTATTGCAGATATCAAAAAACTTTCAACTGATATCGAAAGGACTATACCTAATGAATAAAATGACAATGTTTACTTTAAAAAAAAAAGAGAAATATCCTAAAATGTTACATGAAACAATTACATCCGGTATATTATCACTCTAAGACCATTAGGAGCAGAGCAATGCGGGTAAAACTGCAGGACACAGCTAGTAAGTAAATAAGATAAGTTTTATATTATATTTAAGCTCAATTTATTCAGAAATATAAACAACCTATTTTAAGAAACATGTTGTTATTATGTTATTTAAACTAACAAATTAGATAAATAATTAATTTTATTTCAAATTCAAACATTTATTTATTCAATTAGACTTGTTCTAGAAGCACTTTTGAATCGTCATAACATACTTTTAACATTTACCAACGATTCGGAAAGCAGTATCTATGGAGAGGTACCGGCAAGAAACTCCAATTAGGCTAAATGTACATATTATGTAATCATACGTTCTCAATTTAATTTCACATTTTTATAATATAGGCAGATGTACTTACCTTATTGTACATATATACCAAGCATAGACAAACGAAATACAATTCATATTTAAAAAAAAATACTACTTTTACTTTTGGTACTTGACTACCACGATTAAATTTGTTATTCTTCGCGACGTAATTAAATTATATCTATACTAATATTATAAAGCTGAAGAGTTTGTTTGTTTGTTTGAACGCGCTAATCTCGGGAACTACTGGTCCGATTTGAAAAATTCTTTCGGTGTTAGATAGCCCATTTATCGAGGAAGGTATCTATAAGGGTAATATAAGGTAAATATCATCACGCTACGACCAACAGGAGTGGAGCCACGGGGCTGAAACCGCGCGGAGCAACTAGTTATGTACTTAAATATATTATACGTTTAGAAATTACATTCTTTTTAATCATCAACTCGTTATCAATTATTTTATTTTAAACACCTTAAATCGAACAAAAAGTATAGAGCTACAGGTTAACTTCAATAATACAAATAAAAAACATATTTCATAATAAATTTATATTTTCTTTACACACGTCGTTTAGCAGAAAACGCATCAAAAGTTCCATGTATGCTGCCATCTTGTCTTGCAAAATCAATATATTTTTTTTCTTGGAACGCAAATTTGCGCGGGAATTCCTTGTAGTTCATTATATTATCCAAAGATAATGGTTTTAATCCTCTATTTGTGTAAATATATTGGTTTATTGGATTCAAATTATCTATTTTAATGGTATTTTGGTGATTAAGTCTGTTGATTCTATTATGGTAAAAAATAAAATATTATACAGTACAGAAATCAGAATTCTAGTGAGCATAAGCGACATTTTGTTTCTGTAAGCGTATTTTATTGCTACAAAAGTTATTGCATTGTTACATTTATTTTTACTACTACAATATCATGAATTCGTTTACACATAATACCTACTGATTTAGAAAAAAGACACCTTGTAAAATCTATGTAAGTAAGTATAAACCGACAGATTTTTATATTAATATAAAAATCTGTCTGTTTATATGCTACGCATTCACAACTAAAAGCATAGATTTGTGTGACATTTTTAATGAAAATAATTTGAGACCCAGTGGCAAATGCTCCTATAAATTACTAAGAGATTAGAGATCCCCAGAATGCTTTTCCATCAATAACTAGCTTAGCGCCCGCGGCTTCGCCCGCTTTGTCTAAAACCTAATAAATTATATGCTAAAATCTTCCTCTTGAATCACTCTATCTATTGAAAAAAACATCATCAAAATCCGTTGCGTAGTTTTAAAGATTTAAGCATACAAAGGGACATAGGGACAGTAAAAGCGACTTTGTTTAATACTATGTTGTGATGTGCGAGCTTAATGTGTAGCGAGGAATGTGTTTGTAAAGAACCAATCACATCGCTTCATTTAGTTTGAAGTTTGAAGCGTTTAGCGTTTGAAGCGATACTATTGGTTCTTTACAAACATTCCTCGATACACATCCTCGCACATTATTGGTGGAATAGCAGCCTATAGCTAGTCATAATAATAATTAATAATTTAAATTGTATTGTGTTCATTGTATCTTGACGAGTCAAATAAATGTTTCTTTCTTTCTTTTTCTAATAAAAACGCTTCGTATGTGTTTGATTTTAGGCGCACTAACAACATTTTAATAATAAGTAGGTACTTTTATAGATACTATGTATGTTTTTAGAAGTATAATAAACGTAAGTAGTGCACTATAATAGTATTTAATTTTTATAAACCTTTATCAATAATCACTCTATGAAAAAACTGCTTCAAAATCCGTGCGTAGTTTTAAAGATGTAAGCATACATAGGGATATAGGGACAGAGAAAGCGACTTTGTTTTATACTATGTAGTGATAATACACACCGTTTAGGTAAACTTTAAGGGTTCATACGCACTATGCGGGTAGCCGCATTGCGGGTAGCCGTCCGGCTGACCGCAGGATGCGGTTGCGAATGCGGCCAGCCGGACGGCTACCCGCAATGCGGCTACCCGCATAGTGCGGTTGAAGAACCGTTGCGATTTGCGGTCATGTCGATCCATTTCAAAGATGGAAATGGAAGAAGTTGCAGCTATTTACTACATTTACACACGTTACGTATAGAAGAAAAGCAAAGAAAGAAGTACTGGGTGCATCCTTATTTGCAAACACGAGATGAGAGCAAGCATTTTGCAACCACGTGCACACACTCACTCAATGGCGGGCAGCCGCAGACTGAACCGCACAGTGCGTATAGCAACCGTCCGGCTGGCCGTCACTCGGGCCGCAGCTCTCCGAGCAACCGGAGCGGTCTGCGGGTAGCCGCATCGCAGTGCGCATAGAAATGAATATTACGTACATAATTGTGCTTGCGGTCAGCCGGACGGCTACCCGCAACGCGGCTACCCGCATAGTGCGTATGAACCCTTAGAAATCGTTCACTATTGTTTTTTTATAGTGTCTGTTTCATACAATAAGAAGTAGATACATACATTTTATAGAACAATTAGCAGCTTTCCGCGGTTTCACCCGCGTGACTCCGCTTTGTTCTTAGCGTGATGGTATAATATAGCATATAGCCTTCCTCGATAAATGGGCTATCCAACACCGAAAGAATTTTTCATATCGGAACAGTAGTTCTTTAGATTAGCGCGTTCAAACAAACTCATCAGCTTTATAATATTAGTATAGATTACTATCATATTATGTTAATCTTCTATTATTTTAAGACTTCGTTTATAAACAGGACAAGAATAAAACAAAGTATTATAACCTAATCTTTTTATTTATCCTAGCGGGTGGATTGCCAATATATTTAACATTTTCTCTCTCTCTATCCCTTTCTGGCAAGGGCTCATTGAAATCATACCTTTCGGCTATAGTAGGTAAGCTAGCGTAATAATTAGGAGTTACAATTTTATATGTTTGTCTTGTTGGTATACCTGTTCCTTTAAATGTTTCATCGGATACTATTCTTGTGTCTTCATTATCATCATACCATAGTTTTTCTGTCCTCGCTTTGATTTCTTGTGAACTAACAGTGACATCATCTACATAGTCGTTCGATTCCGTTTGTGTTTTATAATCCGGGGTTATTTTTAATCTATTTCGTATTTTGTATCTATTATGAGCTGTAGTTTCTTTGCTAGCGTATATGTTCCTTTCTTTAGGAGGTACCACGTAGTCGTAACTGTCCTCTTTCATTGTAATCTTTTTAAACGGTAAATCGTCTTGTTGATTATTAGTATGTTCTGTTTCATAATCGTATATATTATCATAGTAAACTTTGCTTTTGTTGTGTAATTCATATTTGATGTTTATTTTTGGGGTTTTATCATCAGTTTCATATAACATTGCGTCTGCGTACATTGGTTCCCTTTTCTTATTAGCTTCAATATTGACTTCAATTCTTTCATGGCTTTTACCGTTTTGTTGCATTGCATCGTCATAATCATAATTATTGTCATCTATTACTGGTGAAGTTGTCGTAGTCCTTATAGTACTTTTAATATTAGCATTATTTTTATACATTTTCTTTTTAGGTCGCATTTGGATATGCCCTTCTTTATATTCCTTTATTTTCTTTGCATTTACTATTTCTGTATTTTGCGCATTTTCTCGAACGACCTGACCCTTATATTTATTTTTAAATTCACTTTCCAATCTCTGTTTGACTCTTTCAACTAATTCTTCAAAATCAATTTTAGTGCCGTCTTCTTTTAAATTTAGACTGGATTTAGGTTCTCTCTGTCTTGCAATAGGTTTCTTTATATATTTATCTCTTTCTTCAATATTATATTTACTATTACCTATCCTTTCTTTTCTTGCATTAACTTGTTTAAAGTTTTTGAAAGTTGAGTCATGTATCTGGAGTAATTGGTTCATTAGTTTTTCTGAGCCAAGTTTTTCAGCTATTCTTTTAAAATCTGCTACATTGGCGGCGAATAGAACGTAGCAATTTATGTAAGTGACACTATAACATAATACACCTGAAATGAATGAGTTCAAAAAGTTAATAAATTATGTAACTATTTAAAAATTAAAACAGGAAATTTGTACCCTACTAATATTATAAATGCGAAAGTTTGTGAGGATGGATGTATGTGTATGTATGTATGTTTGTTACTTTCACGCAAATACTACTGAACCGATAACAATGAAATTTAGCACCCATATAGAGGGTACCTTGGATTAACACATAGGATAGGTTTTATCAAAGCCAAAAATGCAGCATGCAAAAAGCCGCGGGCGGAAATTACTCACTTAGGTAAATATAATACGAGTATACAAGCGTAAGAGTTATTTTTAGAGATTTTGAGTTATTTTTTTAAATGACATATTATCAGAAAGGAGTGTATTCCATGTTTTGGTGAATTATATAATATCGTAAGAAAGGTTAATAAATAATTAAACAGTTAAATCTGAAATCTCCCTTTGTGTGAGTGTGTGATTGTTAGTGTGATGTGAATGTGTGGTTGTCTGGACTTGCGTGTTAGTACTAAAGGCGAATATTATTAATATAATAATAATATATTAATATTTATTAGGATAATATTTTAGTAAACGCTTTATATAAAATACGAGTAACACTCACAGATTTGTAATATGTACGATAAAAAATCCATTTTTGTAACGACTATAAAATCATTGTTTTGAAATCATAAAGATGTATTGATATTGCAGTATTAAAGTGTTTATGCATGATGTTGTTTTGTATGGCTTTAATTAATTTTCTACGTGCCTTTTTTTGAAATAAGGTTTTTTCATAACTGATTTAGGGCTGATTTTTCAATGCTTGGTTAAAACTTATTCGTCGAATAATGTATAAAACTACCATTTTAAAAACGTATTCTAATTGCCCGTATTTGACAGTTTACGTGACATTTTAATATTATCGTGTAATACTTTATTGGACGGATAAGTTTTAACCAAGCATTGAAAAATCGGCCATTACTTGATGTTAAAAGTTTTTTTTTCATAATAAATGTAGAAATTAAGACAAAACAGGTATCTGAATGGAGCCTAATATAATTTTTAAGTCTATCAATATGTTGAGACTTGAGAACTGCATTAAATTCGATGCAGCAGTTTTCGTGAGATTCCTCTAAAAAGACTGATAAACAAACAGAAACAAAGGAAAAATAAGTAGGTAAGTTATTCACAAAAGAAATAAAACACAAATTTAATACTTCAATATAATTTTATTAATACTTAAACATATTTGTCCAAAACCTTACAAAAGAGGGTAGTTGTTAACAATTATTTATTTATTTAATTTAATTTAATTTGACTTTGTGTCGTTCGTGCTCCTTGCCACCCTGACGCTTGGATATAGATCTGAAAATAAATAATTATAATATTATAGGAAAACATCAAAAATCTTAGCCATTTCGGAGGTATGTTATGACAAATAGAGAGGTAAATATTCAAGATTTTAACGGATTTTAAACGCGATTTTTCATAATATTATTTTCCCGACGTTTCCAAAGAATAAATCGCGTTAAAGATCCGTTAAAATCTTTATTTTCTAAATCAAGATTGTAATAATACTCGCGTAAAATTAAACATTAGAAATTACTAAATAAACAGATATTTTAGTACGAATTTAAAGCCTATCAACTTTATTATAACTACATGAAAACTATAGTTAAAAAGTCCCTTTTATTATAAAATATACACTCAACACAAAATTAACAAAACATACAAGATTATATATTAATATACATACAGTTTCGTTTTAATAATTAATAAATGTTTTATTAATTGATTTTCGTTTTTTATTTAATTAACAAAAAAATATAAGTAGGAATGTGACAGTCTTAAAATTAAGAAGGAATTTTTGAAATCAGTCCTGGGGCCGTATTATGACCTCTTATTCCCAGTCAGTTTACGCCGTGAATTGAACTGACTGGCAAATTAACCATGGCTGGTTGTTCCGAACATAATATGAATTTGCCAGTCAGTTCAATTCACGGCGTAATCTGTCTGGAAATAAGAGGTCATACTACGGCTCCTGTAGTTCCGGAGATTAGCACGACCAAACAAACAAACTTTTCAACTTTATAGTATTAGTTATGATATCAATAAATCTTATTATCTTACCATATGATAATTCCCGACCTAAACGTGGGGAAAAATTGTAATTTCTCCCGAGTCGTGGGGAGAAATGATTGCTTCGTGGATCCGTCATCATAGGCTCCTGTCTGTACCTGCAACAATTATTTAATAAACGCTTTTTAATTTAAACATTATTTAATAAATAGTAATACTTCAATCTGAAGAAAAAAAAATGTTTCGGTCTGGCAGGACACAGAAGGCTGATCACCTACTTGTCCCTAAAGAAAATCGATCAGTGTATAATGTATCTGCCCCTTACACCACTAGGGGACATGGGACTTCACTTTCAAAAATCTAAGATAATAAAGAAAATTAGGACATTTGAATAGGTATTTAAAAAAAAAAAAACTTTTATAAATAAACTAAGATGTCTGTTATCATCCATATTCCATCCAAAAGTAATAATTCTTGCTTTGTGTTACTGATAAATGAACTACATAATTGCGAAGTATGATTAAAATCCGTTCAGTTATTTTCGCTTGAGAGTGACAAACATACTAACAAAAATCAATCGCCAAATGTGTTGCTAAGTGAAAAGACTCGAGATCGACTCGATTAATTCGGTTAAATTTTTTTGACGTTTTTGTTAAGGCACAAGGAAAGTTCTTATGGAGAGAAAACACGAAAAAGGGGCAATAGGGCAGAACAGCGTCTGCCAGGTCAGTTAGTATTAAGATAAAAATACTTACATATCATAATCGCTGTTTGTTGATGGCATCTCTTGTTCATTCTGCCGTCTACCGAGACGAGGGGTAAATTCGACGTTGTCCTTTGTAGAACGGCCTAATTTTGGTGTGAATATTGTGTTATCTGTAAAATAATCAGTTTATTAAACTACTACTAGATCGAAGAAGATCGAATTTTATTTCACTTAATATCTACAACTATGGAGTTTCTTGTCGGTTCTCCTCTATAGATACTGCTTTCCGAATCGGTGGTAAATGTTAAAAATGACGATTCAAAAGTAAAATAAGAAGTCTAATTGAATAAATAAATGTTTGAGTTCGAGTTTGAAAAAAATATGCTAATGCTACACTATTACATACCGTCATTTTGTAATTCATAAGGCAGTTGATCATAGTAGTACCTCAAAAGGTCAGCTGCCTCAATCAAACGCAGGAGAGAAACTCTGAAAATTAAAGATTTTATAAAGTAATCTAATAGTTATGCCACATTCACACATTCGAATGGCGAACCGAATAACGAACACGTTTGAAAAACGTAAAATGTGTAGTATTCACATTTGTTATTAAGCTCGTCTTATTTCCTATTTAATGGATAAATATACAGGGTGTCCCACTATCGGTATACTAAGCGCGAAGGGACTTGTAGTCTTGCATAAACTGATCACGTAAAAAATGCTTAAACAACAAAATTGCGCCAAAATTTTTTTGCTAAAATTTTCTCAAACTCATGTTTTCTTCTCTAGCTTCGCGCAGCTGGTTCGCTAATGTGAGCATTTTGCCTATGAAAACATAATTTTAAATGATAGCTCACGTGCTGGTGGCAAAGCTGGGCGGGTTGCTTGTTAGGGGTGTACACAAAAAGTTTAAGAATTCATCTATTTGAAAAAAAAATGCATCTGGAATTTTACAAGTATTTTTTACGTACTTAGCGTATGCAAAACTATAACCTCCATTGAGCTTAGAATACCGACGGTGGGACACCCTGTATAATGGCATGAAAACTAGCTTATATAGCTTTTTTTACTCAGGAATAAATTAATTATGTAGCTTTGTACTGATGAAAGTATTTTAAATATTGGTAATTGGTTTTTGGCTGTACTGTGTTTACAAACTAACAAACAGTAATTTACTATTTATATTTTTTATTAAAATAATCGACACAATTTTTTTCATTTCACTATACAATACCTATTTGCACTGAAGAAAAATTTTCTGAAGATATTTGTGTACTCGGTCTCGCGAAAACCACTGAACCGATTTTGATGATACTTGGCACTGATATAGCTTATGGTTATGTAACAGAATAGCACATCACTACATAGTATAAAACAAAGTCGCTTTCTCTGTCCCTATGTATGCTTAAATCTTTAAAACGCAATGGATTTTGATGCGGCTTTTTTTATAGGTAGAGTGATTCAATAGGAAGCTTTTAGTAATCAATTATAGACTAAAACCTTCCTCTTGAATCACTTTATCTATTAAAAAAGCCGCATCAAAATCCGTTGCGTAGTTTTAAAGATTTAAGCACACAAAGGGACATAGGGACAGAGAAAGCGACTTTGTTTTATACTATGTAATGATTAGGTTAAGCTCTACCTCTTCATAAACTAAAAACCCGCGGGCAAAAGCTAGTTAACCTAATAAACTAGCTATTGCTCGCGGGTTCGTCTGCAGGTGAATCACAGCCGGTATGTAAATAATTACTAAAAAAAACTGTACATGTTGTGGAAAGAAATAACTTATTATTTACTAGCAGCACTTCGCGAATTCACCCGCTTGGCTCCGTTCTTGATGGTCTTAGTGTAATGATATATAGCCTTCCTAGATAAATGGTCTATCTAACACCTAAAGAATTTTTCAAATCGGACCAGTAGTTCCTGAGATTAGCGCGTTCAAACAAACAAACTCTTCAGATAAGATTAAGAGATTTATTCATTTTATAATTACCTTGAGTCACCATTCCTTTGCGATCTCTTACCAAGACGAGGCCCGAACCAAACACCGGCGCGCGCGCCATGTGCTCCTCTGTCTTGCCCTTCATCCTGTTAAGAATTATCATCACTTTTAAAATCCATACCTATAAAAAACCGGCCAAGTGCGTTCAATTATAAGGCTAACGCCGGTAGCAGAGCTTCACCGACCATCAGTGCGTACGTCAGTCGCGCTTGTCATATGTATGGAAATTCATAAAACCGTTCATAGCTAGACCGACCATACGCACGCGTATTTCCATACATATGACAAGCGCGACTGACGTACGCACTGATGGTCGGTGAAGCTCTGCAACCGGCCTAAGACTTTCTTTTCAAAAATAGAGTGCATACACAGGTATGAGTATAATTTTTGTATCGAAAATTTTTAAGAGTAGGTATTTTTAAGGTGCTTCAGTTGGCATTACATAATTCCACCTTATATGTGTACCGCGAGCTAAGCCGGGGCGAACCGTTAGGTACAGATAGACTATGCCAATTCCATAGGACCAAGGGCTACTAATTTAATAAAACTAGCTTGCCCACGATACAGGCTTGCCTAGTGTGGGTACTATAGGGAATCCTATTTAATAAACATAGATTGCCAATATGTGTAAAGCGAGCAACGTCAATGTAAGTGTATCTGTGTAAAAACATTTTGGTTTATAAATAAATATATTTTTCATTTTTCAGCTGTTTTACCCGCATTGGTCTTAACGTGATGAAATATAGCCTTCATCGATAAATGGGCTATCTAACACCGAAAGAATTTTTCAAATCGGATCAGTAGTTCCTGAGATTAGCGCATTTAAACAAACAAACTCTTCAGCTTTATAATCTAATATATAAAAATCAATGCCACTTTTCGTTGTAATTCCATAACTCGAGAACGGCTGAACCGATTTCGATAATTCTTTTTTTATTATATTCCTTGAAGTACGAGGATGGTTCTTATGTAGAGAAAACGTTAATATGTACCACGGGCGAAGCCGGGGCGGACCGCTAGTATTATTATAGATATGTAATAATTATAATTGAATTATATTTACCTTATTATCATCAGCATGCACCATAAAGCTGTATGCTATTACAAGTAATAAAGAAAATAATATTCTTCGAAGAACAGCGGCCATCTTGGATGTATGGATGGATGGTTACTGATGTTTTCTTCCACTGGAGATGTCTTATATACCAGCAGTGATTGAAAATCTATGGTAATAGATAGGGGAGGTGGGGCAAAGTAGTAGGTAAGCTTAGTACAGAAAAGAACATTTTTGTTGAATTATAATTTGGCCAATGTTGAATTATAAATTTCACTAAATGGTAAAGGATGAAGCATGGTTCACATAAAGAGGATTTTTTGTTTATTTGTACTCGTTACAAACAAATGCTCTAACGTATCAAAATGAAAAACAACTTAGCTGATTTTGAAAATATTCTATCAGTAGGTATAGTAAGGAAATTCAAAAGTTGCTAGTTTTGGAAAAATATTTTATGTAAAGCTGTTATATGGATAGAGGTTATATTGAAGTGAAACTTCTTTATCGGGGATTGGAAAAAAATTTAGTGTAACATTTTTCCGTTACGCGCCATCTTTTTCTTTTCCCTACCACGCGTGATTCGACGTATTTCTGTAACGTTGCATATAGTAAATTATTTTTTTGAAAAATAAGGTCATAAAGAAGTTTCACTTCTTACGTGTGTAAACTAAGTACACGCACACATTTTTTTTAAAGTTTTTATTCCGTATAAACGGGGTGACAGGACGACGAGCCGAGATAATGGGTAAGTAAGGAGGTAATTATAAATTTTCTTTAGATTATATTAGGTACTACTAAACAAAACTTATGACAACTAAACGAGATACTGCCTTACTAAATTTGTACTTATAAACAATTGTTGGTATGTGAAATAAAGAGAGAGCTTATCAAATATGTATGAGATAAATAAATTTAACAAGCTTAGGCTTTTAGAAAAAGCATATAAATAAAGCTTTAAGAAAATAAAACAACATAAAGGTATCTTTCATACGCTACATTATATTGTAAAAAATAAATAAATATTTCAGGGCAAATTCACACGGCACGATTTGATCCCATACTTAGGTTTCGCTTGTGTTATGGAAACCAGATGGCTGATAATCATGCATATATAATTTTAAATAAATACTTATATAGATAATTAACACACAGACACAGAGCAAACATTATCATTATCATCACACAAATATTATATGGGAATCGAACCATCGACCTCTGGCTTGAAAGGCAACCAAGTCAATCGGCGATTGTAAGAAAAAGGAATCGTGATTTTTATACTCTACATAAATTGTACGAAAAAGTTCCATTCCACCTCAACCTCCCCTAAAGCTTAAACCGTCTCCCAAATTGATATAAATGCTACCAGGGGACGATTATACGACTTGTATTGACATTCCTAATAATAGTATTTGTAAATAAAGAAAAAACAATTTAATTAATAGAATTAATCCGCCATTTTGTTTAAATGTTTACATTTATATGGCCAAAATAGTTGTTTTATATAAACTCAAATATTTATTCAATTAGACATCTTCTAGAAGCACTTTTGAATCGTCATAACATATTTTTAATGTTTACCACCGATTCTGCAAGTAGTATCTACGTATCAGTCAGTATCTACTACGGAGAAGAACGTAGAAAACGAGTAAAAGAAAACGCGTGCGAAGCCGCGGGGGGAAATATATTATGATATTTGTTTCAGCCTGAACAAGACGTAAAAGATTTACCGGATTTTGTTATTAATGAAGAAAATTCATAAATAAAAATATTTATTTTTCTCTAATTAACAAAAATAGGAAGTCATGGTGCTTGTAATAGCATACAATGTTTAAAATTAATAGGAGAAACGTGTTGGGCTTACATCTAAGTTTATATTTAAACTTTAATACAAAGAAAAGTTTTCTCTACCTAAAATCACTGGGGACTTAGAAATTAGCACAACAGTTACAGGTCTATCGGCATAGAGTATTCATAATTAGAAAGAAAAACGTTTCATACTAATAATCTATTTATTAAAACAACAACAAAGGTCCACTTGTTAGGTACAATATTCTTAAATAACTATATTTGTAAAGATAACCTATTTATCGAGGCTATATTATATAATCACGCTAAGACTAACTGGAGCGGAGCATTGCGAGTAAAACCGCATAGCACACTTAGTAGTATAAAAATAATCGACGCGTGCTTTATCGAACATCAACAACAACAGAACGTAATAAATTGCTTTTTAGCAATAAAGCCGCCAATTGCTTCTGATATATCATGATATTGTAAAATTGAAAATTGTGTGCAATAAAGAATCTATACATATAATAAATTTGTAGAAGGGTCAATTCTGTACATTGAAAATATTGAAAAAATAAATAGCAGGGGGTGTTACTGGATCGATACCAAACTCAAATATCTGATTAAAAAAAATTTTGTCTGTCTGTCTGTCTGTATGTTCAGGCATCACGTGAAAAGTAACGGTTCGATTTTGATGAAACTTGGTATAATTATACCTTATTATCCTGGGCATAAAATAGGATACTTTTTATCCCGGAAAAATACGTAGAAAAAAATAAATCTTAATTTTTCCGCGCGGACGGAGTCGCGGGCGGAAGCTAGTATATAACTATAACAGAAGGGAGGATCATGGGAGTCATGAGCTAAGACCAAAAGCCAGTTAAAATTTAGCTGTCTTGGAGTTCTTGCAGACGAATAGCAAGTTGTAAACACTAAACAGCCTGTTCGTCTGAGAACACTTACCAGAAAAAACTTTAGACAGGGTTTAACTTTAAACGCGGGTTCTCTTTAATCTAGTTTTATCGTATTTCACATAGACAACTATTAAAGTGACAGATCCCTGGTTTAAAGTTAGACTTTGTTTAAATTGTTTTGTGGTAATAGTTAATACCATAGTTATACCATAGTTGTTTTAAGAATTTAAAAAATTCTCTTGTTTGTTGGGGTGCGTGTTTGCATGGCTTTGCTTGCAGGGTGACTAAAGCAAACAGTGGTGGTGTTTTGAAACGTAATTTATGTGGCAGCGCATTAAAAAAAAATAGATCCGTTTTTCACAAAGAAACCTAGGCCACAGAATAGCTGTTAATAGTACAGGACTAGGCTTGGTTTTGCTAACTTGAATAATTAACCTATAACAACTACAGAGAATAATAATTGGTTACTGAAAAAAATGTGTTTTTAAGGGCACACTACTATTTGCTGTCAGCTCCTTTTTTCAGCCACCAACGAGCCGCGCAGTATTTATTTATTAGTATGCTGATTTGTTTTCATTTTTTGTTTCGTTATCGTGTGGTTGTTTTAAATGACAATAAATTTATTTATTTCTTCTTTCTTTCTTTAATTGTACTGCTTCTGTTTCCGCAGCTACATTGCATGCATTAACCCTGGACGAAAAAGAAACACGCTCTCCTGTTACTAACGATATTAAACCTATCTAATCTACGACGACATCTAATTATGATCAGATAAAAAATCTCAAGAAATATTGGTCCGATTTGAAAAATTATTTCGGAGTTAGATAGCCCATTCATCGAGGAAGGCTATAGGCTATATATCATCAGGCTAAGACCAATAGGAGCGGAGCTACGCGGGTGAGACTGCGGGGCACAGCTAGTTAACGATATCAAAGCTATCTACGTCGACATCTGATTATGATCAGATAAATATTTCACTTTCTCAATACGAGTTTGTTTCAGATATTACATGTTATATAGGTTAAAATATAGATGATTCTTCTATAGCTTTATTGCTTGAAAATCATAGGCAGAAACCAAATTACAACTTCCACACTGTATTGTTAATAAAAAAGGAAAACAAAAAATATGCTCTTGACACCTCGACTTTCACTGGCTTGTCTTGTCGCCAAAGATTGTTCCTATATTGCCCCTGCAGCTGCGGCGGATACGTGAGTAGCTAGCTTCAAGGCCAGGGTCTTTACTGAAAATATTGTGCTTTGTTGGCCCTAGCTCCTGAGGGCCTTTATGTTTAACACCTTTATTTCGACTTGTAAAAGAAAGATAGCTTTTGATAATTTGCTTGGTGAAAATGGGGTTCTGCGACATCAGCGAAACAAATACCACCAATTAACTGTCGAAGCAACGATGAACTTTTTGTTGAGTTTTCACAAGCCAAAAAACATGTAAATAGTCTTTAACTAACAAAAATGAGTGAGAATAGAGAACGCTTACAACCAATCGTAAAAACTATCATATTATTATTTATTTATTTTTATTTTTTCAATAATTTACAGATAACAAAGATCCATTTCTCTGTTCTCCCTTAGGCTAAATAAATTCAAGTACCTTGTCCATCACTTCGTTTAAGATTTTATTTATATGTTTTTTTCCTGTATATAACCTTTTAAAGTATAAATGTATGCATGTGGTGTTTACCTACCTAAAATTGTACACTTAGTTTTAAGATAAATTTTATGTATACTTGTTTATTTTGTGTAACAATTACTGGTAAACCTTTGAATAAATAAATAAATTTGTTAGAAAAATACATATATCTAATATATATTATAAAGGCGAAAGTTTGTATGGATGTATGGATGTTTGTTACTCTTTCACGTAAAAACTACTGAACCGATTACAATGAAATTTAGCACACATATAGAAGGTAACTTGGATTAACACATAGGATAGTTTTTATCCCGGAAATCCCACGGGAACGGGAACTATGCGGGTTTTCCTTTGCAAACGCGGGCGAAGCCGCGGGCGGAAATCTAGTAATACAATAACTTAAAACTTAAAAATAATGTTAGAAAATTAGGTTAAGACCATCACAAAACACTTGAGCTTTGACAGCGTGGTAGTAGATGAAGGAAATTTTAGAGCCCTTTTAAATTTCCGTATAGATTCTGGCGATACTGCATTGCAACAAAATTTAGAAAATTCAAAATCCAACGCAACCTGTAGCAAGAGTACAAAATGGGTTGATAGATGTTTGTGCAGAAATCATTCAGGAACACATCTTACATAATGTGCGAGAAGCTACATTTTTCCAATTATGTTCGACGAAACAACAGATATATCATTTGGATATTTTCATAATAGTAGTAATGGTAGTATAAATGAAAATTTTGTAACTTTCTGTGATACGATGCTCTGATATGAAGAAAACAATGTATGTGATATAGAACCCCGATCGACCTTAACCTTGACGAAAATTGTTGAAAATCTTAGTGCCAAATCTATAATATAAAAATGAATCCCAAAATGTGTTGGTAATCGCATAACTTTAGAACGGCTGAACCGATTTCTTTAATTCTTTTTTTATTACATTCCATGAAGTACGAGGATGGTTCTTATGTAGAGAAAACGTGAATATGTACCACGGGCGTAGCCGGGGCGGACCGCTAGTCTATAATATAAAAATGAATCTCAAAATGTGTTGGTAATCAACTCGAGAATAGCTGAACCGATTTCGTTAATTTTTTTTTTATAATATTCCTTGAAGTACGAAGATGGTTCTTATGGAGAGAAAACGTAAAAATGTACCACGAACGGAGCCGGGGCGAACCGCTAGTCTATAATATAAAAATGAATCGCAAAATGTGTTGGTAAGCGCATAACTCGAGAATAGCTGAACCGATTTCGTTAATTCTTTTTTTATAATATTCCTTGAAGTACGAGGATGGTTCTTATGGAGAGAAAACGTAAACATGTACCACGGGCGAAGCCGGGGCGGACCGCTAGTTTAATATAGATTTGAATTATTGTGTGGGTATTGGAAATGATAACTGTCGGCATCAGACAAGAAAGGTGCCGTGAAAGAAAGAAAATAGCCATTCATAGGTGTCGCTGAAACTCAGCTCTGCAGTAAAAGCAGAGTTTTTGTTGTAAAATGCTGAGCGGCAATCCTTTTAGCATAGGTTGTTAGGTTTAGTAGGTTGTAAGTACATAAATTGTTAATTGTAATATTGCCTACCTGCCAAGAGTTTATTATTATTTATTTATTATTCACGTCAAATTATGCCCGTGCAGCAACCATGTTCTTAATAACTCCTTGGCTAGATCATCTAAAGATGTCATCGTAAATACAACTGGCACAATGAAAAAAGTTGCCTCATTCGGCAATACATCTTAAGAGGCATGATATTTTTAAAAAAGAACTTGGCGTTGCCTTACAGGCTATCTGTGAGACACGTTGTGGCATTCGCCAATGCATCTTAAGATCCGTCCGATTAGGGCCCTTCTGGCCTCCTCCACTCAAGCGACAGCTCAAGCCGAGGTTCGTGGTCCCCGTCAAGGGGGGACGCCCTTGTGCATGTCGCTACCAGGGTGAACCTTCAGTTCACCCCCGCGTCCGCGTTAAAATGTAGAAGCCCTTCTGGCTAACATTGAGAAACACCTTACAAAAAAAAAAAAAAAAAAGCATCTTAAGAAGCGTGATATTTTTAAAAAAGAACTTGGCGTTGCCTTACAGGGTATCTGAGAGACACGTTGGGTGGAAAGTCATGATGGACATCTGCAATTTCAAGGAGACAAGTTAAGATTTGTAGCGCTTTTTTATGTAAAATAGGGCAAACAAGCGCGTCACCGGACTAATGCGATGATTGGCGCAACCCATAATCGCCTACAAGACCTGTATGATTGCAGGTGTATTTTAAGAAAAAAAAAAGAGATCATTTCAACATGGCAAGACTCTAAAACCGTTAATTAGAAACCATATCATAAGGAACCTATGCAATACAAGTGATAACTGCGTTAAAAACAACCGACTTCAAACTTGCACTTGCAACATTTACAAATACAGACAAAAATGCTCATAAAATAAAAACTACTGGGCCTATCCGAATAAAATTTTTATGGGACCAATTCGACACCATCCCGCATCGAACAAAAAAAGAATCACGTAAATCGGTTCAGAAACCTCGGAGTAATCAGTGTACATACATAAAAAAAACATACTGGCCGAATTGATAACCTCCTCCTTTTTTGAAGTCGTTTAAAAATGGACTGACAAGAGATATGAAATACATAGCCTTGCCACCAGAAATGTGTGATGATGCATATCGAGGGATGTGTTTTTAAAGAACCAATCCTGTAGCTTTATATTTTACACTCCAATAAAGCTCATTTTTGTGCGCATTCGATCAGCAATACGGAAAGGCGCATGGCGATAATGAAATACAATAACTCTTTAGAAGATTTAGATCTTTGCAACCAGAAACTTTTAGAGGACATCCAGATTTTTGCATGCCTTTGGTAACCATATAAAATGTAATAATTGTACAAATCCGCAAAATTGTGATAGTACATTGTTTAATATTTTTTTTTAAGTTCCAAATGACAAAAGATATGTTTTTGTAAATAATGCAGGCCATTCAAGAAATCTCGTTCACGATGTAGACAGTAAGAATTTTCACTTCTGACAAGTGTGCTCGGCACACACACTCTTTTTTATATTATTCTCTGCTCTCAGTATTGGCAGAAAATCACCGTCGATGTCTCATGATGACATGCTGAGTCAAGACCTTTTAAGAACACAGTACACATTATCCCTTGTCATTTTCATATATTTTCATTTCTGTTTCTGTTTATTTTGCTCTTTGTTTGTTTAAATCTATTTTTTGTGTTCTTGAAATTATCTATCTAAACTTTAACACTAAGAGACAACCTGTTTACATTTTATATAAAACAATTGTAGGGCAAAGTCCTAGAAAAAGAAGCTCTTTGGATAACAAATATCACAAAGAGAGAATGCTAACGTATTCCGAAAAAGCATCTACATAGGGTGGTGGTGGTAGATAAATAAAGATTAATATAACGTAACGCAAGAATTAAGAGAAGAAGAAGAAGAAGTATTCATTATTATTAGTATAGGCAGTATTATAATATTATCTATTGGTATTAATAAAAAACGAGTAAGCGACGATGATCACTCAACACCTTTTGTCTCTCTACATTAAAAAAAATCGGAGAGCAGTGTACTATGGCAGATTTAAATGTTGTCTTAGCGTGATAATGATAACTTCCTCGATAAATGGGCTATCTAACGCCGAAATAATCGCTCTCTTCAGCTTTATAATATTTGTATAGATTTATTTTTTCCATAATTTACATATAACAAAGATCCATTTGTTAAATCCAAATTAATATTTTTCTATGTTTATATTTTGTATTGATTATTGTTTTTATAAAAAAAATAAAGTTGTTTACCTAATAAAATGATTTTATTCTTATTCTCATTCTCATTCTCATTCTCATTCTGATTCTTGTTCTTATTCTTATTCTTATTTAAAAACTTCAAAATCTAACGCCACCTACATCAGCAAGAGTATACAAAAATTGATAGATGTTTGTGCAGAGATCATTCAGGAAAACATTTTAGATGATGTGCGAGAAGCTTAATTCTTTTTTCAATTATGTTCGACGAAACAACAGATATATACTCATATCTCACAGCTAAGCCTATCATTTGGATATTTTCATAATGGTAGTAGTATAAATGTAAATTTTGTAACTTTATGTGATACGATGCTCTGATATGAAGAAAACAATGTATGTGATATAGAGCCCCGATTGACCTTAGCCTTGGCGAAAATTATTGAAAATCTTAGTGCCAAATCTATAATATAAAAATGAATCCCAAAATGTGTTGGTAATCGCATAACTTTAGAACGGCTGAACCGATTTCTTTAATTCTTTTTTTATTACATTCCATGAAGTACGAGGATGGTTCTTATGGAGAGAAAACGTAGAGACGTACCACGGGCGAAGCCGGGGCGGACCGCTAGTTAAATATAGATTAGAATTATTGTGTGGGTATTGGAAATGATAACTGTCGGCATTAGACAAGAAAGGTGCCGTGAAAGAAAGAAAATAGCCATTCATAGGTGTCGCTGAAAATCAGCTCTGCAGTAAAAGCAGAGTTTTCATTGTAAAATGCTGAGCGGCAATCCTTTTAGCATATAGGTTGTTAGGTTTAGTAGATTGTAAGTACATAAATTGTTAATTGTAATATTGCCTACCTGCTAATAAAGAGTTTATTATTATTATTGTTTTATTTATTATTCACGTCAAATTATGCCCGTGCAGCAACCATGTTCTTAATAACTCCTTGGCTAGATCATCTAAAGATGTCATCGTAAATACAACTGGCACAATGAAAAAAGTTGCCTCATTCGGCAATACATCTTTAGAGGCATGATATTTTTAAAAAAGAACTTGGCGTTGCCTTACAGGCTATCTGTGAGACACGTTGTGGCATTCGCCAATGCATCTTAAGATCCGTCCGATTAGGGCCCTTCTGGCCTCCTCCACTCAAGCGACAGCTCAAGCCGAGGTTCGTGGTCCCCGTCAAGGGGGGACGCCCTTGTGCATGTCGCTACCAGGGTGAACCTTCAGTTCACCCCCGCGTCCGCGTTAAAATATAGAAGCCCTTCTGGCTAACATTGAGAAACACCTTACAAAAAAAAAAAAAAAAGCATCTTAAGAAGCGTGATATTTTTAAAAAAGAACTTGGCGTTGCCTTACAGGGTATCTGAGAGACACGTTGGGTGGAAAGTCATGATGGACATCTGCAATTTCAAGGAGACAAGTTAAGATTTGTAGCGCTTTTTTATGTAAAATAGGGCAAACAAGCGCGTCACCGGACTAATGCGATGATTGGCGCAACCCATAATCGCCTACAAGACCTGTATGATTGCAGGTGTATTTTAAGAAAAAAAAAAGAGATCATTTCAACATGGCAAGACTCTAAAACCGTTAATTAGAAACCATATCATAAGGAACCTATGCAATACAAGTGATAACTGCGTTAAAAACAACCGACTTCAAACTTGCACTTGCAACATTTACAAATACAGACAAAAATGCTCATAAAATAAAAACTACTGGGCCCATCCGAATAAAATTTTTATGGGACCAATTCGACACCATCCCGCATCGATCGAACAAAAAAAGAATCACGTAAATCGGTTCAGAAACCTCGGAGTGTGTCAGTGTACATACATAAAAAAAACATACTGGCCGAATTGATAACCTCCTCCTTTTTTGAAGTCGGTTAAAAATGGACTGACAAGAGATATGAAATACATAGCCTTGCCACCAGAAATGTGTGATGATGCATATCGAGGGATGTGTTTTTAAAGAACCAATCCTGTAGCTTTATATTTTACACTCCAATAAAGCTCATTTTTGTGCGCATTCGATCAGCAATACGGAAAGGCGCATGGCGATAATGAAATACAATAACTCTTTAGAAGATTTAGATCTTTGCAACCAGAAACTTTTAGAGGACATCCAGATTTTTGCATGCCTTTGGTAACCATATAAAATGTAATAATTGTACAAATCCGCAAAATTGTGATAGTACATTGTTTAATATTTTTTTTTAAGTTCCAAATGACAAAAGATATGTTTTTGTAAATAATGCAGGCCATTCAAGAAATCTCGTTCACGATGTAGACAGTAAGAAGTTTCACTTCTGACAAGTGTGCTCGGCACACACACTCTTTTTTATATTATTCTCTGCTCTCAGTATTGGCAGAAAATCACCGTCGATGTCTCATGATGACATGCTGAGTCAAGACCTTTTAAGAACACAGTACACATTATCCCTTGTCATTTTCATATATTTTCATTTCTGTTTCTGTTTATTTTGCTCTTTGTTTGTTTAAATCTATTTTTTGTGTTCTTGAAATTATCTATCTAAACTTTAACACTAAGAGACAACCTGTTTACATTTTATATAAAACAATTGTAGGGCAAAGTCCTAGAAAAAGAAGCTCTTTGGATAACAAATATCACAAAGAGAGAATGCTAACGTATTCCGAAAAAGCATCTACATAGGGTGGTGGTGGTAGATAAATAAAGATTAATATAACGTAACGCAAGAATTAAGAGAAGAAGAAGAAGAAGTATTCATTATTATTAGTATAGGCAGTATTATATTATCTATTGGTATTAATAAAAAACGAGTAAGCGACGATGATCACTCAACACCTTTTGTCTCTCTACATTAAAAAAAATCGGAGAGCAGTGTACTATGGCAGATTTAAATGTTGTCTTAGCGTGATAATGATAACTTCCTCGATAAATGGGCTATCTAACGCCGAAATAATCGCTCTCTTCAGCTTTATAATATTTGTATAGATTTATTTTTTCCATAATTTACATATAACAAAGATCCATTTGTTAAATCCAAATTAATATTTTTCTATGTTTATATTTTGTATTGATTATTGTTTTTATAAAAAAAATAAAGTTGTTTACCTAATAAAATGATTTTATTCTTATTCTCATTCTCATTCTCATTCTCATTCTGATTCTTGTTCTTATTCTTATTCTTATTTAAAAACTTCAAAATCTAACGCCACCTACATCAGCAAGAGTATACAAAAATTGATAGATGTTTGTGCAGAAATCATTCAGGAAAACATCTTACATATATGCGAGAAGCTACATTTTTCCAATTATGTTCGACGAAACAACAGATATATACTCATATCTCACAGCTAAGCCTATCATTTGGATATTTTCATAATGGTAGTAGTATAAATGAAAATTTTGTAACTTTCTGTGATACAATGCACTGATATGAAGAAAACAATGTATGTGATATAGAGCCCCGATTGACCTTAGCTTTGGCGAAAATTGTTGAAAATCTTTGTGCCAAATTTAATATAGATTTGAAATATTGTGTGGGTATTGGAAATGATAACTGTCGGCATTAGACAAGAAAGGTGCCGTGAAAGAAAGAAAATAGCCATTCATAGGTGTCGCTGAAAATCAGCTCTGCAGTAAAAGCAGAGTTTTCATTGTAAAATGCTGAGCGGCAATCCTTTTAGCATATAGGTTGTTAGGTTTAGTAGATTGTAAGTACATAAATTGTTAATTGTAATATTGCCTACCTGCTAATAAAGAGTTTATTATTATTATTGTTTTATTTATTATTCACGTCAAATTATGCCCGTGCAGCAACCATGTTCTTAATAACTCCTTGGCTAGATCATCTAAAGATGTCATCGTAAATACAACTGGCACAATGAAAAAAGTTGCCTCATTCGGCAATACATCTTTAGAGGCATGATATTTTTAAAAAAGAACTTGGCGTTGCCTTACAGGCTATCTGTGAGACACGTTGTGGCATTCGCCAATGCATCTTAAGATCCGTCCGATTAGGGCCCTTCTGGCCTCCTCCACTCAAGCGACAGCTCAAGCCGAGGTTCGTGGTCCCCGTCAAGGGGGGACGCCCTTGTGCATGTCGCTACCAGGGTGAACCTTCAGTTCACCCCCGCGTCCGCGTTAAAATGTAGAAGCCCTTCTGGCTAACATTGAGAAACACCTTACAAAAAAAAAAAAAAAAAAGCATCTTAAGAAGCGTGATATTTTTAAAAAAAGAACTTGGCGTTGCCTTACAGGGTATCTGAGAGACACGTTGGGTGGAAAGTCATGATGGACATCTGCAATTTCAAGGAGACAAGTTAAGATTTGTAGCGCTTTTTTATGTAAAATAGGGCAAACAAGCGCGTCACCGGACTAATGCGATGATTGGCGCAACCCATAATCGCCTACAAGACCTGTATGATTGCAGGTGTATTTTAAGAAAAAAAAAAAAGAGATCATTTCAACATGGCAAGACTCTAAAACCGTTAATTAGAAACCATATCATAAGGAACCTATGCAATACAAGTGATAACTGCGTTAAAAACAACCGACTTCAAACTTGCACTTGCAACATTTACAAATACAGACAAAAATGCTCATAAAATAAAAACTACTGGGCCTATCCGAATAAAATTTTTATGGGACCAATTCGACACCATCCCGCATCGAACAAAAAAAGAATCACGTAAATCGGTTCAGAAACCTCGGAGTAATCAGTGTACATACATAAAAAAAACATACTGGCCGAATTGATAACCTCCTCCTTTTTTGAAGTCGGTTAAAAATGGACTGACAAGAGATATGAAATACATAGCCTTGCCACCAGAAATGTGTGATGATGCATATCGAGGGATGTGTTTTTAAAGAACCAATCCTGTAGCTTTATATTTTACACTCCAATAAAGCTCATTTTTGTGCGCATTCGATCAGCAATACGGAAAGGCGCATGGCGATAATGAAATACAATAACTCTTTAGAAGATTTAGATCTTTGCAACCAGAAACTTTTAGAGGACATCCAGATTTTTGCATGCCTTTGGTAACCATATAAAATGTAATAATTGTACAAATCCGCAAAATTGTGATAGTACATTGTTTAATATTTTTTTTTAAGTTCCAAATGACAAAAGATATGTTTTTGTAAATAATGCAGGCCATTCAAGAAATCTCGTTCACGATGTAGACAGTAAGAATTTTCACTTCTGACAAGTGTGCTCGGCACACACACTCTTTTTTATATTATTCTCTGCTCTCAGTATTGGCAGAAAATCACCGTCGATGTCTCATGATGACATGCTGAGTCAAGACCTTTTAAGAACACAGTACACATTATCCCTTGTCATTTTCATATATTTTCATTTCTGTTTCTGTTTATTTTGCTCTTTGTTTGTTTAAATCTATTTTTTGTGTTCTTGAAATTATCTATCTAAACTTTAACACTAAGAGACAACCTGTTTACATTTTATATAAAACAATTGTAGGGCAAAGTCCTAGAAAAAGAAGCTCTTTGGATAACAAATATCACAAAGAGAGAATGCTAACGTATTCCGAAAAAGCATCTACATAGGGTGGTGGTGGTAGATAAATAAAGATTAATATAACGTAACGCAAGAATTAAGAGAAGAAGAAGAAGAAGTATTCATTATTATTAGTATAGGCAGTATTATATTATCTATTGGTATTAATAAAAAACGAGTAAGCGACGATGATCACTCAACACCTTTTGTCTCTCTACATTAAAAAAAATCGGAGAGCAGTGTACTATGGCAGATTTAAATGTTGTCTTAGCGTGATAATGATAACTTCCTCGATAAATGGGCTATCTAACGCCGAAATAATCGCTCTCTTCAGCTTTATAATATTTGTATAGATTTATTTTTTCCATAATTTACATATAACAAAGATCCATTTGTTAAATCCAAATTAATATTTTTCTATGTTTATATTTTGTATTGATTATTGTTTTTATAAAAAAAATAAAGTTGTTTACCTAATAAAATGATTTTATTCTTATTCTCATTCTCATTCTCATTCTCATTCTGATTCTTGTTCTTATTCTTATTCTTATTTAAAAACTTCAAAATCTAACGCCACCTACATCAGCAAGAGTATACAAAAATTGATAGATGTTTGTGCAGAAATCATTCAGGAAAACATCTTACATATATGCGAGAAGCTACATTTTTCCAATTATGTTCGACGAAACAACAGATATATACTCATATCTCACAGCTAAGCCTATCATTTGGATATTTTCATAATGGTAGTAGTATAAATGAAAATTTTGTAACTTTCTGTGATACGATGCACTGATATGAAGAAAACAATGTATGTGATATAGAGCCCCGATTGACCTTAGCTTTGGCGAAAATTGTTGAAAATCTTTGTGCCAAATTTAATATAGATTTGAAATATTGTGTGGGTATTGGAAATGATAACTGTCGGCATTAGACAAGAAAGGTGCCGTGAAAGAAAGAAAATAGCCATTCATAGGTGTCGCTGAAAATCAGCTCTGCAGTAAAAGCAGAGTTTTCATTGTAAAATGCTGAGCGGCAATCCTTTTAGCATATAGGTTGTTAGGTTTAGTAGATTGTAAGTACATAAATTGTTAATTGTAATATTGCCTACCTGCTAATAAAGAGTTTATTATTATTATTGTTTTATTTATTATTCACGTCAAATTATGCCCGTGCAGCAACCATGTTCTTAATAACTCCTTGGCTAGATCATCTAAAGATGTCATCGTAAATACAACTGGCACAATGAAAAAAGTTGCCTCATTCGGCAATACATCTTTAGAGGCATGATATTTTTAAAAAAGAACTTGGCGTTGCCTTACAGGCTATCTGTGAGACACGTTGTGGCATTCGCCAATGCATCTTAAGATCCGTCCGATTAGGGCCCTTCTGGCCTCCTCCACTCAAGCGACAGCTCAAGCCGAGGTTCGTGGTCCCCGTCAAGGGGGGACGCCCTTGTGCATGTCGCTACCAGGGTGAACCTTCAGTTCACCCCCGCGTCCGCGTTAAAATGTAGAAGCCCTTCTGGCTAACATTGAGAAACACCTTACAAAAAAAAAAAAAAAAAAAGCATCTTAAGAAGCGTGATATTTTTAAAAAAAGAACTTGGCGTTGCCTTACAGGGTATCTGAGAGACACGTTGGGTGGAAAGTCATGATGGACATCTGCAATTTCAAGGAGACAAGTTAAGATTTGTAGCGCTTTTTTATGTAAAATAGGGCAAACAAGCGCGTCACCGGACTAATGCGATGATTGGCGCAACCCATAATCGCCTACAAGACCTGTATGATTGCAGGTGTATTTTAAGAAAAAAAAAAAAGAGATCATTTCAACATGGCAAGACTCTAAAACCGTTAATTAGAAACCATATCATAAGGAACCTATGCAATACAAGTGATAACTGCGTTAAAAACAACCGACTTCAAACTTGCACTTGCAACATTTACAAATACAGACAAAAATGCTCATAAAATAAAAACTACTGGGCCTATCCGAATAAAATTTTTATGGGACCAATTCGACACCATCCCGCATCGAACAAAAAAAGAATCACGTAAATCGGTTCAGAAACCTCGGAGTAATCAGTGTACATACATAAAAAAAACATACTGGCCGAATTGATAACCTCCTCCTTTTTTGAAGTCGGTTAAAAATGGACTGACAAGAGATATGAAATACATAGCCTTGCCACCAGAAATGTGTGATGATGCATATCGAGGGATGTGTTTTTAAAGAACCAATCCTGTAGCTTTATATTTTACACTCCAATAAAGCTCATTTTTGTGCGCATTCGATCAGCAATACGGAAAGGCGCATGGCGATAATGAAATACAATAACTCTTTAGAAGATTTAGATCTTTGCAACCAGAAACTTTTAGAGGACATCCAGATTTTTGCATGCCTTTGGTAACCATATAAAATGTAATAATTGTACAAATCCGCAAAATTGTGATAGTACATTGTTTAATATTTTTTTTTAAGTTCCAAATGACAAAAGATATGTTTTTGTAAATAATGCAGGCCATTCAAGAAATCTCGTTCACGATGTAGACAGTAAGAATTTTCACTTCTGACAAGTGTGCTCGGCACACACACTCTTTTTTATATTATTCTCTGCTCTCAGTATTGGCAGAAAATCACCGTCGATGTCTCATGATGACATGCTGAGTCAAGACCTTTTAAGAACACAGTACACATTATCCCTTGTCATTTTCATATATTTTCATTTCTGTTTCTGTTTATTTTGCTCTTTGTTTGTTTAAATCTATTTTTTGTGTTCTTGAAATTATCTATCTAAACTTTAACACTAAGAGACAACCTGTTTACATTTTATATAAAACAATTGTAGGGCAAAGTCCTAGAAAAAGAAGCTCTTTGGATAACAAATATCACAAAGAGAGAATGCTAACGTATTCCGAAAAAGCATCTACATAGGGTGGTGGTGGTAGATAAATAAAGATTAATATAACGTAACGCAAGAATTAAGAGAAGAAGAAGAAGAAGTATTCATTATTATTAGTATAGGCAGTATTATATTATCTATTGGTATTAATAAAAAACGAGTAAGCGACGATGATCACTCAACACCTTTTGTCTCTCTACATTAAAAAAAATCGGAGAGCAGTGTACTATGGCAGATTTAAATGTTGTCTTAGCGTGATAATGATAACTTCCTCGATAAATGGGCTATCTAACGCCGAAATAATCGCTCTCTTCAGATTTATAATATTAGTATAGATTTATTTTTTCCATAATTTACATATAACAAAGATCCATTTGTTAAATCCAAATTAATATTTTTCTATGTTTATATTTTGTATTGATTATTGTTTTTATAAATAAATAAAGTTGTTTACCTAATAAAATGATTTTATTCTTATTCTCATTCTCATTCTCATTCTCATTCTGATTCTTGTTCTTATTCTTATTCTTATTTAAAAACTTCAAAATCTAACGCCACCTATATCAGCAAGAGTATACAAAAATTGATAGATGTTTGTGCAGAGATCATTCAGGAAAACATTTTAGATGATGTGCGAGAAGCTTAATTCTTTTTTCAATTATGTTCGACGAAACAACAGATATATCATATCAAACAGCTAAGCCTATCATTTGGATATTTTCATAATGGTAGTATAAATGAAAATTTTGTAACTTTCTGTGATACGATGCTCTGATATGAAGAAAACAATGTATGTGATATAGAACCCCGATTGACCTTAGCTTTGGCGAAAATTGTTGAAAATCTTAGTGCCAATTCTATAATATAAAAATGAATCCCAAAATGTGTTGGTAATCGCATAACTTTAGAACGGCTGAACCGATTTCTTTAATTCTTTTTTTATTACATTCCATGAAGTACGAGGATGGTTCTTATGGAGAGAAAACGTAGAGACGTACCACGGGCGAAGCCGGGGCGGACCGCTAGTTAAATATAGATTAGAATTATTGTGTGGGTATTGGAAATGATAACTGTCGGCATCAGACAAGAAAGGTACCGTGAAAGAAAGAAAATAGCCATTCATAGGTGTCGCTGAAAATCAGCTCTGCAGTAAAAGTAGAGTTTTTATTGTAAAATGCTGAGCGGCAATCCTTTTAGCATATAGGTTGTTAGGTTTAGTAGATTGTAAGTACATAAATTGTTAATTGTAATATTGCCTACCTGCCAATAAAGAGTTTATTATTGTTTATTTATTATTCACGTCAAATTATGCCCATGCAGCAACCATGTTCTTAATAACTCCTTGGCTAGATCATCCAAAGATGTCTCATCTGGCACAATGAAAAAAGTTGCTGCATTCGGCAATGCATCTTTAGAGGCATGATATTTTTAAAAAAGAACTTGGCGTTGCCTTACAACGTATCTATGAGACACGTTGGGTGGAGAGTCATGATGGATATCTGCAATTTCAAGGAGATAACTTAGTTAAAATTTGTAGAGCTTTAATTTTTTTATGTAAAATCGGGCAAACGAGCGCGTCACCGGACTAATTTATTTATTTATTTATTTATTAGCCAACAGTAAATACATAAAAATCTTGCAAGCTCTAGCTTCTAGATTTAGAAAAATATAAATGTTAAGGTATCCTTCAATTCTAGGTATCTACATCGCTCTTATGTTAATATATCGTTATGACTAACGTAACTATCTTTAAAGTAATTAAAAATATTTACTAATGCGATGATTGGCGCCACCCATAATCACCCACAAGACCTGCACGAATACAGATGTACCTACTTTAAGAGATCATTTCAACATGGCAAGACTCTAAAACCGCTAATTAGAAACCATAACGTAAGTAATCTATGCAATAAAATTGACTGACAAGAGATATGAAATACATAGCCTTTCCACCAGAAATGTGTGATGATGCATATCCAGGGATGTGTTTATAAAGAACCAATGCAAAGCTTTATTTACACTACAATAAAGGTCATTATTGCGCATTCGATCAGCAATACGGAAAGGCGCATAAGGCGATAATGAAATATAATAACTCTTTAGAAGATTTAGATTTTTGCAACCAGAAACTTTTAGAGGACATCCAGATTTTTGCATGCCTTTGGTAACCATATCAAATGTAAAATCTTCAAAATTGTGATTATGTACCACATGACGTTTATTTTTTAGTTCCATATAGCAAAGATAGGTTTTTTGTAAATAACATTGCAGGCAATTCAAGAAATCTCGTTCACGATGTAGACTGTAAGAAGTTTCACATCTGACATGTGTGCTCAGAACACACACTCTTGATATTATTCTCTTCTCTCCGTTAGTATTGGCAGAAAATCACCGTCGATGTCTCATGATGACTAAGGCCCAGATTCACAATCGTGACTTTACTTTAGAGCAAAAGAGTCTTCACAAAGTAAACTTTGTATTACCGAAGTTTACTTTCAACATATTTAATTTCAGAGACAATTGCTTGACTTTCCTTAGAAAAGTACGGCCCCAAAGTAAAGTACAAGGTAAGACGTGTAACTCTTACGTTATACGCATAATTTATGTTTTTGAGAACATAATATTATTAAATTAAGTTATATTTCCATAAAAAAGATATATAATAATAACATTATTATTTTATATCAAAAATTAAATGTTTGAAAATCAAACATTTAATTTTAAATTTCATTTAAAACAAAAAAAATCATTATGTAGGAAGATTATAGTAGAAATATCAAAAACCGGTAGACACATCAAAATTCGTCAGAAAAATATAATAATGTTATAAAGACAAACGAAACGATGCAACGATCAACTCTCAACAAAAAAAATGTCACTCAAATCGATATGACGTTTCGATCTATAACCCAACCATATTAAAATGTGTTTCTGTTCTTGGAAACTGGTTTAAAATGAAGGCCTACATGATTTATACGCATAGTCATGTAAAGTTTACTTTGAGACCAAAGTCATGATTATCGGCTCCTTAGCCTTTACTGAGTAAAGTATAGTTTCTGGAAAGTAAAGATGAGCTTGACACGACTAAGAAATATATTTTTGGGTGAAAGTAGATCTTTCCATCAAAGTAAAGTTAAAGTGCGATCTATGAATCTCGGCCTTAAATGCTGAGTCAAGACCTTTTAAGAACACAGGACAAATTATCTCTTGTCATTTTCATATATTTTCATTTCTTTTTCTGTTTATTTTGCTCTTTGTTTGTTTAAATCTATTTTTTGTGTTCTTGAAATTATCTATCTAAACTTCAATACTAAGAGAGAACCTGTTTACATTATATATAAAACAATTGTAGGGCAAAGTCCTAAGGGAAAAATGTGCTTTCTGGATAACAAATATCGCAAAGAGAGAATGCTAAAACGTATTCCGAAAAAGCGTCATCCACATAGAGTGGTATACACATAAATAAAGAGTAAGCGACGATGATCACTTAACACTAGATTACTCTTCTGCTCGTTTGCCTGCTCTTCACTACATAGTACAAAACAAAGTCGATTTCTCTGTCCCTATTTCCCTATGTCCCTTTGTATGCTTAAATCTTTAAAACTACGCAACGGATTTTGATGCGGTTTTTTTTTTAAATAGAGTGATTTAAGAGGAAGGTTTAAGTATATAATTTATTAGGTTTTAGACCAAGCGAGCGAAGCCGCGGGCGGTAAGCTAGTAATATGTATAAAAAAAATATGGAGAGCAGTGTACTAATAAAACATAAATCATCTAAAGATGTCTCGTGTCGCAATACATTTGGCACAATGAAAAATGTTGTGGCATTCGCCAATGCATCTTAAGAGGCGTGATATTTTTAAAAAAGAACTTGGCGTTGCCTTACATCGTATCTATGAGACACGTTGGGTGGAGAGTCATGATGGACAACTGCAATTTCAAGGAGACACTTATTTAAGATTTGTAGCGATTTTTTATGTAAAATCGGGAAAACGAGCGCGTCACCGGACTAATGCGATGATTGGCGCCACCCATAATCACCCACAAGACCTGTACGATTACAAATGTACCTACTTTAAGATATAATTTCAACATGGCAAGACTCTAAAACCGCTTATTAGAAACCATCTCATGCAATAAAATTGACTGACAAGAGATATTAAATACATATTCAGCCTTTCCACCAGAAATGTGGTGTCCACTAAAAATCAGTGGAGAATCTAAGTTTCTAAATGTCCTAGGATTCTCAAAACACTAAGATATAGTGACTTTTTTGCTCGTTACCTTTTACCGTGGTTGCCTGGAAGTGATCAATACTTAGTGATAAGGCCAGCAAGTACTCTGTATTTAGCTGTAAGTTTCCTATTTGTATATATACAGGGTGTAATCGTTAAGTGTGCACAGGCGATTATTCCGTAACTATTACAGATATCAAAAAACTTTAAACTGATATCGAAAGTATTTAACCTAATGAGTAAAATGGCCATAATAAATTTTTAAAAATAAAACGAGAAATATCTAAAAAAAAATCTTTTTTTTTCTCTTACTCCCTATTGTAACCAATTTTAATTTATAATAATGAAGTACTTGCTAAGAGGCTTTTTGTGTATTTATATTAGAGGCAAGCTGTTTCTCCTAAACACAGGTTGCCCAGTAACCTAGCTAGGGAAACATTGGCTTGTATAAATAATTGTTTTGGTAGCCTTTTTATTTATATACTTTTACATGAATATTAATTGTATACCTATTGTAATAAATTGTAATTGTAATTATTGTATGTATGTATGTTTAATAATAATAAATAATAATAATGAACACATAATGAACACAAATAACTTGAAACCCTCCCATACATTTAGTATGAGATACGAATATCCCATGTACATGGGTTGATCCAAAAGTAATGATAATCAATATTAAACAAGGTCATTACAGTTATAATAATTATGGAGTTCTCTAGATAGTCTTCTAACTAGAAAATATACTTCAATATTTTTTTTCCTTAACTGAAAAAAAAACTTTGACTTCATCCACAAAAACCCCTCCACGCGGCCATCGTTTCGCTGTCGTCTTAAAATAATTTATTGCTAAGAAAGTGTTTCTTTTGCCGAGGAAAGAGATAAAAGTAGCTAGATCTAAAAAATAGGGTAGGTGTTCAAGCATTTGGAATGCCGATTTTTGAATGGCAGCCATCGCAACTGACGCTTTGTGATCTGATGCGTTGTCTTGGTGAAACAGCGTTCAGGTCCGCAGTTTGCCATGTCTCTTTTCCTTACTAACCTACCGCAATATTTTAATTTGGTCTGTTTAGTAAGAGCCCAATAAAGTGGCTACCTTTTTAAAATATTCCACCATAATTATTCCTTCAGCGTCCCAAAAAACTACCGCTTTAATCTAACCTACTGATTTTCACTTTGAATTTCTTCATCGTCACTTTGGAAGCTCGCATCCAGGACATTGATTGTTTTTTGGTTTCAGCATAAACATGGTGAACTCGGGTAACGTCCATGATCACAAAACGTGACAAAAATTATCCTGATATCATTAAAAATTTAGAAATTTACCCTCTACATGTCGAATCGTTGTTTCCTGAAACTTACATGTGTTAACAAAATGCCCATTTACTAATCTTCCTCAATATCTGATAATCTCTTACCTCTATTTCTATAAACTTCTAAGACAAATAAAAGAGTCCTATGGAAGTAAAAAGATATGGGATTGTCAACCAAACACTCATTTGCCTTATTACAAAATGTTTCTATGTCTAGTGAAGCTGCGGCTTTTCCTTTCCTCCAGGTCAGAAGAACTAAAAACATTTTCCGGAGATAAGAGAAATATCCTTCATCCCTAGAGTTTCCGATCATAGAAAATAGCACGCCTTCTATTGCTCTCTCTATAAACCATTTTTCTCCTCGATCAAGGGTATTTTCCATTAGTGACTTCATGTCTTCTTCCCTTCTTATGCATGGATTTTCCAATGTGAGACAACCCAACATGTTAATTGGCGTAAAAAGTGCGGTTGTTATGAAAGCATTATAAGTGGAATCCTCTTTCATGACTGCGTTTTGTCTCACAACCACATAAAATTTGCTTGTTTCGTAAACCAGACAATTGTTTACATAATCTAAAAAGCATCTTGTTTTTTCGGTTTTCTCAGCTAATTCAATTGTGATCATCATTATTTTGTCAGTGGGTCTCCTTGCGTGATAAGGTGCTCTGATAACTACACCTGAGACCAACCTTAACTTCTCTTCAGATTCGAAATTGCCCTCAAAAACATGTGCATTGGATAGTGTGGCAACTATCGGAAATATGGCAACATTTTTGAAAATTTCCTTCCCATATACTTCTCCTGAGTTGTATGCCCCACCTAACCTAGAGTAGGTGTTCACTATTTTGGAGATCTGAATTCCCGCATTTGTCTTCAACATGGTACGCAATAACTCGGTGGTTATTGGCTCACAAATTCTAGGTATTGGATGTCCATCTGTGGGACTTGGGTTTATTAATTCTGGGCATGCAGTATAACCAATTGGGGTTCTTGTTGACTCCTCCATTCCTATGATAACCTCTTCTATCCACGGACTGTATTTCAAACATTTAAGTTTGCTGTATTCGGGTTGTTGCATGTCCTCTGAATATGGTGCATTCTTTATCCCTTTTCTGCCGATACCTAGTGCCTCTTTTATAGGTGCACACTTGGCCTGATTTGCTCTCTCCATAAAAGAAAACGTATTCTTATCAGACTCCCTCCATATATCAATTATCTCAGTTAGTAAGTCTCTACTGAGTTCACTATTTTCTTTCATGTTTATCTCAATAACTTCAATCCCCTTATCTAGTTCCTCTTGGATGTTGGTGAACAAAAGTGTTACAATGTCTCTATCCAAGCACTCTCTTGTCTGGACATTCAAACAAAAAGGTTCAGGAAGCATTTTTCCCTTCCATTTGATGCACTCTTGTGGATTATCACTTTCTATAACGGATTTGAGGTTTTTGAGGAAATCACTAGGTTTGATTGTGCTGGGTGGTTGCTCTTTTCTATATAACTGTGCTTCTGAATATGTTTCAAACTCATCTTTCAATAAATCTTCTTCCCATTTCCCCATTTCTTTCTTTAGCCAACTAGATGGAAATAATGTATCTAGAGATACTGGGGGCATGTATAAGTTATCATTTATCTTTAAGTTCTCAAGTACTATCATTCTCTCTACTAGGAATTTAGTGATTTTTGATTCACCAACAGCTTCTTTATTTCTTTCTAGCCACCTACCCTTGGTTTTTCCCGCTTCTATCAAATACATATCACAGTTTTTAGGGACTTCAGATTTGGCACGTAAGTAGTTGTGTGTGTCTCTTCCAGTGTCATACGAGTACCTGACTCTAACAAATTTCTTGTTTTCTAGATCAATTATGTCCCATTGGTACGAAACTTCTTTTATTCCCCATTCCTTACATACTTCTTTCACTGTCGCATCTTTCATTGGCATATGGTTTATCATTTTAAATCTATAATTTTTGATGGGCAAATCGTCACTACCCTCCATGACTGACTCATCTTCTGTTGTTTCACTACCAGTGGTTGATGAAGAAGATTGAGAGACTACTGTACTTGCCGAGTAGAGATCTTTTGAAGTGCCTGCCTGGGTTGGATCAGTTCTCATTCTTTTGTAGTCTTCTTCTTTTCCGAGGCAACCTGTCTTTCCCATCTTTCTCTTCTCACCTTTTGTTCTTTCAATTTTTTTCTTCTTTTCGTCGGGAAACATTCTGGCACGCACGGTTCACATTCAAATTAATGTAAATAATTGGAAACGTGGCCTGTTGATATGATTTTTTTGTGATCACTTAGTGAATACATGAGCAAACAAAAAACATTTATTTTATATTTTTATGTGCAATGGAAATACCCAATTATCATTACTTTTGGATCAACCTAGTACATTTAATATGAAAGATTTTAGCTTTTTCTTTCTTTTTTTGGTTTTCTGCTTTAATTACTTCTCAAATTTGAAGGGAAGTTCATTTAGAAACTGTAAATAGAGCTCCTCATTGTATTGCACAATGAGGACATCACTTCGAAAATCTGCTATGAATACAAAATGTATGGGAAATAAAATGTATGGGAGCGTTTAATGTAACATTTTTGGATATTTCTCGTTTTATTTTTAAAAATTTATTATGGCCATTTTACTCATTAAGTTAAGTACTTTCGATATCAGTTTAAAGTTTTTTGGTATCTGCAATAGTTACGGAATAATCGCTTGTGCACACTTAACGATTACACCCTGTATACAACTAATAAAGTGTTAAACAAATAAAAATAATTAAGATATATCCATTTTATACTGTATAGGTAATTTTAATTATTACTGTTATAATAACTGTATGTGTACAAATAAAACTATTTTCTTTTTAAGCTATAGCATAGCTTCTATCGCGGGCCTTGAGCGCGGGGACCGAATCCAGAAATTGCGTAACGAAAACCCTCACGCTCCCCACTCCGACAGGCACGGAGGTGTGGCTTGAAGGCATGCTATGCAATAGCTTTACCGCAGCAGTCCCCGAGTGCCACACGTATTTTTTCTATCTTTCTTACTTGCATCATGTGAAACCGCGCGGCAAAGCTAGTTATATAAAAACATTGTATAGGTTTTTCATTATCATTTCACCAATTATTCCATTAAGTAGTTTACACAAGTGGCTACTAACGTAATCCGAATTACACATGAACAATTATTTTGCGCATTCTTAAGTCAATATTTGTGTTAAATACTATGTAATAAGTATCTTTTTACGTATTTCTAGAATCTATATAAATTGATTAATTTAAAAAAACGTAAAATGTAGAGAAAAAACGATTAATTTGCAAAGATAAAATACTAAGCAGCTAATGCTTTTTTCTCCGAATTCCAAGCCAGAGTGTGGGTTCGATTCCCACCCAGGGCAAATATTTGTGTGATGAACATAGATGTTTACTCTGTGTCTGGGTGTTAATTATCTATATAAGTATTTATTTAAAATTATATATGTATGTTTATCAGCCATCTGGTTTCCATAACACAAGCGAAAGCTTAGTATGGGATCAGATCGTGCCGTGTTTCAAAATTGTCCAAAAAATTTTTATTTTACATTTAAAACTATTCTTCGTTCTATTGGTAGATTTTTAAGCATATAATAACTATAAATATTATAATCGGGAATGTTTGTAAGAAGCTATTTATGAATCTATGCTTGTTCTTATAAGTTACTAGCGGTCCGCCCCGGCTTCGCCCGTGGTACATATTTCGCAATAAAAGGTAGCCTATGTTCTTTCTCAGGGTCTAAAGATTGTCTGTGCCAAATTTCATCAAAATCGGTTGAGAGGTTAAAGCGGGAAAGCGTAACAGACAGACAGAGTTACTTTCGCATTTATAATATTAGTAGGGATAAAGATATTTCGGTGCATTTAGATCAAACGAGCGAATGCTCACTCTAACCCCAACGTCAAATAATTTTATTCTTTCGTTGTTCTTAGTGCGTTCGAAAAGATTCTATGCAATGTTCTAATACTGAACAACACTGAATACGATATTTCGTTTACACTAAGATCACAAAAAGAATGCTCTAGCTCTATATTCGTTTGATGTAAATGCAAAGGTACTCGTACTCATAAGTATAAAAAAAAAACTGCTTCTGTAAAATGCTGAGAGGCAATACTTTTAGCATTTAGACAAAGTAAATATTATATTGTAGTTTTAGCGGACAGGAGCCAAACAAGAGGCAGACCTTATAAAAGATGACATTGTTGATGTAGCGTTGAACCACTAGGTAAAACTGGCTAATGATAGGCAGAGATGGAATTTTTTAGAGGAGGCTTTCACCGCACAAAACGGACACATAGAATATACGAAAAATGTTACTAACAATAAACATAACTGTATTAGTTTTAAGATTGTATTATATCTTATCTATCTAATATATAAAAATCAATGCCACTTTTCGTTGTAATTCCATAACTCGAGAACGGCTGAACCCATTTCGATAATTCTTTTTTTATTATATTCCTTGAAGTACGAGGATGGTTCTTATGTAGAGAAAACGTTAATATGTACCACGGGCGAAGCCGGGGCGGACCGCTAGTAATAGTATAAAAATGAATCCCAAAATGTGTTGGTAAGCGCATAACTTGAGAACGGCTGAACCGATTTCGTTAATTCCTTTTTTATTATATTCCTTGAAGTACGAGGATGGTTCTTATGTAGAGAAAACGTAAATATGTACCACGGGCGAAGCCGGGGCGGACCGCTAGTAAAGTATAAAATTGTTTGTAAAAGTAAGGAAATAAAAATTTTATATTATAATTATTATATAATCACTACATAGTATAAAACAAAGTCGCTTTCTCTGTCCTTATGTAGGGACATAAAGTAGTTTCAAAGATTTAAGCATACATAGGGATGTATGCTTAAATCTTTAAAACGCAACGGATTTTGATGCGGTTTTTTAAATAGATAGAGTGATTCAAGAGGAAGGTTTTAGTATACAATTTATTAGGTTTTAGACAAAGCGGGCGAAGCCGCGGGCGGTAAGCTAGTTGAATAATAAATTGTAATTAAATAGTTTTTAAGTACACAATTTGTTAAAATGTATTGTTATCTACAAGATAATAAAGATTTTTAATTGATATTAAAGTGAAACTTTTATAACATCGTCTCAAACTTTTTGGTCTGTGTAGCGCATGTCGCGTGTATCGCGGCTGCCGAGTAGGTATACCTACTCGGCAGCCGACCGATGGAAAGCTAAGATGTGAGCTAAGATGGTACGCGCTTCCCTAGTAGGTACCCGTTCACTCTACGCTTGAAGTATATTGACTGATCTATATATTTAGAAATTAAATATTTTTTAACGGATTTTAAACGCGATTTATTCATTGTAGCATTTATTCACGCTCGCTGTAAAGTGTTCGAAACGTCGGGAAAATAATATAATGAATAAATCGCGTAAAAATCCGATAAAAGTCTTAAATTTCTAAATGTATGATACTCGCGTAAAATCAAACACTAGAAAATACTATGATCTATATATTTTTAACCAGATTTCCGCCCGCGGCTTCGCCCGCGTTTGCAAAGGAAAATCCGCATAGTTCCCGTTCCCGTGGGATTTCCGGGATAAAAACTATCCTATGTGTTAATCCAAGTTACCCTCTATATGTGTGCTAAATTTCATTGTAATCGGTTCAGTAGTTTTTACGTGAAAGAGTAACAAACATCCATACATCCATACAAACTTTCGAATTTATAATATTAGCAGGATTATTTTTTCTTCCTTTATTTTTAGTACAAAAGCAAATAGATTTTAAAACTCTGTAAATTGAAGGAAAATCCAATAAATTAAATAGACAATTATTTAATCAGGTGTAATTGATAATTTATTACCCATTATTGTAAATTAAATTTATTATGTTTGTTCAGTCGCTCTTGTAAGTATATGTATAAAAGGTGAGCCGAAAATGATGCGATTATAGTTTGAGTTAGGTCTTCGAAGGATCCTAAGGTCCTAAGGCCAAAATGTTAACTTTTACTATAGTTGTGTTAAGCGTAAGTATTTTTTTATTTTTTTTAGATATTAATAATTTTAGTATATAAGATTATAAATTTTAGTTTTATTATAGCACATAAAATTTTATCATTATCATTCAGTTAATATGAAATTTGCATATCTTATAAAACTACTTAATATGATACTGAAAAATATGTATTATTGTTTGTTTATTGAGACTCAAGAACTACTTGACCGATTTTAATATTAATTTTACCATTAGACAACTACTTTATCTTTATCTTTATCATCTCCGTCAACCTGAACAAAGTCGGGCAAACGCATAGTATGTAACCTTCAGTTCACCCCCGCGTCCGCGTTAAAATGTAGAAGCCCTTCTGGCTAACATTGAGAAACACCTTACAAAAAAAAAAAAAAAAAGCATAGTATGTAGTAAAATCCCATGTCCCCAAGTGGGGTAAGGGGCAGATGCATTATACATCTGTTTCACTGATCGATTTTCTTTAGGGACAAGTAGGTGATCAGCCTTCTGTGTCCTGTCATACAGAGGCATTTTTTAGTTATTATTTTTATGCCCCAGCAGACGTTTTTCAACTTTATTGCCCTTTTTCCGTTTTTTATCTCCTTATAAACCTTCCTAGGGCATTTACAAAAACGATAACAAGTTTTAACTTTAACACATTGAGCACCGAGCGGCCCAATCGGACCACGACACAATAGATTTTCTATTGTGTCTGTGATTCCGGGGCTGAGTTATTAATGGTCGTCACTGAAAACCACTGTTGAAACTTTCCCTGTAACTTTCCCGGTGCATTTACATCAAACGAACATAGAGTAAGAGAATTCTTTCGTGATCCTTTATTGTAAACATAAACTCTTATTCAGTGTCGAATCTTTCCATTTATTATTATAATACAGAAAAATTAAAAAATAAAGTTGACATGATTAAAAAGCAACAGAGTTTATTGCCGCCTCTTCTCTGTAGAAACTGCTCTGAAGAAAAATCTAATTTTATGATTCAAAAGCGCTTCTGAAGAAAGTCTCATTGAATAAATAAATTTTAAAAAAGGGAATCGAACCCACTTCGTTCTCAGGATTTAACTACTCTACAAAGGGGAATATAAAAATTTAAATTTTTAACTATATTAGGAGCCTGGGTTATTATCGTATGTATGTAACTAATAATACTTACTAGAGTGAGACTTGGAATCTGACAAAAAGAGCCTCCATTTGACTCTATCCTGCGCCATCTCTTGCCAGTGTTCAATCTGGCAAGAGATGGTGATTGATTGATTGAAATTGAAATGTAACAAATTATGGTGTAAAATAAACGATTTATTAAAGTGAAACTTTTATTACATCGTCTCAAACTTTTTGGTCTGTGTAGCGCATGTCGCGTGACGTACGATAATTGTCGTACAAATACGATAATTATCGTAAGTTTCACTTTTACCGTGGTTTCATAAAACCACATAACTTTTTTTCTTATAGTTATGTATTAATCAAATTTAACTTTCTTACAGATTCTTCATGCCCATGCGGCACCGCAAGGTATTATTGATATTTTGGACACAATAATCTATAATATAAAAATGAATCGCAAAATGTGTTGGTAAGCGCATTACTTTAGAACAGCTGAACCGATTTCTTTAATTATTTTTTTATTATATTCCTTGAAGTACGAGGATGATTCTTATGTAGAGAAAACGTAAATATGTACCACGGGCGAAGCCGGGGCGGACCGCTAGTAATGCTATAAAAATTATATTTATCAAGAGAATAATTTTCAAAATTAATTTAATGTTTATTTTAATGTTTTTCTTTTTCAATTTGACATTTTAATCCTGGCTGAATGGTAGTTTTTCATAGCCTTCAAAATTTTAAATTTTCTATCTGTAATTTTGATTTTGACTTGATATTCTAAAAATAGAATAATTATTTATTATAGATGTTCTAATACTATATTCAAATGTCGATTTATTCAAACTGTATGTTAACGACACCATTTTTTTACAGAACCCGTTAATAATTTAGGCTATACATCGCTTGGTAAGTTTACAATTTTATTGATTTCGTATTAAGAAGGGTTTTGGTAGCACTTCTATTCGTAATAAAAAAAAGTTGTCTATGGATAAAAAAAGGAAAAAAAACGCAAGTGACAGTAAAATAGGCGGGAAAACTGTTTTGACATCAAATGACATGCCCATAATTGCAGATGATGACGTAAAATACGAAGTGGTCTCCTCTAAGTCGGTGGATAGATTCGGTCGACCAATTTATACTGTGAACATGATCCCCATAGGTAAGTAATGGGTCGAGAGGTCAGCGTATGATGGTAGCCATAGATGACGTCAATGCTTTTTTAATTTTGGGGAGCACAGATAAAAAAGTATTGACGTTTTATATTTTGATATGGCAACATGGAAGTTGTACTTTCGAATTAGAGATTTTTATATCTATTTCGGAAATTAGTACCCTTTTAAATAAAACTACCTTAACATTTTTTAAAAGAAAGATTTATTGGTAGAGAAAAAAGCAAAACAATACTGGAACATTCAGTTGTTTTGTTTTTTATTAAAACCACATGCGCTGATATCTTGACAAAAAAAAAGGTTTATAGGGATTATATTATGATTATTTCACTGTTGATAATATAGGTAAACCAGAATCTGATGGCAATTAGGGAAATCAAAATTTGGAGTGTGCAACCCTAGGGAAAATGGACTGAACGATCTTGATACTGCTTATTTTTTATTTTGTCCTCAATATCATTTGTCACATTACATAAATGGACAATACTGTACTTAATAATGAGATATCCACTTAATATTATGTAGGTACATACTTACATGTATAATATACAATTATACATATTACTTTTATACAGGTAATACATATTACTATTAACACATACCTATATTTGTATATTATTCATTACCAGTATGCCATGTGAAAATATCGATATAATCATAATGTAGATCAAAACTGCTCATAATTTTTTATTAAATAAAATAAAAAATAAAATAAAACTATGTTTATTTTCGTAAGTATTAACAAACACACATTATAAATTTGACTTGGACAGCTTGGACTTGACTATTAGCCGTATTGGAAACTCCTGTAATAAGTTTTCATAAAATTATATTCTAATCAACAAACAATATTATAGTTACCTACATATAATATTATTTTAATTTAAAGTATCAAAACGGGTAAGTCCAATGTACCAATAAAATCTTCAAATTTGAAAATTGTGATGTGTTTGACCCTTTTTCATCGAATGTTTTTCTATACATATTATAAACAACACCTATTGCTTGTGATCGCAGCGGCTTTTTCGACATTTTCGAAGATTTTTTAGACAAAATCCTAAAAATTATTCATCAACTGCAAAAAAGACAAATAATTTGACAACCAATTTGATAGTTGTCAAATAAATTGCCACATGAAAATCTTTTATTTCTTAAATATAAATATGCCATCAGATTCTGGTAGACCTATAATGATGTTGATGGGAACGTCACAAGAAAATGTTTCAATATCACACGATTTATTCTCGATGAAATGGTATTAGTAAAATCAAGGATAACCCTATAGGTCATTATTTATTTAGTGGCAGCTCGAAAACATAAATCTAATATTATATATGACTAGCTGTCGGTCTTCGCGTGGATGGTTTATTTCCCCATTTTGAGTAACTCTGACAATGGCATCTTATAAATATCTATTGGACCCAAATACGGCTAGGCCGATGATAATACGCAAGGTGTGTTCGCGGTTCTACAGAAAAACGTCTATGGATAAAACTGAAAAATTAAGATTATTTTTTTTCTACGTATTTTTCCAGGATAAAAAGTATCCTATTTTACGCCCAGGATAATAAGGTATAATTATACCAAGTTTCATCGAAATCGAACCGTTAGTTTTCACGTGATGTCTTCACATACAGACAGACAGACAGACAAAAATTTTTTTAATCACATATTTGGGTTAGGTATCGATCCAGTAACACCCCCTGCTATTTATTTTTTCAATATTTTCAATGTACAGAATTGACCCTTCTACAGATTTATGATATTATGTAATAATAGAATAGATGAAATGGTATTATTAAAATCAAGGATAACCCTATAGGTCATTATTTATTTAGTGGCAGCTCGAAAACATAAATCTAATATTATTTATGATGGACTTTTTTGTTGTTTAACTTCCAAAAAGCGTCGTATACACTCCAATCAACTACATAGGTACTAAAACAGAAATGCGACAGTAAAAGTAGATTAAAAATAAGTTTCGAAACTGCTTCTTTGTTCAACATACCCTTAAATACTAAATAAATGCGTTCTTGAGATCCTTGAAACGGATTTTTAAAGTGAAAACTTCTTTAGCGGCGTTGGGTATAAAATCTTAAACTCGCGTCAGGACACGTGACCTGATCGGAAAAGCGTAAAACGGATGGATATCAAACATGCTCAACGTTAATAATCAAGTTTTCACTTCTGCCGGCACTCCCGGAGTGCAACCCGTCTTTTTTTTTCTTTGTTTCTTACTATCCTTATAAGAACTTTATCTATACTATGTTTTTCCTTTCTCCCAGTTTGTGTGTGACGTGATATTTTCTTCTCCTCTTCGTGTATTACCCAACCAATCATTCTATAACTTCTTTACAGATTATCCAGTCTCTCAAGGATTCTCGCAAGCGAATTCACAAGCCCAAGCATCGAACTACAACAACAATCAAGCTGCTAGTTACCGAAATGGTAATTTTGGCTACGACGCGTATAACCAGAACCAAGGCCAGAATGCTAATGCTCAAGCCAGTCAGAAACAGTACTTGGCAAACTATGGAGCGGGAGGCAGTTACGTGAATTCATACAATGCCAATGCCAAGGCGAATAGTGATGCCAAGTCGAGTCAGAATGGCTTTAGAAGTTACAACGGTGGTAAGTTTAATCTAGCTTCACCCTGTTATGAATTTTTATCACTTTGTAAAATATGAAGTTAAGGTAAGAGTACCTTAATACGTCAGTAGTTTCTTGTCCACATAGATAATTCGTTATTGCATACACACAAGATTTACTAAACACAGATAGAATTACATAAAACACAGATCTATGTAAATAGTTGAAATTTTCATAGAGGTGCGACAAATTTTCCGTTTGGTTGTGTTTGATTTTGTTTATTCAGTAGACAATATCTAAATACATTGCGTTGAATTCAAATTTGAAATAAATTTATATAAGTATCTTAGCTTTGCTCATTAGCTATGAGCAAAGCTAAGATACTTATCTAATGACGAATTATATTAAAAATTGATCTGTAAACATCTTTCTGTCAAATCCAGGTTAACTTTTTGAATGCTTAAACTAAAAATTATTCTTACTTAACGTTAATATACAGGATTACTTGTAAAACACCAGCAACCTCGCAGGACAAGATAGCTAACATCATAAGTAACAACATTTGTTCTACGACTTTTGATAATTTGTTAGATTTTATTTTCATACAAAAATAAATATTCATTTAATTTTCCGTTTGAATATTATAAACTTTACGCGCATCTAAAATTTACGTAACAGCAAGCGAACGAGAGGGGGAAGGGGGCGTCGCGTCGTCCTTTCGATAATGAATAGAACATAGACTTACAAATGTTAGGAGAGTACAATAAAAGCTTAAAAAATCATTTAAAAATAATTAATTGCGTTATGCCAAAAGTCGTAGAACAAATGTTGTTACTTATGATGTTTGCTATCTTGTCCTGCGAGGTTGCTGGTGTTTTACAAGTAACCCTGTATACATATTTACTAAAACTCGGCGGAGCAGAGACAAAACAGGTAGAATAAGAAAAAATAATTGGATAAGAAAATGCGTATAGCTTTTTCACCTAAAATTTTTCCTTACCTCTATGATATGCTATTATGTACTGCCACATAAATAAACAAAATGTGAACTTTTTTACAAAATTTGATATCACCAAATACATAATCTTAAAGAGAATACCTATAAATCTATCCTTTTATTATTTACAGGATCGCCAGTAGTCCCACTATCTCCAAATTATTACAATCCATCAATGTTCCTTCCCCCTGGTTATATTGGCCAAGGTTATCCACCAGCACCAGCCTACCCGCAAACTTACCCACTACTTTATCCTAACCGTCCTGTATACCCTGGATATAAGAATTACCCAACGTATGCGGTTCCCCTTGCTAATTCTCAAAGTCAGTCGAGTGGTCAGGCTCCAGGAGCTCCGAATGCTGCAAATCCTCTCGCTAATTATTTAGCCAATTACGGTGTGAACAGCATTGTGAAGTCTAACTCGCATGCCGATTCGAAGGGCACGGCGTCGTCCAATCAAAATGCTTTCCAATCGTACAATGGTGGTAAGTTATGTGTTATTTGCTAGTGTTTATTTATATATTTAATGTTACGGTTAAATGGAACTGATTGCTTTTAAGCATTAAGGCCGCCTTTTCGTACGTATGTCCGTTTGTGATTAACCTAACTTAACCTAAACAACCTAACCTAACCTTCCCTGAGAAGAGACCCGTTCGGTCCAGACACTACAAACACTTGGTATTATAAATTATGGTGTTATAATTGCGATAACTCACTTATACGCGCTTGGCTCAAAAATTACTAATTTTAATAAAAAATTTTCGCGGAGCAAATGTTGATTGTGTATCGTCTAGGTATGTACTCTTATTGTGGTATCGTATTTTGTACTTAGGTATAAATAAATGTTTGTACCACACATTTTAACGTTAATTAATGAGAAAGTAAGGCTACCTTTTCGTACGTATCTGCGTCCGTGTTTAACCTAACCTAACCTAATCTACTGTTTGTACCACACATTTTTAACGTTACCTAATTAATGAGAAAGTAGGTAGTATATCTAGAAAATAGTAAGATGCAATTGCGATGCAAGCCAAAAAAAAAAAGTTTTATAAATAAATGTCTTTTTTTTCCTTTTACAGGTTCTCCGATCATTCCTGTTGCTCCAGTCCCCCCAACATACTATAATCAACCACCGTATTACCCAGGATTTGTAGGTCCAGTGTTTCCAGGTGCTCCGGCCCCTGGATATCCTCCATCCGTAATTCCAATTGCCACCAATCCTAATAGTCAGAACCCTTCAGGCCAAAGTCCTAGTACACCCCACGCTCCTATCTCTAAGCCTGACTTTGAACCTATTAGACCCTACACCTTCTCTGACTACAACCAATACAGTTCTAACAATGAAGAGAGCAGCTCATCTGAAGAAAGTCAGAGCCAGTATTTTGCCAATTATAACAAAGATACTACCAGTGTGGAGGCTTCCGAATCAAACTCGAGCTCTAACAGTGATTCAAAATCATCACAAAACAGCGTCTATAAAAACAATGGTACTGGCGGTAAGCATTTTGAGATATTTCTGTATTATTATTGTGTTTGTTTGGTTAAGTGCGCTAACATCAGGAACTAGCAATAAATTATTTCTGTGTTGGATAGTTCATGAATCGAGATAAGTTATACTCACACGTTACGACAGTAAATCTTTTAATAATTCTTGCATAAGTCAGCTATGATTAAATAATATAGCTGTACCTTTCTTGATTCCATACTAACCGGTTTTTAATCGAACTTAAAAACCGTAGTCGAATCGAACTTACAGATTTTGATTTTTGAATAATATATGAAATTAGATTATTCCCAAAAAGAGAAATAAGCGTACATACTACTTAACTGGCATTAGCTGTTCATCTTATCTGCCACTTATGGCACATAATACATGAAAATATACGGCATAAAGTGTTAAAGATAATAAATCGGGTATATAAACAACAAGCGCAATAACTGCCTTAATTATATTATGAAGATATAATACGAAGTTATCAAATTAATCAGTTAAAACTGTAAATCGTACCAAACGCCTAAAATCTAATTAATCATATTTCAGGCTATCCACAAAATGTATCAGGTGGTTCAAACCCTAGCGGACAATCACCATCAACTCCAGGAAATTCAAACCCGAATGGACAATCACCATCGAACCCCAGTGGTTCAAACCCTAACGGACAAACACCATCAACTCCAGGAGGCTCTAATCCCAACGGACAGACACCATTAACTCCAGGAGGTTCTAATCACAACGGACAATCACCTTCTAACCCCAGTGGTTCAAAACCTAACGGACGAACACCTTTAACTCCAGGAGGTTCTAATCCCAACGGACAATCACCTTCTAACCCCAGTGGTTCTAAACCTAACGGACAAACACCATCAACTCCAGGAGGTTTATATCCCAACGGGCAATCACCTTCTAACCCCAGTGGTTCAAAACCTAACGGACAAACACCATCAACTTCAGGAGGTTTATATCCCAACGGGCAATCACCTTCTAACCCCAGTGGTTCAAAACCTAACGGACAAACACCATCAACTCCAGGAGGTTCTTATCCCAACGGGCAATCACCTTCTAACCCCAGTGGTTCAAAACCTAACGGACAAACACCATCAGCTACAGGAGGTTCTAATCCCAACGGTTCAAACCTTAGCGGACAGTCACCATCTAACCCCAGTGGTTCAAACCCTAACGGGGAAACACCATCAACTCCAGGAGGTTCAAATCCCAACGGACCTTCTAACCCAGATGGTTCAAGCCCTAATGGACAAACACCATTAACTCCAGTAGGTTCAAATCCCAACGGAATATCACCTTCTAACCCCAGTGGTTCAAATCCTAACGGACAAACACCATTAACTCCAGGAGGTTCTAATCCCAACGGACAAACACCTTCTAACCCAGATGGTTCAAGCCCTAACGGACAAACACCATCAACTCCAGGAGGTTCTAATCCCAACGGACAAGCACTATCAACTCCAGGAGGTTCTTATCCCAACGGACAAACACCATCAACTCCTGGAAATTCGAAACCAAGTGGACAATCACCATCGAACCCCAGTGGTTCAAACCCTAGCGGGCAATCACCTTCTAACCCCAGTGGTTCAAATCCAAACGGACAAACACCATCAACTCCAGGAGATTCTAATCCCAATGGACAAGCACTATCAAGCCCTGAAGGTACGCAAATACCCTACTCCATCTATGAGTATGATCAATACAGTTCTAACGATCAAAAGAACAGTCAATCTCAATCAAGTCAAAGCGAGTATCTGGCGAAATTGGAGAAAGATAGAAGCATTGTGAAGGCGACCAACTCAAATTCAAACTCAAAGAATGATTCATCAACATCACAAAACAATGTTCATATATATCACGGTGTTGGAGGTAAGTTTGTCTTTCATTCTGTATTTTATCGTTATATATTTTATTATCATTATATATTTTATCTCAATTAAAAAAAAAATGAATAAGTACTTCAAATATTGAAGACAGTAAACTTTACTATAACAAAACATTTCCTTAGTTTTTACGAAGGTGTACAAAATAGATTCCGCCGTTTTTTAATATAAACATTTACGTTACGCGCAGCGAATACGCAGCATGAACTTTTTCCCCGTGACTATTTGGTTTTGCTATGAATATTGACGCGTGGCCAGGAGGCTCCCATGATTTTTCTTTTTTTAGATTGTATCAAGTTTTCATCAACAGTAACCATTCGAAGGAAAAATATTTTTTGTGATTAGTTAGCAATATTACTCATGCATAAGAGCGTTCAACATCTGCCTCCTTCCACTTTTTAAACTTTTGAAACCACTCACGACATGATCTTTCACTCAAGGTAAGTTCATGATATGCTTCTAGAAGCAATCGACGCGCCGCAACAGTATTTTTTTAATGAAAGAGGTACCATTAAAACTTCCCGCAAATGACACTATTTGGCTTCAATTAAGTATACATATAATAAAGCTGTATTTAAAGATTTCCGAAGTTTCCATTATTGCGACCGGATATGGCATTGATTTTAATCTCATGATACTTATGTTTATGTTTATCACCGTCATACCTTTCCTGTTCTACAAAAAACAATTCTAAACCAAATCGACCCAATCGTACGCAAGTTAAAACAAGACTAAAGAACGGCGATTATAAATATTATGAATTGATTAAAATATTAAAACATTAGGGTATATAATTATGTAACAAATAATTTAAATAGTTATTTAATTTCAGGCTATCCACAAGATAAACCTGAAAACACGAAACCTAGCGGACAGTCACCATCAACTCCAGGAGGTTCAAATCCTAACGGACAATCACCTTCTAACCCGGATGGTTCAAGCCCTAACGGAGAGTCACCATCTAACCCCAGTGGTTCATACCCTAACGGACAAAATCCATCAACTCCAGGAGATTCAAATCCTAAAGGACAATCGCCTTCTAACCCCAGTGGTTCAAATCCTAACGGACAAAATCCATCAGCTCCCGGAGGTTCTTATCCCAACGGACAATCACCTTCTAACCCAGATGGTTCAAGCCCTAACGGACAGTCACCATCTAACCCCAGTGGTTCATACCCTAACGGACAAAATCCATCAACTCCAGGAGGTTCTAATCCCAACGGACAATCACCTTCTAACCCGGATGGTTCAAGCCCTAACGGACAGTCACCATCTAACCCCAGTGGTTCATACCCTAACGGACAAAATCCATCAACTCCAGGAGGTTCAAATCCCAACGGACAATTGCCTTCTAACCCCAGTGGTTCAAATCCTAACGGACAAAATCCATCAGCTCCCGGAGGTTCTTATCCCAACGGACAATCACCTTCTAACCCAGATGGTTCAAGCCCTAACGGACAGTCACCATCTAACCCCAGTGGTTCAAACCCTAACGGACAAAATCCATCAACTCCAGGAGGTTCAAATCCCAACGGACAATCGCCTTCTAACCCCAGTGGTTCAAATCCTAACGGACAAAATCCATCAGCTCCCGTAGGTTCTTATCCCAACGGACAATCACCTTCTAACCCAGAGGGTTCAAGCCCTAACGGACAAATACCATCAACTCCAGGAGGTTCAAATCCACACGGACAATCGCCTTCTAACCCCAGTGGTTCAAATCCTAACGGACAAAATCCATCAAATCCCGGAGGTTCTTATCTCAACGGACAATCACCTTCTATCCCAGATGGTTCAAGCCCTAACGAACAGTCACCATCTAACCCCAGTGGTTCATACCCTAACGGACAAAATCCATCAACTCCAGGAGGTTCAAATCCCAACGGACAATCGCCTTCTAACCCCAGTGGTTCAAATCCTAACGGACAAAATCCATCAGCTCCCGTAGGTTCTTATCCCAACGGACAAAATCCATCGACTCCAGGAGGTTCAAATCCCAACGGAAAATCGCCTTCTAACCCCAGTGGTTCAAATCCTAACGGACAAAATCCATCAGCTCCCGGAGGTTCTAATCCCAACGGACAATCACCTTCTAACCCAGATGGTTCAAGCCCTAATGGACAAACACCGTCAACTCCAGGAGGTTCCAATCCCAACGGACCATCACCTTCTAACCCAGATGGTTCAAGCCCTAATGGACAATCACCATCAACTCCAGGAGGTTCTCATCCTAATGGACAATCACCATCAACTCCAGGAGGTTCTAATTCCAATGGACAAACACCATCAACTCCAGGAGGTTCTTATCCCAACGGACAATCACCTTCTAACCCAGATGGTTCAAACCCTAACGGACAAACACCATCAACTCCAGGAGGTTCTAATCCCAACGGACAATCACCATCTAGCCCTGGTGGTACGCAAATACCCTACTCCATCTATGAGTATGATCAGTACAGTTCTAACGATCAAAATAACAGTCAATCTCAATCAAGTCAAAGCGAGTATCTAGCGAAATTGGAGAAAGATAGAAGCATTGTGAAGGCGACCAACTCAAATTCAAACTCAAAGAGTGCTTCATCGACATCACAAAACAATGTTCATATATATCAAGGTGTTGGAGGTAAGTCGTCTTTTATTATTTATCTCAATTCTGTATTTGGGAAAAAACAGAAAAAGTAGTTCAAATATTGAAGATAGTAAAATTTTCTTTTACGAAACATTTCATATTTTTTTTTACAAAGGTATAGAGAAAAGTTCCCGCTGTTTTTTGACGAAAACATAATACTTTTTGCGAAAGCACGGTAGTATTGAAGTTAATAAGAATCGGCTTTTAAATTATTAATTGTTCTAAACTGTTTACTAACCAACGACTTGACTGATTCTCTAAGAGCTTGGCTGATTTCATATCTAATTATTGCTCTCAATACACTGCTTCTTTATTCTGATAATTATGTATTATTGCTTGTGTTGTTATCTACTGAGGCCTTTTGTAAATGGTTACCATGCGACGCACTATTACTTGACGGAGAAGGCAACCTTGCCGCTGGCTCGGACGTATTCGTGGTATCTAACTTCGGTTCTTTAATAATACATCCAGGGCAAATCCACGAACTTTTAGTTTAAACATTCATTGATTTAAAACGCCTTTTAGTAATATCTGCGCAAAGCAGATAAAATCATAAATGATTTTTGGAGACTAGTTAGCAGTATTTTTTCTCATGCATAGTGAGCATTCAACATCTTTGTCCTTCTACTACGATACTTGTCATGTACGTAATAAAATTACCAGTTGTAACATTTGGTACCACTCACGACAAATAAAATGGTATCATAAAGTTGATAATATTATCATTTAAAAACCTAAGTATCGAACTACTATCATCTACGAATTCTAACGAAAAACTCTCACGATGTCATATGTCTAAAACAACGGGAACTTGCACGTTATAAATTAAATTAAACTGTATATAAAGATTTCCGTAAAATCAATTGTTACGACCGTAAATGGAATTGATTTAAATCATGTGATACTAATACCTTCCTTGCACTACGAAATCATTTCTAAATCTACCCAGTTGTTCGCGAATTGAAGCGAAGACTAACGAACATCGATTACAAATCATGAATTGACTCAAAAATTAAATTATAAGGGTATTGTATTATGTAACAAATAATTTAAATAATTACTTAATTTCAGGCTATCCACAAGATAAACCTGGAAATACAAAACCAAATGGACAATCACCATCTAACCCAGATGGTTCGAACCCTAACGGACAAACACCATCAACTCCAGGAGGTTCAAATCCTAACGGACACTCACCTTCTAACCCAGATGGTTCAAACCCTAACGGACAAACACCATCAACTCTAGGAGGTTCAAACCCTAACGGACAATCACCATCAACTCCAGGAGGTTCAAATCCTAACGGACAATCACCTTCTAACCCAGATGGTTCAAACCCTAACGGACAAACAGCATCAACTCCAGGAGGTTCTTACCCCAATGGACAAACACTACCAACTCCAGGAGGTTCTTATCCCAACGGACAATCACCTTCCAACCCAGATGGTTCAAACCCTAACGGACAAACACCATCAACTCCAGGAGGTTCTCATCCCAACGGACAATCACCATCAACTCCAGGAGGTTTAAATCCCAACGGACATTCACCATCTAACCCCGATGGTTCAAACCCTAACGGACAAACACCATTAACTCCAGGAGGCTCTTATCCCAACGGACAATCACCTTCTAACCCAGATGGTTCAAACCCTAACGGACAAGCACCATCAACTCCAGGAGGTTCTCATCCCAACGGACAATCACCATCAACTCCAGGAGGTTCAAACCCTAACGGGAAATCACCATCAACTCCAGGAGGTTCTAATCCCAACGGACAATCACCTCCTAACCCCAGTGGTTCAAACCCTAACGGACAAACACCTCCAACTCCAGGAGGTTCTTATCCCAACGGACAATCACCTTCCAACCCAGATGGTTCAAACCCTAACGGACAAACACCATCAACTCCAGGAGGTTCTCATCCCAACGGACAATCACCATCAACTCCAGGAGGTTCTTATCCCAACGGACAATCACCATCTAAACCAGATGGTTCAAACCCTAACGGACAAACACCATTAACTCCAGGAGGCTCTTATCCCAACGGACAATCACCTTCTAACCCAGATGGACCAAACCCTAACGGACAAGCACCATCAACTCCAGGAGGTTCTCATCCCAACGGACAATCACCATCAACTCCAGGAGGTTCTTATCCCAACGGACAATCACCATCTAACCCAGATGGTTCAAACCCTAACGGACAAACACCATCAACTCCAGGAGGTTCTAATCCCAACGGACAAGCACCTTCTAACCCAGATGGTTCAAATCCTAACGGACAAACACCATCAACTCTAGGAGGTTCTAATCCCAACGGACAATCACCTTCTAAACCAGATGGTTCAAACCCTAACGGACAATCACCATCAACTCCAGGAGGTTCTAATCCCAACGGACAATCACCTTCTAACCCAGATGGTTCAAACCCTAACGGACAGTCACCATCAACTCCAGGAGGTTATAATCCCAACGGACAATCACCATCTAACCCCAGTGGTTCTCATCCCAACGGACAATCACCTTCTAACCCAGATGGTTCAAACCCTAATGGACAAACACCATCAACTCCAGGAGGTTCTAATCCCAACGGACAATCACCATCTAGCCCTGGTGGTACGCAAATACCCTACTCCATCTATGAGTATGATCAATACAGTTCTAACGATCAAAAGAACAGTCAATCTCAATCAAGTCAAAGCGAATATCTGGCGAAATTGGAGAAAGATAGAAGCATTGTGAAGGCGACCAACTCAAATTCAAGCTCAAAGAGTGCTTCATCGACATCACAAAATAATGTTCATATATATCAAGGTGTTGGTGGTAAGTTTGTCTTTTATTATTTATCTCTATTCTATATTTGAGAAAAAATAAGAGAAAAAGTAGGTTCAAGGCAACAGTGGATCACTTTTTTCACCTATGATTTGCACTAAAATATAAGCAGTACTTAGTCAGAAATTTTATAAGCATCAACATAGTGTAACTAATGTATGTAGTTTCATTATTTAAATCGGTTTAGGTAAAAAAATCAAATAATATTTTAAGACAGAAATAAATATTTTACAAGACAACTTATATGAGACACTGTGTACTGGAGGTAGGAAAAATAAATAGGACCTTAGGATACAAGGAATATTTCACTTTGCTTTAAACTTTATTGAATACAAGGTTTCCGCCCGCGGCTTCGCAGTCAAAGAAAAACCCGCATAGTTCCCGTTCCCGTGGGATTTCCGGGATTGCATCATTTTCCCGGGAAAAAAATTGCCTATGTCCTTTCTCGGGTATCAAAATTTCTCCATACCATTAAATTTCATGAAAATTGGTTCAGTAGTTTAGGCGTGATTGAGTAACAGACAGACAGACAGAGTTACTTTCGCATTTATAATATTAGTATGGATTAAATCAACTCTGATAGTTTTTATAATAATATGCTTTGTACTGAAGTAGTAATTTTGTAAATAATCAACAAAATGACTACTTCAATGTTTATAAACAAAATTTCATACTTAAATAAATAATTTTGTGAACATTTCTGTTGATTATTATTAAATAAATAAGTTTTGCTTTGATCCGGTCTTAGCCACTGACCACTGTGGACTCAAGTGATTTGAGTCGCTGTGTTCTACACTTCCATTAAATAAATAAATATAAATTAATAATTTATCGCATTTCGAATTTTTCAGGAGGTTCTTATCCCAACGGACAATCACCATCTAACTCAAATGGTTCAAACCCTAACCCAGGAGGTTCTTATCCCAACGGACAATCACCACCTAACCCAGATGGTTCAAACCCTAACGGACAATCACCATCTAACCCCAGTGGTTCAAACCCCAACGGACAATCACCTTCTAACCCAGATGGTTCAAACCCTAACGGACAAACACCATCAACTCCAGGAGGTTCTTATCCCAACGGACAATCACCAACAACTCCAGGAGGCTCTAATCCCAACGGACAATCACCATCAACTCCAGGAGGTTCTAATCCCAATGGACAATCACCTTCTAACCCAGACAGTTCTTATCCCAACGGACAATCACCATCTAATCCAGATGGTACAAACCCTAACGGACAAGCACCATCAACTCCAGGAGGTTCCTATCCCAATGGACAATCACCTTCTAGCCCCAGTGGTTCAAATCCCAACGGACAATCACCTTCTAACCCAGATGGTTCAAATCCTAACGGACAATCACCATCAACTCCAGGAGGTTCTTATCCCAACGGACAACCACCATCTAACCCAGATGGTTCAAACCCTAACGGACAAGCACCAACAATTCAAGGAGGTTCTTATCCCAACGGACAATCACCATCTAATCCAGATGGTACAAACCCTAACGGACAAGCACCATCAACTCCAGGAGGTTCCTATCCCAATGGACAATCACCTTCTAGCCCCAGTGGTTCAAATCCCAACGGACAATCACCTTCTAACCCAGATGGTTCAAATCCTAACGGACAATCACCATCAACTCCAGGAGGTTCTTATCCCAACGGACAACCACCATCTAACCCAGATGGTTCAAACCCTAACGGACAAGCACCATCAATTCAAGGAGGTTCTTATCCCAACGGACAATCACCTTCTAACCCAGATGGTTCAAATCCTAACGGACAATCACCATCTAACCCCAGTGGTTCAAATCCCAACGGACAATCACTTTCTAACCCAGATGGTTCAAACCCTAATGGACAAACACTATCAACTCCAGGAGGTTCTAAAACCAACGGACAAATACCCTCAACTCCAGGAGGCTCTAATCCCAACGGACAATCACCGCCAACTCCAGGAGGTTCTAATCCCAATGGACAATCACTTTCTAACCCAGGAGGTTCTAATCCCAATGGACAATCACCTTCTAACCCAGACGGTTCAAATCCTCACGGACAATCACCGTCAACTCCAGGAGGTTCTAATCCAAATGGACAATCACTTTCTAACCCTGACGGTTCTTATCCCAACGGACAATCACCTTCTAACCCAGATGGTTCAAACCCTAACGGACAATCACCATCAACTCCAGGAGGTTCTAATCCAAACGGACAATCACCTTCCAACCCAGATGGTTCAAACTCTAACGGACAGTCACCATCAACTCCAGGAGGTTATAATCCCAACGGACAATCACCATCTAACCCCAGTGGTTCAAACCCTAACGGACAAACACCATTAACTCCAGGAGGTTCTTACCCCAATGGACAGTCACCATCAACTCCAGGAGGCTCTAATCCCAACGGACAATCACCATCAACTCCAGGAGGTTCTAATCCCAACGGACAATTACCTTCTAACCCCAGTGGTTCAAACCCTAACGGACAAGCACCATCAACTCCAGGAGGTTCTAATCCCAACGGACAAACGAGTTCATGCCCCGAAAACCCTGATGACACTGACGCTACGGATACTTCAGGTAGGTCTTTAAAAAATAGAATTGAGAAACAGCGGTGTAAGCACTGGCCTTTAGGTCATTGTTTTCACCATATGCTGAGTTCATAGCCTTCTGCCTATACGTAGTAAACTTATTTTTTTTTCTTGTGTATTTTTTATGTTTTTGATTTTTACAGCGAATAAATTCTTATTCTTTTCTATTCTATTCTTGATAGACAATTTGTGAGTTGATTAATCAAACAGCATTATGGTTATTACGCGTAGCCCTGGAATGGCGTAAAGACGCGGGTTCGAATCCCGCCAGCCCCCCTAGCCAAGTGGCTTTCTGTTAGCGTAGCGTTCAATAGAATAGACTACGAATGTATGAGATTGACGTAAGCTGTAGATAAACGTAGCTGCAGCTTACGTCAATCTCATACATTCGTAGTCTATTCTATTGAACGCTACGCTAACAGAAAGCCACTTGGCTAGGGGGGCTGATGATCGAATTTTTTCTTTTCTCTATAAATTGAAAATACTTTCATAATGTTTTTTACTTATCAATTTTTGTTACTTTTTGCAGTTGACTACGCGCTTCCCAGTAGTGGAAAAATCTGCATCTGCTTTAGCAGCCACCTCGAAATCCCATCAGGCATACGCGACCAATTTAGATTATACTAGATCATCTCATTTCCGAAAATATTGTAGTACTAGTGTAGTTGTAAGCAAGCATTGTAAAAATCAATCTTTGTATTGAACCAAAAATATTAATAAATGAATTGTGCATATTTGTGTTTATTTTATTTTTCCCATAAAAAACACAGGGAGAAAATGTTATATTTTGTTATTTGATTATAAAGAGTTTAAATAGGTTCTGCATTAATTTCTAGAGTTTGTTTCACTTAGCTAACATAATATTTAAATAAAACGTTTAGCCTTCCTCGATAAATAAGGTATCTAACACCGAAAGAATTTTTCAAATCGGACCAGTAGTTCCCGAGATTAGCGCGTTCAGACAAACAAACGCTTCAGCTTTATAATATTAGTATACCTAGATATTGTTTTCGTACTGTCCTTATGAGGCTATGAAACAAGCTCATTGAATGAAATAAATGTAGACATAGCTTTCACAATATTTCATGAGTTATTCTGCCTACTGTATAATTTGTGTCCCTTTGTACAAAAAAGATATCCAATACTCTCAGTCACTTCAAATGGATATCAAAAGACATAAAAATAGCAGTTGCAAGGAAAAGACAGCTACGATTTATTCATTATGAATCAAAATCTTTTCAAACGAAGTAAGAATTCCAAAAATACAATAAAATACTTCGATCTTGTATCAACTGCTCAAAACCAGTTATTAATGATACATATATCATCACTACATAGTATAAAACAAAGTTGCTTTCTCTGTCCTTATGTCCCTTTGTATGCTTAAATCTTTAAAACTACGCAACGGATTTTGATGCGGTTTTTTTTAATAGATAGAATGTAATCAGTTCAGTGTAGTATTTGCGTGAAAGAGTAACAAATATCCATCCTCACAAACTTTCGCATTTATAATATTAGGAATTGATAGGAATTGATAGGAAAAACAGGAATGTCAACGAAAACTTTTGGGTATCAAAATTATCTTTTGTCGGAATTGTCAGTATTTATTATCCAAAATATAAAATTCTCTTATCACGGTCGCGGTGTTTGTAATTACCTACGAAATCATCTAGTTTGTGTGTGTACATCGGGAAGGTCTGAGAATCAGGCACCTATATTTCATACCCCTAAGTAATAAGAGTAAGGCAGAACAACGTTTGCCGGGACAGACCTTACAATATTTCCCCTTCAGGCAGTATTAACAGTTACAAATAATCCTATCTAGCTTCTTGCGTGTGCTGTACAAATTCTTCCTTAACTTATAAACTATCTGGTCTGCTATTTCGTCACTAGCGTCAGTCAGTTCAGTTTTAATCCCTCGCTTAATTTCATCAAACGTAGCATCAGGTATACCATCTTCTATTACCTCTTTCTCTTCTATATTCTTATTAACCAATATATCGTGAAGATCTTTAGCAAAGTCTTGCAAGAACACTTCTAAAGTTGCTTTGACAGTTTCCATGTCCTCTGTTGTAAGGTTATTGTGTTGTAGTTTCACATATTCTGCCATCATGTTTTTGAAGTTAGTGGTGTATGTTAGGACGTTGATATCTCTGTCGTTTTCAAAATTGGGTGTTATCTCTGTTGTTCCTTCATCTTGATCTGTTACTGGTAGCCCTGTTGTTGTTAATAGTGTTGCTAGTAGGAATATTAGCCCTGTAATAAAATATATTTGTATTTAATCCTGTTTTCCTAATGTATTGCATGTTTGTTTTATAAGAAATGCTGTTAGTTTGTATACTTTTATTTTAATTACACAATTTTTGTTTATTTATTTATTTATTTATTGACACAGAATCATTCTTTGTACTAACAGTAATAATACCAAAGCATACATAGAATTTAGTAACAATATGTTAACAAAAATACAAACAAAATGGAGTTACATTCAATGTGCATCCAAGTACCTGATACAGAGGTCTAGGACAGTATTTATACTACTAGCAAAAATGTCAATTGTGGCATCGGAGGCCAGCACACGATTTAACAGATGAAGGGCCGAGTGTGTCGGAGCGGTGCCGGCCGCCTGCGTCCGCACACAGGCCTCCGCGAACAGCGGCCGGCGGCGCAGCGACACGCCGGGAGGCGGCGCCCACAACCCGCACATACCCAAAGCGACAGGATTGTCGACGCGATTATTTAATAATAAGTAATAGTGAATTATGAGAGCAAGTTTTCGTCTCAATTCAAGTGTATTTAAGCCAACCATGCCTATTACAAAAAGAGATGGATACATGTAAGGATAATATCCGTAAAGTTTTAAATACAAATAACGAGCAAACTTTCTTTGAACCCTCTCGAGCAGTAGTGTGTATTTCTTTTCGTGAGGGCTCCATATTATTGCGTTGTATTCCAATATACTGCGTACGTAGGCCGAGTACAATACGACGACAGTTTTTCTATCCTGAAACCTCGCCGATTGCCGTACGATAAAGCCGAGGGATTTGTACGCTTTTTGACACAGAGCCTCAATATGTTCATTAAACGTTAAAGTTTTATCAAAAAGTATTCCTAAATCGCGGATGTGGTCGACTCTGCGCAGCGTTGTGCCTTCTAAGCTGTATGGATATACAATAGGTGAACGCGAGCGAGTGTATGTCATTATGTTGCATTTTGAAATATTAAATTCTAATTGATTTTCGTGGCACCAAGAAGTCAAATTTATTATGTCATTTTGTAAAGATAAGCAATCGGAATGAGATTCGATAGTTAAGAATAGTTTTAAGTCATCGGCGAACATGAGACATTGGGCTGATCTTAGTACATTAGGAAGGTCATTTACCATGACCAAGAAATGAGTAGGTCCTAAAGTGCTGCCCTGACTTACGCCAGAATGCACGGAATAAGGATCGGAACGTAGACGTCCGAGTTGGACGTATTGGACGCGACCGTCAAAATAGTTAGCGAAGTATTTTATCAACTTGGGTGTAAAACCAAATTTAGAAAATTTCGATAAAAGAACATCATTATTTACGCGATCGAAAGCCTTTTTAAAATCAAAATAAGCTACGTCAACCTGTCTTTTTTTATCGAGTGCTTTTGCAGTATAATCGACAAAATTGATGAGATTTGTTGTCGTAGAACGTTTCGACCGGAATCCATGCTGAGGATCGCACAAGAGTGATCGAATCTGATTCGTCAAATTATTATTTAAAATTATCTCTAATAATTTTCCAAAACAAGAAGCTACAGCTATAGGGCGATAGTTATTAATTTGAGACTTACAGCCACTTTTGGGTATTGGTGTAATGCGCGACTTTTTCCATTCATTGGGATATGTGTCGGACGAAAGCGACATGTTGAATAAGAAGTGAAGTGGCTGTAAAAAAACAGATATGCAGTCCTTAATGAGATAAGGAGGAATGCCATCGGGTCCTGCAGATGAGCGTAGTTTAAGACGTCGAACAGCATTTTGTATTTCAGACTTGGAGATGTAGCTAATAGATACACGCGAGGAATCATTATCGGGATGTGGGCAGATGTTATTCGGACTAAGTTGTGGTTTATCTTTCAAAAAGACCGACTGAAAGTAAGTAGCAAAAGCATTAGCAGCGTCGACACCTGAGACAAGGTTCCCGTTATATTCATATTCAGTACGCTGAGAGTGGGACGAGCGCTGTTGTTTAATAAAATTCCAAAAATTTGATGGATCATTCTTTATGTTAAATTCTAATTGATTCGTGTAGGTAGAATAAGCAATATGTATTAAGTTTTTAACCTTTATTCTATAATATCTAAACATTTCCCTATTAAATTGTGTACCATTTTCTTTATACTTTTTTAGATGAAAATGTTTAGTTTTAATGTTACTAATTACGTCTGATGTAAACCATACTGGGTAGTTAAATCTTGAATTAAATGTGGGGTTACGTTTTGTGGGAACACATTCATTAATACACTCGTAAATTTTTTTATAAAATAATTCAATCGCATCATCTACATTACCATATTCATAAATATCACGCCAATCTAATAATTCGAGACGCGAATATAGTTTGTTCAAATCCGCCTTACGAAAATTCCACTCATTAGACTGCAAGATAAATTGACTACACACAGACGGAGTTTTGTATTTTTGTGGTTGGCTCAAATAACGTAATTTTACTAAAAGCGGGGGGTGATAATTATCCTTGGGTACAAGCGGTAGCGGGTCATCGATCAATTGTAAATCAGTATTAAAATTACACAATATTAAATCTAGCATACTACCGGTTACATTAGGAACAGTATTAATTTGACTAAACTTGCACAAAGCTAACATGTTTTTATAGTGAGTAAGTACGTTTCTACTTGCAGAGTTTAAGTTAAAATCGCCAAAAATAATGATTTTATGTTGCGAAAATCGAATACACAAGTCTTCTAAAATTTCAAAATATTTACAGTAGATTTCATCACTGGAACTAGGTCGTATGTACAAAACACAAAAAACAAAATTCGTAAACTTAATTTTAACGGATAAAGCTAAAATCTCTAAACAATTTATATCACCACTATTTATTCTAATGTTTTTGACGTTGTAGCAGTCACAAAAGGCTAATAAAACTCCACCCCATCCAGAATCGTCAGCTCTGTCTTTTCTAAACAAGGAGTATCCGGCGGGAAATACTTCCGAATCACTAACACCACTGTTAAGAAAAGTTTCAGTCAAAGCGTATACATCAAAACGTTCACTTAATACCGATATTTTACATTTGTCTAACTTTGAACGTAAACCTCTAACGTTTTGGTAGAACAAAGTGAGAGATTTAAATTTACGGCTTTTGGGTGTCCTTTTCTTTGCGAAATCCACTACGCCATGGCTTTATATGCACATCCTCGGCCCAGTGAGATGGTGACAAATAAATATCTACATGTTTAGTCGGGACAGTTAACTTGAAGGAAGCGTAGTCTCCACGGGGTTTTAACTGTTCGACGAAGCAGCTATCATTGGGGCAGATAACGAGCAGATGATTGATAACTTGTTCAACAGTTGTACCAGATTTTAAATAATAAACGTGCAGATAGCTTTTACGTTCCGCAGCCTCGAGTGAAGTCGTCCCAGGCGCGGCCGTACCACGAGCTACATTCTTCGACGAATTAGAAACTCGCTTGCGTCTCACTGTTACCCATTCACTGTTAGTACCGATGCTTGCATTTGTATCGGAGGCATCGGTCGCTTGCGAGACGAGGTTCGAGTCGTACGCCGTACCTGTAGTAGGGGCTGGCTCGACGTCACTCGGTATCGCATGCAGTGGCGGTGGGGCAGGCGCTGAGATGGGCGACATGTTCCTCGCTGTTCGCACCTTAGGCTTGCTTGCGGGGACAGAAGAAACAGCACGAAGTCTCGTCTGACGCACTGGACGCTGCTTCGTTGTACCCGCATCAGGCTCGCACATTTGACCAACTGATCCGAGAAGTACCTTCGTATTGACATCTTGATGAGTTTGAAGGTGATTTTTCAATAAGTTATTTTGTTCGAATATCAGCAATTCCAATGAGTTCACTTTGTTCTGTAGAAGAATTACAGTGTTATTCAACTCGCGAACACAGATTTCTAAGCTTTTGTGAGACATATTCGCAGATATCGAATTTAGAATACGGAGTGCAAAGGTACACGGTTGCGCGCGCGGGGCGGAAACCAATATAATTGTTGTATCAACTCGTGTGACATTTGTGGCTGCAACAGGCTATGGCTGAAAAACAGCGGTGAAAGCACTGGCCTTTTAGTCATTGTTTCCACCATATGCTGAGTCCATAGCATTTTCGTAGTAAACTGTTATTTTTCTTGTGTATTTTTTTTTGTTTATGTGTTTGATTTTTACTGCGAATAAATTCTTATTCTATTCTATTCTATTCTATTCTATTCTATTCTTAATTATTATTATCGTAGGAGACTGCGAATTTTTATTTGTTTTTACATTAAAAAAAGAACAATGTACTAAAAACGAAGTCGAACTACATACTACTTAATTGCTTTTTTTATAGACCAGTCGATAATGACTTTTACTAAATCAGGCAAATTTCTCGAACGAGCTAATAATTTTTTATCGAAATCATTTTGTTTTTTAATATGCTGTAAAATCTTCCTCTTATATCGTAACTTTGAACAGATGAAATTATTTCTTTTGAAATATCATCGAAAAACCAAAACAAGGGTAAATCGATAAATGTGCATAATTTAGTAAAAGCTCACTGACACCGTTTGTATGCATTTCATGAGAATATTAATTATGATTAATGTATATTTTTATACCATTGGAAAGTAGAGATTTCAACGAACAAAAGACTTCCCCGACTATTTTGATGTGAGAATATTCGATTGAAAATTAGGTGATTTTTTGATATAAAAATTTAAGTTTTAGATTTAAATCAAAATAGTAAATTCAAAAAACTTCTGCACCGATTTTCATACTGTTTTCACTTATGCATAGCGTGGTTTAAAAGATTTAGTATCAATATCATTTGCTAAGGTTTAGAAAACATGGGCTGAAAGTATTAATAATTTAGGAACAGCTGATATTAAATACAAATAACTTACACATTGTAACCACACAACGTGATGAAGAGACGCTTCAAGGAGCCACAATGAGGCAATTTTATAATTCAGACACTTTGTTAAAGAATCGCGGTATGCAAGAGTGAGACATCTTTGTTTATAGGACAGTGGGATAGTGAACTCTTCGCAATAAAAACACATACCTATTTTATGAATTAAAAAATTAAATAAAATGTAAAATATAGTTATGTCTTATCATAGACAAAAGAAAAGAAATTTTTTATAATTAATATAAATAGTGCATTTTTCAAAAAAAGGTGTAGGTACATTGCGGTAACATTTTTGAAAATGCTTTTTTTTTTCAACTTTTTTTTCTTTATTGTCAATTCTAGCCTATTATTTATATCATACCTATCAATATTCAAAAGAAAAGGATAAATAAAGCTGTTTTATTTTCATATTATACTATTTTATTGCTTCAAAACAGAGTGTCACATTATTGCATATTACGATCCTTTCAATTTGTGTTAACAACTAACTGCGCATTGCAACTAAATATGTTATATTTATACACCGGAAATGTATAATGTGTATAATACCTTAATAGGTCTACACAGAATGAACAGCCTGGTGAAACAATTGCTGAATGCTTGCTCGCGAAGTGTCTAGGGTGCTTTTATCAATAATTCGCGAGGATGTGTAGCGAGGAATGTGTTTTTAAATAACCAATAGCATAGCTTCCAACTTCAAATTATTTGAAGTGATATGATTGATGGTAAAGCACCCTTATGGGGGGGGGAAAATTTTGCAAATTTAGGATTAGAATCGACCCCTACTATAATGAAAGATTGTGGAAGTAAAACCTAAACCAATGTGCCTATCATTAATATATTCAAATTTTTTCTTCTTTTTTCTTTTTTTTTCTTCAAATTGAGTAAAAAAAATCATCTTAGTTTGAAGTTGAAAATCCAAATTACTAAAGATACATAAATATATGGAAACGATGGGACTTCTCTACTTTAAAATTTTAACTCTTTTTGCACTTTCTACACGGCATTTTAATGATATTTGAACGTTGGACGTTGAGTCAAAATCGATAATACTAATAAACTAAGTTACTATGTAGGGTAGCTATAAAAAGATGTGACTGAAATAAAAATTAAAGAATTTTTGTCTGTTTGTCTGCATGAATTTACGATATAGAGCTTATAGAGAGATTATAGAGATAGATTGAGACCTAAGAAAGGACAAAGAATAGGTTTTATCTATGCAGGTTTTTCTTTGACTACGCGGGCAAAGCCAGTTTCGGAAAGCAAGTACAGAATATAACAGACGAAGCTATGTGAGATCACTAGTATGTATCCTAATTATTCAACTCATACTAATAAATAAGCGTGAAAGTAAGAATTTATGAATGTTAATTTGTTTGTTTAATTGTTACACGAAAACTACTGAAAGGGTTTTGATGATGCTCGTCAGTGATGCAGCTTATGTAACGTTATAGAAATACTTGCTTAAGCCCGCGAGTGAAACCGCGCGGCACAGCTACCTAGCTGCTGATATAACTTTTACCTTATACATGAAGAAACAATACATTTTATAACACTTTTATCACATTAATTGTTAACGATTTGTTCGAACCCAGGTCGCCTAAATAGTTAATGTCACTAGGTACCTAGTACCTACCTATATATCTAAATTCCTTGCAAATAGATTCAGAGCCATACTTATTAACTCCATAAAGTAAACCATTGTTAGAATATCAATCATTCTATTAGCATATAATTGCTGTTATATGAAAAACATAAAATATCTACAAGTTCGTATTTTTATCGTTTCCAAGAATTTTTATTACGCATGGCAATAGAATATTGCGACAGTATTATTTTTGATAGCAATCATTGCAAAGCTCAAAGCTGTTTACATAGTACGATTTTGTAAACAATTACGTTAAAATTTACCAAAAAGGAAAAAAAATATTGAAAGGGAGTAGATACGGCTAGATTTTTACATCGTGCTCCCAGAATTTCGTTGTTTTAAGGTGTTGAATGGACAGCTGGTAGACTTTTCAAACTGCTTTTTTTCACTTCGAAATGAGTAATTTTTATGAAAACGGACAATTTTTTATTGTCCGTGTTACAAGTTTTGACTGCAACATAGAAAATTAAAAAAAAATGGCATAAAATTTTGGTGCGCATTACGTTTTTCTTTTAGTGGTCTGTTTTCTGTTTTTCTTAGTTTTATTGATTAACCTACGACGACCTTGACTATTCTTTTGAACTTTTGACACTTTCTTACGATCGGCCTTTGCTTGTATTTTGGAATCCGGTTTGCTTTGCTATAATTTTTGACTGGTACACTATGGCAGCGTACGACCACGAGTCCCTGAACTACCATCAATGAGTGCTGGATCTGGTAGGATCCTCATGATTTTAGTTCGGATGAAAAGCAATATACAAAACGGTCACTACATTCCTGCGAAGTGGCTCACATGTGGAATTTACCAAGACTTGTGGGGAGTTGGGTACGCGAACGCAATATGTGGCATGCGCTGTGAAGCAAGAGCTCAATCATGACGAAAAACTTTGCCTAATCCACCATGAAAATTCAACACACCCAACTTAACTGTTGGCTCTTTTGTTTGTTATAAAGGAAAGTGTAGGAGGAATTCTCGCATAGCCTGCAGGTCAATGTTCTAAAACGCAAAAATAGGATTGCCCACAATGTTACGCGCAAAAATGGCCTGTTGGGAAAGTTATTAGAGAAGATGGAACAAGAGCTGAACACCAAAGTAGTTAGAAATTATAGCGTTGTTTCTTTTTTGTTTGTCTTGTGTTGTTTTAAGTGTTATTTTTATTCCCTTTTTAAAGCAGTTATGTGAGAAATATTTTCTCATCCATTCATTCAATGCTTGTCCCGGGTTACCGTTGTTGACTGGTACAGTAACTGCCGAAAAGTGGTGCTGTACGGTGTACCAGTTACCTAAACAAGAATTTAAGGGGAAGATAGATGGCCCAGGCAGGACCGATAGACGAATGATAAACAATAGTTACCCAGACACACACAGAGAATAGAAGCTCAGTGGCGTGTCGTAAAAGGACAATATAAGTATCAAATATTTAGTACAAAGATTTTAGCGACCCAAGTGTCGAATATTTGTGGCGCAGATCTTTAATTAAAAATACAGCAAATCCATTTTAAGAAATTCTAAAATTATAGAATGTTGTGTATTCTGCATTAGTTTGTTTACATAATATAGTTCGTAAATAAACATAACCCCAAACTGTATGAGTAGTAATTTTATTTTTTTTCAAAAACTAGTTTTCTTCGCAAAAAAAGGTACCTACTAGTGGACTTCGCAACTCTCTCTCCCAAAATACAGGGCGCACGATTCAAGAGTTTCTTCTCTAAAATTTCAATTTTCATTGTTTATTACAAAATCTATGCATTTCCGCAAAAATGTATAGTTTTTGTAAGTAAATTAAGTGTTGTAGCAGAAAAAGTTACTACACCTACTGGTATACTTACCTACGTTATTATTAGTCTGTGGTACCTACCTATTGGCTATTCTACACCTCAAAACAATGAAATTCGGGGATCAAAAATTTTATATAATTAGGTATCACGGAAAAAAAAGTAATGAAACGTTAACCTTATTTGTATTAGACCGAAAATAAATAATGTACAAAGAAATCATGTTAGGATGATGATAATTTTACTTTGGAAGTTTCATTCAAAGGAAATATTACAAACAACAAATTGCAGTACCTACGAAGAAAGAATAAATCAATAAAAGAAATCAAATACCTGAACACTTCAATACATTTTAGACATTTTTTGTTCTTATTAAAGTGAAACTTTTATTACATCGTCTCAAACTTTTTGGTCTGTGTAGCGCATGTCGCGTGACGCACGATACGTACGACAATTATCGTACAAATACGATAATTTTTAGTTAAATGTGTGTAATTATCGTGTGAAAAAAAGTTTCACTTTTACCGTGGTTTCATAAAACCACACAACATTTTTACCTATGTGCAACGTGTTCAACAATAAAAATAAATTTCACTTTTCAAGACCGTTGTTCAAGAACTCCAAAGGACGACAAAACCACGACTAAGACCACGACAAAACAAATTCCAATTTGTCCAACGAGTAGGTATAATTAGCGTAATAAAGCGAAATCAAATTACCCTCAGAGATAAAATGGTTCCTTATGACATTGTTGTTGTTGTTTTTGTTACGAAAAAACGTATACATATATACATTATATTCAGTATTTATTTTATAGACTTTTAATTTCACTTTATCACGATGCGTGTATAAAATGACGTTTTCGCGGGATTCACTTAAACACTCAACACTTTAAATTACTTTATTTTTACTTTAACACAATATTACACAAGATACACAAGATACACAAGGCAGATAATTGACATGAAATTTCTTATACGTATTCAACAAAACAATTCGCTAGTGCGATGCAAAAGTAAAGTGTCGCCATCTATTGGTAACTTATGAAACTAATTGTCGTAACTTGACATATTGTAACATAATTAGACATTCCGCCCACCAAGGACTAGTCCGGAACAAAAAAACAACTAAAATATACCTCTAAACAAAACAAAAAATAACTAAACAAAACGTTACCGATACCGCCCACCGTGATACATCAACGTAGTGGCGTTAAACTCATACACAAACAAGTACATAATATTAGCACACTTCAATCAACTGACCTTCCTAAAATTGAACAACTTTATAAGATAATCTTCTATTAACTAATCCTTTTATTTAGGCAAAATACTAATTTTACTTAACGGTCGTTTTAAATATCCATTCTTACACTTAATTGTTACAACACGAGTTATATTATCTGATCCAATATGTTTGTTTACAATTTTTCCTAAAATCCATTTAGAAGGTGGAACGTTATCATCTCTAATTATACAAATATCATTAATATTAGGTTCTTCTAATTTCGAATTCCATTTATACCTCTGATTTAAAGTAACCAAATATTCTTTAGACCATCTACGCCAAAAATTATTAACCATTTTTTGAATAACATTCCATCTTTCTAATTTATTTACATTACAATCATCATAATTACGATCACTTATATTTATAACCGGTTCACCTATTAAAAAATGACCTGGGGTCAGTGGGAGAGGGTCATCTGCGTCACTACTAATAACAGAAATTGGCCTAGAATTAAGACATGCTTCGATCTGTGATAGTACTGTAGCTAATTCCTCATACGTTAAAATACTGTCACCTATGACCCGTTTCAAATGGTTCTTAGCACAACGCACTCCGGCCTCCCATATCCCTCCAAAATTAGGTGATTGCGGCGGTATAAAATGCCACGTCGTAAATTCCAATGTAAGAAGTTCCGCAATTTCATTAGGTAAACTGGATTTAGCAGAGTCAAACATTTCTCGTAAATGTTTGTCCGCACCAACAAAGTTTGTGCCATTATCACTGAACAAATCCTGGCAACGTCCACGTCTAGACGTGAAGCGTCTAAAAGCGGCGATAAATCCCTTAGCGGTTAAATCTGTTACAGCCTCAATGTGTATAGCCCTTGTGACCATACAGACGAAAAGACAAATGTAGCCTTTATAAGATTTTGCCCCTCGACCTGGAGAAAACTTAATATTGACTGGGCCTGCATAATCCACACCGGTTGCCGTAAATGGCTTGCAAGGCTTCAGTCTAGTATCTGGAAGCTGTCCCATTAACTGCACTCTCGATGCTTTCGAATATCGTAAGCACGTGAGGCACTTCCTATAATGTTGTTTTACTAGATCCCTACAGCGTACTATCCAATATTTTGTCCGAATGTAATTTATCATGATTTGCGGTCCACCGTGCAAAGTTTTTTCGTGAGCATCCGATATTAACAACTGGGTAAGATGAGACTTAGCTGGCATAATTATCGGGTGCTTCGTGTTATGGTTTGCGTGAGCCTTATCAATCCGACCACCGACTCTTAATATTCCATTTCGATCTAAAATGGGACAAAGAGTACGAAGGGGACTTCTCTTCGGTATATCCTTTTTATTCTCTAAAACCTTGATCTCTTCTTCAAACGTAATCCCTTGAACCTGTTTAATACATTTTTCTAATGTTTCATTCATTTCATTTACTGTTACAAACTTCGGCAAAATTTTCCTTTCTTCCTTCTTCAGTAATATTCTTCGACAATAAGAAATAACCTTTAGCATTTTAGTCAAATTAGAAAATTTTAACCATTCAAAATCTTCACATTTATCTTGTTTTACTATTAATGATACTTGTCTTCTTTCTTCATCTGTATCTACTATCTCTGGATTTTTCATTTCAATATTTCTGTTCTTCAACCATTCCGGTCCGTACCACCATAGTGAATGTGAAAGTAATTCTGTTGGAGTCAAACCTCTAGATGCACAATCAGAAGGATTGGCTTCGGTTGAAACATGACCCCATTGATCATAATCCATAATAGTTAAAATCTCTGATACCCGATTGCTTACGAATGTTGTCCATTTGCTTGCACCGCCCTTCAGCCATGCTAAAACGATTGTAGAATCAGTCCATCCGTAAATGTTATCTTTGCATACCTTCATCACTTGAGATACTTCGTTCACAAGTTTCGCAGCAAGCACAGCCCCACATAACTCTAAACGAGGTATAGAAACTTCCTTCTCTATAGGTGCTACTTTTGTTTTAGCTGATACTAACCTGACATGTATAGATTCATCGTGATTGATGACTCTCATAAAAACTGCAGCAGCATAAGCAGATCTTGATGCGTCTGAGAAGACATGTAGTTCAACATGACTTTGACTAGTGCAACAAATCCACCTTGGTATTTCTACTCGTTGAATTTCCTTGCATTGCTGTCGTATGTTAAGCCAAATTTCGTTCAAATCTTCAGGTAATGCATCATCCCAATCTAAATGCGCCTTCCATATTTTTTGAATAAATAATTTAGCAACAATGATTACTGGTGCAATCCAACCCATTGGATCAAACAATTGAGCAATATTAGATAAAACTTGTCTTTTCGTGATTGGAAATTTTATCTCCGGTAAATTGATTGAATAAACAAATCTATCTGAACTACGATTCCATGAAATTCCTAAAACTTTTACCATATTATCAACCTTAATTAGCATAGATTCTTCTTTTTCTTTATTATCTTCTCCAATATACTTTAATAATTCCTTACAATTAGAGCTCCATTTTTGAAGTGTAAATCCTCCAGATTTCATTAATTTATTCATTTCATTGTAAATAATTTTAGCTTCTTGTAATGTATCACAACCTGTCATTAGATCATCAATATAATAATCATTTTTAGTAATTTCTGATGCTACTGGAAATTTAAGTTTCTCATCTTCTGCCAAACGTTGTAAAGTTTTAACAGCAAGATATGGTGCACACGCGGTTCCAAATGTTAGAGTGAGCAATTTAAAATGTTTAATTGGTTGATCCGGTAAAGTTCTCCATAAAATTCTCTGAAAATTTGTCTGTCTTGGATTAATAAGTACTTGACGGTACATTTTGACAAGATCAGCCACTATACAAATGGGATGGGTTCTCCACCTCATTAATATATGTCTGAGATCTTGTTGGATTTTTGGTCCAATCATAAGATCATCATTTAATGACACATTATTTGTTCCCTTACTAGAAGCATTAAAAACTACACGAACCTTTGTCGTATCTTTATCCTCCCGTACAACAGCATGATGCGGAAGATAGACAGCCGTTGGATTATCTAAATCGTCTTCTTCGACTAAAGACATATGATTAAGATCTAAGTACTCTTCTACTACCCGTCTATATTCCTCATATAATTTAGGATTATTCTTAAGCCTTCTTTCTAAAGCGACTAATCTATTCTTAGCTATATCTATAGATTCTCCATACTGGCACTCAGGATCCTTATTTTTAAATGGCAATGTCCATCCAAAATCCATCTCGATTTCGTACAGTTGATTTTTCATACAGCTCTTCACACAATTGTTCCTCTCTTGTAAATTTCTTAACAATCATATCTGGCTCAGCTTCTAGTTCCCAAAAACGCTTCAAAAAATCATCGTCAGTTCTAACCTGTAAATGAAAACTTTTAGCCTTGTATTTATCTGAAAGTGAATCAGATACCTTACCCGATAAAACCCAACCAAAGGCCGTATTCTGCGCTATTAAATTTCCCTTGGGTTGTTTCATCATACCTGTTAATAAAATCTCAGCATAAACTTCTGCTCCTAATAAAACATCAATCTTACCTGGTGTTGCATAACCTGGGTCCGCTAATTCTACATTCTCGAGTTCGAGCCAATTCGGAGCATCTAATTTCACACATGGAAGCATAGATGTAAGTGAAGTTAATACATAAGCCTTAACATTAATAGAAAATTCTGAGTTATGACGCGATTTTAAACATAATGTTACTACATGTTTAATATGCATTTGACCATCTCCCAGACCTGATACCAAACCATTAACAGATGTACGTTTAAGACCGAGTAACTGAACAGTTGCTTCAGTTACAAATGACGCTTGCGAGCCTTGGTCTAGCAATGCTCGTACCATAAATAAGTTACCATTGTTTGACTGAGCCTTAAGTAGTGTCGTAGCTAGCAGAACATGATAGCTTTTATGCTCTCTTTTGGCAAAATTTGCCACAATCTTTGATTCTACTAGCGTAGACGAAGTTTTATTCTCAATCCCATCATTTTCTTCTTGTGTCCTTTGAGTGTTTTCAATGAATCCTGTCTTCTCTAAATGCAACATAGTATTATGTTTACGTCCGCATTTCTTGCAACAAATTGATTGTCGACATTTACTTACAATATGTGTAGGTTGCAAACAATTAAAGCATAACCCCTTATTCTGTACGTGATTCCTTCGTTCTTCTACTGATTGCTTCTTAAACTGTGTGCATGCATTTATATAATGATTTTCACCACAAACTGAACATATATTATCGGTCTTCTTATTCTGTAGGATAGCTCCGTGAAAAGTACTTTTAACCAATTGCTTCTTTTGTGACGTCTCATGTCTTATAGGTTGTTTTCCCGAATCTATCATCTCCAAACTACGAAATCTCGCTTCCAAAAAATCCACCAACTGAGACCAAGTTGGCAATTCATCGGCACATGACGTGCTTATCTGATTCTCCCATAGTTTATGCGATTGTACATCAAGCTTTGAAACTACCAAATAAATCACAATTGCATCCCAAGTTGCTGTTGGTATTCCCATATTATTTAGCGCTTGTAATACTGATGTAGTTGTATCCAGAAGTTGCTTAATCGCTTGTGCAGATTCACTATTAATTTGTTTTTGTCCAAATAACTTTTTTAGAACAGCATTTAAATTATATCTTTTATTATTGTATCGTTTTGTTAATTGGTTCCAAGCCTCTTGGTAGTTTTTATCAACAGTAGGAAAATTTCGTAACAAATTCTCTGGTTCTCCCGAGATACTACTCTTTAAATAATGCATTTTTTGCACGGGTGATAATTTTTCATTATTGTGTATAAGCGACAAAAACATATCGTAAAATGTCTGCCACTCCTCATATTTTCCTGAAAATGTTGGTAAATTAATTCTCGGTAGCTTTACGTCGTCACTAGTCATCGTATTCGATGTTGGTATCGGGTTATTGAACACTTCTTCAAGCTTCTCTTTTAGTTCCGTCACATGGTCTATGTATATCTCCTCAAACTTATTATAGTCGTCTTCTATAAAATATGGTAAAGATTCTAGTTGTTCCGATGTTACTATTTGTATTAGCTCTGTATGGTTTCGTTTGAATTCTAAATAAAAATCTTCCAAATTTTTTATTCTAGTTTCCAAATACTGCTTAGTGATTCTACCTTTCGGACTCTTCTTAAAGTTTATTTGTGCCTTTTCTAATCTTGACAACAAATCCGCTTGATTTTTAATTACTTTTGAAGCCATATTAAATTAAATATTAATAATATAGTTTTATAAATTTTAAAATTTTCAAAGTTTCAAAAATCTCCAAGTCTATAGAATAATTCAGAAATTTCTTCAAAGTCCATATAATAAATTCTCAGATTTTTCCAAGTCCTTACAATAAAATCTCAAATATTTTCTAAGTCCATATAATAAACTATCAGATTTTTCCAAGTCCTTAGAATAAAATCTCCAATATTTTCTAAGTCCATATAATAAATTATGAAATTTTTACAAGTCCTTAGAATAAAATATCTTCAAATATTTTCTAAGTCCATATAATAAAATATGAAATTTTTACAAGTTCTACTTATCGGAAATTTTTCTAAGTCTTTCAAAGTCCAAAGTCCATCTTAGGTTTCGGCACCATGTATAAAATGACGTTTTCGCGGGATTCACTTAAACACTCAACACTTTAAATTACTTTATTTTTACTTTAACACAATATTACACAATATTACACAATATTACACAATATTACACAATATTACACAATATTACACAATATTACACAATATTACACAATATTACACAAGATACACAAGATACACAAGGCAGATAATTGACATGAAATTTCTTATACGTATTCAACAAAACAATTCGCTAGTGCGATGCAAAAGTAAAGTGTCGCCATCTATTGGTAACTTATGAAACTAATTGTCGTAACTTGACATATTGTAACATAATTAGACAATGCGTAAATTCATAACTATGATCCATTCCAATTTCCATTTGGCATTTTCGCAAACTTTTTTTTTACGCTTCTTTTTTTATTCTGAGAATTTTTACCTTACCAGCCGGCAGCCAGCTTACCTAAATATTCGATGAAGTTTAAAAATAATTCATTTAAAAACTCTTTATTTAATATTTTATATTAAAAAATATGCTTGCTTGAAGAATAAAAACTAAAATTATAAAACATAATAATTTTATATCGCCTAGTAGAACGTCGTATAACGTAAAAATCTTTTCGTATCAACTGTCACTGTCAAACTGTAGGCCATTTTGTTTTGTTGATGGGTCGTTCCAATGATTCCATAATCATTGGGTCGTTCATCGTCTGACGTCTGTCGAGTGTCGTCAAATGAGACAATTACTATTTACTTGTCTAGATCGTGTGATGGTGGATGTTGTGCTTGCGCAGCATATCATGAGCCCATAGTTTAGCGATAAAAGTTTTTAAAGTATTTGTACTTTTTCGTGTAAATAACTCGCGTGAACAGTGTAGTGTACAAGTGAAAGTGCAAAACTTGGTGTGGTGTTTTCTTGCAAAATATCTGCATAATCCGACGTCAGACGGCCCATATTATTTCTACTTGGTAAATATTTTCCTTGTGTTTTATTCATGTACAGTATGAGCATATATTATGTTATCTTTGTCCCATAAAACCTTATACTGGTTCAAAATTAAAAAAACAAATTAAGGCGGTAAATTGGCATGAATCGGAATGTTACTGACATACGTAAGCGATAAAATTATACATAGAACATGTGAGAATTATTACCTATTTAATTAATATACTCATAAAGGCTAATTGCGTAAATAACCAATTTTTATTTTTTTGTTTATGTAAATTATGTTAAACTATGCTACAATAGCACAATTTCCATATTTAAAAAACACCAAATTAATGAATTTTAAAAATAGAACGTCTATTTGTTTTAATTAAAAGTGTAAGTGTATATAGTTACTGTGTAATTCTTTCGGACTGTTTTTTTTTAGTTAGTTACCTAAATATTGCTAATTGCTTTATTCACTAGTAATTGTCTATAACTGTATCTACAATATATTTGTAATAATTATTAACTGAATAATAATATAAGCCTCTTTCACTTTGAAAATTATACCAGGACAAGTTTTTTAAGAATGTAATGGACAATATGGAAAGACATGATACAAAAATCAAGAAACAATCTTCATGATAGAGAAGGTACCGTTCACATTTTTATATAATTCATATTATATAAGATAACTAACTCTCTGACATTCTTCTCGGTAGAACATTATAGTTACATCAATAAAAAAACATTCAATCTATGAAGCATGATTGATTTGTTAAGATTTTAACACTCAATCATCACACGCCCGCATTTTCAAAGAAAAATCTGCATAGTTCCTGTTCCCGTGGGATTTCCGGGATAAAACCTATCCTATGTATTAATCCCAATTACCCTCTATATATGTGCTAAATTATAAAGGCGAAAGTTTGTAAGTATGGATGTATGGATGTTTGTTACTCTTTCACGTAAAAACTACTGAACCGATTGCAATGAAATTTAGCACACTTATAGAGGGTAACTTGGATTAACACATTGGATAGTTTTTATCCCGGAAATCCCACGGGAACGGGAACTATGCGGGTTTTCCTTTGCAAACACGGGCGAAGCCGCGGGCGGAAATCTCAGTATGTGCTAAATTTCATTGTAATCGGTTCAGTAGTATTTGCATGAAAGAGTAACAAACATACACATACATTCATCCTCATTAACTCTCAAATATTTTATATTATTTGTAGCTTTGTCTAAAACTTAATAAATTATATACTAAAACCTTCCTCTGGAATCACTCTATCTATAAAAAAAACCACATCAAAATCTGTTGTTTAGTTCTAAAGAAAAGCATACATAGGGACAGAGAAAGCAACTTTGTTTATACTATTTACTATTTAGTGATATAGAAGGATAATACATTGTTTTATGAGTTACTTGCAAATAAAACATATTTAACAGCTTCCAAATAATCTATGACCGCCTCCTTGGTACAGTGGTTGACGCGTGAGCGTAGAACCGAGGGGTCCTGGGTTCGATTCCCGCGGGTGAAGACGAAGAAAAAATAATGTCTCGGTCTGGTAGGACACAGAAGGCTGATCACCTACTTGTCTCTAAAGAAAATCGGTCAGTGAAACAGATGTATAATGCATCTGCCCCTTACCCCACTAGGAGACATGGGATTTCACTTTAATAATCTATAATATAAAAATGAATCCCAAAATGTGTTGATAAGCGCATAACATGAGAACGGCTGAACCAATTTCGTTAATTCTTTTTTTATTATATTCCTTGAAGTACGAGGATGGTTCTTATGTAGAGAAAACGTAAATATGTACCACGGGCGAAGCCGGGGCGGACTGCTAGTTTAATAATAATTTTAAATATTTATAACTATTATCTCAATATCAACAAAAATAACTTGCAATATAAAGATAACTTTAGGTAGATGGATAATAAATTTTTATGTATGTTTTTATCTGTATTTGTATATCTTATGTGATACTCTGGTACATAAGCTATATCATGGCCAAGTATCATTATGAACTGTTCAGTAGTTTTCACATGATGGAGTGGCGAACACACATCCTATATGTATTTCTGCTTTAAATTGTATCATTGCTATCGACTATAGTGGTACGTAGAAAGTAGCCTGTATGCTACCCAGTAAGCTATTTGCTTAACAGATTTGAGTTAAATCGAACAAGGATTTTCATTTACATGAGGACATCAACATACTACGCTACCTTTAAACATCTTTCGATTTTCGAAGAATTTCTAACTTAGTTAGTTTGAAATAAAATCCAGTGACTGACTTTTTCTGGAAAATATTATGTTGGATAATAGGTTGAAAACAATTATTTCCCTTAGAGGTGTGGTTCAAATGTTATAGTAGTTTTTGTACTTATGTATTAGAAACATTGACGATCTACAAACAATTACTCATAATCGCCTATTAAAAGGTCATCAAAAATGTATTCAGAGCAACCTTAATACTTAAAATATTGAACTTCAAATAAGAGACTTGTTTAAGATCTAAAACATTGAATTACAAATTAACACCTTATTCCATGGCAGTAATGTCCAAAGTCAAATGTATTGCTTATTAGATAACTCTGCTTTCTAGATTGAGTGAAGGCAGAGTTTTGCTTCCGACAATTATCGAGTGTCAGTCTTAAGACTCTTAGTTGTACTTATAAAAAATATTAAAATCTTTTCCTCTTTCAGTATGTATATTTATATAATTTAAAGCCCAAATAACAAAAACAGGAAGCTCTATGATGATAAAAGTATGACACATTATAAAACTATATATTATGTGTATTTTTAAATACATACTGTATGAATTAACTTACAAATTAATCTCACTAATATTATAAATGCGAAAGTTTGTGAAGATGTGTGTGTGTGTGTTTGTTACTCTTTCACGCAAATACTACTGAACCGATTACAATGAAATTTAGCACACATATAGAGGGTAACTTGGATGAACACATAGGATAGGTTTCATCCCGGAAATCCCACGGGAACGGGAACTATGCGGGTTTTTCTTTCAAAACGCGGGTGAAGCCGCGGGTGGAAAGCTAGTTGGATATAAATACTTAAATAGAGTATGATGTTACCAACCTCATTAACAACTAGCTATGTTGTTAATGAGGCTAAAAGCTAGTTTCATAATAAAACACAAATATTCAATGTTTATAATAATTTTGAATGTATTCCTATACTTTTTCATAATAAATAGTTTTTTTTACCATCGTTGTCTGTGTTTCCTTGATATTTTTATGTTATTATAAAATTATAACATAGAAATGATGTAATAAATAATGAGTACACAATCATGACTCGTTCCAGTTTTCTTATCTATTCAATGTCACAGATTTACATATTTTTATTTGTTCAAAACAGGACAAAAACTGTCTAACAACTGTTTTTGTAACTGATAAGTGATAACCATTTTTGAAGTGGAACTTCTTTAGGCGCGTTGGGAGTAAAATTTCAAGGTCGCGTCAAGGCAATACCGTCACGTTATGGAGTAAGGCGACGATTTTGGTATCTTTGAATTGTGCCAAAGAAGTTTCATTTCTGACACGGCGCACGCTCTTTTTTTTTTCATGCACGATTATATGTATATTCATCTTCACAAACTTTTGCATTTATAATATTAAATAGGATAGGATTTAATACTATGATAATCTTTAAATGCATACAGCATCCATTATACTTACTAGGTAAAATTATAAATGCGAAAGTAACTCTGTCTGTCTGTTACTCAATCACGCCTGAAATACTGAACCAATTTGCATGAAATTTGGTATAGAGATATCTTGATACCCAAGAAAGGACATAGGCTACTTTTTACCCCGGGACATAAGATAGGTTTTATCCCTGTAAGCGCGAGCAAAGCTGCGGGCGGAAAGCTAGTATTATATAAATTTCTCATGCCACGTGTATACAAAGTTTGAATTAAATCTGTCCGTTTAAAGTGTCTCAACTCGAGTCTAAAGGAGTCGGTTACATACAAACATACAGGTGAAGCTAATATAACTGTGTTAAAGGGACAATGGGGCAAAAGGCAGCTTGTTTATAATATAATATGTAACACTTAGCTTATAGCTTACCGCCCGCGGCTTTGCCCGCTTTGTCTAAAACCTAATAAATTATATACTAAAATCTTCATCTTGAATCACTCTATTAAAAAAAACGCATCAAAATCCGTTGCGTAGTTTTAAAGATTTAAGCATACAAAGGGGCAAAGGGACTGAGAAAGCGACTTTGTTTTATACTATGTAGTGAAGTTACATATTATTACATAATTCTATATTTTGGACATATTTTTAATGATAATTAATCACTAGGTAGGTAATCCCCGAGTGAGATTTTTTATCTCAATTAACATTATAACCAAATAAGAAATGAATTGAAATGAAATATGTTTATTATGGATACAAAGATACCAGTGCCGGATTAAGCCAGCGCGGGGCCTGTAGCAAATTCTGTTGGAGGAGGGCCTCTTACAACGAACTTTAACGAAGGGTCGTTTGCTATAGTTTCTCAAGTTAAAGGGTATTAAATAAAATTTATTGTCATTTCCATAAAGCTATGTGTGCTGTCATTTCGCCGCTGCACTGTACGTACACGGTGCTTCTGTGTGGGTGTTATGTTACCAGATATTGAAAATTTTCCCAAAATTTTCCCCGACTACGGAAGAAAGAGTGTTATGTTTTTCGAGTGTATCTATGTATAATATTTCTTTGGCACGCCCTGCAGTATAAACCGCTGAACCGATTTTGATTTATGAGGTGACATTGCAATCATCTGAATTATTATGGTAGCGGTGTTAGTGACGTTCTACATAAATTAGCTGTCAGGGTTTAATTTTAATTTTAATATAAATATTTGTATATGATAATTTTTTGTAATATTCTAAAAATTCTTTTGTTACATAAACGATAAATTTTTAATTAAATAAATTACATAAAAAAAATGTTTCAAAATTACAATGATTACCTATATTATTTTTTATTTTCAAAATATATGAATGCGGATAGCGGTAGTTTTTAGTCTAGAACACGGGACATTTTATTTTTAGAAAGAAAGGAGGAAGAAACCATTTATATAAATTTATAAAGAATAGAAAAAATTCGATCACGAGGCGGGACTCGAACCCGCATCCTTTCGCGCCATTCCGGGGCGGATGCCTAACCAACTCAGCCACTCGTGACCCGCCTGAGCAATCGAATTTATTCCATTCTTTCAGTTTTATGTGTCTTAAGGGACACACCGCGCGCCATCTATTGAGATGATTTAACAACCATCTCAACCAATATGAAGCACTTTTCAGTGAATACAATATTGTTATTATGAATACAATATTAATATTTTTTGGTTTATAAATTTATATTTATAAAGCATTTGAATGCCATAAAACCAAAAAATATAAATTCAAGAAACCATTTATTCCAATACACACAAACACACAACAATAGCATTGTAAATTATGAATAATAGGTAATAGAAAACATAAATTTATGTATGGTTGCTTGCGCTAAAAAAGGAAGCCACTCAGGATACCTGAGGCATAATACCTTAACACTGATTTTCAGTGACACCTTAAGACATCCACATTGTCAGCTGCTTTACTGGATAATAAATAAATATAATTCCTGAATAATAAAATTTTGTCATATCCATCACGGAGTTCAAATGAATTAAATCGCGGGCGAAAACGACTCTGACGTTTTTAAGCTATATAAAAGTAACAAAAAAAGAGTACTATGCTTATTAAAATTATCTTATAATGATCATGAACCTGTATTGCACTATACAAATAATCACATTCACGATCGAAAAATCTAACAGCACTACCTCGAAGATCTTTTAACCATTTTACCGTTTTACCCATAAAAATGGCAAATTCATTTTCAAAATACTGGCAGCATACGTTGAAGTTTTGTATTCCTTCGTACCTATATGTAAAATTATTATTTGTATACAAAATTAAATAAGCCAAATAATCTACAGAGAACCTGTAAAACGATGTTTTATCTTTTTGTTTGTTTTCGGGAACTAATTTTACAGCGTTTTAATATCACAAGACAGCATTTTTTTACTAAAATAGCAAACCCCTTTTGACGTATTGCATGACACTATAATCGCTTTAGCACTGGCGGAGGTTCGTATTCGTTTTTGATTTCGTATTTTCTTTGACAAGGGCGATGGATGATTGTCATGCTCCATCTGCTAAGGTTTGATAGTCGATAGAATCCTATTTTATTTGATCGAGTTATTACGACTAGCTCGTTCGATGACAATATCAGGGGATTCCCCTGTTAGTTTTGCCGTGCTACCAACTTGCGTGTAGCGCAGTGCAAGCAGTACAACACAACTTTTGGTGTAGCCAGCGCTCAATTGTAGAAACGTGGTAAAATTTTAAATTATTGTTGTAGATTTTGATACCAACGTTTCTCGTGGTAGGTACGTGTATTTTTTTTACGGTACGTGTATTATAAATTGATATTTTTTTACGGTCAGACAGGTATTAGACCGCGGGGCCCGTAGCATTTGCTACTCTTGCTACGTGGCTAATCCGGCACTGAAAGATACAAATAAAATGAAACAAGAAAAAAAAATCTAACTTAAATATTATATTATGTACTAGATTCCGCCCGCGACTCCGTCCGCGCCAAAAAATTAAGATTATTTTTTTTCTACGTATTTTTACGGGATAAAAAGTATCCTATTTTATGCCCAGGATAATAAGGTATAATTATACCGAGTTTCATCGAAATCGAACCGTTAGTTTTCACGTGATACCTTCACATACAGACAGACAAAATTTTTTTTAATCACATCGACTAGTCGTGAATTCTCTCTTTTTCGATGGAGGAATTCCACCTTCCCTCCTCCACACCTTCAAGCCACACCTCCGCCCGTCGGAGTGGGGAGCGTAAGGTTTTTCGTTACGGAATTTCTCGATTCGGTCCCCGCGCTCAAGCCCCGCGATAGAAGTTATGCAATAGCTTAATATATATTTAAATATTATAATATATACTTGATAATAATTATACTTACTTAGTGAATAAATAATGTGATGTAATAATGTGAGTTATATACTTTTTCTATGTAGTTAGATATAAGTTTCATATATTGTAATATTTACATGATGTTAAAAGAGCAACTATGGAGTTTCTTGCCGATTCTTCTCCATAGATACTGCTTTCCGAATCGGTGGTAAATGTTAAAAATACTTACCTATGTAATGACGATTCGAAAGTGCTACTAAATAGTAGTCTAATTGAATAAATGAATGTTTGAGTTTGAGTTTGAGTTTATATAAGCGCTAATTTCTATCTTAATACAAAGATTTTCTTCCTTATTAAGATTTTCCAAAATTCTAAACATGCTTATTATCTTCACCTGTATATTTGTAACTAGCTGCTCCGCGCGGTTTCACCCCCGTGGCTCCACTCCTGTTGGTCTTAGCGTGATGATATACATAGCCTATAGCCTTCCTCGATAAATGAGCTATCTAACACCGAAAAAATTTTTCAAATCGGACGAGTAGTTCCCGAGATTAGCGCGTTCAAACAAACAAACAAACTCTTCAGCTTTATAATCTTAATCTTAATATGTATATATAAATCTCGTGTCACAATGTTTGTCCTCAATGGACTCCTAATCCACTTAACCGATTATAATAAAATTCGCACACCATGTGCAGTTCGATCCAACTTGAGAGATAGGATAGTTTAAATCTCAAATCGTTTTAGAGAAAGCGGGCGAAGCCGCGGGCGGTAAGCTAGTATTAGTATAGATTTGTATGTAAATGTAACCGAATCTGAATCTTTTTTTTTTGTTTTTATTCTGGGCATAAATAATCTGTTATATATAATAATGTTTATATAATAATCAATTACTTTAAGCTAATTAAATACATACTTTACAAGCTAATCAGGCAAAACAAGGAAAATAGCATACTATTGATATATTATATACAAATTTATAGTCAAGTTAAACGTTTTCCTCAACTTAAATATAACTTGGAATCATTCGAATGAAGTTATGGATCATATTTTTTAATTTTTAGGGAATGACGTAAAATAATTTTTATAATACATTTTTTTATGTTTTCTATTTAATAATATTATAAAGCTGAAGAGTTTGTTTGTTTCTATGAACGCGTTAATCTTAGGAACCACGGGTCCGATTTGAAAAAGTATTTCACTGTTAGATAGTCACAAAGGAAGGCTATAAATAGGGCATAGTAATTCCTGAGATTAGCACGTTCAAACAAACACTCTACAGTAATATTAGCCTAGATATGTATAAATGTTTTAAAAAACCTTCACATGTCTAATAACAAGAATTCTATAAAAATTATTTTACGTCAATCCTTATAACATTAAAGATATGACGTCAAGCAGTGGAAAGTATGTATGTCTCTTTCTATCTCGGATTGTTTTGTATAGGAAGGAAAGAGACAACTAGTAATCACTATTTGTTACTTTGAAAAGTGTGTTAAAAATCAAGGATTTTAAGTACATAATGTTGTTATTTGCCATCAAAAATCTTTCTAAATATGTTTATATTTAGAAATCGGACTATTTAAATTTGTGACATTGAATGATATTATGTTTAATTTTGACTAATGAATATATACAGGGTGTCCCACTATTGGTATACTAAGCGCGAAATGACTTCTAGTTTTGCATAGGTACACTGATCATGAAAAAAATACTAGAACAAAATTACGTCAGAAAATGTTTGCTAAATCCATGTTTTCATCTCTGGCTAAGCACTTAGTATTAAGCCCGTGCACCGACATCAAACCTTATTTAATAAATAGCACATCTAAATAATATGTAGTAAATACTAAATAGTAATTAATAATATCAAATCTTTTTTTATTTTTCACTTTTCCGTTTTTGAAGTCGGTTGTTTTTATCATTATTTTTTTTATATAAAAAAAATGACGAGTATGTGTTTTTATCTTTCTTTCACGTCGGATCTGAGCTAATCTATTCAAGATAATATGTATTGTCTGGAGATACCGAGATAGTAACTTTAGGAGTGTAGATTGATATATGTACCTATTATCTACCTGTATCACTATAAATAAATAGTTCTGAACTACGACTGTATCTACACTAATATTATAAAGAGGAAAACTTTGTTTGTTTGTTTGATTGTTATGAATAGGCTCATAAACTACTGGACCGATTTTGATGAAATTTGGCACAGACAATCTGAACCCTGAAGAAGAAAATAGGCTATTATTGCAAAATATGTACCACGGGCGAAGCGGGGGCGGACCGCTAGTACGATATAATGTATGACACAGAAAGAGATAGCTAAATGAAATTACCTTGGAAATTAAATTGTCAGCAACAATGTACGAAGTAAATGCGAAGACGTGGTAAAAGTAACCTAAATATCTCTCTACCCTCCTAACTATCCAGACAAAAAAATCATATATATACCATAATATCGCTCCGTTTTAACGTAAAATATAAACAAACGAATAAAATACTTTTTATATTATGAAAATGCGAAAACATAACCCGTTGCATCTCGGTAATAAAAACCACAGTGACAAAAAACATATAGTGGCTATTTCACCCTATTTAAGTTGATGACGTCATAGGCTACCTAAGCCAGTCCTAACCGGTCTGGTCTGCGTCAGTCTTTAAAATTCATGTTTTTATCGAGAATATTTACCTTTTTGCAAAACCTGCTGAACACTTGTGAAAGCTTGTGTTTCTTAACGCATGGTGATCTATATTTTGATATGTGAAACAACTGTACTGTACCTTTAAATGAACAATTAGTGATAACTGCGTTAAAAACAACCGACTTCAAACTTGCACTTGCAACATTTACAAATACAGACAAAAATGCTAATAAAATAAAAACTACTGGGGCTATCCGAATAAAATTTTTATGGGACCAATTCGACACCATCCCGCATCGAACAAAAAAAGAATCACGTAAATCGGTTCAGAAACCTCGGAGTAATCGGTGTACATACATAAAAAACGGCCGAATTGATAACCTCCTCCTTTTGTTTTGAAGTCGGTTAAAAATGCGTGTAGTTTGAAACTGGGCATAGGATTTTTAAAGGACTACCACGCATTTCATAAACTCTTTTATTTATGACTAGCTGCGCTTCGCGGTTTCACCAGCGTGGCTCCGCTCCTGTTGGTCTTTTCAAATCAGTAGTTCCTAAGATTAGCGCATTCAAACAAACTCTTCAGATTTATAATATTATTAGTATAGATAATGGTCGAATTCCCTCCACTGGTTGTTATGTTATCTACATATATATTATCATGTGAATTTATATACTAACACAGCTTGACCGATATATTATGAATTTTTTATGTAGGTATATTCAGTAGTTCTAAGAATAAGTCATATACTATTTTTATGCACCTAAAGTGATAAGGTCGTACAGGCTGAACAATGTTTGGCGGTAAAACAAATATCTATAATATAAAAATGAATCGCAAAATGTGTAAGCCCATAACTCGAGAGCGGCTGAACCAATTTCGTTAATTCTTTTTTTGTAATATTCCTTGAAGAACGAGGATGATTCTTATGGAGAGAAAACATAAACATGTACCACGGGCGAAGCCGGGGCGGACCGCTAGTAATTCCATAATATTATAAACGGGAGTGTGCGTAAAAATACGGATACACAATTAGTGAACAGTCCGTACTACCACATCTAGACTACGATACACCACGCCACAGACTAAAAAAGACAACAAATTAAGACCAGTTACACTAGCTCATCGCTTAAGGAAATCCGCCGAGTCATGGTGACTATCACTTTAATAATATGTCCTTGGAATCCTGTGATCCTAGTACTTTTAGGCGAAGGTTTTTGATGATGTTTGCATGTTTGTTACTCAATTACGCAAGAACGGATAATATAATTACAATTAGTAAGTATCTACATATTGTATAGTGTATACTAATCACTACATAGTATAAAATAAAGTCGCTTTCTGCCGTCTGTGTGTCTGTATGCTTAGATTTTTAAAACTACGCAACGGATTTTTATGCGTTTTTTTGAAGTGAAACTTCTTTAATGGGGTTGGAAAAAAAATTAGTGTAATATATTTTCGTTACGCGTGACATTTTTCCGTTACGCGCCATGTTTTTCTTATCCCTACCACGCGTGATTCGACGTATTTCTGTAAAGTTGCATATAGTGAATTATTTTTTGAAAAATAAAGTCATAAAGAAGTTTCACTTCTTACGTGTGTACACTAGTACACGCACACATTTTTTTATAGTAGTTTTTGAGAAAAGTTCAAACCTCGATACTCCCATAGGTATGGGCAAGTCTAGGTAGACTACGATACACCACGCCACAGACTAAAAAAGACAACAAATTAAGACCAGTTACACTAGCTCATCACTTAAGGAAACCCGCCGCGTCATGGTGACTATCACTTTAAATACGTCCTTGGAATCCTGTGATCCTAGTACTTTTAGGCGAATGATTTTGATGATGTTTGCATGTTTGTTAGTCTATTACGTAAGAACGGGTGATATAGTTAGTATCTATATTATCTACTTTAATAATAAAAAAATGTTTAAACTATTTTTTATACATATAAATCTGAAGAGTTTGTTTGTTTGAACGCGCTAATCGCAGAAACTACTGCACCGATATCAACAATAATTCTTCCAACGTTGGATATCTATGAATATATTTAATACAAGAAATTAAAAAAAAAACGTAAATTAATCGCTGATAGCTTTTTTATAATGGGAAAATAATTTTTCTAGTCGGTTGAACAGTTTTTTAACAGTTCTGTAGAGTCGGTGTTTTATTTTTTTGATTTACTATTTTGAGCGACTGTAGTCTATAATAGTTTATTTTTCCTTGTTTTTTAAATATAATTAAGTATAGGCGAAGCGATTTATTAACGTCAATACAATAATTAATATAAATCTTGTGAGGAAAAATACTACTAAAAACTAACATATATTTGCAACTGTTTACGTCCACGGTTTTGTCATAAAATTACACTCAATAAATGAGTCACCTAAATCAAGAGCTATCCGATAATGAAATTCTCATCGAAATCGGTCCAGCCGTTTTGACATTATCCGGGTGTAAAAAAACTGCATTCAGTTGTAACTTGCAACTAAAAAAATACTGCCTATGCCTCTCAGAAAAATAAAAAGATAGTAAAATACACTAAGATTTCTGAACTTTTTGCAGGTATGTAAAAACAAACAAACAAAAACATAAAAATTACCAACTTACCTTCGAGACCAAATGTCTAGCATAAAATGCAGTTTTTTTAATAAAACATCGCTAAAACCTGTTTCACATGTTCTCGGAATTTGTAATTTTAGCCTATAATATGGACTGAGCTTTAAAAACGCGTTTGTAAACATCTATATATGCCCCGGCTTCGCTTAGTCTAAAACCTGATAAATTATATACCTTATAAAACCTTCCTCGAGTATCAAAGTATTACAAAAAAAGAGCGTGTGCGTCTAGCACACGTGTCAGAAGTGAAACTTCTTTCGCATTTGACAAAATCGTCGCCTTACTCCATGACGTGACGGCATTGCCATGACACGCCTTTAAATTTTTCTCTTAACGCGCCTAAAGAAGTTTTACTTCACACTTTAATGTACAAAGTTTGAATTAAATCTGTCCGTTTAAAGTGGGTTAAAATCGAGTCTAAAGGAGTCGGTTACATACAAACATACAGGTGACGCTATTATAAGCGTGTAATGAAGCCTAATATCACACCACTAGGTGTGCCCTGCGGTTTTACCCGCAGTGCTCCACTCCTGTTGGTCGTAGCGTGATGTTATATAGCCTATAACCTTCCTCGATAAATAGGCTATCTACGATATAAGTTTTCAAATCGGACCAGTAGTTCCCGAGATTAGCGCGTTCAAACAAACAAAAAAACTCTTCAGCTTTATAATCTTAGTATAAATAAGCCCTAATAAATAACTTAGTATCTATTATTAATGCTCTAGCGTCTCCAAACATGAAAAATGTGGGTTTTTATAACGATCTAAGTCATACGTGGGGTTTTTTGATGTAACAATTATTATTTAATATTATTTGATTTAATACCTACTTACGTAATACTAGTGGACTCGGAATATGAACATTGAAATAAAAAAAAAAAAAATTCTAAAATGTTTTTAAAAGAAACTATTGTTTTAAAGATATACAGCCCTTCAACTTATTAATATTTATTTAAATATCTGGTCAAATAAACTAATCAATAACATTTATTAAATCCTCGATATCGACTTTCATAAATATTAAATGACTTCAATTATGATGAGATAAAAGCGTGTGTGCCGAGCACTCGTGTCAGAAGTGAAACTTCTTTCTTCTTCAAAGATACCAAAATCGTCGCCTTACTACATCACGTGACGGTATTGCCATGACATGTCGTTGAAATTTTTGAAATTTAATGTTAAAATAATAAAATGAACCTACTATAAACAATTAGATTCACAAATCACAATGACTTATTAAAAGGTCGACCAAATATGCCTGAGCGTTATATAAAACATGCAGTGGAATTAACACCTTATTCTGCGGCAGTAATGTTCAAAATCTTCTATCGCTATAACAAAACTCTGCCCAATACGCGTAGGTAGTTTTGCTTCGGACACTTTGTAATTGTGTGTCTGGACTATATACAATCATATACGTGTGAAGCTACTACGAGCATTGAGCATGTTAACACAGTTGACAGATATATACTAGTGATGTTAAGAAGCTTTTGACCTGGTTATTGAATTATTTTCATAGAAATTTCTTCTAAATCGGTACTGTGGCTAAGCCGTGAAAGTATAACAGACAGACAAACATTCGCTTTTATGATATAACTGCGTGGTACTCGGATAAATATAAGCCTATTTACTAATCTATATCTGTGCAAAATTTCATACACATCGGATCAGCTGTTTTTGCGTGAAAGACAAAACAAACAACCATCCATCCTTACAAACATACCTTGATCACCTGATATCTAGTAACTAGCTGTGCCCCGCGGTTTTCACCGCATTGCTCCGCTCCTGTTGTTCTTAGCGTGATGATACATAGCTATAGCCTTTCTCGATAAATGGGCTATCTAACAGCGAAAGAAGTTTTCAAATCGGACCAGTAGTTACTGAGATTAGCGCGTTCAAACAAACTCTTCAGCTTTATAATATTAGTATAGATTGGCCGTTTAACCAGACTCAGCTAAGTCATGATAATTCTTAGAAAATTGATAAAACGTAAAGAAAATACAGTGAATTGATAAAACATTGATAATTTTAATCATGTCATAGAGGTAAAGATAGAGAGTTTGTAAGTTAGTGGAGCGTAATCACTGGATCTACTGAACCGATTTTAGAAATAATTTTACCGAGTTAGTGAGTGTCATAGGCTGTATTTTATTTTGTTTTTCATTTTCATGAAAGAGAGACTAGAGAGTTTCGGGAAAAAAAAATTATATTCATTAAAAAAATATAACAAAACTGTAGGTAGATATTTCTTAGCGTTAATCGCTTAATGTACTGTAAAAAAAATATTTTTTTCCTATGTTTCGTACTCATATCGAAAATCGTATTAATTTGAATAACTCCATGTAATATAATATTACATGAAGTCCATGTAATATAAAAACTTATTTTAAGTGTTAACAACAGAAAGGAAAACGCAATATTAAATTTAAAAAAAAAACCTACCAAAATTTGTTCAACTGTTTTATCTTTAAAAAAAAATGCATCTAGTTTTTAAAAAATATAGGTATGTCCGCGATTTTCAAATATCATAGCTACATTCTAACTTAACCGGTTTAAAGTTATGTAAACTAAGCACGAACCACATAAATGTCGAATATATTAATCGTAGGTAAATCCCCTGTACGAATGTTTAAATAAAAACATTATTAATTTCCTTTTTATTACTATCTGTCTACTATACCCTTGATATTTTTGATACATACATACACAGTATAAAACAAAGTAGCTGTGTGTCTGTCCCTATATATGTATGATCTTTAAAACTACACAACGGCTTTTGAAAATTTTAGTTTATAATTCCTTAAGTTTTAAAGCAGACGAAGCCATAGGGAAGCTATGAATCTAGACGAATTTTTACATTTATAATATTAGTAGGATCGACTTCGAAATTCATAGATTGAAGATTTGTTTTGTTTTCATTGCTAATTTGTTATAAACAACCTTAGATGACTAAATACAAGTACATACGGAAAATGACTGGCAAAAAGCAGACTCTGATAAGAGTGACTCAGAAGACATTTATCAAACTACACGTAATTGTAGATTGACATCATAGACACAAGCGAAGCGGGCAGCGAAGCGAACAGCGAAGCAGGTAGCGAAGCAGGTAGCGAAGCAGAACTAGTTATATACATATACATATACATTTTATCACAATGGGCAGAGTTCGGCGAGTGGAGGCAATCACGATAGTGTAGAGGGCCTGAATGTCTATGATCGGCCATCATTGTAGATGTTTATTCATAATCGCTGTAATGGCGGCAAACATCGACCATCATTTGTTAGGCCAACGCTGCCCATAAGACTATAGATTAGATAGAGATAGTTTTTTTTTAATCTTACTTTATTCAAAGGTGTTTTGTCAACAATTGACAATGTCACCCCCGTAAAAGCAAATAACACGATATTTAAATACATAATATTAATTAACTACTAACACCTAAATATAGTTGAGAAAGAGGAGAAACCAAGATGCTGTTACACCATCCCAGATTTAAATTACTATCTATATTAAAATTGTGCATTAATTGAGATCGCTCATTCCGAAAACATTCCTTCAAATGGTAACACTGTGTTGTAACATCATCAATGACATCGCATTCTTGGCAATTAGGAGATTTAGATAGAGATAGTAGTTAGTATATTATTCCGCTACGCGTGTGTATGTGTGTGTGTCTCCTCAACACACACATGTATGATATTTTTATTAATAGTCACATGTTATTGCACAAAGCAATATAAAGTGTCTTTATTATTGTATTAATCGAGTAGTATATTTTGTCTTAGTACTTTTGCAAACGCGATATTTGGTGAGTAGACTTTTTCTCGCAAACGGCTGTATGGATTTTGATGATGTTTTATAGAAATATAAAGTAGTGTGAAATTAATATCACAACTTGGTTGGCTTGGTTGGCAGTGGTCCTACCTTTCAAGCCAGAGGTCTTGGGTTTGATTCCCACCCAGGGCAAACATTTGTGTCATGAACGTAGATGTTTGCTATGTGTCTGGGTGTTAATTATCTATATAAGTATTTATTTAAAATTATATATTAACTATATGTATGTTTATCAGTCATCTGGTTTCCATAACACAAGCGAAAGCTTAGTATGAGATCAGATCATGCCGTGTGTGAAAATTGTCCTGATTCCTGAAATATTTATTTATTTATTTACTTTTTTGTTACATAATAGAAATAGGTTTACAAATATTACCTCTCTATAATATCAAGTACTTATAGATTAGAAGATTAAATATAAAATATCAAATGTAATTCTTACAAATGCTTAAGATTAGGTACTTACATATTTCTAAATACTCCTACATGCTGACTTATTATAAACTAGTTTTACCTCCAGTACTCCGCTCCTTTTAGTCTTAGCGTAATCTATACTAATATTATAAAGCTGAAGAGTTTGATTGTTTGTTTGTTTGTTTGTTTGAAGGCACTAATCTCGGGAACTACTGGTCCGATTTGAAAAATTCTTTCGGTATTAGATAGCCCATTTATCGAGGAAGGTTATAGGCTATATTTCATCACGCTACGGGCAACAGGAGTGGAGCCACGGGGGTGAAACCGCGCGGAGCAGCTAGTGATTTATAGCCTTCCTCGATGAATGGGCTATCTACCTAACATCGAAAGAATTTTTCAAATCGGACCAGTAGTTCCCGAGATTAGCACGTTCAAACAAACAAACTCTTCAGCTTTATAATATTATAGTATAGATTTAAACTGGATAAATATACATACAATTACTTCTTACATATATTACAAAAAGCAGCTTTCTTTGTTTATAATATTATCAGTGAATATAATTTCTATAAACATCCATACTAATATTATAAATGCGAAAGTAACTCTGTCTGTCTGTCTGTTACTCAATCACGCCTTAACTACTGAACCAAATTGCATGAAATTTGGTATAGAGATATTTTGATACCCGAGAAAGGATATAGGATAAGTTTTATCCCGGAAATCCCACGGGAACGGGAACTATGCGGGCGATGCCGCGGGTAGAAAGCTAGTAATTTATAAATGTAAACAAACGGTCATGTTGACCTTTAACTATATATATAATATGTTTAATTATATCATAACTATATCTATATTAATACATATATATATATTATTTATGTGAAGTACAATGATGGAGAAAAATAAAGAAACATTCCGTTTATAGAAATTGACATAAAGTATAAACCCAATGATTTAGATAATTAATAGGCAAAAAAATATATATTATAATAAGGGAAAAGTTGTGAAGATAGATGTGTGTTTGTTTGCTTGAAGGCGCTAATCTTAGGAACCAAGGGTCGGATTTGAAAAATTATTTCACTATTAGATAGTTTATTTATTAGGGAAAGCTATGTATTGGTTTTATTTTGATGCGTTTTAACACGTTTTTACTAGCTTCACCTATGTTTTTATGTAATCGACATATTTGTATGTAACCGACTCCTTTAGACTCGATTTTAACCCACTTTAAACGAACAGATTTAATTGAAACGTACCCTTATCGAGAACCGGTGACAATACAATAATATCATGAGTTTAAGCGTGTTTGAAGTTATACTTATATAGATTATAATATAGTTCTATACGAATTATACAGGATGCCCCACCGTTGGTATACTAAGCTCAAAGGAGTAAACCGTTTTGCATACGCTGAGTACGTAAAAAATACTTATAAAATTCCAGAAGCATTTTTTTTCAATAAGATAAATTCTTAAAACTACATCCCTAAAAAGCAACCCTCCCTATTTTGCCACCCACACGTGAGCTATCGTTTAAGATTGTTTTCTTAGACAAAATGCTCACATTAGCGAAGCCGTATATGCTGGCTGCGCGAAGCTGGAGAAGAAAACATGGAGGACCATAGGATTTTTTTTTACTTCATTTTGTTGTTTAACTATATTTAACGTCAGTTTATGCAAAACTACAACCCCCTTCGCGCTTAGTATACCAATAGTGGGACACCCTGTATCATGCTGAAGCTGAAGAATAAATTTCGTAATTGTACACAAATAGGTGGTGTAGATAATTGTTCCCATGAACATGGCCGCTACTATATGCGCACGCGCCTATCGCGTGTGTGAACTTCCTCATATTATTGCAATATGTAAAGCCCAGTTTAATTGTTGTTATGCTGTTGCGTGGGTGCGGACGGACGGATTAAATTAATTTTGTGTTTGGGAGTTTTAATGTTGAATAAATTTTGTTTGAGGGAATTGGTGTGTTTTTGGAGTGTGGAGTGGAGGGTGCAGTGTTTTTGATGGTTTTTTGTGTAGTGATAGATATCAATTGGATTAGTGGGATGTTTTTGATAGATGGTTAATTGGATGAATATAAAATTATAAAGGTACGGTATTTATGTGCCTTTTTTGTTTTCTGTCTGTTAAAAAGTTTTTAATTTTTATACCTATGCTATAATCCGATGTTAACCCAATAAATATACCTGTTAAAAATACATTTTTAAAGGTTATTTCATTCAGTATTCAAAAAATGTGTCTTTTTATTGTAAAATACACGACCACAGCCATAATATTACATCTTATATATAAAAAATGAATCGCAAAATGTGTTGGTAAGCGCATAACTCGAGAACGGCTGAACCGATTTCGATAATTCTTTTTTTATTATATTTCTTGAAGTACGAGGATGGATCTTATGTAGAGAAAACGTAAACATGTACCACGGGCGAAGCCGGGGCGGACCGCTAGTATAAAATAATATCAACATAAGTTTTTATAGGTATATGTATTTCATTAACGACGTTTTTATTTTTCACTAGCTTACCGCGCGCGGCTTCGCCCGCTTTGTCTAAAACCTAATAAATTATATACCAAAACCTTCCTTTTAAATCACTCTACTATTAAAAAAACCGCATCAAAATCCGTTGCGTAGTTTTAAAGATTTAAGCATACAAAGGGACATAGGGACAGAGAAAGCGACTTTGTTTTATACTATGTAGTGATACGACTTAAAAATAACCTAAAAAGAAAGATTACGAGATACGCTTCGTATGTTTCTAAGAAAACATAAATAAATTCGCGATTCCTAGTATTGCCTACGAAAATTGGCACGCTTTTGCACTGAAGTGTATAAATTATAGCCGTAGTATATACTATTGCTTCCTGCTACTTCGCTTGAATACTAAATATCTAGAAATTAAAGATTCCAACAGATTTTAAACGTGATTTATCTACACTAATATTGTAAAGAGGAAAACTTTGTTTGTTTGTTTGATTGTAATGAATAGGCTCATAAACTACTGGACCGATTTTAAAAATTCTTTCACCATTCGAAAGCTACATTATCCACGAGTAACATAGGCTAGGTTTTATCCCGGAAATCCTACGGGAACGGGAACTATGCGGGTTTTTCTTTGAAAATGCGGGCGAAGCCGCAGGCGGAAAGCTAGTTCATTATATGATTATCCCGACGTTTCGGGACTCGCACTTTGCAATCTTTCATTTCTAAACGTATTATACTCGCGACAAATAAATACAAGTAAATAATGTCTATGAATGTTTGTCTGTATATCCTTTGTAGGTAGAATCGTGAATATTACAACATTGGATCATGTGATGATTTTCAGTAAAATTTTGTGCATGAACGAACGAATGTTTCAGGCAAAGCCGGGGTGCACGTCTAGTTACACATCACTATCACTACATCCATACTAATATTATAAATGCGAAAGTAACTCTGTCTGTCTGTCTGTCTGTTACTCAATCACGCCTTAACTACTGAACCAATTGGAATGAAATTTGGTATAGAGATATTTTGATACCCGAGAAAGGACATAGGATAGGTTTTATCCCGGAAATCCTACGGGAACGGGTTTTTCTTTGAAAACGCGGGCGAAGCCGCGGGCGGAAAGCTAGTAGTATATAAAACAAAGTCACTTTCTGTGTCCCTATGTTCCTAATCTCTGAAACTGCGCAACGGATTTTGATGAGAGTGATTGAAGAGAAGGTATAATTTCATTTCATTTTATTAGGTTTTAGACACAGCGGGCGAAGCCGCGAGCGGAAAGCTAGTAGGTATTAGTTCTTAGATAAAATTTCTTATAGGTTATTTTTTATTATGCGTTAATATTTTGTTAGAATCGATTAATTCTAATACTGAATGAGAACATCAAGGTCACATTAATAACACCGCCTATACAGTTTTATTAGCTAAATGAACTCAAACTCACATTTATTTATTCAACTAGACTTCTTTAAGAAGCGCTTTTAGAATCGTCCAATACTACTATTGATACATCCTATCCTGCTAAACTTCACTACGTAGTATAAAACAAAGTCGCTTTCTCTGTCCCTATGTCCCTATGTCCCTTTGTATGCTTAAATCTTTAAAACTACGCAACGGATTTTGATGCTATTTTTTAAATAGATAGAGTGATTCAAGGGGAAGGTTTTAGTATATAATTTATTAGGTTTTAGACAAAGCGGGCGAAGCCGCGGGCGGTTAGCTAGTAATATTATAAATGCGAAAGTTTGTGAGGATGTGTGTGTGTTTGTTACTCTTTCACGCAAATACTACTGAACTGATTACAATGTCATTTAGCACACATACAGAGGGTAACTTGGATTAACACATAGGATAGGTTTATCCCGGAAATCCCACGGGAACGGGAACTATGCGGGTTTTTCTTTGAAAACGCGGGCGGAAACTTAGTATTATATATTTCTAATTTTCTTATAGGTACTGTTTGAGAAAATATACGTTTTGTCTTTGTCATGAATAAACTGAACTAATTAACTGATTACAAATATTCACTCAAGTAGACTTTAGCAATACCTACAAATTAATCCAGATAAACAGCTCAGCTATACTAAAGCCCCATCAGAGTAAAAGTCCCATCAAACTGGGTCCAGCTGTTACGGAGATTAGCTGGACAATTAACGATTAATTTTTAATCTGTTACGTATATTGTTCAAAATTTTCTTGAAATTAAAAAAGCTGTACATTTAATATATAAAATACGCTTAAATTATTTTTCTGTATATTTAACCCACGCGCCAATAAAGTCAATGACCGTTACGGCTGATCACATTTTGATTCGCCAATTATGAGACCGTTTGATAGATTACGTAATATTTTTTCTTCAGTAGGCTAGTTGCTTCGGTTTAAAAACTTTATATGAAATGAGATTTAAATTATTCCTTCCTTTCAACTACTAATTTATTTTTTTATAATGTTGATTTTATATATTTAGATATAAATAAATAAATATTTTAGGACATTTTTCACACACGGCACGATCTGATCCCATACTAAGCTTTTCGCTTGTGTTATTACCAGATGGCTGATAAACATACATATATAATTTTAAATACTTAAATAGATAATTAACACCCAGATACAGAGCAAACATCTATGTTCATCACACAAATATTTGCCCCGGGTGAGAATCGAACCCACGACCTCTGGCTTGGAAGGCAGGGCCACTACCAACCAAGCCAACCGGTCATATGTATGTATTGTACCTATATTTTATTTGTTTAACGAATACATTTTAAGTTTATTACTTAAATCGTTCAGAACTGCCATGGCGTCAGCATTGAAGTTGACAACATTGGCCATCTTGAATTTAAAAAATCAAAATTTCAATTTTGATTATTCGTAACCCGTTTATTTTCAATTTTACACTGAAAGAAGTAATTAAAAAAACTTTAGTTTTCAGAAAATTTGAAACCATATAAAGGAGGCAAAAAACAAAATGAGAACTATGCATAATGCAATTTTTGGTTACTGTCAGTACTTTTTTATCAAACTTTGACAGATCTAGGTCATAGAGGTTAACATTATTATTTAATAATTATCAAATTATCATCAGTGTCAGAACTAGATAACTTTTAAATAGACCACATTATAAAAAATTAAATTAAAATCGGTTTACCCAGTCTTACGTTCTGAGCTAACAGACACAAAAAAGAAATCAAATTGAGAGCCTCCTTTTTTGAGGTCAGTTAAAAATGTGCATTTTTTGTTACTGTCTATACTTTTTATCTAACTTTGTCCGATGCAGGCTATTGACTTGCAAATTATTATCTAATAGGCTCTCTTCACAATGGGCAGCTTTGACCCAACAACAAAAAACATGCATGCAATCATGAAATCACCTCTCACTCCCATACACGTATCGCGTTGGAACACATCTGACAAAAACAAAATTGTGATAGTAAAAGTATTATTTTTGCAAAAAAACTACGCCTACATTTTTTCCCACACTTTGTGCTTTCTGTGAATCAAGTTTTATCGAAATCGGTTAAGTGGTTTTACGTGAAAGCGTAAAGCATATAAATCTATGCTATTATTATGAACGACCTGTGCCGTGCGGTTTTACCCGCATTACTCCGCTCCTATTGGTCTTAGCGTGATGATGTTATAGCCTATAGCCTCCTCGATAAGCATTTATAATAATTTATTAGGGATTTAGTTTTACATAATATTACATTAATATTAATCATAATATAATCTTTACTTTATAATATGTATGGCAGAAGCTAGTTTTAGCTAGAGTTTGTTTGCTTGAAAGCGCTTATCTCAGGAACTAATGGTCCGATTTGAAAAACTATTTCACTGTTCGATAGTATATTTATCGAAGAAGTAATGCGGATGAAACCGCGGGACACAGTTCAATTCAAAGTTCGCGGGACAATAATCATAGTTACGCCTGGTTAGCGGTTAGCCACTCCCCTGATAAGTACTGTGCTATAAATAGAGTATGACTACATAAGTGTCCTTGATCGAGACCATACTTAATGAGGCCAGCAGTTTATATTATAGGAAGACATACATATATATATATTTTATATGATAATATAAGGGAGTTATGATTTCGTTTGTTTGTTTGGATAAATTAAATTAGTGAATTATTAGATGGTGGAAAGATATACAGTGTGGCAATGGGCCCTGGAGGGAAAGTACTGGAAATACTGAAGATGGAAAGGAAACATGCCTTTATTTTAAAAAAGAAATAGAATTGCATTGAAAGATATTCGAAAATTCAATAGCGACCCAGAATCGAACTAACTAAAAATAAATAAATAAATGTTTTATTTTGATCTCTAGATTCATACATGAAATACAAAACATCCAATCTTATTCAAACCAGATTGTAATTAATTATGAAATTGTACTGTTTATCGCGCAGTTGGTTAAAAAAAAATAACAGAAATTCTTAGTCTTTATAACACCAAGAAATAAATAAAAGGAAAGAAGATTAACTTACTTGGTTGGTTGCTAGGAATATTCTCAATTTATACCAATCTATACTAATAAGCTGAAGAGTTTGTTTGTTTGAACACGCTAATCTCAGGAACTACTGGTCCGATTTGAAAAATTATTTCAGTGTTAGATAGCCCATTCATCGAGGAAGGCTATAGGCTATATATGAACACGCTAAGACCAACAAGAGCGGAGCAATTCGGGTGAAACCGGGGCACAGCTAGTAAATTATGAAATTGCACTGTTTCTGGCGCAATCGGTTAAAAACATTACAGAAATTGTAATACATTCACTCTTTATAACACCAAGTAGGTAGGTAATAAATATAGAAGGAAAGATTAACTTACTTGGTTGGATGCCAGGAGTATTTTCATCACCTTATATAAATACTTTTGTTTTTGAGACAATGCAAGTAATACTGCACTACAAGTAAACCATTCATGCCACTGAAAATCAGTGGCACGAATGGTTTTATTATCATTCGTGCCGAATACTGAATTGGTCCCTTTTGTCAACATGAAAATGCCCAGTACCTTACTTACTTATTGATGATAAATTTAATGTGTGTATATTATGTGTGTGTGTATTTATATTGTGTAAAATCTCATGCTCTGGTGTATTTGTGTTATGTTGACAATAAACGTTTATTTATTTATTTATTTATAATACCAATTTCATTAAAGGTACAAGAAAATATTTTTCGATACGTAGGTACATGAAATATGAATTTTAAAAAATCCTTATTACCGTATACCGATTATTAAGCTATTGCATACTTCTATCCTTGAGCGCGGGGACTGAATCGACAAATTCCGTAACGAAAAAACCTCACGCTCCCCACTCTGACGGGCACGGAGGTGTGGCTTAATTGAAGGCATGCTATGCATTATGCAATAGCTTTACCGCGGCAGTCCTCGAGTGCCAGACGTCTTTTTTTAACTAAAAATTAAAATTTTAAATTAAGTATTATTTATAAAGGCCTATTCAAACTAAAGCGGTATCCGCTACCGCGCGCCGTGGTAGCGGTATCACGATGGCACGCGATTAAATCTCGTACGTAGTATATTATAGAGACTCTAATCGCGTACCGATCCGAGTACGGTAGCGAACAGCCCATCGGGATACCGGCTACCCTCGGCGGTAGTCGATACCGCTGTAGTTTCAATATCCCCTTTCACTCACAAAATAACCTTTTCAATAAGTTCCCCGATGAGTACAATATGGAGGTCTTCAAGAGGAGAGTGAACATGTACATTCTAGGGAAGCGCGCTCCATCTTAGGCCACATCTCAGCTTACCATCAGGCGAGATCGTGGCCAAGCGCTCCTCTATTGCAACATAAAAAAGTTCTAATTTCACTGCAGTTCTCAGTTCATAAAAATACATGAACAAAGTCGCGCGCAGCAACTAGTTAAACTAAAATGTTGGTTCGTATGTCATTTTCTATTCAATTACTCAGCTAATGGTGAAAGCTGTCGATCACATGATGGCCTTTACAGTAATTGAATTTTTAGTTTTGTTTTTTTTATCTGTATACCATTTTGTAACCGTTTTAAGTGCATTGTGTCTTATTTCCTTGTTGTTATCTTAATGTATAGGAAAGCTGATTTAATTGACTGACTGACGAAACGACACTAGGTTTAAAAACTTGACTAAATGATTCCTTTTACAGTAATATATTTAACTTTCTCGATAAAAACTTGCTTAAAGGCCTATTATCCGTCCAATAAAGTATTACACGAAAAAAACCTGTAAACTGTCATATACGGACAATTAGAATACATTTTTGAAATGGTAGTTTAATACGTTATTCGATGAATAAGTTTTAAACAAGGATTGAAAAATCAGCCCTAAATCTATACTAATATTTTAAAGCTGAAGAGTTTGTTTGTTTGTTTGAACGCGCTAATCTCGGGAACTACTGGTCCGATTTGAAAAATTCTTTCGGTGTTAGATAGCCCATTTATCGAGGAAGGCTATAGGCTATATATCATCACGCTACGACCAATAGGGGTGGAGCCACGGGGGTGAAACCGCGCGCAGCAGCTAGTAAGATATACTCATGAAATGATTGTATTGTTACCGATCCTTGATAAGTGTACAAAGTTTGAATTAAATCTCTCCGTTTAAAGTGGGTCAAATCGAGTCTAAAGTCAATAAGTTAATTACTGTTCTATCTTCTTGCCACTATAATATATGTATATAGTAAAACGTTATGTGTATTTTACTATTAAATTTGGTTCTCCTATTAATTAATAAATAAATGCATTAACCGTAAGGTTAATCATGTGGCAACTAATCTCAGGAACTACTGTTCCGATTTGAAAAATTCTTTCGGTGTTACATAGTCCCTTTATCGAGGAAGGCTAATTGCTATATATCACCACGCTAAGAACAACCACGTATAACCGTTGTTTGTTTGTTTGTTTGAACGCGCTAATCCGATTTGAAAAATTCTTTCAGTGTTAGATAGCTCATTTATCGAGGAAGGTTAAGGAAGGAAGGAAGGTTAAGGAATCATCACGCTACGACCAACAGGAGAGGAGCCACGCGGGTGAAACCGCGCGGAGCAGCTAGTTAATTATATGATCCTTATAAGTAGTATTTTGAATACTTGATACTGACTATAAATATATCTATTAAAATGATTGACCATTAAATATATTATCCTCTTTGTTTTTAATGATGAATCACCATTATCCTTAGCGCCTCCCAAACATGTTCAAATCTATAGTTTTCCTTAATTAATTTTCCTCGTTTCAGATGTGATGGAGTCTTGACATCAAAACTATGGGAAGTGCTAAACATACTGCGATCAAACAAGCAACCATGGGTGAAGAGAAGAAATCCATAAAAGACATCCTCAAAAAACCGTTCCAAGCGATATTCAATAGAAAAGACAAGAGAAAGAACAAAGCAACAGATAAAGATCCGGAAAGAGATAAAAAGGAAACAGAGAAAGTAAAAGAAATTGTTGTTACACCGGTTACTGAACTGTTAAATAAATTATCACTGAAAGATGATGAGATAGACTTAAGCAAACTTTCGATAAAAGATGATGATGAAGATGAATTCAAAAACTTCTCTTGCAAAGTAATTGACGATGTTAGGTGTACTAGATTAGATTCACACAAATCAGACGACAGTGGGTATTCAGAAAAAATAGAGTCAGATGATGAAAAAGATTCAAAGGTAGATGATAAAAAGAAAAAGAAAGTACAGACTGTTGCTATATCGAGGGCTCCGATACAGAATAAACATCAATTTGTGACGCCTGCGCATCCGTATTCAAGAGAGGCTGATTTTAGACAGGTAAGAATAATTATTGTATATTTTCTTCTCTATATCCATACTTATTATAAATGCGAAAGTAACTCTGTCTGTTACTTAATCACGCCTAAACTACTGAACCAATTTGCATGAAATTTGGTATGGAACTATGGAGATATTTTGATACGCGAAAGGATATAGGCTACCTTTTATTGCGAAATATGTACCACGGGCGAAGCCGGGGCGGACCTCTAGTCTTCTATAAAAATTAAACCAGTTTTCCTTGGTCACGAACGGGTGGACCGATTTCGATAATTTTTTTTTTTTATTATATTTCTTGAAGTACGATGATGGTTCTTATGTAGAGAAAATGTAAATATGTACCACGGGCGAAGCCAGGGCGGACCGCTAGTATTATATAAAATTCTCATGTCACTATGTTAGAGGTAGTTACCACACTCCTCCGACACGGCTTTACCAACTCTCACGGATCTTATTTTGTACTAGCAGACAAACATGAATAATCTAAATCTTTCTATGTGTAATCTAAACTCTTTATGTGTACCATATTTTGTACAGTATAGGCTGGTTGCAGAGCTTGACCGACCATACGCACGCGTATTGTCATGCGCATTAGTGTCATAGTCATACAATTGTTGATGCGTATCGTCAGGACCGACGGTACGCACTGACGGTCTGTCAAGCTCTGCAACCAGCCTTAGTGTCATAGTCATACAATTGTTGATGCGTATCGTCAGGACCGACGGTACGCACTGACGGTCGGTCAAGCTCTGCAACCAGCCTAAATGTTTTTAAATATGAAAAATTAGCACAATAAAGGAACTAATAAAAAACAAATTACAATATTATTACAATCTTTTAAAGATCACCATTAAAAAGATTAATACGATAACATTAATATATCAACCAGACGTTAAATTATAACTAACTAGTTTTCCGCCCGCGGCTTTGCACGCGTTTTCAAAGAAAAACGCGCATAGTTCCCGTTCCCGTGGGATTTCCGGGATAAAATCTATTCTATGTGTTAATCCAAGTTACCCTCTATATGTGTGCTAAATTTCATTGTAATCGGTTCAGTAGTATTTGCGTGAAAGAGTAACAAACATACATATACATACATCGATCCGCACAAACTTTCGCATTTATAATATTAGTAGGAAACATAATTGATTGAATAACAATTGACCCTGATATGACCAAAGATCTTTCTTTGATAGATCTAACACTTACAATTTATAAGGCTGAATAAGTGAACTTTCTAAGCACTTTCATTTTAAAGCTTCTTGAACGATTGCTAACGTCATTGTAATAGATAGGTGATGGTTACTATGACGTCATATAGCAGTACTAATTCAAGTATAGGAAAAAATAGTTATATACCTATGTATGGGTAGTACTGCCTCCTTGGTACAGTGGTTGACGCATGAACGTAGAGCCGAAGGGTCCTGGGTTCGATTCCCGAGACGAAGAAAGAAAAATGTCTCGGTCTGGCAGGACACAGGAGGCTGATCACCTACTTGTCCCTAAAGAAAATCGATCAGTGAGACAGATGTATGCATAATTCATCTGCCCCTTACCCCATCACACAAGACTTTTTATATAGATTGTCTAGTGCCATCACAGTTCAACACTAGAATTAGTACTGCTTTGTCACAGTATGCCCATTGTATGATTTCATAAAACTTTTTTTAAGTAAAATATTTTTATTTACAGATCAGCCAAATAAACAAACAGACATTCTCCGGGGGCCAAGTGCTCGTGAACAACACCACAAGAGCCGACAATTCCTTCTTGAACCAAGCGCTACAACTCGTCGACACAAATGTGCGGGAATTCAACAAAAACACGCAAGAGGAACAGGTCAAATACTGGCAAATGGCTGAAGAGTTCATTAACGAAAAGACCACGGAAGAGGACCTCATCGCAGAGCTGTTACAAGTGAACCCTGACATCTGTCAGCTGTCAAACTTCCCGCCGAAAGCCACAGATAATATAATGGCCACTTTTGACACCTGCCAAGTGTCAATAATCCCGCCGGAGGAGAATCCAATCGAGGAGTTCGAGAACGCAAACATCATTGGAGAATACGATGCATCGGAAATATTTACGCAATGTATTCGAAATGAAATGGATACATTGAACGTTTTTCCGACTCCGCCTAGATCGGAAAACGTACCAAGTCCTATGTCGGATTCACAGTCGTACTATCCAAGCCATTCTCCAAGTAATTACACGCTTTCCCCTGAAACGTCTTCACCAATGTATAACAGTGATTACGAAAGATACCAAGACGTTCAGTACGAGTATCCAAGCGTACTTGACAGTTTAGAAACGGAGAATGACGTTGACAGCACAGATAAAAAAGCGCGGGAAAAAGCGTCTATGACGTTAAAACAATATAAAGACATGCAGAAAGATATAGCCGCGGAATTCTCGAAAATGGAGTGTTGCCAGGCGAATAGGAAAACTTGTAAAGAATTGTTTCAAGGGCACTTGAATAAGTTGAAGCTAGAACATAGGAAGATGATTTGTCAAAAGGTTGCCTGTTTGGATCTCGGGAAAGCGTACGGGTAAGTTCTATCTATACAAATACTAGCTTACCGCCCGCGGCTTCCACCAACTTGCCAAGTTAGGTGTGAAAGGGACAAAAAACAACCAGGCGTCATTCAAGGTCATACCTTCCCGTGACAAGTCAACGTGCATAGTGCAATCTCCAGTGTATTAGATATAAGCTTCTTGGACAAATGATTTGCATAGATAAGAAAAGATGCAATTTTACATAATATACTCATATGTGTGTGTTCAATGTTCATTCTGAAATACATTTTAAAAGAAAGAGATGGTAGGAAGAAAATTCACACTTTCTTTAATAAAAATAATATAAAAAAATGTTCTTATTTTTGGGGGTTTACTCGCTACTACATCTAGTAGCGAGGGTAAATTAGTATCATTTTTAACATTGCAAACAGACACTCCAATATTTTTATTTATATACGCTAAGACTAAGGAAAAATTTAAAGATTATTGGATATACAATATACATACTGACTGCCGATATACATATATAGAGATCTCGTTAAAATGCAAATTGCTTCGAGACGCCTGATATAAGGAAAACGTTGACTTTTTTCCTATATTTTTTAGCACAGTAACACATTATATTGCAAATAATCATCACCATCATCATTATAACTGTCATATTATATACTAGCTTACCGCCTGCGGCTTCGCCCGCTTCGTCTAAAACCTAATAAATTATATACTAAAACCTTGTTCTTAAATCACTCTGTCTATTAGAAAAAACCGCATCAAAATCCGTTGCGTAGTTTTAAAGATTTAAGCATACATAGGGACAGAGAAAGCTACTTTGTAGTGATTATTAAATAAATAAATTTCATTGTTCTATTACACAAAACTACTGAACCGATTTGACAAAAACCTAGATTATAACATGGTGCATAATTCTTAAAGGATCATATCAAACTATACCTTTAACAATGGTTGCCTGAAAGAGATCACTTCTAAGCTATAAGGCCGCCCAATAAATTTTTATTGTTTTCAAAACATATTCTCTATATGTAACTTTTATATTTTTCAGAGTATTGCAACACATAATAGCAAGTCTAACAAACGGCAACACGGATGAAGATTTACAGTTGGCTCTGTTCAGCTTAATCTGTGAGAAAGTGCTGGCTCTAAAAAAGGAATTGTTTATCGGAGAGTTTGGTAAGTTTTTTTTATTTATTTTCACTGATACTTTGATCTTTTATTCTCAGTTTTTAAATAAATAAATAAATATCTTTATTTGCTCAAATGTGGTTTACAAGTTATTACAATAAGGAAAGTACAGCACATTCGCCAGTCACACTGGCATGCAAACATAGTTTTACAGCTCCGCATAATCAGTAAAAAAAATATTATATAAACATTTATTATTATAGTTTAGTTCAATTGTCTATTTATTATTATGCATGTCAATATTTATATTTATCACCCAAAAAGTCCCTTACATTATAAAAATTTTTGCCTATTGAGTTGTAATTTTACAAGTAATATCTTATAGTATATTCTTTTTACCATTCGTTTAGTCGTTTTGTTACTTGCTAACGTAACATTCTTAGCTATTTTCAAAAGCGTTTGGAAAAAATATGTAAATTCAAGCGAAGTGAAATAAATAATTCTAATTTGATACTATATCTATACTTCTATACTAATATTATAAAGAGGAAAGGTTTGTATGTATGTATGTATGGTTTTCACGCATAAACTACTGGACCGATTTTGATGAAATTTGGCACAGACTATCTTTAGACCCTGAGAAAGAACCTAGGCTACCTTTTATTATTTATATAAACTCCATTGGTATTATTACAAAACAATTTAAACACAGTCTAACTTTAAACCAGGGATCTGTCACTTTAATCGTTGTTTATGTGAAATACGACAAAACCAGATTAAAGAGAACCCGCGTTAAAAGTTACTGTCTAATTTTTTTTGTGGTAAGACATCATTTTTTTAACCGACTTCAAAAGAAGGAGGAACTTTTCAATTCGGCCGGTATGCTTTTTTTTATGTATGTACACCGATTACTCCGAGGTTTCTGAACCGATTTACGTGATTCTTTTTTGTTCGATGCGGGATGGTGTCGAATTGGTCCCATAAAATTTTTATTCGGATAGGCCCAGTAGTTTTTATTTTATGAGCATTTTTGTCTGTATTTGTAAATGTTGCAAGTGCAAGTTTGAAGTCGGTTGTTTTTAACGCAGTTATCACTTGTTGTGTCCTTTTTACAAAAAACTTACCAAATAATATTAATTTCCAGGTCTAAATCTACTAAAAGCAGCCGTACTACGTTGTCCCAGCAGACCGCTTATCACAAGATATTTGGTGCAATGCATACGAACAGTTACTAGAGAAGATACGTACAAACCTGCAGGGGAATGCCTGTTTACTGAGGTTAGTTATCACTACATAGTATAAAACAAAGTCGCTTTCTCTGTCCCATGTCCCTTTGTATGCTTAAATCTTTAAAACTACGCAACGGATTTTGATGTGGTTTTTTTTAATAGATAGAGTGATTCAAGAGGAAGGTTTTAGTATAATTTACCGCCCGCGGCTTCGCCGCGGGCGGTAAGCTGGTTAATAATATAATATTCTAGCTGTGCTGTGCGGTTTTACCCGTATTGCTCCGCTCCTGTTGGTGTTAGCGTGATGATATATAGCCTATAGCCTTCCTCGATAAATGGACTATCTAATACCTTCAATCGGACCAGTAGTTCCTGAGATGAGCGCATTCAAACAAACAAACTCTTCAGCTTTATCATATTATTATAAGTATTCATAAACAACTACATACAACTCATAATTACAATTAAAAATTGTCCGAGTCAAAACTCTGCCTATGCATTATAGGCAGAGTTTTCTAAAAAGACATACAATAGATATTGAACATTACTGTCATGAAATAAGGTGTAAATTTGAATGAATGTTTTATCCGACAGTATGTGATTTCACAAACAATTAATCAAGCGAAATTTAATGAAAGCAATTTCACAGTCCAAAATAATAAAAATGTCTATACCAACTTAGTTTTATAAATTAAAAATAGTAGCATTTATAATGGAGTGATACTGCTTTCCGAATCGGTGGTAAATGTTAACATATGTTATGACAAGTCAAACACGTGCTTCTAGAAGATTTGAATAAATAAATGTTTGAGTTTGAAGTTCTATCTATGTATTGAACATTCTGTTAAAATATAAGAAATCAGGCTTTGAGTTTTCACTGCTACCATTCTTTAACTGCCTTTTATATTATGTTAATGAGTGTTGAATTAAAACTCTTATTATGTTTTTCTTTTCCTGATTTCGTTTCCTTTTTTTTTTTATTCTTAATTAGCTCTTTTTTTCCGCTAGGTCGACGCTCTTGGTGACAATCTAATAATCGCTTGCGCTCGTGGTGGGGACACATTTGCGCTGTCTCTATACGAGCTTGTGTCGAAGCACAGTGGGGACGTACCATTGTTCGCTTTGCACCATGCTAATGCTGATGGTGAGTATGGGAGAGGGGAGGTGGGGAGTGAGGGAGGATGGTTGAGGGGAGGATGAGGAGGGGAGATGGAAAGTGGTGAGGTGTGGAGGAGGGGAGATGGGAGAATGGTTGAGAGGAGATGGGGAGGTGGGAGGATGGGTGAGGGTAGAGGGGAGATGGGGAAAGAGGAGGATTTTTTATATTTATTTATTACACTGTTCTATGCTAGTTAATAATACAAATTACTTACGTTTGTATTACGTTAATAATACAAACTAAAACTTATAGCTAGACTAGCACAGAGGGCGGGCCTTATCACTAAACAGTGATCTCTTCCATGGGTAGTGGGGAGATGAGGATGATGGGTGATAGGAGGTGGGGAGGATGGGAGAGGTAAGATGGGCAGTTGGGAGGATGGGACAGGGGAGATGTGTGATAGATTTGATTTGATAACGATAATATATAGGTTTGGTTAAGTAGATATTTTAAGATTTTTCGTGGGTCTGTTATAAATTATAATCTAGCTTTTTTTTCCATCAAAATAAATTTTGAAAAATCATGTATCTGTCCTTTTAACTCCATTTTGATTCACTTTTACCAGACAGATTTAATTCAAACTTTGTACACTTATCAAGGATCGGTGACAATACAATAATGTCTTATCTACATCATACTAAATAGATTTTTATTTATATTATATTCATCTTATTAAATCGTGTGAAACTTCTTTATCGGGGTTGGAGAAAAATGTAGTGTAACATTTTTCCGTTACGCGCCATCTTTTTCTTATCCCTACCACGCGTGTTTATTTCTGTAAAGTTGCATAATATGGTAAATTATTTTTTGCAAAATAAGGTCATAAAGAAGTTTCACTTCTTACGTGTGTACACTAGTACACGCACACATTTTTTTTATTTAAATTATATGCATGTTATAAAATCGTGTTTTTAATATAATTATATATAATTATAGATTACTTTTTATGAGTTTTGACTGGGCACGTCGGTTAAAACCTATATTGACTAGATGTCTCGACTTAAAATCAGTTAATAAGGATATTGACCGATGCCCTTAGTCAATAACGTTATTAACTGGTTTAATCAGATAAAATCAGTTAATAAGGATATTAACCGACGCCCTTAGTCAATATCCTTATTAACTGATTTTACCGGTCAATAACGTTATTGACTGGTTCAGGGTTTTGACTGTAACATATATATTTTTATATATATTTTTCAGGATACACAGCATTACACGTAGCTTGCAGTACACATAGCGTGAAATCACCAAGAATTCACATCACACACGTGCTCTTAGAACACGCTGGTGTGGATTTGTGGCGTGAGGTAAATATCTATACTAATATTATAAATGCGAAAGTAACTCTGTCTGTCTGTCTGTTATGTTACTCAATTACGTCTAAACTACTGAACCAATTTGCATGAAATTTGATATGGAGATATTTTGATACCCGAGAAAGGACATAGGCTACCTTTTATTGCGAAATATGTACATATTACGGGCGAAGCCGGGGCGGACCGCTAGTACCTAATATGTTAATTATGATAAATACTTAATTTTTAACTATTTTTCAGTTTTGTATGTGGCATCTCAAGTTATTTTCGAACAATAATTTATATGTATATTAATTAGATCTTTGCCAAAATTATTGGTATAGACGGCACAGTGAATCAAACACAATTAAGTTAATTTGAAAATATGACAATTATTAAGCTATTGCATAGCTTCTATCGCGGGCCTGAATCGAGAAATTCCGTAACGAAAAAACCTCACGCTCCCCACGGGGACGGGCGGAGGTGTGGCTTGAAGGCATAGCATGCAATAGCGCAACCGCCCCAGTCCCCGAGTGACATACGTATTATTTTTTATTTAACGCTCCGCCCGTGATACATGTTTACGGTTTCTCTACAAAAGATCCATGCTCAAGGAATCTATACTAATATTATAAAACTGAAGAGTTTGTTTGTTTGTTTGAACGCGCTAATCTCGGGAACTACTGGTCCGATTTGAAAAATTATTTCGGTGTTAGATAGCCCATTTATCGAGGAAGGCTATAGGCTATATAACATCACGCTACGACCAACAGGAGTGGAGCCACGGGGGTGAAACCGCGCGGAGCAGCTAGTATTATATAAAAAGAATTAACGAAAACGGTTCAGCCGTTCTCGAGTTATGCGCATACCGACACATTTGGCGATGCATTTTTATATTATAGATAAAGGTTTAAAAGATAAACATTGCCATTTTTGTCAAATTTTTTTATTACGTTCTATCTCAGACAACTAAAAATTCAACTACATATGTCATCTTAAACAACAAATCCGTTTCCGGAATATACAGTGATAACTTGCTTCTGCCCGTTAACTCAAACCTTCTCTTTTATTTCTTACTAGCTTTCTGCCGGCGGCTTCGCCCGCTTTGTCTAAAACCTAATAAATTATATACTAAAACCTTCCTCTTGAATCACTCTATCTATTAAAAAAAACCACATCAAAATCCGTTGCGTAGTTTTAAAGATTTAAGCATACAAGGGGACATAGGGACAGAGAAAGCGACTTTGTTTTATACTATGTAGTGATTAATGTTTTTATTTATTTTTTTCAGGATATAAAAGGTGGTGAAACAGCACTACATTTGGCTGTAAATTCAGCGAATTGTGACCTTCGTCTCATTATGGTCATATTTAAGAACATCGATCGAAAACTGTGGAAGAAACTTGCACATGTGCAAAATAGAAGGTAATACATGATTAAATCCATACTAATATTATAAATGCGAAAGTGACTCTGTCTGTCTGTCTTTTACTCAATCACGCCTTAACTACTGAACCAATTTGCATGAAATTTGGTATGGAGATATTTTGATACCCGAGAAAGGACATAAGCTACTTTTTATCCCGGGAATATAACGCAATCCCGGAAATCCCACGGGAACGGAAACTATGCGGGTTTTTCTTTGACTGCGCTGGCGAAGCTGCGGGTGGAAAGCTAATATAATATAAAATTTCGTATCAAGTAAGGTCCTACGAAACGGCTGGACCGATTGTCGTGAAATTTTGACCCACAATTTCGGTGCAACAATCAATTTGACTTTATTTTATATATTTGAAGTGAAACTTTTTTGTGAAAAAAATTTAGTGTAACATTTTTTCGTTACGCGTGACATTTTTCCGTTACGCGTCATTTTTTCTTATCCCTACCACGCGTGATTCGACGTATTTCTGTAAAGTTGCATGTAGTAAATTATTTTTTGAAAAACAAGGTCATAATAAAGTTTCACTTCTTACGTGTGTACACTAGTACACCCACACATTTTTTTTTTAAATTATATTTATATTAAATTGTATTTATTTTACAGCTCGGTAACTCCACTAGAATACGCCAGGTCTGCGAGCAAATCGTCGACAAGACAAAACTTTCCGATCGAAGTGTTGGAATTCCTCAAGAAATGCCGTTAAATGTGTTAAATAAATAAATGTTTGAACATGGAATGGAACGTTTAATTCGAAATTTGAATTTCGAACGGTTTGATAAAGAACGCACAATTTTTGTGGAATTCGAAAGATGTTTGAATTTGGAATAGATTCGAAAGTTTCTTTTTTTGAATGTATAATTTGAAATATGGAATTCGAATGGAATTTTAAATTTGGAATGTAAAATATTAATGCATTATATTTTGAAATTGGATTGTTAGTTTTTATTTTGATGAATATGAATGACATTGTATTTTTTTAATATTTCATTTGTTTATCGAAAAACAAATTGAATAATAAAGAGATTAATAGAAAATATTTTTGTAAAAGCTTTTTAAAGATTAGTATTAAAGTACGAAATGAAGTTACTCTAATGTTTATATTATGACATATTAAAAAGAAAATATGAGGGTAGTTTTCGAAAATATATTTAGGTATGCACAAATACATATATATATTTTTAATATGTCCCTTTTTTAATTGTTTATAGGAAGAATTTTGTTATTTTAAGAAGAAATAAATAAAAGTTCTAATAATTTTCAATTTAAAATTAGTAATTACAATCGTATCACACGTACAACGTATCTATCTATTATTTTAGTTTCATCTAAATCTATTCAATAGTTTTCGTCTAAATTTGTATTTTTTTTTTTTTTAATTTATCCTTCATATTTCTACAATAATGAGATTTAGTCAGAAAAAATTCATTTTAAAATTTTTGATACATATACCATAAGTGCTCTTAATAAAAATAATTTTTAATCATTTTTCATAAATAAATATATTATAGTAAGTAGTATGGTTAGTTTTTTAGATATTTTAAAATATAAGTACATTTAGGTACCTGCAATATTTTTTAAAAACTTTTAATGAAGTTAAAATTGATTCTTTTTTTGCGTAGTCGGTTGTGTTTTTTTAAACTATGATCTCTAGTTAGGTTTTTTGATCTGAAATAAAGGTTTTAAAGTTTCTGATGGATTTTTTTAATATTTTTTTTGTAAAAAATATAGTATTGGTAGCACAAAGTTAGAGACATTTTAAAGTGAAACTTTTATTACATCGTCTCAAACTTTTTGGTCTGTGTAGCGCATGTCGCGTGACGCACGATACGTAAGATAATTATCGTACAAATACGATAATTTTTAGTTAAATGTCTATAGTGTGAAAAAAAAGTTTCACTTTTACCGTGGTTTCATAAAACCGCACATTTTTTCTTTTTGACAAATATAATGAAAATCCATCATCAATTTATATTTTTTGGTTTTTATGGCATTCAAATGCTTTATAAATATAAATTTATAAAGAATAGAAAAAATTCGATCACGAGGCGGGACTTGAACCCGCATCCTTCGCGCCATTCCGGGGCGGATGCCTAACCAACTCAGCCACTCGTGACCCGCCTGAGCAATCGAATTTATTCTATCCTTTCAGTTTTATGTGTCTTAAGGGACACACCGCGCGCCATCTATTGAGATGATTTAACAACCATTTCAACCAATATGAAGCACTTTTCAGTGAATACAATATTGTAACGATGGAACACGACCTTTTCTTGAATTTATATTTTTTGGTTTTTATGGCATTCAAATGCTTTATAAATATAAATTTATAAAGAATAGAAAAAATTCGATCACGAGGCGGGACTTGAACCCGCATCCTTCGCGCCATTCCGGGGCGGATGCCTAACCAACTCAGCCACTCGTGACCCGCCTGAGCAATCGAATTTATTCTATCCTTTCAGTTTTATGTGTCTTAAGGGACACACCGCGCGCCATCTATTGAGATGATTTAACAACCATTTCAACCAATATGAAGCACTTTTCAGTGAATACAATATTGTAACGATGGAACACGACCTTTTCTTGAATTTATATTTTTTGGTTTTTATGGCATTCAAATGCTTTATAAATATAAATTTATAAAGAATAGAAAAAATTCGATCACGAGGCGGGACTTGAACCCGCATCCTTCGCGCCATTCCGGGGCGGATGCCTAACCAACTCAGCCACTCGTGACCCGCCTGAGCAATCGAATTTATTCTATCCTTTCAGTTTTATGTGTCTTAAGGGACACACCGCGCGCCATCTATTGAGATGATTTAACAACCATTTCAACCAATATGAAGCACTTTTCAGTGAATACAATATTGTAACGATGGAACACGACCTTTTCTTGAATTTATATTTTTTGGTTTTTATGGCATTCAAATGCTTTATAAATATAAATTTATAAAGAATAGAAAAAATTCGATCACGAGGCGGGACTTGAACCCGCATCCTTCGCGCCATTCCGGGGCGGATGCCTAACCAACTCAGCCACTCGTGACCCGCCTGAGCAATCGAATTTATTCTATCCTTTCAGTTTTATGTGTCTTAAGGGACACACCGCGCGCCATCTATTGAGATGATTTAACAACCATTTCAACCAATATGAAGCACTTTTCAGTGAATACAATATTGTAACGATGGAACACGACCTTTTCTTGAATTTATATTTTTTGGTTTTTATGGCATTCAAATGCTTTATAAATATAAATTTATAAATTTATAAATTTATAAATTTATATTTATAAAGCATTTATAAATTTATAAATTTATAAATTTATATTTATAAAGCATTTGAATGCCATAAAAACCAAAAAATATAAATTCAAGAAAAGGTCGTGTTCCATCGTTACAATATTGTATTCACTGAAAAGTGCTTCATATTGGTTGAAATGGTTGTTAAATCATCTCAATAGATGGCGCGCGGTGTGTCCCTTAAGACACATAAAACTGAAAGGATAGAATAAATTCGATTGCTCAGGCGGGTCACGAGTGGCTGAGTTGGTTAGGCATCCGCCCCGGAATGGCGCGAAGGATGCGGGTTCAAGTCCCGCCTCGTGATCGAATTTTTTCTATTCTTTATAAATTTATATTTATAAAGCATTTGAATGCCATAAAAACCAAAAAATATAAATTCAAGAAAAGGTCGTGTTCCATCGTTACAATATTGTATTCACTGAAAAGTGCTTCATATTGGTTGAAATGGTTGTTAAATCATCTCAATAGATGGCGCGCGGTGTGTCCCTTAAGACACATAAAACTGAAAGGATAGAATAAATTCGATTGCTCAGGCGGGTCACGAGTGGCTGAGTTGGTTAGGCATCCGCCCCGGAATGGCGCGAAGGATGCGGGTTCAAGTCCCGCCTCGTGATCGAATTTTTTCTATTCTTTATAAATTTATATTTATAAAGCATTTGAATGCCATAAAAACCAAAAAATATAAATTCAAGAAAAGGTCGTGTTCCATCGTTACAATATTGTATTCACTGAAAAGTGCTTCATATTGGTTGAAATGGTTGTTAAATCATCTCAATAGATGGCGCGCGGTGTGTCCCTTAAGACACATAAAACTGAAAGGATAGAATAAATTCGATTGCTCAGGCGGGTCACGAGTGGCTGAGTTGGTTAGGCATCCGCCCCGGAATGGCGCGAAGGATGCGGGTTCAAGTCCCGCCTCGTGATCGAATTTTTTCTATTCTTTATAAATTTATATTTATAAAGCATTTGAATGCCATAAAAACCAAAAAATATAAATTCAAGAAAAGGTCGTGTTCCATCGTTACAATATTGTATTCACTGAAAAGTGCTTCATATTGGTTGAAATGGTTGTTAAATCATCTCAATAGATGGCGCGCGGTGTGTCCCTTAAGACACATAAAACTGAAAGGATAGAATAAATTCGATTGCTCAGGCGGGTCACGAGTGGCTGAGTTGGTTAGGCATCCGCCCCGGAATGGCGCGAAGGATGCGGGTTCAAGTCCCGCCTCGTGATCGAATTTTTTCTATTCTTTATAAATTTATATTTATAAAGCATTTGAATGCCATAAAAACCAAAAAATATAAATTCAAGAAAAGGTCGTGTTCCATCGTTACAATATTGTATTCACTGAAAAGTGCTTCATATTGGTTGAAATGGTTGTTAAATCATCTCAATAGATGGCGCGCGGTGTGTCCCTTAAGACACATAAAACTGAAAGGATAGAATAAATTCGATTGCTCAGGCGGGTCACGAGTGGCTGAGTTGGTTAGGCATCCGCCCCGGAATGGCGCGAAGGATGCGGGTTCAAGTCCCGCCTCGTGATCGAATTTTTTCTATTCTTTATAAATTTATATTTATAAAGCATTTGAATGCCATAAAAACCAAAAAATATAAATTCAAGAAAAGGTCGTGTTCCATCGTTACAATATTGTATTCACTGAAAAGTGCTTCATATTGGTTGAAATGGTTGTTAAATCATCTCAATAGATGGCGCGCGGTGTGTCCCTTAAGACACATAAAACTGAAAGGATAGAATAAATTCGATTGCTCAGGCGGGTCACGAGTGGCTGAGTTGGTTAGGCATCCGCCCCGGAATGGCGCGAAGGATGCGGGTTCAAGTCCCGCCTCGTGATCGAATTTTTTCTATTCTTTATAAATTTATATTTATAAAGCATTTGAATGCCATAAAAACCAAAAAATATAAATTCAAGAAAAGGTCGTGTTCCATCGTTACAATATTGTATTCACTGAAAAGTGCTTCATATTGGTTGAAATGGTTGTTAAATCATCTCAATAGATGGCGCGCGGTGTGTCCCTTAAGACACATAAAACTGAAAGGATAGAATAAATTCGATTGCTCAGGCGGGTCACGAGTGGCTGAGTTGGTTAGGCATCCGCCCCGGAATGGCGCGAAGGATGCGGGTTCAAGTCCCGCCTCGTGATCGAATTTTTTCTATTCTTTATAAATTTATATTTATAAAGCATTTGAATGCCATAAAAACCAAAAAATATAAATTCAAGAAAAGGTCGTGTTCCATCGTTACAATATTGTATTCACTGAAAAGTGCTTCATATTGGTTGAAATGGTTGTTAAATCATCTCAATAGATGGCGCGCGGTGTGTCCCTTAAGACACATAAAACTGAAAGGATAGAATAAATTCGATTGCTCAGGCGGGTCACGAGTGGCTGAGTTGGTTAGGCATCCGCCCCGGAATGGCGCGAAGGATGCGGGTTCAAGTCCCGCCTCGTGATCGAATTTTTTCTATTCTTTATAAATTTATATTTATAAAGCATTTGAATGCCATAAAAACCAAAAAATATAAATTCAAGAAAAGGTCGTGTTCCATCGTTACAATATTGTATTCACTGAAAAGTGCTTCATATTGGTTGAAATGGTTGTTAAATCATCTCAATAGATGGCGCGCGGTGTGTCCCTTAAGACACATAAAACTGAAAGGATAGAATAAATTCGATTGCTCAGGCGGGTCACGAGTGGCTGAGTTGGTTAGGCATCCGCCCCGGAATGGCGCGAAGGATGCGGGTTCAAGTCCCGCCTCGTGATCGAATTTTTTCTATTCTTTATAAATTTATATTTATAAAGCATTTGAATGCCATAAAAACCAAAAAATATAAATTCAAGAAAAGGTCGTGTTCCATCGTTACAATATTGTATTCACTGAAAAGTGCTTCATATTGGTTGAAATGGTTGTTAAATCATCTCAATAGATGGCGCGCGGTGTGTCCCTTAAGACACATAAAACTGAAAGGATAGAATAAATTCGATTGCTCAGGCGGGTCACGAGTGGCTGAGTTGGTTAGGCATCCGCCCCGGAATGGCGCGAAGGATGCGGGTTCAAGTCCCGCCTCGTGATCGAATTTTTTCTATTCTTTATAAATTTATATTTATAAAGCATTTGAATGCCATAAAAACCAAAAAATATAAATTCAAGAAAAGGTCGTGTTCCATCGTTACAATATTGTATTCACTGAAAAGTGCTTCATATTGGTTGAAATGGTTGTTAAATCATCTCAATAGATGGCGCGCGGTGTGTCCCTTAAGACACATAAAACTGAAAGGATAGAATAAATTCGATTGCTCAGGCGGGTCACGAGTGGCTGAGTTGGTTAGGCATCCGCCCCGGAATGGCGCGAAGGATGCGGGTTCAAGTCCCGCCTCGTGATCGAATTTTTTCTATTCTTTATAAATTTAAATCCATCATCAACTTTTATTAATGTATTTTAACTTAAGCATAATATTTTTATAGGTTTTGGCTAGCTTAACTTGCCTATAACTTGATATTAAGGTAATAACTTAGGGTTATATTAAGTTACATAACAATTTGATAAGAAACAGTTTAAATTCCCACTTTTTCGAAAAACTTCGTCACTCCGAAATGGCTTGACCGATATTATGAAACTTTGTGTATTTGATAGGTCGTGATTTGATAAGAATGATATCGTATCGCCGCTGTATCCCACATTTTTATAATAAAATTTTATATTTTACATTTAATTCTTAAGTTTGAGAAGAGAAATAAATAAATCTTCTATAAGATTAAAATATCAAATTAACGATTTGATTTTAAGATACACGTAAAAAAATAAAAAATAAGTGTTATTATTAAGTTGAAAGTCATAAAATTTTAATACATAATATAATACTTATGTATGTATATTAATCTAGTATTTGGCATTTTTGTAAAAAAAAATTCTTATGCCGGGTCTAATTATTGTATTCAATATAATATTGAGTTTGAGAGATGTTTTTTATTTATAGATTTATTCACAAAATAATAATTAGCACTTTTTTTTTAATACTTTCACCAAACATTGCCTTATTTAACGGTAAAACTGTAAAATCAACTAAGATTTTTTTATAAAAGCGCGTGTGTGCTTAGGTATCTTACGTTTCAGAAGTGAAACTTCTTTCGTTTTCAAAGATAAACCCGCATAGTTCCCGTTCCCGTGGAATTTCCGGGATAAAACCTATGTGTGCTAAATTTCATTGTTATCGGTTCAGTAGTATTTGCGTGAAAGAGTAACAAACATACATACACATACATCCATCCTCACAAACTTTCGCATTTATAATATTAGTAGGATAGGATTTCTAAAGCGATAGTAGGCCACACTAGTAATTATTTGATTATAATTTCTTTGCTGTGTCAAAATCTATCTTAAAAAAATTACTCGACTGTGCAAGAAAGAGGGTTATGTTCTGATTGTATTTATTATGGAAATCCACGGAATTTCAAAAAAAGCTGAGCATGTTACTTTTTATTAAGATGCAATAAATAAAAAACATGAATTTTCATTGCTGTTTCATTTTTAAACCGACTTCAAAAAAAAGAAAAGGTTCTCAATTCGGCCGGTATATTTTTTATTTTATTTTACTGTTACATATTTTGCAAGTTACCTAGAACACTTCGTGTCTCTGTATTTTGAATTAAATATTATTAGGTACAATCTAATATCTTAATATATATTATAAAGGCGAAAGTTTGTATGGTTGTATGGATGTATGGATGTTTGTTACTCTTTCACGTAAAAACTACTGAACCGATTACAATGAAATTTAGAACACTAATAGAGGGTAACTTGGATTAACACATAGGATAGTTTTTATCCCGGAAATCCCACGGGAACGCGAACTATGCGGGTTTTCCTTTGCAAACGCGGGCGAAGCCGCGGGCGGAAACTAGTATATTAATATTTTTAAGTACATCTCAAGCGTATTCCGCAGACAACTAATATACATATTACATATACATCTTAATATATATAAATCTCGTGTCACAATGTTTGTCCTCAATGGACTCCCAAACCACTTAACCGATTATAATAAAATTCGCACACCATGTGCAGTTCGATCCAACTTGAGAGATAGGATAGTTTAAACATGTAGGTACCACGGGCGAAGCCGGGGCGGACCACTAGTATATATATATATGTATTTATAAAATTACATTACCTATTTCTACTTATAAATTCTATCTTTCAGCATTATTGTTGTTAAATCTGTAAATTTTTGATCAATAAATATTTTTTTGTAAACTGAGTGTTTGATTTATAGTAGGTATACCTTACCTTACTAGTAACATAGGTAAGTATTTAAATTTAAGATTACTAATACCTAATACAATGTAGAGGGGAAAGAATGAATATAAAAAACGTTTAATTAAATCTATACTATTAAAATTATAAAGCTGACGAGTTTGTTTGAAAGCGTTCTCAATAATTACTACTGGTCCAATTTGAAAAAAAATTTCGGTGTTAGATAGGCTCCCAATTTATCGAGGAAGGCTATCTAACACCGAAGCTAAGGCTATATAATATTATCATCGCGCTAAGACCAATAGGAGCGGAGCAATGCGAGTAAAACCGCGGGGCATATCTAGTTTTCAATATAAAGTGTACCTAGTCAATGAAAATGATCCACTGTATGCTACTATTCATTGACCGCCTCCTTGGTACAGTGATTGACGTGTGAGCGTAGAACCGAGAGGTCCTGGGTTCCATTCCCGGTGGAGACGAGGAAAAAAAATGTCTCGGTCTGACTGGACAGAGAAGGCTGATCACCTACTTGTCCCTAAAGATAAATCCATCTGTGAAACAGATGTATGCATAATGCATCTGCCCCTATCTGCCCCTTGCCCCACAAGGGGACATGGGACTTCACTTTACAGTCGCATTAATACAGCGCCCGCGCCAGTGCAGTACAACTAACAATAATTAATAATTGTTAAAAAAAATAAATTCGATATTATGCAATTTGCTACATTAATTGTTGTATTGTTATTGTATGTTATGGAATAAGGATTACATAGTCTTGTGCTCTGACGAGGACGGTTTGCGCTCGTCTATTAAATTATTTATGGTATGTCTTTCGCGGAGGCGGTAAACATTTGGTTGGATATTGTAATATTTTAATATCGGAATATACAATGATGTGTAATTTTCTATTAATTCATCGTATATAGCTTTATATTCATTGGTTTTACGAGCTTTTTTACGACGCATTTGTTACCAATTTTTTAATTTATTTTGTGTTATTTGTTAGTGAGTTACCTTTGTTTAGTGATTTATTGAATCTGGGTGTCTCGTTGACAGTGCCAACTCGACGGTGACGTAATTTTCGAATTACTCCATAGCTTTCTGCGACTCTGCTACAATTTAGTTCTAGCGCCATCTATGTTAATTCCACCGTACTACTTCAAAGTTTCGGATAAATTGTTAGATTAGTTAATTGTTCTAATTGATAGATGGCGCAAAATTCAATAATCAATTTGTTATCATTGAATGCAATAAAATATAATAATAAATTAGGGTGTATTCAGAAAGAAAGCTTGAAACTTATAAGCGCTTATCGGCGCTTGTCAATGCTGGTTTTGACAAGCTTGTCAATGCTGGTTTTGACAAGCTGGTTTGAGCATTGACAAGCGCCGATAAGCGCATATAAGTTTCAAGCTTTCTTTCTGAATACGCCCTTAGGCAGTAGCAGCAGTAGTATATATAATAATAATTGAGGCAGTATTAAAAAGCAGTTTTGGTAAGTTTAAAAATTATAAACGGAGAGTTTAATAAATAGTTCAGCAGATATAAGCTAAGCAGTAAAGTAATCAAAAACGAGTAATTAAAATTTTTATTAAAATTAGTTCGGTCATACTTGTATACGTAGTATATTATTATTAGTCTGTGGTCATACATATCTAAAATTAAGAACTTGTTTCGTCATTACATTTCTTGAGACATTTTCAAATACATAAATTAAACAGAACATATCCAAAAGCTCGATTTCTATATGTAGGTACATAATATATTGATTGTTATTCATATTTGTTATACTTGTTTTTTGCATTCTTCTCTACAGAGAAGAGATATTAGTAGTTCAAAAAGGGACTATTCATACACACTTGTATTTAGTTAAAAATAATATTTCTTAGGTATGAAAAGGCAAAAATTGAATTGCTTTTTAGTTACTAATCACTACATAGTATAAAAAGTCGCTCTCTGTCCCTTTGTATGCTTAAATCTAAACTACGCATCGGATTTTGATGCGGTTTTTTTTTAATAGGAGTGATTCAAAAGGAAGGTTTTAGTATATAATTTATTAGGTTTTAGAAAAGCCGCGGGCGGTAAGCTAGTGTAACAATAAATAAAACTAACAATTATGATGTACCTATTAAATTTTCGGTGTTCTGTGAATATCCCCCACATAATTCTTTCGGTGTTAGATATCCCATTTATCGAGGAAGCTGGAAGGCTTATAGGCTACTAGCGGTCCGCCCCGGCTTCGCCGGTGGTACATATTTCGCAATAAAAAGTAGCCTATGTCCTTTCTCGGGTATCAAAATATCTCCATACCAAATTTCATGCCAATTGGTTCAGTAGTTTAGGCGTGATTGAGTAACAGACAGACAGAGCTACTTTCGCATTTATAATATTAGTATGGATATATCACGCTAGGCAATGCAGCAATGCGGATAGAACCGCGGGGCACATCTAGTAATATTATAAAGCTTAATTGTTTGTTTGTTTGAACGCTCTATCTCAGGAACTACCGAGGAAGGCTACTTCTCTATAAGTGATATTAGTAGCATCAAGTTAGAGTACACATAAATATATGTTTTTTTTAAGATTGGGTAAAGAATCAAATAAAACCACAGCTTAAGGTCGCATTCTGTATTCACTAATTCGAGTTCCACACATTTACAATCGATACATTCACACTACATTAAATGCAAGATACAAAATTTTACAATAAAATATGAACACATCTGCCATTTCTGGTGATATTCCCGTGAAATATACTCATTTATAATATTTTCTACAGATAAAATTGATATTACATATAATAATTTGGCGATGCATTTTTATATTATAGATAAAGGTTTAAAATATAAACATTGCCATTTTTGTCAAATTTTTTTATTACGTTCTATCTCAGACAACTAAAAATTCAACTATGTCATCTTAAACAACAAATCCGTTTCCGGAATATACAGTGATAACTTGCTTCTGCCCGTTAACTCGAACCTTCTCTTTTATTTCTTACTAGCTTACCGCCCGCGGCTTCGCCCGCTTTGTCTAAAACCTAATAAATTATATACTAAAACCTTCCTCTTGAATCACTCTATCTTTTAAAAAAAAACCGCATCAAAATCCGTTGCGTAGTTTTAAAGATTTAAGCATACAAAGGGGCATAGGGACAGAGAAAGCGAGTTTGTTTTATACTATGTAGTGATTAATGTTTTTATTTATTTTTTTCAGGATATAAAAGGTGGTGAAACAGCACTACATTTGCCTGTAAATTCAGCGAATTGTGACCTTCGTCTCATAATGGTGATATTTAAGAACATCGATCGAAAACTGTGGAAGAAACTTGCACATGTGCAAAATAGAAGGTAATAAATATTTAATATAATATAAAATTTTCGTATCAAGTAAGGTCCTACGAAACGGCTGGACCGATTGTCATGAAATTTTGGCACGCAAAGTTTAGATGCAGCAATTTTTTTTTTCTTATTTTTGGCTCTGTTTCTGTTACCTCATAACTTCCGACTGGTTGAACCGATTTTGATTATTCTTCTAACATTTGAATAGCTTTAAAATGTTAGCAATGTTAGTTACTGCTTTCGCTTGATCCCATTTTAATTTGTTTATTAAAAAAAAGACAGATTTAATTCAAACTTTGTACACTTATCAAGGATCGGTGACATTACAATAATTTCATGAGTAATTAATGTTATTAAAGCGTGTTTTTTGAAGTGAAACTTCTTTAAGCGCGTTGAGAGTAAAAGTCGCGTCATGGAAATACCGTCACGTCATGGAGTAAGGCGACAAATTTGGTACTTACCTTTAAATCTTTTCAAAGAAGTTTCACTTCTTACACGTGTACACAAATAAAATAAATAAATAAATCATTTATTGCATAAAAACAGACAAACAGAGAAAACGCAGACTCTTTTCTTTATAATATTTATTATCGAATCTTCTCAAAGAAGTTTCACTTCTGACACGTGTGTTCTTTTTGTAATTATATTTATATTAAATTGTATTTCTTTTACAGCTCGGTAACTCCACTAGAATACGCCAGGTCTGCGAGCAAATCGTCAACGAGACAAAACTTTCCCATCGAAGTGTTGGAATTCCTCAAGAAATGCCGTTAAATGTGTTAAAGACATAAATGTTTGAACATGGAATGGAACGTTTAATTCGAAATTTGAATTTCGAACGGTTTGATAAAGAACGCACAATTTTTGTGGAATTCGAAAGATGAAATTTGGAATAGATTCGAGTCTTTTTGAATGTATAGAATTTGGAATTCGAATGGAATTTTGAATTTGGAACGTAAAATATGAATGCATTCTATTTTGAAATTGGATTGTTAGTTTTTATTTTGATGAATATGAATGACATTGTATTTTTTTAATATTTTATTTGTTTATCAAAAAACAAATTGAATAAAGAGATTAATAGAAATTTGAACGGAATATTTTTTATACTTGTGTACTAAGCTTGTGTATAAATAAGTTTTAGTGTTAAAATACGAAATTAAATAAAAAGTGTAATTTTTATAAGACATATTAAAAGGAAAGTATGAATGAAGTTTTGCACAAATATGTATTTTAATATGGACCTTTTTTACTTGTAAATATATTGTATGTAAAGTAAACAAAAAATTCTTTCGGTGTTCATCATCACGCTAAAACCAACAGGAGCTGAGCAATGCGGGTAAAACCGCGGGCACAGCTTGTATTAAAATAAACTACATTCTTGTTACATTTTATACAACGTATCTATCTATTATTTTAGTTTCATCAAAATGTATTCAATAGTTTTCGTCTAAATTTGTATTTTTTTTTTTAATTTATCCTTCATATTTCTATAATAATTAGATTTATTCATAGAAAAAATTCATTTTAAAATTTTTGATTCATATACCATAAGTGCTCTTAATAAAAATAATTTTTAATCATTTTTCATAAATAAATATAATATAGTAAGTAGTACGGTTAGTTTTTTAGATATTTTAAAATATAAGTAAATTTAGGTACCTGCAATATTTTTTAAAAACTTTTAATGAAGTTAAAATTGATTCTTTTTTAGCGCAGTCGGTTGTGTTTTTTTAAACTATGATCTCTAGTTAGGTTTTTTGATCTGAAATAAAGGTTTTAAAGTTTCTGATGGATTTTTTTTAATATTTTTTTTGTAAAAAATATAGTATTGGTAGCACAAAGTTAGAGACATTTTAAAGTGAAAATTTTTAATACATCGTCTCAAACTTTTTGGTCTGTGTAGCGCATGTCGCGTGACGCACGATACGTACGATAATTATCGTACAAATACGATAATTTTTAGTTAAATGTCTATAGTGTGAAAAAAAGTTTCACTTTTACCGAGGTTTCATAAAACCACACAACATTTTTTCTTTTTGACAAATATAATGAAAATCCATCATCTACTTTTATTGATGTATTTTAACTTAAGCATAATATTTTTGTAGGTTTTGGTTAGCTTAACTTGCCTATAACTTGATATTACGGTTATAACTTAGGGTTTAATTAAGTTACATAACAATTTGATAAGAAACAGTTTTAATTCCCACTTTTTCTAAAAACTCCGTCACTCCAAAATGGCTTGACCGATTTTAAGACACTTTGTGTATTTGATAGGTCGTGATTTGATAAGAATGATATCGTATTGCCGCTGTATCCCCCATTTTTATAATAAAATTTTATATTTTACATTTAATTCTTAAGTTTGAGAAGAGAAATAAATAAATCTTCTATAAGATTAAAATATCAAATTAACGATTTTATTTTAAGATACACGTAAAAAAATTAAAAAATAAGTGTTATTATTAAGTTGAAAGTCATAAAATTTTTATACATAATATAATACTTATGTATGTATATTAATCTAGTATTTGGCATTTTTGTAAAAAAAAAATCTTATGCCGGGTCTAATTATTGTATTCAATATAATATTGAGTTTGAAAGATGTTTTTTATTTATAAATTTATTCACAAAATAATAATAAGCACATCTTTTTATATACTTGTACCAAACATTGCCTTATTTAACGGTAAAACTGTAAAATCAACTAAGATTTTTTTATAAAAGCGCGTGTGTGCTTAGGTATCTTACGTTTCAGAAGTGAAACTTCTTTCGTTTTCAAAGATAAACCCGCATAGTTCCCGTTCCCGTGGAATTTCCGGGATAAAACCTATGTGTGCTAAATTTCATTGTAATCGGTTCAGTAGTATTTGCATGAAAGTGTAACAAATATACATACATCCATCCTCACAAACATTTATAATATTAGTAGGATAAGATTCCTTAGGCGATAGTAGGCCACACTAGTAATTATTTGATTATAATTTCTTTGCTGTGTCAAAATCTATCTAAAATATTACTCGACTGCAAGAAAGAGGGTTATGTTTTGATTGTATTTGTTATGGAAATCCACGGAATTTCAAAAAAAGCTGAAAGCTGCTTTCATGAAATTTGGTATGGAGATATTTTGATACCCGAGAAAGGACATAGGCTACTTTGTATCCCGGGAAAATGACGCAATATCGGAAATCCCACGGGAGCGGGAACTATGCGGGTTTTTTTTTGGCTGCGCGGGCGAAGCCGCGGGCGGAAACTAGTATATTAATATTTTTAAGTACATCTCAAGCGTATTCCGCAGACAACTAATATACATATTACATAATATATGTATTTATAAAATTACATTACCTATTTCTACTTATAAATTCTATTCAACATTCTTGTTGTTAAATCTGTAAATTTTTGATCAATAAATATTTTTTTTATAAACTGTGTGTTTTATTTATAGTAGGTATACCTTACCTTACTAGTAACATAGGTAAGTATTTAAATTTAAGATTACTAATACCTAATACAATGTAGAGGGGAAAGAATGAATATAAAAAACGTTTAATTAAATCTATACTATTAAAATTATAAAGCTGACGAGTTTGTTTGAACGCGTTCCCAAGAACTAGTGGTCCAATTTGAAAAAAAATTTCGGTGTTAGATAGGCTCCCAATTTATCGAGGAAGGCTATCTAACACCGAAGCTAAGGCTATATTATATTATCATCACGCTAAGACCAATAGGAGCGGAGCAATGCGAGTAAAACCGCGGGGCATATCTAGTTTTCAATATAAAGTGTACCTAGTCAATGAAAATGATCCACTGTTTGCTACTATTCATTGACCGCCTCCTTGGTACAGTGATTGACGTGTGAGCGTAGAACCGAGAGGTCCTGGGTTCGATTCCCGGTGGAGACGAGGAAAAAAAATGTCTCGGTCTGACTGGACAGAGAAGGCTGATCACCTACTTGTCCCTAAAGATAAATCCATCTGTGAAACAGATGTATGCATAATGCATCTGCCCCTATCTGCCCCTTGCCCCACAAGGGGACATGGGACTTCACTACAGTCGCATTAATACAGCGCCCGCGCCAGTGCAGTACAACAAACAATAATTAATAATTGTTAAAAAAAATAAATTTGTTATTATGCAATTTGCTACATTAATTATTGTTGTATTGTTATTGTATGTCAGGGTTTACAGAGTCTTCTGCTCTGACGAGGACGGTTTGCGCTCGTCTATTAAATTATTTATGGTATGTCTTTCGCGGAGGCGGTAAACATTTGGCTGTATATTATAATATTTTAATATCGGAATAAACAATGATGTGTAATTTTCTATTAATTCATCGTATAGAGCTTTATATTCATTGGTTTTTCGAGCTTTTTTACGACGCATTTGTTACCAATTTTTTAATTTATTTTGTGTTATTTGTTAGTGAGTTACCTTTGTTTAGTGATGTATTAAATCTGGGTGTCTCGTTGACAGTGCCAACTCGACGGTGACGTAATTTTCGAATTACTCCATAGCTTTCTGCGACTCTGCTACAATTTAGTTTTAGCGCCATCTATGTTAATTCCACCGTACTACTTCAAAGTTTCGGATAAATTGTTTGATTAGTTAATTGTTCTAATTGATAGATGGCGCAAAATTCAATAATCAATTTGTTATCATTGAATGCAATAAAATATAATAATAAATTATTATGATAGAGGCAGTAGTAAAAAGCAGTTTTGGTAAATTTATAAATTATAAACGGAGAGTTTAATAAATAGTTCAGCAGTTAAAAGCTAAGCAGTAATGAGTAAAGTAATCAAAAGTGAGTGATTAAAAATTTTATTAAAATTAGTTCGGTCATACATATCTAAAATATATATGCTAAAATTAAGAACTTGTTTCGTCATTACATTTCTTGAGACATTTTCAAATACATAAATTAAACAGAACATATCCAAAAGCTCGATTTCTATATGTAGGTAACTACATAATATAATGATTGTTATTCATATTTGTTATACTTGTTTTTTGCATTCTTCTCTACAGAGAAGAGATATTAGTAGTTCAAAAAGGGACTATTCATACACACTTGTAATAAGTTAAAAATAATATTTCTTAGGTATGAAAAGGCAAAAATTGAATTGCTTTCTACTAATCACTACATAGTATAAAAAGTCGCTCTCTGTCCCTTTGTATGCTTAAATCTTTAAAACTACGCATCGGATTTTGATGGTTTTTTTTAATAGATAGAGTGATTCAAAAGGAAGGTTTTAGTATATAATTTATTAGGTTTTAGAAAAGCCGCGGGCGGTAAGCTAGTGTAACAATAAATAAAACTAACAATTATGATGTACCTATTAAATTTTCGGTGTTCTGTGAATATCCCCCACATAATTCTTTCGGTGTTAGATATCCCATTTATCGAGGAAGGCTATATATCACGCTAAGCAATGCAGCAATGCGGATAGAACCGCGGGGCACATCTAGTAATATTATAAAGCTTAATAGTTTGTTTGTTTGAACGCTCTATCTCAGGAACTACTGGTCCGATTTGAAAAATTCTTACGGTGTTAGATAGCCCATTTAACGAGGAAGGCTACTTCTCTATAAGTGATATTAGTAGCATCAAGTTAGAGTACACATAAATATATATTTTAAGATTGGGAAAGAATCAAATAAAACCACAGCATAAGGTCGCATTCTGTATTCACTAATTCGAGTTCCACACATTTACAATCGATACATTCACACTACATTAAATGCAAGATACAAAATTTTACAATAAAATATGAACACATCTGCCATTTCTGGTGATATTCCCGTGAAATATACTCATTTATAATATTTTCTACAGATAAAATTGATATTACATATATTAAACTAGAAAAAATATCATATTATACGTCAAAAGGTATAGATAGGTTACCAAAACAACATTCGATCTTATAAATACACTAAGGGTCAACTCACACCAAAAGAGCGGCGAAGGGCAGCGAAGCGGAGCGCAGTTTCCGTGTCATATGAATTTTAACTTTAATTTCATTTCTATAATACTTATTATAGCATGCGACTTCTCACGCAGTCGGTTTATGGAATTCCCCGGAATTCACACGCGACTCGTTCGAGTTTCTCAGGCGATTATAAGTTTTATAGACAATAAAGTAAAAATTCATATGACACGGAAACTGCGCTCCGCTTCGCTGCGCTTCGCCGCTCTTTTGGTGTGAGTCGACCATACCGCACACACGATTAGTCAAAGTGAGATGGCATGATCCAACTGTCGTTAGAAAGAGACACAAAGTAAATTGTGGCTAATTGGCCACATTCCGACGTGTCACTTGCGCTAATAATCAATCTATACCTTTTTACTTATAATATTTGATAGCATCAAGTTTGCATTACAAGTCAATAATCGTGCAAACTGCGCAAATTCGATTCAAAAATATATCGACCGTTTTGACTATCTAGGTACATGAAAATGAAAATGATGGAAAATGCAATAAAAATACAAGTTATATAATAAAAAAATGTACTTAAAACCTAAATTAAGCCAAATAGCCAACTTATTATACTAAATACAGCACATTGATGTTACAGTCTCTTTCTATCTTGAATAAATTACCCTTAGTTAGAGAGAGATGGCACGACTATGCGACCAAATTTTTAAGTTAACACCCCTCTCGCTCTAACAAAGTCTAATTGTATGCGATAGAAAGAGATAGCATTACACATTTTAAAGATCGTCACTTATACAATATTTAGTAAATCGAATTGAAATTAAATTATACATATGCGATATCAAAATTATCATCGAAAATGACTTTCCGCCAATATTATCCATAAGATATTATCACAGAGTAGCAATATATATTTTATTTTATTATATTAAACTCCTGCTTTGAGCTGACCATTTTAAAAAATAAATTAACTACAGATAACGAAACGCAAGCAAACGAAAAAACATACACACGCCACATAAGGTGATTTTTTATACATTAGTGTTACAATTATTATGAAAAAAAAAATTTTTTTGAGATCGTTTTTTTATGATTTTTTTTCAATTTATATTTATTTTTTTGTCATTTATATATTTATACTTTTACGAAATAAGTATGAATATTAAACGCTAAATTAAAAATAAGTTTTTTTGTTTGTTTGTTTTTTTTTGCATCACGAATTACTAAACCCGGCCGAGATTAATCGATAACAATATACAATTGATGTTTTTCTCAATCGTTAAAAAAATCGGTGGACATTTTTTTATTCTCGTAAATATGCATTCACATGTCTTAAGTATTATACTTACATCTAGAAAATATGGAATATTTAGTTATTTTTATTTATTATTATTTTTTTTTGAACATTTTCACTTACAAAAATCATCACAGTTAAGCTATGGGCCAGAGCAATGTTCGTTTTGTATCAACTTACCGACGACAGATCACATTTTTTTTATATATATTAATTAACTATAAAGACGTAAATACATAAAAACTACCTATTATTAGCACAATTTTAGTGGCCTTGAACGAAAAGTATTAAAAAATATTTAAAAAAAAACTACGCTAATACAGTGAAATGTCGTCGACAACCGACCTAATGTAGATTTTATCTAAAAAAATTACAATAATTAATAAAGCTATATACTGATAAAAACTAAAAAACGACCATTGCCCTTGCGGATGCAATTATTAAAAAAAAAAAGTTAAAAATAATACATTTATTAACCGGTTCCATATTCAAACATGTCAATTTCACGCTGCCCTTTATTAAATTAGAATTAAATCATTTCGATCACGGAATTTTGAATATTCAAAAGTGGGATCTCGACATTATTAATTATTATTTATTATTACAACTTTTATACGAAAGCATCTTTTCAATTTCGCGCCAACGACATTTGAAATAGAACGCTCTAGTCACATTCCTTAGCCTGATTCTTAAAAAAAAAAACAAATTCGTTCATTAATTTTTTTTATTCAAATTACATACAGCCAGTTAACAATTATTTTTTTCGTAATTAAAAAACCAATTGACAGCTAACTTTTTTTTTTTAATTAAAATAGTAAACAGCCAGTTTATAAACCAATGCTTGTTTATTATTTTTTTTATGCTTAAATATTTAAGAACGAATTTGCTTTTCCCTCGACATGTTCCCGCCAAATTTAAATAAAGAACAAGTGTTGAGTTTGATTTTTTTTTTTATTTTTTTTTTATTTATGCTATGCTAGTTGTCGCAGTACACAGGCAGTACGGGGCTTCTCGGCCAATCGGATGTCTCTTCGCATTCGCTGCTTTCGCTTCCGGTTCTAGAAAGAAAAATGTTTTTAATTTATTAAAAAAAATGTAGGCTGATGCAAAATGGGGATTTCGATCAAAAACTTTGAATAAAAAAATTTGAATGTTCCACTATGCTTGTTGCAAAATAATCTTCTCTGTATATACCATACTCTACGGCTAGCCTACGAAATGGCTGTACCAATTTCATAAAACTTGTGTGTATTGGTAGGTCTGAGAATCGAACATCTATTTTTCACACCCCTTAGTGAGAAAAGTAACAAACATAATATAATATAATCTATACTAATATTATAAAGCTGAAGAGTTTGTTTGTTTGAACGCGCTAATCTCAGGTACTACTGGTCCGATTTGAAAAATTTTTTCGGTGTTAGATAGCCCATTTATCGAGGAAGGCTATAGCTATATATCATCACGCTAAGACCAACAGGAGCGGAGCAATGCGAGCAAAACCGCACAGCACAGCTAGTTACAAATAATTACCTGTTTCTTACGGGCGTAGAGTCGACAGCGAAGTGTTGTTCCTCGATCGTTGGCAGCATCGATGTAAGTTTGTCTGTTGGACGTAGCACCTGTGTGCAAAAAGTTTTATTAGAATGTGCTCAGCAATTTCGTGTCGTAATAATACGTGCGTAATATTTGTTTTTTTTTGTTGAGAAAATTAAATTGAGAAAAAACTTCTTTAGCACCGTTGCCGATTTCGGTTGTAAGTCATTATGTACATATACGAAAAAGCGAGTTCTCCTTTGATATGCTAGCTGTTGGTTCCTATGGTGTCTTGCGCGCGGTATCCGCGCTTAGGTTGTTGAGGAAGTGATTATGAGGAAGAGGAATTTTTTATTTTATTTTTGAGGATGAGGAACCCAAAATATTGCGGAACTTCCGCATTATGAGGAAGCGGAAGAGGAATCCTCAACAAACCTAATCCGCGCCGCGTGATCCTCGTTGCCATGGCGACAGCGCGGCCCGCTAACTATTACTATTATGCACAACAGAAGATCGGTTGCTATAGCAACCGCGCGCCCCCCACTCGTTACCATGGCAACTCCCCACTTACAATCTAAAGCCAACACCACACACCTTGCGCATGCACGAGTTGTGCAGTGTCAAAGCGCGCTGATTGCTAATAGTCAGGTCGGTTACTGCTCGATGCTTGTTAGCCCGTTGCTATGGTAACATAAAGCTATCACCGGTTCCCTGCTACCGCTGCCCGTTGCACGCGTTGCTATGGTAACATAAAGCTATCACCGGTTCCCTGCTACCGCTGCCCGTTGCACGCGTTGCTATGGTAACATAAAGCTATCACCGGTTCCCTGCTACCGCTGCCCGTTGCACGCGTTGCTATGGTAACATAAAGCTATCACCGGTTCCCTGCTACCGCTGCCCGTTGCACGCGTTGCTATGGTAACATAAAGCTATCACCGGTTCCCTGCTACCGCTGCCCGTTGCACGCGTTGCTATGGTAACATAAAGCTATCACCGGTTCCCTGCTACCGCTGCCCGTTGCACGCGTTGCTATGGCAACTAAAGCTATCACCGGTTCCCTGCTACCGCTGCCCGTTGCACGCGTTGCTATGGCAACTAAAGCTATCACCGGTTCCCTGCTACCGCTGCCCGTTGCACGCGTTGCCATGGCAACTAAAGCTATCACCGCACGTTGCACGTCCGCTCTCTAGAGCTGTCACACGAATAGTATTGCTATTGCACATGGTAACCAAGTGGCGCCCGGTTCAGGGGCCTTAGACAAAGTAACAATTACAAAACGATAACGAAGTTAGAAATCGCAAAAATGTATGGGATTGACATACGCCGCGTTAGATCACGTGGTCTATCTAATGTCAATCCCATACATTTTTGCGATTTCTAACTTCGTTATCGTTTTGTAATTGTTACTTTGTCTAAGGCCCCTTGTTACAGACGCTTCCCACGCTGCATTCGGCACCCGTTGCCATAGCAACGCCTCACCCCTAACCACCTAACATAAGAGCACCACCACACACCTTACGGGTCCGCTCGCTGAGCCGCCACACGAGCCGCTGCCGCTGCACGGCCGCACCTCGAGCCTCGTACCGCGCCAACACGCTGCGGAAACGCGTACGAACCGCCACTAGGGACGCGTCGCTCATCTGAAATGGCATAACAGTTGTTATAGTGAAACGGAAAAGTGACATTATATATAAATAACTAGAGGTCCGCCCCGGCTTCGCCCGTGGTACATATTTCGCAATAAAAGGTAGCCTATGACCTTTCTCGGGTATCAAAATATCTCCATACCAAATTTCATGCAAATTGGTTCAGTAGTTTAGGCGTGATAGAGTAACAGACAGACAGACAGAGTTACTTTCGCATTTATAATATTAGTATGGATAAGGAACGCATCGCTCATAGCGCGACCGTACCACTATGAGAGACGCGTTGCTTATCTGAAGTGGCATTCAAATTGTTATAATCGAACGTTAAAATAACATTATTTAGGTTAACAATCTAAATATATCATAGTGTGCATAAAATACAAAACAGAGATTTTGCAATGCCACAATTGCTAGAGAGAAAGTACTGTTAATAATCTTAATAGAAAAATTTACTCAAAGAACAAAAATCCATTCGTTTCGAAAAGAAAAATATGACCTGAAAATTAGCTTGATAGACCCCAGGATTTCAAAATATAAAAACTACTGTTATATTTTAAAAATTAAATTATCTATAATATAAAAATGAATCCCAGAATGTGTTGGTAAGCGCATAACTTTAGAACAGCTGAACCGATATCTTTAATTCTTTTTTTATTATATTCCTTGAAGTACGAGGATGGTTCTTATGTAGAGAAAACGTGAAAATGTACCACGGGCGAAGTCGGGGCGGACCGCTAGTTATAAATAATTGCTATAATACTCACATGACAATACGCCTGCAGTTGCGCGGCGAATTCATACAAGCAATACGCCTCCTCCGGTACGGGACCACCTTCTCTACTCCACTCTACGAGGTCCAATTCTGAAATATGTCATGAAAAAATAAATAAACATTGTCTGTCTGTCTTACTACAAAAAATTTTAGACAGGGTTGAACTTTGAGCGCGGGTTTTCTATAATCTGGTTCCGTATTTCACATAGACAACTTTTAAAGTGACAATTCCCTGGTTTTAACCTCAAAATATGCTTGTATGTTTCTCTGTCTGTCTAATATTTGCATGATAGACGAATTAACGGTATGTATAGTTCTTTTTTTGTTTGTCTGCCTATCTTTCACATCGCAAAAGACCGATTCTATGATGATTTTTTTTGTCTGGAGAAAGTTATTAGTGTATTCAGAATTATTGTGAGCTCAATAAAAAGAAAATATTTCTATACTAGCTTTTCACCCGCAGCTTTGCCCACGTAGTCAAAACACGCATAGTTCCCTTTCCCGTGAGATATTTTGTGTGACTATCCTATGCGTTAATCCAAGTTACCCTCTGTGTGTGCCATATTTCATGAAAATCGGTTCCTCAGTATTCGCAACAAATCTTCTCTTTATAATATACTAGCTTTCCGTCCGCTTTGTCTAAAACCTAATAAATTATCTAAAAAAAAACCTCCCTTTTGAATCACTCTAACTACTAAAAAAACCGCATCAAAATCCGTTGCGTAGTTTGAAAGATTTAAGTATACATAGGGACAGAGAAAGCGACTTTGTTTTATACTATGTAGTGACGTATAGACAAAAAAACTCACCTAACTGATGGTACAATATAACCAACGCCAGTTCACTGCTCCTCGCGTTAACACACTCTGCGTCACAAACTGCTATCTCCAGCAGTTTCATTAGCTTCTCTTCGGATAGCGGCTGCAAGAGAGAGAATATGTTATTTATTTTATTTTAAACACTTTATTGTGCTGCCAACATAACAAAAGTAGGTACAATAGAACTTAAACTAGTACAAGCAACACGGAGGGCGGCCTTATTACTAACAAGTAATCTCTTCCAGGCAACCAACAGACTGTGTGAAAAACAATATTACTACAGCGGAGGTAGGTAGGTATGTTATTGTAGTGATATTATATTTATTATGATATGTATGGGGAACATGTAATCTATACTATAATATTATAAAGCCGAAAGAGTTTGAACATGCTAATCTCAGGAACTACTGGTCCGATTTGAAAAATTCTTTCAGTTTTAGAAAGCCCATTTATCGAGGTAGGCTATAGACTATATATCATTAGGCTAAGACCCACAGGAGCGGATCCAAGCCGGTGAAACCGCGGAGCGCAGGAATTATGTAATATGGGAAATTTGTCTGGTTAGTTTTTACAGCTAATTCAAAGCTGACTTGAGTGACATTTGGCATGTAAAATTTGTATTAAAACAATAAGACATGTTGTTATTAGCCATTTTTAATGAAATTAAATACAGAAGTAGTATTAGTAGTTGGTATAGCGCTGTTGGTATACCAATGCTTCATTAGAGCGCGCGAGCGCGCCGTCTACATAATGGAGCGCAATAGCATTGACTCGCGCATGTAACCATGGCAACCGCCCTTCCTCTAAGGGGCTGTCCATTAATCACGTGAGGCTCGAAAGGAGGGGAGGGGTCCATCAAAAAATCACGAAATATCACCAGGGGGAGGGGGGGTAAAGTAATATATCACGTGTATTTATTTTTTCGGCAAGCGCGTGATACTCAACCGAAAAGCGGCGTTACATGTATTTATTTTTAGTCAAACGCGTACAACTTTTTCGCATTTCTTTCAATATAATTTATGTCATCCAAAAACAAACTGCAATCTTTCTGTCTACCTCTGAACGTTTATTGTACCTAATCTTTAATTTTCTATAATAAAATTAGATGATAGATACTTATTTCAGTATTTTTTTATAAATTAAAAAATAGATTCTTTGCAGGTACGAAAAAATACACGTGATATAGGGGGGAGGGGTAGTCTTAAACCTCGCCACCTCACCACGTATCACCAAGGGGGAGGGGGGGTCAAAAAATGCCAAAAAAACATCACGTGATTAATGGATGGCCCCTAATAGAGCGCAATAGCCGCAGCGCGCGCCACGTTGTGTAACCATAGCAACCAAGCAACCATAAGCGCGCGCCAGCGCGCCATCACTACAACAGCTGTTGCGCGGCCGCCATGTTTTTTTACCATTGCAACGAAACTCGTTACCATAGCAACGCGCCCCGTTACCATAGCAACGCACTTTGTCACCATGACAACGCATAACTACGTCTACATAAACGTATTATAGCAATGTATACTCACAGGGCACACCCCCATCTCCCGTGCAGCGACCACCACGATGCCGCGCAGCAAGCGCAGCCAGCGAGCTGCAGTCAGCGCCCCGCCACTGGCCAGTGCCAGCTTGTCCCGTACTACACGCGACATGCGGGCCACGTCACCGGACGTGCACGCCGATTGGGATACTGATACTGTCGACGTGAGATAAAATAATTAGTTTAACTGTACACGGGAATAATGTTAAACACATAGCAATATTAAAGTTGAGCTATAAGTTGAGCTGTTAAGGCTGTGCAATAAATCAATATTGCAATCAGTGTATACATCATCATCATCATCATCATCAGCCCATATACGTTCCCACTGCTGGGACACGGGCCTCCTATGAGGGTACAGGCCATAATCCACCACGCTGGCCAAGTGCGGGTTGGCGGATGACACAACATAATTACTATAAGAAATAACATCTTTCTACTTATAGTTAAAATTGTAGTATGAAAATAAAAATCTGGCTACAAATCACTAAACTATGATAAAAAAATACTATGGAAAAGGATCACAGGGCCTTCTAATTTTGCTTAAAACTAAAACTTATTCTTTAGCAGATAGCCTATATGTTGAACCGAACTGTTAGTAATATTCATGTAAAATTTGAAGTAATTTCACGCAGTACTTTTTGAATATAGCCCGGACACACATTTAGACCAACAAACAAAAAAATCTATATTATTGGCTTCAATATTTGTAGATCTCACCCCAAGTATTCTTTTAAAAAATATTCAATGTACCGTTTTGACATTCCTGCGATTTTATTATATGTATAGATCCTACAATAGTAATCTATACTAATATTATAAAGCTGAAGAGTTTTTTTTTGTCTGAACGCGCTAATCTCGGGAACTACTGGTCCGACTTGAAAAATTCTTTCGGTGTTAGATAGCTCATTTATCGAGGAAGGTATAGGCTATATATCGTCACGCTACGATCAAGGGAAGAGGAGTCACGGGGGTGAAACCGCGCGGAGCAACTAGTATAAATATAAAAACAAAAACTTACCCAACTCCTCAACGCTAACGTTGCGCGCCTGCTTATGCTCCTCAGCGTATTCGTCGATAGCGATGTTCATACACGACACAGTGATGCAGGGCACGTGGCACGGGCGCACCTTCATTTTCGTTAGGAACCTGGAATTGAGGAAATAAAGATAAATAAAACTATAATAAATACTAGCTTACCGCCCGCGGCTTCGCCTCGTTTCTATCTATCAAGTTGTTCTATCTAAACTATCCTATCTCTCAAGTTGGATCGAACTGCACATGGTGTGCGAATTTTATTATAATCGGTTAAGTGGTTTAGGAGTCCATTGAGGACAAACATTGTGACACGAGATTTATATATATTAGAAGAAAGATGGGAAAATCTACACTATCTATACCTACCAATATTATAAAGAGGAAAGGTTTGTAATTATGTATGTATGTATGTGTGGTTTTCACGCATAAACCTCTCAACCGATTTTGATGAAATTTGGCACAATCTTTAGACCCTGAGAAAGAACATAGGCTATCTTTTATTGCAAAATATGTACCACGGGCGGCTTTGTTTGTTTCAACGCGCTAATCTCTGGAACTACTGGTCCGATTTGAAAAATTATTTCGGTGTTAGATAGCCCATTTATCGAGGAAGGCTATAGGGTATATTATATATCATCACGCTAATACTAACAGGAGTGGAGCCACGGGGATGAAACCGCACGGAACTGCTAGTCATGAATATATATTGTGGGCAGAGTTTAGGATCGGACAATTTTTGAGCGAGATTGCATTTTTTCTGATTGTATACGAATTTGTGATATTTATAGATCTCGTATGTTTTATTGTTGTGGTTTTTGAATGTGTGTGTTAATCTTTTTTGTGTGGTTTTCAAATGTGTGTTTGTCTAATGTTAAATATAAATATATTGCACTCACCGGTCAAACAGACTAACGGCACTTATCAACACGTCGGTCGGCAAATCGAACCACACCTTGAGACAGCGCAGCACGTGCGCAGCGCCGTCCCGTGCGCCTATCGTCACCTCGCCGTTCTATCGGAAACGGTTCAGCGGTTAGCGGGTTTTGTGTAATAGTGAAAAAATGATGGGATAAAATATAAGTGATACTTGAGACTTAAGAAGTATGTAAGAAATTAAACTTTAAATGAAGTTTTAAAATAAATAAATATTTTAGGACAATTTTCACACACGGCACAATCTGATTCCATACTAAGCTTTCGCTTGTGTTATGGAAACCAGATGGCTGATAAACATACATATATAATTTTAAATAAATACTTATATAGATAATTGACACCCAGACACAGAGCAAGCATCTATGTTCATCACACAAATATTTGCCCCGGTTGGAAGGCAAGGCAACTACAAACCGAGCCAACCGGTCAGTCCGAAATAATTATGACAAAACCAACATTACGACCAAAGACAAACATACAAACCTGCCAAAGACTCACTCTATACCATTTGACACTTTCTCTTAACAATCATATACAAGTACCTACTATTGGGTTATGTAAATTTGCATACATACGGTATAATATTGCGTTAGGTCACAGCTAGATAGTTGAGTTTATTAAATAAGCAGGCGAAATAATCATTTTTAACAAGATATTAAACCTTCAAATTATCAGAACTAAACAAAGATTGATGGGACCAACTGGAAGCTACTTTAAAATACAAAATAGTGGCACCAAAATCGGTGACTCACACGAATGTTCTGAAGACACAAACCAACAAAATTGAGAGCCTCCTTTTTGAAGTTGGTTGAATATATTATTTCTTAGCCAAGCCTACATAATACAGGACGATTATACACAATCCTAGCTGATTCTAGACGATTTTAGTAGACCCTAGACAGCTCTAGACGCTTCTAGTGGATTCTAAACAAAACTAGACGACCCTTGATGATTCTGTTTCTAGACGATCCCCTACAAAATTCAACACGATTCTAGACGATCCTACACCATTCTACACACTTCTAGAACATTCCACGCACCTCCGACTCGTGCGGCAAGCCCAACCTCGGCTGGAACTTGCCCTCCATCTGCAGGTACTCGTTGAGCGTCGCGTACATCGCTGACGGATCGTCGCACTGCACTTGTTGCTGTTGCTGTGTAGGCGACGCTACCGTCTGCTGCTGCTCGGCTGCCTCCGGCTGCCCCGCGCCCGCTCTCAACATTCGGTCGGGTTGCGCGAGCGGAGGGTGAATCGGCACCTGGAATGCGATCTAATGTGTTAATTATTGTGGTATTAAAGGTGCTTAATTTGGAAATATATATATGGTACATACATAAATATAAAGTTTACTTGTGTTAAAATTTACGCGACTTTTATACACTAGCTGCTCCGCGCGGTTTCACCCCCGTGGCTCCACTCCTGTTGGTCGTAGCGTGATGACCTATAACCTTCCTCGATAAATGGGCTATCTAACACCGAAAGAATTTTTCAAATCGGATCAGTAGTTCCCAAGATTAGCGCGTACAAACAAACAAACAAACTCTTCAGCTTTATAATATTAGTAAATATTAATAATTGCTCCAACTATTCGAACATTTAACACGGGCCGACGTGACAATTAATTTACCTAAGTATGTAATTTATCGTGTTTTGAATCTGTTAATTTTTAAACATAATAATAATACATAACTTCTCTATCACACACTAACCGAAAAGACCATAATATTATTATGTGCTCTGAAATCTGAAAGTCTTAAAATGATTCTAGAAAATTCCACGCAAAATATATCGAGAATTTACTAAACAAACACCATGTTATCATTTGATAATACTGTCATGTTAAAACTTCCTCGTATTAAAAGCTTCAAGGGTTTCCTTCCGAAAATAAATACGTATCAAATATCTGAGTCGCAATAATGCATATTTCTATGTTTTCATTTTAACCACTACATAGGTAATTTATTGAACATTTTATACAGTTTTGTGAAAATAATATAATGAATTCCTGCTTGTTTAAACGTTTTGTAAACACTTTTGCTGTTATAAACTAGTAGCAGTAAACTTTGTTCCTCACTACGTAACATCTATCATGTATTCAAACACATCGAAATCGGTTTATCACTTTGTGATATACCTAACAAAACAGGGTAATTACTTTCTTATTTTCAACATCAGTAATTACTATTTACGCAAAGAAAATGAGTTTAAAAATATAAATATAACAACAAAACAATACCCAAATAAATTGAAATCTTTAACAAAAACAAATTTGCCTTCAACGATCGGCCAATCAGAATCGCGTATACAACATGTACTTACGGCCATCGAACCCCCTATTGACGTGAAACATATGTTCCGATATACGGTCAGTAACCCTAACAACCGAAATTATGTACGAATTTTATACAATTTTATAATGTATTGTTTTAATTAATACGTGGGAGCGTGTGAGATAAGGTTTTTCCCGGATAAAACGGTATTAATATCACGAAAAAATGGTTTAAAATTTATCAAGTTTTCCGATTTGAAACGGTCAAAAAGGGGAAACTAATATTTTATTTAAATTTTTATATTATTATTATTATTCATGTTAGAGCAAGCAAAGACAGGTGCACCAGCCTATGTTATGCTATGTGCGAAATCTAAAAAATCTTCTTTATAATATTAGAAGAGAATGAATTTTAATTTTTTGCTTGTTTATTATGATCCATGTCAAAAAATATTTAAAATCCATACTTAATATTATAAATGCGAAAGTAAATCTGTCTGTCTGTCTGTTACTCAATCACGCCTAAACTACGGAACCAATTTTCATGAAATTTTGTATGGAGATATTTTGATACCCGAGAAAGGAGTTGCACATAGCATGGTTTTTCTTTGACTGCGCGGGCGATGCCGCGGGTGGAAAGCTAGTACATTTATAAATGTACATATTTACTGAATAAAGATATTAAATAAAATAAAGATATTGTTTATCCCGTCGACCCTAGGGAAGTCAGGGGGCCGTATTATGATGAACGCAATCCTACAACTCAATTTAACTCATCTTCTTCAAAAAAAAAAAAAAAAAAATCTAAATATCACACAATTTTGTATGTACATCTCATAACAATTAGTTTCAACAGCACATATTTCGTAATCGCACATAATTTGGCCGACAGAGGTCACCAGTGTTGTAACGTGAAGCAATCTATGCTCTTATCAGTGTATGAGATGAATATAATTGTGTTTTATAAGTCAGGGATAAATATTTCTAAAAGATTTTCGATTTGCAGTTATTCAACACGCTATTATTAGCTTCACCTGTAATCATAGATACTTATATTATAAAGCTGAAGAGTTTGTTTGTTTGAACGTGCTTATCTCGGTAACTACTGGTCCGATTTATTTCGGTGTTAGATAGCCCATTCAACGAGTAAGGCTATGGGCTATTTATCATCTCGATAAGACCAACAAGAGCAGAGTACTGCGCGTAAAACCGGGGAACACAGCTAGTACATACCAAACTTCAAGTACATATTTAACTCACACGTGAATTCGCAACTATGTATAATACACTATTATTTTCGTAAACTCATACATTTATGTATGTCTATTGTGCTAGCGTTCTACATATTTAGTTTTTGTTGCTCAATTATACGCAAATTATACTTGAATGAATGTTGATGGTGTTTTTGTAAGTTGGGAGTTATAAGTAACGTAGTATATTAAGGGCTGATTTTTCAATCCTTGTTTAAAACTTATTCATCGAATAACATACTAAACTACCATTTCAAAAATGTATTCTTATTGTCCGTATTTGACAGTTTTACAGGAATTACAGGTGACATTTTAAAAATAATGTTCGTGTAATACTTTATTGGACGGATAAATTTTAACCAAGGATTGAAAAATCGGCCCTAATTTATTAAAAATTGATCAGTGGTAGATACAGTTATAAAAATCTAGACACTACGACATAGATTCATATATAAAGATATTGATAATATACGTATAGATACACATATAAATACCGATTCAAGCAAAGATTAAGTATGTAAGATATTGTTATAGATATACATAGGTATACAGCAAAGAAAACTCACCAAAGTGCGTTGGCTGTAGCAAACAACGTCGCTCGTCTGGTCACTCGCCAGCTGTTGCCAGCCGTTGCCAGTTGTTGCTTGTTGTTGCCGGCTGTTGCCACTCGCCGATCCCCCCACGGCCCGTCCTCCCGTCGTATGCAGCGACCGGGCGCGGAGGCCCTAGTACCTGGCGAGAGAGCTCCCGTCAAACGGTGCGCGTGCGTCGCTCGCTTGCGTAGCGCGTGCACGGCGCGGGGGTTCACGGGAATTTTGGGGGTCCGTGGGAATTTAGGGGTTCACAGGAACTTGGGGGTTCACAGGAACTTGGGGGTTCGTGGAAATATGGCTTCAAGAACGTGGTAGACGTGTGCGTCGGTAGAGGAACTATCGATGCTTTGTCAGCAATGATAGTAGATCTAGGATAAATTGGAGATTCTTTGGTTTGAGATAAGGTAATATGGTTAGGTCGGGACGTCACAAAGGACAACAAGGTTACCGGGTGCAATGTCTTGTTGAAAGACGATTGCCCAGCCGCCTTAGCTCTCTTACACCAGTAATGACAACCGTGGTTGAACACAGATTGCAGGGCGCAATGCTCACAAAAAATACAAATGCGAGCACACTTGTGTGTTTAAAGAAACAAAAACGCCACGGTCTATCCCTTGACCCGCTTTAGTATACACCGGGTGTGAGACACCCTTAATACTATATTTTTTTGTGAACCGTCGAAGGTTCGTCGCTACTCGCGATTTGGGTCTCTTCAAAGGGATGCGCTACAAATGTATTGTAGCAGATTTCTAAATAAATTTACCTGTAAATAAAGTTATGTTAATATGCGAAAATTACAATGTGTGCATGCTTTTACAACCAAGTGGGCGCAACCAGTGTCATTTTGGTGAATGCTTTTTCTAGAGATTTTGCTATAGAAAGAAACGGAATGATTTATAATTCTCTAATGCAACTTCATAATGCTTTCTCTTTTACTCTTGCACATTTTGGCATAAGATAAAATGAAACAGAAGTATTTTTGATCATCTAATGCAACATTTTTTATCTTTAATTGCAATTTTGAATTAAGTCAATTACCTATTCATTATTGGGTTTATATGTATATTAGATAAAAAATGATATTTTAATTAATTAATCTTATCTCGTCTTGTAAATTTGTTTGAACAGCTTTATTCCGCGTTAAAATTATCATCTTTAAACAACTAAATTGTACGTTCACATCATGTTATTTGTTTAGCAAATCGACATAACAGTAAAGATAAATGTGGCCTGTTCATGATATCTATTGTCGAGTCACAGAGTAGATTATCAGCTCCACCCAAAACGGTTTTTGAAGTTGGTTTGGTTTTTGAGGTTCAACGCGCTTAAATAAGTTCATTATTTAGGCGCGTTGAGAGTAAAATTTCAAGTCGCGTCATGGCAATACCGTCACGTCATGGAATAAGGCGACATGAATTATGGTATCTTTAAATCTTGCCATAGTTTCACTTCTGACACGTGTGCTCGGCAGACACGCTCTTTTTCTGTACATTCGATATGAGGATACGTAAACTATTTTCATACCCATCAATACTATAATAATAAATACTAATAATAAAGCTGAAGTTTGGTTGAACGCGTTAATCTCAGGAACTACTGGACCGATTTCAAAAATTCTTTCACCATGAGAATAGCACGTGCTCTCTGAATGATGTAGACACTGTACCTACAGCTGTCTAGGACTATATGTACCATGGGCGAAGCCAGGGCGGACCGCTAGTAACAACAAGTAATTAAGGTGGTCTGCTTTGCTGTGTCAGCTAGTTATCAATAAATTTTAAAATGTAACTATTAGGGTTTCAATTCGTTACTACACCGTTTAATTTGTTCCCATTAATATACCTACTTGATGTAATAAAACAAAACACATATAACACGCTTAAATATTCCTACCATCCAGACATAAAAAAGTCCCTACCAACTACAAAAAAAATCCTAAAAAATGAGTACCAAATCAGCTATTACGAGTTACGACATACTTATTTCTTGGCAACTATATCACACATCTATCAAGTGAACATCAACAGGTTTTAGCACAAAAACATTGCCAAACGGTAGGCGTTTTTACGTAAACACTACATTACAAGTTGAAGGTGAAATTTATCTTCTATACAAAATATTATAAAGCTGAAGAGTTTGTTTGTTTGAACGTGCTAATCTCAGGAACTAATCGTCCGATTTGAAAAATTCTTTCGGTGTTAGATAGCCCATTTATCTAGGAAGGTTATAGGCTATATATCATCACGCTAAGACCAACAGGAGCTCAGCACTGCGGGTAAAACCGCAGGGCACAGCTAATATTGAGTACGTCAAATTCGAACTCAAACATTAAATTAGACTTCTTCTATAAACACTTTCGAACGTCATAACATACCTAGTTTTAGCATTTACCACCGATTCGGAAAGCAGTTTCTACGGAGATGAACCAAGTTTGAGTTTAGTGAAGGAGATTAGTCTATAATCGTAGGTACTGTTTCCTGATTTGTTATGTATTATTATCTATCTCTATCACTACTATCAAAGTCAGTATGTACTTTGATAACGCTCTGACGTATGGAATTATTTAATAAATAACAATACATAATAATATTACCTACACTTTTTCCGGGTGTGATTTTCACACGTATTTGTTAATAACAAATTAGATACCCAATGATACTTTAATCGGCTGATATATATGCAAATACAAGCGTTTTTAAAGAAAATCCCGCATAGTTCCCGTTCCCGTGTGGATTCCCGTAGGTATGTGTTAACTCGAGTTACCCTCTATATGTGTGCTAAATTTAATTGTAATCGGTTCAGTTGTTTTGCGCGAAAGAGTAACAAACACACATACACGTACATCCATCCTCACAGACTTTCGCATAACCTATTATTTCCAGACAAATTACTCCGTGACTTGAACTGACTGGCAAATTCATATTATGATCGCAATAACCAGCCATGGTTAATTATGGTATTGTGAACTTGCCAGTCAGTTCAATTCACGGCGCATTCTGACTGGGAATAAGAAGTCATAATACTGCAAAATAAACATTGCACCAACGAATCACAGCCGACCATCGCAAACATATTTACTTGTGTATAAACCTTTATTATTTTGATATCAGCTGTTCTCGATGACCTTGCCCTAGCAAAAATAGCATGTAAACAAGTCTACGCCGGCATTTTGTTTTTAAAGCTGTTCCTCCGAATATTCTAGAAGTTCTATTCGTGTTTGAGGTAGATCATTTACTAGTATACTATACACCTATTGTAAAACCGACTTTGTAAGGAAGCATTCATCATTGAAACAAATAGAAATTTACAATTTTACATGATTTGTATGTCGAAAAAATGTAATTTAAAACTTAATATTCATTTTTAAAATATACTTGTTTGTTGTAAAGCCGTATTTATACGTATATTACTCCTGGGGTATGACCGTTAAGGTACAAGTCCGAGACGGGCCGCAGACCGCAAACTGCAACAGCAAACTGCAAGCGACACCACTTGTTTCTATGAACATCTATGAAATTGATTATAAGCGCGGCAACACTGCTGCCTAGTGCCTGCAGACGCAACGCGCAGCGATTCATAGATGTTCATAGAAACAAGTGGTGTCACTTGCAGTTTGCTGTTGCAGTTTGCGGTCTGCGGCCCGTCTCGGAATTGAATTGAACTGACTGGCAAATTTATATTCTGATCTATAAGTATTATATGAATGTTCCAGTCAGTTCAATTCACGGCGTAAACTGACTGGGAATAAGAGGTCATACGGCCCCTGATAGTTACTTTTCATACTACTAATTACTAATTGTCCTGGTTTCGCCCTATATGTATACCTAAATAGTGCCTCCGTAAGGTGTTAAGGGAATATTAACTTCCAAAATTGGTGAAATCATTCTATAAATAAATTAAAACAACCAATCAAATCCTTCTTCTTTACATACCTACCAATAATTTGTAATATTACTAATTAAACTTTATATCTCCTTCCCGCACTGCGCACAAAAGTATTTTTGTCAGATTGTCTATCAATACATCGTGAATTCGTGACAATCACGACGAGTACAATGTACCTACTTGTTGTTTTCTAGCAATCAGTCAATAAACCTTACTATCTTTTTATATCAATCTGACGCAAAACAACAAAATTCTCGTACCATCTATTTTTGTAGAAAATATGTAATTTTATTTTGAGAAAACATCATATACTTGAAAATTTTCTGAGAAAAATATTATTTTTTATCGAACTGGAACGGATGTATGATTTTTCTCGTCTTACTACACTCTCGGATACATCAAAACTGTGTGTTCGAAATTGATAAGATTTCGAAATAAATAAATATTTAATTAATATGTAATATGTATAACCGACTCGGTCCTTTCTGCCGTAGCTCTAAACTAATTATCTATCTATTAAGTATATAACACAAACCTCACTAATTCCGCTCCATCCATTACGCACATCACGCGTATTCACGTGAACACACGTGCGAACACGATACTGTTATCAAGGTTACAAGTATCATAGAATATAGATATTACTAGATCAGACTATTATAATATAAAATAGGCGTTTAGATTAAGCGCAATTTACTTAGAGCCAGCGCGCACGAGCAACTTTGTCTCCGCAAATTGTCGCTCCGTGCGCGCACGTAGCTACGCAACTCCCCATAGAGTTGATGGGAGAGACTAAATAGTTGCGGAGACAAAAGTTGCTCTTGCGCACTAGCTCTTATGGTGCTTTTCCACCAATAATGTGGATGTGTAGCGAGGAATGTGTTTGTAAATAACCAATAGTATCGCTTCAAACTTCAAACTAAATGACTTAATGTGATTCAATAATTTTCTCTTCGTCTAAAATTATTTGATGTTAAAATTAAATAAAGTAGATTATTGTTTGATAACATGTTATATGCAATTTCTAATCAGTTATTTTTACAAGTTCAATGTCAAAAATATGTATATTTATTATTTATTACATAAACTAATGATAAGGTTATCATTTTCATTAATTTGAAAATCCGTTATTTTAACGGATTTGCTCTATTTATAAATCGGGAATAAATCAAGTTTAAAATGCGATAAATGGAGAAAGACGCCGTTTTATTAAGACTAGAGACTATTAATTGAACTGTTGATTGAGATAATTGACTTGGTCAATCTATTGATTTAGATTATTAACAATCATAAATCTACATATTCTTGATACTAGGTGTTAGTAGGTTGTTACTAGGTTTCCGCCCGCGGCTTCACCCGCGCAGTTAAAGAAAAACCCGCATAGTTCCCGTTCCCGTGGGATTTCCGGGATTGCGTCAGTTTCTCGAGTATCAGAATATCTCCATACCAAATTTCATGAAAATTGGTTCAGTAGTTTAGGCGTGATTGAGTAACAGACAGACAGACAGAGTTACTTTCGCATTTATAATATTAGTATGGATTTTTTGACTGATTTAAGTGTGCTTTATTTAGTTTAAAGTTTAAAAGCGATATGATTGGTTATTTACAAACACAATCCTCGCTACACAATACACATCCCCGCACATTATTGCTGCAAAAGCACCCTAAATAACTTAATAAATAATACACTTCAATATTGAAATTTAACATCACATTTTACGCCCCCAATCGTAACAATATTGTCCTATAATATCAAGTAATAAATATGAACATTGAACGTGTGTGTCTAATACAACATGTTTCATATCCTAAACGAAATTATAGTTAATGATAATTCAAACGAATTAATAATCCATGTGAAGCAATATTCACGTTTGTTTTCAAATTAGATGTAAGTATAGCTAAAAAATTCGTTATTGAAGCGCAAAAAAATCGAAGTTTTCAGCTAGATAATATAAATACACACTGACACTTCTTATAATCAACACTGCACCATCTAGTAATTCTTAATCAGTGGCAATAAATACGTATATCATACACTAATGAACTGACGACAGAGTGAAATCGCACACGCTCTCACGTGCACAATGGACATAATTTTCTTTTTCTACTGGATATGCATTTAATGTACAGTGATACGTGCAAAAAATTTCACAGAGGTAAACACACACTAAATAGTATTTTATAGATATAAGTACTTATATTATAAAGCTGAAGAGTTTATTTATTTGTTATTTAGTTGAGCGCGCGAACTAATCTTAGGAATTACTAGTGCGATTTGAAACATTCTTTCGGTGTTAGATAGCCCATTTATCGAGGAAGGTTATAGGCTATACATCATCACGCTGCGCTACGACCAACAGGAGTGGAGTCACGGGGAGCAGCTAGTGCTTTATAAATAAGAAATTAAAAAAATCGATTACGAGACGGATTTCGTCTTAATGATCTAAGGATTTCGTCATAAACGACGCGGGAATTTATTCTTATTTTTTTTTTGTATACTCTAAGATCCTACCTACCTACTATGCACAATTTAATTTACTTCAAGTTACCTAAATACCTACTATGAACTATCTATTGATTCTGTTCTATACAAAACCTCATTTTTCTTACATTCAACATGGTGCTAATTAATAATGAAAAAAAGGTGCTAATTAATAATGAAAAAAAGGTAAAAACACATCATGCGATCCCATGTGAAAATTTCTTTTAATTCCATTTTAAATCATTATTATTCCCCTTTGATGATCACATTAATTAATGCAATGGGAAAGGCTATTGTAATTGTTTTATTCATACCAGTATAAGTAATGATTAATTACTAGGTATATACTTATAAAGAATGAAACTTTTTTAGCCACAAACAAATTTTTTTTTTAATGTCCTACTAAACTTTTAAATAAATGATTATTTCAAAATACTAAACCGTCTTTAACTAAATAAAACTTTAATGAGACCAACCGAAAGGCTTTATAATAATAAAAAAACCGGTCAAAACACAATATTATGGTTCACCTATTAGTTTGTCTGTGCCATTCTATAATCTATATTTGCATAAAAAAATATATCGTATCTAGGGGAAGAACATGCGTGACCTCTTTACTACATCTGTAAGCCGTTACATAGATAATTTCAAAAATGGAATACCGTTAGAACGCGCGACGTTCCAATTTCAAACGCTTCTATTTTCGGCATTATTGTCGCGAAAGTAGGACGTAGTGCGGATATAAAGGACCAATAATTATAGAGAGGTTGTTGACTACGCGTGGGATGTTTAAATATGGAATTTTAATTGTTTGCGACCAGAGACAATTAATAAAACTATAGAGTCGAATTCATAGAATTCGCAACGACACTACAGAATCATTTTTTATGAAATTTTGCCAACCTAAGCTAATATTATAATAAATAAATAAGCTTTTTTTTAATAACATTATATAAATTTCAATTAATATAGGTAGTAAGTATGTGATTAAGAAAAGACTAACAGGGATAAAAATTACCTACGTAACATAAACCAACGTATTCAACATCTCAAAATTCACAAACGAAAACAACATTATTACGTATAAATAATAAAACCCACATTTAAACCGTATTTCCTTCCAAATTACACAAAACACCGTAAGAGAGCACGCATGTATGGCGGATAACCGACGTGTGACGTCATAGCTCACACATTGACGTTTTGTTTACGTAACTCTATGGAATTTCAAATATAGAACTCAAGTTCGAATGTAGAACAAAGCCGAAGCCTCTTTAGAATATTCTAGAACAGATAATATATGGGATGGAAATTAAACACAAAAGTAATACATGTTTATGTACTTTTCTGTACAGTTTCCATCCAAAACCCCTATCTATCCACTGCAGAATTTTGTGTGCATATCGCGTAGGTCTAAGAATCGAACATGTATTTTTCATACCCGTAAGTGATTAACTCAAGCATTTATTTATTCAATGAGACTTCTAGAAGCACTTTTGAATCGTCATTACATATTTTTAATATTTAGCACCGATTCGGAAAGTAGGTATCTACGGAGAAGATCCGGCAAAAGATAAAAGTAAGGCAGAACAACGTTTGCTGGGACTGCTAGTATAATATTATGTATTTAGTTATTTCAACAGTATCGCATTGACCCCTTTAAAGGTGAGTATCGACTTCGCGCTCCAAGAGATCGAACATTGGCGCGCGCTCCAGCCGCGTGAAATGGATACCAGTTTGGAACGCGCGCCAAAATGTTCGTTGGAGCGGTCGAACGCGGAGCGGTCCGTTCCGTCGGGTGTCGGTTTTTTACCGCGCATCAAACGTGGCGCGCGCGCCAATGGAGACGGGTTTGTCGTATTTTTTGTGTTTGTTGCGCTCCGAGTAATAATTATGGATAACCAAAGTGAAGTGAATTTTTTTATTGTGTCTTCTATCACTTCGAACTGCATATCTCTTATAAGTGGCACTCCATACTGCATTCTTTTTCGGTACAGATCTTTTATCCACCAACGCACTTTTCGTTTCTGTTTTTTCTTTCTTATTATGCTGTGTATAATTAATTACAAAAGCTGCTGCTGCTCGTACACGACTGGCTTCCATGATGAACGGTCAAACACTGGAACGGTTGCCACGCGCGCCAGGCGCGCTTAGTTGATATACTTCAATTATTTGGAACGCGCTCCGCGGAACGCACTCTCGGCGCGGTCATTCATGGCGCGCGCGCCAGGAGCGCGAAGTCGATACCCAGCTTTACGCAACGCTACGTGACCCCTAACGATTGTCGATGGCGCGAGTCGAGCAGTTCGTTGGTTCGTTATTCGTGAATTTAAAATTTCGGATAAATAGTGTTGAATTTATATTTTTTGTTAGTATTTTCTTGTATATTTTACGCGTGTATTTATAAAAACAAAGACTTTTTCAACGGATTTTAAACGCGATTTATTCGTAATGTTATGTCTTCCCGTGACCACGCTCGCTGCTAAGCCGCTATTCGAAACATCGGGATTCGGGATACATAATAATATAATAGACTAGCTGTGCCACGCGGTTTCACCCGCGTGGCTCCGCTCCTGTTGGTCTTAGCGCGCTGTGTTTCATTAGATCAAAAAAATAGCGCTATAGCGTGATAATATATCTTCTTATACAGGGTTACTTGTAAAACACCAGCAACCTCGCAGGACAAGATAGCTAACATCATAAGTAACAACATTTGTTCTACGACTTTTGATAATTTGTTAGATTTTATTTTCATACAAAAATAAATTTTCATTTAATTTTCCGTTTGAATATTATAAACTCTACGTGCATTCCGAAACTTACGTAAACAAGAAGCGAACGGGAGGGGAAAGGGGGCGTCGCGTCGTCCTTTCGATAATGAATAGAACATAGACTTACAAATGTTAGGAGAATACAATAAAAGTTTAAAAAATCATTTAAAAATAATTTATTGCGTTATGCCAAAAGTCGTAGATCAAATGTTGTTACTAATGATGTTAGCTATCTTGTCCTGCGAGGTTGCCGGTGTTTTACAAATAACCCTGTATATCAAAATGAATCGCAAAATGTGTTGGTAAGCGCATAACTCGAGAACGGCTGAACCGATTTCGATAGTTCTTTTTTTATTATATTTCTTGAAGTACGAGGATGGATCTTATGTAGAGAAAACGTAAATATGTACCACGGGAGAAGCCGGGGCGGACCGCTAGTAGCCTATATTAATCGTGGATAATGTACTTAGCTTTCGAATGGTGAAAGAATTTTTAAAATCGGTCCAGTAGTTTATGAGCCTATTCATTACAATCAAACAAACAAATTTTAATTTCTACAGTTTACTAGCAATGTCCGAGTGCAGAAAGGGAATTCCCATTGGAATGTGATGTTTCACCGCGGTATAAATTATGAATGAATGAATGAATGAATGAATGAAAACGCTTTATTGTACACCATTACAAACAGGAAAAGACATGCATATACAGAAGAGAGACATGCACAAATGGCGGCCTTATGGCTTTAGTAGCCATCTCTTCCAGGCAACCAAACACAAGATAAAAAACATAAAATCATGACAGAGGGTGGTGGTAAAGCTGTATTAGATTAGTAATTAAAAAACAAATTCAAAAAAAACAATATACCTACATAAACATACACATACATAAGTACATAAAAATTATTATAAATAAAAACTTATTACTAATTACTAGTCTTAGATATCACTCTCTAGCCTCCAAACTATCGCCAGACACAAAAATCATATCATAAAATCGATACAAAATTATTGACTCATTAGTCATTACTCATTTCGTAAATCTCCATTTTTGGTAACGTCACTTAAGGACGCGTTTACGAATCTGACTAAAATAAGCAGTTTTTCGGTGCATTTTGCGGCGAAATAGTACAAAACCAAATTTAACTAATAATTACCATAAATAGATTACTCCTTAATCTTTAAGTGGTACTAATTTTTAAGTCGAAAATTTTGGTTTATAATATTGAAAAAAATAATTTCCGTTGCCTCTTCACACAAAATTGACAATATCGTGCTGAATAAACAAGCATTTTTCTTGTATTTAATAAAACAAATTGATTTATTTAAAAATATTTTAAGTAAGTAGACATGTCTAACTCAAAAAGGTACTAGATAAAATTATCAAAATGTTACAAATAGGCTGAGAAAAAAATTAAAATCAAATCTTATTTTTTCACATATTTAGCTGTGAACGCGTGATACTTATTGCATTGAAATAAGGGTTATTTTATTTGTCACTATCTTGATAAAATTTGTAATGAAATATTTTAGTAATTTAGTCGGCGCTCGGACGCCTTTGTGAGTAGACGCTGTGACGCTTGTAAGCAGTTCCTCGTTTACGAAAAGATCGCTGTACGTATACAAAATATTTGACCTAATAAACTTGATCATTGACGCATTCTGCACCGACAACCAAGGCACACCAAGGAAAGATTTTATTTATAGTTTTTCATACTTATGGGATTATAAATTTCATATTTAGTTTCTGACTTGATGGAGTGACCTGCATGTGTACTTCGAAAGTTCGAAGACTGCTACTGGAACTAATAGACGAGTAGAGCTAGGTATGCCGAGTTTGGGCTCGTTTTGTTAGTTATGTTGAGACCTTACCTCCGGACTTGATGGAGTGACCTGCAGGTGTACTTCGAAGACTGCTACTGGAACTAAAAGATGGTTAGAGCTAGGTGTGCCGAGTTTGGGCTCATTTTGTTAGTTATGTTGAGACCTTACCTCCGGACTTGATGGAGTGACCTGCAGGTGCATTTACAAAATATGTTTTATTAATTAATGTAATAATATAGTGTCGTAGTATACGTACGGTTACTTACATATTTTGTAAAATTAAATTGTAATACTGAAATGATTTAAAAGAGCAACTATGGAGTTTCTTGCCGATTCTTCTCCATAGATACTGCTTTCCGAATCGGTGGTAAATGATAAAAATATGTATTGACGTTTCAAAAGTGCTTCTCGAAGAAGTCTAATTGAATAAATAAATGTTTGAGTTTGAGTTTGAGTTTGTCGACTTATAAAAATACTACAGGTTTGCCGGCAGCTTCGCCTGCATCATTTTTAAATTTAACCCAAATTCGGCGCCATTTTGAAATGCTTTGTTAATTGACCGATTTCGTTCAAAATCGATATCTGAGGATCCTTAAAGGGGTGACAGACGTACGAGTAAGTACGCGAACTTGTGGCTCGACGACCTTTTTCGCTCGTGTGTCACCCCAAGTACGCGTACTTAAAAACCGTCGAGTAAGTTCGTTGACGATCCAGCATGTTTGAAATTTTACTCGAAGCCCGCCTTGGCTCGCACGTCTGTCACCGCCGCGAGCCGAGTAAGTACGCGAACTTTAAAACCGCGACTTTAAAGTTCGTACGTCTATCAGCCCTTTTAGGATCACAAAACAGGAAACTGTTACAAAAATTTGAAAAAGTCAACGCCATTTTGAAATTTTCTGTTATTGTACCGATTTCGTTCAAAATCGATATCTGAGGCTCCCTGGGATCGCAAAACAGGAAACTTGTACCAAAATTTTAAAAAGTCAGCGCCATTTTGAAATTCTTTGTTATTGTACCGATTTCGTTCAAAATCGATATCTGAGGATCCTTAGGATCACAAAACAGGAAACTGTTACCAAAATTGAAAAAAAGTCAACGCCATTTTGAAATTTTCTGTTATTGTACCGATTTCGTTCAAAATCGATATCTGAGGCTCCCTGGGATCGCAAAACAGGAAACTGGTACCAAAATTTTAAAAAGTCAGCGCCATTTTGAAATTCTTTGTTATTGTACCGATTTCGTTCAAAATCGATATCTGAGGCTCCCTGGGATCGCAAAACAGGAAACTGGTACCAAAATTTTTAAAAGTCAGCGCCATTTTGAAATTCTTTGTTATTGTACCGATTTCGTTCAAAATCAATATCTAAGGATCCCTAGGATCGCAAAACAGGTAACTGGTACCAATATTTTAAAAAGCCAGCGCCATTTTGAAATTCGTTGTTATTGTACCGATTTCGCTCAAAATCGATATCTGAGACTCCCTGGGATCGCAAAACAGGAAACTGGTACCAAAATTTTAAAAAGTCAGCGCCATTTTGAAATTCTTTGTTATTGTACCGATTTCGTTCAAAATCGATATCTGAGGATCCTTAGGATCACAAAACAGGAAACTGTTACCAAAATTGAAAAAAAGTCAACGCCATTTTGAAAATTTCTGTTATTGTACCGATTTCGTTCAAAATCGATATCTGAGGCTCCTTAGGATCACAAAACAGGAAAATGGTACCGAAATTTAAAAAAGTCAACGCCATTTTGATTTTTTTGTTATTGTACCGATATCGTTAAAAATCGATATCTGAGGATCCTTAGGATCACAAAACAGGAAACTGTTACTAAAATAAAAAAAGTCAACGCCATTTTGAAATTTTTGTTATTGTACTGATTTCGTTCAAAATCGATATCTGAGGATCTACGATCGCAAAATAGGAAACTGGTACCAAAATTTAATAAATTCAGCTGGTAAAGAAGCAAAATATACAATTCTTGCAGTTTCTATGTCAGTTAACTGTCGAATCTTTCTGCCAGCGTAACCAGCAGAGCTGAGTTTGATCCTAAGGATCCTCAGGTATCGATTTTGAACGAAATCTGTCAATTAACAAAGAATTTCAAAATGGCGCCGAATTTTTTAAATTTCGGTACCATTTTCCTGTTTTGTGATCCCAGGGAGTCTCAGATATCGATTTTGAACGAAATCGGTACAATAACAGAAAATTTCAAAATGACGTTGTCTTTTTTTCAATTTAGGTAACAGTTTCCTGTTTTGTGATCCTAAGGATCCTCAGATATCGATTTTGAACGAAATCGGTACAATAACAAAGAATTTCAAAATGGCGCTGAATTTTTAAAATTTTGGTACCAGTTTCCTGTTTTGCGATCCCAGGGAGCCTCAGATATCGATTTTGAACGAAATCGGTACATTAACAGAAAATTTCAAAATGACGTTGTCTTTTTTTCAATTTAGGTAACAGTTTCCTGTTTTGTGATCCTAAGGATCCTCAGATATCGATTTTGAACGAAATCGGTACAATAACAAAGAATTTCAAAATGGCGCTGACTTTTTAAAATTTTGGTACCAGTTTCCTGTTTTGCGATCCCAGGGAGCCTCAGATATCGATTTTGAACGAAATCGGTACAATAACAGAAAATTTCAAAATGGCGTTGACTTTTTTTCAATTTTGGTAACAGTTTCCTGTTTTGTGATCCTAAGGATCCTCAGATATCGATTTTGAACGAAATCGGTACAATAACAAAGAATTTCAAAATGGCGCTGACTTTTTAAAATTTTGGTACCAGTTTCCTGTTTTGCGATCCCAGGGAGCCTCAGATATCGATTTTGAACGAAATCGGTACAATAACAGAAAATTTCAAAATGGCGTTGACTTTTTCAAATTTTTGTAACAGTTTCCTGTTTTGCGATCCCAGGGAGCCTCAGATATCGATTTTGAACGAAATCGGTACAATAACAGAAAATTTCAAAATGGCGTTGACTTTTTTTCAATTTTGGTAACAGTTTCCTGTTTTGTGATCCTAAGGATCCTCAGATATCGATTTTGAACGAAATCGGTACAATAACAAAGAATTTCAAAATGGCGCTGACTTTTTAAAATTTTGGTACCAGTTTCCTGTTTTGCGATCCCAGGGAGCCTCAGATATCGATTTTGAACGAAATCGGTACAATAACAGAAAATTTCAAAATGGCGTTGACTTTTTCAAATTTTTGTAACAGTTTCCTGTTTTGCGATCCTAGAGATCCTCAGATATCGATTTGGAACGAAATCGGTACAATAACAAAAAAAATCAAAATGGCGTTGACTTTTTTAAATTTTGGTAACAGTTTCCTGTTTTGTGATCCTAAGGATCCTGAGATATCGATTTTGTACGAAATCGGTACAATTAAAAAAAAATTATACTGCGTCCATAGATAACAGGTATACCTGTTATACGGACGCAGTATAATTTTTTTAACAAAACGAGCCCAAACTCGGCACACCTAGCTCCACTCGTCTATGAGTTCCAGTACCAGTCTTCGAAGTACACTTTGGCAAGTACTTGTTTACCAAACAATCACTGTCCAATGAAATTAGATAAATGGTATCTACTTTTGTGACCATTCAACGTTACAAACTTTACAAATCAAAGTAAAGTTAAAAAAAACATAGCAATAAAAATAAGCTCAATTATCAAGTCGTGTCAGTTTACTCATAATTTCGCCGCTTCGCGCATTTCGATGTGTGTGTGAGCCGTGCACGTGTAGTAGTAAGACTCAATACCTAAAATTGATGCGCGTCAATTTGTAAATACGTCCTTAAAATACAATGAAATACATACCCTCCTTTTTTGGTAGTCGGTTGACAGTTCACATTACGTATTACGAATGTGGCTTATCTTTATTTCCAGAGCATTTTAAATAATCTTAATAATTATAAATCTCGTGTCACAATGTTTGTCCTCAATGGACTCCCAAACCACTTAACCGATTATAATAAAATTCGCACACCATGTGCAGTTCGATCCAACTTGAGAGATAGGATAGTTTAAATCTCAAATCGTTTTAGAGAAAGCGGGCGAAGCCGCGGGCGGTAAGCTAGTATGTATTAAATATGTCAAGGTATGGTGATGTATTTAAAAAAATATTTTAATCGAGAACGCCGCCCACGATCTCCCGAACTTATGAGTTTAAAAATATGTAGTTCTTGCTTCATTATATTTTCGTTCAATTGATGCAATAAAAATGGAAGAAATATACATACGTATAGATAGTTGATATGTATTTAGAAGTAGCCTATATACTTATCCAGAAAAATACATTTTCGGATCAGTCGTTTCAGCGAAAGATAGAGATTAGAGATATTTGTTCAAATATTATAATGCTAAATAGGTTTGTCTTATGACACATAATCTTTTTAGTTCGAACTAATAATAGTTCAAAAGGTTAGCGCGTTTTAGCAACAAATTTCAGATTTATAATATGTATTAGTATGAATAATCATCCTGCCAATATTATAAACGAAAAATATTGTTACAGTGTATGTTACCTACTCTTCCACGCGAAAACCATCGAACAGATTTTGATAATACTTGGCAGTTATGTAGCTTGTAACAGAATTAACAAATTACCCACATATAAAAACTTGCTTTTGCAGCTTCATCCGCAGATGAAACCGCACAGCACAACTAGTCTATCAACTAAAAATTACTCCTATTACACTCAATTTAAAACCACCCGGATCGGATACACTATGAGGCAAACACACACACAAGCCGATCTATTTTTATATATTGTTTAAAACACAGGTCATAGACATTGTAATATTCTCAGTGACTGTTTCATATGAAACCTTGGATTGCGCAATAAGAAAAGATGGCACATTTCCATAGCTTTGAGCCTGAGGTGTCAGATAAACAAAAACATTATCGGGTATAAATAGGTATTGATCATTAAAGATGAAATGAGAGTAAGAGGTGTATTTTAACTATAGGTAGGTACTAGGTATCTAATATAGTTTACCTGTAAGTACATATGTTTATCTATCTTTATACCTATATAAAAATGAAACCCGTTTTGCGTTGTCACGGCATCACGTATTCACGTTTGAACGGATGGACCGATTTCGATAATTCTTTTTTTATTATATTCCTTGAAATACGAAAAACATAAATATGTAACACGGGCGAAGCCGGGGCGGACAGCTAGACGAAAATATTTTAAGAAGTGTAATTTGTTAGTATCAGAGTCCAGAGATATCTAAAATAAATGCCTTAAAATACTTTTAGCTTAGTGTCCGATTTTTGATGAGATTCCCACGAGAATTTCCTGATAGTCTATGCATGCGAACCAGGAGGCAGAAAGCTAGTTACAGGCTTTTTTATTAGGTACTTATTATCACAAATCTATATGGGCGTATAGAACTAGTTATTAAATATCATCCGCTAAAAAAAATCAGTGCAAAACCATTCACAAAAAAAACACTAAGTACAAACTTCGCGCAGGTCAAAAAACATCCTGTACACCTACTGAACAAATGTCAAAGTACACCCGTCTCGCTCGCACACACCCGAACGTAAGGGCGCGCGAGAGAGACAGACGCACAGACCTCGCGCCTCACCTTGACTCTCGACATTGCTTGTTTCATTGAAAGCGAGTATGTGTTCCACTATGGGAATTTATCCGCCTAACACTTCAAGGCGTTTTATATTGAATATTATTAATTGTAAGGTTATCTATTTGTAAATTATTTTTAACCGACTTCAAAAAAAGGAGGAGGTTATCAATTCGGCCGGTATGTTTTTTTTTTTATGTATGTACACCGATTACTCCGAGGTTTCTGAACCGATTTACGTGATTCTTTTTTTGTTCGATGCGGGATGGTGTCGAATTGGTCCCATAAAAATTTTATTGGGATAGGCCCAGTAGTTTTTATTTTATGAGCATTTTTGTCTGTATTTGTAAATGTTGCAAGTGCAAGTTTGAAGTCGGTTGTTTTTAACGCAGTTATCACTTGTTCTATTTCTATACTAACACTAGCTGTGCCCGGCGGTTTTAGTGTAGTGTATCTAACACCGAAAGAATTTTTCAAATCGGACCAGTCGTTCCTGAGATTAGTGCGTTCAAACAAACAAACTCTTTAGATAATATTATTAAAGATTTTTAAGTTGAAGTAATTGTTTTCTTGTACGCGTCAAGTTCAGATTTGATAAATTATTTCACTGTTCGACAGTCCATTTATCAAGGAAGGCTCTATATCATCACGCTAAGGCCAATAGGAGCGTAGCAATGCGGGTACAACCGCGGGGCACAGCTAGTTGATTTAGGTCGTTTATTTGTAAAAGATTTTTCTATTTCCTGCATATTTAAGTGCGAAATTGTATGGATATTTCTTGATCAATATCGTAAACATTGCTCGATCGATTTATGCCAATTCATAAGACGTGTATACAGCATTTGCGAAATTTCACATAGCGCCATGATGTCGCTAATAAAATGAGAGAATTATGAGCAAAAATATGTTGTTTACATACAGTAAATAATGTACTCAGAATTAGGATTAATCAAAAGTACTTATAATAACGATAATAGTAAATATTTTCATATAAAAATTAAACATGCATGCAAATCTATACTAATATTATAAAGCTGAAGAGTTTGTTTGTTTGAACGCGCTAATCTCGAGAACTACTGGACCGATTTGAAAAATTCTTTCGGTGTTAGATAGCTCATTTATCGAGGAAAGCTATAGGCTATATATCATCACGCTACGACCAACAGGAGAGGAGCCACGGGGGTGAAACCGCGCGGAGCGGCTAGTACATAATATGTATGTACTTACTTATGCAATATATTACTTATGCATAGACGGAAAAGTAAAATCGTTATTATATTCTATCATATAATTATGTACTTGAATTATAATGTAATATGAATTATTGTATTTGAGGAAATAATAAGCCAATTTATATAAAACATTATACTGTATAAACTATAACATATAGGTACATAGTACCTAGGTCAGGTTAATATACCTAGGGTTTAGTAATAAACAAGTGATAACTGCGTTAAAAACAACCGACTTCAAACTTGCACTTGCAAAATTTACAAATACCTACAGACAAAAATGCTCATAAAATAAAAACTACTGGGCCTATCCGAATAAAATTTTTATGGGACCAATTCGACACCATCCCGCATCGAACAAAAAAAGAATCACGTAAATCGGTTCAGAAACCTCGGAGTAATCGGTGTACATACATAAAAAAAAAAAAAAATATACCGGCCGAATTGATAACCTCCTCCTTTTTTTTGAAGTCGGTTAATAATAATATAAATTAGTAGGAACTTCAATTCCTAAATCACCCTTTTAACTACATTTTTGAAGATGTATATCGTAAGTCGTATGAATTCTTCTTTAAACAAAACTACATTACTACATAGTATAAAACAAAGTCGATTTCTCTGTCCCTATGTTCCTTTGTATGCTTAAATCTTTAAAACTACTCAACGAATTTGGATGCGGTTTTTTTAACAGATAAGAGTGATTCAAGAGGAAGGTTTTAATATATAATTTATTAGGTTTTAGACAAAGCGGGCGAAGCCGCGGGCGGTAAGCTAGTAATACATATACTATCAAATCGACCTCAACCAAGTCACAGCTACATAAAAATGAAAGTTGCATCATTTACAAGGCTTAGGGCGTGCTACGTGACGCATCACGCATACGACACATGACTACGGCCACAGTAGCATTACGAACAGTATGGAAACTACATACATAAAAAACATAGTATAAAAAATTAAAAAACACGCCTATTGAAACTATTGTATCGTCAGTCGTCACCGATCTTTGATAAGTGTACAAAGTTTGAATTAAATCTGTCCGATTTAAGTGGGTCAAAATGGAGTCTAAAGGAGTCGGTTACACACAAACATACAGATGAAGCTAATAAAGGCGTGCTAAAAATAACTGATGGGAACATGAGCGATAAATTGAATTCCCTATAAAAACCCTTTACAATTAATTTTTCATATTATTTTACAAATTTCATCATAATATTAGTATACCTACCTAGATCTGCTTTCCTAAATACTTCAGAGATACCTTACTTTGCGCAATTTACTTTTTTTTTCTTCAAATTTTTTCTTACACCAAGAAATGTTCAAAACGTAAAAAACCTAATCCACCATCTGGTGTAATCGGATAAAAAATTTAAATATAAATACATTTAGATGGTCAAGGCCTTATCAGTTGTTTTTGGCGATCGCTAAACCGGTCAACCTTGGCTCGGAGTTGGCTGTTATCAGGGGCCCTATTTAACGTGATGACAAACAAATTTGAACATTATTATATAGAAATAGCCTCTATTGTTCTATACACCTATGGGGAGATTCATAGGAATCTTATGCTATTGGAACAGAATCTATTTTAAAACATTTTTTTAAATATAAATTTAGCATGGACCCTATTCACCGTTGATAAACAAATTTAAACCCTATCACAATGCAATAGGCTCTATTTTTATATGTACATCTTAATATCGATTTATATGAACCTTACACCATTGCAATAGAGTCGATAATAACGTGTTTATTTTACGTATTTATCAGGGGCCCTGTGAAACATGTTCTTAAACAAATATGGACCTTATGACATTGAAAAAGAGTCTATTTTAATAGAGTTGTTTACATAGATTAGATATACATATGTATGTAATATAGTGTGTAGTATGTTACGCTGTTTTGTGTCTGAATATAAATTATTCAATCACTTTGTTCAATAGAAAACTTAAGGTGGACTTCCGACCACCGCGGCTCCGGCGTCACTAACGCAGCGACAGTGACGCGGCGACAGAGCGATAGTATTATACAGTACGGAAATGTATGATGGAACGTTCGAGCGCAGCGTCACTGTCGCAGCGACAGTAACGCTGCGTCAGTGTCGCGCGGCCGTAGCGGCCGTGCTATGCTCGCGCAAGCACTGTCGCGTGGCAGGCTGCAAAAGCACGTTGTTTTTAGGTTATTATCGAGTTATTTTCGAAAGAATATCTAAAAAATGAACGTTAGTAACATATTTACGCACATTACGCACATTACATGCAATTTTGTACGATTTAAGTGAAACGGGCTACAAAAACCAGCCTAAAAAGGATTCTATATTATTTATTTCTATATATCTATATTATTTATTCTATCTATATGATTCTAATAATATTTTTTTAATTTTTCGGTTCATTCCTACTGTACCGCACAACCGTCAGGTATGGACTAATAACTGTGACTGACGCCGGAGTCGCGCTGCTCGGAAGCTTAGACGCTGCGGCCGTTGCGATAGAGCCGCGCTGGTCGGAAGTCCACCTTTATATATCTTTAGATGGTTAACGAGGCAGCAAAGTGTGTCGAAAATTTAATAAGGAAGTTCTCATTGTATTGATAAATTTTTACCGCATTAATAAATGATAATGAATGAATAATGATACATAATAAAAACCGGTTAGCAAAGGTTTAAAAATATCATGAGGTGACAAATGTTGTTCTGCCCCGGACACCCTTATGAGTTAGAGGTATAAAAATAGTTTACGACCTACCGTATAAACGTAAATTTCACAAATATCGATTAAGCTATTTCCAAAAAAATGTTTAAACACTGACAAACGAGATTTTTATGTATCTAGCTCGTAGATAGTTTTGAATTAAATTATTTTGTAGAAAACATAAACAAATTTTGATTAACCTTGGCCACTCTCATTTGGTGCGTTTTAGATTCGTTAAATTTCATTGTAATCGGTTCAGTAGAATTTGCGTGAAAGAGTAACAAACACACACACACACACACACACACATATACTCACAAACTTTCGAATTTATACTATAAGTAGGATACAAAATTAAATGACAATACTTTTTGTGAACATTTATCACTGATTTGGACTTTGAACGTAATATTTTTTCTCTAAACGGAAAATCTTGTCGTGAAAATATTCAACTTTTTTATCTGTAATTTGATGCAAATTCCTTGTTAATTTAAACGCGGATGCCAATAAACAATAAATTGTTTTTCAATTTTCCCATCTTATCCTACTTCCTAGTTCCTACTATGGTACTATAAAATTAGTATAAAATTAACAAACGCTAACATTTATGAGAATGGATGTTTATTACTGTTTCATACAAGAACAGTGAATTAATTCTTTATAAAATTTTGAACAGAGTTTTATTATAGTCCATATTGGCAAAAAGTTTGGAAAATCCAAAAGTGCACGCCTCATAATCTCATCCTTTACAATAAAATTGATTATTTATAAAGGTGTATATAATATAAGTATGTAGATACACTTGTTCTCATGTGCCAATGCTCTTGTACTGTCTCAAAACAGTTGGAAAAGTAAAGAAAGCGGTACCGTAATAATTGAGCTATTTTTCTTGTGGCCTAGATGTGAAACTGCGCAGGTTTAAGGGACTGACTACCAACTTATTTTTTTAAACCTTGGCTTATAGTATAAAGAATCGAGTTTATAATGGTGAATTTTGAGTATACTATAAATATATAAAAAAAAGTCGATATTTTTTTTGTTTATTTAATAACAATTAAACCACATCGAATCAGACCCTGAAAAATGAAAGGGTTCTATTCCTGAGCATACTCAAGCGTAAGAGAAAAAAAAAGACTCAATTAGTAAAGTATTTCGGTCGCAATCGTGTTAACAAGAAAATCCTCCGCACATACAGACACACGGACGTCCAAGACAGAACTTTTTTAAACTGTTTTTTAACTAGTTTAATTTCTGTTTAAATAACAAAAATGACATCAAAAATATCATGAATGTTAAAAATAGTGTTTTTTCTTAATATGTGTGTGTATGTATTATCTTACAAGTGCAATGTATGATACATAAAGACATTTTTACAAAATATCTGTTAAAAAAATTTTTTACAATGTTTTTCCAACAGTCTTCCTTGATACATTGACCCACCCACACATAAATAGTTGTTCATTCCCGAAATTAGAAAAAAAAGGGGTAAGATTCTTTCTTCTGTACTAATAAATATATAAAAACGCCTCCGTTTACTCTTTGGACATAGCGTGATAGCCTTCCTCAATAAATGGACTATCAAATACATACTAATATTATAAATGCGAAAGTATTTTTGTCTGTCTGTCTGTTACTCAATCACGCCTAAACTACTGAACCAATTTTTCATGATATTGGTATGAATTTGGTATGGAGATATTTTGATACCCGAGAAAGGACATAGGCTACTTTTTATCCCGAGAAAATGACGCAATCCCGGAAATCCCACGGGAACGGGAACTATATGACTGCGCGGGCGAAGCCGCGGGCGGAAACCTAGTGAAGAATAAATTTCAATTTCAAACAATTAGTTCGCCTAATTATCAATTTTATTGTTCTACTTAACAATATTTTACTATATTATTTGTCCATAATAATACGATGACTTCTATTTACGAATCGCCACAATCGGCTGTGACCTCATTTTACTCTCAATTGATATCAAATACCATATTGTTCGCCAAATTGCGCAGTTTCATATTTACACAGGTGCTCGCGAAATCGATTACTTATCAAGGACTGAATGAGACAAATTGACTATTTAGTTGTATGTATTGTATAGGATTACTTCCGTTTTTTAGTGGATTGCAATGGGTCCATTTAATATTGGAATTGTATGAAAATAATTAAGAAGGTATATAATAATTAATAACTAACAGACCCTTGCGGTTTTACCCGCTCCGCTCCTATTGGTCTTAGCATATGATATATGGCCTAACATCCTCCATAAATGGACTATCTAACAGTGAAATAATTTTTTAAACCGGGGCCGTGGTTCCTGAGATAAGCATGTTCTTGCAAGCAAACTCTTCAGCTTTATAATATGAAGTATAATATTATATTGAAATGTGAATAAACCCTCTAATACTTCAAAAATATGTTCCATACAATTTGACCGCCTCCTCGGTAAAGTGGTTGACGCGTGAGCGTAACACCGAGGGGTCCTGGGTTCGATTCCCTGTGAAGACGAGGAAAAAAAACATCTTGCTCTGGTAGGACACAGAAGTCTGATCACATACTTGTCCCTAAAGAAAATCGATCAGTGAAACAGATGTATAATGCATCTGCCCCTTACCCCACTTGGGGATATGGGACTTCACTTATACAATTTGGCAAGGCAAAAGTTTTCTTTATTTTATTAACTGACATTACCTATATGCCGATTAAAAAAAATCTAACCTCAATACCTAATCTAAGACCTACATTATCCCTAGATAAGCATTACTAGAGCAATGCCCTAGATCTAAGTTTTTATCAAATGCACTATTTTCCTTATCAAACAACACTACTACATTGAGATGACAGTTTTCAATTCTCTTTGTATTTATTATTTCATGAGAAATTTCTAGATTCACATAAATAATTGTTATGCTTATGAGTAATGTGGTAGAAATTTATCTCTCTTTTATATTTTACTCAAATTGCATAAATTTTCGGTCTTTGATTTTTTTATTTATAAATAGGATAGTGGACAACAATCCATGTTACTAATATGTTAAAAAAAGACGTGTGGCACTCGGGGACTGCCGCGGTAAAGCTATTGCATGCTATGCCTTCAAGTCACACCTCCGCCCTTCGGAGTGGGGAGCGTGAGGTTTTTTTTTTCAATTTTGCAATAGTTTAAAAATTTGTCAGCCGTTTAATATATTAAATAACTTGATTTCCACCCGCAGCTCCGCCCGCCGTTTCAAAGAAAAGCCCGCATAGTTCCGTTTCCTGTGGGTTTTCCGGGATAAAAAAAGCTTATGTCTTTCATTATTCTGGATCTTGAGCTACCTACATACCAAATTTCATTGTAATTTGTTCAGTACACAATAAAATAGATGTGTTCTCTTGTACTTTGAGTGATTTTTCGAAGGTGCTCTTATATATTTTATGTTATCGGGAATGTTAATTGTATTAAGATTATAATTGTTAAGTAGTACTTATTTTTAATTTTAATGATGTTGATGTTTGATGAGATGAGATTTGTTTTTGTTAATTTATAAAAGAACACTGTCGAATTACGTTAGAATCCTGTAATTATAGTAAGTTCAGGCGCGGTCCCAGCCTGACATTTTGGGGGGGGACACGCAGCTGGAAAGGTATGGAATCCCCCCCCCCAACCGTACTCGCCAAATATCGTATTCACGTGAAGAAGAAGTGATAAGCAAAAACTTGAGAAAATCGTACTCGATAAAATAGAAAAAAAATTCTTATACTGTACAATATATTATAAAAAAACCGGCCAAGTGCGAGTCGGAAGCCGTTAGCTGCAAATTTTCGCAAATTTCAACATTTGCAAGGGATTAAAAACAGGTTTAAACAGAACTTTAGATGTGCGAGTGACTCCGATTTGCACCAGTTTTTTATATATTGTACAGTATAAGAATTTTTTTCTATTTTATCGAGTACGATTTTGGGGGGGGTCATGTCCCCCGTGACCACCCCCCTGGGACCGCGCCTGAGTAAGTTCTATGTGATGTAAAATAAATAAATAAAATAAAAATAAAAATAAATAGTAGTTTATAGGTAAAAGAGTCTCAAACACCCATCCATCGTCACAAACATTCGCAACTTATAATATAGGAGGATGAATACTATCTTCTATTAAAGTCATGTCAAATTAGATGCTACTAGCGGTCCGCCCCGGCTTCGCCCGTGGTACATATTAACGTTTTCTCTACATAAGAACCATCCTCGTACTTCAAGGAATATAATAAAAAAAGAATTATCGAAATCGGTTCAGCCGTTCTCGAGTTATGGAATTACAACGAAAAGTGGCATTGATTTTTATATATTAGATTTGGAAATTAACCAAAACACATATTTTCTATAATTAAAGTTCACAAGCGCAGCCATGGGGCACAAATAGTCTGCTATAAACTTTCAAATCAATCAAGTAGAACGATTTACACCAGGTGGCATATATAAAATTACTAAAAAAAATTCAAGTTCTGTCCTACATACCAAATTTACTGTATGCAAATAATATTTTCACATCTGCCCTTTGCTCACAACAGATGTTTTTTAATACATAATTTCCATTTTATAGCTTACTAGTGGTCCGGCCCAGCTTCGCCCGTGGTACATATTTCTCAATAAAAGGTAGCCTATGTCCTTTCTCAGGTATCAAAATATCTCCCTACCAAATTCACTATATTATGGTATAAAACAAAGTCACTTTCTTTGTCCTTATGTCCCTTTGTATGTTTAAATCTTTAAAACTATGCAACAGATTTTGATATGTTTTTTTTAATAGATAGAGTGATTAAACAGGAAGGTTTTAGTATATAATTTATTAGGTTTTAGACAAAGCGGGCGAAGCGGGGTAAGCTGGTTTAATATTAAACCAAAAATGATTTGCAATATTGTTTCTAAAAGTGAAGTCCCATGTCCCCGTAGTGGGGTAAGGGGCAGATGCATTATGCATACATCTGTTTCACTGATCGATTTTTCTTTAGGGACAAGTAGGTGATCAGCCTTCTGTGTCCTACCAGACCGAGACATTTTTTTTTTTTTTTTCTTCGTCTCCACCGGGAATCGAACCCAGGACCCCTCGGTTCTACGCTCACGCGTCAACCACTGTACCAAGGAGGCGGTCATAATATTGTTTCTAGCTAACGTATAAATACTCTAGTAAGCTTACACAATTTTCCGACGACTAGAATATTGGCCTAAGCTTTCTCTATTGCCATGAATATTGCATCATGTGCACCTGAATCTCTTGAGACTTCTGTCCAATGATATAAACTAGCCTATGTGTAACATGCCTTAGTGCCGTTTTTGAAGTTCGAACGTTGAGTTTAGACATATCTACATGATTTCACTTTTCATTGACTATCAAACTGATATATTATTAAATAAATTATTTGATTATTGCTGCAAACTGCATTCAAAAAGACGAAGTGATTAATAAGTTCTTCATAAATTACAAAACATTGAACAAGTATGTAATATATCCATCCACTACATTATTACACACAAATATTTATTCCAATAACTACATTTTATTAAATAAGTACTAGCTTTCCACCCGCGGCATTCAATTTCATGCAAATTGGTTCAGTAATTAAAACGTGATTGAGTAACAGACATACAGACAGAGTTACTTTCGCATTTATAATATTAGTATGGATAAACTTATTTTCTACATATTTTCTAAAAGATCTAGAATCATTTAATGTGAGCGTAGAATGCTATGAATGTCCATTACCGAACCCTACTTTATACAAAGTATTGATTTATGAAAATATAACATTTATTCACATAAACAGGGTATTATTAAGATTTTTGAATGTTTTCTTATTTGATTATCAATTAATTTTTTTCATTTTTGGTTAATCTAAGAATATGAATCACCCTTGTTACCTCTATGGCATGTCAGAACAAGTTCTTTATAGTAGATAGGGAGGCGAAGAGGGGAATTTTCTGTAATACTCGAGCGTGGCAGTTTAAGATATGAGAGATACCTTAGACCTAATAGAACAACCTTGTTAACTATTTAGCTCTATATGTAGTGACGCGCGCCTAGGATAGACGATCAGATTAGTAAAAAAAAATCGATAGTCTGAAATACTCGAGCGCGTCAGATTAAGATATTGGGGGTTGATTTTAGTGTTTTAAGACTAAATTTAACTAATCTGACCATAAGTCCTTGACGCCGCCGAGTTATAGGGTCGCGAACTTGTAAAAAAAAAACGTTAATCCGGCATTCTCGAGCGCGATTGTTTTTATTTTTATTTTGAAGAATATAATCTAAAACTTACTAAAAATACAAAATCTGCCGGTTTCCGCATGACCGGAAGTCTGGAGGAACCATTTCATCTTCCGAAAAACGCGTTGCAGCATATAAGTCGCGAACTTTACTTTTTCCAAAAAAAAAGTTTAAATAAACAAAAAAGGTAATTTTATTTTACAAAAAAAGGTCTCTTTTCATTTTTGTCCAAAGTTAAAACTTTTTTTACTTGAAGCATCGTAAAAAGTCAAACTCCCGGTTTTTTGTGTATATCTCGAAAACTGAGGGTGTTAAGAAAAATTGATATGAAATAACGATGATTAAAAAAAAGAAACCCACAAACCTTTTTCGGTCAGATTAAGAGAACCCACCAACATTTTTGTCAGATTAAGAAAATATGCTTTCAGGATACCGAGATAAACCTCCCCTATGAAAATCTGACGCGCTCGAGTATTTCAAAAGGACTCTTTTTTTCTGCATTTTCAAAAATTCATCATAACTTATCGTCATGTCGTAATCGTCAGTTTTTTTAAGGGGAGCTTCCTTGGGGCCTACTTAACACCCCTTCCGAAAATCTGACGCGCTCGAGTAAATTTTTTTTTTGTGCATTTTTGACGAATTTTTATGCCTAGCCCCACCACGCAAACCGGCAGATTAGTATACCGTTGTTATCAGAGGGACTTGGGGCATACGTAGTATGAATATCTGACGCGCTCGAGAATGCCCAAGTAACTGTTTTTTTTTACATTTTTGAAAATCCGTACACGCCAAACCCACCGCTAAAATGGTTTTTACCATAGAAGCTTTTCTTTTCGAAATTATTTTCTCTTTCGATTTTGATTAGTCTCGACGACGCCGTTGAATTACGTCATTTAGCTACCTCGCCTCCCTATCTATAGGTTAAATATATAACCAATAGAAATTTCTAGACAACTTAACTTTCAGTCAAAGTTACTGTGCAAACTTTTAACATTTCACTTTTACATACGATTAAAGTGATAATTTAAGATTAATTCAGCAATGAATACCAATTTTTATGAAGAAATATACGTTTAATACCAAATAGAGAGTTGTACAATATTTTATGAAAAATAGTTGTCTTTTTAAAAATAAAGTTATTATAAGCACGAAATAACAATGAATACGGTATTTCAATGTAAAGATGACACTGGTTGACCTAAAAAATCGGGTTCTTCAAGTAGGTAGAATCGAAGAATATTAAAAATTGAGGTTATGTTCGTGACGTAAAGCAATTTTCGCAAATTCAATACGTTTATACATTTTTAACTTAAATATACTCGTATTAGCAATTAAAGACTTACCCGGATTGTTAAAAACCGCCTGTGAGTTGGATTAAATATCTTTCACTGTGTTGAAAAAGTCGCTAGCGATCTCAACAGATGACTAGTTGTCAAATCCGAATTCAATATGGACGACCATTTTTAGACGATTACGTCATCGCGCGGGAAACTTGAATTGCTAATACGAAACTTTTATTTCATAAAAATTAACTTATTTTTTTTTTACAAAAATAATTAAAAAAAAATTCTTACCTCATTCAATGGAGAAAGTGTGAAGGAACTGTTTGTTCCAATTGGCTTTTTAATACATTTGTATAGGCGTATTCACTCCAACTCCGCGCGCTGTTGCCAAACCGTTATTGCGTCAGAAAATGAAGATTGTTCCAAAATACACATTTCAAGACACTGGATCATTACTTTTTAACAGTTAGAAGGAATGTTATTACAAAATTAGTTGTAATTTTTGTAATATTACAACTTAAAAGCCTTTCGTTGTACTTGAAAGTTACACAAGTAAGAGCGGCAACGTCGCGTCACTATTCGCGAAAGCTAACAAAGAAATTTAACGAATTTATAAAATTCAATCCGATTGATTATAAAGACTTTCTTTTCTTTATTCCAGTTGTTTATTACTTTAAGACAACTGATAAACTATAATTTGATAACTTTACAATAGATTCAAGTAAAAATACAATATAAAACGCAACTGATTCCTGTCTTGTAAAAAACTAAAATTGTTTTGATCGTTAGTAGCGCAGTAAACAAAGAATGTTACGATGTTGCCATCCTATACAATTCTTCTATCAACAACTGCTTCAATGGTAGAATTTAGTAATAAGTGGGAGCTTCACCTATTTTTTTTTTTAATTGTAAAATCTTAGAGTAAAAAATATTGTTTAATTGTAAGTATCATATCAAATATGAATCTCTATGAAATTTAGTTTTTAAAATTCCTCAATAAGCTTATATTCAATAACAACCTCAAGCAATACTAATTCAATAAAAAATACAGCATAAATACTTTGAAATGGGTTATTCATTTCGACTCCGTCTTTTTGCTTCATAATGGTCCAGGTCCATCCTGATACCTATCTTAATTTACTCATAGATAATCTGTATTAAACGACAATCTCCTTAAACGTCTTGCTTTCAAAGAATATTATTATAGCATCGATTAGAATGAAATTTATAATGATAATAATTATTAGTTGAACTAATATTAAAATATAATAAAGGCCACTTTTGTTTGCAACACAGAACACCAGACTCCAAGCGGTTTGCAGTTTCTTTTAACAATATAAAGGAAATATTTGTCAAAGCGTTCAAAAATACATAGTTATTAAGTTGTTTGTTTTCAGTCAAAATTCCTATAAATGAAATTGCCTTGAGTGACTACTGCTACTAAAAATCAAAAAAAATTTCCAAGTCCAGGACCCTCTTTCATATAGGACCCTATCCAAAAATCGATATAGTCGGTTCGGTAATCGGTTTTTTAACATTCAAAACCTGATTAGATTTTTATTGGTGAGGTACATTTACGGCTTATCCTCTGAGATCTACGAGTGGCCGAGACGCTAAGCATTGCCCTAGTATGAAAGAGTTGGAATCCCACCTCGATCGAATTAGATAATTATAATTATTATTTTTTTAATTTCTCAATCAGTAAGTGTATGTACCTACCTATCAATTATTGTGTACTTATCACTGTTATCAGCAAAGATCTTATGATGTTAGGTGAAGAGTAAACGGACAACATTATACAATAGGAGAATATTATATTCTGGTGATTATATTATTTATTGGCAGTTGATTTCAACAAGAAATAGATTAAATATCGCTTTTTTAAGAAGAAAGTAACATATTAACGATGAATTTTGACAATTTAACGCTGAGTTAAAACGTGAATAAAACGTCGCGTTTTTGTAACGGTCTTAATTGATATAACCATACTACATAGTCTGTATATTTTCTAAGTTTTAAGTTTTATTTTTGGGATACGGGAGAATCTATATATTACCATATTACTAGCTGTCCGGCAAACTTTATTCTGCCTTTCTCTTATCACTTAGCGGCAACTTGGCGGTATGAAAAATAGATGTTGGCCGATTCTCAAACATACCCGATATGCACTGAAAATTTCATGAGAATCGTCCAGCCGTTTTGGAGAAGTATGGTAACTGACATTGTGACACGGGAATTTTATATACTACTACGTGTATACAATATTGTCCATTTTTACAAATATCTTATCGATTTTGTTTAATGTAACTGCTCATTTTGGTCTCCCAAAAACTTAGATAATTAAGTAATGGATAACACTCGCAGGCGTTTCCCCTTTTGCCGAGGTATAAGATTATTCGAATCGAAAAATCTTATGCTTTCATAAAAACTACTTGCGTAATCGATTACAGATTAAGAAAGTTTAGTAGAACATTTGCCAGCGTACTCCATCCATTACTTAATGATCTAAGCCCTTTCTAAGCCCAAAAACCTGCTGCGACCTTAATGGTAGAAATTTAAAAATAATCTATAGTGGTAACATTTAATGGGAGTTGGCCCGTCAATTATCAAAATCAAGCTGCCAATTTGTTATCTGTCAAATACTCGTCAAATACCCAATGTGTAGTCTAGCAGTAGGTAATGTTTTTGTATTACAATTATTTTCGGAAATCAATTACTTTTAATTAAATGTTTGATAATTTGACCTAATTATCGTCAATTATTACATCTTTAATTATATCGTTAGGTGACTGTTATTTGGTAGCCATATTGAAAGATTTATTTGCTTTCCGGTTAGAAATAAAGGCTTCAAAATGTCTGTTAGTGAGAAGGTGTCCCTGTCTGATGCACTAAGTAATGTGGATGTTCTGGATGAGCTTACTTTGCCTGGTAAGTGTATTAGAACTTGGAACATTATATATTTCATACTATAATACTATACTACTACTTTTATAAACGCATGAATGTATGAGATATAATGGCTAAATTTCCGCAAAAACGACGGAAAAATATGCAACTTACGAAACCATACAGATAATAAATATGAGTTTCACAAGAGAAGGCATTCAATGAGTACTGAGTAGTAGCTAGTAAACCATAATCACTACATAGTATAAAACAAAGTCGCTTTCTCTGTCCCTATGTCCCTTTGTATTAAATCTTTAAAACTACGCAACGGATTTTGATGTGGTTTTTTTATAGATAGAGTTTTATAGGTAGATTCAAGAGGAAGGTTTTAGTATATATTTTATTAGGTTTAAGTCAAAGCGGGCAAAGCCACGGGCGGTAAGCTTAGTATATCATAAAATGACTCATATTAGTTATTATCATTATCAAATAAGTAAACAACTAAATTACTTGCTCTGTGGTAAACACAACTTATTTAGAGTTTAAGTTGGAATAAGTCCATAACACTATGCTTAAGGACTAAAATATCCTTATTATTTAAGCAGAGTCAGAATTAGGAAAATATTGAAAACTCAATGAAGTTATACATTTGAACAAAAGATTTTTCATAAAATGATTAACAAAAATATCTCTCGGTTTATTTAGTTATGTATTTGTTATATAAGTACACTTTAAATAAATAGCAATAATTCCCTATAAAGTGATAAGCTGATACAAAAATTGAAACATTCCCTGGTCCTGTAAGTTAGTAAGTCTTAAAAACCAATTGGTTTTGAGCCAAATCAATAAAGAATCGAATATTATATATAATCAATTTATAGTCAATAATTATATGTGTAGTAATCTACTATATAAAAATAAGTCGGGTTTTCCTTCTGACGCTATAACTCCAGAATGCATGAACCAATTTCCACGGTTTTGCATTCGTTGGAAAGGTCTCGGGCTCCGTGAGGTTAATAGCAAAGAAAAGGTGACTCTGGTGGCGAAACGGAGTTCGCCCGGTTTGCTAGTAATCAATAAATAAATCTCAAATATAATATATAAAAACACAAATTTCAGATGAGCAGCCCTGCATCGAAGCTGCACCTTGCTCCATCCTCTATCAAGCAAACTTTGACACAAATTTCGAAGATCGTAATGGCTTTGTCACTGGCATCGCTAAGTATATTGAGGAGGCTACTATACATGCCAACTTGGTGAGTATTTACCTAAAACCGAAAGAATAGAATAAATTCGATCGCTCTGGCGGGTCACGAGTGGCTGAATTGGTCAGGCATCCGCCCCGGAATGACGCGACAGGATGCGGGTTCGAGTCCCGCTGAGTGATCGAATTTTTTCTATTCTTTATAAATTTATAGTATTTACCTAAATTAATAAGGAAGGTAGAACTTAAGTAATGGTTTATAAATTAGTGAGTAATCATTTAAGGTAAATCTTAAAAATATGTTATGACAATTCAATAGTGCTTTTAGAAGAAGTCTAATTGAATGATTAAATGTTTGAGTTTGAGTATGAAGCTAGAACTGAAGTTGCGGTTTATTTAATATTACGTTTTTTTGATAATTTGAGCATTTATCACAAGTGGTAATAAAACTGATCTGTATAAACTTTTAGGCTGTAACATACATATTATTACGAGATTATTTACGTAACAAAATATTCGCTACGAGTTTTGCCAGTAGTTCTTAACATTTTTATAAATTAGTCCAAACAGGTACAAATTCACCAAATAAAATGTCTTGAAAAATCTGTTCAGCATTTGTGTTATGAACATAGATGTTTGCTCTGTGTCTGGGTGTTAATTATCTATATAAGTAGTATTTCTTTAAAATCAGCCATCTGGTTTCCATTACACAAGTGAAAGCTTAGTATTGGATCAGATAGTGCCGTGTGTGAAAAAATTGTCCCGAAATATTTATTATTTATTTATTGAAGTGAAACTTCTTTATCGGGGTTGGCAAAAAATTTTGTGTAACATTTTTTCGTTACGCGTGACATTTTTCCGTTACGCGCCATCTTTTTCTTAGCCCTACCACGCGTGATTCGACCTATTTCTGTAAAGTTGCATATATGTATTAAATTATTTTTTGAAAAATAAGGTCATAAAGAAGTTTCACTTCTTACGTGTGTACACTAGTACACGCACACATTTTTTATACCTACGTCTAGTACCTATAAATACTATTTTCCATTCTTTAAAAATAATTCTTATATTTTTATTTATATTCCAGAACGAACTCCTCGAAGAAGGCAACGCACATGCCGTCATGCTGTACACATGGCGTTGTTGCAGTCGAGCGATACCACAACCGCGTTCGAATGAACAACCAGACAGAGTTCATATATATGAGAGGACGGTGCAAGTGTTGGCCCCGGAGGTCGATAAACTACTGCAGTTTATGTATTTTCAGGTATTTATTTAGTTCTTATATCATTTATTTAATATTTATTTATGATCTGCAATAATTGACAAGTTGTACTGAAGAAAATGTATGTTTTTATTCTTTTACTGTTTTGCTTTTCTTCATCAGATCAACTCAAAAAACATTTTTAAATACCTAATTACGCTCGAAATTTTTGCATAGAGCCATAATTCGTATGAAATTTTTGCTCAAATAAATGATCTCTTATAATCTGCAGATAATATGTAATACTTAATTTACACAATTTAAAAAAGCAACTACAGATTTTCTTGCCAGCTCTTCTCCCTAGACGACTTACGACGTTTCAAAATTATTTCTATGCCATTTGTACCAAATGTATTCCAAATATTTGACCGCCACCTTGGTACAGTGGTTGACGCGTGAGCGTAGCAGCGAAGGGTCCAGGGTTTCGATTCCTGGTGGAGACGAAGAAAAAAATATCTTGGTCTGGTAGGACACAGAAGGCTGATCACCAACTTGTCCCTAAAGAAAATCGATCAGTGAAACAGATGTATAATGCATCTGCCCCTTACCCCACTTGGGGACATGGGACTTCACTTTTCACTTTTCTAAATATAAATATTCTACTTCGAATTTGTACCAAACGTTGTGTGGTATATGGATTTAAATTAATTTATTTTTTTTCAGCGTAAAGCGATAGAAAGATTCTGCGGCGAAGTCCGTAGGTTGTGTCACGCAGAGAAACGAAGAGATTTCGTATCGGAAGCGTATCTATTAACGCTTGGCAAGTTTGTGAACATGTTCGCTGTTTTGGACGAATTGAAAAATATGAAAAGCTCGGTTAAAAATGATTATTCTACATATAGACGGTGAGATCATTTTCTATATTTACGAATTGATGATATTTTTAATACTTTTTTTAATACTTAAATTATATGTGGTACTAGCTGCGCTTCGTGGTTTCGCCCGCGTGGCTCCACTCCTGTTGGTCTAAGCGTGATGATATATAGCCTATAGCCTTCATCGATAAATGGGCTATCTAAGACCGAAAGAATTTTTCAAATCGGACCAGTACTTCCTGAGATTAGCGCGTTCAAACAAACAAACTCTTCAGCTTTATTATATTACTAGCTGCTCCGCGCGGTTTCACCCCCGTGGCTCCACTCCTGGTGTTCGTAGCGTGATGATATATAGCCTATAACCTTCCTCGATAAATGGGCTATCTAACACCGAAAGAATTTTTCAAATCGGACCAGTAGTTCCCGAGATTAGCGCGTTCAAACAAACAAACAAACAAACAAACTCTTCAGCTTTATAATATTAGTATAGATTAACATTAGTCCCTAAATATGTAATTGGATTTTATAATCAGATATTTTATTGTCTTTTCACAGAGCGGCACAATTTCTAAAAGTGATGTCCGACAGTCAAAGTTTGCAAGAATCGCAGAATCTGTCTATGTTCCTCGCTACCCAGAATAAAATTAGGGACACAGTTAAGGACGCCCTTGAAAAGATTAACGGTGAGTTATCTTCTTTTAAGCTATCTTTTTAACACGCTTTCATTATCTTCATCTGTATGTTTGTATGTAACCGACACCTCTAGACTCGATTTTGACCCATAAACGGACATATTTAATTCAAACTTTGTACACTTATCAAGGATCGGTGACATTACAATAATCTCATGAGCGTGTTTTTTAGTTTTTGAAGTGAAACTTCTTTAGGCGCGTTGAGAGTAAAAACTCAAGGTCGCGTCATGGCAATGCCGTCACGTCATGGAGTAAGCGACGATTTTGGTTCCTTCTTCAATCTTGTCAATGAAGTTTCACTTCTGACACGTGTGCTATACACGCTATTTTTTATCTATAGATTTATAAACTAAATTATCTTATTACAGGTTATGAAGATCTTTTGGCTGACGTTGTGAATATATGCGTGCATATGTATGAAACTAAAATGTATCTGACGCCGTCTGAAAAACATATGCTTGTAAAGGTAAAGTATTTTTATTAATTACTAGCGGTCCGCCCCGGCTTCGCCCGTGGTACCTACATATGAAAAATAGATGTTGGCCGATTCTCAGACTTACCCGATATGCACAGAAAATTTCATGAGAATCGGGCCAGCCGTTTCGGAGGAGTATGGCAACGAAAACTGTGACACGAGAATTTTATGTATTAGATAAGTAGACTAGCTTACCGCCCGCGGCTTCGCCCGCTTTGATTTAAACCTAATAAATTATATACTCAAACCTTCCTCTTGAATCACTCTATCTATTAAAAAAAACCGCAACAAAATCCGTTGCGTAGTTTTAAAGATTTAAGCATACAAAGGGACATAGGGACAGAGAAAGTGACTTTGTTTTATACTATGTAGTGATTTAAATAATTTGATGTGAAAAATCATTATTTTTGTCACTTAAGAAAATTGAAAGAAAATCAGCACTTTTAAAATTTGCCTGGTGGAGATCGTTGTTAGCGATAAGGCCTTCTGTGCATTGTTTACATGTAGTTTTTTAAAATATGTTGAAAATGTTGTGCAATAAAGATTTGTTATTTTTTATTCATTAAGTTCATCTTTTATTTATCTTTTATATTAATTGTAATTAGTATAATTTCACAACTAATTAATTATTATAATGCATGTATGTATAATTATTATAACACTAAATTAGAATCCATTAAAAAGTTCCTGTAAATTAAAAAAAAAAATATCGCAATGTATGTCGGCACACGCTTGACCGTTCTACTTTTTCTAGGTAATGGGCTTCGGTCTATTTCTAATGGACTCAGATGCTTGCAATATCAACAGATTGGATCAAAAGAAAAAGATTAAGTTGGACAGGATTGATAGAATTTTTAAGGTAATTATTAAGTTAATAATTTTTATTTTAAACTAGCGGTCCTCCCCGGCTTCGCCCGTGCTACATATTCACGTTTTCTCTCCATAAGAACCAACCTCGTACTGCAAGGAATATTACAAAAAAAGAATTATCGAAATCGGTCCAGCCGTTCTATAAATTAAACTTATACTAGATGTGCCCTGCGGTTTTACCCGCATTGCTCTGTTGCTGTTCTGCGGTCTTAGCGTGATGATATTATAGCCTATAGCCTTCCTCGATAAATGCACTATCCAACAGTGAAACAATTTTTAAAATCGGACCAGTAGTTCCTGAGATTAGCGCGTTCAAACAAACAAACAAACTCTGCTTTATAATATTAGTATAGGTTATTTTTTAAATCTATACATATAAATAAAATTATAGAATACTATCTATCGTCCAGGCTTCACGCAAAAACTACTGGGCGAATTTTGATGAAACTCTTTTGCTATGTATGCCTCAAAGTCAACATATAGGTTACTAGGTTTCCGCCTCGCGCCTGCGGCTTCGCCCGCGCAGTCAAAGAAAACCCCGAATAGTTCCCGTTCCCGTAGGATTTCCGGGATTGCGTCATTTTCCCGGGATAAAAAGTAGCCTATGTCCTTTCTCGGGTATCAAAATATCTCCATACCAAATTTCATGAAAATTGGTTCAGTAGTTTAGGCGTGATTGAGTAACAGACAGACAGACAGAGTTGCTTTCGCATTTATAATATTATAAGTAAGTATAGATAATTTATTTTGAAGTAAGCAATTTTAATTAAAATGTTCACACGCGTGATTGACGTCGCATATCTAGTAAATAATATTAGAATTAAGTATGTAAAATAAAATAAATAAATATAAAATATTATTTTTCAGAACCTCGAAGTGGTACCGCTTTTTGGAGATATGCAAATAGCACCCTTCAATTATATCAAGAGATCGAAACATTATGATCCAAGCAAGTAAGTTATCTGTGCTTGTACCTATATCTATACTAGCTGCACCCCGTGGTTTCACCCGCATTGCTCTGCTCCTGTTGGTCTTAGCGTTATGATATATAGCCTATAGCCTTCCTTGATAAATGGGCTATCTAACACTGAAAGAATTTTTCAAATCGGACCAGTAGTTCCCGAGATTAGCGCGTTCAAACAAACAAACTCTTCAGGTTTATAATATTAGTATAGACTAGCTTTCCGCCTGTGGCCTCGCCCGCGTTTTCAAAGAAATATCCGCATAGTTCCCGTTCCCGTGGGATTTCCGGGATAAAACTTATCCTATTTTCCGGGGTAAAACGTAGCCTATGTCCTTTCTCGGGTATCAAATTATCTCTATATCAAATTTTAAGCAAATTGGTTTAGTAGTTAAGGCGTGATTGAGTAACAGACAGACAGACAGAGTTACTTTCGCATTTATAATATTAGTATGGATAGCCTTCCTCGATAAATGGGCTATCTAACACCGAAATAATTTTTCAAATCGGACCATAAGTTCCTGAGATTAGCGCGTTCAAACAAACTCTTCAGTTGTTTAATATTAGTATAGATAAATTTTGAGTCGAGTTTGAGTTTTAAATTTTTTTTTTTCAATTCTTCACCAGGTGGCCGCTATCATCAAGCCCGAACCCACCGTCTCCGCAAGCCGACCTGATGGTCCACCTGCCTCAAATACGTGAAGAACACCAGAATTATATATCCGAATTGGCCAGATATAGCAACGAGGTATGTATTATTAGTATTTTATTTTTCGTTTATATTAATACGAGTACGACTCGCACTTGGCCGGTTTTTTATTTTATTTTGAATTTTTCAGCTGTATTAATTAAATGTGCTCCTATAATTATTTTTTTATCCTTCTCCAGGTGACAACAACATTCAAAGAAGCGGGTTCGGACACGGAAAACCGTGCAGTCGCCGATCTGTGCTTACGCGGCTTACAACTCCTCTCATCTTGGTGTTCAGTACTAACTGAACTGTGTTCTTGGAAGTTGTTGCATCCCACAGACCACGCTACCAACCCGAGGTGTCCGCCTGACGCTGAGGAGTATGAGAGGGTGAGTGTGGGGAGGGGAGGGGAGGATGGGTGTGGGGAGGATGGGTGTGGGGAGGATGGATGTGGGGAGGATGGGTATGGGGAGGATGGGTATGGGGAGGATGGATGTGGGGAGGATGGGTGTGGGGAGGATGGGTATGGGGAGGATGGATGTGGGGAGGATGGATGTGGGGAGGATGGGTATGGGGAGGATGGATGTGGGGAGGATGGATGTGGGGAGGATGGATGTGGGGAGGATGGGTGTGGGGAGGAAGAATTTAATAGAATTTGCGATGAAACTATTCTAAATTATGTTACTGAAATTCAAAATAAAAAATAAACCTTTTTTTCCAGGCGACTCGCTACAACTACAGTTCTGAAGAGAAATTTGCCACAATCGAAGTGATAGCCATGATAAAAGGGTTACAAGTGTTAGTGGCTCGAATGGAGACAGTTTTCGCTGACGCAGCAAGAAGGGCTATATATGCGGAGTTGCAGGATTTCGTGCAATTAATGTTAAGGGAGCCGTTGAGAAAGGCTATTAAGAACAAGAAGGATTTGATAAGGAGGTAAGTAGGGGAAAAAGTGAAGTCCCATGTCCCCTAGTGGGGTAAGGGGCAGATGCATTATACATCTGTTTCACTGATCCATTTTCTTTAGGGACAAGTAGGTGATCAGCCTTCTGTGTCCTGTCAGACCGAGACATTTTTTTTTTCTTCATCTCCACAGGGAATCGAACCCAGGATCCCTCGGTTCTACGCTCACGCGTCAACCACGTACCAAGGAAGCGGTCAAACCCCCCCCCGACCCCCTTAAAAAGTATTATTTACTGAAAATGTGTTACAAATGCCTTAAATTCCCTAATACCTTATTTTATAATTATTTTTCAGTATTATAGTATCAGTCCGTGAAACATGCGGTGACTGGGCGCGAGGCTGCGAACCGCAACAAGATCCGGCGCTGCGGGGAAAGAAAGATGCCGACGCTAGTTTTACTATCAAAGTGCCTAGGCGGAATGTTGGTAAGTGTCAATTAATCTACATTTACAAGGTTTGTTACATTCTCCATTAAAAAATGTGTGCGTGTACTAGTGTACACACGTAAGAAGTGAAACTTCTTTATGACCTTATTTTAAAAAAAAATAATTCACTATATGCAACTTTACAGAAATACGTCGAATCACGCGTGGTAGGGATAAGAAAAAGATGGCGCGTAACGGAAAAATGTCACGCGTAACGGAAAAAATGTTACACTAAATTTTTTTCCAACCCCGATAAAGAAGTTTCACTTCCAAAAAGTGTCGTTCAAATTCAAATTACATTTATTTGCAAGAATGTAGTTACAAAAAAAGGTGTTACGTCCCCTAAGAAAGGATTTCCCGAAATTTTTGCGGGAACGGGGAAAAACGGGGATGCACGTACAAAGTCGTGGGCGGAAGCTAGTCCTTAATTAATTCTCAAATGAGCTTTTATTTTTATTGATAGGAACAGTTATAGATGTAATTTTATTATTAGTATGTATTGACTGAAAATCAGCGCTGTTCGGGTGTAAGCCCACAGCATGGCTGACTCTGTTCCGATTGCCTAATGTGTTTCTTTTTAAGTTAAGATAGTCTAAGTTTTTGTTGGCAATAAAGCTTTTTGAAGTGAAACTTCTTTATCGGGGTTGGAAAAAAATTGAATGTAACATTTTTTTTGTTACGCGTGACATTTTTCTGTTACGCGCCATCTTTTTCTTATCCCTACCACGCGTGATTCGACGTATTTCTGTAAAGTTGCATATAGTGAATTATTTTTTGAAAAATAAGGTCATAAAGAAGTTTCACTTCTTACGTGTGTACACTAGTACACGCACACATTTTTTACTTATTAATAATTCTTAAATAACCTTTTCCTACAGGCCCATCAACCACGCAGCTGTACATGGTGCGTACACAGCTCGAAGCCCTAATCTCGGACAAGTCCGGGGGGCGAAGGACCCTGCGGAAAGACCTTGATGCGGCTGTACTGCAACAGATTGAGACGTTCCACAGGCAGAGCTTCTATTGGACGTACCTGCTCAATTTGGCTGGTGAGTGTTTGTTTATTTTTGTTATTGTTATTGTTAATATTGTTGTATTAATCCTCATAGCCCCCCAAAAAAACAGATTTCCTTTAAAACTACATTTAATAATCCATACTTAATATTATAAATGCGAAAGTAACTCTGTCTGTCTGTTACTCAATCACGCCTAAACTACTGAACCAATTTGCATGAAATTTGGTATGGAGATGTATTTTGATACCCGAGAAAGGACATAGGCTATCTTTTATTGCGAAATATGTACCACGGGCGAAGCCGGGGCGGACCACTAGTTAAAAATAAACATTACGGCAATATTTCTAAAAATAAAATATTTACCGATGAAATGTTATTCCTTATTTCCTTTATTAGTATAATTTCAACTTATGGTAGAATTTCCGCAACGGGAAATGCTGAAACACACTATGTTTACACCCGCACGTCTCAGGAGCAACTGAACTGAGACGAACGCACTGGTGGCTTGGAAGTCACCTGAGTGGCGACAAGGTCACGCGTGCTTACGACTTCCAGTGTCTTGTTATTTAGATTTCTATGGTTACATTACATGGATTTGCTCGAGATTAATTTTCGGTAAAAATAAAACAATACTTTGTTGGATTTTTTTATTATTATAAGCACCATCATCATCAAACTTTATGACCCTATTTGATTTTAATGATAAAATAAATGAATGAATGAAAAAAACTTTATTGCATTGAAAATACAAATACTGACAAAACTACAGAAACAGCAAAAGGCGGTCTTATCGCTAGGTAGCGATCTCTACCAGGCAACCCAACAATCACAGGAAATATAACAAAAATGAATGAATGAGTCAATGAACGAATGAATGAAATAGATAATGTTTTTTTTTCCAGATTCCTTGTCAAAATGCTGTGATCTTTCTCAACTGTGGTATCGTGAATTCTACTTGGAAATGACTATGGGAAGGAAAGTTAATGTGAGTTTATGTATTATTTAGGGCCGATTTTTCAATGCTTGGATAAAACTTATCCGTCTAATAAAGTATTACACGATAATATTAAAATGTCACGTAAACTGTCAAATACGGGCAATTAGAATACGTTTTTAAAATGGTAGTTTTATAAATTATTCGACGAATAAGTTTTATCCAAGCATTGAAAAATCGGCCCTTATTGCATAAATATATTTGAGATTGAAAATAAAATAAATCAGTCTTGAATTAAATTTAAGAAAATGTTCCTCTCAATTTTAGATACCATTTAAGTTTAGAGTTTGATAATTTCAAATTGCCTCAGATATAGTTTGAGTTTAACTTGAGTTTGAGTAAGTTTATACTCATATTTAATGGTCCTCTCAATTTTTCGATACCATTTAAGTTTAAAGTAGAGTTTGATAATTTCAAATTGCTAGCAGATATAGTTTGAGTTTAACTTAAGTTTGTGTTTGACTTGAGTTTGAGTTTGAGTAAACGTTCACAGAAATGCACAGTACGCCATCAGCACAACGAAGAGTGCAACGATCTCATAACAATGGAGAAGAGAATACAGTTCCCCATAGAGATGTCGATGCCGTGGATACTCACCGACCACATACTGAGGAGCAAGGAGCCCGCCATGATGGAGTGAGTGGGATAATCCCATCATTTTTTTGTAAAAAAATATAAAAAAAACGACGTCTGTCTGAAGGCATAGCATGAAAGCTTTTGCATGCTATGCCTTCAAGCCACACCTCCGCCCGTCCCCGTGGGGAGCGTGAGGTTTTTTCGTTACGGAATTTCTCGATTCGGTCCCCGCGCTCAAGGCCCGCGATAGAAGCTATGCAATAGCTTAAAAACAAAAAAAAATGATGGGATCGGTTTTTGTATGATGGGATAGGGGTGGGATGTAATGGGATTGGTATAAGGTGTGATGGGATTGGTATAGAATGTGATGGGGTTGTTATAGTATTGTGTGGGGTTTTTGTAAAAAAAAATGATGGGATTGGGGTGGGATTTGATGGAATTGGTGTTTGGTGTGATGGGATCGATGCTAGGTGTGATAGGATTGGTAGACCCATAGAGATGTCGATGCCGTAGATACTCATCGACCACATACTGAGGAGCAAGGAGCCCGCCATGATGGAGTGAGTGGGGTTCGAATCCCATCATAAAAATAATGATGGGATCTGTTTTTGTATGATGGGATTTGATGGGATTGGTGTTTGGTGTGATGGGATTGGTATAGAATGTGATGGGATTGCTATGAAAGGCGTATAAAAATTGAAAAAATGATGGTATCTGTTTTTTGTGTGATGGGATTGGCGTGGGATTTGATGGCATAGGTGTGGGATTAGGAGATTTGTGTGTGTGATGATCATATATTTTATATCAAATTTTAAGTTATTTTAAACTGACCAAGATTCAAATATGTGCACAGAACTAAAATTTAAAATGTTTTTTTTTTAATAATTTTAAAGTGAAACTTTTATTACATCGTCTCAAACTTTTTGGTCTGTGTAGCGCATGTCGCGTGACGCACGATACGTACGATAATTATCGTACAAATACGATAATTTTTAGTTAAATGTGTGAAAAAAAGTTTCAGTTTTACCGTGGTTTCATAAAACCACACAACATTTTATTGTTTTAATAAAAATTTAATAAAATATTTTTTTTAGAAAATATAAATCACCAATTAGTAATTAATTATATTTTCTATTACAGATACGTCCTGTACCCGTTAGATCTATACAACGATTCCGCCCAGTACGCGCTTACAGTTTTCAAAAAACAATTCCTGTACGACGAAGTAGAAGCCGAAGTTAATCTGTGCTTCGATCAGTTTGTGTATAAACTGTCTGAGTTGGTGTACTCGCATTATAAACAACTGGCCGCTAGGTAAGTGTTAAATACTAGTTGTAGACTCCGGCTTTGTCCGTGGTACATATATAGCCTCTCTCTTCAGCCTTTAGCACGGTGAAAGAATTTTTACCAATCATTACTAAAATACATGCAAACAAGTGATAACTGCTTTAAAAACAACCGACTTCAAACTTGCACTTGCAAAATTTACAAATACCTACAGACAAAAATGCTCATAAAATAAAAACTACAGGGCCTATTCGAATAAAATTTTTATGGGACCAATTCGACACCATCCCGCATCGAACAAAAAAAGAATCACGTAAATCGGTTCAGAAACCTCGGAGTAATCGGTGTACATACATAAAAAAAAAATATATATACCGGCCGAATTGATAACCTCCTCCTTTTTTTTTGAAGTCGGTTAAAAACATAATTTTACTGTGTACGTTTCAAATAATATTGTGATTTTTAAAGTGTAATACCAATGACTTTTAGATAGCTTTCGATTTTGTAGATATTGTTACGTCTTTATTGTACTCGGTGTAACACAAGGTACAGCATTTGGACCAATATTATAAGATGTTAATGTTTCAAGAAGTCAATACAGTTTTATTTTATTTAAACTTTATTAAAATCTTCTTCTATCCCATAGCATGCTGCTCGATAAACGCTACCGTGCTGAATGCGCGGCTCGCGGGGCTAGCACTGGTTGCGGCGCCGGGCGTTACGCGTCTCTGCTTCGGCAGCGGCATGTCGCACTGCTCGGGCGGCACGTCGATCTGTGCGCGTTGGTGAGTGCACACAGACAGACACACACACACAGAAATAACAAACATACACACACACAGAACCCCATTTCTTAAATATATAAAGTGATAAACATACACAGTGAGTGCATACAGACAGACAGACACACGATACACCATAATAGAGACACACACAATATGTCATAATAGAGACAGAAATAACAAACACACGCACACAATAATCAATACGCCGTAACAGAGACACACACAAAATATCATAACAGAGACTGAAATAACAAACACACACACACTAATCAATACGCCGTAACAGAGACACACACAATATGTCATAATAGACAGAAATAACAAACATACACACACACAGAACCCCATTTCTTAAATATAAAGAGTGATAAACATACACAGTGAGTGCATACAGACAGACACACAATATGTCGTAATGAAATAACAAACATACACACACCTACACACACACACAGAACCCCATTTCTTAAATATAAAGAGTGATAAACATACACAGTGAGTGCATACAGACAGGCGGACATACACACAATATATCATAATAGAGACAGAAATAACAAACATACACACACACCACACACACATTAACCAATACGCTGTAAAAAAGACGGAAATAGTGACAGACATACACACACACAAAATACGCAATACGCCGTAACAGAGACAGAAATAGTGATAGACATACACACACGCATACATAAACAGACACAATTCGCACTTCGCACAAGACTGAAATAGTGTCAAACCAAACACACTTAAACACAAAAAAATGTGTGCGTGTACTAGTGTACACACGTAAGAAGTGAAACTTCTTTATGACCTTATTTTTCAAAAAAAAAATTACTATATGCAACTTTACAGAAACACGTCGAATCACGCGTGGTAGGGATAAAAAAAAGATGGCGCGTAACGGAAAAATGTCACGCGTAACGAAAAAACGTTACACAAAATTTTTTTCCAACCCCGATAAAGAAGTTTCACTTCAGAAACAGACTTATATACGCAAACAAAAAAACAAGAAGAAACAACACTAACAACAATACAAACAAATGAAAAATATTACACACCCACAAGATTTTTTTTATGCAATCAATTATTGAAGTGAAACTTCTTTAGGCGCGTTGAGCGTAAAATTTCAAGGTCGCGTCATGGCCATACCGTCACGTAAAGGATTCAGCGACGATATTTTTGAATATTGCCAAAGAAGTTTCACTTCTGACATGCTCTTTTTTATTATCGATAATTTCTTATCAGGTCGCACAAAGAATCAACGCAGATATGCACCGAGCGCTCGACGCAGCAGTCGCTAAGTTCGAAGCGGGAGATATTACTGGTGTAGTGGTAAGTGCCCACTCATATATACTAATACTAGCTGCTCCGCGCGGTTTCACCCCCGTGGCTCCACTCCTGTTGCTCGTAGTGAGATGATACATAGCCTATAGTCTTCCTCGATAAATAAGCTATCTAACACCGAAAGAATTTTTCAAATCGGACCAGTAGTTCCCGAGATTAGCGCGTTCAAACAAACAAACAAACAAACTCTTCAGCTTTAAAAATTGGTATAGATTTTAAAGCTGAAGATTTTGTTTGTTTGTTTGAACGCGCTAATGATACCTGATCTAATATTAATATAAATTCGTTCAGTTTTAAAGCGTACAGATAGACAGACTTTTACATTGATAACATTAATAGAAACTATCAAGCCAGGATCTAGAAGATCTGATGTTTTTGACAACATCTCGTAAAAATTTCAAATAATGTATTTTTTGATGAAAAAAAAGATTAGGTTCTCGTTTCGACTGTATTTTTGTTTGGGTTTGTTACCTCAGAACTTTCGACTTAGTGCACCGATTTTTATGACTCTTGTTTTATTTGAAAGCTAGTGTCTTCCGGTTTAGTTTTGGAACGAAGTTCGATAGGTATAACGACACTTTTTGCTATAGTCGAAGCCGTGCGCTTTTTCCTAAATCTGTCTCTCTCTCCCTCATAGTTTTGTTACAAAAAAACACTTTTTTCATCATTTCCAGGAGCTAGAAGGTCTAATAGCCGTGAACCGTCTCTGTCACAAGCTGCTCAGTCGCTATCTCACACTCGACGAGTTCGACGCGATATTGCGCGAGTCGGATCACGGCGTTCTAGCTTATACGATCATATTACCCTATTTCACGTTTTTAATTTGATTTTGGTGACAAAATATACTGATCCTATATTAATATAAATTCGTTCAGTTTTAAAGCGTACAGACAGACAGACTTTTGCATTGATGACATTAAAAAAAAATTAGAAACCAGAATCTAGAAGATCTGATGTATTTGACAACATCTCTTAAAAATGATGACGTATTTTTCGATGATGACTTTATCAACCGATTTAAAAAAAAGATTAGGTTCTCGTTTCGACTGGATTTTTTGTTTGGGTTCGTTACTTCCGAGCTTTCGACTGGGTGCACCGTTATCGATGATTGTTCTTTTGTTGTGTTAGGGTTTAGTTTTGGAACGAAGTTAGATAGGTATAACGACACTTTTTGCTATAGTCGAAGCCGTGCGCTTTTTCCTAAATCTGTCTCTCTCTCCCTCATAGTTTTGTTACAAAAAAAGTATATTTTTCATCATTTCCAGGAGCTAGAAGGGCTAATAGCCGTGAACCGTCTCTGCCACAAGCTGCTCAGTCGCTATCTCACACTCGACGAGTTCGACGCGATATTGCGCGAGTCGGATCACGGCGTTCTAGCTTATACGATCATATTACCCTATTTTAGTGTTCTCGATCGATTTTTAAACGACTTTTTTTTAATGAAGGAATAGGTTCGATTCGACTGTATTTTTTTTTGGATTTGCTGCCTCAGAACTTTCGTCTTAGTGCACCGATTTTTATGATTCTTGTTTTATTCGAAAGCTAGTGTCTTCCAGTTTAGTTTTTTGTTAAAAAAAAACACTTTTTTCATCATTTCCAGGAGCTAGAAGGTCTAATAGCCGTGAACCGTCTCTGCCACAAGCTGCTCAGTCGCTATCTCACACTCGACGAGTTCGACGCGATATTGCGCGAGTCGGATCACGGTGTTTTAGCGCCGTACGGTAGAATCACACTCCACGTGTTCTGGGAGTTGAATTATGATTTCCTACCCAATTATTGTTATAATGCCGCTACTGATCGGTGAGTTTTTTTGCTTTTAAATGTTGTGTTTTTTTTCCTTCTTGTTATAACAATTATTTTTTTGCTATTTCTTCAATTGTTCCTATAAATTCTATACATTTTCCCTTCGCCTGTTTCTTTTAAATTTTGTATTAACTATAATGCCTTATTCATTTTCTTAATTTTGTTTGACCTAGAAATTGAATTAAGCATATTTTTGTTACATTAATTCCTTTCGTCCTTTTCATATATGTTCTTTATATTCTTTTTATTATTCTTTACTAGCTTACCGCCCGCGGCTTCGCCCGCTTTGTCTAAAACCTAATAAATTATATACTAAAACCTTCCTCTTGAATCACTCTATCTATTAAAAAACCGCATAAAAACCTGTTGCGTAGTTTTAAAGATTTAAGCATACAAAGGGACATAGGGACAGAGAAAGCGACTTTGTTTTATACTATGTAGTGATATGCCCTTTTTCAATAAATTCTTTACTTCTACTGGCTTCATGTTTTTATCTCTTTCAATTTTTTACAACACTTCGTATCTTTCGTGTATTCTGATCCTCAATAACTATTTTATGCCCTTAATTATTTACTTCCACTATATACCACGTTACTAACTCTTATCTTAAAATTATATTATTTATACAATACTTTATCTCTTTTAGTTTCGTAAAATGTCGCGGCATACAATTCGCGCCAGGAGTACAAAGAGAGAAGCCACAACAATATGGCCACGCTATGTTGTGGGGCTCGAAACAATTGAGCTTGGCGTATTCGGCACAATATGCACAGTATAATGGTAAGCAGTAAGCCAAGTACTAAGCACTTAGTATTAAGCCCGGGCGTACATAAAACCTTTTTAGTAAATAGCATATCTAAATAATATGTAGTACCTAATTTAATAATATCAAATCTTTTTTATTTTTAACTTTTCCGTTTTTGAAGTCGGATGCTTTTAATGCAGTTATTTTTATATGTCGGCGCAACGACAATAAACGACTACCGTCAAACTACTAAATAATTATAACTAGCTAAAGTTTACTTAAATCTTTTTAAATAAGTGGTTAAATTAACGAAATAATTAATGTTTGTTAAAAATGATAAAAATTCATTGCAAAAATTAGAGTGGCAACACTCTCAAACTAATTCTTGTGAGTCATGGTTTAATTTAAATACGAGCGTCCGACGGCACAGAGCACATTCACGCGCCGGCCGTTGGAGCGTTCGGAGCTCTCTCTATAATTACGACGTGGAATAAAAGGGCAGTAAAAATACCCACAGGCGTTCTACTTCGAGTATGAGCGCCTGCCCTGATGATGGTGACGTCAGAATTGCTGACGTCACTCTTTTTAAAAATGGCCTTGGGCCTCTTCTTCCGTCATCAGAAGTTGGATAGAATTCAAGCTCACTCTTTTTAAATGTTAAACGTTTACATAGTTTTGTAACGGCATACTGGCGTTTGTGTTTTTCTCGTGCGTTGTGTAAAGTAAAAGTTTGTTACGTGGATTATTGTAACGGGAGTGTGGTTCATCGAAGGAATTGTGCGTGCTATCTGCGCCTCTCTTTGTGATAAGCATAAATCTACGAGAACCTCCGAGAAATCTACGAGAACCTTCGAGAATCTGCCTATGTCACAAATGAGTAGGTGTTGGTCGCATGATACGCGAACGGACTGCTTCTGTCATGTGGAGTGTTTAGTGTTATGTAAGGTCAGTGTGGCCGAGGCAGTGTGTTTTTGAAATCCCGAGATGAACTACCGTAGTATTGTAATACGAGAAAAGGCGTACGAGGACGTACGATTGTCAATATGGCCGTGTTAGACGTAACTTTGGTTTAGTATTTTGTGGATGAATAGTTGTCATTATTTCATGTCAGAACATGATTAGCTTCTTAGATTAAATAATGTGAGTACAAAAAACTGATTTCTTAATAAAACAGTCAAAATCTACGAGAACCTTCGAGAACCTCCGAGAATCTACGAGACCCTCCGAGAAATCTATGAGAACCAACCTCCGAGAAATCTACGAGAACCTTCGAGACTCTCCGAGAACCGACAAAAAACATGCCAAGATTATAACTTGACATTGTTACAGACTTTTACAACGAGGCTGGTGCAGAGCGCGCACCGCCTGTCAGTATGGCCGTGTCGGCGCAACGACAATAAACGACTACCGTCAAACTACTAAATAATTATAACTAGCTAAAGTTTACTTAAATCTTTTTAAATAAGTGGTTAAATTAACGAAATAATTAATGTTTGTTAAAAATGATAAAAATTCATTGCAAAAATTAGAGTGGCAACACTCTCAAACTAATTCTTGTGAGTCATGGTTTAATTTAAATACGAGCGTCCGACGGCACAGAGCACATTCACGCGCCGGCCGTTGGAGCGTTCGGAGCTCTCTCTATAATTACGACGTGGAATAAAAGGGCAGTAAAAATACCCACAGGCGTTCTACTTCGAGTATGAGCGCCTGCCCTGATGATGGTGACGTCAGAATTGCTGACGTCACTCTTTTTAAAAATGGCCTTGGGCCTCTTCTTCCGTCATATATAATGTGTAATTTTATTTTATAATTGAGTTAATAAGAGAAAGTTTTTTTTGAATTAGTAATTATTTTGTGACTAGTTTCATGATCTGATTCTTTGTTACAGCATTTATTGACTTACTAGCGGTCCGCCCTGGCTTCGCCCGTGGTTACATATTTCGCAATAAAAAGTGGCCTACCTTTCTCGGGTATCAAAATATCTCCATATCCATACCAAATTTCATGCAAATTGGTTCAGTAGTTTAGGCGTGATTGAGTAACAGACAGACAGACAGAGTTACTTTCGCATTTATAATATTGGTATGGACTCCCTAGTTTCTTTTTCTTCTTTTTTTTTAAAGTTTTTCACAGTTCTATTTCTCCTTGGTTAGGTTTCGTCGGCGCGCAACACTTGCACGCCCTGGTCCGTCTACTGGGCTACCAAGGCGTGGCCGTAGTAGTCGGCGAACTGCTGGGAGTAGCCCGCGGTCTACTGCACGGCACGTTGGCGCAGTTCACACGGGCACTGCACGCGGCCATGCCGAGGCATTGCAAGCTGCCGCGATACGACTACGGGTCTAACGGTGAGACATCTGCTACACGGACACAGACACTTGTATCATAGACACTTGCCCCATAGACACTTGCCCTTCGGACACCTGCCCCATAGACACCTGCCCCATAGACACTTGCCCCACAGACAGCTGCCCCATACACACTTGCCCCACAGGCAGCTGCCCCATAGACACTTGCCCTACAGACAGCTGACCCATAGACACTTACCCCATAGACACCTGCCCCATGGACACTTGCCCCATAGACATTTGCCCCATAGATACTTGCCCCACAGACAGCTGCCCCATAGACACTTGCCCCATAGACACTTGCCCCATAGACACTTGCCCCACAGACACTTGCCCCACAGACACCTGCCCCATAGACACTTGCCCCACAGACAGCTGCCCCATAGACACTTGCCCCATAGACACTTGCCCCACAGACAGCTGACCCATAGACACTTACCCCATAGACACCTGCCCCATGGACACTTGCCCCATAGACATTTGCCCCATAGATACTTGCCCCACAGACAGCTGCCTCATAGACACTTGCCCCACAGACACTTGCCCCACAGACACCTGCCCCATAGACACTTGCCCCACAGACACTTGCCCCACAGACACCTGCCCCATAGACACTTGCCCCACAGACAGCTGCCCCATAGACACTTGCCCCATAGACACTTGCCCCATAGACACTTGCCCCATAGACACTTGCCCCATAGACACCTGCCCCATAGACACTTGCCCCACAGACACCTGCCCCATAGACAGCTGCCCCATAGACACTTGCCCCATAGACACTTGCCCCACAGACAGCTGCCCCATAGACACTTGCCCCATAGACACTTGCCCCACAGACAGCTGCCCCATAGACACTTGCCCCATAGACACTTGCCCCACAGACAGCTGCCCCATAGACACTTGCCCCATAGATACTTGCCCCACAGACAGCTGCCCCATAGACACTTGCCCCATAGACATTTGCCCCATAGATACTTGCCCCACAGACAGCTGCCCCATAGACACTTGCCCCATAGACACTTGCCCCATAGACAGCTGACCCATAGACACTTGCCCCATAGACATTTGCCCCATAGATACTTGCCCCACAGACAGCTGCCCCATAGACACTTGCCCCATAGACACTTGCCCCATAGACACTTGCCCCATAGACACTTGCCCTACAGACAGCTGACCCATAGACACTTACCCCATAGACACCTGCCCCATGGACACTTGCCCCATAGACATTTGCCCCATAGATACTTGCCCCACAGACAGCTGCCCCATAGACACTTGCCCCATAGACAGCTGCCCCATAGACACTTGCCCCATAGACACTTGCCCCATAGACACTTGCCCCATAGACACTTGCCCCATAGACACTTGCCCCACAGACACTTGCCCCACAGACACCTGCCCCATAGACACTTGCCCCACAGACAGCTGCCCCATAGACACTTGCCCCATAGATACTTGCCCCACAGACAGCTGCCCCATAGACACTTGCCCCATAGACACTTGCCCCATAGACACTTGCCCCATAGACACTTGCCCTACAGACAGCTGACCCATAGACACTTACCCCATAGACACCTGCCCCATGGACACTTGCCCCATAGACATTTGCCCCATAGATACTTGCCCCACAGACAGCTGCCCCATAGACACTTGCCCCATAGACAGCTGCCCCATAGACACTTGCCCCATAGACACTTGCCCCATAGACACTTGCCCCATAGACACTTGCCCCATAGACACTTGCCCCACAGACACTTGCCCCACAGACACCTGCCCCATAGACACTTGCCCCACAGACAGCTGCCCCATAGACACTTGCCCCATAGACACTTGCCCCACAGACAGCTGACCCATAGACACTTACCCCATAGACACCTGCCCCATGGACACTTGCCCCATAGACATTTGCCCCATAGATACTTGCCCCACAGACAGCTGCCCCATAGACACTTGCCCCATAGACACTTGCCCCATAGACACTTGCCCCATAGACACTTGCCCCACAGGCAGCTGCCCCATAGACACTTGCCCCACAGACAGCTGACCCATAGACACTTACCCCATAGACACCTGCCCCATGGACACTTGCCCCATAGACATTTGCCCCATAGATACTTGCCCCACAGACAGCTGCCCCATAGACACTTGCCCCATAGACACTTGCCCCATAGACACTTGCCCCATAGACACTTGCCCCATAGACACTTGCCCCATAGACACTTGCCCCACAGACACTTGCCCCACAGACACCTGCCCCATAGACACTTGCCCCACAGACAGCTGCCCCATAGACACTTGCCCCACAGACACTTGCCCCACAGACACCTGCCCCATAGACACTTGCCCCACAGACAGCTGCCCCATACACACTTGCCCCACAGGCAGCTGCCCCATAGACACTTGCCCCACAGACAGCTGACCCATAGACACTTACCCCATAGACACCTGCCCCATGGACACTTGCCCCATAGACATTTGCCCCATAGACACCTGCCCCATAGATACTTGCCCCACGGACACCTGCATCAGAGGCCCTACGAACAACTGTGCCCTATAGACACTTGCCCCACAGAGACCAGCCCTACAGACAAAAAATTCCCTCGTCTTGAATTCATTTATGTCCTAACATATTATAATCACATATTAATATAATTATCTCACAGGTGTGCTAGGCTACTACCACGCGCAGCTCACAGACATAGTGCAGTATCCGGACGCGCGCACGGAACTGTTCCACGCGTTCCGCGAACTTGGCAACATTATATTGTTCTGTATGCTGATTGAACAGGTATTTATCCTACATGTTGTTTAAAGTTTGTCCTACATATTGTTTAATTTATCCTACAAGTAGCTTAATATATCCTACAAGCTATTTAATGTTTGTCCGACAAGCTGTTTAATGTTTGTCCGACAAGCTGTTTAATGTTTGTCCGACAAGCTGTTTAAGGTTTGTCCGACAAGCTGTTTAAGGTTTGTCCTACAAGCTGTTTAATGTTTGTCCTACAAGCTGTTTAATGTTTGTCCGACAAGCTATATTTATCCTACATACAATACAATTGCTGTTTATCCAAGTACCTGTATGACGGGAAATTTTAATATTTTATTTTGAACCAATTTTGTCAGGATGACAATAATTTTGGTCTTGGTCGCTGTCTTCGTTGGTAGTGTGACCGAACCATTACTAAAATATCATGAGCTTATGTCAAAAATTATCGATAGCAGTTGCTAATTGCTATTCCTTAGCGTTATTCTCTTCCCTGACATTACTCTCGGCCTGCAGATCGTGCCGTGTGTGAAAATTGTCCTAAAATATTTTTTTAAGCTATTGCCTAGCTTCTATCGCGGGCCTTGAGCGCGGGGACCGAATCGAGAAATTCCGTAACGAAAAACCTCACGCTCCCCACGGGGACGGGCGGAGGTGTGGCTTGAAGGCATAGCATGCAATAGCGCAACCGCCCCAGTCCCCGAGTGACACACGGCGTTTTATCATTGTATTTTAATTAACAGGCGCTCAGTCAAGAAGAGGTCACGGATTTGCTACACGCTGCACCTTTCCAAAATATCTTGCCACGACCTTATACTGCTGGTAAGGAAAATCCTACTAATAATATAAACTAGCTACGCTCCGCGGTTTCACCCGCGTGGCTCCGCTCCTGTTGGTCTTAGCGTGATGATATATAGGCTATAGCCTTCCTCGATAAACGGGCTATCTAACACCGAAAGAATTCTTCAAATCGGACAATCACGCAATACAGGGTTACTTGTAAAACACCAGCAACCTCGCAGGCCAAGATAGCTAACACCATAAGTAACAACATTTGTTCTATGACTATTGGCATAACGCAATAAATTATTTTTAAATGATTTTATAAGCTTTTATTGTACTCTCGTAACATTTGTAAGTCTATGTTCTATGCATTTTTTTATATTACAGAGGGAGAGAAACCGGAGACAAAGCAAAAGCGTCTCGAGGCTAAATACGCAGCTCTGCAAATTGTGCAGAACGTAGAAAAATATGGAACCGCCAAGGTAATAATTTTTGATTAGCCCTATTATTTACTACCACAATTTGATGAATACTACTATTAATTGTAATTTATTTTTTCTTATTAATAACCTATTTTTTACATTTATATTTTTTGTTTCTGTTTCTTCCCTTAATATCCCTAATCCCGTTGGTAGTCCATATATGCTAATGTTTATCAACTCGTCCATTTGCATTTGCATGTCCCAACGTCTCTTCCAGCTCTTTCAATCTCTATTTTACTGTCTATTTTTAACCGACTTCAAAAAAACGAGGAGGTTATCAATTCGGCCGGTATGTTTTTTTTATCTATGTACACCGATTACTCCGAGGTTTCTGAACCGATTTACGTGATTGTTTTTGTTCGATGCGGGATGGTGTCGAATTGGTGCCATAAAAATTTTAAGGCCCAGTAGTTTTTATTTTATGAGCATTTTTGTATGTATTTGTAAATGTTGCAAGTGCAAGTTTGAAGTCGGTTGTTTTTAACGCAGTTTATATCACTTGTTCCCAATTATCATCTAGCTCATGTATATGTATGTATGTATGTCTGCCACCACTTATTGTTCTTCCAATTGTTCTAAACCATCATTTAGTGTCTTTCTGGCGTCACTATCTGCCTCTTACGTGTCCTCATCTTTGTTTTTATCTATTTTAGTGTATATTTCATCTCTAGTATCATTTTTTCCGTCATATATCTTAGCAACTACTCTATTATTATCTGTTACATCGTTATCCGCCTATTTATGGTTTAAGTGTCTATTTCTACCTCATTTCCTCCTTTCTCTATTATATAGGGCCTATTTCTTCCCTAATATCCTCTTCTGCTATTTTAGTGTCTATTTCTTCCCTAATTTTATGTTTTTCTTCAAATATCTCAACTCAGTCTTCATTTTCGTATCTCTTTCTCTGTCAGCAAAGCCAGCTGTCCCCGGAGGGCGACCTGCTCTCCCTTATTATTGTGTCTATTTCTCTCGCTCAAACTCATTTTCTCTCTCTCTCTCTGTCAGCAAAGCCAGCTGTCCCCGGAGGGCGACCTGCTCTCCCTTATTATTGTGTCTATTTCTCTCGCTCAAACTCATTTTCTCTCTCTCTCTCTGTCAGCAAAGCCAGCTGTCCCGCGAGGGCGACCTGCTCACCCGCGAGCGTCTCTGCTGCGGTCTGTCTCTCTTCTCCGTAGTTCTCCGTCGGCTGCGAGCCTGTCTCTATGTCTTACCACAGTGTTTATATCATTGTTTAAGTGTCTATTTCTTCCTCATTTCCTCCTTTTTCTATTATATAGGGCCTATTTCTTCCCTAATATCCTCTTCTCCTATTTTAGTGTCTATTTCTTCCTTAATATCCCCTTCTCCTATTTTAGTGTCAAATTTCTCCCTAATTTGATGTTGTTGTTCAAATATCTCAACTTGCCCTTTAAGCAGCCTTCATTTTCTCTCTCTCTCTCTCTGTCAGCAAAGCCAGCTGTCCCGCGAGGGCGACCTGCTCACCCGCGAGCGTCTCTGCTGCGGTCTCTCTCTCTTCTCCGTAGTTCTCCGTCGGCTGCGAGCCTGTCTCTATGTCTTACCACAGTGTTTATATCATTGTTTAAGTGTCTATTTCTTCCTCATTTCCTCCTTTTTCTATTATATAGGGCCTATTTCTTCCCTAATATCCTCTTCTCCTATTTTAGTGTCTATTTCTTCCTTAATATCCCCTTCTCCTATTTTAGTGTCAAATTTCTCCCTAATTTGATGTTGTTGTTCAAATATCTCAACTTGCCCTTTAAGCAGCCTTCATTTTCTCTCTCTCTCTCTCTGTCAGCAAAGCCAGCTGTCCCGCGAGGGCGACCTGCTCACCCGCGAGCGTCTCTGCTGCGGTCTCTCTCTCTTCTCCGTAGTTCTCCGTCGGCTGCGAGCCTGTCTCTATGTCTTACCACAGTGTTTATATCATTGTTTAAGTGTCTATTTCTTCCTCATTTCCTCCTTTTTCTATTATATAGGGCCTATTTCTTCCCTAATATCCTCTTCTCCTATTTTAGTGTCTATTTCTTCCTTAATATCCCCTTCTCCTATTTTAGTGTCAAATTTCTCTCTAATTTGATGTTGTTGTTCAAATATCTCATCTTTCCCTTTAAGCAGCCTTCATTTTCTCTCTCTCTCTCTCTGTCAGCAAAGCCAGCTGTCCCGCGAGGGTGACCTGCTCACCCGCGAGCGTCTCCGCTGCGGATTCTCTCTCTTCTCCGTAGTTCTCCGTCGCCTTAGAGCGTGTCTCTATATTATTGTTCTTCCAATTGTCCTAAACCATCATTAAATGTCTTTCTAGCGTCCTGCCACTTCCCTTATTATTGTGTCTATTTCTCTCCCTCAAAGTCATTTTCTCTCTCTCTCTCTGTCAGCAAAGCCAGCTGTCCCGCGAGGGCGACCTGCTCACCCGCGAGCGTCTCTGCTGCGGACTCTCTCTCTTCTCCGTAGTTCTCCGTCGTCTCCGAGCCTGTCTCTCCGCCCCGCAGTGGCCCGCACCGCCCGCACCGCACCACGCCCCGCTGCATACTGACGACACTAGCGAGTTTCACAGGTATTTACGGAAAAATAGTACTACCTCAAAAAAATGCAACCCCAAATGTAACTTTTCAATGGACTGTAAATAATGTGTTTATATTTAAACAACGAAAGACAATTAAATTTGTGTGTGTGACGCATTGCACACTGACGACACTAGCGAGTTTCACAGGTATTTACGGAAAAATAGTACTACCTCAAAAAAATGCAACCCCAAATGTAACTTTTCAATGGACTGTAAATAATGTGTTTATATTTAAACAACGAAAGACAATTAAATTTGTGTGTGTGACGCATTGCACACTGACGATACTAGCGAGTTTCACAGGTATGAACGGAAAAATAGTACTAATTTCGGAGCGCTTAAAAACCTTAGCTATTGATTGACTTTACGAAAAAATGTTGTACATAAAAGTTGTTCATCGAAAAACAAACTACAAAAATGGTCTGATATTATTTCTTCGTAAAATGATTAAAAAAAAAGTTTTATTGAAAAATATAAATATCTCTATCATCTGAACATTTTCGCTTATAACTTTTCTATTCATAGTTCTACGACAAAAAGTTACTGGACCAAAGTTGTAGAGAATTTAATTTGCAACAAATAATGCTAACAATTTTTTTTAATAGACAAATATTTAAAGAGATATATCGTAAAAACCATATCTTCCGCTATTTTCAAGATGGCGACTCCACAAACTTGGTGATAGCTTCACACTGACCCCCCCTACACATCAAAAACTAAAAAATGCAACCCCAAATGTAACTTTTCAATGGACTGTTAATAATGTGTTTATATTTGAACAATTAGCAGTACAACGAAAGACAATTAAATTTGTGTGTGTGACGCATTGCACACTGACGACACTAGCGAGTTTCACAGGTATTTACGGAAAAATAGTACTACCTCAAAAAAATGCAACCCCAAATGTAACTTTTCAATGGACTGTAAATAATGTGTTTATATTTAAACAACGAAAGACAATTAAATTTGTGTGTGTGTGACGCATTGCACACTGACGACACTAGCGAGTTTCACAGGTATGTACGGAAAAATAGTACTACCTCAAAAAATGCAACCCCAAAATGTAACTTTTCAATGGACTGTAAATAATGTGTTTATATTTGAACAATTAGCAGTACAACGAAAGACATTTAAATTTGTGTGTGTGACGCATTGCACACTGACGATACTAGCGAGTTTCACAGGTATGTACGGAAAAATAGTACTACCTCAAAAATGCAACCCCAAATGTAACTTTTCAATGGACTGTAAATAATGTGTTTTTAATTAAACAAGACAATTAAATTTGCATGTGTGACGCATTGCACACTGACGATACTAGCGAGTTTCACAGGTATTTATATGCGCAGACATGTGTACACACATGTGAATTCCCATGTCCCCTAGTGGGGTAAGGGGCAGATGCATTGTCCATCTGTTTCACTGATCGATTTTCTTTAGGGACAAGTAGGTGATCTGCCTTCTGCATCTTGCCAGACGGAGACATATTTTTTTTCTTCGTCTCCACCGGGAATCGAACCCAGGACCCCTCGGTGCTACGCTCACGCGTCAACCACTGTACCAAGGAGGCGGCGTACACACATGTACATGTTACCTTATTGACTAATTTTACCGGTCAATAAGGTTATTGATTGGTTAAGGGTTTTGACTGTAACATATACACACACTCACATAATGCACGAATAACTAAGTAACCCACGTTCTCACAAAGTGTGTTAAACTGATGATCGTTCACGCACATTCATTAGTAGTAATTATATTTTTTTTTTGTAAATTGTTATTTGTTATTAGCGGTCCGCCCCGGCATCGCCCGTGGTACCTACATATGAAAAATAGATGTTGGCCGATACTCAGACTTGCCCGATATGCACAGAAAATTTCATGAGAATCGGTCCAGCCGTTTCGGAGGAGTATGGCAACGAAAACTGTGACACGAGAATTTTATATATTAGATTTAAACACTTTTTGAAGTGTTTAAATCTAATATATAAAATTCTTCTTCTTTTGGCGCGATGGAGAAAAATGATGAGAGTGAATTTTTACGATGCGCGCGCACCGACACCTAAATTTAACAGCATGAAGTTAGTTCTAGGTGGTATGAAAATTGATAACTATGTTCAAGTTGTATATTCTAGTATTTTCCATACGCCAAAGAAGTATAACTTCTAACGCGTGTACATAAGTACACACACATTTTTTTTGGAAATTTATTATTTCAACACACTTTTTTATATTATCTATGTATATTGCAGATTGTGGTCAGCCCTACAGTTCCTGTACTGCATTCCAGTTGGTGACACACAGTTCACTGTGGAGTGAGTGACTTTTTGCTAACATTGTTTATTGGTGTCCCCCAAGGATCAGTTCTAGGTCCTTTGCTATTTCTAATGTTTATAAATGACTAATTAAAAAAATTGTAAATATGTGTTTTAAATGGAGAATCTCTGTTTCTTATGAAATATTATTGACATGATTTTACAAAAAAAGGTTCTTCTCTATAGACACTGCTTTCCGAATCGGTGGTAAATGTAAAAAATGTTATGACGATTCAAAAGTGTGTTTATAAGAAGTCTAATTGAATAAATAAATTTTTGAGTTCTTTAGGCGCGATGAGACTTAAATTTTGCATCATAGCAATACCGTCACGTCATAAGGCGACTTTTTTCTTCTTCTGTGTGTCACACACGTGTGCTTTGGCGTATATGCGCTTTTTTGATGTTATCCTTGCTATCATATTTTTAGGGAAATCATAAAAGTTTTTGTGTTGTTTTTAGGGAGCTCTTCGGCGAAGGCCTACACTGGGCCGGGTGTACTATAATAGCCCTTCTCGGGCAACAGCGCCGTTTCGAAGCCCTAGACTTTTGCTATCACATCTTGAGGGTCCAACGCGTTGATGGGAAAGATGAACTTGTTAAGGGCATTGTGAGTATAAATGTAGTATTTTTTATTAAACATAAAAAAATGTGTTTTTTTTGCGATTTGTGTAGGAAAATGCGAGGAAGTGGGTAAATCTTGTATTGTTAATAATAATGTCTTGTTATATTTAAACAAGATTTTTATCAATTTATGTCTCACTGATTTCCTAAAAATATTTATACACGATAAAATAGCTGAAGAATATAATAATAATTGTAGAAATAAAGTGAGATTTTTTTAAAGTAGAAAAATTCGATCACGGGGCGTCATAAAGACAGAAAGGCCTCCTTAAAAAAATCTTATTCATAAAGCATTTGAGTGCTATAAAACTAAATATATATTAATTTATTTTCCAGCCGCTGAAACGCATGGTCGATCGCATCAGGCGGTTCCAAGTGCTAAACTCACAAATTTTCAGCGTACTAGCTCGACACTTGGCTGCGGCTGACGATGAGAGAGCGGGAGTCGAACATGTGCGGTGTTTCCCGCCGCCGTCTACTAATGCGGCGTAGGTAAGACGAAAAAAGGGGGAAAAAATACAAAAAAGTGGGGAGGAAGTGGGTAAAAATTGAGAAGAACGTCGAAAAACTCGAATAAACAATGTTGGAATTGAGGGTAGTCGGGTTATATTAAATACTAGCTGTGCCCCGCGGTTTCATCCGCATTGCTCCGTTCCCGTTGGTCGAAGGGTGATGATATATAGCCTATAAACTTCCTCGATAAATGAGTTATCTAACACCGAAATAATTTTTCAAATAGGACCAGTAAGTTCCTGAGACTAGCGCGTTCAAACAAACAAACAAACAAACTCTTCAGCTTTATAATATTAGTATAGATTTAGTACACTAGCTAGACAGATCGAGAAGTAATTTAAGTATGCCATAGTAATTCGTTTGCAATATCACAACAATCCATACTAATATTATAAATGCGAATGTAACTCTGTCTGTTTGTCTGTTACTCAATCACGCCTAAACTACTGAACCAATTTGCATGAAATTTTGTATGGAGATATTTTGATACCCGAGAAATGACATAGGCTATCTTTTATTGCGAAATATGTACCACGGGCGAAGCCGGGGCGGACCGCTAGTGTTATATATAAATGATGTATTACTACATCAGCACAAAATAATAACACCAAAACTCTATTACTTCATTTCTGCTCCTTAAATTTGCTTAACATAAGAAAAAAAAACATTTATTTTTGAAGTGAAACTTCTTTATCGGGGTTGGAAAAAAATTTAGTGTAACATGTTTTCGTCACGCCTAACATTTTTCCGTTACGCGCCATCTTTTTCTTATCCCTACCACGCGTGTTTATTTCTGTAAAGTTGCATATGGTAAATTATTTTTTGAAAAATAAGGTCATAAAGAAGTTTCAGTTCTTACGTGTGTACACTAGTACACGCACACATTTTTTTATTTTTACAGGATGGATGCTGTTTGCAACATTGACTGATATAATCAACAATATTCCCGTAAATTTTAATACACATTCTTTAAAATAGTTTTAGATTTAGCGCTTAGTTTTAGTTAAAATTGTAGCTGTTTTAAGACAATTTTTCATATTCCATGTCTTTATAACTATGTATATGAACATTAAAATTACTATGTTATACAAAAAAATATACATTTTAATAATTTTTTAAGTGTCGTCTTGTAACTTATATGTTTGTCACGTATTAAGAGTTTCAACTCAAAATAAATTATTATCACATAATCAACATAATCGTCACAATCATAATCATTATCAACTTCATCCACATCATCATAATCCTTATATACATCATACTTATCATCCTCATTATCATCATCGTCATCATCATGATCATTCTTATCATCATCATCATCATCTTCATCAACATAATCGTCACAATCATAATCATTATCAACTTCATCTTCATCTTATCATCATAATCCTTATAAGTATACATCATACTTATCATCCTCATTATCATCATCGTCATCATCATGATCATTCTTATCATCATCATCATCATCACCATCGTCATTAGTCTAGCGTATTAAGTATCTAGCTTATATTATTAAAAATTTAATTAAAATAGATTTAAGATAAAATAGTTTATATAAATTTTATTTCGAATTATTGATTTTTAAACTATTTTAAAAGCGTTTTTTTTTATTGTATTCCATTAATATAAGTTACTGTCTGCTTCATATGTTACTTGATATTTCTGCACAAGGTTATGAAAGAGATGAACTATTTTATTTTTAACTGACACAAAATTAAGTATTAAGCACTCTTCATTATGTTATTTAAGTTTTTATGATTAAATTTATTTCTATGACGTTTTTTGTATTTTTTGTTTGTTTTATTTTTATTGTTTTGCACGAATTTTTAAATTCCATGGATATTTCCTAAGGCCGGTTGCAGAGCTTGACCGACCATCAGTGCGTACGTCAGTCGCGCTTGTCATATGTATGGAAATTCATAAAACCGTTCATAGCTAGACCGACTATACGCACGCGTATTTCCATACATATGACAAGCGACTGACGTACGCACTGATGGTCGGTCAAGCTCTGCAACCGGCCTAAATCAATCGAAATAAGCTTAGCACTTTCCAATTTATTATTATTTATTAAGGTAATTATAACACGTATAGTAAGATACATTTTGTAATAATGCGATTAAAATATACATATATTCGACTATTTATGTTTTTTATTTCATTTCCTTAATCCTATATTATATTGAAAAAGGATTAAGTGTGTGTTGCTTGTAAAAGTACATATTAGTTCACTAGCTGTGCCCCGCGGTTTTATCCGCAGTGCTCCGCTCCTGTTGGTCTTAGCGTGATGATATCTAGATTATAGCCTTACTCGATAAATGGGCTATCTAACACTGAAAGAGTTTTTCAAATCGGACCAGAAGTTCCTGAGATTAGAGCGAAAAAAACAAACTCTTCAGCTTTATAATATTAGTATAGATAACGTACTTGGTACATGGTAGTAAGTACTTGGTACATAGTGGTAAGTACTTGGTACATAGTGGTAAGTACTTGGTACGTAGTGGTAAGTACTTGGTACGTAGTGGTAAGTACTTGGTACGTAGTGGTAAGTACTTGGTACGTAATGGTAAGTACTTGGTACGTAATGGTAAGTACTTGGTAGGTAATGGTAAGTACTTGGTACGTAATGGTAATTACTTGGTACGTAGTGGTAAGTACTTGGTACGTAATGGTAAGTATTTGGTACGTAATGGTAAGTACTTGGTACGTAATGGTAAGTACTTGGTACGTAATGGTAAGTACTTGGTACGTAGTGGTAAGTACTCGGTACATGGTAGTAAGTACTTGGTACGTAATGGTAAGTACTTGGTACGTAATGGTAAGTACTTGGTACATGGTAGTAAGTACTTGGTACGTAATGGTAAGTACTTGGTACGTAGTGGAGAGTACTTGGTAGGTAATGGTAAGTACTTGGTACGTAATGGTAAGTACTTGGTAGGTAATGGTAAGTACTTGGTACGTAATGGTAAGTACTTGGTAGGTAATGGTAAGTACTTGGTACGTAATGGTAAGTACTTGGTAGGTAATGGTAAGTACTTGGTACGTAATGGTAAGTACTTGGTACGTTGTGGTAAGTACTTGGTAGGTAATGGTAAGTACTTGGTACGTAGTGGTAAGTACTTGGTACGTAGTGGTAAGTACTTGGTACGTAGTGGTAAGTACTTGGTACGTAGTGGTAAGTACTTGGTAGGTAATGGTAAGTACTTGGTACATAGTGGTAAGTACTTGGTACGTAGTGGTAAGTACTTGGTAGGTAATGGTAAGTACTTGGTACGTAATGGTAAGTACTTGGTACGTAATGGTAAGTACTTGGTACGTAATGGTAAGTACTTGGTACGTAATGGTAAGTACTTGGTACGTAATGGTAAGTACTTGGTACATGGTAGTAAGTACTTGGTACGTAATGGTAAGTACTTGGTACGTAATGGTAAGTACTTGGTACGTTGTGGTAAGTACTTGGTAGGTAATGGTAAGTACTTGGTACGTAATGGTAAGTACTTGGTACGTAGTGGTAAGTACTTGGTACGTAATGGTAAGTATTTGGTACGTAATGGTAAGTACTTGGTAGGTAATGGTAAGTACTTGGTACGTAATGGTAAGTACTTGGTAGGTAATGGTAAGTACTTGGTACGTAATGGTAAGTACTTGGTAGGTAATGGTAAGTACTTGGTACGTAATGGTAAGTACTTGGTAGGTAATGGTAAGTACTTGGTACGTAATGGTAAGTACTTGGTAGGTAATGGTAAGTACTTGGTACGTAATGGTAAGTACTTGGTACGTAATGGTAAGTACTTGGTACGTAGTGGTAAGTACTTGGTACATAGTGACCTATCGATTAAGGTCATTTTCGACCCAAGATTCTATGGATGAGGTGCTTTTTATATCCAAAATAAAAAAAAATATTTATAAAAAAACTAAAGGGGACCTAATAAAAAAAATGTAGGACCTTAAAGGACCTAACGGAGACCTATCGATTAAGGTCGTTTTCGACCCAAAATTCCATTGATGGGGTGCTAAATTTGCATTGGTCTATTTGTTCTAGTTGTATAATATTAATAACTGTCATGTTTGGTAATTCGACTAAATTGAAATGTTCTAATACAGTATAAAATTTATTAATCATGTAGTAACTTTTACGTTTACTGGTTTATATGTCAAACGATTTGGTCGTTACCATGATTACAAATGTTTGATGTTATTTGGAGATTGTTTTGTTGTGATTTTTCTTGTGTTATTTTAATTTTATTTTAAGTTGAATAAATACAATAATGTTGAAGAAAAATCGCGGTTCAATTTCACTTGGTAGAAGGTAAACTGGATCTGGTTGAAATTACGAAAAAAAAAATCGGAGTCCGAAGGAAAGTGGAGAGATCTCATACTAGAAGAGCAATTAAAACAAGAAAAATAAAGACAAAGATAAAAGAAAGCAGCAAGATACATTTAAAGTAAATTAATAGTAAATTCTTGTTTGTAATAATCTAGTATCTAGTTGTTATAACCTATTTATTGAATGATGTTGATAGAAGGTACAATAAAATGTTTTATAAAAACACAAGTTTTATTTATTTAGGTAACATGAAAAATTACATATTTCTTTAACAAAAAACACATTTAAATTAAATTAGGATCATCATCATCGTCAGCCCATATACGTTCTCACTGCTGGGACATGGGATTGGTAGTGCTAACGTAAACTTAACACGGTAAGGGCAGGTCATTATCCACCACGCTATCTTATGATATATGTCTGTTTCCTCACGATGTTTTTCACCACTGAGCCATCACTGCACTGCACTACAATAAGCAGTTGGTCTGTAGGTGAAACTGATTGATTCCTAATACAGAATTTAAAAGAGAGCCTGAGCCTTACCTGAGTAGTGGTGAAGTTTACATTTTAAGTACCTATATTAGTATATAGTATAGTATTCAATACTAGATTTGACATGACTCACAGGATTAATATTATGGTTTAATTGAAAATAATACAGTATGTAGGAAGGAACCTTTTATGCACATAAATATAAATATTACCTCACGAGATAGTTTTACTTACAGATCCGGTTATTCGAGTTTATCTTCAATTAATTGCAATACTTCCAAAACCGCTTCCAAAAACGTTTTGATAAACGAAATCTTGTACTAAAATCAACATCATCATATTCTTCGAAACAATGACGACGTTCTTTATAAATTCTGGGCCGTCGCGGTCGCACTATATAATCCAAATTATACAAATCATCCAACACATCTTCATTTTCAAAAATAAAATAGTATGCAGAGTCCATCTTGACAGCAAGAAAACATCAAATCAATTTTTCTAATCGCTTGTTAAAAATTTAAAGAGCCTCTATACCAGTAATCAAATATAATGCCGTGTTAAGGAAACTAATCCTCGATCAGGTTTTGGTGGGACACTCCCTTACATTAAAGACCCGTTAAAAGAGTTAACAGCGTGTTAAACTAACTAACAGATCATGATGAAACTGGGCCTTAACCGGTGTTACACGAGCGTTTATAGTTAGTGTTAAAATTATGACTCTATAAAATTGTCAAATAGGGCGATGATTCGCCTAATTTCCCTTACCGTTACTTTGACATGTTTGTTATTTCTAAAGTAACGTGGTGCAACACAGCCTTATTAACTAACGATCTATGTATGCATAAATTATTTGCTTACTAATTACGTTCAAAATTATTATATACTGACTTTAACGCACAACATATTATTTAAGGAAAATAATGTTAAATAAAAAGAGCAACGTGGTCCAAAAGTTCCTTTACTGATTATCTATTATAGGTATGTCGAATATCATCCATACTAATATTATAAATGCGAAAGTAACTCTGTCTGTCTGTCTGTTACTCAATCACGCCTAAACTACTGAACCAATTTGCATGAAATTTGGTATGGAGATATTTTGATACCCGAGAAAGGACATAGGCTACCTTTTATTGCGAAATATGTACCACGGGCGAAGCCGGGGCGGACCACTAGTAATAAATAAAGAATATTGCTATATTTTTCCTTCGACGCATAAACTGCTAAAGTTTTTCTTACAAATGCTACATATTGTGGTGCGCAAACCCAGTGGCTTGCCCAGTTGGCGCGTTTAAAAAAAGAAAGAAAGAAAACGTTTATTTAATGGCACATAGCCTCACAAGTACACAATGAAAACAATTTATACAGTATATGGTATTAAATATACACATTGAAGTGTGTAGTCTGTGAAATCACTCGGTGAACATCTGTGTCGTAAAAAACGTCACAGCACCGATTTTCAGTGAGCCCCGAGAGCAATAATTCGTCATAATATATTTTTAATTGAAGAAAAGAAAATAAATACAATATTAATAGTACCTATAATGTAAAAATGTATTTTGCACACAGGCGTATTGTTCATAATATAATTAGTAATGTTTTAAATGCACTAGCATCACAAGGTATCTATCCACATAACACATTGCTACTACTTTTATCATCATGTAACATAACATAGGTACCTATGTGAAATGTGAATACGACTAAATGTATCTAAACTTAAATTTGGTTTTTAATTTTTTACACTACATACCTATTTGTGAAATAGTCCTACGTACGTTATTGAATAGTTATTGGCAATAGGAAATTTAGTCGATCTCACACTTGTGCAAATTAAATTCTCGTGTCCCCTAGTGGGGCAGATTATACATTTATGCATTTTTTATATTTCTGTTTCACTGATCGATTTTATTTGGAGACAATTAGGTGATCAGCCTTCTGTGTCTGTTTGCATATATGAAAATTACTTAAATTAGAGACCTTTTCGTAAACATTTAACATTTTACCATCAGAAGGTATATTTTATTATAAAATATATGGCTTAAATTAAAACAGACCAATCTTTAATGATACTGAGATGTCCTTTGTAAAGTAATAATGTTACTTCTTGATGGAACTGCATTTTAATTGGTTAGAAACCGGTATCGAAACTGGCCGTATTTCAGTGTGTTGAATTTTAAAATGAAATTAATACAATTAGTGTAACTTGAAGCAAGTGTAAATGAGGTCATTCATTTTTTTTAATCTTATAGTCAATATGTATATCTCAAAGTCAAAAGCCACAAAATACTTCTCTTTTTAATATGTGGGTTAGATTTATAGGTGAAAAAATAAAACAACAAATTGTCACGCTAAGCCTTTATTAAAAAACTTATTTAAAATGCGTTACCCGTCGCCTATGTTCACTTAATTTATATTTCTTCCTTGCAAAGCGATCTAATATATAATTAAATATATGCACCATAGATTAAAATATTTTCAAAGACAACATTTTTCAATGTGAAAAAGAATCACTCGAAGTACATACTTCGAGTACTTCGAGTACATACATATGTGATATTAAATGTTTTTTTCTTACTTTTTAGCGCCGATTTTTCAATCCTTGGTTAAAATTTATCCGTCCAATAAAGTATTACACGAACATTTTAAAATGTCACCTGTAAACTGTCATATACGGACAATTAGAATACATTTTTGAAATGGTAGTTTAATACGTTATTCGATGAATAAGTTTTAACCAACGATTGAAAAATCAGCCCTTATTAAAATTAAAATGTTGTCTTCAAAAAACGTTTGCCGACACAAGTGACAAAATCCTATGGCTATAACTCCTCTTAAAATCTAAAAGATCAGTGTTAAAAACAAAATAATGATCTTTCAAATTAGATTTATTAAAACTACATTCCCAAATGGACATTTTGGACTTTATTTTTACATATTTTTCATCATTTTTGCAAAATGTCCACCCGGAAACACGTATTTTTTTACATTTCTGAACGTTTGTACTTTCAAAATAGACGACCGGAGATCGAAACAAAAAAAATTCTGTGTTACAACATTTTTAACTATAACAGTGTTACCCTATAATATAATAATATACATAAATAGATTCCTAATGAAAAATATATTACAGTTAATGGTTTTAAGTCGTTAATTTTAATATTATTGCAACGTAAATGTCGTTTGACATTTTGCTTATGTTAATGCGTTTTTCGTGACAATCACAACGACATTTTTAATTGAAAATTTTTCGTGTGATTCTCAAGTTAAACGCTTACCGTCTTATTACAAAAACTTGGTATAAACCGAGACTATTAAGTCATGGTTTAACTTTAACAGAGGTTTAAACTTGTTATCTATAGTTTAACTCACATGTTTTGTTATAAAACTTTTACTTAAACCATGGTTTTAACTTACTTTACTTTACTTAAGTTAAAACCCGGTTTTTAGTTGGTTTGTTTTGTAAAAAGACGGTATATTATGTTATTTCTTTTACTGCCACTAAACTCAAAACTAAATTGAATCTAACCGAAAATGGAATAGCTTTTCTATCACATCGACATATTTTCATAATTTTAAAGCACTGCTTTTTTCGCCGTGTCAAAAAAAGGCGGGAATTTTTGACGATTTCCCGCCAAAATAAAAAAAAATGGCGGCATTTTTTTTACGTAAAATGCTAAATGAAGATCAACTCCATTTGGTGACATATCGTAAAATTAATTGTTTTTGAAAATTGCTTTCTTAGCAATTCTCAAATAAATCGATTTTTCCATAGTAAAGTACAAAAATAAGAAAAACAGGTATCTTTTGTGTTTCTTATTTTATATTTTTATTAGAAACTGACTTATCTTGTTATTATTTTTATTCCGTGAAAATTTATTGTTATTGTAAATAAATATTCTAAATAAATATATTAAATCTTACTTGGTCTATATTTCTAAAAAAACTTGTTTTTTATTTAAAAGCCTGTGCAAAACATATTTGAAAACCTTTTCACAATTTTTCATATATTTTTAATTAACTGAAGACATATGTAACAAAAAAGTAAATTTCCTACCATCATTTATAACTGCCTTCAACAAAAATCTGTACTCGTATATACAAAAAAAAGGAATCAACAAAAAATGAAATATGTATTTTTAATAACAGCGCCATCTATTGACCGTTTTTCAAATTAACAAAAAATCTAAAAAAAAAAACTATTACACACGCTTTTTCAGTTTTTGTTGGTTTTTATCTGATACTCCATATAGGTATGTGTATTTTTCCAAGATTTTCCATATATATAAACTTTTTTACAATTAAACATGTTGTTTTATTTATCCCGATTTTTCGTACATATGCGAATTTTTCACATTTTCCATATATGGATGTTAATTTTTCACAATTTTCCATATACATAAATATGTTAATTTTTCACGATTTTCCGTATATGTATTTTTCTTTATGTATTTATAATTAATATCCATGTGTATCGAGCAGGCGGATTGACGTGTGACGTCATCGATGACGTCACTCGTAGTTTTTCTTCCGGTCCATATCGTCGTCGGTACGGTTCATCGGATGATCTGGAATAATAATAAAAAGTATTTTTAAACATTGATTTTATGAGAAAAAGGTTTTTTCGATTTCACGTGAGCGTTAAGGTCTTTCTTAGTTAAGGCCAATTTTTGAATTGAATATTGATTTGATGTTTGAGAAAGCTTATGACAAACAGAAGTCGCTTGAAACTGTTTTTTTAAGGAATTAAGTAAAAAAATTGTATTATTCTAACGATTTTTGAAAGCCACAACAAAATAATCTTACACTGAGCATTGAGATATACATATGGAGACGACACCGCCTACATCACTTATGTTTCGCTCAACATACGCCATATGGCGTAACTGCACGCTCATTTTTTATTTGTTTTAAAGTGAAACGCATCAAATATGCCTTCGTGTGTGTTACGATATTGCACATATAATACGGAAAAGTGGAAAGGAATAACTTTCATCGGTAAGTACCTAACTAGATAATAATTTTTAAAACTTAGTTAGAGCAAAAAAATGGCGCACAGATTTTGTTCGTGGTGTCTCCTCCATCCGTAGTAATATTATCTCAATGACACTGAGCGAGATTTAAGTTCAAAGGCGTTTATATTATCAGTTTTTTAAGTTAAATTTAATTCTGCATTTCTAAATTAGGTTTGAGTTTGAGTACTTCTAAGTTCCAACTGCAGCTTTCAGTCACAAGTCAACTTCAAGCTTGAATTTAGTTTGAGTTTGAGTACGTATTTGAGTTGAACTCACCGCCATGCTGGCTCATCTTGGGCACAAGCACTACATTCCCATCGGCCGCTTGTTGAAGCGAGTATTGCGCTGAGGAGAGTGGTCTACCTTCGCCGTCACGTAGGTTCTGTGGGATAAACATACGAAATTTTGTAGTACTATAATAATAAACAATTTGAACACGCTGTAAAAACTAGACTAACATCATTTATCATTTCATTTAAAAAGGTCGTCTAAATATGTCTAAGTGAAATTTACACCTTGATAGTAATGTAGTAATAGTAAAAGAAAACTCACAAGCGTAGGCAGAGTTTTGTGTTGGACAATTTTAATCGTGATCGTGAGTCTTGTCTTGACTTGTGCGTTGTTCTGTGTGTGTCTTGGTATCTTATATACTAATATTATAAAGCTGAAGAGTTTGTTTCAACGCGCTTATCTCGGGAACTACTGGTTCGATTTGAAAAATTCTTTCAGTGTTAGATAGCCCATTTATCGGGGAAGGCTATAGGCTAGATATCATCACGCTATGACCAACAGGAGCGGAGCACTGCTAGTAATTATTATGCAAGTGTGCGTGTTTGGTATAACATTTTTGGATATTTCTCGTTTTATTTTTAAAAATTTATTATGGTCATTAGGTTAAGCACTTTCGATATCAGTTTAAAGTTTTTTAATATTTGCAATAGTTACTGAATAATCGCCTGTGCACACTTGACGATTACACCCTGTATATGTTGTGTATATTCTTCACATTATAATATTCCACTATATAGTGTGTTTTTTTTATTTTTATAGTGTGTGTGTCTGTGTCTTGCTTTATATATATATAATATATACATGTCTGTATGTGTGCTCACCTGGAACACATGACGGTATAGCGCCGCGAAATGTTCCTTCAGCCGTTGCCTTTGAGCAAGTAATGCAGCTCTATCTCTTTGAGCTCGCAACTTGCGGTCTCGTACTGTACGTACTTCGTCCGCTAAAGAGGTTATTTGGTCGAGTTTACGTTTGCGGCAGTTTTGTGCTGCCACCTGTGGGGAAAAGAGAAAGAATTGATGAAAAATGCTTCTAGAAGTAGTCTTAATCTATACATATAATAAATCTGTAGAAGGGTCAATTCTGTACATTGAAAATATTGAAAAAATAAATAGCATCCAAACTAGGCTGTTGCCTGTATCTTGGATATCAAAACGGTGTACAGGTTTCTAGATATGTCGAATTATACCTTAACTATAACAAAATTTAAAATATAAAAAAGATAAGTTTTAGCAATATGTGGCTAAGTGGATTACTATGTATGTGTGTGTGTGTGTGTGTGTGTGTGTGCGTGCGTGTGTGAGTGAGTGTGTGTGAATACGAAGCCCAAATATGTGATTAAAAAAATTTTTGTCTGTCTGTCTGTCATTCTGTCTGTATGTTCAGGCATCACGTGAAAACTAAAGGTTCGATTTCGATGAAACTTGGTATAATTATACCTTATTATCCTGGGCATAAAATAGGATACTTCTTATCCCGGAAAAATACGTAGAAAAAAATAAATCGTAGTTTTTCTTAATTTTTCCGCGCGGACGGAGTCGCGGGCGGAAGCTAGTGAATGAATATGTTTGATTTTGTATATTACCAAACTGGGGAGACCAATATCACGAATATCAGAAGTAAAACAAACGATTGGTTCATAAACGAATACACAGAATATTGTACGGTAGAAGGACAAGGATAAAAGGATTCTTACCACAAAACAATTTAAACACAGTTTAACTTTAAACCAGGGATCTGTCACTTTAATAGTTGTCTATGTGAAATACGACAAAACCAGATTAAAGAGAACCCGCGCTTAAAGTTAAACCCTGTCTAAAGTATTTTGTGGTAAGACAGTTAAGTTTTTAACTTATCTATACTAATATTATAAAGTTGAAGAGTTTGTTTGAACGCGCTAATCTCAGGAACTACTGGTCCGATTTGAAAAATTCTTTCGGTGTTAGATAGCCCATTTATCGAGGAAGGCTATAGACTATATATCATCACGCTAAGACCAACAGGAGCTGAGAAATGCGGGTGAAACCGCGGGGCACAGCTAGTTTAACAACAACTTACCTTGTTCTTGCCTCTACGCCGTATGTCACGAATAAGTGATAGTTGTGCTTCACTTAAGTCGTGCTTAGATAGACGTTCGTTGAATTCATCCATCGGTAAGTTTATTATGTCGTGGACTTCTAGAGGTATACCTGAATAAGAAACATCATTATCACTACATAGTATAAAACAAAGTCGCTTTCTCTGTCCCTATGTCCCTTTGTATGCTTAAATCTTTAAAACTACGCAACGGATTTTGATGCGATTTTTTTTAATAGAGTGATTCAATGGGAAGGTCTTAGTATATAATTTATTAGGTTTTAGACAAAGCGGGCGAAGCCGCGGGCGGTATGCTAGTAAATAAACAAAATGAATTATTTTAAGTGTGGCATATAGCAAAATTATCAATCTTCTATTAGATGATAAATTTTATTTCAAGACCAAATTTGAAAAATAAAATTTAGGTAAATCAAACTAGATGACATTTTCGAGGGTTCTGATTGATCAAAAACATAAAACATTAAAATTGACTCTATAAAAAAAAATCACGAAGTTACCTCTAATTTTCACACATTTACGATTTCTGCTTGATATGACATGACCTTATTTTTATAACTTTTTTATGACCTTATTTTTAAAAAATAATTGACTATATGCAACTTTACAGAAATACGTCGAATCACGCGTGGTAGGGATAAGAAAAAGATGGCGCGTAACGGAAAAATGTCACGCGTAACGAAAAAATGTTACACTAATTTTTTTTCCAACCCCGATAAAGAAGTTTCACTTCAAAAACTTTTCACGTGACTGAAAGTCAAAAAATATATTTTTTCTATATAAAATAAACATAAAAATGTCCATCTGTCCACTCACCAAGCGCTTTTGCTCTCTTCTCGTCTCTGCTTAAGTGACCGCTTTCCGATCCGCTACTGTCCGTTAGACGACGAGCTGCGAACAGACAGATTGACATGTTTAGTTATATTTATATTTATTTAGAAATGGTATGTGACAAGTATTTAGATAGACATAAAATGAATAAATAATAAAAAGTGAGAGACGATTACAGCTCCCAAAAATATAGGGGAAAAGGTTCGAAATTACTTTAAAGACCCAAAAAATTGAGAAAAGCAGGCCAGAAAAGTAGGAGAGACAGCTAGATACATGGATTGCAAGATTCGAAACGACAACAGCGACCAAAAAATTGCAAAAAATCACAAAAAATCTCAAACCGTTTTTTTACCATTTTTCGATGTTTTCTCGCCACCTCGACCTATTTAAGAAACAAAAAACACAAAAAAGCCCACTGTAAGTGCCAAAATTCGTCGTTTTTCGTCGCTTTTTCGCCACCTATACCTAATTTAACTTCAAAAGTACTATTTTAAATACAAAAAATCACAAAAAACACTAAATCTCACCTCGTTTATCCCGTATAGGTTGCCGTTGTTCCGGTGGTAGCGGTGCGCTGTATGTATGGTTGTGACGAACTCGGGAATCCGGCGCGAAACGAGCGGGCGATACGTTACTCTGTGGAGTTGGTTTGATTTGAATTGAAGATTTGATTTGAAATTTGAATTTGAAATTTGATTTGAAAATGTGTGGGTTTGATTTGAAATTTGAAGATTTGAATTTGATTTGGACTTTGATATGAATGATTTGGGAGGGAAAAGGAGATTAAGTTGCTCTTTATAATTTGAATTTAAACTTCGGTTTTTAAATTATAAATTAATAATTCAAACACTAATTGGAATATTCAAATTCAAATGTAAATCACTAACAAATTAAAATTTAAACATAATTTTGACAAACATGTTTTTATTTGTTCATATTACAATCATATTTCATTATTATTTCTAACTAGCAAATTAAAACAATATCCAAAAAATTTTCAACCCCAAGCTAGTAAATAATATTTACCTGTATAATAGCATGACTTGAATGTGCCGTGTTCAAATCCAACGCGGGCTGCAGAGGAACGTGTTGGTTCAATTGATGACGAGAGAAATCCACTGAAAATACATATGAAAATTATTATAATTCATAATATTCTATCATATTAGGAAAATTATTCATCGTAATATTATATATTTATTTTTATAACCTCTATCTATTAAAAAAAACCGCATCAAAATCCGTTGCGTAGTTTTAAAGATTTAAGCCTACAAAGGGTAATAGGGACAGAAAAAGCGACTTTGTTTTATACTATGTAGTGATTACTAGGATTATATTGATTACTAGCTGCTCCACGCGGTTTCACCCCCGTGGCTCCACTCCTGTTGCCCGTAGCGTGATAAAATATAGCCTATAGCCTTCCTCGATAAATGGGCTATCTAACACCGAAAGAATTTTTCAAATCGGACCAGTAGTTCCGGAGATTAGTGCGTTCAAACAAACAAACAAACTCTTCAGCTTTATAATATTAGTATAGATTATTAGCTATATTTTTTCACGTATATCGTGAAAAGTATATTTTTATCAATATAGTTAATATCTATAATAAATACTTTATCATATATAAAATTTATTACATGATCATCAAAATAATCATTTTTTTTATTAATTTCACAGATTATATAATATTATCTAGAACAGATACTAAATATCAGATTATCTAAAAATAATATAATTAAATTATCATCATGACTCATCATCAACATTTTTACCACACACTTCACTTTAGAATATGTACTAAGATTATATAGCTGAGGAGTATTTTTGAACGCGCCAATCTCGGGAAATACTGGACCGATTAGAAAAATTTTCTCGGTGTTAGATAGCTCATTCATCGAGGAAGGTCATAGACTATCATCACGCTAAGACCAACAGGTAAAGAGCAATTCAGGTGAAACCGCGGGATACAGCTAGTAAATAGATAAATATAATACATACCGTTATGCATATGCATGCTATCATGGTGGTATGTTTGTTCGCATTCATATTTCACAGCAGGCGGTCGTGTGACGAGAGGCTCTAGTTGCGGTTGTTCCTGCAAATCAAATCAAATCAAATTTGAATTTGAATTGAATCAAATTAAAAATCAAAGGGAATTTCAAACAAAATTCAAATTTCACCAAATCAAAATCGAAATAAAATACAATTAAGTATCATGAATTGAAACAGAAATATAAATCAAATCAAACTTGAAATCAAATCAAGTCAAAATCTGGAGGTAAGTGTATAATGATATCAAATTAAATGGAAATGGAATCAAATACATTTAAACCAAATATTAAAATCACATCACAAAAAGAAACAAAATTAAAATCAACAAAGAATTTGTGTTTTCAAAATTAACAACTTGAATTAATCTTTAATACCAAAAATATTACCATATTCATATTAAAATAACATAAATTAATCTAATATATTAATTATTACTCAAGTATATTAATAAAATAAATTATAAATGCGTAAGTTTGTGAGGATGTGTGTGTGTGTGTTTGTTACTGTTTCACGCAAATACTACTGAACCGATTACAATGAAATTTAGCACACATATAGAGGATAACTTGGATTAACATATAGGATAGGTTTCTAAATCCCACGGGAACGGGAACTATGCGGGTTTTTCTTTCAAAACGCAAGCGAAGCAGCGGGCGGAAAGCTTGTATAAAAATAAATATAGAAACTAACCTGAAAACATCTCTTCCCAAACATATGGTGTTTCTTCTGCGGCGCGTGCGATCTATCTCTTGCGTATGCGCTCTCGTACGGGCGGAATTTTGAACTGTTTTATAGAAAATATATATTATTATTAGAATGTATTAGAAAGAAAATTAAATGAAAGAAAATGACCGCCTCCTTGGTACAGTGGTTGACGCGTGAGCCGAGAGGTCCTGGGTTCGATTCCCGGTGGAGACGAAGGGAAAAATAATGTCTCGGTCTGACAGGACACAGAAGGCTGATCACTTACTTGTCCCTAAAGAAAATCGATCAGTGAAACAGATGTATAATGCATCTGCCCCTGACCCCACTAGGGGACATGGGACTTCACTTTAGAAAGAAAAACATTTAGTGGAACATTATCCATTTCAGACTTGGAATTTTATATAGCAATTGGCAAATATAAACAAAAAAAAAACAATTATGTATTCCGTACTTGACCGAAGGGAAATGTAGAAGTCGTCAGGAATTTTAAGTTAGTTAATGTTAATAAAAAAAAAACAAACATCAAGCCTATAGCCCAAAACACATAATTCGTAAAAAAATAGAATAAAAAAAAATTGCTTTTTTAAATTTTTTTTGTTCGTCTATCTATTCTCACCTATGGAACTCCTGCGCCGAATCGCTCCCGTCGCACCATTCGCCGTCCGATAGCGATGGTACTCGTTCAGATCCCATAGATGATACAGCACTGTCAGATGCTGAGTCCCGCTCAGCTAAAATACAAAATAAATATTTGAAATAAAAAAAAGACCCAAAATAATGAAATAACATTTTTTTGGCGGTTGCTAAAGTACACCTACCCTAGGTGTACATCGATTTATTAATAAGCAATAATAAAATTATAAAAAAACTTCATACCGACTAAAAAAAAATTAACACCGAAGTTTTTATGTATGTGTAATTTAAATAAAGGTTACACCTTAGAAATAATTTTAACCGAGAACGAATTAAATAATTTAAATGCTCTTTTTTATATGAAAAGGATAAAAAATCTCCAATACAATGTTAATCGTTCTATTATTTTGCATTTGAATTTTGAACAAAATTTTGCTACTTCAAACAAAATCTATAAAATTTCTTCCATGCTACAGACAACCTACCAAATTATAAAATGAACAGTAATAAACAAAACTAACTTACCAGTTGTAATCGGCATGTGCGGATGGTTCTGAGGCACGTGCGCGGACGCACCGTCTAGCATGCGCATCGTGTACATGCCTGTAAAGAGCATGAAATTTAGCATATGCGGGGATAGAAATTTTGTACATGCTAGAGTATAGCAATTATAATTAATTTTGTATTAGGGGAAGTAAAATATATTTTGCATATGCGGAAGTAGATTTGAACGTGATTTGAACCATAACAATTTTGTTTATGGCAGAGTAAAATTTTGTATATGCGGGAATACAAAAATTTTTGTACTTCCTTACAATAAAATTTAGCTTACGAGGAACAACAAATCTTAATATTTTAAAGCTGAAGATTTTCTTTGTTTAAACGCGCTAATCTCAAGAACTACTGGTCCGATTTTCGGTGTTTGATAGCCCATTTATTGAGGAAGGCTATACGTTATATATCATCACGCTAAGACCAATAGGAGCGGAGCAATGCGGGTGAAACCGCGGTGCACAGCTAGTTTTGAATATGCGGGATAAAAATAATTATAGCATTGGTAATATTACGTCATAATAGGAAACTTTAGGATCTATAAAGTCACTTTATGACACAAGGTAAGTGGTAACATTAGATAGAACACATTCAAAGCATTATTTGGTAACTTTAGGTATTATAGAGTCACTTTTAACACACTAGGTAATGGTAAAATTATATGATAAAAAATTCAATTCAAGAAGAAACATTCGATAAATTTCAGTACGATTAAGTCACTTTAGGAAACATTTAATAACTTTAGGACATTTAAATATACCGTATAGTCACTTTAAACCATATTATGCCACTTGAGGTAACCACATGTCAAAAGGAGTCACTTTAGGACAGCACTTGAGAAATACTAATAAATATATTATTATCTAGTATATTATCATGAAACTTGCATTTTCATGTATAAAGTTATTCTTATCTTAATTCCATTAAGATTATTTTTTCTTATGATCGTGACATGCGAAAACATGGGGCAATATAAAAAATCATTTATAAACTATAGTTACTAATATTATAAAGCTGAAGAGTTTGTTTGTTTGGATGCCGTAATCTCAGGAACTACTGGTCCGATTTGAAAAATTCTTTCACTGTTAGATAGCCCATTCGGCTGGACCGATTATCATGGAAATGTGTTTATTGGGTAGATCTGATAAGGCAGAACAACGTTTGTAGGGACAGATAGTACCTAAGATTATACAGATATAGGTACTTTTTTTTACTTACTTCGTCTATATTAATTAGATTAGTGGTTATGACAGTTGAAAGACGAATGTAGTGGGTATGAATTGAGCAATATGGTAACGCCTGGAATAATTGGCTTGCTTTAGTAATTGCCTATAGGATAATTAAAGGTAATCTATACTAATATTTGGAAAAAAAAAAAAAGTGCACGACTCATAATGCTCATTTAATTATGAAATATAAAAAAATATATATATAGATATACAGTCTTGTAGTTTTCGTTTTTTATTAATTGCAATTAAACGACACTGAATTAATTAATCATTCGCATTCAGTGACCTACAATCGTCGATTAGAATATTTAAAAAAAAAATTTAACTCAAATGATGGATTTTTTTCACAAGTTATAGTGTTTTCAGGTTTCACACATGACGGACAGGAAAATTTTTTGACCTATTTCGGTGTTTTTTTCCAATTCTATTGAAGTAAATCAATTTTTAAAAAGTATGGGATTAATCTCCATTAAATTATCTCGATAATAGTATGCAAAATATCTTGATTCCGTGAACTAACAAGGCTATAATAATAAGAATAGCTGCAAAAATGAGGCGAAAAAAATTTTTCGATCGTAAAGCACTCTCTGATGCTTCGCATCGTCGTGCAATATACAGCTAAAGATTTTGTCTGTTTGCTCGAACACGCTAATCTCAGAAACTGTCCGATTAAAAAAAAAATATGTCACTGTTAGATAGTCCATTTATCGAGGAAATCTATACCTATGCTATATTTAATTAGTTTTCCGCCTGCGGCTTCGTCCGCGTTTTCGAAACAAAACCCGGATCGTTCCCGTTCCCGTGGAATATCCGGGATAAAATTAATCCTATGTGTTAATCCAAGTTACTCTATATGTGTGCTAAATTTCTTTGTAATCGGTACAGTAGTATTTGCGTGAAAGAGTAACAAACATACATGGATGCATGGATATACTCACAAACTTTCGCATTTATAATATTAGTAGGAAGTAAATGATAATTATTAAACAATACATATTCAAATGGACACAAGCAAAGTCATGGTGTTAAACATGTCAAAATAATTAAGATAAACATCGTAAAAAGCCCCTGATAACGTGATGACAGACAAAAAAATCATTGATAAGGAGATTTATATGCTGATAACATTGTTATGTCATAATATGTTGTAATATATAATTGTTAGACCACCCCCCACCATGTGTTGAAGCAGTATTATATCCAGTGTGGAAAGAGGACAGCGCTATATATATCGTATAGCGCCATCTCTTTCCCACACTCATATTCAAACATTTATTTATTCAATTAGACTTCTAGAATCACTTTTGCATCATCATTATACATTTTTAACATTTACTACCGATTCGGAAAGCAGTATCTACGGCGAAAAACCGGCGGGCGGCAAGAAACTCCATAGTTGCTCTTTTAAATCAGGTCAGTATTACAATTTCTTTTTACAAAATATGTAACAGCATATATTATCATAATATGCCAAAGAACTGCCCTGTGATTTAATACTACTGAAAATAATACTGCAATAAAATCACGTGGTGTGATGGCTCAGTGGTGAGGAACTCGGACTTCAAATCGATAAGTCGAGGGTTCGATATAGAGCGTATGTAATACTAGCTGTGCCCCGCGGTTTCGCCCGCGTGGCTCCGGTCCTGTTGGTCTTAGCGTAATGATATATAGCCTATAGCCTTCCTCGATAAATGGGCTATCTAACACCGAAATAATTTTTCAAATCAGACCAGTAGTTCCTGAGATTAGCGCGTTCAAACAAACTCTTCAGCTTTATAATATTAGTATAGATTTTGATTATAATGAAATACATACAGAGCACAGTCCTTTTTTTTTTGTATGATACAGAAACCATCCATGCATTCTAACTAACTTTCATGTTCATAATATTATAGCATATTTAATTAGTGTTTATATTTAAAAGCCTATATCGCTACTAGAAAGTTTATTACCTATTAATTTGAGAAAGATTTCGCAATTGCAACAGTTAAATCTATACTAATACTAGATTTCCGCCCGCGGCTTCGCCCGCGTTTGCAAAGGAAAACCCGCATAGTTCCCGTTCCCGTGGGATTTCCGGGATAAAAACTATCCTATGTGTTAATCCAAGTTACCCTCTATATGTGTGCTAAATTTCATTGTAATCGGTTCAGTAGTTTTTACGTGAAAGAGTAACAAACATCCATACATCCATACATCCATACTTACAAACTTTCGCCTTTATAATATATATATATATTACATTATAAAGCTGAAGAGTTTGTTTGTTTGAACGCGCTAATCTCGCGAACTACTGGTCCGATTTGAAAAATTCTTTCGGTGTTAGATAGCCCATTTATCGAGGAAGGCTGTAGGATATATATCATCACGCTAAGACAAACGGGAGCGAAGCACTGCGGGTAAAACCGCGGGGAACAGCTAGTTATAGATATTTTTATGTTCTATTTTATTAATTACAAAGAATATATCTACACTGTATTTATATAAAACTAGCGATCCTCCCTGGCTTTGCCCGTGGTTCATATACAGCCTATAGCACTCAGGGATCACGTACATATCTAACAGTGGAAGAATATCCTAAATCTGTTCAGTAGTTTTTGATATTAATATATTCAAACAAACAATTAGCTTTATATTTTAGTTTAGAAGTATTATAAGATTCTCGCATCATTGTGTTTTTCAAAAGTCCAACTCAATGACGTATGATTTGTATCTTTCGTCTCTTTCTAAAGACAGTCTATCTCGCTCACACACAGTAAGCGTAATTTCACAAACAACAATACGATTATTTATTTTTCAGTTTTATTTGCTAACTTTATTATTAGGTAGATATTATAATCTTTATGATCATGACGATAAATCATATAAAACTAGCTATTGCCTGCAGCTTTGCTTGAAAACGCAGTAATAATATACCTACCTCATAAATGGTATTTCAAAGAACATTCAACAACAACGTTTTTAAAACCTTGTGTATGTATGTATTTATACTAACATTATAAAGCTGAAGAGTTTGTTTGTTTGAACGCGCTAATATCAGAAACTACTGGACCGATTTGAAAAATTCTTTCGGTGTTAGATATTCCATTTATCGAGGAAGGTTATAGGCTATATATCATCAAGCTAAGACCAACAGGAGAGGAGCGATGCGGGTAAAACCGCACAGCACACTAATCGGCTTAACAGAATTTAGCTTGACAGCATCTGTAACTGTCATTTTGACATTTCACGCGTCCGCCATTTTGAATAATGTTGCCATCCTTACATAGATAATAAATTAGGTACTACAGATAAGTATAATTATGTACATTTATGCTTTTTTTATGTTTTAAGTTTTTTGTTGTTGTTTATTATCTAAATGTTTTTGTTTTGTGTGGTTTCATAAAACCACACAACATTTTTTCTTTCTTTATAGAAAATAAATTAATACAGATAAATATTAATAACTTATACTTGTAGAAACTCACCATCATAATATTTATAATACGTCAAATAATCAGCGGGGTCTGGAAACATGACTCTAGTATAGTATGGTTGCAAACCATAGTAAGCAGGATACGGGTAGTGTATAGATAGATCCATTTTAATCCTTGATTATCTGTGCAATCTTTATATATTATCTGTATCTGATAATACGATTAACTTTTAAATACACTCAATAATTGGTATTCGTGTATATATCCGTTATTGCCTTTTTATTTTCTTAGATAACGATAGATTATTACGACTCATCCGTTATTTTCACACTATATTTTTACATTCGTGTGTTTTTCCATAGATTCAATTTATCGTTCAAAAATATCGTTTTTCCGTTCGGAAATTTCCTCCCTTTTCCACAGATAAACACAATGCTTTATCGTGTTTAATTCGTGTACAAACAGAGACGATTTGTTTTAGCTTACAGCCTTATCGCATCAAAATAGATTTCTCGATACGCGTCACATTCATTTGTACTTGTAGTCTCTGAATTTGAACGCCCATAAACAATAGTTATATGTTTTTAATACGAAAACTGGTACTTTTATTAAAGATTCGCTCGATGTCCTGACACGTCTTAGAGCACAGCAAAAGACACACATACAAACACAGTTATATTCGTTGTACACCTGCCTGTGCATCAGGGTGAGCATAAAGAATGGCATATGTAGGCTTTTTGAAAAAGAAAAAACAAAAAAAAAACACAATTCAAACGTCCAAAACACACTGGAATGTTCCACACGAACTTCACAAAGTCGCTTGCTTTTGTAAAATTCCAAAAGTCCTTCACTTGATAGATTGTAAAATTATTATTAATTAATTCACTTTTCAATCTTCTTAACGAACAATCTGTACACGTACGAAATATTGCCCATTTTGAATTTAGAACGCAAAAAAAAGAACACAATTAAAAAAAACACTTTTTTTATTTTTAATTAAAACTCCTTGCACGCTTGACACTGATAGTTGCCGTCGAGAAAATGGCGCGAATTAACAAATGTCAACGCGAACATCGCGCCAACAAATACCGTTATCTTTTAATTACATTGTAAACACAATTATATTAATTTATTAAATATTTAAATAGAGCTTAGTATCCATGGTTTCAGTTTCACGTGTCGTGCCAAAATGGCCGATACGGCATGTCATATTTTGGGTCAATTTTTCAGTGATAAAAAAAATATGCGATATGTATAATCTGTTTTATGTAATATTGTTGATAATGATGATTCACACAGTATATTATAAATATTGACGTTTAAGGAAAAACTTGACTTATCCATACTAATATTATAAATGCGAAAGTAACTCTGTCTGTCTGTCTGTTACTCAATCACGCCTTAACTGTTGAACCAATTTGCATGAAATTTGGTATAGAGATATTTTTATACCCGAGAAAGGACATAGGCTACTTTTTACCCCGGGACATAGGATAGGTTTTATCCCGGAAATCCCACGGGAACGGGAACGGGATGCGGGTTTTTCTTTGACTGCGCGATCGAAGCCGCGGGTGGAAGGCTAGTGTATAATAAAATTGTTTTTTTAGTTTCCTCGTATAGTGATCGAGATAAAATTTTAATGGATTTGTTTTTGAAAAGCATTGAGATACTATTTAGAAAGAATGTACTCTGGATATTATTTAAAAAAAGATTAAATCAGGAAAGATGAATATCAATTAGCTACGTATCAATTTTTTGTTACATTGATTGTTTTTAATCGAATAAGTCTATTAATAATTTAAGATTAATTAAATATATTTTTGTCACATTGATTTTTTTTAATTGATAAGTAATAGACAGAATATAAAGTGTCGCCTCTATGGCGGTGAGTCGATGACATCGCTTAATCTATGACTCATTAGCCGCCCCGCGCCAAGCACACATTTTCTTCGTGATATCTTCTCTATACGTAGTAATAATAGCTCAATGTTGAAGTGCAACATCTTTATATGCACGTTGAGAGTAAAATTTCAGTGTCATGGCAATACCGTCACGTCATGGAGTAAGGCGACGATTATGGTATCTTTGAATCTTGCCAAAGAAGTTTCACTTCTGACACGTGTGCTCGGCACACACTGTTTTAACTTGTGAGATATTTAATTTTAAATGTTATTTGCGCTAAAATTAAAACTTATTAGTATGATAATTGATAACCATTATTACTTATTAGTTATTACACTTTATTTATTTTTATCAACGCAATAATAATTATATTATTATGACAATCATTGTTGACATTTTTTGTCAAAAATTTTCCCTAAGGCAGGATTTTTATAATAACAACATTACTTATAACATGATTTTTGCAAAAAATACTCAAGATTTTTCTCCGTATAAAAGATCTGTTAAAAATAGAAACAAACAAAAATAGAACTATTAAAAACTTGAAACACGCATTATAGACAGAATAAAATAGATTATTGTCTGTTTGTATCTTCTTCACGCCTGAACTACTGTACCGATTTAGATGAAATTCGGTACAGAGATAGCTTGAGACCTAAGAATTAAGGACGTAGGTTTTAAACCGGAAATCCCACGGGAACGGGAACTATGCGGACTTTTCTTTGACTACGCAGGCGAAGCCGCGGGAAGTAGTTAATCTAGTAATTTATATTTGACTAAATTAAACTGACCTTCATTCATCGCCATATCCATCAACTGAAGATCTTCATCATTTAAAATAGATTGCAGGAAGCCATCTTGGTTCGGCGCCATTTCCGATGTAGAATTCTGTTAAAAAAAACGTAAAAACCGGTTTAAAAACAGTTTATTTCCACGAAACATACGCTAGAACATTAAAAAGTGTGAAATAAAAATATTTTTATTTCGCTACCCACCAAATATCATTTTTCAACAAACTATTACGTATAACATAATTATACATTTGCCTAGCTGTTTAATTAAAAGCTGGATATCATTCTGGCAGTTAATTAACTGCCGCATTGTTATCTGCTTATACGATTGCTTATATAAAAACAACAACAACAGCAGCAAGAACCAACCAACAACAGTAGCCTGGAAGAGATCGCTGTATTAGCGATAAGGCTGCCTTGTACGAATTTCTATTGTTTGTGTTTTTTGAAGTGAAACTTCTTTATCGGGGTTGGAAAAAAACATGTAACAACGTGTAACATTTTTTCGTTACGCGTGACATTTTTCCGTTTCACGCCATCTTTATTTTATCCCTAGCACGCGTGATTCGACGTATTTCTGTAAAGTTGCATATAGTATATTATTTTTTGAAAAATATGGTCATAAAGAAGTTTCACTTCTTACGTGTGTACACTAGTACACGCACACATTTTTTTTGTTATTATTTTGTAACTGGTGCAAATAAATTATTCATTCATTCATTCAAGAACAAACAAACATATTAATTTACCTGATAATACACGGCATCGTGTTGTTGAGGATGATGTGCTGATTCCACCTTGTAAGAGCTCTCGAGAGGCGCTGCAGCACCTACGTATAAAAGAACATATTATATTTATATTATATTTAATTATTTTTCATACACACAGTTTTCATATACAGAAAATGGATGAGTCCTCCTAGTAAGTTTACTAAAACCTGTGTCAGGAGGACCCGCTCTTCCTTAACTAAAGTTTACAAATAAAACATGCCCGTTTATAAACGCTTTTTTACAACATATGTATAAACTCAAACTCAAACATTTATTTATTCAATTAGACTTCTTATAGAAGGCTTTTGAAACGTCAATACACATTTTCAACATTTACCACCGATTCGGAAAGAACCGGCAAGAAACTCCATAGTTGCTCTTTTAAATCGTGTCAGTTTTACAATTTTATAAAACAACACGTTCGTTTATAAACACTACAACAACACTATACAACATAATAACTTAAACACGATAGCAACATAGGTATCAACACATGTGTTTAAAGACACTATAACAACATATGTAACATGTCCGTTTATAAACAGCAAACACCATAATCTTATATTAATTCTTTCATTTTCTTAACATAGTCTATACATATAAAAATGAAACCCGTTTCGCGTTGTCACGGCATCATGAACCGATTTCGATAATTCTGTATGAGGTACGACCGTACGAGGATGGTTCTTATGTAGATAAAACGTAAATATGTACCTCGGGCGAAGCCGGGGCGGACTGTTAGTTAATCTTTACTATAATATTATTAAGCTGAAGAGTGTTTGAATGCGCTCATCTCAGGAATTACTGACTTGAAAAATTCTTTCAGAGTTAGATAGTCCATTTATCGAAGAAGGCTTCTATACATCATCAAGCTAAGACCAACAGCGGAGCTACGCGGGTGAACCCGCGGGGCACAGCTACTGTATGTTTGCATGTATGCATGTGTGCAAACAGGTGTTGCAAACATCTTAAAAAAGAAAAACCCATTACGATAAACTGATAAATTTGGAAATTATAATACGCGACACTTAATAAGATGATAACACAAATATATAAGTAATTAAAGTGATAATAAATGATGACAAAAAATGTCCATAATCATTATACACATAGTACTAGCTTTCCGCCCGCGGCTTCACCTGCGCAATCAAAGAAAATACCGTATAGTTTCCGTTCCCGTGGGATTTCCGGGATAAAACCTATCCTATGTCCTTCCTTAGGTCTCCAGCTATCTCTGTACTCAATTTGAAGTAAATCCTTGCAGTACTTTCTGAGATTAGCCCGGATATACAGACAAAAATTCTAAAAACTATTTTTGGGTTCGGTATCTACTGTAGATCATGAAGTATTAGTATATGTATTCTAAATTCTTTAGTATTCCCAAGTAATCTTTAAAAAAATATTCAATGTACAGTTTTGACTTTCCTACGTTTTTGAAGTGAAACTTCTTTATCGGGGTTGAAAAAAAATTTAGTGTAACATTTTTTCGTTACGCGTGAAATTTTTCCGTTACGCGCCATCTTTTTCTTATCCCTACCACGCGTGATTCGACGTATTTCTGTAAAGTTGCACATAGTAAATTATTTTTTGAAAAATAAGGTCATAAAGAAGTTTCACTTCTTACATGTGTACACTAGTACACGCACACATTTTTATTATATTAAGTTAAGATTAAAATGACAATAATGGATGACAAAAAAAATGTCTTTAATCATTATATACAATATACATGATGATATTAACTGTGAGTTTTAATATTATGTAAATAATGTGTTGTCATTCTGATAACAAAATTTTTTGATAAAATATTCAATATTCATTCATTTTGTACTTTTGCAAGTATGAAAAATTGTCTGGTCATTGCTTATTATAATGTACATTGATAGTGTTGTTTTATACAGGGTGTAATCGTTAAGTGTGCACACGTGATTATTCCGTAAAAATTGAAGATATTGAAAAACTTTGAACTGATATCGAAAGTACATTAGCTAATGTGTAAACTGACAATAAAACTTTTTAAAAATCCCCAGATTCCCAGGCCAGATCGAATCGATAAAATATTTAAAAAATTCAGAATATGTATTTAATAACTTGTACATTGTCATTCAAGTTAGTGCCATGGCTAATCTCAGGAACTACTGGTCCGATTTGAGAAATTCTTTCGGTGTTAGATAGCCCATTTATCGAGGAAGGCTATAGGTTATATATCATGACGCTAAGACCAACAGGAGCAGAGCACTGCGGGTAAAACTGCTGGGGACAGCTAGTAAAAAAATAAATAAATAATACATAAAATATAACTTACCATATGTCTCGCTATGTTTCTCAGCATGTGGGGCCGTGGGGCCGGGGCCGAGTGGGGCGTGAGACGCGTAGTTGGGGGCATAGCCGGCCGCACCGTGGCTATAGATAGACAAACATACATAATAATAAGAAACAATGATACAAATTTGAATTTGGTATTAAATAATACACTTTGCATAGTATGAAAAAATTTACAGATAAACTAACTCAAACAATTACTGTAATTCTAATTTTACATTTCGATTCTGTAACATAAGTTATGGTCCTGATCTAACGATGCTAATGCTAATTACTACATAGTATAAAACAAAGCTTTCTCTCTCCCTATGTCCCTTTGTATGCTTAAATCTTTAAAACCACGCAACGGATTTTGATGCGGTTTTTTTTAATAGATAGAGTAATTCAAGAGGAAGGTTTTAATATATAATTTATTGTAATAATAATATATAACGTGTAGAATCAACAAAGCTAAAAACAGTGTAACATTTATGGCTATTAAAATATATAATAAAATACCGGACAATTTCAAGGAACTACCAGTAAATCTTTTCAAAAATAAACTGACGAACTGGTTAATGGTAAAACAATTTTATGACATTGAAGAATTTATGACTTTGAAGTAGTGTAAACTGAATTGTGTGTGATAAGTGAAGTGTGTAGTGATATAATCGTGTAAATCGTAGTGCGTTCGCGTAATTGTGAAAATTGAATTGTGTGTACATTTAAATAATTAAACTAATCAACTTTCTTTTTTAATATTTGCACACCCAATAAATGGGTAGAATGTATTAGCCACATAATATTGTAATGAAAACATCTATAATTTGTAACTACATTCTTGCAAATAAATATAATTTGAATTTGAATTTGAATTTGAATTAGGTTTTAGACAAAGCGGGCGAAGCCGCGGGCGGTAAGCTAGTTCTTTTATATAATGTTTCTGATTAAATTTCTATCCTAATTCTAAAATGCATTCTGATAAGGGCTGCAAGTATAACAGCTTCATAATTTTAGTCATTCTCATTAGAATGTCAATATACATTCTTATTGCAATAATCAAAACCGAAGTGGTAATTGATCTCGATATTTATTCTGATTTTTATTCTTAACTAGCATTCTTATTCTGAATCTGATTATTCTCGATTATGAATCTGTAGTCAATATTTTTCTTTTTTACGAATAATTAAAGTAATAAGTGTATAGTTATTTCATTATTCAATAATATAAAAATGAATCCTAAAATGTGTTGGTAAGCGCATAACTTGAGAACGGCTGAACCGATTTCGTTAATTCTTTTTTTATTATATTCCTTGAAGTACGAGGATGGTCCTTATGTAGAGAAAACGTAAATATGTACCACGGGCGAAGCCGGGGCGGACTGCTAGTTTGTAATAAAAATCTAAACTAAAAGAGGCCACTTAACACCTGATTATGATTCTACCCACTTCGCACCTGATTATGATTCTAGCAACTTTTCATCTGCTTCTGAATCACTTTGCAAACTCAAAACTCAAACTCAAACATTTATTTATTCAATTAGAAGCACTTTTGAAACGTCATTACATATTTTCAACATTTACCACCGATTCGGAAAGCAGTATCTACGGAGAAGAACCGGCAGGAAACTCCATAATTGCTCTTTTGAAATGAAATGAAATGAAATGAATGTATTTATTGCCACAATGATTTGAAAACTTAAATCTACTTAACCTAATAACAAAATTGAAAAGAAAAAAATAAAAATAAAAAAAGAATATATTTTTGTGGCAAAAGGCCCAGACTCAGCTATGCTGTTGACTCTAGAGTACTACAGCGCTGATTTTCAGTCTGGCCTTGAGTTGAGGTTCGCCGTCAACAATCTGCCTACGTAATTATCTACTATATACTTATATATATTATATCTATACTAGACTAAGTAACTCTTAAAAAATAACAACCAAAATTGAAACAACGGAAAAAACAATACAACAAAAAAGGAATCGACAGTTCACTACTATGTTACGTTCACATATACATAATACATATTCAACGCTAAGAGGTTGAGTTTTTAATTATCACCACTAATCTGTTTTTTTATTAAAAAGATCTTCAGTTTTTTTTTAAAAGTTATATATGCCATATCTAATCTTAGTGGGGGAGGGAGATCATTCCAGATTTTAGTGGCAGAAAACTTAAACCCTCCTCTGAAACCTGAAGATTGGTGTTTTGGAATGGTCAGCTTATTATCTGTTTTACTTCGTGTATTTAGTCCATGCGAATCTTTAGCCCACGACAGTTTCTCATACAGGTAAACAGGCTTGCCAGTTCTAATAATCTTAAATACTAGGCCCGCTAGATGAAGCTCTCGTCTTCCCTTCATCTTTAAAATGCCCTTTTTATTGAGGTATGGTGTAATATGTTCGCGTCTCGGTATACCAAAACAGAAGCGGGCACAAGCATTTTGAACGCGTTGGATGGCGCGCTCGGTTTTACCGTAGAGTCGCGGCCCGTACACCGTATCACAATAGTTGAAGGCTGATAGCACCAGTGATTCTGTAAGTGTTACCCTGGCTTTCTCCGTAAGATGCTCTCGAAATTGGTAAAAAACTTTGAGTTTATAAAAAGCATTCCTCACCAATAAATTAATGTGATCCTCATATCGGAGTTCTTCATCCATCAAAACACCTAGATTTCTAGCTGAATCCACCCGAGCTATTTGTGTATTGCCTAACCCAATTTTTAAATCTTGTTTTTTTATTTTTTGGCATTGGGTTTTAGTGCCCAATATCATTAATTTCGTCTTACTGAGATTAAGCAATAACGCATTTCTTTTGGCCCACACATTAACTACTTCCAGGTCGTTATTTACTTGCAATTCTAAACATTTCGGATCTTTCGTGTTTATAGGATAATAAATTTGAGTATCATCAGCGTATAAATGAACCTTCCCATTTTTTATTTGTTTAACCAAATCTGCTGTGTATATAGAGAATAAAAGAGGACTTAGTATAGAACCTTGAGGACATCCACGGGACAGTGTTCTATCGACCGATCTCTCGGAGTTGTCGCCATTTTGTATAATAACGCACTGTTTTCTATACATTAAATAGGACTGAAACCATTTACATGCATTCGTACTGACCCCATAGTATTTGAGCTTTGCCACCATCATCTCCACGTCTATGCAATCGAATGCTCTTGTGAAGTCTAAAAGAACCAAGAGACTACCATTGCCTTCGTCACTGTTGGATATTATATCATCTGTGACTTGTGCTAAAGCTTTTAAATCATTGTCAGTTTTACAATTTAATTTTATAAAATACATATTATGTAACATCAATCATCATATAATAAAATATGTAATTAATTTTATAATATATGTGGGGATGGTGTAAATAAAAAGCCAAAATCGCCCAATCGATTTATTTCCCAGACACCGCGACCGGTTACATATCAAAAATACATTTCAACAATCCTCCACTACAATTACATCGTACCAAAAAACACACAGTCAAGTCATAGACAACATAGATCGTTCTACAGTCTACAGATAACATATCCACAGATTAATTAATAGAAAAGCACAGACTAAAAATAAAAGTAGTTATGAAATACAATCTTAATTATTTATCCTATTCCCACATATATGATGCTACATAATATGTACTTTGATTCTGAATCTCGTCGTTTCTCACTAACCTGATATTATGCGCGTGGTGAGCGTGCTGGTGGTAGTGTTGGTACTGGTCCGGGGGCGGCGGTATCGTCAGCAGCGACGCGAGGTCCTGCCAGCGCTGCTCCACCGACATGGAGCGCATGAACGACTGTGGAATAAATTGTATGATTGTTTAATTGTAATAAATGGTATTTATATCATACTAGCTTCCGCCCACGACTTTGTACGTGCATCCCCGTTTTTCCCCGTTCCCGCAAGAATTTCGGGAAATCCTTTCTTAGCGGATGCCTACGTACTAACATCTACCTGCATGCCAAATTTCAGCCCGATACGTCCAGTGGTTTGGGCTGTGCGTTGATAGATCACTATATCAGTCACCTTTGAGTTTTATATATTATATAGATAATATGTCACTGTAAAATTGTAAACTATTATTATTTATTTATTTATCAATTCTTTATTGCACTTAAAGAGAATAAAAAAGAAATACAGACACTTAAATATAGCTTAAACTAAGTACAAATGGCGGTCTTATCGCTTTAGAGCGATTTCTTCCAGACAACCTTTATTATGTACCTAATTTGATATTTAATCTTCACTACATAGTATAAATAAAGTCGCTTTCTCTGTCCCTATGTCCCATTGTATGCTCAAATCTTTAATTCTTCACAATAGATTTTCATGCAGTTTTTTTTTAATAGATATGTTTCTTTTTAGATTTGATGTGTTTCTTTTTAGATAGAGTGATTCAAGAGGAAGGTTTTAGTATATAATTTAATAGGTTTTAGTTAAAGAGGGAGAAGCCCAAATGTAAGCGCAAAACTCGATTACGGCTGCACCGATTTCGTTAATACCTATTTTTTTGTAATATCCCTTGAAGTACGAGGATGGTTCTTATGGAGAAAACGTAAACATATGAGCGAAGCCGGGACGGTCCGCTAGTTTTTAATAAAGCTTAAATAATATCATCATCTAGATCATAAAATGAATTCTATACAAATTCTGAACTAAATAGATAGACTAAAGACCCTAAAAATTATTTAAAAAAACGTACAAAAAATCTCTAAGTAAATAATAGTCAACACTAACAAATCCATTCGAAAAAAAACCGTTAAAACCGTAATATTTACAGACAAAACGCAAACCAATCGAGTTTCCACAAAAAACCGATTATCGACAAACAGTAGCACATAGCGTAGTGATGTGACATCGTGTTTTGAGTGTAGAAACCGGAAAAATCGATAATTTCACCGCTACATTGTGTACACGGTCAATATTTGACGGCTACTCGTGAGATTTCACCTGTGTCTTTGCTTGGACCACCTGGTCGATATTAACAAATAACAAGATATCTAATACCTACCTGTATAAAATCCTTCTACAATTATAAACGTAAAAGTTTGACAGTCTGTATGTATGATCCTTCTAATCCTACTAATATTATAAATTATTTATTATTTATAATAAATTATTTATTATTTATAATAAATTATTTATTATTTATTATAAATTATTTATTAAAAATTTATTTATAAATTTTATAAATATATTATAGAGGCGAAAGTTTGTGAGGATGTGTGTGTGTTTGTTACTCTTTCACGCAAATACTCCTGAACCGATTACAATGAAATTCAGCACACATATAGAGGGTAACTTGAATTAACACATAGGATAGGTTTTATCCGGGATTTTCTTTGAAAATGCGGGCGAAGCCGCGAGCGGAAAGCTAGTAAATTACATACTAAAACCTTCCTCCTGAATCACTCTTTAAACTATTAAAAAAACAGCATCAAAATCCGTTGCGTACTTTTAAAGATTTAAGCATATTATATAGAGACATAGGGATAGAGTTAGCGACTTCGTTTTATACTATGTAGGGCACAACACTAATAAAAGTCATATATTAAAATATAGGTCAGATAAATTAAAAACACGCGAAACTCATGATATTATAAAAAGGTAAGTATATCAATGGTATATCATGAGTTTGTCACCGATCCTTGATAAGTGTTAAATAAAATAAAAAGTATAAAAAGTTCGATTTAATCTGTCCCTTTAAAGTGAGTCAAAATCGACTAGGAGTCGGTTACATACAAACATACAGATTAATCTAACATAAGCGTGTCAATACGGGTCATTAAAATGGCTTATAAATAGTCAGTTTCATGCAAATATGTATGATAGTTTTTTAGATTTTACTTCACGAAGTAGGTAATTACACTTTATTGTTACACTAAAATATCACATTTTCACACATCGAATTATGGAAAATATTGTGTAGTATATTATTGTAAAGATTTCAAATTAGATTTAGGCGAATTTAAATCTATATAAAAATGAATCGCTAAATGTGTTGCTAGGCACAAAACTCGAGAAAAGCTGAACCGATTTCGTTAATACATTTTTATAATATTCCTTGAAGTACGAGGATGGTTCTTATGGAGGGAAAATGTAAGCATGTACCACGGGCGAAGCCGGGGCGGAACTATTCAAAAAATATTATTGGAAATGCCATATCTGCATCTTAACTAATCTATTTAGTCTATGGCACGCGTCACTCATTCGAATTGGAAATTTTTAAACGTTTTTCGAATTTCTAACGCGGCCATGTTTATTCTGTCAAATGTCAATATTGGCGGGAACACGGTATGTCAATATGGCGCCTAATATTTGAGGAAATGTGTAAATATCAAACAATTGGTAGGTAATTGTGATAATTTTTAATGTTACTTTGATTTAGTTGCGTTTTTAATTATTTAATTTGTTATGTAAACATGATTTAATGTAAATTTATAGCATTTTAACGCCATTAAGCCAAAAAAGATCAAATTCATGTTTTTAATGTGTCTATAAGTGTGTCTATTTTTATTTGTGTTGTTAAGAGGGCTTATTCAATTTAACGCAAGTCAAAATCTCCGCGATCTATTACGATAGATCGCGGCTTGCGCTATCCTTTTACTATGAACAGCATAAGTCCACAGGAGAGCGCCGAGCAACATGTCCTCTCTCTGGAAAGGCTCGCTGCCGACTGATTTTAATCGGGTCGCGCGCAGTGTTTTATAGTACTTTAAAAAAAATTGTAGAAAAATAATAGAGGTACCTTAGTTGATTTTTTAAATTTTATCTTATAAGTAAGACGTTCTTTTATTGCAATATGTAAAAATTATATTAAACTAAGTCAAATATCTTGGTGAAAATAATCATTTTGTCGACTATAATTTCTAAAAAAATTCACATTGTTCGGATTTTAATTTCGTAAGTTAGGAGTCCAAAATAAAAAAATCTTTTAACTAACTATTTTAATAAGGATTTTTGCAGTTAGTTAAAAAAAATTGTGTGTTAGATCTGTCAGCGATTTCAGATATTTTTAGCTTCGAAATTGACACTAAAAGCGAAATCAAGTAATCATCGGCTCAGTTATCTTGATGGTATTCACAAATACTGTATTAATTGAAAAAAACTCTTAACTAACTATATAGACAATAAAATTTCCTAAAATTATTAGTAATTCATATGTTTGTAAGATAAGTGGTTGATGGACAATCTGGTTTGAAAAATCACATATTTGAGCCAAACAGCCCACGGACCGCGTACACGGCCTTAATAAACTTTCTTTTGAATATAGATTGCATAATTTACAACAAACAAATACATAAATTATACAAATTAATTATTGAAGAAAACTACATTCGTGATATTATTAACTAGCTTACCCCGCTTTGTATAAAACCTTATCTATACTAATATTATAAAGCTGAAGAGTTTGTTTGTTTGATTGATTGTTTGTTTGTTTGTTTAAACGCACTAATCTCGGGAACTACTGATCCGATTTGAAAAATTCTTTCAGTGTTAGATAGCCCATATATCATCACGCTCAGACCAACAGGAGCGGAGCCACACGGGTAAAACCGAGTGGCGCAGCTAGTATATAATATGGATAGTATAAAACAGTAAAACACACATTACATAATTTGTTTTTAATTCAGACATTACGTAAATAAACACTTGGCCCAAGACCTTGGTGTCTTCAAGGTGTAATAAAATTATTATGTTGGACAGACGGACGGCAATTTCGTACACGCGATATATATAAGTATCTATCTGGTTTTGCAGTTAATAACTGTGTATTTATCTGTTTCAACTATGTGTAGTTTGCAGTGACATACATCGGATATTATTTTTATTTTTAACACGCTTTTATTAGCTTCACCTGTATGTTTGTAACCGACTCTTTTAGACTCGATTTTGACTTAAACGGACAGATTTAATTCAAACTTTGTACACTTATCAAGGATCGGTGACATAACAATAATTTCATGAGTTTAAGCGTGATTTTTTTACTATATGAAATTATGAATTACTAGCTGTGCCCCGCGGTTTAACCCGCATTGCTCCGCTCCTATTGGTCTTAGCGTGATGATATATATGTATAATTATATAGCCTATAGCCTTCCTCGATAAATGGGCTATCTGGACACGTGTATGAGTTGAAACTTCTTTGGCTAGATCAAAGATACCAAAGTCATCTTACTCCGTGACGTGACGGTATAGCCATGACGCGACCTTGAAATTTTACTCTCAACGCGCCTAAAGAAGATTCACTTACTTATTATCTTAAAAAAACTAAAAAAAATCATCTTTTTTCAAAAAACCTGAACAAACCCGCCATCCCAAACTAGTCTTAAAATTCACCAACCATCCATCATCCAAATTTAAATATTACAACCAACACATTTTAAACAAATTTTACAACGCAAATAAACTCAATTAATACATACACGTATAAACTTTTCCCAATTAACATTATAATAAAAATAAAGTGGTTTTATTTGAATAAAATTAATAATTTTTTATGGATGTCGCTAAAAGTGTCAAAAGTATAAGAAAGTGTCAGAATTATATTAAACTAGCATACCGCCCGCGGCTTCGCCCGCTTTGTTTAAAACCTAATAAATTATATACTAAAACCTTCCTCTTGAATCACTCTATCTATTAAAAAAAAACCACATCAAAATCCGTTGCGTAGTTTTAAAGATTAAAGCATACAAAGGGACATAGGGACAGAGAAAGCGACTTTGTTTTATACTATGTAGTGACTAGCTGTTCCCCGCGGTTTCACTCGCATTGCTCCGCTCGCGTTGGTCGTAGCGTGATGATATTATATTGCCTATAAGCCTTCCTCGATAAATGGACTATTTACATTTATATTACGGACAAAACCACGAGCAAAAACCAGTATTTCCATTTTTTTATATTCTTCTGTTTAAATCTACAGGACTACTAAATTGCATCAAAAACCATGCATGTTTTGCGCTATTGCCAAACCAACATACAAACTATACCACATCACTAAACGCCACTTAAACCACAACACCAGTTTAACTTAACCAGAGTTTAACTAACCGCAGTTTATCAATGAACCTATAATTTGGCGCACGGTCACTTCAAGGTCCGCAGTTCGGTTCCCGGCGTGTGTAATTTTCGCATTCACATAATTCGCTTGTTACGTTTTTAACAAAAAACTATCAAATTGTGTTTTTTTGTCCCCCATTACATTTGATTGTTCGTTTAATTGAACGGAAGTTACTATAGTTGAGTGGTTTAATATTTTGTAGGATGTGGTACAAGATTCCTATTCTAATCCTTCTAATATTATAAACTAGCTTTCCGCCCGCAGCTTCGCCCACTTTTTCTAGAACCTAATAAATTACATATATATACTAAAAGTTAAAACCTTCCTCTTGAATAACACTATCTATTTAAAAAAAAACCGCATCAAAATCCGTTGCGTGGTTTTAAAAATTAAAGGGACAAAGAAAGCAACTTTGTTTTATACTCTGTACTCTGTAGTGATACCAAAGTTTGTATGTTTGTTTATTATTCCCTCACGCAAATACCGATTTTCTTCTGTATAAATAAAAATAGTGTAAGTTTAATTAAAAATTTGACTTGCAAAATATTATGTAACAATTGGTTTTACCGATCCCTCAGATAACATCTAATGATAATTAATCTAAATAACCAATTGCACAACTTCTCGATAAGCTCTGTTTAGTTTATCTGTCAGTTAAAATGGCAACGTTTGTCAAAAAGTGGTAAATAGGCTATCAGGGACTATATCAGCAAGTCGTGTAACTGACCCTTATTAATTTATTATAAAATAGTGGTCCGCTCCGGCTTCGCCCGTAATACCGGTGAAAGAACTTTTGAAATCGATAACGTAGTTCCTGATATAAACGTGTTCAAACAACATACAGCTTTATATTATTAGTATAATCTAAAACTTTCAAAGCTGGGTATCGAACCTACACCCTGTCTACTAATGTTAAAACTCAAACATTTATTTATTGAATTAGACTTCTTCTAGAAGCACTTTTGAATCGCCATAACATATAAATTTAACATTTACCACCGATTCGGAAAGCAGTAAGCACAACACTTACTGCGTTTACTAATAACTACAAGTTGACCCAGATAAACTATTTTCTAACAAACTATTATAATTTTCTAACTTAACTATTGAGAATTATACTTAAACGAAGCGCTAACTTAACTACTAACTTAAGCACTAAAACACGTGCGGTTTACGATTTCATTTAACATGGAAACCTAATTTTAAACTAGAGTTATTTTAAACCTGTATATTTATAACTCTACTAGAGCATTAGAGTTAAAAATAATAAACACGTTGTAATAATATATATAAATTATTTAAAATTATTGTATTGTCACTGATCCTTGTACAAAGTTACAAAAAAAAAAAAAAAGTACTGTAAAAAAAAAAAAAAAAGTACTGTAGTGTACAAAGTTTGAATTAAATCTGTCCGTTTAAAGTCAAAATCGAGTCTAATGGAGTCGGTTAAATACAAACAGACAGGTATATCAAAAATAATCATGTTAAATCTAAGAACATACTCACTTGATAATCAAGAAAATCCATAACACTATTAACTAAATAAAACTAATTAAAAACTAATCTATTAAAAACTTAAAATGAGAATATTGCACTTAAATCAGACTGTCCACACAACGTGGTTTATTGCACAAAAAAAATAATAATCAGGTACTTTTTTTTAATCACATTGTCTATGCCTAAACTGTCACTGGCCGGCGCGGCATTTTTTCTTTTTTCGTCGAAAAAAAAAAGTTAACTGTCAAACGTCACATTTTTCCCGCCATACCGCGCGTCCGCGCGCCAGACGCGATGGTGTTCACTAAACTTTGCGCATTTCATACATTGTGTACGGAGGTTTTCGATTTTAGTTGCGAAGCCTTCTTTCTTATAACGGACCACCGTCCCGTTGACTTTCTTTAGCTTTTGAGCGCGCAATTAGAAATGAGTGTATGTGTCAAAAATTGCTCTGTACACGCCACAGTATTTTGTATTTTAATTTCATATATTTAAAGGCGATAATTGCGTGTTTGTTCCTTCAATAATTCTGATATTTTTACAGTTAGTTTATTCGAATCATATTGTTAACATAACAAATTGGTATTTGATTTCATTAGTGTTGAAGTGAGAGAATAGATCTAGAAAGCGCTTTAGTATATGTATAATTCATAAGCTTTTTTGTATGTAGGTATAGTATATCTGAACATAGATGTTTGCTCTGTGTCTGGGTGATACTTATATATATAAGTATTTATTTAAAATTATATATGTATGTTTATCACCCATCTGGTTTCCAAAACACAAGCGAAAGCTTAGTATGCGATCAGATCGTGCCGTGTGTGAAAATTGTCCTGAAAAAATTTATTTATTTATCTTTTTATTTGGAACTGAAAGTGTATAATTTGGATTATATATATATTTGGGTAGGTATTGAGATTATGAATAATAGTGATTAATGAAATAAACCCCGCCTATTCAATAATTAAAGGAAGATAACATACCTATATGATAACATATAATTTTGAAAAATGGCTTCTTAATTTGGCCAATTCTTAAGGGTTATTTCCACCATTATATGTGAGGATGTTAAGCGAGCGAGTGTTTGTAAATCAACCAATAGTATCGCTTCAAACGCTAAATACTTAACTAAACGAAGCTATATGATTCGCACATTATTGGTGGTAAAGCACCCTAAAAGACGATTCTAAAAACTACATAAGTTTCTAAGCGTATTTATTTTTGTTTTTAATCCAAGCGGAGTCGGAGCGAACAGCTAGTATGTAATATATAAACTTGATTCAATGAACAGGAAAATAATTAAACTTAAATTTAGAGAATCCTAAAAATAAAGTGCAAAAAATCTATTTCCCAGTATTGTCTTTGTTAAGTTCTTTAATTGATTTTAAACGAATGTTAGATTAACTAACTGCTTGACCAGGCTTTACATGAAACTTCACTACATAGTATAAAACAAAGTCGCTATCTGTCTGTCCCTATGTATGTTTCTTTTTCAATGCTTCGATAAAACTTATCCGTCCTATAAGTATTTCGGGATGATTTTTCAATCCTTGGTTAAAACTTATTCATCGTATAACGTATTAAACTACCGTTTCAAAAATGTATTGTAAATGTCCGTATTTGATAGTATTCAGGTGACATTTTAATATGTTCGAGTAATTCTTTATTAGTCGGATAAATTTTAACCAAGGTTTGAAAAATCGGCCCTTACATGATAATATTAAAATGTCACGTAAACTGTCAAATACGGGCAATTATAGAATACGTTTTAAAAATGGTAGTTTTATACATTATTCGACTAATAAGTTTTAACCAAGGATTGAAAAATCAGCCCTAAGACAACTACGTTTTTTTTATAGATAAAGATTCCTGATTCTAGAACGTTTAAAAAATAGCCCAATTGGCACATTTGGCGATTCATTTTGATTATATAAATACATAGTAGCTTTCTTTCACAGCTTCGCCTACTTTGTCTAAAACCGAATTTTCACTAATATTAGGTAATATTGATTGTTTGAGTTGAAAAGGCTTCGAAACAACTGACTTAATTATTTCTAATTATTACTAAGAAGGTAAAAAAAATGGATTTATATAACGATCAAAAATATTAAAACGCGATCAATAAAAAGCCTTTCTCCACAAAGTGGTGCACACAAAAAATACGATTTCCTTGTATCAAGCGCATTGTATAGATCGCAAACGATCCATGGATCATTATTGATCGATGATTGCGCTCGCTTTTTGCGCACATACTTATGTATGACATTATAATGACATTGTCGACGGTTTAATTTTTGAGACAGGTAACGGGTTTGATGCCGCGCGATGGTAAAATTTTATAACAATATTGGCTATTGCCCATGTCCCCTTGTCTATGGGGGTATGGGAGATTATAATTTATGATGATTATAATTTATGATTTTAATCATCACTACATACTAATATTATAAATCTGAAGAGTTTATTTGTTTGTTTGATTGAACGCACTTATCTCAGAAACTACTGGTTCGATTTGAAAAATTATTTCAGTGTTACATAGCCCATTTATCGAGGAAGGCTATAACATTATATTACGCTAAGACCAACAGGAGTGAAGTAACGCGGGTAAAACCGCAGGGCACAGCTAGTGAATGAATACCTACATAGAGACAGACAGAATCGGCGAATTTGTTTTATACTGTGTGTGTGAAGTCCCATCAGTGGGGTAAGGGGCAGATGTTCTGTTTCACTGATCGATTGTCTTTAGGGAAAAGTAGGTGATCAGCCTTCTGTGTCCTGCCAGACCGAGACATTTTTTTTCTTCGTCTCCACCGGGAATCGAACCCAGGACCCAGGTTCTTCGCTCACGCGTCAACCATTGTACCTACCAAGGAGGCGGTAGATGTTATGTAGTAGGTTCAACTACATAATTAACAACCGATAATCACTCTTTGCGCAGTCGGTCAAACATTTCTAAAAACAGTTAACGAAAGTGGAAAACGTCTAGCCCGCAGCTACGTGTCACAGTTATTAATTAAAAATAATAAATATGCCATTTCGTATAATGACCAGATTAATTTTGTATGACAAATTGTTTTTGTGACGTTTGTACTAGTTTTTATGTTAACATGTTTTTAGATTTACGATATTGGTAATAAATTATATGTATTGGATTATATTAATTGATTAAATTTGTGTCGTATTTTGCATATTAATAATAATTGTGATGAATATTTAGACTTTTATTTATCTAGCCTTGAATACCCAAATAGTAGATACCCAAATACCCAAGAGCAGTAGTGGCTCAGTGGTGAGACCTCGGACTTCGAATCGATAAGTCCGTGGTTCGAGACCAGGCGAGCGCGCAGGAAATAACTTGATTTTTCAATTTATCTGCGCATGTTGTAACATCACCACTGCTCGAACGGTGAAGGAAAACATCGTGAGGAAACCGACATGTCGAAGAATTAAAAAGTTCGACGACATGTGTCATCCGCCAACCCGCACTTGGCCAGCGTGGTGGATTATGGCCTGTACCCTCATAGGAGGCCCGTGTCCCAGCAGTGGGAACGTATATGGGCTGATGATGATGATGATGATGAATACCCAAATGTGTGTGTTTAAAAGTATGTGTGTGTGTGTTTAAATTTTTAAGCTTTCTTCTTTCTTTCTACCTTTAGCACAAGGAAAATCCAAATTAAAATACTGTAAATACTATCTTAACCTACACATAAACAGATACACACAAAAAACCAAAAACTAGGTATATCTTTTTTCGCGGTCAAGTAAATATACAAATAAATATTTCTCTAGTGAGAGTCGCTTATGCTTAGTCATGACTAATCCAATTTCTACACATTAACATCAATCTATTAAACTATTGAACCGAATTTGATGAAACTTTCCAGTTTAAATATAATTAATTGATACCCTACACATATACACATACAGGTATATAATATCTTACAGATATAGGAATACTAGATTTCTGCCCGCGGCTTCGCCCACTTTTGCAAAGGAAAACCCGCATAGTTCCCGTTCCCGTGGGATTTCCGGGATAAAAACTATCCTATGTGTTAATCCAAGTTACCCTCTATATGTGTGCTAAATTTCATTGTAATCGGTTCAGTAGTTTTTACGTGAAAGAGTAACAAACATCCATACATCCATACTTACAAACTTTCGCCTTTATAATATTATATATATTAAGAATATTAAAATGTATATTAAGATTGTTCGCGTTCATGTACAGTGCGGAAATTTTCGATGGGCCTTGTAAAGTACTTGAAATACTGTGCATTAGAGATAAGATTTTGCTGAAAGGAGAACATTAATTTAAAAAGAAAAAGAACTGCGCACTGCGTTGCTTCGGTTAATTTTTAATCAAAAAATAATACAATTTTTTATTTTATATAACACTAGCTTAGCCATAATAGCATAGCATAGCTTAGCCACTAGCTTAGCTTCGCCCGCTTTGTCTAAAAACTAATAAATTATATACTAAAACCTTCCTCTTGAATCACTCTATCTATTAAAAAAACCGCATCAAAATCCGTTGCGTAGTTTTAAAGATTTAAGCATACAAAGGGACATAGGGACAGAGAAAGCGACTTTGTTTTATACTATGTAGTGATATAACGTATACAATATATTTTTACATCTATTAAAAAGCCAAATTCACTGCCAATAACTATTTCTTAGTAACTTATTGCTTTTACTTTTTACTTAACTTCAAGTAAAGCTAAGTCACTAAGTTATCGAACTTATTAAGCCAATATCGATATTACTCACACACACATGAGCAAGCTACACATACATGCAACTAGACGCACACACTGACAAGTATGAACAGTTAAAGAAAGCATAGTTGTAGGTACTGTGTTACGGTAAATGTGTGAAAATTAGGCATTTTCGAAAAGTCTAGAATTTTTATGATTTTCAATTTGAGTTGAGTGGATGGCGGCAAATTTAGATTAGATTATTAGGCAGAAAATATATTATATGGATAAAACAATTAGATGCAGAATAGCAATTCGATACCATATTATTATTGAAATTTGAGAAATATTTTTTGAGCTTTTTTGAGCTTCTAATCTGGTAATTACTTCTATTCAAATATGTTTAACACATATTTCACAAAAATTCAAACTCAAACATTTATTTATTCAATTAGACTTCTTCTAGAAGCACTTTTGAAACGTCATTTCATATTTGTAACATTTACCACCGATTCGGAAAGCAGTATCTATGGAGAAGACACAAATAGCGAATTTATTGCTCCGTAGCAATATCTTCCAGACAACCTTGGGATACATAAAATAAATATTCTCTTTTAATACCAGAATCAAAATAATGCATATAGGGCCTGACCAGATATGGCGGAGCGCAGCGCAGCGCACTATTCATTGTCAAACTATTATCGACATTGCCCTCGTTAAAATAACGTTTAAAAAACCGCAGCGCGCTATCTTTCGCATGTATTGCTTCGATGCTTCCCGAAATATATTATTGTCATTTGATTTTGTATTTTATTTCAATGACAACAATGTCGATAATAGTTTGACAATGAAAAATGTGCTGCGCAGTGCTCTGCCGTATCTACTGCCCATAATCCTTATGTAATATTTATCTATTACTAGCGGTCCGCCCCGGCTTCGCCCGTGGTACATATTAACGTTTTCTCTACATAAGAACCATCCTCGTACTTCAAGGAATATAATAAAAAAAGAATTATCGAAATCGGTTCAGCCGTTCTCGAGTTATGGAATTACAACGAAAAGTGGCATTGATTTTTATATATTAGATAGAAATAATATGTCTCAGTACACGAGTAGATAAATTCGTAAAACACATAATAATAAGGAAATAAAGATTTATTACGATTTACGATAACGTAAATTTGTTATTTGTTTTTTTTCCCCATTCGTTGTTGCGTTATTATTGTGTAATGTTATGTAAATAATTAAATTTATATATCTACACTAATATTATAAAGAGGAAAACTTTGTTTGTTTGTTTGATTATAATGAGGCTCATAAACTACTGGACCGATTTTAAAAATTCTTTCACCGTTCGAAAGCTACATTATCCACGAGTAACATAGGCTAGGTTTTATCCCGGAAATCCCACGGGAACGGGAACTATGCGGGTTTTTCTTTGAAAACGCGGGCGAAGCCGCAGGCGGAAGGCTAGTTATTTATAAAAAAAGTTATAAATAATCATACATGTAATTTTTCATGTTATACAACAGTTATAAACTACGTTCTGTTTATTTGATTTGTATTTATAAATAAATACGCATTATTATCTACTAGCTTATCGCCCGCGGCTTCGCCCGCTTTGTCTGAAACCTAATAAATTATATACAAAAACCTTCCTCTTATATCACTCTATCTATTAAAAAAAAACCGCATCAAAATCCGTTGCGTAGTTTTAAAGCTTTAAGCATACAAAGGGACATAGGAAGCGACTGTTTTATACTATGTAGTGATTTATCAATTATCTATCTTTCAACAAAAACAATTCAATTACGTTTTATTATATTACAAATATTATCTATTATGAAGAGTTTGTTTGTTCCTTCGTACGTTTAAAAAATCTATGTACGATTTGAAAAATTATTTCACTGTTATATAATCCAGTTATCGAGGCAGGCTATGCTATCTATACTAATATTATAAAGAGGAAAGGTTTGTAATTATGTATGTATGTATGGTTTTCACGCATAAACTACTGGACCGATTTCAGAAATTCTTTCACCATTAGAAAGCTGCATCTTCACTGAGCAACATAAGCTAGGTTTTATCTCGGAAGTCCCACGGGAATGGGAACTATGCGGGTTTTTCTTTGAAAACGCAGGCGAGGCCGCAGGCGGAAATATAGTAATATATAATCACGCTAAAACCAATAGGAACGGAGCAGTGCGGGTAAAACCGAGGGACGCAGCTAGTTGATAATAGATATAAAATCCGTATAATCCAATTGGAATCAAAACATCTAAGTAACCACCTATAACTAGAAATTTCCATTCTTACTAGAAACCAACTAGTCATTTCGTATTTATCCAATATTCACACATTACACGCAACACAACATACACAGGTGAATAGGACCGTAATTGCGCTGACCCCGCGATCCACGGATCTATAGATCCATAGATCAATGATTGATAAGTGATACGAAAGTTTTCGAATTTAAATCTAAGTTTGTATTTTTACAAACGGAGTTGGCATGTTTATTATTTATATTGTATATTGGAAATTTGTTTTTTCTTTTGTGTTAATATTATTATAGATGATAGAAATTTTGGAGTTGACGGTTTTATAACCGGATTTAAACCTATTTTCATTGTAATTTGTTATTTGTAAGAAAACTATATTTTTTATTAGTATTAACAATTAATTATTGTTGATTATTATTTATTAATCCTACTTATATTATAAATGCGAAAGTTTGTGAGGATGTATATAATATGTTTATTATTTTTTCACGCAAATATTACTGAACCGATAACAATGAAATTTAGTGTGTAGGTAGCTGAAAACCCAGAATAAGACATAGGCTACTTTTTATACCGGAAATGCCACAGCAACGGGAACTATACGGGTTTTTGTTTGAAAACGCAGGCGAAGGCGCGGGCGGACATTTAATCTATGCTGATAATACTGAAGAATTTTTTGAACGCGCTAATCTCAGTTCTAATTCATTTTTTTTTTATTTTGAAGAGTAATTGGGAAAGGCTAGCATAGCGTTAAAAAGGAGCGTGTGTGCCGAACACACATGTCAGAAGTGAAACTTCGTTGATTCAAAGATACCAAAATCGTCGCCTTACTTCATGACGTGACGGCATTGCCATGACGCGACCTTGAAATTTTACCCTCAACGCGCCTAAAGAAGTTTCACTTCAAAAAATCTGCGGGTTAAACAAGGACAAGCGTGGTCAAACTATTGATGGGTAACCGCTCAGTGTTATTCCCTAAGGAGAAGAAACAGACATTAAACACAAAAAAATATTTAACTTAAAATAAATATGTAACTTGAAACAAATTATGCGTCTGACCCGAAAATGATGAGATTCCTCTTCATATACAACAAAAAAACTAAAAACAAGCGTCCCACTGCACTCTTGCACCTTTTAACTAATATCAGAGAAGTGCAACGTCATCGCTTTTTGTTCAGCCGTTGCCGGCGTTCTTTCAACGTTCGAACAATAATAGTTTTTGACAAATGGACAGAGTTAAATAAATGTTTTAATCTTTACCGATCTGTATGTTATTCTCATGAGAAATCTCTATTCTGAGAATCTATATAATATTTTAATAATGTATGTATGTATGTCAGTTACGCTTTGACGGATAAACCACAGCTCCAACCGCCTATCTTACTCAGAAAAAAAGAAATGCAGTTTAATATCACTACATAGTATAAAACAAAGTCGCTTACTCTGTCCCCATGTATGCTTAAATCTTTATAACTACGCAACGGATTTTGATGCGGTTTTTTAATACATATAGGGTGATTCTCGAGGAAGGTTTAAGTTATTAGGTTTTAGATAAAGCGGGCGAAGCCGCGGGCAGAAAGCTAGTATTTATGTATAATAAAAATAGTTATTTTAACTGAAAAAATGCTTATTGTAATGTCACCGATCCTTGATAAGTGTACAAAGTTTGAATTAAATCTGTCCGTATCTAGGGTGTTAATTATCTATATAAGTATTTATTTAAAATTATAAATGTATGTTTATCAGCCATCTGGTTTCCATAACACAAGCGAAAGCTTAGTTTGGGATCAGATCGTGCCGTGTATGAAAATTGTCCTGAATTATTTTTAAATTGGGTTCACCATCAAACTCAAACATTTATTTATTCAATTAGACTTCTTCTAGAAGCACTTTCGAATCGTCATTACATATTTTTAACATTTACCACCGATTCGGAAAGCAGTATCTATGGAGAAGAACCGGCAAGAAACATCGTGTCAGCAGTCGGTTACATACAAACATACAGGTGAAGTAAATTACTAAACGGAAAACGGAAAAACTACTTACACAAAAAAAAAAAAACAAATACAATCAATAAATTTACCACAGACGAAAAAACAATAAAAACACCAATTAGCGGTTAAAGGCGGGAAAATAATAGAAAATATAACATTAAAATAACAAAGAAATCTATAAAAAAAAAACATCTACCTGTCTCTACCCGCAAACTGTCAACATAATCATTTGTCATGTTGTTTCTATGTAATGCCGACTGGAGTCAGGAACGGCTGAACCGAATTCGATGGTGTTTTGTGTAACTATCGAACAGTTTGGTGATTATTTTGAGTGGGTTGTTTCTTTGTAGTTTCATGTAGTGGTTTTGATGAGTTTGGTAAGTTTTTTGTAGGGATCAGCTTGTCCTGTTTTGATGACACTTTCGCAAAGATAAAGTTACTTATTGTCTTATAAACAATTAAATTATGATCCTTACACCGTATAGTTCCCGTTTCTGTGGGATTTCCGGGATAAACGTAGCCTCTGTCTTATTACCTATGGGTCTTCAACTACCTACACATAAAATTTCATTGTAATCGATTCAGTAGTATTTGCGTGAAAGAGTAACAAACATACACCCATCCTCAAAAACATTCGCATTTATAATATTAGTAGGATTTGTTTCAACATTATTAAACCAAAGGCAAGTAAAACCGCGCCCCACTATAAGTCAACTCGTCAGTTACGAGGTACAAACAGACGGATTCATTAATTTTCTTTTTTATAGATACTATTACGACAGGTGAAGCCCACCTGCTTCGTGCGTTACAAATTGCCAGCTACAAGCTAACAGGAGTTCTACTTGAAATTGTGTAGCAATTTTATGGGTCTACTAAATATATAACACTAGCTGTGCTGTACGGTATACCCGCATTGCTCCGCTCCTGTTGGTCTTAGCGTGATGATATATAGCCTTCCTCGATAAATGGGCTATCTAACACCGAAAGAATCTTTCAAATTGGACCAGTAGTTCCTGAGATTAACGCGTTAGTGATTCTTTTTTGTTATCTTGTATTTTTGTGTGCAATAAAGAATTTTTCATTCATTCATTCATTCAAGTCAAACATTGAATATTTATTTTTAAATAATACTTGGGGCGTGATCTACATTTGATATGAAAGACAAAAATAGGTACCTATTGCTATAAAAAAAATTGTCGGTTTGTCTGTATGTATATCCGGACTAAGCTCAAAAATTACTGCATGCATTTACTTAAAATTTTGCATGAATATTACTAACAGATCAACATATAGGTTATATATATCATCATGCTAAGACCAATAGGAACGGAGCAATGCGGTAAAAACCGCGGGGCACAGCTAGTATATAAAATAAGGAAATACATAAGTATATAATATTTCTACCTAAAGACAGTCCCACCCAAAACTCGCTTTTCAATTAAAGATGGCGGCGGAGATGAAAGCGTTCCTATAATTGTGGGGCCGATGCTCTTGATATAGGGCTGTGTAACGTCAGTTTTTATTTATATATGTATTTATTTTATCAATTAAATAATTTATTTGTCTACTTTAAATTTAATTCATTTACTTAATTTGTTCTATAGATCAAATATATCATAACGAATGAAAGAATAAATGAAAAATATATTGAATTTGTTTGTTTGTTTAAACTAGCTTATTTCAGGAACTTTTCGCATAAGACCCGTTATAAGGAAGGCTATAGGATATACAACATTACAAAGTGGATAAAACCGCGGGGCATAACTAGTTAATGCTGTGTTTACCCTCAGCTGTTAGTTAATATGACAAATAATTTCGAATAAATAAGTGTTTTATAAACTATCGGGGACAATATTATTAAGTGAAACCTTCCCTAATTGTAATGTTAATTACCGCATATTATTAACGAAAAATAAAAACTTCATTTGTTTACCTACTTAGTCTCGGGCAAATAAAACTGCATCAGATTGTGTGCAGTAGACTTTTGTTAAACGTAAAAAATAATATTTCGTATTTTTAAACTATCACGCGTCAACCCTAAAATGCTCGACCGGATCCGATCAAATTCATCCCATTGTTCAATTTATTTATATTAAGATCATATCATTACATCTCTGGGAATTATAATAAATAATATAGTGTAGTATACTTTAGTTTTCCGCGCATAGTTAAAAGCATAGCTGATTCTTTGTATTATTTTTGGGTAATTCAAATTCAAATCAACTTTAATAATCGTTTTTATTTGTAAGAATTGTAGATACAATAAATAAATAAATATTTCAGGACAATTTTCACACACGGCACGATCTGATCCCATACTAAGCTTTCGCTTGTGTTATGGAAACCAGATGGCTGATAAACATACATATATAATTTTAAATAAATACTTATATAGATAATTAACACCCAGACACAAAGCAAACATCAATGTTCATCACACAAATATTTGCCCCGGGTGGGAATCGAACCCACGACCTCTGGCTTTGCACATCGCTCGTCACAAACTTTCGCATTTATAATGTTACGTAGGACAAGGCATACAACACTGATATTTTATTTTTTCTATACACTTATATCAACTTCAATTCTTAAAGACTATCATAAAAAAAGAAACAAAATCTAGCCCTACCTACTTAGTCCTTTATCCCAATACCTTCAATAAATCTATAAAATCCATATTAAACATAATGTGTACCGCAGATCGCTATCTCCAGACAGACAGATTGACACAAGGCGTGGCCCTTTACCGTCGAGTCATGTTATCGAATGCAATTAACTTATTCGCTATATATGCATGTACATACATACACATAAATATAGGATTCAATGCCCTTTATAGTAAAAGGAAAACGTATAACAGTCAATTTAATTTTTTTACAGTCAATAATAAATACGTAATTAGTTAGTTAGGATAAACTAAAAGGATTTTAATTTGTTATGTATACGTAAGTTTGTATGTATGTATGTTTATTATAAATCATGCTAAAACTACTGAATCGATTTTGATGAAACTCAACAGTGTTGAAACTTATGTTCCAGAATAAGAATTAAACTATAAAACACTAAAAATATTCGCAATTATACTTGTTTAATAGGAAATAAATATACTACGACTTTGATTAGACCCAAAAATGCTCTACCCAATTATAGGTAATCCACCAAAAAGACACATCGAAATTCTTATCAAAACATATCATCCCAATTTAAAATCACGACCGACATCTATTTTTTCGAATAAATTACAAAATTCCTATACCCACTATGATGCGACTCTCCAATTTAAGTAGACCACAATATGTCCGCGCATGCGCTGTGGTGTTCAAGTGTGGCCTAAGTAAACATTGCTTACATTCCTTAACTTAAAATATGGATTTGGTGATCGGATAGTGATGTGGGGTATCTATCGACATTTATTATGCATCGATATCGATAAAAATGTGCTTATTTGTCCTTTATACTGTGACAGAAATTAGGGTGATCATGATTAGTCCAAACAAAGCTTCTGTTGACGTAATTATATTATTTTAACTCTATTTAGTTCTCAATTATTATAAAGCTGAAGAGTTTATTTGTTTGTTTGAACGCGCTAATCTCGGGAACTACTGGTCCAATTTGAAAAATTATTTCGGTGTTAGATAGCCCATTCGCGAGGAAGGTTATAGGCTATATAACATCACGCTGCGGCCATCAGGAGCGGAGCTACGGGGGTGAAACCACGCGGAGCAGCTAGTCAGAAATATTTATGTTTTTTTTTTATAATCGAATAATGACTTTTCAAACAAAACATACATTTCTTTGCATACTTGTTTAAATAATATTTTTATCGATAAACAATCACATCACTATACTCAGCTACCGTTCACTTGTAGGGAAAATATTAAAATTCCTACTTAAAATAAACACTCAAGTGACAGGTAGGTACTTGAATTAAAATCTGTCACAAATTTTTTGTGTTAAATTTTATCTTATTAATTCTTCTTTTCTGAGTAAAATCACTTTTAATGTAAGCACTTTTTCTAATCCTACTAATATTATAAATGCGAAAGTTTGTGAGGATGGATGTAGTATGAATATTTGTTATTCTTTCATGTAAATACTACTGAACCGATTACAATGAAATTTACGCACATAAAGGCAACTTGGATTAACATATATGTACCTAGGATAGGTTTTATCCCGGAAATCCCACGGGAACGCGAACTATGCAGATTTTTCTTTTAAAACGCGGGCGAAGCAGCAGGCGAAAAGCTAGTTTATTCTACTTTACGGAGTAACAGAAAAACACTTTATTTATTTTGCAATCTGTTTTTTAATCCTGGATGTATCCGTTTACAATTTACCATGTTTAGGTATGCGAACTCATCAATTTCTGTTCACCTATTTAGGCGCGAAAACCAATAAACGATTATTGTACCAATATTTTATACTAGGGCTTCATTTGTGGTACATAATACATGTTTACATTTTCTCTCCATAAGAACCATCCTCGTACTTCCAGGAATAACGAAATCAGCCGATATCGAGTTTTGCACTTGACATTTAGATATACATTTTTATTATACCTATAGATATTAATTACTAAGTCCTAAGATCGATTCCTATACATTACCCTAAACCCTATTTGATGAGACTCAAACAATTTGAAAGACAAACAAAAAAAAACCACCAAATCAAACAATTGTCACAAAAACGCGATTACAAGATAGTAATTTATCGACATTTGATACGTGCCTATATTTCAAAAACTTTATTTTAAACAAAACTAACACTTATTACAAAAGGCAATAATTCAAATTCGTATGAGTAAAAAGCTACATGTCATTGTTATTCCACTATAGTTTCTATTACTATGAACAAAAGAACTATTTTCCTATACATTTAAATTTCAACCCGTCCACCGCCGTGTGTGGCATTTCTTGACTTATGCGACACAACAATTAATCAATTTTCGTTCATCAATTCTTGATATTTGAGAGTAGAGACGTCGCCGACGAAATTTCTAAGTTATTTTTAAATGGATGAAAAATTGTTTTTACTATAACAGTTAAAAATAATGGTTCTAATGTTAAATGTCAAAATACGAATGTTAGTTGTTTTTAACAGGATTTTATTGGCTTCACCTGTGTGTTTGTAACCACCTTCAGACTCGGTGTTGACTTTAAACGGACATATTTAATTCAAACTTTGTAGTTACACTTATCAAGGATCGGTGACAATACAATAATGTCATGAGTTTATGCGTGTTTTTTTAAGTTGTGTCTGGGTGTTAATTATCTATATCTACTAGCTTACCACCCGCGGCTTCGCCCGCTTTCTCTAAAACGATTTGAGGTTTAAACTATCCTATCTCTCAAGTTGGATCGAACTGCACATGGTGTGCGAATTTTATTATAATCGGTTAAGTGGTTTAGGAGTCCATTGAGGACAAACATTGTGACACGAGATTTATATATATTAAGATAAGATAAGATAATCTGGTTTCCATAACACAAGCGAAAGCTTAGTATGGGATCAGATCGTGCCGTGTGTGAAAATTGTCCTGAAATATTTATTTATTAATATTTGTATCTCACTTCCATAATACTCGGGTACCATCATAAGGAAGGCACCCGGTCCTTTGGAAGGCTTACGTGGGGACACGGATCCAACACGCAGAGGCCCTTTAGAGAAATTTAATGTGTTGTGGGACACCAGCCGCAGCCTGCCCATGGCTGCACTATAGAGATACAGCCCTGGGCAGTCCGCGGCCGATGTAGGACTATTGCAAGATAAGGAAACAAAATAAACTGGGCTATGGAATGGCCCGGAATGGGATGTTAATGGGCCGGTATTTGGGGACTATTTTTATTATTATAATGTTTAAATAATAATAATAAATAAATAAATATTTCAGGACAATTTTCATTAATTATTTATACATTATAATAATAATTAATTACTAACCTGGTTATGATAGTGTGCGAGCGGGTGATGCGGCAAGTGCCGCACCGCCGGGTGCAGCATGTCGGCCCCTCCACCGCTGCCGCCTACCGCCTGTTGGGGGTACTCAAACTCAAACTCAAACTCAAACTCAATGTTGTACTTAATGTTAAAATAGGAAGAGATGTAGGTTACACCACTGCCGCTTAAAGAATGCGTGAGTTAAAGGTGAACTCAAACTCAAAGTTGAACTCAAACTTAAAGCTTTATTTTATATTATATAATATGATAATAATTATTATAAACTAGCGGTCCGCCCCGACTTCGCCCGTGGTACATATTCACGTTTTCTCTACATAAGAACCATCCTCGAACTTCAAGGAATATTATAAAAAAGAATTAACGAAATCGGTTAAGCCGTTCTCAAGTTATGCGCTTACCAACACATTTTGGGATTCATTTTTATATTATAGAAAGATTAAACTATATCAAAATTTACCTCAAATGATATTAGACATATTACCTAATAGATTATATCTATACTAATAATATAAAGCTGATGAGTTTGTTTGAACGCGCCAATCTCGGGAACTACTGGTCCAATTTGAAAAATTCTTTCAGTGTTAGATAGCTCATTTATCGAGGAAGGCTAACGCTATATAGATCATCACGCTACGACCAACAGGAGTGGAGCCACGGGGGTGAAACCGCGCGGAGCAGCTAGTTACATATATTCATCTACATAAATTCTATCATACAGACAATAGTTTTTTTTTACATTAGTACACAAACAAATAATATACCTCAGGCTGTACATTCTTATCTTCGTCTCTCAATTCAACCAACTGTAGCGCTTCTTCAAGAAGATCGAATCTTGATTCTTCGGCCTCTTCTAATTCCCTCGGTAGGTCACTTTGTAGCACGCATTCACCTGAAGAGGATAATATATTAATAATACGTGTTATTTAAACTAAAATTATGTAGAAAGACAAAGGAAATACGTTTAACCCATTGAGCCCCGAGCGGCCCGATCGGTCCACGACACAATAGATTTTCTATTGTGTCTGTGATTCCGGGGCCTGAGTTATCTATACTATAATATTATAAAGCTGAAGAGTTTGTTTGAACGCGCTAATCTCAGGAACTACTGGTCTGATTTGAAAAATTATTTCAGTGTTAGATAGCCTATTTATCTAGGAAGGTTATAGGTTATATATCATCACGCTAAGACCAACAGGAGTGGAGCACTGCGGGCA